>NC_035437.2:95008178-96289271 GCF_002127325.2 Helianthus annuus
ACACTTGGATGCCTTGAGTAGAGACACCTTCTCAGGCAATCCATAGGGTACATCTCCTTGGATGATGATCATTTCACCAGAAGGGGTCTTAACCTTGATGAGTTTCTTATCGCATGCAATGCGGGCTTGGTTATGCGATAACCAATCCATACCTAAAACTACATCGAACCACGCCAATTTCATTAGCAGAAGAAAGATAGGAATAGAATGATTCTTAATGGATATGGAACATCCATCAAGAATGGAAGATACGGTTTATGTGGTTCCATCGACAAGTTCTACCTCATACGTAATATCTAGAGTTCTTATCGGTAAGTTTAATAGTTTGCTAAACCTAAGGTCTACAAACGACTTATCAGCACCCAAATCAAACAGAACTCTAGTAAAGATATCATTGATTAAGAACTTACCCGTTATGATGTTGTTGTCATTCACAGCCTCCCTGGCATTCATCTGAAAGGCCCATGCATTTCCCTTTTCAGCCTCTCTAGGCTTAGCTGAACCTCCCTTGGCAGCTTTCGGGCAGTTAGTCTTAATGTGCCCCTTCTCATTACAACCGTAACAGATGGCATCCTTAAGATCCTTACACTCTAAGGTCTTATGTCCTTTCCTCTTGCAAATGCCACATGGTTTTGCCTGTGGATCAGAATGACACTGTCCCCAGTGCCACCGGTTGCAGGTGTTGCAAGTCGGTCTCTCATCAGACTTTCCTTGGTTCTTGTTGAACTCCGACTTACCTTTCTTCTTTGACTTGGACCTCTAGGAGGTACCTTCCTCCCTCTTCCTCTTACCATCGGTCTTAGTCCTGACCGATTTTTGTCATACCTTATCAAGGGTAAGAGACAGTGTTAGGTCCACAGCGGACCAGTAAGAGGTAGGCTTTGAAGCCTTCACCATGCCCTTTATATCAGGTTCCTAGCCACCTATGAAACACGCAATGTGTTTGGGCTCAGGGGTGATCAAATAAGGTACTAACCTTGAAAGAGAGTTGAAGCCGGTCACATACTTCCGACAATCCTTATTCTTAACAATGAGAGTCAGGAAATCTGACTCTACTTTCTCCACTTCATGTTGTGGACAATAGGTCTCTTTAATCAGGTCCACAAACTTGGACCATTCAAGGTTGTATACGAGAATCTTCCCCATGGATTGGATCATGGCTTTCCACCATGTGAGGGTGTCGCCCTTGAAAGATTGTGAAACAAATTCACAACGTCACGATCAGCACAACCGCTGATATCAACTACCGTCTCCATCTCATCTAGCCATCGCATGGCATCTATCACCCCTTTCTCTCCGTTGAAGTCTCTGGGCTTGTAGGAGATGAAGTACTTATATGTCCAACCGTTAATAAAAGAACGGGGTTTATCTTGATGCACTAGCTTCTTGGGTTCACTCTTCGTAGTTGAAGAGTGAACTGAGCTCTCCTTGCGAGCTGATGAACGTGGTATGGATTGGGACTTAGAGCGAGTAGCACTTGACTCTTTATAGTTGTTTATGAACGCATTCATGGCCTTGCCGACTTTCGCGGCAATTATTGCCTGGAGATCTACTCCATCGGCATTGCGGTTTACATTTGCAGCATCATCGTTGCGACCGCTATTTGCTTCATCTGAATTTGCGATAATTCAGAAGCTTGGTACTAAACACCAAATAAATAAATTGCTTAGTTTCAATATAATAGTTAGTCATCGTATTTAATGAGTTAACAAGCCGTGGTATCATTAAACCATATAGGCTATTAAGTTTTAATCATTACTAATGAATGTTGTTTGAAAATAATTCAAATATATTTAGCCTAGGTCGCAAAAGGACCATCATTGGCATTTAAGATTCGGACAAAGTCCATTACCGTTTAGACAGGAGATCACAATGTCACAACTGTCATTGTCGCATTGACATTAATAGATAGCTCAAAGGCTCATCACAAAGGACTTTAAAATATGGCACAAAAGCCTTGTCACAAAGGAAATTTAAAATATATATAAGCCGCGATCTCATTTGATCAAGGAGCTTTAAGGCTTGAACATAGTTCACCACCTTTGGACAGGGAGTCGTAGATTACAACTGTCGTCGTCATAATTAACGATATAATATGGCCCATAGGCAAATCAATTGACATCACAAAAGGATGTTAAAACAAATAATCATCGCACTGATGATATTAGCCATGATCGCATTGATCATATAGACTATGAGGCTTGGGCGTAGCCCACCACCTTGGACAAGGATCCATAAAGGTCACAACTGTCGTCGTCTGAATTAACAACAAGTATAGCCCGTAGGCAAATCATCACTAAGGATGTTAAAATATAGCCCGTAGGCACTTCATCACTAAGGATGTAAAATATAATCATTGCATTAATGATATTAGCCATGATCTAATCCAATCATATAGGCTATAAAGGTTTGGACATAGTCCATCACCTTGATAGCTAGCGTGGTTACTCAAGTCACACTGCCAAGAGTATTAACATTACTTGAATGTTAACTTAGAATAATTGTCTTAATGGTTAAATAATAAAGCCATGGTTGCATTTGACCATAGAGGCTTGGAGCCTTGAACATAGTCCATCACCTCTGGATAGAAGGGATATTCTTCCTTAACTATCATGATAGAAGGGCTATTCATCCTAAACTACCATTTATATTTGCCAATTAATGTGGACTTGCCACTTGGCTGGTGTAAACCATTAAGAAGATCTTTTGCAATTATTTAGCGGATCGATAAAGTTCGAATTAAAATCGAGACGATCGCTTGAAAAGAATGTAATAAATACATATATAATAATAATTCCAAAATTTTTCCATTAAACTATAGGAAATTACAATACGTGCCTTAAAGAGGACTTTGAAATAAATTAAACTAAATTGTCCACGTAGGGACTAAAAAGGAAATACAAGTCCATGCAGGGACTAAAAGAAAAGGAATACAATGATATGTCCACATAGGGACTTTTGGGAATATCAAAATGAAATACAAATAGAAGGAGTCTTCAATTATCTCCTTGTTCTTCATTCCCAACATTCCTCTTCCTGTTTCACTGCGTACGACATTGACACTGAAGGGTTTAGTGGATAACGTAAGTCCCCCAAGTAAGGATCCGTTGTAGAAGTAGAATCCAAAGATTCAATGGTTAAATAATAATAGGTATCACGAATATGAGTTTGACTTGTATAACCCAAGTTTGGAATTTCAAAGCTTGGGGGTAAGAAGTAGGGATCCTTAGCATCCACTGGTAACATCTTCGAATATGGAGCCTCAGTGACCACCAGTATGGACTCCACCGATGCAGACTCTGAAGTCTGGTTTAAAGTTTCTGAAGGTTTGGTTTTGGGATAAGGTCCGTAAAGATCTTTCCTCCAAATTGGTCGCACTGACATCCTAGCCGTAGTATGAAGCTTCATATGCCTAGGCTCCGGACGAAGAGAATTCCCATTAACGGCTTCCTTGTTCGGCGACATTTTCCTGAAATACATTAAATCGAAAACAATATATACTTAATAGGGATGAGAGCATTCCTATATCAAGGTCTAGACTCAGAAAGTCTAAGGAATATGCTACTGTGTCATTTGAGATTAAACACAAAAGGCTAATATTTAATTCACTCAAACGTTGGCTCTGATACCAACCTGTCACACCCTGAATTTCCAACACTATCTCGGTAGGCCTGGGTGGGGAGTATCGTGATGTAAGATTGGTATCGTCATAGTCAAACAATCACAGATAACACATCGGAAGTCTTGGAGTATAAAATATTATTACAAACTTAAATGTCCGAAAGTCCCAAAATAATAATTACGGACAAGCTTGTAATAAAATCCACAGGCGGATCATAAAATGTACAAAAAGAGTTCAACAAACTACTAGGCTTTATGCAAATGAATTGCAAATTCCTCTTCTAGCATTACCGAGTAACTTCCAGCCTATTTACGTACTTGTGATGTGCACAAAATGCATCATATAAATTACATCAATCATGGCATAAAACTAACCCTTTTTAGTACTAATGTTGGAAAAAGTGTGTTTTTGTCTTCCTTTTGTATTTTCAGGATTAAATGAGCTCAAATAAACAAAAGAAGCAAAAAGATAGCTAAATCTAACATAAATACAAGAAAAGGAACAAACGTGGCATGCCCGACCTCCCGACAGCATCTTCCCAAGCAAAACAAGAAGACAGAAGCCTGAACACGCCCCGTGCTCAGTGAGCACGGGGGCGTGCCCAAGTGTCAGCAGAAAAGACAAAGTGGTAGAAGCTTCTATTGCCCACCACGGGGCCGTGCTCAGCGGACACGGGGCCGTGGTCAACTGATTCGCGAAATCCAGGCAATCTTGATAGTACAGATATGCTTCTGCACACGGGGTCGTGCTCAGCGGACACGGGGGCGTGGTCAACTAATGCAGACAAAAATGCATTTAATGAAAATGCATTTAATGAAGAAGAGAGTAGGATGGGCACGGGGCCGTGCCCGAGCTTTTGTTCAGTCTATAAATAGGAGTGCTTGGAGCTCTTGCAACTCATCCCTTGGCACACCACCTCTCTCACACTTCACCCACCACCCACCACCATCACAACACCATCATCCACCACCATCATCCATTGTCCATCATAGAGTGTGTGTGTCGTCTCGGGATCCAAGATTGATCGTAAGAGTTCTTGACAATCAAAGGCCATGTTTGCCTAAGTCTCTTACATCACTTGTTGAAGACAAGTGTTTAGTGTAATACTTTTTATTTTTAATTTTTGCACTTTTTAATTGGTTTTGTATTAATGACTTTAATTACTAGTTTCTTATGTTGAAGGTGATTCTTCCTTATCGTTTGTCCGTGGTAACTTGGCATTATTTTACTGTCTATATAAAATACAAGATTTGCACCATTCATATCTCCTTGGTCTATATGGAGGTATGTTGGCTACCTGGTCGGGGGTTAAGGGAACAGTTTGGTAAGAGTCTTGCCATTGTTCAGTGTATAGATCCTGCAAAGGACCTGGGTCAAATTTAGTAGGACCTCCTTCAATACCCAACGGTATTGGATAGCGAGGGTCCAAACTCTTTAACCCCCTTATAAGTTAAACTACTATTAAAACTTTAACCCGCTACTTAGGATGTATCCTTGCTGACTCAGACTACTTAGCCGAGGGTAACGTCGCCTTCAAAAGAGGGGCCTACCACATTATGCATTAATAACTTAATTAATTATTTTTCAATAATCCGAGCCTTTTGAATTGTATCCTTGCTGACTCAAACTATGGGTTGAGGGTAACGTCGCCTTCAAAAGAGGGGCCTACTACAATAACTAAGATAATCTCTTAAACAAGTGCAAAAGTGCGAAAAAATCAAAGGTTACACTACACGCGAGTCGGATCCAAGTGATTCATCTTGTCTATCTGTTTTTATTTTATTTTTATTTTAGCATTTTAGTTAGTTTTATTTTTCTAGTTTAAAAACCTTTTTCTAACATTTTGATTTGATTAGACGTTGAGGATAAACCGGTACTAAAAGCTCTTGTGTCCTTGGACGACCTCGGTATCTTACCAACACTATACTACATCCACGATGGGTCACTTGCCATATGTGTGTTTAGTGTTAGTGAATATGGTGTTTATAAATTTAAAACTTGGCTAAAAAGTGTAAAAAGGGCTTAAAATATACGCCTAAAACATATTACACCTAACGTACATCAAAAAGGCTTAAAATCGACGGCCTAATCAGTTTTACAAAACTTTTTAAAAACGCGCGCACATTTTTCTGCATTTTAGTTTATTTTGCATTTACAGTAGCCTGAACACGGGGCCGTGTTCACTGAACACGAGACCGTGCTGCATATTTTTCATAAAACACCCAGATACAGAGTCTGAACACGGGGTCGTGCTCACTGAACACGCCCCCATGCTCAACAAGACCAGTAATCTTTAATAAAACGCCCAGATACAAACCCTGAACACGGGGCCGTGTCCAGCTTCTGTTTCCGTTTTATTTTGTTTTCTGGTCCCGAGACTCTATTGTGGTCTGTTGAGTGATTCTTATGGGTCAATACTCAGGAGGCTACAACTACACCTATGAGGAGGATGATTATAGGAGAGACTATTGCACTAATTGTGGTAACCCGCACTCGGTCCAATATTATAACTCATCTCAACCATCCACTTCATACAACTATTATGAGGAGCCCAGGTATGAGCCATCGACTTCATACACATCCTATGAAGACCAAAGGTATGAACCTTCTCCCTCATACTCATATTTTAATGAACCAAGGTATGAGCCTTCATACTCATACTTTGAGGAATCAAGATATGAGCCACCGCCTTCATACTCTTATTATGAGGAGCCATGGCATGAACAACCCACCTCATATGAGTACTATGAAGAACAAAATTACGACCCTTATCCATCATATACTTACAATGAGGAACAATGGTATGAACCATCTACTTCATATGAGTACTATGAGGAACCAAAGGATCGAACAACCGGATTCAAGCTTTGAGGATCCCGATCCTTTCTCTATCACCGAAGTAGCCGATAGGATAATAGAAAAACTTATAACTATCGAGCGACACATAAAAGAATCTCGCGCAAGGGAAGAGGAGTCTCGCGCAAGAGAAGAATTAAATAAAAAACGATAGTTAAAGAGTTAAAAAATGGAAGAACAAATAAGTGAAAAACCGACACATGAGTTAAACAACGAAAAGGTGAGGACAATAGCGTTAAAATCCAAGAAGAGTCTAATTTTGAAGAAATTAATCTCCTGTCACCTTCTTTTGAAAATCATTGTTTAGTACCCGCTCATGCTAAGTTTTTAAAAGAGTTAAACACTAACACTAAAATTGAAGAAATGACAAGTGTTAAGTTAACTAATGATCAAACTTCGCTAATAAAAGAAGACCCTTTTGAAATTAACATTACACCGGTTCCATGCTTCTTTCAAAATTCCTTTATTAGTAATATCACCCTTGATAAAGATCTTTGTGTTAACATAATGCCTAACTACATTTTCGAAAAATTAAGTATTAGTGATTTTTCTCTACGTCAAATACCCATTTTTCTATCCGATCGGAAAGTAATAAAATCAATCGGTGTAGTTGAGGATGTCTTGGTTCAAACAAATCAAATGGTAATCCCAACCGACTTTGTCATCCTCGATGACGCTCCTCTAGTGTTGGGACGACCTTTTGTAAAAACTCATGAAGCTTTGAAAAACCGAAAGTTCAACAATCTACCTCTTCAACTAGGGGCATTCAAATGGAGCATAGATCTTGAGCACTCAATGAAATATCCTTTTGGCAATAATGACCCCCTAATTGAAGACGAAAATGAGCCACCGATATAAGTGAAAAGATTAACCACTTTGTTGAAGAAGAGGTCGCTATAGAACATACTTTTAAATTTCTTGGTCAAAATGAGAAACAAAATAAGGAGTCTCTTAAAGACCCACCCCTTGAGCTCAAAGAACTCCCGAAAGGTTTGGAATATGCTTTTCTAGACAAAGATGGTAAATCACCTGTAATTATTTCGTCTAAATTAAGTAGTTTAGAGAAAGAAAAATTAATTAAACTTTTGAAAAAACATAAAAATGCGATCGCTTGGAAGCTTGTAGATATTAAAGGAATAAGTCCTTCCATGTGCACGCACAAAATTTTAATGAATGATGACTACAAGTCGGTAATACAACCACAACGTAGAGTAAATCCAAATGTGCAACAAGTGGTTAAAAACGAAGTCATCAAATTACTTGACGCTGGACTTATCTACCCTATCTCAGATAGTCCCTGGGTAAGTCCCGTCCAAGTAGTTCCAAAGAAAGGAGGTATGACAGTAATAACTAATGAAAAGAATGAATTAATACCAATGAGAACCGTCACAGGACGGAGAGTATGTATAGACTATAGACGATTAAATGAAGCAACAAGGAAAGATCACTTTCCTTTGCCCTTCATTGATCAAATGTTAGAAAGATTATCCGGTCATAAATTTTATTGTTTCTTGATGGTTTTTCAGGTTACTTTCAAATCCCGATAGCACCCGAAGACCAAGAAAAGACAACTTTCACATGTCCCTATGGAACTTTTGCTTATCGACGCATGCCATTTGGTCTGTGCAATGCCCCCGCAACATTCCAACGTTGCATGGTGGCCATCTTCCATGACATGATAGAAAAGACAATGGAAGTCTTCATGGACGACTTTTCTATCTTTGGAGATTCATACGACCAATGCCTCGATAACCTTGAACGAATGCTATCCCTATGTGAGCAAACTAACCTCGCACTTAAGTGGGAAAAATGCCATTTCATGGTAACAGAGGGAATATTGCTCGGTCACAAGATCTCTAGCGAAGGAATGGAAGTTGATCGAGCAAAAATAGACACTATTTCTCGATTGCCTCCACCATCCTCCGTTAGAGCAATCAGAAGTTTCTTAGGGTATGCCGGATTTTATAGGCGGATTATCAAGGACTTTTCTAAAATTTCAAGACCTCTAACAAAATTACTTGAAAAAGATGCACCTTTCATCTTTGACAAGGATTGCAATCAGGCATTTCTTACCCTCAAGGAAATGCTAGTCAATGCACCTATCATGATAGCGCCTGATTGGAAATTTCCTTTCGAAATCATGTGTGATGCAAGTGACTTTGCCGTTGGAGCGGTCTTGGGACAAAGAAAAGAGAAGCATTTTCACCCAATCTATTATGCTAGTAAAACACTTAACGATGCATAAGAAAATTATACAACAACTGAAAAAGAATTACTAGCTGTGGTATTTGCTTTTGATAAATTTCGTTCTTATCTTGTTCTTTCTAAAACAATAGTCTATACAGATCATGCAGCAATTCGATACCTTTTCAAGAAACAAGTCGCAAAACCCCGTTTGATCAGGTGGATTTTACTCCTCCAAGAATTTGATATTGAAATCAAAGACAACAGAGGAGCAGAAAACACCGCTGCAGATAATCTTTCGCGCTTAGAAGACCCAGCTTTGGAGGCAACTAGGGACGAGCAAATCAACGAAAAGTTTCCAACGGAGTCCCTAGAAATGGTGGAATACAAGGAAGAACCATGGTATGCCGACTATGCTAACTACTTAGCTAGCGGTATAGTCGCCAAAGGATGGCCACATCACCAAAGAAAAAAATTATTTGCTAATGTGAAGCATTACTTTTGGGAGGATCCTTATCTTTTCAAAATGTGTGCCGACCAACTCATCCGAAGGTGCGTACATGGTAGTGAAGCAAGAAGAATTCTCCGCCATTGTCATGAAGGTCCATACGGAAGACATCATGGTGCCACTAGTACCGCACGAAAGGTATTTGATTCAGGATTTTATTGGCCGACCATTTACAAAGATGCGCAAAGTCTAGTTAAGACATGTGATGCTTGCCAAAGATCAGGTAATATTTCTTCCAAAAACGAAATGCCACAAAATGGCATTCTCGTTTGTGAAATTTTTTATGTGTGGGGATTCGACTTTATGGGACCTTTCCCACCGTCAAAAGGAAACAAATATATACTTGTGGCAGTAGATTACCTGTCTAAATGGGCCGAGGCCGAGGCACTTCCAACAAATGATGGAAGAGTCGTGGTAAGATTTCTGAAAAAATTATTCTCTCGTTTTGGAACATCTAAAGCATTAATAAGTGATAGAGGTACCCATTTTTGTAATCATCAACTCGAAAAAATCTTAACAAGATACGGGGTCTATCACCGGGTCTCAACAGCATATCACCCTCAAACAAAAGGACAAGCCGAAGTGACTAATAGAGGTTTAAAACGAATACTTGAAAAAACCATAGGATTAAATAAAAAGGAATGGGCAGATAAATTAGATGATGCTTTATGGGCTTTTCGAACTGCCTATAAAACAACCATAGGCACAACCCCATATAAGCTCGTCTATGGAAAAAGTTGTCATTTGCCGGTAGAAATAGCTCACAAGGCCTACTGGGCAATAAAAAATGTAAACTTGGATTTAGAATTTGCAGGCAAAAATCGATTTTGTCAAATAAATGAATTAGACGAATTAAGGAATTATGTATACTCTAACTTTGAAATTTATAAGGAAAGAATGAAAAATTTACACGACAAACACATTAAACCTAATGAATTTCGAGTGGGAGATCAAGTTCTATTGTTTAATTCACTACTTCGATTATTTCCGGATAAACTAAAATGTAGGTGGTCAGGACCTTTTTCCATCACCCATATTTTTCC
Source organism: Helianthus annuus (assembly GCF_002127325.2). Lineage (NCBI taxonomy): Eukaryota > Viridiplantae > Streptophyta > Magnoliopsida > Asterales > Asteraceae > Helianthus > Helianthus annuus. The sequence continues at coordinate 95,018,392 of NC_035437.2, forward strand.
TCACGGTGCAGTAGAAATTAAATCTCGGAATGGAATTCTATTCAAAGTCAATGGCCAATGGCTAAGACTCTATCAAGGATTCATTGAGGATGAGGAGGAAAAAATCTCGCTTCAAACGGTCGACGAATATAGGCATCAACATCATACCTGGTAGGTTACGAACAAGCGGATGAACATCGAAACTGGTAAGTCTCCTAACCGAGTTTTGGGAAAACAGGGCACTCACGCGAGCACTATATAAAAAAACATTCAAAAACTCTGCTCGGCACGGGGCCGTGTCCGCGCAACTGTCGGGATAAAACCCCTTTTTCATAACAGTTACACCATTCCACACGCCCTGTTTCCCCGAAAAACGCTCTGGTCCAGGCGATTTTCCACAGAATTTCGACGTCTCCTCTCATTCTAACAACATCAAGGTATGATTCAATCCTCATTAGTAGTTAGATTAGTCACTTGCATGTAGCTAAAACATCAAAAATTTGGGGAAAAATCTAGGGTTCTTGAAGTTCATCCGGATCAAACCTCAAATTTTTGCATAAATCGGTTAGCATTAGTTTAGATTAGTGTTATGGAAAGTAAACCCACTTGTATTGTTGATAGATTTGCCCGATTTCCCACAAAAACCCTAAACCCTTGTTTTTGAACCGAAAAAGATAAAACCGAAAGGGTAAACAGTTTGCTTTTGGAAAAACGGCACTTGGGGTTTCATTTTCGGGGGAAACCGCACCTACTTGGCCAAAAATTTTTAGATTTTCGGGACCGGGTCGAAAAATGGAATTTTTGAGTAACAGACGCCTGGACACGGGGTCGTGCCCGCTGAACACGGGGCCGTGTCCAGCCCACTGTTTTCAGTTTTCTCCGAAAAAATTCACTATTTCGTGCTAACTTTTGGTGTATTCTTTCAGATGTCGAAGAAGTTCACAAGATTCAACGCAAACGAGCTCGATGCTAGGGCCAGATATGACACACTTCAAACAAGACCGGAAGAATATCCAAGACAAGTGTGCACGGATCTCTTAGCCATGGTGAACCAACTTGACCGGTTTAACAACCTCGTTACCGACCTGCTAAGGATTGCCCTAACCACTAGACTTCGTTCCGTCCATGAGTGCACTATGGAGTTCTATAGCATCTTCACTTTCAATTCAAGGTGCGACCCTTTCGACAATGATGGGGTGACATTCCGATGTGGTGGAACGAAGTACTCGATCTCAATGGCACAATTCGGGGCAATAGTAGGGCTGTATACGGAGGAAGATTCGGGTAGTGAAGAGAACACCGGAGGAGTGCGAGATTTGGATGAGAACGAGCGCCAAGCCGCGTGGGCTCAGATTGATGAAGGGCACTACAACCCAAGCAGCACAAAGATTACCAAGTTGAGGGACCCACTCTACCGATACATACATAGGGTCCTCGGTTACTCTTTAAGCCAAAGGCATGATAGTGGTGGTGTTGTTGGGTTGAGAGATCTGATAGTCCTTCACTGCATTCACAACCGAAGACACCTCGATGTTCCATTTCTCCTACTCCGAAACATGCATCTGAACCGGCTAGCTCATGCACCAACCCCTATTTTCTTCGGGGGATGGGTGTACCGTCTCTACAGGCACTTCGTGAATATACCTAGGTCTTTCGAAAGAAGCCCATGGTCGGGAAGAGTCGATGTACACATCTGCCGCTCCATGAACCAAATCTATGAGGCAGAAGACGGGTCGGTAAGCTTTCAGAGGATGCAAGGCCATGCATGGAACCCACAAGAGGCTCTAGTCCTTCACGCTCCACCTCCCCACTACCAGTACCACTCTCACGGTGAACCGAGCCAATCCTCCTCACAAGGAGGTGGTTTTCCTAACATTCAGAGTTTGCATGATCTTTTGCAGGAAAACCTTATGTGCACCAGGAACACCTACAACCTCGCCAACAACACGTACAACCGGGTCGGAGCCATTGAAAGAAACATCTCCGATATCCAAGATGACATCGGAAGCATCCGGGAGTACATGGCGGGGCATGGAGGAGGAGGTGATGACGAGGACAGTGATGAAGACATGGACTAGGCGGGTGGAGTAGGAGCAGGAGCAGGTGGTTGGTGATCCCACAGGTTAAATCCCCTTTTCTATCAAACAACTTCCGTCCTGCATGCCGAGTGTTGAACAATTTACTTTCCCTAACTTCTTTTTATTTTTGCTTTTGTTTTTAACTTGATGGTTTGGATGTTGAACTTTGTAATCTAGGATGTTTGGTATTGTTTGGTGTGGTATTTATTGATAAAACAGGTACATACGAGGCTTAGAGTACTAAACACTAGTACTACTAAAGCTGGAACAGGAAAACCGGAGCTAGAAACCTGTTTTTCAACCTTGCAGACTGTCTACACGGGGTCGTGTCCGGCCGACACGCCTCCGTGGCCACCTCCCAGACCAGCTGTTTGTTTACTTTCTGCAGATTTTCGCCAGACACGGGGTCGTGTCCAGCCAACACGCCCCCGTGTCCACCTTCTGTAAGTTTTCGTTACTGGCACCTGAACACGGGGTCGTGCCCATCCGACATGTGGCCGTGCCCAGGATGCCAGTAACATAAAATTTTGCTTTTAACATCCTTTTACACATTTAATCAACCTAAAAACTTATTTTTGGGACACATTGAGGACAACGTGTAATTTAAGTGTGGGGGGCTGCTAAAACTTTGAATCTTGCAAGTCCAAATTAACAAGCCTTACATAAAACTCTATTGGAACCGCTAATCACCCCAAATTTTTTCAAAAAAAAAATTCATTTTTTTTACTTGAAGAAGTTTAAGTTGGGAATTTCAAGTTCAAACAAGGTTATATTTTTACAAGTTTACAACTGATAGCGTCGTGATAAAAAGAACCAACATAAGAAAATTATGAAACGGCATGACAAGCTTAGTTAAAATTTGATTATATATACTTGATCACATAAAAACCCATTCCCACAAAATTGAGTTTTGAGCCTTTATTGAGCATACAAATACATATCTTTACATTTCGTTTCTTGTGTGAATAGCCGCTTGGTTCGTACGACTCTAGAACTTGCCACAACAATGCATTCCCAGTCCTTACCAACTTAAACCCGAGTAAGTAAATGATGGAGGCATTAAGACTAACCCTTTTTTTTCTTTTTACACCATTATTTTTTATTTTTTTTACCACCTACCCAAAATCCCCCTACTTAACCCCTTTGAGCCTAAACCTTTTCATTTCTTAACCCAAAACAATCACCCTTTTTACCCACCTAAACCTTTTTATTTTAACCCTTTTTTAGTAACAAAGCTCGGTTTTTCCTATGACTTTTCAAAAAAAAAGAAGTTGATGAAACCAAATAAACAAACAAGTTCATCAAAATTAACCTTGTCTGAAAAAAAAATGGTTCATCAAAATAAAAAATTGTGAAAAATAAAAAGTCTCTAAAACCGATGCTTTTTACGCTTTTCGCCCTTTTACTAACCACTAACCCAACCACCCACCTTTAGCCCAAGCCTAACCCTTCACCCAAAAAAGTCCTCTTGATATTTACAAAGGTATATAGTTAAAAAGGAGGAGGATTGATTGCTTGGCAAGCCTATGGTAGGAGTGAGTTCCATGCCGCTCTCGAGTGATTCACTAAAAATACACCTTTGGCCGAGTGTTGAGTGATCCCCCGTGAGGTATGTGAACTTGTATATAAATGGAATTTTAAAAAGGCATGTTATGCCCTAATAAGTAATTTATCTTATGAAACATTTTTAATAAATCATGACGAATAGGATTGTAAATAAATAAAAATAAAACTTAAATAAAGAATCTTGGAAATCCCGACACTCTATGACAAGTCCAAAAACCTTCTCTTCTACCCATTCCGTTTGGGAGTGAAAAAGCCACATTATAAAGAGTTTTGCATGAGGACAAGCAAAGATTCAAGTGTGGGGGTATTTGATGTGCACAAAATGCAACATATAAATTACATCAATTGTGGCATAAAACTAACCCATTTTTAGTACTAATGTTGGAAAAAGTGTGCTTTTGTCTTCCTTTTGTATTTTCAGGATTAAATGAGCTCAAATGAACAAAAGAAGCAAAAATACAGCTAAATCTAACATAAATACAAGAAAAGGAACAAACGTGGAATGCCCGACCTCCCGACAGCATCTTCCCAAAGCAAAACAATAAGACAGAAGACTGAACACGCCCCGTGCTCAGTGTAGCTTCTACTGCCCACCACGAGGCCGTGCTCAGCGGACACGGGGGCGTGGTCAACTGTTGCGGACGCATTTAATGAAATTGCGAATTGCAATTAATGAGGAGAGAGAGTTGGATGGACACGGGGCCGTGCCCAGTGGATACGGGGCCGTGCCCAGGCTTCTGTTCAGCCTATAAATAGGAGTGCTTGGAGCTCTTGCAACTCATCCCTTGGCACACCACCTCTCTCACTCTTCACCCACCACCCACCACCATCACAACACCATCATCCACCACCATCATCCATTGTCCATCATAGAGTGTGTGAGTCGTCTCGGGATCCAAGATTGATCGTAAGAGTTCTTGACAATCAAAGGCCATGTTTGCCTAAGTCTCTTACATCACTTGGTGAAGACAAGTGTTTAGTGTAATACTTTTTTATTTTTAATCTTTTGCACTTTTTAACTGGTTTTGTATTAATGACTTTAATTACTAGTTTCTTATGTTGAAGGTGATTCTTCCTTATCGTTTGTCCGTGGTGTCTTGGCATTATTTTACTGTCTACATAAAATAAAAGATTTTCACCACTCATATCTCCACGGTCTATATGGAGGTATGTTGGCTACCGGGTCGGGGGTTAAGGGTATGGTTTGGTAAGAGTCTTGCCATTATTCAGTGTATAGATCCTTCAATACACAACGGTATTGGATGGCGGGGGGTCTAAACTCTTTGATCCCCTCATAAGTTAAACTACTATTAAAACTTTAACCCGGCATTTTAGTTAGTTTTATTTTCCTAGTTTAAAAACCTTTTTCTAACATTTTGATTTGATTAGACGTTGAGGATAAACCGGTACTAAAAGCTCTTGTGTCCTTGGACGACCTCGGTATCTTACCAACACTATACTAGGTCCACGATGGGTGCACTTGCCCATAAGTGTGTTTAGTGTTAGTGAATATCGTGTTTATAAATTTAAAACTTGGCTAAAAAGTGTAAAAATGGCTTAAATATACACCTAAAACATATTACACCTAACGCACATCAATAATCCTGAAAGGCCCAATAAATCTCGGGCTTAACTTTCCCCTTTTTCTGAACCGAATAATTCCCTTCCACGGGGTACCCTTAACATAACTTTATCACCGACTTGAAACTCAATTGGTCTCCTTCTTGTTGGACCGTTTTCTGACCCTAAATAGTCAGTAGAGAACGTTCATCTTCACGTACGAAGGCGGAATCAACGTAAATAAAGTTACAACAGCTTTCCTATTCAATTCCTTTCCTTTTATTGCTTTCTGATATTGATTTGACAGAGTTTCGGTAACAAAAGCACACAACAGTTCCGCTCCAATGTACAACACTACTGATCAGGTTCGCTTGAATAACTATATATACTATGCATGGTTCCGCTTATACGACATGTCCGTATAAGCGAACCTATCACCTAACCCTATAAGCGAACCTATCTAATGACATATAAGCGGAACTTCTAGCTAAGTGTATATAAAAGTGAAACTAAACCATAAAATACAATTTTGACTTTCTAGCTCCTAATTTGACCAATCTTGACCTAAGACGTGATGTAGACGTAGTCAACAGACATTCCATGCATCAACAGACTCCCCCTTGGATGTTGACGTAGTCCTCTTGGTCTTTTCTCCAACTCTCTGTCTTCATATCATAAACATTCTTCACAGGTTTCAAAATCACTTCCTGACTCTAACTTCCATCTTCCCTTTGACTGTTGATCCAGACTCCCCCTTTCACTGACTCCCCCTCTCAATATGCTGGAATCTGAGATATCTGGTTCAAGCTTTGACATTTAACTTCCATTGGGAATAATGAAGTCCAAACCTGTTACTCAACCAATAACATTACAATTCTATCTTTTCAACAATAAATCACTAACACAATCAGCTTTAGAAATCCACTCAAGAATTCAGGTCCAAATTAATGACCCTGATTACTCAATTAATCTACCAAGTTCAACTTAATGACCCTGGTTGATCATTTGACGAAACAAACTGATTTTGCAAAAATATTTTCACTTTTTCTAAAAACAATGTAACAAGCATCAACTTAATGAACTTGTTTTATCTTTTGAACACATCTCAGTTTCTGACAAAGTAAGCTCTCCTCATTCTTCAGCTCAGAACTTTCCTGCATCTGCTTCAATCTTCTGAGAATCCAACAATCAACTCTCCACTTTGGTTTGTCAAAAATAACGCAGAAATGAAATCTTTTTGGATTTTATAATGTGTTCTAAACTACGAAATGAATTGCAGAAAACTTAAATTGCAGAAAAAAAAATTGAACTATATACAAACTTATTTTTGGCGAGCGTGTCAGGGAATCAAATCAGCTTTTTAGACAAATTACTAGTACCGTTAAGCTTAATTACATGCTCAGACTTAAACAATTCACCTCGATTGTCGATATACTGATCCATCTTAAATTCTCACACATATTTCAATCTATTCAGGATATGATTTAGATGTCTTATGAACTATGCTCAATTCATGTGTCCCACCTCTTGAATATACTCCCGTATCCAGAATCCCAATATTCAGTCTTACAGGTGAGTATACTACATTGATATCTGTACATAAATTAGGTATGCGAGGGCCGAGGGATCTCAGGTCGATACTTTCGTATGCGCAGAGAGATATCAGCTTCGACTTTTCAGTGTGTCCCCTTTAGAGGATCTTTTAGCTACAACAGCAGCGACTATCAATTTTATTGTTTCATCTGCATGCTGAGGGTTTATGCTATGTTTCAAGCATTTTGGTGAAAGTATTAGCCAAGGACTAGGTCAGAACTTCCGTTCAGCAGAAGTCCCGGAATAATACCCCAAACATTATTGAGTATAAAAACCTAGTATATCAGAATACGAGACCTTTCAAACAAGATTTCAGGGGTTACCTATATATCCAAGAAGTGTTTCCCACGAATTTCACAAGTTTGAAATTTTAGGTTTATATCCCGAATAAATCTACTAACTGTGCGAAAACCTATCGACACATAATTAGTGAGACTGTTTAACTCATTTAGACTTTACAAATCTTTAGCATACTGTAATTGTCTAGCCGATGTACTATCATTTTCCCTATATACACAAGCTCTTTTTCAATTTTATCATGTTTTTGTATTTTTGCATTTTTTACTGTTTTTGTATTTTCTGAAAATATAACTATTTACAACTATCTATACTCCCCCTAAATACCAAAACAAGTAAAAAATCGACAAACCATTGCAGATTGTTTCTCGTCTTCATCTACAACAGTACTCTCATCAACGCTCACAATTCCATCCGACACCGAAAGCAATTTCATACCATTAAGTTTTAACAAATATTGAAACCGATTTTTATCAAAAGCTTTGGTATGCAAATCAGCTTTTTGTTCATCAGTGTGGATTTTCTCAATTCGTATCAACTTTTTCTCGAAACAATCGGGAATAAAGTGATGACGAATCTCTATATGTTTAGTTTTAGCGTGATGTACTGGATTCTTAGTTATATTTATTGCGGCCTCATTATCAACAAATAGAGGTGTGTTAAGAAACTGCAAACCGTAGTCGCGCATCTGTTGCTGTATCCACAGGATCTGAGAGCAGCAACTGCTAGCAGAAACATAATCTGCTTCACATGTAGATAACGCCACAGACATTTGTTTCTTACACTGCCAGGTAACCAATCTAGGTCCAAAGAACTGGCATCCTGCAGTCGTTGATTTGGTATTGACTTTGCAGCATCCGAAATCCGAATCGGAATACCCTTCGAGCATAAAATCGCCTTTTTTAGGATACCACAACCCCAATGTGGGTGTTCCTTTCAAGTAACGTAATATACTCTTGAGAATGATCATGTGCGAAGCTCTCGGGTTAGATTGATATCTTGCTGCGAGGCACGTTGGGTACATGATATCAGGACGTGAAGCAGTTAGATACATCAAAGAACCTATCATGGAACGGTAAAACGTTTCATCAGCCCTGTCTCCGGTGAGATCTGGGTGAATCCCATGATTAGTCGCAAGTGGGGTAGTAGCTCGAGTAGAACTTGACATTCCAAATTTCTCTAGAATATCATGCACGTACTTCGTCTGGTGAATAAAAATTCCCTCAGGAAGTTGTTCAACTTGTAGACCCAGAAAGAATTTCATCTCCCCCATTGATGACATTTCGAATTTTTGCTTCATTACCTTTTCGAAATCTTTGCACAATTTCTCATTTGTTGACCCAAAAATTATATCATCTACATAAATCTGAACTATCAGAAGATGTCCATCGACCTCTTTAGTGAAGAGAGTGGCATCCACTTTCCCTCTAATAAAACTGTTAGCGAGTAGGTGTTGAGACAACGTCTCGTACCAGGCTCTCGGGGCCTGGTGTAAACCATACAGCGCTTTGTCCAGCAGATAAACTTTGTTCTTGTGGATTGGGTCAGTAAAGCCTGGCGGCTGACCGACATAAACCTCCTCTTTGACCTTCCCATAAAGAAATGCCGATTTTACATCCAACTGATAAACTTTGAAGTTCTTCCAAGACGCAAATGCTAGAAAAATTCTAATAGCCTCTAGTCGTGCTACAGGAGCATAGACTTCTGTAAAATCAATCCCCTCCTGTTGACTAAAGCCCTGAACAACGAGTCGAGCTTTGTTCATTATAACCACTCCTCTGTCGTCTCTCTTACACTTGAATACCCATTTCGTATTGATTTTCCTTTGACCATCCGGTAAATCCACTAACTTCCACACTCCTAACTTTTTAAACTGACTTAACTCTTCTTGCATTGCTATGACCCAAGAGTCTTCAGTAAGCGCCTCTTTGTATGTTCTCGGTTCGACCTGCGAGATAAAACAACTTAATGAAAATTCAGTTTGTAAAGATGCTACTGTAGAATAAAAACATGTTAAGCCCTGGTCTATTTGACGTCTTGTGCGAACGCCTGAATGCAGTTCCCCTATAATCAACTCCTCTGGATGATAAGAAAGAGTTCGCGGCATCACTTCGCTTGGAACATCAACATTTCCCTCCAGATTAGTAACATTCTGTTCTGCATCTTGTTCACCAACTTGGTTTGTTGGACTTGATAACTGGATCTGCTCCCCCTCAGAGTCTGAATCACCATGATCAAAAACTGGCATATTTTCAGCTTCTTGATTATCATTCACCTCCGACTGATTACCAGGAGCAACTTCAACATCATTTTCACCAGCATGACTAGGACCTGCTTCATCATCATTTGAAGTTTCTCGAGGTCTTCTAGAATACTCCGCTGGAACCTGAGCTGCGACTCATACTCTCGCAAAATATCCAGCTCATCAAAGAAATCTTCATCATCCTCTGATTATTCTCTCATGTCAAACGAATCCCAAAGTTTGTTATAATGATAACGCCATGAATCACCAGGATTCTGTGGCGGCATAATGTGACCTTGACATTCAACATTTGCTGCTTCAATAATCCGCTTCTCACTTGGAATGAAGACACGTCGCATTGGATTGGCATAACCAACAAATATTCCCTCAACGCACTTCGGACCAAACTTTCCATTAGGCTCTATAACTGTACAGGGTGACCCGAACGGTTCTAGATACTTCAAATTCAGTTTGCGGTTATTGATTAGCTCAAAGCATGTTTTGTTGAACTTTTTGACAGTAAGAACCCTGTTGAGCGTATAGCATGCGGCAGAAACAACTTCAGCCCAAAAATTTATTGGTAACTTTGAATCTGCGAGCATAGTTCTAGCCGTCTCGATTAGCGTCCGATTTTTGCGTTCTGCGACTCCATTCTGTTGCGGAGTGTACGGAGCACTAAACTCATGCAATATATCTCGTTCATCATGTTGATGCATAGGATGTCTGTTGACTACGTCTACATGAAGTCTTGGATCAAGATAGGTCAACAGGAGATCTAGAAAGTCAAAATTATGTAATTTAGTATTAGGTTCGCTTTTATGGTCATTTGTAAAAGAGGTCCGCTCATAGGTCTTTAAGAGATTCGCTTATACATCAGAGTGTAACAGGTCCGCTCATATGACCTGTCATATGAGCGAACCGACTAGGCTATATATAGGTGTGTTCTCTGAGCGGATCTCATATGCGTGCTTGTTCTCTGGAGCGAAACTCTGTCAAAATTACATTAGAAAGCAATAAAAGCAGTGGAATTGAAAGGACAAGCTGTTGTAACATCATATGTACTAATTTCGCCTTTATATGTGATGATGAGCTACCATGACTGACTTTTCGGGTCAAAAAAACGGTCCAACAAGTGGTATCAGAGCTCAGCACGAGGAGTTCATAATACTACAGCTTATATCTGCAAAAATCTCTCTTTTCTACTCTATTTCTCTCATACTTTTCCGGTTTTCAGTGGTTCCTACGGTTGAAATTGTCTTAAATTTGAGTATAACGTGTAAAACTTACTAATAACAAACCCTAGAAAGTTTTAGATTGAAATTCGGATTAAAAATGGTTAAAATTGGGTAAAATCATAGGTCCGCTTTTACGTACATCGCTAGGTTCGCTTGTAAAGTAATAGATCCGCTTGAAAAATCTTGTTCGGTTCGCTCTTTCGGACAATTATAACTGAGGAGATCCGCTCGAACAGACATAATCAGGTCCGCTCGAACATACACTTTGTGGTTCGCTCGAACGTACATTCTGGTCCGCTCGAACGAACAAGTGCTGGTTCGCTCATTTGAACGATTATTGGTCCGCTTGAAAGACAGTTTCTGGTTCGCTTTTGTGACATTGTTGGGTTCGCTTATCTGTCATCTGTACAGATAGAATCGCTTTTGTGTCCTGATTTTCAAAAGTTTCGGAAATATTTCTAAGTGTTGGTTAATTTTGCAGGTACAATCAAAATGGATGATATTTTCATGAATCCCTTCAGCGACATGTATGCTTTCATAGGGAGTTCTGGAAATAATGACACCTCTTCAAGCAATGCAAACAAGAGTCCACCGAAAGAAAGAAAGAAGGAAGCTTGGGAGTCCGAAAGCGCATTTGGAACATTTAACAAACCTCCTAAGCTGATGGCTATAGAAGATTACAGCAGGTGGGCAACAAAGTTCGAAGACTGGTTGATGGCATTCGTTTTTCCCAGCTGGAAGAGTATGAAGAATGGTTATGCCGAGGGAAAGAAGAATGGTGAAGCATTGAGATCGGCTGAAGAGATTGAGAGTTTTGTGGCTGAGTAAAAGTGTGTGGCATTATTGTTTCAGTCGGTGCGAGAAGACATCATTTCACTGATAGATTACTCCAATGCTAAAGATTTGTGGCAGAAACTCGAAAAGAAGTGTCTTGGAAGCAAAGAGATTGTAAAGAACAAACGAAAGCTTCTTAGAAAAGAATTTGATCTTTTTGGTTGTCTAAAGAATGAATCGGTGTGTAAAATGATAGAGAGGTTCGGTCATCTGAAACTAGAGTTAGCAAGACATGAAATCAAGTTTTCTGATGAAGAACTAGTTGACAAACTATTCGATTCATTACCAGATGAGGTTGATTGGAGATATTATGCCCTTATGTTGAAGAACACTATTGCTCCTAAAAATTAACTCCAGATTTGGTGATTGAAAGACTTGAAAGTCATGAGCTGGAACTGAAGAAAACTTACAAAGTCAATCACTCTTCTTCTCAGCAGAATTTGGATCTCTATTATCCAAAAAGCATGATGCCAAAAGCAACTTCTCCAAAGACTGCATTTTCAGCTGAGAATGTTTCTTCAGCAAGTAAAGAAAGTCAAAGCAGTCCAAGTAGCGGAAGCCACAGTGGTTATCATAGTGGATCTACGTCTTCTGCGAATCGTTCTGATGCGAAGTTTTCATGCAATATCGCGATAGATTTGAAGAACGCACAGAATTTTGATGAGGAGTCGGCTAAGCAACAAATGGTCTTTTTGGCGTCTGTGTTGGAATCCTACGAAGGGTTGGTGGCTGGTAAGATCGGGAACACAAATCTGACGAAAGAAGATTACGATCAGATAGACCCCGAAGAAATGGAGCTTATCGATATTCGTTGGGCGATGGCAAGTGCTGTTCGACGTGCTCAGCGTTTCATGGAAATTACTGGGAGAAAGACGATCGGTGGTCCGTCTACAAAGTTGGGATTCGACAAATCCAAGGTGACGTGCTTTAAATGTAAGCAGAAGGGTCACTTCAAGCAGGAATGCAGAAGTGCATACGCTGATGAGTCAGAGAATCCATTTAGAGATGATTATTACAAAAAGGCAATCTACCATCAGAATAAATCCGAGCCGCCTAGATTGAAGCAGTCTGAAGATAACAAAGACAAATCAAGGGCTCTGGCTGTGATTTACGACGATGAGGGGTACGATTGGAGTAAGGAAGTTCTACCGGAAGAAGATGCGGTGGGTTACGCATTCATGGCAAGCAATGATGAACCCATTCCGTGGAAAGATGATCGTACTGAGGAACAGAAGTATAAATACCGGAAGATGATTGCTGAAAACAAGATTATCACACTTTCTGGTATCTTTCTGGAAGCTAGAAGAGCAAATAGATGGGATCCAGATAGAGAGTGCTATCTTGATAAGTATGGCAACATTGCGATTGATGACAAAACGCTAGATATCGAAGCCATCATCAAGGAGTACAAAGAAGAAGATGAATACTGGCAGCACAAGTGGTGGGGAACACCAACTGCGAAGATGATCGAAGAAGAGAAAGAGAAAGAGAGAAAGCAGAAAGAGGAAAAAGAAAAGAAAGAAAAAGAAGAGATTGAGAAAGTGAAGAAGGTTGATACGAGCTTGATCGATACTACGCAGGAGTTGACGGCTGAGAACCTGGGAAAGATGGCTGACAAAGTGCTAGCTGCGAAAGCACTTGAGGTAGACCCTAATTCTGTTACTAAGTCAAAGGGGCAGGTCAGTCAAATTGCGTCAACAAATGCGTCAGGTAACAAGATCGACGGGAATGCTGACTGCAAACATTGCACCAAACAATGCAATTTTTGTAGCACTATCACGTCCCTTAACAATGAGAAAATCAAGAATCTGACAACGAAAGTTAAAAGTGTTGAGGATCAGTTTCTAGGTCGTGACAGAACTGTAAAAGCTTCAACTGAACGAATCAAAGAATTAACAGCCCAAATTGAAAATGATAAAATTGAACGTGAGAAAATAAAATGTGAAAATGAAAAGTTAATTCTTGAAAACCGTCAAATTTCTGAAAAGTTTGAAAAATTGAAAAGCATTGTCAAAGATAGTGATGATCGTAATGGCAAAACGTTTAAAGAAAATGAACATCTGAGAGCTATGGTAAGAATAAAAGAAGAATCAATTAACAATCAACTGGATGAAATTGCTAAACTGAAACTTAAAGTTCAAGAAGTTGAAATTGAAAATGAAAGAATTCAGTTGAAGTTAAACAGCTATAGCTCAGCAAGCTTTGTTTTGCAGCATATTGTTCCCAAACCTATAGGGAAAAACAAAGCTGGCGAGGATGTGTTTTCTGATGGAACGGGTGTAGGGTTTCACAAAGTTCCACCGCCAATCTTAGACAACTACACGAAAAAGCAGTCTAGTTTGGTGGAAATTGAGGAAGAAAGTGATGTTAAACTTCCTGAGAACATTGATGTTACGTTCACGTCTTCCAATGACGAGGGTGTCCAAAATGATGTGGTGAAAAGTGTGGTAGACAAAGTACTTAAACCGGATTGTGACACTTCTGAGGAGGATGGGTGTTTCTAGGATAAATACATTCCGAAACAAAAGTCCAAGAACAACTTAGATGAAGAATCAAAGCTTGTCATGTACAAGATGATGGGTTTGGATAAGTTGTTTTCGGATTCAGAGTTTCCGATTGAGAATGTTAACATGAACAAATTGTCAAATGTTTTCAAACTAGTTGAAGTTGAGTTGTCAGAAGTGAACAATTTGTGTCACACAAAAGGAAAAATGAGTTTTGAGAAACAAAAGGTTTACAACAAGAAGTCTGGTTATCCACCACGTCTTTACAATAACAACAGAAACAATTGGTCGGGTGGTTATCAGGGGGGTAAACCACATCAGAAAAGAAATATTCCAAACAAGAGGTTTGTCGAGAAGAAAAAATTTGTGAATAGTTCGAGTTAATTGGCTGATGAAGAGAAAGAAATTTTTTCAAAATCGAACAAAGAATTTTTTGAGAAGAGAGCTTTACAGGCTCAGTCTGAAGGCACGAGTCGAGTAGCTGATACTCGTACTTGTTTTAGGTGTGATAAGGTTGGTCACATTGCACGAAAGTGTACTTATGTGAAGCCTAAGACTGAAGCTGTGAATGTTCAACAAAAGAAGGTTGATGTGAAGGGTAAAGCACCGATGTTTGTTGAGAAGAAGGTTGTTGAGAAGAAAAATGTTAAAATTGACAACTTAAAAGTGAAAAATGAACCTGTAAAGAAGTCGGTAACTAAAAATGACATATTTTACAAAAGGGTTGCAGTAACTCAACAGGTGTGGAAACCTAAAATTGAATCAAAAGTTGAGAAGAAAGTTTCAACTTCTGAGGTGAAAAAGGCTGAAGAATCAATTACGGTTGATTATGAAGCAAATTTTCCACCTCTCAAGGCTGAAAATTTCAAAATTCAAATTGCGAGAGTCAAGGTTACACCTAAGGCTGATGAGGCCTGGGTGGACACCATGTTTGACTAAACAGTTTGAATTGCCGGAGCTTCATGGTTCGCGAAGCATGAATCGGCATCTTTCTTGAAGTTGTTTAAATGACGATTTGTGATGTGCAGGATCTTCCAAAACTTGTATCTAGGTGGATCATGGATAGTGGAGCGTCAAGACATATGACAGGGAAGACCGCGTTACTGTATGACGTGAATAACATAAACGGTGGTTACGTGGGTTTTGCGGTTAATCAAGGAGGAAGGATCATAGGTGAAGGAACGTTATCAAATGGCATCGTAACGTTTGAGAGAGTTAACTACATCGCTGAGCTGGAGAACAACCTGCTGAGTATCTCCCAGATCTGTGACAGGATGTATACTACTCATTTCACCGACAAAGAATGTTTGATCTTGAAACCAGGATTTGTGATACCTGAGGAATGGATCATCATGAGGGCACCAAGGGTCAATGATCTGTACGTCTTGGACATGAGCGTCGCTACTACAACCACGGGTCAGGCTCATTGTTTTGTGTCCAGAGCAACGGAGAAAGAATCAAGGTTATGGCATCGAAAGATGGGGCATATTCACCTAAGGAAAATGAATCACTTGGTGCATAACGATTTGGTGACAGGAGTGCATGTCAAAGGTTTTCATCTGGAAAGGGAGTGCATAAGTTGTGTCAAAGGCAAACAGAAGAAAAAGTCACACCCTACAAAGCAAGTCAATTCAGTTTCACGTCTTTTGGAAAGACTCCACATGGATTTGTTTGGTCCAGTGAATGTCAAGAGTATAACAGGAGATTCCTACTGCTTGGTCGTGACTGATGATTATTCCAGATTTTCTTGGGTCATGTTTTCGAAATCGAAAGACGAAACGTTTGACAGCCTGATTGCGTTGTTTAAAAGAATTGAGAATTTGTACCAGAGGCTGATTTGTAGAATTCGCAGTGATAATGGTACTGAGTTCAAAAACAGTAAGATGGAAGAATTTTGTGATGAAAGAGGTATACTGCATGAGTTTAGTGCTCCGTACACTCCGCAGCAGAATGGAGTTGCAGAACGCAAAAACCGGATGCTAATCGAGGCAGCCAGAACGATGCTAGCAGACTCTAAATTACCAATTAATTTCTGGGCTGAAGCTGTTTCTGCTGCATGCTATACTCTCAACAGAGTTCTTACTGTAAAGAAGTTCAACAACACGTGTTTTGAGCTACTCAATAAACGCAAGCCGAATTTGAAGTATCTAGAACCGTTTGGGTCACCCTGTACGGTGATAGAGCCTAAAGGAAAGTTTGGTCCGAAGAGCGGTGAGGGAATCTTTGTGGGTTATTCAAGTCCTTTGCGACGTGTCTTTGTTCCAAGTGAGAAGCAGATTATTGAGGCAGCGAATGTTGAATGTCAGGGGTACACTATGCCGCCACAGAATCCTGGTGATTCATGGAGATATAATTATGACAAACTTTGGGATTCGTTTGACATGAGAGAAGAATCAGAGGAAGAAGAAGATTTCTTTGATGAGCTGGATATTTTGCGAGAGTATGAGTCGCAGCTCAGGTTCCCAGCGGAGTATACTAGAAGACCTCGGGATACTTCAAATGTTGATGAAGCAGGTCCTAGTAATGCTGGTGAATATATTGATGAAGTTGCTCCTGGTAATCAGTCGGAGGTGAATGATGATCAAGAAGCTGATAACATGCCAGTATTTGACCATGGTGATTCAGACCTTGAGGGGGAGCAGATCCAGTTGTCAAGTCAAACAAACCAAGTTGGTGAACAAGATGCAGAGCAGAATGTTACTAATCTGGAGGGAAATGTAGAAGTTCCAAGCGAAGTGATGCCGCGAACTCTTTCTTATCATCCAGAGGAGTTGATCATAGGAGAATTGCAATCGGGCGTTCGCACGAGACGTCAAATTGACCAGGGCTTAACGTGTTTTTATTCTACAGTAGCACCTTTACAAACTGAATTTTCATTAAGTTGTTTTATCTCGCAGGTCGAACCGAGAACTTACAAAGAGGCGCTTACTGAAGACTCTTGGGTCATAGCGATGCAAGAAGAGTTAAGTCAGTTTGAAAAGTTGGGGGTGTGGAAGTTAGTTGATTTGCCGGATGGTCAAAGAAAAATCAATACAAATTGGGTTTTCAAATGTAAGAGGGACGACAGAGGAGTGGTTGTAAGGAACAAAGCTCGACTCGTTGTTCAGGGTTTTAGTCAACAGGAGGGAATTGATTTTACCAAAGTCTATGCTCCTGTCGCACGATTAGAGGCTATCAGAATTTTCCTAGCATTTGCATCTTGGAAGAATTTCAAAGTATGTCAGTTGGATGTAAAATTAGCGTTTCTTTATGGGAAGGTCAAAGAGGAGGTTTATGTTGGTCAGCCGCCGGGCTTTACTGACCCAATCCACAAGAACAAAGTTTATTTGCTGGACAAAGCGTTGTATGGTCTACATCAGGCGCCGAGAGCCTGGTACGAGACTTTGTCTCAATACCTATTTGCTAACCAGTTCATACGTGGAAAAGTGGATGCCACTCTCTTCACTAAAGTCGTTGATGGTCATCTTCTGATAGTACAAATTTATGTGGATGGTATAATTTTTGGGTCAACGAATGAGAAATTGTGCAAAGATTTCGAACAGGTGATGAAGCAGAAATTTGAAATGTCATCAATGGGGGAGATGAAATTCTTTCTGGGTCTACAAGTTGAACAACTTCCTGAGGGAATTTTCATTCATCAAACGAAGTATGTGCATGATATTCTAGAGAAATTTGGGATGTCAAGTTCTACTCCAGCTGCTACCCCACTTGCGACTAATCATGGGATTCACCCAGATCTCACCGGAGACAGGGCCGATGAAACGTTCTACCGTTCCATGATAGGTTCTTTGATGTATCTGACTGCTTCACGTCCTGACATCATGTACCCAACGTGCCTCGCAGCAAGATTTCAGTCTAACCCGAGAGCATCGCACATGATTATTGTCAAAAGGATATTACGTTACCTGAAAGGGACTCCGTCATTGGGGTTATGGTATCCTAGGAAAGGCGATTTTACGCTCGAAGGGTATTCCGATTCGGATTTCGGATGCTGCAAAGTCAACACGAAATCAACAACTGCAGGATGCCAGTTCTTTGGTCCTAGATTAATTACCTGGCAGTGTAAGAAACAAACATCTGTGGCGCTATCTACATGTGAAGCGGAGTACGTTTCTGCCAGCAGTTGCTGCTCTCAGATCCTGTGGATACAGCAACAGATGCGCGACTACGGTTTGCAGTTTCTTAACACACCTCTGTTTGTTGATAATGAGGCCGCAATTAATATAACTAAAAATCCAATACATCACGCTAAAACTAAACATATAGAAATTCGTCATCACTTTATTCGCGATTGTTTCGAGAAAAAGTTGATACGAATTGAGAAAATCCACACCGACTAACAAAAAGCTGATTTGCATACCAAAGCTTTTGATAAAAATCGGTTTCAATATTTGTTAAAACTTAATGGTATGAAATTGCTTTCGGTGTCGGATGGAATTGTGAGCGTTGATGAAAGTACTATTGCGGATGAAGACGAGAAACAATCTGCGATGGTTTGTCGATTTTTTACGTGTTTTGGTATTTAGGGGGAGATAGATAGTTGTACATAGTTTATTTTTAGAAAAATACAAAAACAGTAAAAAATGCAAAAATCCAAAAACATGATAAAATTGAAAAAGAGCTTGTGTATATAGGGAAAATGATAGTACATCAGCTAGACAATTACAGTATGCTAAAGATTTGGAAAGTCAAAAAGAGTTAAACAGTCTCACTAACGATGTGTCGATAGGTTTTCGTACATTTAGTAAATTTATTCGGGATATAAACCTAAAATTTCAAACTTGTGAAATTCGTGGGGAACACTACTTGGATATATAGGTAACCCCTGAAATCTCGTTTGAAAGGTCCCATATTCTGAGATACTATGTCTTTATACTCAGTGATATCTGGGGTATTATTCCAGGACTTCTGCTGTATGGAAGTACTGACCTAGTCCCCGAATAATACTTTCTGCAAAATGCTTGAAATATAGCATCGCCCTCAGCAAGTTGATGAAACAATAAAATTGATAGTCGCTGTTGTTGTAATGCTAAAAGATCCTCTAAAGGGGACACACCAAAAGTCGAGCCGTCATCTCTCTGCTGAACGGAAGTTCTGACCTGAGCTCTCACGGTTTCGCACCTAACCCCTTACAGATATCATCTGTGTTATACTCACCTGTAAGACTGAATATCTGGGATTCTTGATACGGGAGTATATTCAAGAGGTGGGACACATGAATTGATCTAAGTTCTTAAGATACTTAAACTGTATCCTGAATAGATTGAAGTTTGTGTGAGAATTTAAGATGGATCAGTATATCGACAATCGAGGTGAATTGTTTAAGTCTGAGTATGTAATGTAGCTTAACGGTACTTGTAATCTGTCTGAAAAGCTGATATGATTCCCTGACACGCTCGCCAAAAATAAAACGTGTAAATAGTTTACTTTCTGCAATTTAAGTTTTCTGTTATTTCATTTCTTAGTTTAGATCACATTAAAATACAAAAAGATTTTATTTCTGCTTTATTTTAGACAAACCAGAGTGGAAAGTTGATTGTCGGATTCTAGAAAGATGAAGCAAATGCAGGAGATTCTGAGCTGAAGAATGAGGAGAGCTTACATTGTTAGAAGTGTGATTGTTTTCTGTGTCACAAAACAAGTTCATTAACTTGATACTTGTTATTTTTTTCAGAAAAAAATTGAAAATGTTTTTACTAAAATCAGTTGGTATCGTCAAATGATCAACCAGGGTCATTAATTTGAACTTGGTAGATTAATCAAGTGATCAGGGTCATTAATTTGAACTTGAATACTTGAGTGGATTTCTAGAGCTGATTGAATTTGTGTTTATTGTTAGAAAAGATAGAGTGTAATGTTATTGGTTGAGTAACAGGTTTGAAGTCTTCATTATTCCAACGGAGGCAAACTGTCAAAGCTTGAACCAGACGTCTCAAGATCCCAGCATACTGAGAGGGGGAGTCTGTGAAAGGGGAAGTCTGGATCAAATGCTAAAGGAAAGATGAAAGTTAGAGCCAGGTGTTAATTTTGAAACCTGTGAAGAATGCTTACGAGGAGAAGACAGAGTCGGAGAAAAGACCAAGATCAAAGACTCAGGATCTAAAGACCGATAAAGACTACGTCAACATCCAAGGGGGAGTCTGTTGATGCATAGGATGTCTGTTGACTACGTCTACATGAAGTCTTGGATCAAGATAGGTCAACAGGAGATCTAGAAAGTCAAAATTATGTAATTTAGTATTAGGTTCGCTCTCATTTGTAAAAGAGGTCCGCTCATAGGTCTTTAAGAGATTCGCTTATACATCAGAGTGTAACAGGTCCGCTCATATGACCTGTCATATGAGCGAACCGACTAGGCTATATATAGGTGTGTTCTCTGAGCGGATCTCATATGCTTTGATAGTTCTCTGGAGCGAAACTCTGTCAAAATTACATTATAAAGCAATAAAAGCAGTGGAATTGAAAGGACAAGCTGTTGTAACATCACATGTACTGATTCCACCTTTATATGTGATGATGCGCTACCTTGACTGACTTTTCGGGTCAAAACAACGGTCCAACACATCACAAAATTCTTCCATCTTACTGTTTTTGAATTCAGTACCATTATCACTTCTAATTCTGCTGATAGGCCTCTGGTACAGATTCTCAATTCTTTTAAACAACGCCATTAAACTGTCAAATGTTTCGTCTTTCGTTTTCAAAAATGAAACCCACGAAAATCTGGAATAATCACCAGTCACGACCAAACAGTAGTAATCTCTTGTAATGCTCTTGACATTCACTGGACCAAACAAATCCATGTGAAGTCTTTCCAAAGGTCTTGAAACTGAATTGACTTGCTTTGTAGGGTGTGACTTTTTCTTCTGTTTGCCTTTGACACAACTAATGCACTCCCCTTCCAGATGAAAACCTTTGACATAAACTCCTGTGACCAAATCATTATGCACCAAGTGATTCATCTTCCTTAGGTGAATATGCCTCATTTTCCGGTGCCACAATCTTGATTCGTTTTCCGTTGCTCTGGACACAAAACAATGAGCCTGACCCGTGGTTGTAGTAGCTACACTCATGTCCAACACGTACAGATCATTGACTCTTAGTGCCCTCATGATGATCCATTCCTCAGGTATCACAAAACCCGGTTTCAAGATCAAACATTCTTTGTCAGTGAAGTGAGTAGTATACATCATGTCACAGATCTGGGAGATACTCAGCAGATTGTTCTCCAGCTCAGCGATGTAGTTAACTCTCTCAAACGTTACGATTCCGTTGGATAACGTTCCTTCACCTATAATCTTTCCTCCTTGATTACCAGCAAAACCTACGTAACCACCATTTATATTTCTCACATCATACAGTAACGCAGTGTTCCCTGTCGTATGTCTCGAAGCTCCACTATCCATGATCCATCTGGATACAAGTTTTCGAAGATCCTGCACATAACAAACTTTGACTTAAACAACTTCAAGAAAGATGCCGATTCATGCTTCACGATCCAGGAAGCTCCGGCAATTCAAACTACTTAGTTAAACATCGAATCCACCCTGGCCTCATCAGCCTTAGGTTTAACCTTGACTCTCGCAATTTGAATTTTGAAATTTTCAATCTTGAGAGGTGGAAAATTTGCATCATAATCAACCGTAATTGATTCTTCAGCCTTTTTCACTTCAGAAGTTGAAATTTTCTTTTCAATTTTGGGTTTCCAAACCTGTTGAGATAATGCAACCCTTTTGTAAAATTTGTCGTTTTTAGTTACCAACTTCTTTACGGGTTCATTTTTCACACTCTTTTTCTGAACAACGATTGGTGTTTTACCCTTCACATCAACTTTCTTTTGTTGAGTCTTCACAGTTTCGGTCTTAGGCTTCACGTTGGTACACTTTCGTGCAATGTGACCAACTTGATTACATCTAAAGCAAGTTCGAGTATCAGCCACTTGACTTGTGCCTTCAGACTGAGACTGAGAAGCTCTTTTCTCAAAGAACTCTTTGTTTGATTTTGAAAAAAAATTCTTTTTCTTCATCAGCAAGTGAACTCGAACTGTTCACAAACCTTTTCTTCTCGACAAACCTCTTGTTTGGAACATTTCTTTTCTGATACAATTTACCCCCTTGATAACCACTCGACCAGTTGTTTCTGTTGTTATTGTGAAAACGCGGTGGATTAACAGATTTCTTGTTGTAAACCTTTTCTTTCTCAAACCTCATTTTACTTTTCTTTTGACTCAGATTGTTCACTGCTGACAACTCAACTTCGACCAGTTTGAAAACATTTGTCAATTTGTTCATGTTTACATTCTCAATCGGAAACTCTGAATCCGAAAACAACTTATCCGTTCCTGACATCTTGTACATGACAAGAGTAGGTTCATCACTTAAGTTGTTCTTGGACTTTTGTTTCGGAATGTATTTGTCCAAGAAACACCCATCTTCCTCAGTAGTGTCACTATCTGTTTTAAGCACATTTTCAACAACACCTTTTACAATATCATTTTGGACACTATCGTCATTGGAAGATGTGAACGTGACATCAATGTTCTTCGGAAGTTTAACTTCACTTTCTTCCTTAAGTTCAACCAACCCAGATTGTTTTTTCATGTAGTTATCAAGAACAAGTGGTGGAACTCTATGAAAACCCACCCAGGTTCCATCAGAATACACATCTT
Organism: Helianthus annuus; assembly: GCF_002127325.2. Lineage (NCBI taxonomy): Eukaryota > Viridiplantae > Streptophyta > Magnoliopsida > Asterales > Asteraceae > Helianthus > Helianthus annuus. The sequence continues at coordinate 95,040,948 of NC_035437.2, forward strand.
CGCCAGCTTTGTTTTTCCCGATGGATTTGGGAACAATGTGCTGCAACACAAAGCTTGCGGAGCTATAGCTATTAAGCTTCAACTGGATTCGCTCGTTTTCAATTTCAGCCTCTTGAACTTTATATTTCAAATTAGCGATTTCATCCAGTTGTTTGTTGATTGATTCTTCTTTTATTCTCAGCACTGCTTTTCGATGCTCGTTTTCTTTAAAAGTTTTACCATTTTGATCATCACTATCTTTCACTGTGCTTTTGAGTTTTTCAAAATTTTCAGAAATCTGATGGTTTTCAAGAATTAACTTTTCATTTTCTTGTTTAACTTTTTCATGTTCAATTTTATCATTTTCAATTTGAGCAGTTAATTCTTTAATCCGTTCAGTTGAAGCTTTAACTGTTTTGTCACGCGCAAGAATCTGATTCTCAACGCTTCTGACCTTTGTTGTCAGATCTTTAACTTTCTCACCGTTGAGATACGTGACAGTGTTACAAAATTTGCATCCTTTGTTGCAATTTTTGCAATCAGCATTTGCTTCGATCTTTTTACCTGACGCATTTGTTGACGAGTTTGGACTGACCTGGCCTTTTGACTCAGACACGGAGTTAGAGTCTACCTCAAGTGCTTTAGCAGCTAGCACTTTGTCAGCCATTTTTCCCGGGTTCTCTGCAGTCAACTCCTGCGTTGTATCGATAACTCCAGTATCAATCTTCTTTGATTTCTCGATCTCTTCTTTCTCCTTTTTCTTCTTTTTCTTCTTTCTCTTTCTCTTCTTCTTTCATTTTCTCGGTTGGAGTTCCCCACCATTTGTTCTGCCAATACTCATCCTCTTCTTTTAATTCCTTGATGATGGCATCCAGATCAAGCGTTTTGTCATCGATCGCAATATTTCCATACTCATCAAGATAACACTCCCTGTCCGGATCCCATCTTCTCGCTCTTCTTGCATCCAAATAGATACGAGAAATTCTAATGATTCTGTTTTCAGCAATCATTTTCCTATAGTTATACTTCTGCTCTTTAGTACGATTGTCTTTCCACGGAATAGGTTCATCGTTTTTCGCCATGAATGCGTAACCAACCGCATCTTCTTCCGGTAGAACTTCTTTACTCCAATCATACCCCTCATCATCGTAGGTCACCGCAAGAGCCGTAGATTTGTCTCTGTTATCTTCAGCCTGCTTTAATCTAGGCGGCTCAGATTTATTCTGATGATAAATCGCCTTCTTGTAGTAATCATCTCTGAAAGGGTTCTCCGACTCATCAGCATAAGCGTTTCTGCATTCTCGTTTAAAGTGACCCTTCTGCTTACACTTGAAAAACGTCACTTTGGATTTATAGAACCCCAGCTTGGTAGATGGACCACCAATCGTCTTCCTGCCAGTTATTTCCATAAAACGCTGTGCTCTACGAACAGCACTGGCTATAGCCCAATGAATATCTATAAGCTCCATTTCTTCAGGATCTATTTGGTCATAGTCCTCTTTCGTTAGGTTTGTGTTGCCGATCTTCCCAGCTACTAACCCTTCATATGATTCTAACACCGACGCCAAGAAGACCATCTGCTGCTTAGCCGACTCCTCGTCAAAATTCTGTGCATTCTTCAAATCTATTGTAATGTTGCATTAAAACTTCGCATCAGAATGGCTTGCAGATGATGAAGATCCACCGTGATAACCACTGTGACTTCCACTACTTTGACTGCTTTTACTTTCTTTGCTTGCTGTCGACACATTCTCAGCAGAAAACGCAGTTTTGGGAGAAGTTGTTTTTGGCATCATGCTTTTCGGATAGTATAGATCCAAATTCTGCTGGTAAGATGAGTGATTGACTTTTAATGTATTTTTTGGCTCCAACTCGTGACTCTCGAGTTTCTCAATCAGTAAATCTAATGTCAACTTTTCTGGTGCCTTGATGGTATTCTTTAGCATTAACGCATAATATCTCCAGTCCATCTCGTCTATCTCGTCTGGCAACGAATCAAACAACTTGTCGATAAGATCTTCCTCAGAATATCTGATGTCATGCCTTGCCAATTCCAGCTTCAGATGACCAAATCGTTCTATCATTTTACAAACCGACTCGTTCTTTAGACACCCAAACATGTCAAACTCTTTCCTAAGTAGTTTCATTTTTTTTTCTTGATCTCTTCACTACCTATACATTTCTTTTCTAATTTCTTCCAAAGATCTTTTGCATTTTTATAATCTATCAGTGAGATTATGTCTTCACGAACAGACTGAAATAACAACGCTATACACTTCTGTTCGGCTACAAATGAATCAATCTCCTCGGCTGAGGTCAATATTTCACCAGATTTATCTCCATGTTCATAGCCGTTCTTCAAACTCTTCCATGTTCATAGCCGTTCTTCAAACTTTCTCGACCATCTACTATACTCTTCGATAGCCATTAGCTTTGGGGGTTTGTTAAATGTTCCGAAAGAACTTTCCGATTCCCAAGCTTCCTTTTTCTTCACAACCGTCGAATTTTCATTCGTGTTACTTGATGAAGTATCATCGTTTCCGGAATTTCCTGCAAACGCGTACATTTCACTGAACGGGTTCAAGAATATATCATCCATCTTGAATGTACCTGCAAAATCAACCAACACTTAGAAAAATTTCCAAAGTTTTGAACAAAAGTGACTGATAAGCGAAAGTATCAGCTATTATGCCAAATAAGCGAAACTGATAGGTGACAGAAAAGCGGAACTCCAATGTCCGAATAAGCGAACCAGGTAAATTGTCCAAATAAGCGGACCTGGTAAGTGTCCGTTCGAGCGAAACTATCAAACTGTTTGTTCAAGCGAATCTGCTCAGTCCAGATAAGCGGAAGTGAAAAATTGTCCGTTCAAGCGAACCTAATTTGTTTGTTCGAGCGGATCTACTCTGTTCGTACGAGCGAAAGTGTCCGAATAAGCGGATCTAATATGTAATTTCAAGCGGAACTATTGTATTTCAAGCGGACCTATCGATGTCCGTATAAGCGGATCTCACAATTTACCCAATTTTAATCATTTTTAAGCCAAGTTTTAATCTGAAACTTTCTAGGGTTTGTTATTACAATGTTTCGCACTGTATACTAAAAAATCAAACAATTTCAACCGTAGGAACCACTTCAAATCGAAAAAGTATGAGAGAAAGTGAGTAGAAATCAGAGAAATCGGTAGAATCAAGCTGTAGTAGTATGAACTCCTCGTCCTGAGCTCTGATACCACTTGTTGGACCGTGTTCTGACCCTAAATAGTCAGTAGAGAACGTTCATCTTCACATACGAAGGCGGAATCAACGTAAATGAAGTTACAACAGCTTTCCTATTCAATTCCTTTCCTTTTATTGCTTTCTAATATTGATTTGACAGAGTTTCGGTAACAAAAGCACACAACAGTTCCGCTCCAATGTACAACACTACTGATCAGGTTCGCTTGAATGACTATATATACTATGCATGGTTCCGCTTATACGACATGTCCGTATAAGCGAACCTATCACCTAACCCTATAAGCGAACCTATCTAATGACATATAAGTGGAACTTCTAGCTAAGTGTACATAAAAGCGAAACTAAATAATAAAATACAATTTTGACTTTCTAGCTCCTAATTTGACCAATCTTGACCTAAGACGTGATGTAGACGTAGTCAACAGACATTCCATGCATCAACACTTCTTTTATCTGCATATGGTTTTTGTCGATCCTGAGTCGCTTTCAAATGGGCTCAGACCAAATCAATCTTCTCATTCGTGATATGGACTACATCCTTATGTGCAAGCTCGCATGGACCAACCTCGCCCCAACACACCGGGGTTCGGCATTTTCTACCGTAAAGTATCTCATACGGAGCCATACCGATGCTTGCGTGGTAACTATTATTATATGAAAATTCGGCCAATGGTAGATAGACATCCCAACTACCCTCGAAGTCGATAATGCATGCCCGTAACATATCCTCCAACGTCTGTATTGTTCTTTCACTTTGTCCATCCGTTTGTGGATGGTACGCGGTGCTAATGAACAATTTAGTTCCCATTTGTTCTTGGAATTCGCGCCAAAAGTTCAAAGTAAACCTGGTATCTCTGTAGGACACACTAGATATCAGTACCCTGTGGCATGCCACTATTTCATTGGTATATACGTCTGACATCTTTTTGGATGTATAAGTCTCACGAATCGGAATGAAGTGAGCACTTTTCGTCAATCTATCCACTACCTATTCGAATGAAGGATGTCGAATAAATACATGTGAAATAAATGATTTATTCGCACCCGTATCAAATAACAAATGTGCGGGAATTGAATTTATGGCGAATATACCTGAGACCACATCGGGTTCCACCTTCGCCTCAGCTGCAGTTAACTGGAAGGATCTGGCTTTTGCTTTTGCTTTTGCTTTTGCTTTTGCTTTTGGAGTCTCCGTATGTGAATCCTTGCCATCCTTTTTCCCGACTAGCTCTGGGCATTCCGATTTCTTGTGACCCGGTTGGTAGCATTTTAAACCGGCACTCACCCTTGTGCCCTTTCCCGCATACCTTGCAGCTTGGCGACCCGCTTTTTCCCTCCTGTTTCTTTGACGACTCAGTCGTACGCGCCTTTTTCGTAGGGCTTGGATTAACAACTTGTGCCCTTTTTTCCCCTCTCTCTATCTGCTTCTTCAGCTCTAACTCCCTTTCACGAGCAGTATTAATGATTTCGGTGAGAGTCTCGTACTTCGAGGGAGTTATAAAATCACGATATTCTGCACTTAGCATATTATAGTAATAATACACTTTCTGTTCTTCAGACGTCACGAACTCATCAAAAACCTCAATTTGTAGAGAAAGATCCCCGTGATCTTATCGATAGATTCACCTTACTGCCTAAGCTAAATGAATTCCTCTTTAATTCGATTGATAACCGCCTCGGAACTGTGGTGTTTAAGGAATGGTACCTTAAACTCGTCCCAGGTCATTGCCCTAGCCACTTCGCTTCCGATTTCCTTTTTCTTGTTATCCCACCAATCCTTTGCCTGACCTCTAAGTTGACTCGTACCATAAGCTACGAAGTCATTCGTGTCCCAGTAGGTTCTCTCAAATACCCCCTTAATATCGCTTAACCAACAATGGCATATTATCGGATCCACCTCTCCATTATAAAGTTGTGGTTTACATGCCATAAATTCCTTGTATGAGCAGCCCTTGCGTTCTCGCGACTTTTCTTTAGCTATGTTGGTACTATCCTCCAACTTCTTGATTCTCTCATCAACTATCGATAGTACCGCGTTCTGAATCTTATCTATGAAACCGGATAAGCTATTTTCAATTGCCTTTCCTACCTCCTCGGCAATCACTTCTTTCATTCGCTCGGTGACTATCGGCACCGCATCATCATTACCTTTATTCGTCATCTTTAAAACTGAAATGTTTACACCAACCGTTAAACATTTCATCTATAGCATATGGTTTATTTACTTCGGTTTAGTCAAGTTTATAACTTGTTTTAACCGTTCTTATTTAATGCACTTTCCGGGTTTGAGTGTGTTAAGACACTTTTCCCGTGCACGTCAATTCATGTTTCCTTTCTATATTTAATAAGTCTACTTAAAACAATTAGCTCTTACCGGATGCTTGATCAAGCTTGAACCGAACACACTTTGTTAACAGCCTTGAGCTCTGATTACCAACTTGTAATAGTCAACTTATTTATTCCATTGTTTAATCATAAAATACAAATCTTTTAAAACAAAATGCATAATTAGCAAAAACTTAGTTAATAAGTTAAGATGTACATTGTTTTAGCGATTTAGCATGACCAACTATCTAGTTTTAAACATTCACATATATTAGTGTTTACAAGATAACATTGTCTAGACATGTTTAGATTAGTGCGGAAGCTTCAAAAATGTTGTTCGGTTCTTGATTTCACGCTTGATCGGCATCCGAAACAAACGAGCATCACCTGAGGTCAAAACCACATAAATAATTAGTTTTGACAATGTTAACCGAGCCTAGACAAGCCCCAATGACAAATATACAACAAAAATAAAAAAAAATAATAAAATTCTGATTTTAGATCTGTCGCGCTACGCGCCAGACTCAGTCAACACTTTCGCGTGCCGCAGGCGTGTCGCGCCAGAACCTTGTGCCCTCGTCGTGTGGTGCGAGGGAGTACGTTTTCCAGCAGGTCCAGAAACTGGACCTGCATATTTTCCCAGCTCCGGATTTTTCAAAATTCAAACTTTAAACAAGCATAACTTCTTATCTGTTTGTCCGTTTTTACCGATTCTTTTTCCTATATGTCCGTATTAAAATTACGGATCTAACCATGTGAGTTTCACTTAACGAAACCCGAATTATGAACCAATGGTTCACAGAATCCTTGTTTCTATTATTCGACCCGTTAACTAGGTGTGCATAATATCAATATTCAGTTCTAAGGCATACTAGACATAATTACCCGACTCCCCAAACTAGTAAATCTTGGCATATTCGCGCCATTTCATGGCTTTACGCTCACACTAGAATTTCATGCTTGTTTTCTAAAAATTCAAGCATACCACTTCAAGCAACACTTATAATGGATTTCTACCATTTGACTCGATATCTCGGATTCGTAAAACTTAAATTAGCACAACCAATTTGTTGGTGTATTACTATCCAACACTAGCACAATATGAGTCTTTCAAGTCTCTACACACATGATTGTTTTTAAAGGCATAATTTTGACCCGCTTGGTTGTCGAGTGAAAACCATCACTTTAATGATAAGCCAAACTATTCACAACCATTATTTTGACCCGTTTGATTATCGAGTGGGCTTCGCCACTTCAATGACACATTAAACACGTACGTTACGCTATGACACCAATAACACTAATTTCTAACATTTATGCATAATATCACCGGACTAAAGTCACATACCTTTCAAAGCACCCCTTTTAGTCGCGTGTCACCACCGGCTTGTCCACTTGACGCTCCGGTTTCCTTTCCTATAGAGTTTAATCACAACCCTTTTAGAACTCTTTTGTTTACATGTAACGCATAATTTTTCCATAACTCTACAAACACGCGTTTTAGCTCAAATTTCCAGTTTTTAATCTTCTTTTAGGCATTTTCACAAACACCTTGAAGGCACAATTTCTCACAACTTATAATTAAGTTCAATATTTGTCATTTAGCCAAGATAAACATCAATTTAGGCAAATTCACATCAATTTTCACATTAATCAAATCTGAACATGTTTCATAGAACTCGAATTACACTAAGATAACATTATAATCCTAGTGTTCAACATGTTTCTACAAAGCCCACTTATCACCTTCAATGGTGATTATGAATTTCACAAGAAATAGGCAAAATTCCAACAAGTAATTGACTAGGGTTTATCCCTAGACACTATTTCATTCCAAACAACTACCATGCAACATCAAATTCGAATTCCGATGTTCATTCAGAAATTTAGATGAGAATTTTCTACAAAATTTACATACCTTATGATCCCTTTCACTGAGGTGATCACTAATCTATGTTCGGATTTTGATTTGGGACTGAAATTGGTCTTCAATGTCACACCCCCAAATTCCACCTGCGGATAACACCCGCTTCGAGGGCGTGACTGACCAGGATCCAGCTACCAATTATACTGAATAATTAAATTGATAACAAAAAGTAATACTTACTAACCATAAGATTAGCAAATATCAAGTTCAGAGTTTAAGGTTTCAAGTTCAAACAGTAATACGTAGCGGAAGCATAAGTAAGGTAGTTTAAACAAAGTTCATAGTTCAAAATAAGGTAACACCCAACACAAGGGTGGACAGACACTACTCGTTCCCAAGCAGCAAGCTCCCTCGTCACTGGTTACCTGCAAAGCATGCAGTAAGGGGTCAACAATAATGCTGAGTGAGTCCACTAGTTGTCCAGTTTTAATTACCAAAAACTTGTTTCACCAGTTAATTTATCCGTTTATACATGCCATGGGGAGCTACCCCAAAAGTTAGCGACTAAACTGTTTCTCCAATACCGAACACTAGGTAACCGTTTGCGTTTCCGCAGGATGCCCCGATGTCAATGTTCTATCATCATTGACGGATGCCTGAGTACATTAGTTCACGACCGATCCCATACCATGGCACGGTGTGAGGTTGGTAAGACCTAAATAGCGCTATCAACTAATAACCCGTTCGCCTGGCCCCGGCGACTAATCGGTATTATATAGTAGGGACTTGAGTGATAGAGTTGCGTTTAGTGCCGTCTGGTTGCATTTCGTATAAACAGTAATTAACTAAAAGGTTTCCCAATACAAGGGAAGGAAAAGTAAGTTTGTTCTCAGTAACTAGGGAAGGAATGTAAATGGTGTCCCCTTTACAAGGGGATAGGGTTGTTTTAGTCTCGTGTCCCAAACCACCGGAACGCATGCTTTTAAGTTGTGAACTCACCTTGGGTTGCTCGGTAGATAATTTACCCGGTCAAGTATGTTGGTCACCACGTCCTAACATGGTTACCAAATATGGGTCAAGTCGGGTACAAGTAAACACATAGCGAACACGTACGGCAAACATATAAAGCAAACACGTATAACATGCGAATACACAAACAGTCGGGTTATTGGGTCAGCCCTATCATATAATCAGCAGTGACAAACATGCAGCCCAGTCAACAGTAAGCCCAACAGTCAAAGCCCAATAACACCAAAATAGTCCAGTCGAGATAAGGGTGGTTGCGACTCGCAACCGAGGTTACGACTCGCAACCGAGGTCTCGGTTTATCACGTTTTGGTTACGAGTCGCAACCAGTGGTTACGACTCGCAACTAGCGGTTTCGACTTAGTAGCAATGGTTACGACTCGCAACCGGATTCGATACGCGTTGATTGCGACTCGCAACCGGGAGATCTCGACAAGACTTGATGTGGTCTCGAGTCGCAACCAAAGGTTGCGACTCGCAACCGCGATTACGTGCACAACAAATCTTCTAGAACCTGCAATGTACTGACCAATAGAATTGCATTTTCATGTGTTGGTGCACTTTGTGTCTGTACTTTGTCTGTATTTTGTAATGTATAAAACGATGTCTTTTGTCTGTTGTGTTTACGTCTTTGTTGTGTTGTTTATGTGTTGGTATGTGTGTTTGACCAAGTCAGCCATCCTCCTGGTTTGACTTGGCCAAACATCAACACTTAGTGTTTGAAAGTTAATATGCTTCGAAGGATATCATCGAAGGATGGATTGTATCCTTCGATGACCTCGAAAGATGATGTTTCGATGATACTGATGGACCTCGAAGGATATACCATCCTTCGAGGTATGTTAGGATCCTTCGAGATCTTTCGATGGCATTTCTGGTCGATAGATGATCCTTCGACCAGAATGCATGATCCTTCGTGCATGGTTATCTGTAATGGGTATATATATCCCATGAGGGTTTCACTTCACATAGTTCCTGTAAGTTTTGTTCAAAGTGTTGAGAGCTTTTGTGTGTGAACCCAAGTCTTGTAAGAGAGTATTTTCAGTTTGGTCAAGGTCTGTAACCGTGTCCACTGAAATACAAGAGAAAACTTTGATACTTTGCTTGTCTACTCTTTCTCTTGTTGCCTTACTTTCATCTAAACTACGGTTTGCTTGCTAGCTTGGATTCCGCACTCGCTAGTGGGTTAAACATAACAAGGAATAGGTTTATCCTCAACCTCCGAGGGACCTACAAGTGGTATCAGAGCCGTGGCTCTTTTCCTTGTTAAAACCGGGTTTGTGCAAGACTTTGGTTGTGTTTGGACAAAAACTTTCTTGGTTTAGCACCCGTTTTTAGTGTGTTTCTTGCATTTTTAACCATAAAAACGTGTTCTAAACTAACCGGGTGTGTTACGGGAAGGTTTGGGTAACTTAAAAATCTTGTTTGAAAAGGTTTGTGTTTTCCGGCCAATATTCCGGTCAAACTCCGGTTGCTTGGTGTGGATAAGAAGCTTCCTTTTTGGGCATTATTTTCAAAGTCAAATCTGACTTGGTGAAAAGTTGTTGTCAGATCATCCTCTTTGCCGAAAGTTGGTCACCAACCACATCACCTTTTCACCAACCTGTCGTCCTTTCTGTCAGTGTGTCAGACCGTCGAAAGATACCTTTCGAGCTCGAAAGATCATCCTTCGATCAAGGAGATTCGAAAGATAACCATCCTTCGAACATCCTTCGAAGTCAGTGAGTTATCCTTCGAGTCAAGGAATCTTTTCGAAAGATACATCCTTCGAGTTACTGTTCATTTCGAAAGATAAGGATCCTTCGTGTAGGTGAATCTTTCAAAGTTATCTTTCGAGGTTATTGTTCGAATCTCAACAGTGATCCTTCGAACACTGTTGATCCTTCGAACAAGTGTCATCTTTCGTGCATCCTTCGAGTCTTATTTGTTTGGACTTAACAGTTGTGAATTTCAGGTCTTTCGATCCTACATCCTTTGGCTGTTTGTTATCCTTCGAAACTTTTAACATATTTTGTGAAAATCAATTTTTCTAAAGTTAATTTTCATCTAATATATTAATTATAAAATGGGAACAAACGGTCAATGGGATCCTTCTGCGTGGACTACAACAACTTTGACTCCACAGTCATCATCTACGCAATCATCAACCACGCAATCTGCGCCAGAGTTCAACAAAACTGCATGGATGCAGGCTATTGCCCCAACTCAAGCTGCAATGATAACTACAAATCAATGGGCATTGGTCACTAATCAAAGCAACAGCATTCAAGCAATGATGCAGAACGATAGTGAAACTGGTACAAGCACGAAACCGCCAAAGCTTAATCACATCAATGATTGGGGATGGTGGAAAGAAAGGCTGAGAACTTATGTTCAGGGGCAAGGTCAAGACTTATGGATGTGTTTCTTCACTTCATTTGAAAATGAGTTGGAAGTTGCAGGATCAAATCCAGAAACTTACAGCACACTGTCTGACGAAGATAAGAAGAAGTTTGAATTGGAAAAGAAAGCATTTATGATTCTCACGCAGGCTCTTCACAGAGATATATACCACCAATTCGTCTACTGTACGACTACCAAAAGTTTGTGGGATATGCTCACGTTAAGGTGTGAAGGAAATGCTCAATCAAGGAAGATCAAGCAGGAGCTGCTAAAGAAAGAGTTTGAAGGTTTTACCTGCATGGAGAATGAAGGTCTAGCAGAGTTGTCTACAAGATTTCATCGTCTGTTGAGTGAAATGTTTGCCTTCAAAGTCTCTGCCACTCCACAAGATATGGTGAAGAGATTTGCTGATGCCTTACCAGCAAAGTGGAGCAGTTATCTTGAGATTCTCAAGGAAAACGGTGTTCTGGATACAATTACCATTTATGAGCTAATACAGAAATTGGAAAACAAAGATGTTGAAGAAAAGCTCAAGGCGAAAAGAACAATCACTCCTCAGAATCCAGAGATGTATTTTGGGATTGCAGGTGGTATTACTGGAGAAAAGCCAGCTTCTCAGCATGCTAAGCTTCAAACAGCGTTCATCTCCAACACCGGACCTCCAACAGCAAATCAATTTGATCCTTCAGCATACACAATGATGTATTCAAGACCAGATTCTTCTTCTCAACAACAACAACAGCAGACAGCTCAACAATTCACTCCACCGCCTTTCTTGGATCCTAACAGAGCTCAACAGCAACAACCACAACAGCAGGGATTTTATGGAAGTTCTTCAAGCTTTCAAGCTACTTCCAATCCGAACACTGTCAGATTGGATACTTCCAATTTTTCAAAAGTCAGTGTTGAGATAGCCAAGGAACATATGGAGATGTTGAACACCTTGGTTAGCGCCTACTGTGGGTTGGTTGCGGGTCAGATTGGAAATATCAACCTAACCAACGAAGATTATCAGCAGGTTGATAAAGAAGAGTTTGAGATGATGGATATAAAGTGGGCTCTTGCTAGTGCTATCCGTAGAGCTAAAGAGTTTATGGAGAGAACGGGGACAACCAGCTTGGAAAGCAACAACAACACCAAGTATGGTTTTGATAAGAATGCTGTCACCTGCTTCAACTGTGGTGAAAAGGGTCATTTCAAGCGGGAATGTCAGAAGCCACCCAAGCAAGGCAATCAGATCCGTTCAGGAATCAAAGACAGCCTCAGCAACAACAGAACAATTCTGACAGACAAATAGTTCCCGTGGGAGGAAATACATCTGGAACCGCAAACTCTAATCCCCACAGAGGATTAGTTGTTCAAGCTGATGAGATTTGCAACTGGAATCTTCAGCTTGGTGAAGGAGGAAATGGTGGAACAGCATGTTATGCTAAGGTGGTTGAAAAGGTTGAAGAACCCGTGTCTGCTGGTGAATCTTCAGAAGATGAAGATAGCTCGGGTTATAGTGGAAGTATGGATGGGGAATCACTTGATGCTGGTGATCTATCAAGTGAGGCTTTAGATCTGGAGGTTGATGAGCTATTGGCTGATGCTGAAGCATTATGCAAGAGAAGATCTATTCTTTGCCAGAAAGCTGCTGGAACTTCTGAGAAGCTTTCTCAATTTTTCTCTGAAGATGGATCTTTTTCTTTTCATACAGCCTTCATGGCTCATGTTGAAGGACAAACCTCTCAGGTATGTGATTCTAAATCTGACTCTATTTCTGCTGCTGTTGAATGTGCTAAATGTCTAGAATATGCAGAAAAGGAAAGTCTTTTTGAAATCACACACAAACACAATCAAGAATTGATTGTTGATCTTTCTAAAGCAACTAAGGCTAACTTGTTTTTAACAAGAAATGAAAAGGAGTTTAAAGCAACAATTGCGTCATTAAAACATGATGTTTCTGAACTTCAAAAGGCTGTTTTGAGAAAACAACATGCTAATAATAATTTGATTGACACAATTGAGAAACAAATGGTAGAGTTAGCTACAGCTAGATGTGAATGTGAAACAATCAAGCAGAAATTGGAAAGCTATTCCAATTCCCGCTATGTTTTGGATCACATTATTGATGTCCAAAGGAAAAAGGGGGATACAAAATGTATTGGTTACAAATCATGTCCTCCCCCGATGAATCACAATTACTCCAAGTCGCCTAATGACGAGGATATGCCCCGTTTTGAACCTACTGTGCCACTCGGTCTAGATGACTTTGCAGCAGGCCTCGGGTTCACAACTGGTACATCATCCTCGGGGCAATCTGAATCTGAGAATGTGAAAAATTCATCGTCTGTTAAGGAACAGAGTCCTCCGATTATTGAGGATGCTGAGTCTTCAGACGATGAATCTGAAGAAAATGAGAAACCACAGCCTAACTCGGTTACACCAGACATTCCAATTGAGAATCACATCTTGTGTGATCCACCAGTGAAACCGAGTAAGGCTGAAACACCAAAGGCAATGAAGCCCAGTGTACCTAGCAGTGAAAAGAATAACTTTTTGTATACGCTCAAGGGAGACAGCAAAATTTATTCTGACAGAGATTTTCCAATCAAAAATGTAAATCAAGATTTAATTGAGAAAATTTTTGAAGGACGAACTAATAAGTTTTTGGGAAACAAAGGTAACAAAGTGACGGTCACTCAATGTGAACCAATTCCGTGTGAGCTAATTAGAAAACAATACGGAAACCAAAAACTGCCAGTTGAGCGAAAACAACAAGTGAATTCTGGAAAGGGTAAGGGCCAGGTACAAGAAAAGAGGGCTCAAAACAAGAATGCTCAAGCACCAAAGGCTCAGCAGCCTAAGACTGAACAACCAAGGGTTCAACAACCTAAAGTTGAGCAGTCTAAGGCTCCTCAACCTAAGGCTGCACAACCTAAAATTCAACAATCTAAGGTTGAGCAACCTAAGGTTCAAAGGGTGCAAAACAAAAGAGCTCAGGCTAAGAAAAGAGAACAGAAAGTGAACTTTGTTGGATCAAAGGGTACGGACAAACTTGAAACATTTCAAAATAAATCTAACATTGAATTTGTAAAACAAGTTAGAATTTTAAAGAGAAATGATGAGAACAATTATACCCAACACACCAATGGATGTGACTTAGGTCCAAGCACATCTAGATCACAAAGTTTAGTATCTGGTTCTTCGTCTGGTCATCAACACGTTTCTCCGAGGTTTGTAGAGCGGAGAATGTGTTTTGAATGTGGAACAGTTGGGCACATTGTAAGATATTGCCCATACTTGCAAAAATTGAAAGGAAAAACAAGTGCTCCCCAAGAAACCAATTACCAAAAACAACCGGTTTCCCCGAAACAAGACCCACGTGTCTTGAAAGAAAGGGAAAAGAAGGTAAAACAAAAGAACAAAAAGGTAATTGAGAAGGCCTTAAAATCAGAGGTCAAGGATGAAAAACCTGTACAAGCTAAACCTACAAGTGTAAAACCAGTAAATACAAAAACAATTAAAACAAATACTGGTACAGGACAACAAGCTTGGAGACAAAAACAGGTAATTAAGTCAGGGGGAGCACCAGAGGTTTTATTTCCTAATCATCAAGTGATTGAGATCACTTTCCTTGATGATCAAGGACGACCCAAGTCCACAAAGGCTTGGGTCCCCCTCTCAAACTGATGTGTTAATTGCATGTGCAGGCGGCTCCAGGAGGAACTATTAACAGTCTTTGGATTGTTGATAGTGGGGCTTCCAGGCACATGACTGGCGACTATCGTCTTCTCTTTGATGTTCGAAGTATAAGAGGAGGATATGTTGCATTTGCTGGCGACAAGGGAGGTTATATCACCGGCGAGGGAGTGATCTCTAATGGGATTGTGAGTTTCGACAAGATCAATTATGTGAAGCAATTGGATCACAATCTCTTGAGTGTTTCTCAAATCTGCGACAAGAAGTTCACCGTGCATTTTGATGATGCCGGTTGTTATGTGCTGAAGCCAGGATTCAAGATTCCCGCTGAATGGATTCTCTTATCAGCACCAAGAGTTAATGATTTGTATGTCCTTGATATGAGCCAAGCAATAACTCAGTCAAAACAAGTTACTTGCTTCATTTCAAAAGCCACTGAAAAGGAGACGATCTCTTGGCACAGACGGATGGGTCATATTCACCTCAGAAAAATGAATCACCTTGTCAAAAACAACTTGGTGAGAGGTGTCAATGTGAAGAACTTTCAACTTCAAGATGTCTGTGTGCCATGTGAAAAGGGAAAGCAGACCAAGAAATCTCATCCATTGAAGAAGGTTAACACTGTCAACATGCCACTCGAGCGTTTGCATATGGATCTTTTCGGCCCAGTCAAACACAAGAGTGTGCACGGAGAAGTTTTCTGCTTGGTAGTTACTGATGACTACTCAAGATTTTCATGGGTTGACTTCATGGTCCACAAGAGCGAGACTCCAGAAATTCTGAAGAATTTGATCACCTTGTTGGAAAATCTGTATAATCTAAAGGTGAGGCGAATTCGAAGCGACAACGGTACCGAGTTCAAAAACAGGGTTATGGATGAGTTTTGCACTGCAAAAGGAATCCTTCATGAATACAGCTCTCGGTACACGCCACAACAAAACGGAGTCGCTGAAAGAAAGAACAGAACCTTAATTGAGACTGCAAGAACCATGTTGGTTGAGTCTCAGCTTCCAGTTCGATTTTGGACTGAAGCTGTTGCCTCGGCTTGCTACACATTAAACAGGGTTCTCACAGTGAAAAGACATGGGAAAACGTGCTTCGAACTCCTACACAAGAAGACTCCTGACTTGGAATATCTAGAACCTTTTGGTGCACCATGTACCATGATTGAGCCTGACGGGAAGTTTGGTGCCAAAGCTATCGAAGGTTACTTCCTTGGGTATGCTACTCCTAATCTGCGAGTATGGAACCTGACTACCAAAAGGATTGAAGAATGGGGTGAAGTAAGAGTTCAAAGATATTCTAATCCTCCGAAGCCTTCTGGAGATCCATGGATGTTCGATTATGATGGTCTTTTCGACTCATTCAATCTGCCGACATTTGATGATGACAATGCAATTGCTCAAATGTTGTCTGAAAGTGAGAATGCGACTGGCTCTCAGTTAGCTCGTCCAATCATTGTTGACTCACAAGCATCTTCTTCTGTCAACAATCTCGCTTCAAATGAGGTGTTTAATGATGCTGTCGATTACAATTTGTCATCGGAAGATGAGGAGTATGTTGATGCAAATGATGGTGAAGCACTGCGTCCGGTTCAAGGTACTTCAGAAGCAACGGATCCAGTGTCTGCGCCAATTATCCAAGAAGAAAATGCATCATCTTCTACAACTCACCAGCTTCAGAATGATATCGGGAATTTAAATATCACTAACTTGAGGTCAAATGTTGAAGTTCCTCAAGTTACTGAAACCCGAATTCATAACATTCATCCTCAGCAGAATATAATAGGTGATGTTCTCAGTGGTGTAAGGACAAGAAATCAAATCAGAAACAACGAAAATGCTGGCTTGTATGCTGAGATACGAGAATCGGGACAACAAAATGATTGGTCTTTCGCCTGCTATGTTAGCCAAGAAGAGCCTAAATCTTGGAAGGAGGCATTGAAAGATGATTCCTGGGTGGAAGCAATGCAAGAAGAACTTCAGCAGTTTGAGAAGTTGGGCGTATGGAAATTGGTTGATAGGCCCGATAACTACAAAAAGATCGGAACTCGCTAGGTGTTTAAGTGCAAAAAGGACGACCGTGGGATTGTTGTCCGAAACAAGGCAAGGTTAGTGGTTCAAGGCTTCAGTCAGATCGAAGGTATTGACTACAATGAAGTGTATGCACCTGTTGCTCGTCTGGAGGCTATTAGAATCTTTCTAGCCTACGCATCCTTCAAGAAATTCAAGGTGTACCAGATGGATGTTAAAAGTGCTTTTCTACACGGAGTAGTCGAAGAGGAAGTATATGTCGAGCAACCACCGGGGTTTGAAGATCCATTACATCCTGACAGGGTTTTACTACTTAACAAGGCGTTATATGGTCTTCATCAAGCACCTCGGGCTTGGTATGAAACGTTGTCTACCTATCTGCTCAGCAATGGTTTTCGACGAGGTTTGATTGACTGTACCCTCTTCATCAAAGAAAAAGGTGAAGATCTTCTGTTGGTACAAGTGTATGTCGATGATATTATCTTTGGTTCTACCGATGATAAGTTGTGCAAGGAATTTGAAAAGGTGATGCAAGATCGATTCGAGATGAGTGCGATGGGTGAAATGACGTTCTTCTTGGGTTTGCAAGTTAATCAGTCCGAATCTGGAATTTTTATCCATCAAACCAAGTACGTCGGTGACATCTTGAGCCGGTTCCAGATGTCCGATACGAAGCCAATTTCTACTCCTCTTCCGCAGAATCACGGGATTACTCCGGATGAAGAAGGGGATGCGGTGGATTCTTCACTTTATCGTGCTATGATTGGATCCTTAATGTATCTCACCGCATCAAGACCCGACATTATGTATCCAACTTGTCTTCTCGCTAGGTATCAAGCGAATCCGAAGGTCTCTCACTATGCTGCTGTCAAAAGGATTTTTCGTTATCTGAAGAGTTACCCTGACACCGGGTTATGGTACCCTAAGAATGATAACTTCGATCTCAAAGCTTTCAGTGATTCTGATTTCGGCGGCTGCAAGAAAGATGGAAAATCAACTACAGCAGGATGTCTGTTCTTAGGCAATCGCCTAGTCACTTGGCAATGCAAGAAGCAGACATGTGTGGCTACGTCTACATGTGAAGCAGAATACATTGCTGCATCTAGTTGCTGCTCCCAGGTTCTATGGATCCAACAACAGATGCGGGACTACGGTTTTGAATTCCTAACTACTCCTATTTATGTTGATAATGAGGCTGCCTTACAGATCACTAGAAATCCTGTACAGCACTCGAAAACGAAGCACATCGATATTAAATATCACTTCATACGTGATTGCTTTGAAAAGAGACTTATCGATGTGGTTCATATTCATACCGACCACCAACGTGCCGACCTTTTTACCAAAGCATTTGATAAATCAAGATTTGATTATTTACTTTTGGTAAACGACATTAAGGTGAAGCAAGAGTAACTAACATCAGGAAATCGTTTTTGTAAATATTTTTCTAAAAACCAAAAATCCAAAAATATTTTTACTTCACTTTATTTTTGAATTTTAGGGGGAGAAAGTTTCAAGAAAAATACAAAAACATTGAAAAACCACAAAAATACAAAAATATGCCTTTATTTTATTTACTTTCTGCATTTAAGGGGGAGAAAATTCAGAAAAAACACAAAAACAATAGAAAAACAAAAATGAGTTTCTTGGCAATATAAGAGAAAGTGATATTACATCAGAGGTCGGTTGAAACATGTTTCCAGAAATCAAAAGAAAAAGAAAATGATAAGTAGCTCTACTAATGATGTACCGGTAGACTCACGATCATTTTAAAATATGCAGGAGATATAAACATAACAGACTGAAAACCGCGTGGGAACCGTTCATTGGCATATGGTCTTGGTACCGAAATTTCGTTTGATAGATTGCCGAGGTTCTGAGATATTCGGGGTTTATGTTGTTTATCATCTGGGTATCATGGTTGTTTCTATAAAAGACAAAGTCTAAGTTCTTCCATGATACCATACATACGTGTACATATCTCATACTGCATTCGACCTCAATAAGTGATAAACAATCACATGTCCATCAAAATAAATGATAAAATATCACATTTATCCGGGAGTCAAGTTCGTCTCTCTGCTGTACGGAAGTACTGACCTGTTCACGGACTTGCTCCTGTGCCCTCATGCATTGAAACTCAAGTTCCTCATCAATAAGTGATTCTATCACATAGGGCTTGTTTTCAAACTCAAATAAGTGACTTGTTCACATTGCAAATATATACGTTAAAAACGGATGATAAATGGTATACTCCCCAGTAAGATGAACTCTCGTGCATACCTTGATACGGGAATGTGTCGTGAGTGGATGAACACCGGTCGGTAAGTATAAATCATACCTTAAACGTATCTCATTGTATTATGATTACACCTGATCGTTGAGTTTAAGTGGACAACAATATCGGTAATTGTGGTAGAATACTTATCCGCTTCTGTAAAAGAATTTTAAAAGGAAGTGTGTTTTGACAAAAGACCGCAAGCTGATATGATTCTCTTCGCCAGAAACTCGCAAAAATATTGTTGTGTTTGTACATATTTACTTACTGCTTTATTTACTGCTTTATTTTTCTAAACAGTTTTTGTCGTTTGGTGCATATCAGCAAGACATTAGCGGTGATGTCGTTTGATAACATTCAAAGGATTTTAAAATTGTTGCCTTTTATTCTATCAAACCACAAAATCCAAAAAGATTTTTAATTTAACATTATTTTTTATTAACTGATGTTGGTGCTCGATCCGATACCTGACAAGCCGAGATACTTCATAAAATTAACCTTGCAGAACTTCATAACGGACAACTTTCAAAATGGTCATTATTGAAAAACCTCAAAATTTGAAGGGTTGAATTGGAAATTCCCTAAAATCCAAGTGTTGGTGGGAAATCTGATCCTTCGAGGAAGCATTGGCCCTCGAAAGATCAGATGGTCAAGATAGTCAATGAATGTCAACAGTCTCAATCGAAAGATGCCTGGTCAACGAAGGATTTGACAAATTGATCCTTCGAGTTTGACCAGACCCTTTGAAAGATGATATAGTTCGAAGGATATCCTTCGAAGGATCCCAAAATATCTGGTATCCTTCGATCCAGATCCTTCAAATATCTGGATCTTTCGAGACTCATATGGATCCTTCAAAATCAAAAGGTCATCCTTCGAGACACTGTTCATCTTTAGAATGGTTTGAATCCTTCGAGGCGGTTGGACTTTCGAGGTGAGAGTATAAAAGGTGTCTTCTTCTTCATTCACCTTTAACAGTTTCAAAAACCTTTCTCAAAACCCTCTCATTTCTCTCGAAACTCTGCCCAAATTTTCAAAATCACTTGTTAACATCAGGATTCTCATAAGATACTTGGTAGGATGTTTATGTTTTAATCTGTTAACAAACATCAAAACAAAAACTTCATAAACATGTCATTGATCATGTTATTCATCCTTTAATGTTCTTATTTTTTTGTAGAATTTGAATGCTTAGGTTATGAATCAGTGATGTTAATGATCATGTGATGATATTGTATCTGTTTGTGCATGTCAAAATTGTTTGGATTGAACCTTAATGACTGATGTTAATAACTGATGTTGGTTTGGATAAACAGGGTGATGTTTGAAAAAGTTAGGGTTTATGGTTAAAATTGTTGGATGTGTTTGTGTTAATGTCCGTTTTGGTTTAAAATCCTGATGTTTTGAAATGGTGATGATAATGTTCTTGTTTTGCCATAAAAACTCACTTGAATAAAATGTAAAACAAATCACCGGAAAAACACCTGAAATCCTGCCGGAAAAATGCGTTGATTGAACAGTAGCCGGAACGGAAGATGATGAGTCATCACCTCGAAAGATGTGCTAAACAGCATTCTTCGAGGTGAATCTCGAAAGATAGTAGATATCTCGAAAGATCATCTTTCGATGGATCAGCCTTCGAATGATCATGATATCTTTCAAAAATATCTGATTGCTCGAAAGATGATCCTTCGACAAGGTTAACATCTTTCAAGATAAGTGACATCCTTCGAGCTTGATCATCATCCTTCGAACTGGTTTCCATCCTTCGTGCTTTGTTTCAATCCTTCGATGGATATATGAATCCTTCGAAGAGTTCAACACTTAGAATATTTTCAAGAAATTGAGAACTTTCTAAGTGTAGAATTCCAATGATTGACTGTTTGACCCTTACTTATTTATTACGTGTCAATGTGATGTGAAGAAATGGCACCAAAGGCAGCGAAAAAGGAACGGGCCAAACCAACCAAGAAGGTGAAATCAGAGCTGGAAGCTATGTCTGAATCTAGACATAATATGGCGGCATATTTACAACCGGTAGGAAGCATCAGTCCGGAGTTTGCTGGCATCATGGAATATCTTCACAGGGCACGCATTAATTACGCTATCACGACACAGCATGTCGCCTATCAGTCATACATCAAGGCATTCTGGAATACAGCTGTGGTTGAAACGGTGGATGATAAGGAAGTAATCAGGGCAGTAGTCGCTGAAAGGCCAGTGGTTATTACTGAAAACTCTATCAGAGAACGTCTACGGCTTGGAGATAAATCTGAAGACCCAACGTCTATAGAGCTACAGTGTCAGCGTGGGTTACTGTTAAGGATTAAGTACAGCGAGAACGTTCTTACCAATCAAATCAACAAGAAGTTCCTGCCACTTCGATATAAGTTCCTTCTGCACATTCTCATTCATTGCCTAAGCAACAAGCGCTCTGGGTATGATTTGTCTCCTATTGATTTGACGGGATTGTTTACGGCGCTGATTCTGAACAAGCCGTTCAACATTTCTCGGTATATCTTCAATAATCTGAAGGAGAACACTCGGAGGCCACTTCCGTCAGATTCACAGCGAACTAACACCAAGTTTTGGTTATACCCTCGATTTCTGCAAATGATGATAGATGATCAGATTCCTGATCTTGCTAAAGCAGAGGCAGATGTGCTTCCTGTGAATCCGATGAACGAACACACACTGCTAATCGTCAAGTCTATGGGAGTTTACAAGGGATCGGATCCGAATAGGAAACTGATTGGTCATCTTAATGCTCCTGACTATGAGGCTCCACAGAATCACAGATGGCGTCGTGAAGGAAGTGTTTCAGATAATGAAGAACCAGCGTTAATTGCTATGGCTGATGAGCAACTCACAGCTAAACATGGAATCAAGGCAACTAGAAGGTCTGCTGGCAGTTCTGGTGCAGCAGCTAGTACTGAGGTTGATATAAATGTGGCTGCTGAAGAGGTTCAGGATATGTCTGTTGATCCTGATGTTCATATTGTTTCTGGTGGTGATGGTGGTGCTGGTAATGTTGCTGGTCAGTCTGGTTCGGTTGCGACTGACAAAGGAAAGGGCAAGATAAATGAGTCGAGAAAGCTTATTGATGAAAGCAGTTCATCTTCCGAAGAGGAAGGAGGTTCAGGTGATGGTGATTCTTCATCTGAGGATGATAATCCTCCTCCCCCTGGGATGATGAAAGTGTTTGATAGATGCAGGAACCCTCGGTTGATACATATTAAGAAGACGGGTGATACTGGAGACTCCGATAAGGATGATGAAGATTATACGCTTACTTCTCCAGGTTTTCGTAAGAAGAGGAAGGCAAAACGACAGGGTGTTCGTTCATCGAAGAAAACTGCTGATGACACCCCTGTTCCTATTTCTGTTCAGCCTTCATCTGCTCCTGAGCAGCAGGTTCCTTCTTCTGGTGATCAATTTACTGAAAAAGAGACGCTGGAGCTAATGGCGTCTCCTCAGAGGTCTTCTGGGACACGCACGGCGACTGTTGATCAACAGCCGTCTGCAACTCCCACCTCAGGTACACATGCTCGACCCCCTCTCACTATTACTGGTCCTACAGGTGCTTCGGGTCAGGCTGGTCAGTCTGGTTCTTCAAGACCTGAGCCTTTAAGGCCATCTCTGGCAGAAACCTTGTCTGGTTTTTCTGAAGCTGACAAGGTACAATTCCTGATTGAACAAATCAGTGAATTGGGTGATATAGTTGGTAGACACACAAGAACTATTGAAGAATATCGTGTCCTACGAAAACAAGATGCAGTGGCACACAACCAGCTATGTAAAATTGTTGAAGCTCAGAATGTTAAGATCAAGGAACAGGCTGAGTAAATCGAAAGGTTAAAAGAGGTAAATAGGGCACGAGATAGGGAGGTGGAAATTATGAAAAGACATAGTACCAATTTGGAGACTCAGGCGAAAGCGTTGAGGGAGATGGTAAGTAATCGTGATGATAGACTGATGCAGGCTTTCAAGCCCATGCACAGCAACTTCAATAGGGTTTATTCGAGGGTTGGTACATTGTGGAACGAAAGGTGCAAAACCTTGGGAATAGTTCCCGAAAGGCGTGAGGATGATCAGGATGATGATGCTGCTAATCCAGATCAAACAACTGCCTCAGGCTCCGGTGCAACTGCATCCGGTGCTGCAGGCGGATCTGGTACTCCTCAAGATACTCCGTCTGCTCCTCCTACAGCTACTACCGGCCCAACTGAACAGACTGAAACACTGGAAATGTCTGTAGACCCTGCACAGATCAGCCTGGAACCGGAAACATTTACAACAGATCCTCCTGAATCTTCAAGTGTTCAAAAGTTTCATCCTGTCACGGGTGAACTACTGGAAGAGGGAGAGTTTATTTCTGAGATGACTGATGAACAGATTTCGATCTTGACCGATTTGGATGAAGTTGCTGTGTGTATGATAGATGCTACTCTGCTGGTACAGGATCAAACTGATTTCTCCACAATTGAAGAAATCTTCATCAGTTCTGATCCTGAACGTCCTGTATATGTTGGAGAGGATAATGCGGAGGTGAATGCCCTTGATGATAACTTGGTTGCTGAAAAGACTGCTGAGTTCGACAATCTTTCTTCTGGTTCGCCATCAGCTCAGGAAAGCCGTGAGAAAACAGTTAATGAATGGCGAGCGGATTTCCTTGCTAGGAATCCTCCTCCGCTCGCTCCGTTGGAACAGGCTAACTATATGATGCTGGAGAAAAATCAGGCTCGGGGTCGGATTATTAGCTGGATGTTTGTCAAAGATCTGCACTGCATGGTTGTGAAAAGTGAAACGGGTCTTCAATATTTCAGAACTCTCCTTAGTATTCTCACACTTCCATATTATGATGTGGCAGTGTTGGCTCAGTTAGATGTAATCAATCGAGCTAAAGAACAGATGGTGGATCTATTCGCGAAGAAAATCAGGTTAGAGAGAAGATTGGGTTGGAAGGATCCTCTGTACAAGCCTCAGTTTCCAAGGTACGAGCAGATCAGGTTCACACTTGATCCAGAGACTAACACCGCTCGTTATCGTTTGGTATACGATCCTCCTAAGGTGATGAAGAAGATTCCGTTACTGAAAATGAAGACCGACTTTCTTGGAAATTTCCGCTGCTGGGTTTATGATGCGGATACTGGTGAGGCTGTGATCTTATTCAGAGATAATTCGGAGAACTTCAGGATAATCGATCCGATGTGGATTACGAATATGTCCAGATCGGATATCATTGTTTTGAAGGATCATGAAATCAACTACTTAGTTCAGGATCGAGATCAAGCTATGAAGTTTCAAAGGATGGCCCGATACTGCTTCAATCTGCTAGTCAACGCAGGCAGTGCATGGTCATCACATCATCTCACCGTGGAAAGGACGTTAGAGACTTAAGACACGAAGAACGAGACAAAGCTACAGCCAAGGGGGAGTTTGTTGGTGCACTTTGTGTCTGTACTTTGTCTGTATTTTGTAATGTATAAAACGATGTCTTTTGTCTGTTGTGTTTACGTCTTTGTTGTGTTGTTTATGTGTTGGTATGTGTGTTTGACCAAGTCAACCATCCTCCTGGTTTGACTTGGCCAAACATCAACACTTAGTGTTTGAAAGTTAATATGCTTCGAAGGATATCATCGAAGGATGGATTGTATCCTTCGATGACCTCGAAAGATGATGTTTCGATGATACTGATGGACCTCGAAGGATATACCATCCTTCGAGGTATGTTAGGATCCTTCGAGATCTTTCGATGGCATTTCTGGTCGATAGATGATCCTTCGACCAGAATGCATGATCCTTCGTGCATGGTTATCTGTAATGGGTATATATATCCCATGAGGGTTTCACTTCACATAGTTCCTGTAAGTTTTGTTCAAAGTGTTGAGAGCTTTTGTGTGTGAACCCAAGTCTTGTAAGAGAGTATTTTCAGTTTGGTCAAGGTCTGTAACCGTGTCCACTGAAATACAAGAGAAAACTTTGATACTTTGCTTGTCTACTCTTTCTCTTGTTGCCTTAATTTCATCTAAACTACGGTTTGCTTGCTAGCTTGGATTTCGCACTCGCTAGTGGGTTAAACATAACAAGGAATAGGTTTATCCTCAACCTCCGAGGGACCTACATCATGTAACAGTGTACTATCCCCACTAAACATGTTTTCTTGTCCAAATTATGTCTAAAACAGATCATACAAGGCATATTCAAAATATTTCAAGGACATTCATACATGTTCTTACCATATTCAAACACATTCAAGAAATTTCTTATGAACAATCAACCCCATTTATCAACAAACCAACCCCGAGATCATGCATAAAAAACCCTCCAATCCTTCTCGTAACATCATCCGGATAACAAGCATCAATAACCATCATCATACAACATGCAAACAATTCAATCCGAGACATATTATATTTAATCAACCAAAATCATGAATATCCTTTCTATCTACACATTCCGAAACATAAACATGCTAACCGGTTATCCATCTCACATGTTTTTATTCACACAAAACATGGCCAAACAATCATCAACAAGCATAATCAAGCACAAAATAATGAAGATCACATTCAAGCCAAGAAAACACTAACCGGCTAACTCGAGGTGTAAGAAAGGGGTGTTCGGGTGAAGATTGATCCGGCCGATCCTCCTTGTCGTTTGTCTACTTGATCCGAGAGAGGAAGAGGGAGAAGGAGATCGTTTTGGTTGCTAGAGTTCTTAGGTTTTTAGGGTTTTAGTGAGGAAGAAGGAGTGAGTGAAGGTGAGTGTTGTAAAAATGGTTAAGGGAGGGGAGGGTCGGTTTATATAATGTCACGAGTGGGCTTAGGGGTTTCCGGGTTGGGTTCTCGGTCGCAAGGCCCTAACCGGCCCAACACTTGCTGTTCACTCGAGACCAAGCGGTCTCGAGTCGGGTCTCGGCTCGTCTCACATACACACTTATACATATATATATATATATATATAAATACATATATACGTACACCTTCTCAACAATGAACGCGTAACGATAAATCACCGATTTTCATTTAATAATAATATATAAATATAAATACAAGTTGATCAATTACAGAAATGGTTGTCCGGGAAAACCCGAAGTGTCACATTATCCCCAAGTTTTAGGAACTTTCGTCCCGAAAGTTAAGGCAGCCACTGTCAAGCTAGCGTAAGTGAAAGCGTTTCAACGGGGTGTCACATCATCCCCCCGTTAGTTGGGAATTTCGTCCCGAAATTCGGTTGTAGCTTCAGTGCTGGGGTTTTCGTTTGGGAACAGCTGGGGATACTTGTGCTTCATTTGGTCTTCCCGCTCCCAGGTATACTCTGGGCCACGTCGCGAGTTCCAACGGACTCGTACAAGAGGTATTTGGCTACGTTTGAGGATTTTGATCTCTCGATTAGTGATTTCAATCGGTTCCTCAGTAAAGTGTAGCTGTTCGTCAATGGTTAGTTCCTTGAAAGGAATTACGAGCGTTTCATCTGACAGACACTTCTTCAGATTGGATACGTGGAAAACGTTGTGTACCGCACTCAGTTCGTCAGGCAGGTTCAATATATAAGCAACCTTACCGATTTTCTCGGTAATTTCGAATGGTCCGATATATCGCGGATTAAGCTTGCCCCGTTTACCAAAGCGAACCACACCCTTCCAGGGTGAGACTTTAAGTAGAACCCGGTCGCCGACCTGGAATTCCAATGGTTTCCTACGCTTATCAGCGTAACTCTTCTGACGGTCACGAGCTGCCGCCATGCGTTGTCTGATCTGGGCAATCTTATCTATTGTGTCAACCACCATCTCTGGGCCCGTGATTTGACTATCACCGATTTCTGCCCAGCAGAGAGGTGACCGGCATTTACGACCGTACAATGCCTCAAAAGGTGCTGCCTGAATACTAGTGTGGTAGCTGTTGTTGTAGGAGAACTCTACTAGCGGTAGATGCTTCTCCCAGTTCTTGCCAAAATCGATCACACACGCTCTAAGCATGTCTTCTAGGGTTTGGATGGTGCGTTCAGACTGTCCATCCGTTTGCGGGTGATAAGCGGTGCTCATGTCCAAACGTGAGCCAAAGGATTTGTGCATAGCTTGCCACAATTCCGAAGTAAAACGAGCGTCTCGGTCGGAAATAATTGAGGTTGGCACCCCGTGCCTCGAAACTACTTCCTTTAAGTAAATCTCCGCCAAGGTAGAAAACTTGTCTGTTTCCTTAATAGCCAGAAAGTGCGCGGACTTGGTCAATCGATCTACGATTACCCAAATAGTATCATTTCCGCGTTGGGACCTAGGTAGCCCTGTGACGAAATCCATGGAAATTTGCTCCCATTTCCATTTCGGGATTTCTGGTTGTTGAAGTAGACCTGCTGGCTTCTGGTATTCTGTCTTGACTCTTGCGCAAGTCAAACATTTGCTGACGTATGTTGCTATGTGGGCCTTCATACCAGGCCACCAATATGTAGTCTTCAAGTCGTGGTACATCTTGTCCGAACCAGGATGTACTGAGTAGCGGGACTTGTGGGCTTCGTCCATCACGAGTTCACGTAAATCTCCATAGAGTGGAACCCAAATGCGCCCTGTTACATAGTAAGAGCCATCCTCTTTCTGTTCTAGTCGCTGTCTCGATCCTCGCAAAGATTCAGCCCTGATGTTTTCCGGTTTCAATGCTTCGACTTGAGCATGTCGGATCTGGGTAGGGAGGTTAGACTGGATGGTAAGTTGCAATGCTCGCACGCGCTTTGGTACAGTGTCCTTTTGGCTGAGGGCGTCTGCCACGACATTGGCCTTGCCCGGATGGTATTTGATGGCGCATTCGTAGTCATTCAAGAGTTCGACCCATCGACGCTGTCGCATCTTCAATTCCTTTTGCCTAAAGATATGCTCGAGACTCCTGTGATCGGTGTAAATGGTGCACTTGGTACCGTACAGGTAATGTCTCCATATCTTAAGAGCAAAAACCACTGCTCCCAGTTCCAAATCATGCGTTGTGTAGTTCCTTTCATGTGTCTTGAGTTGTCGTGAGGCGTAGGCAATAACTTTCTCGCGTTGCATTAACACGCAACCGAGCCCATGGATGGACGCATCGCAGAAAACCACAAAGTCGTCAGTGCCTTCAGGCAACGAGAGAATAGGAGCGCTACAGAGGTTATCCTTAAGCCTCTGAAAGGCGGATTCCTGTGCTTCATTCCACTTGTAGGCGATGCCTTTCTGAGTGAGTATAGTGAGGGGTTGCGCAACCTTTGAGAATCCCTGAATGAATCTGCGGTAGTAGCCTGCCAAACCCAAGAATTGGCGAACTTCAGTGGGAGTCTTAGGCGTAGGCCAGTTCTTTATTGATTCGATCTTAGCGGGGTCGACGTGAATTCCGTTCTTATTAACTACATGGCCGAGGAAATGGACTTCTCGAAGCCAGAAGTCACATTTAGAGAATTTGGCGTACAGCTGCTCGTTGCGAAGGAGTTCCAAAATAAGGCGTAGGTGTTGTTCATGCTCCTCTTGACTTTTCGAATAAATCAGGATGTTGTCGATAAACACAATCACGAATTTGTCGAGGTAAGGCTTACATACGCGGTTCATAAGATCCATGAACACTGCCGGCGCGTTGGTCATTCCGAAAGGCATAACGAGAAATTCATAGTGACCATAACGGGTCCTAAACGCAGTCTTGGAAATATCTTCGTTACGTACTCTCAACTGATGATAACCTGACCGTAGGTCGATCTTAGAATAGTAGCTCGATCCTTGCAGCTGATCGAATAGGTCGTCGATGCGCGGGAGAGGGTAACGATTCTTGATGGTAACCTTGTTCAGCTCGCGATAGTCAATGCACATTCGGAATGTGCCATCCTTCTTCTTGACAAAGAGTACTGGTGCTCCCTAGGGTGATGATCTAGGACGGATAAATCCTTTATCCAATAGTTCTTGTAGTTGCGTCGAGAGTTCCTTCAGTTCTGCAGGGGCTAGACGGTACGGTGCACGAGCTATGGGTGCTGCTCCGGGAGCTAGCTCGATTTGGAATTCGACCTGACGGTGGGGAGGGAGTCCGGGTAGTTCCTCAGGAAATACCTCGGGGTAGTCACGTACTACAGGGAAATCTTCAATCCTCTTTTCCTTTTCGTGAGTATCGGCGACAAGTGCTAGGATAGCGGTGTGCCCTTTCTGCAAACACTTCTGGGCTTTTAAAAGTGAGATAATGCCTGTGACTTCTCCTCCTTTGTTGCCTTGAACGATGAGGGGTTGGCCAGAACGACGAGGTATACGAACTGCTTTCTCTTGACAGAGGATCTCAGCGCGATGTTTGGATAACCAATCCATACCAATGACGACGTCGAAGCTTCCAAGCTTGACGGGGAAAAGATCGATACTAAACGTGTGACCAGACAATTCTAGTGTGCAGTCGTGGATCACGTGCGTGGCCTCGATGTTCTTACCATTAGCTATCTCGACGATGTGCTTAGAACTTAATAATGCAGGCGGGTGCTTAAGTTTCTTACTAATGCGAAGGGATACATAACTGGCATCGGCACCGGAATCAAATAACACAGAAACATAACGATCATCAAGTAGGAACTTACCCGCCACGACGTTGGGGTCGTTCCTTGCTTCTCCAGCTCCAATCACGAAAGCTCTTCCCCTTGCATTCCCAGCATTGTTGTTTTGCTCATTGTTCCCAGCTCCCTGATTGTTGTTGCGATTCTGATTCAGTTCAGGGCAATCCTTTCGCATGTGCCCTGTTGCCCCACATTTAAAACATGCTCGGTTGTTTCCCTGCTGCTGTTGCTGTTGGGGTTGTTGCTGATTCTGTCTTGCTGGGAACTGACTCCTACAATCCTTGGCTTCGTGCCCCATCTTGTGGCACCGCTGACACTGACCCTTGTTACATGCCCCATTGTGGTGCCTGTTACACTTGTTGCACTTAGGGTAGCTTCCCCGGTAGCCACCCTGTTGCTGAGTGCCTTTGTTGTTGTCAGTTTTCCTCTGCTGAGCTGGGGCCTAAGTAGAGTTAGTATCCTTGCCCAGATTTCCATCCCACTTTCGTTTACCATCACTAGAAGTTCCTTCCGCAGTACTGATCCTTTTGGGCAACCTGCCCTCCTCCACAGCCTGGTTGGTGAGTTTGTGGGCAAGACGAACCACAGGCTGTATGGCAGTGAGGTTGGCCGAGGTTACGTGGCTCCTGATTTCTGGGACTAAGCCCTTGATGTACAATTCGATCCTTCGGTACATGGGTCGGGACATGTTTGGGCAGAGAGCAGCATAGTCGTTGGACAGCTTGGTGTAGGTCTCAATCTCTGACCCAACCATCTTGAGTTCATAGTACTCGTCCTCGAGTTTGTGGATGTCATCCCTGTGACAGTACTCTTCCTTGATCATATCCTTGAAATCTTCCCATGCAGTAGCGTTAGCAGTCTCCAAACCAAGCATTTGAATTTGCGCCTTCCACCACGAAAGTGCGCTTCCCTCAAGAGTACCAGTAGCAAACTTCACCCAATTAGCAGGGGGACACTCGCAGACAGCGAAGACAGCTTCGACCTTCTCGATCCAGTGCAGGAGGCCTATGGCACCCTCAGTGCCACTGAATGGAAGAGGCTTGCAATCCATGAAGGTCTTGAAGGTACAAACACGTGGTTGCACAGGCGCAGGCTGACCTGTTGTGAGGAGTGAAGCGAAATAGGTTTAGAGGCGAAAAGACGATGTGGCGGTAGGATCTAAACATCCTAAAACAACGAGCTTACCTATAGGGTGAGCTGCGAAAGCTGCAGCCATCGTGTTGAGCAGGTTAGTGAACTGAGCCTGAGTCATGTTGACGTTTCCTCGTCCGCGTCCACTCATTGTCTTCATAACCAGAAAACATAGTATGAGTATGGTGTCGTAACACAGCGAGAATGAGATAGAAGAAGGGAGGCGTATCTATCTAATCAGGCAAACTAGTACGTATAGTAAAGTAGAAAGCATAAGATAAATAAGCAAGTAATTATGGGTCCGAACTAGGAGGTCAGATAAGTCGAGCCTTGCACTTGGAGTGTAGTGTCGTCACGAGTCACGGGTTATCGTCTGGTTTTTTTTCTCAAAAAGATTTTCCCCTTTTTAAAACCAAGTTCACTATAACCAATGGCTCTGATACCAATCTGTCACACCCCCAAATTCCACCTGCGGATAACACCCGCTTCGAGGGCGTGACTGACCAGGATCCAGCTACCAATTATACTGAATAATTAAGTTGATAACAAAAAGTAATACTTACTAACCATAAGATTAGCAAATATCAAGTTCAGAGTTTAAGGTTTCAAGTTCAAACAGTAATACGTAGCGGAAGCATAAGTAAGGTAGTTTAAACAAAGTTCATAGTTCAAAATAAGGTAACACCCAACACAAGGGTGGACAGACACTACTCGTTCCCAAGCAGCAAGCTCCCTCGTCACTGGTTACCTGCAAAGCATGCAGTAAGGGGTCAACAATAATGCTGAGTGAGTCCACTAGTTGTCCAGTTTTAATTACCAAAAACTTGTTTCACCAGTTAATTTATACGTTTATACATGCCATGGGGAGCTACCCCAAAAGTTAGCGACTAAACTGTTTTTCCAATACCGAACACTAGGTAACCGTTTGCGTTTCCGCAGGATGCCCCGATGTCAATGTTCTATCATCATTGACGGATGCCTGAGTACATTAGTTCACGACCGATCCCATACCATGGCACGGTGTGAGGTTGGTAAGACCTAAATAGCGCTATCAACTAATAACCCGTTCTCCTGGCCCCGGCGACTAATCGGTATTATGTAGTAGGGACTTGAGTGATAGAGTTGCGTTTAGTGCCGTCTGGTTGCATTTCGTATAAACAGTAATTAACTAAAAGGTTTCCCAATACAAGGGAAGGAAAAGTAAGTTTGTTCCCAGTAACTAGGGAAGGAATGTAAATGGTGTCCCCTTTACAAGGGGATAGGGTTGTTTTAGTCTCGTGTCCCAAACCACCGGGACGCATGCTTTTAAGTTGTGAACTCACCTTGGGTTGCTCGGTAGATAATTTACCCGGTCAAGTATGTTGGTCACCACGTCCTAACATGGTTACCAAATATGGGTCAAGTCGGGTACAAGTAAACACATAGCGAACACGTACGGCAAACATATAAAGCAAACACGTATAACATGCGAATACACAAACAGTCGGGTTATTGGGTCAACCCTATCATATAATCAGCAGTGACAAACATGCAGCCCAGTCAACAGTAAGCCCAACAGTCAAAGCCCAATAACACCAAAATAGTCCAGTCGAGATAAGGGTGGTTGCGACTCGCAACCAAGGTTACGACTCGCAACCGAGGTCTCGGTTTATCACGTTTTGGTTACGAGTCGCAACCAGAGGTTACGACTCGCAACTAGCGGTTCCGACTTAGTAGCAATGGTTACGACTCGCAACCGGATTCGATACGCGTTGATTGCGACTCGCAACCGGGAGATCTCGACAAGACTTGATGTGGTCTCGAGTTGCAACCAAAGGTTGCGACTCGCAACCGCGATTACGTGCACAACAAATCTTCTAGAACCTGCAATGTACTGACCAATAGAATTGCATTTTCATGTAACAGTGTACTATCCCCACTAAACATGTTTTCTTGTCCAAATTTTGTCTAAAACAGATCAAACAAGGCATATTCAAAATATTTCAAGGACATTCATACATGTTCTTACCATATTCAAACACATTCAAGAAATTTCTTATGAACAATCAACCCCATTTATCAACAAACCAACCCCGAGATCATGCATAAAAAACCCTCCAATCCTTCTCGTAACATCATCCGGATAACAAGCATCAATAACCATCATCATACAACATGCAAACAATTCAATCCGAGACATATTATATTTAATCAACCAAAATCATGAATATCCATTCTATCTACACATTCCGAAACATAAACATGCTAACCGGTTATCCATCTCACATGTTTTTATTCACACAAAACATGGCCAAACAATCATCAACAAGCATAATCAAGCACAAAATAATGAAGATCACATTCAATCCAAGAAAACACTAACCGGCTAACTCGAGGTGTAAGAAAGGGGGTGTTCAGGTGAAGATTGATCCGGCCGATCCTCCTTGTCGTTTGTCTACTTGATCCGAGAGAGGAAGAGGGAGAAGGAGATGGTTTTGGTTGCTAGAGTTCTTAGGTTTTTAGGGTTTTAGTGAGGAAGAAGGAGTGAGTGAAGGTGAGTGTTGTAAAAATGGTTAAGGGAGGGGAGGGTCGGTTTATATAATGTCACGAGTGGGCTTAGGGGTTTCCGGGTTGGGTTCTCGGTCGCAAGGCCCTAACCGGCCCAACACTTGCTGTTCACTCGAGACCAAGCGGTCTCGAGTCGGGTCTCGGCTCGTCTCACATACACACTTATACATATATATATATATAAATACATATATACGTACACCTTCTCAACAATGAACGCGTAACGATAAATCACCGATTTTCATTTAATAATAATATATAAATATAAATACAAGTTGATCAATTACAGAAATGGTTGTCCGGGAAAACCCGAAGTGTCACATTCAATTTTGATCAAAAGCATGAACTAGGGTTTTGGAGAGTTCTGGTCCCCCCCTGCGGTTGATCGATCCGCAGCACACTCAAATGTGTATTTTGTGGTAAAAAATGTTTTTATTAAATCAAGTTTCAAGTTTAACACTTTTAGTCCCTCAATTTTTCCTTAATTCATATTTTGAGTGTTTCAATCCCACTTATGAGTTACTACAAGAATTGTAACTAACTGGGTTATTTAGTCCTAGTTAGTTTGTTCTTGTTTATTTAGTGCTTTATAATTTTAATATATAGTTTTATATTTTCGGGGTGTTACACCTACCTAGTTGAAAAACACAATAATCAGAACCAATAACACAATGTATAGAAAACTCAAATATAACACCATCTTCATTGTGTCATACTTTGTGTTATACGTTCTGATAAAAAACAAAATGGAAAGAACTCAAATTTACATTATGTTATAACTTTTAATATTGTCACAATTTATAGAATTCCTAGTAAAAACGTAATGACCAACCCTAGTTGAAAGACAAAGTGACAAGAAACTTTAACACAATGCAAAAATAACCCAATAAAAATGATATTTTATTTTATTTTTATATAGAAATATCATACTTATATTAAAGAAAAAGAAATTGATTTTCTTAAATGTCGTATGAAAAAATTATAAACGTTTTAAATTAATTAGGGAATTGGCATGCGACTTGCATTTGGAGATAGAAAATCAATAAATGTAAGATTCCCTTTATGCCTTCTACTATTTTCTTTTCCCTATAAATAATCTTAACCCTCCAAATCTAAGATCAATGGACAAGAATCTTTCTTACCATTCTTATTTATTTTGCCCTTTGTATTTGATCCTATGAGGTTGTTTGGAAACTTCTAAATGAGTAAGTGCTAAACTAGTAAGAGGTCCGAACCATTAAGTGTTGAACTAGTAAAAAGTAAAAAGTCTGAACTATTAAGAGCCAGTATAGTGCTTAACCATTTAGAGGCAAATGTATGAGAAATTTAGATAAAAGTTCTAAACCATTCAGACTCAATATAATTGTGACATTTGTGCTCCGTAAACACTGGACGATATAGAACAAAATCATTTATCAATGAAACAATGTGTTTTGGTCTCAATATTTGTTTATATGTGTTTTACAATTTTACGTTTTGATTCGTGTTCGATTTCAAGCTTTAAATCGGTTTCTAGAAAGTTATACGCAAACTGTTATGTAACCGTAATCAGTTTAATGCGACAAACACTCCGGAACATTTACATAAGCTTAACATACCTTAAATAACCTTTACATAACTTAGAAATATGTTTTGAAGGGTCTGGTGTGTTAAACACAAGTTTATTCGATCGCAAGGACTACTTGCGACAAACTGCAAAAGTCTGCCGATTCGTATAGCAACGTACACTCTGGAACAAGATCATAAGCTAAACATACCCTAAATATCCTTTACATAGCTTAGAAATAAGCTTTGAAGGGTTCGGTATGCGAAAATGCGCTTATTTGGTCAATAGGGACTAAAAGCCTCAAAAAGTGCGTAAGTTTGCATTTACGCGCATATCTTACGTTCTGACCATATCCGGACATCAAAAAATTTTTGTAATCATTAAATTATTTTATCTTAGTGATTGGAATGCAAAAATACCATTCGTCTCGTAATTTGGATTATTTTCGCGTCCGTTCGAGTTTTCATCGTAATTATCCGAATAACGCAACCGTACGACCAAACGAACCGACATCCATGATATTTTCAAGCATATTTCAGGTCCCTTATGCTCTAACGTCCTTGTAGACCTTGAAATTGGGTTAACAAGGCTTAAACGCGTCAAAAATCAAGTTTCTAGCATGCAGGGACCTTTTTTGATAGTTTTGAAACTTCTGTCTGCACTAGGTCGCGGGGCACGAAAGACTAAGCAGTCTCGTTTGCGGGGCATGACAGCTGTACCAGGGCAGATTCACAGAATCTTCAAAACAACCTGCTGAAACTAGTTTTGATCATGGTTTTTGCATACCATGAGCTGGTTTATGTGTTCCCCAAGTTGCCAAATCAGTGTGTAACATTTGTAGGGTCAAGATCATGCTTTGATCCGTTCAAAAACACTTGGCATTGATCAAATGGTTCATGATTTCCTATAAATACCCACTTCTTTTGTGACATTTGTGCCTTTTCGACCGTCATACAAATACGAATCCAATGAAATCCTGTGTTTCATTTGCAGGATTTGTACAATTGCACATAACATTACATATATCAAATCTCGTATGATTTCGAACTCTCAAGAAGCTTTTCCGGAAGTTTTATGTAAACTATTACACAAATGTAATCAGCTTAGCGAAACGTATACTCCAAAATAGTGAAATAAGCTTAACATACCTTAAATAACCTTTACATAACTTAGAAATAAGTTTTGAAGGGTTTGGTATGGCAAAAAAAACTAGTTTATTCCATCATAGGGACTATTTGCGTCAAACTGCAAAAGTCTGCCAATTCATATGGCAACGTACATTCCGGAACATGATCATAAGTTAAACATACCATAGATAACCTTAACTTAGCTTAGAAATAAGATTTGAAGGATTCGGTATGCGAAAATGCTCTTATTTGATCACAGGGACTAAAAGCGTCAAAAACTGCGTAAGTTTGCATTTACGCGCATATCTTACGTTCTGACCACATCCAGACATCCAAAAATTTTTGTAATCACGAAAATATTTTGTTTTAGTGATAGGAATGCAAAAAAAATACCATTCGTCGCGCAATTTGGATCGTTTTCGCGCCCGTTCGAGTTTCGTCGTAATTAAAATAAGGCGACCGTACGATCGAATGAACCGACATCCGAGATATTTCCAAGCATGTTTCAAGTCCCCTATACTTTAACGTCCTTGTAGAGCCTTAAAAATGGCTTAACGGAGGTTAAACGCGTTAAAAAGAAAGTTTTGAGCTGAAGGGACCAAATGTCACACCCTGACTTTTGCGGAAGCGTACGATGTGTGACTTGTTCAATACCATTGCATTCAATCATAATAAACAACTATATGATAAAAACATGATGTTCATCCATTCATAGTTTTAAAATGTTACAAACACGAGTCATTAAGTTTCAACCAACAAATCCTCAAATCATGTTACAAATCAAAAGTGGACGACGTCAAAACTTGAAATTTATGTCTTGTAACAACACCTGCGCCCAAGATCCATCTTGTTTCCTGAAATACATGTAATTTTGGAAACATCAACAAAAGTTAAGCGAGTTCATTTGATTATGTATGAGTTCGAATAATCTTGTTAACATTTGTATGTATGCCTTTGTAAACCGATATGAAAGCGTCTATGAACAGATCAATTAATGTGTAGCTAATACATTAATATGTGTGCAATGGTGTAGGAAGGCTCAACCCTTTTATGCGTATTTCGTACCAGGCCATTCTGCAGGAACGACATAGTCACCACATGGTCCAACCCGCGGGCTCATGGGTGGGGCTTGCAACACCCAATAGATCTATCACTCATGCCCCTCGGTCCTTATACAAGGATTAATGGTCTTAACTTAACGCCTACCCATTCACATGATCTAACAGTTCATTCCTTAGCTAACCATACCATTTGTAATAGTTGAAACATTTGTAACATGTATTCCACCCCCGAAGTTATAAAACTGAAAACAGTTAAAAGAAAAGGGGGACATGAACTCACTGATTTGCGTCCTATCTGATGGGATTTTAACATGTTTATCGAAGCAATTTCATCCATATGAAATAAAAACGCAGCGGAAATAAAGTTTAAAACATGTTACTTTTATAAGATATAAAACCATTTATATGCAAAATCCCAAAACCCGGATCCATATATGAAGATGCATACTATCATACACAACCATAGGGTGTTTAGAAAACTACCTTCTTGGAGTAATAGGATGATGAAAAGGATGATGCTTCTTGAAACGGTTGTCCTCAAGAGTAGAAGACCTCAAGCTTGTATACCCCAAGCTTCCAACAAAACACCACGAAATAGCTAGGATTTAACACTTGAAACGAAACCGAAAACCTTGAGAACACCTTCTAATGGCCGATTTTTTAGAGCAAAAATAACACAAGTCTTCCACCAATTTTGTGAACAAAAAATGGTTATAAAGGCATGAGAGATGATCACCTCCAATCCACCCAATCACATGCCTTCTTACACATGCAAATGCATGAAAGGTAATTGGACCAAAATGGTCTTGGAAAGACCATCCAATAAGAACCCATCTAACTTGTAAGAAGTGCATGTAAAATGATTGGCCCTTTTGTCTTGGGAAGGGGGGGGGGGGGGCGGCCTAGCTTATTTTATAAAAAAAAAATCAATTCTTTTATAAAATTTAAGTCTTGTTTATTATATACCTTTTATAAAATATAACATCATATGTTCACAAGACTTTATTCCACTTTTTATCATGTTATTTAACCCATTAAATAACAAGATAAAATATTATCTCAAAATAAATTATCCTTATAATTTATTAGTTTCTCAAGCGTAATTATTTAGAAAACCAATTTCTAAATATTGTAAGTGTTAATATTTATTTGTTTGATCATATCACAAATAAATAATATAAGTGTTTGTCTAGCTTGTTATTGGGTATGACTCGACTTGGATCATAACGCATTAGCCACATCAATTTAATATGTGTCTTGGGCATACAGAGTCCAACAATCTCCCACTTGCACAAGATACATAGAAGATTGATGCAAGCAGTAAATGACGCCTAACTACGGTTTACTACCCCCAATACGTATGACTATATTTGCCATTCAATAACATCATCCCTTTCAAGTCCCTTACTTGAACATGATTTAGGTGAATTTATCATTTATCCTTTCGTTACAGATGTCATGTTAAATCCAGAGACATAGAGTGATCACTCTCTGTTGATTTAACTTTATCAGGCCTTAGACATCTTACTCTCAATGAATAAGAGGAACAAATCCCTTCTTGACTACATACGTCTCTCACAATCACCTTGTACCACACCTGAGCTCAGCCTTATGTACTGTCATATTACTGACAGCGAAGAAATAAGTCAAGGCATAATATTTGGTGAATATCAAGACCCAATATGTATCTCAGGTCAGAGGATACTATGATATTCGCCTTAACTCAAAATTTACTTATGATCAATCACAAATGATTCCATGCAGTAATATTTGAGAGCGAGTCAGTCCAATATTTGTATCCCACAAATATCTATGAACTTTGGTAGCAACACTTTGCTCTATATTCATTCTAAATGAATATCCACCAATCCAAGTTCATAATAGTCTTACATTCATAT
The DNA here is from genome assembly GCF_002127325.2 of Helianthus annuus. Taxonomy (NCBI): domain Eukaryota; kingdom Viridiplantae; phylum Streptophyta; class Magnoliopsida; order Asterales; family Asteraceae; genus Helianthus; species Helianthus annuus. Next base: position 95,079,610 of record NC_035437.2, read on the forward strand.
TTGTTCCCACAATTATGATTGACTACGGACATTTAGAATAATTAAGTTATTCACGGATTTAAACATGCTAATATGAAACGTAACTCAAAATACCATAAATGAGTTAAAATAACAATTGTTTCAATATCCAAATACAAAATTTGATCAAATCCAATCACTAGAATATCGAAGTCCTAAGGAACATGTGTGACCCTCATGTTTTCCTCTGTCAAGGAGCTTCGTGAGTGGATCCGCAATGTTTTGATCGGTGTGAACTTGGCGGATACATATCTTTCCTTTTTCAACTTCATCCCTTATGTAGTTGAATCTTCGCTCGATATGTCTAGTCTTTTGGTGCGCACGAGGTTCCTTGATTTGAGCAATCGCACCCTCGTTATCACAAAAGATCTCTAGGGGATCTTGAATGGTAGGGACCACCCCTAGGTCGGCTATAAATTTCTTCAGCCATGCAGCTTCCTGGGCTGCCAATGAAGCGGCGATGTATTCTGATTCTGTAGTGGACAATGCTACTACGTCTTGTTTTGAGCTCTTCCAGGAGACTGCTCCTCCATTTAAAATGAAGACATACCCCGATTGCGATCGAGAATCACTTCGATCGGTTTGGAAACTCGCGTCCGTGTAACCCTTTACAACGAGTTCCTCCTCACCAGATCCATATATTAAGAACATATCCTTAGTCCTCCTAAGATATTTCAATATGCTTTTAACAGCCATCCAATGACTGCTACCTGGATTTTGTTGGTATCTACTTGTCATGCTCAAGGCGCATGAGACGTCCGGTCTGGTGCATATCATTGCATACATGATGGATCCTATAGCTGACGCATATGGGATTCTTTTCATTTTCTCTTGCTCATCCTTTGAGCTTGGACATTGAGATGTATTCAAAATTGTCCCCTTTTGAATAGGTACAAAACCTCTCTTAGAGTTCTCCATTTGGAACCTATTCAAGACTTTGTCAATGTATGCACTTTGGTTTAAACCTATCAAGCGCCTTGATCTATCCCTATAGACCTTTATTCCCAGAATGTAGGCTACTTCACCAAGATCCTTAATGGAAAAACAACTTCCAAGCCAAGCTTTTACACCTTCCATGGTTGGAATGTCATTCCCAAATAGTAGAATGTCATCAACATACAGTACTAAGAAAGTGATGATGCTCCCACTAGCCTTCTTATACACACAAGCTTCATCGCCGTTCTTGATGAATCCAAAATTCTTAATTTCTTCATCAAAACGGTGATTCCAACTTCTAGATGCTTGTTTCAATCCATAGATTGATTTCTTTAACTTGCATACTTTGTCAGGATGTTTTGGATCGACAAAACCTTCAGGCTGAACCATATAGACATCTTCATCAAGATATCCATTAAGAAATGCCATTTTGACATCCAATTGCCAGATCTCATAGTCATAATATGCGGCTATGGCAAATAATATCCTGATTAACTTTAGCATCGCCACAGGCGAGAAGGTCTCATCATAATCAATCCCTTGAGTTTGAGTGAAACCTTTTGCTACAAGTCTTGCTTTGTAAGTATCCAAGTTACCATGCATATCAGTTTTCTTCTTGAAAACCCACTTACTTCCAACTACTTTAGAGTTAAGTGGTGGCACAACCAATTCCCAAACTTGGTTGTCATACATGGATTGCATCTCTATGTTCATGGCTTCAGGCCATTTGTCGCAATCGAATTTTGACATTGCATCATGGTATGTGGTTGGTTCATCTGAATCTACCACGTAGCATCCATCCATGAAAAATCCATATCTTTCAGGTGGATTGCTAATTCTACCAGATCTGCGAACATTTTGTGTATTTCGATCAACCTCTTGATCGATTTCAACAACCTCTTGTTGAGTGCTAGTATCAACCAAACGTGTATCGTCTTGTGGTTCTTGATCCTCCTCAAGTTCCACTGTTCTATCACTAGTTCCTTCCATAAGGAACTTATCTTCTAAGAACTTACCCTTTCGAGCAACAAATACCTTTTGCTCAGTTGGGTCGTAGAAATAGTATCCTATATCATCTTTAGGATAACCTACAAAGATACACTTAGTAGATCGGACTTCCAATTTATTTGGAGTGTATTGCTTAACATAAGCTTCACAACCCCAAACCCTTAAGAATGATAATGATGGAGGGTTTCCGTACCATATTTCAAAAGGTGTCTTTTCCACTTTCTTGGTTGGGGCCATATTTAATATACGGACTGCGGAGAGCAAAGCGTAACCCCAAAATGATAGAGGCAATGTGCTTCTAGTCATCATAGATCGAACCATATCTAATAGAGTTCGATTTCTCCTTTCAGATACACCATTGTGTTGTGGTGTTCCAGGTGGAGTAAGTTGTGAGATAATCCCACAACTCCTAAGATGATCTTGAAAAGCACCACTAAGGTATTCACCTCCTCTATCGGTGCGAAGGACTTTGATTGTTTTCTTGAGTTGATTTTCTACTTCACTTTTGAAGTCTTTGAACATTTCAAATGCTTCATCCTTGTGTTTTAGTAAATACACATAACCATAACGACTATAGTCGTCGGTAAAGGTAATGAAGTATCTTTCACCATTCCTAGTCATCGGTTTAAAAGGACCACATACATCTGAATGTATGATACCTAATAAGTCCTTAGCCCTTTCAAATGTTCCACTAAAGGGCGTCTTGGTCATTTTGCCTTGTAAACAAGACTCGCATACATCAAATGAATTATCTCCATTTGTATTCAAAAGACCATTTTTCTGAAGTGTATGTGTCACACCCTGGCTTTGCGGAAGCGTGGTTAATTTGTGTGACTTCTTAATACCATAGCTTAATCATAACAAAGCTATATGAATTTAAAAACCATGCAAGTCATCCATTAAGTTTTTGAAAACATAGTACAATACCATTGTTTTTAACATGCAACCATAACCTTGTTCAGAAACATAACAACTTATAACAAAACATAAACGTGATTTAGGGATTGTGTCTTGTCCAGGTAAGAGGCACAACCCTAAACCCTGATGACTTCATGACCAGTGCAGCGGAAAACGTTCCATACCGTGCCAGATCCGTTTAATTTCCTGAAATACATGTGAGTTGAAAAATCAACAATAATGTTGAGCGAGTTCATGCGTAAGTGAGTATGTAAAACCTTTGTGAGTATAAAAATAGTTGTGGTATGTAGCAGTGTAAGAGGACTTGTGATCACCAATGGTTTGCAAGGCCACTGACATATGTGAAGTGCAAATAGGGAGACTCAAACCTAGCAGATTTATGCCACGGCAAAGTATGTGGACAAAGTCACCCCACGGTCCGTTTCTAGTTTGGCCGGGGGCTGGGCTCGCTACACCCAGATAGATCTACCGCTCCTGTCCCTCGGTCCCTCCATGAGGACTAATGGCCCCATGTTGTTCCTATCCACTCACATGATCGTATAACACCTCCTTACGTTAAACATACCGTTGTAAAGTACTCGTAAATCATAGTAACATGTATTTCACCCCCGCAGTTAAGTAAACTGAAAACAGTTAGAGAAAAGGGGGACATGAACTCACAGTGAATGCGTATCTCTACCAAGTAATCCGAATATCCGAAGCTGTGCAACGACCTACAGGTGCTAATTCTATTAGACGGATGGCCGTGCCTTAGCTTTATAATTTATATTTTTAGGGGACGGTTAGACAACCGTTTCGTGTACATACTTGGTATTTTACTTTCCTTCCCAAGGATGGGGGATTTAAATACATGTGTATTTATACTATCTCATTAAGTCCCACTTAATGTATTTTATTTCTCTTTCCAAAATATAATTATTTTTCTCAAAAATAATATATTTTCTCTTTACATAATACTTTCCAAAATAATACGTTGACAACATACGTGTCGGTGAATATTTCCGCGTAATGCGTAAGTTACGTTTTAAATGATTAGGTGGTAATAGAAATTACCGTTGTAACTTTTATGCTTGTCGTATAAGCGTTGGTATTATTTTGGGTTTGACAAGTTAGCAAATATTATTTTTACTCTAAAAATAATATTTATACATTTTCACAAAATAATCATAAACAGTGTTGTGACAAAATATATTTACCGAATATATATATTTATCACGTTTAGTTTTGTGAAAATCCCACCTCCGATTATTTGTAAATAAAGTTGTGGCGAAATATATTTTGAAAACATGTCAAAGTAGTCTAACACTTGTAAATAATTCTAAGTGTTAGATTTTTAGAAAATTTCGCCAGAGTTTCCCCTGTAACTGGAGGTGGCCACGCTTTCAAGCGTATCATTTTCTTTTACAAAATCATCTCAACAATTTGTCAATTCAACCGAGTCATTTTTCCACTCTTCAAATAGAAGACTAGTATGTAAAACCGCGTCGTTTCATGAACTTGTAGTTTTTACAAAAACTACGGTGTAGATCTCGTTATTTTTAGTGGATCTATTCATAACATAGCTTAGTCTTGCAAAAACCTCGTTTTTGGAACAAATCACTTCTTACAACTTCCCGACAATTTTTGTAAACATTGTTATTTTGTCGGATCTTTTATTCTACAAGTGTTTCTACACTTGTAGTTTATAGAAATCGTATTTGTTAACACTTTATCCACTTTGATAAAAACATGATTTTCTCGACACCCGGTCCTACGAATATACCACTTGTACATACGTAGATCGGCTTGTTTTAAATACTATTTTTTTCATGTTAAAACACTTTTATACAAGTTCATGTTTCTCGTGTGGTGGAGTTTCACCTTTTAACCCTTGAACCGCTGGCATCTAGTGTATGCCAAAATTCGAGATCTTAACAAAGTCGGGTTAAACGATGATAAGAGCCACCACATCATAGATCGGGCCATTTTAATCAACATGTTCAAATACTACGACATTTACACGCGTTTTGAGCTTTTATCCAACGATATACACGTTTTAGTAAACTTTAAAGTTCCATTAAGCGGGTTACCGACATTCAACCGACAAATATCCTTTTAACCACTTTAGACATGACCAAAAATGAGTTTTAAACGTTATACCTCTAGCTCGGGGCTAGGGAAGAAACTAGTCGAAAACTGCGTGGATAATAGCAAACGGTAGAGGTCCTTCGCGTTCCGTTTGTTCCGAGCTCCGTTGTATGTAACCACCGACACTTGAGTATACTTGGAATGTAGAGACTTGAACCGAAAAATGGATGTGGGGGTGGGGTGATGTTCGGCCGAGAGAGGGGGCAAGGGAGAGTGAGAGAGTGAAAGTTGGAGTGTGTGTGTTCAAGTGTGAGAGAGGTGAGGGTTTTTATAGAAAAAGTTGCCTCGATCCTCGCGTAATCTAATATAAAATAATAAAGGACGTACTCCCCCGGGTCCCACTAGTTGGCCGATTCCTTTAGGTTGTAATGGTGCTCGGTTCGTTTCCAATCGTTCAGTTACGGTTCAGTTTGGTTAAGTGCGTTAAGTGCGAGGTCTAACCCCGTTAGTTGTTTAATGCATTATAAAGCGGTTGTTAGGGTAATCAGGGACCCTAACTGGCTCAGAAAAGTACTAATATTAATTTTGGCAATATTTTTATGTTCCGGGTATTGTCCGGTTGTTCGGTCGGATAGTAATCCGTTAAAGTGCTTAAGATATCCGTTAAGCGTCATAAATAATATTTTTAGCGACACAATTTATTCTGCAAAGTGTCGGGAATAATTCCTCATATTTTGGCACTTTATTAATTAGCTAGAAGCTAGTGTGTTGATAAAAGTGCTGTGTTTCGTGCTTAAAGTATGTTTTAGGCACATCCAAATCTCTATATCTTATTCCTAGAGACGTAATCATACAACCCTTGTATCCCTACACACACTATGGGTGTAGTAAAATAATTCTGGCTCATTCAGGCCTTTAGAGGCAGCGTTTGCCTGATGCTGGCTATATCAGCATGTTCACTGTGTATCCGTTTAGTGCTACTGTGCTTTTGTGCATCATGTTTGTCACTAAGGTTCGGTAATTAAGTAATGTAGTGACGGAAATCAAAGTATGATGCAGACATGTACAGTTATCAGAAATCAAGTAGCAGTTTATCAGCAAACTCAGTAAAGCACAGTAATTAAGCAATAATTAATAGTTAATTAGGTCGTACGGATACCTGGTTTTGTGAGGGTTGTCACATTCTCCCCCCGTTAAATAAATTTCGTCCCGAAATTTAAGTTCTGCTTGTAGATGCAGAGTTTTTAGGAAATAAGTGGGGGTATTTCTCTTTCATTCGGTCTTCACGCTCCCAGGTGAACTCAGGACCGTGTCTAGCATTCCAGCGAACTTTGACGAGTTTGACACTGCTCCGGCGGGTCTTGTTCACTTTCCAATCCGTGACCTCGACAGGTTCTTCAACGAAGTGGAGTGTGTCATCAATATGAATTTCGTCGGTAGGAATGGCAACGTTAACTTGAGTTGGACTTCTCTTCAGATTGGATACATGAAATGTATCGTGAACGTTATTCAGTTCGACAGGTAGCTCCGACTTGTATGCTACGGTTCCAATTCTTTGCAAAACCTTAAAAGGACCAATGTAGCGCGGATTCAACTTCCCACGCTTCCCAAAGCGTGCCACACCCTTCCAGGGTGATACTTTCAATAAAACCATATCTCCAACCTCGAACTCTTGAGGTTTCCTTTTCAGATCTGCATAGGTCTTTTGACGATCACGAGCCGCACTAATGCGATCTCGGATTTGCGCGATCTTATCTGTAGTTTCCTGAACTACATCGGGACCTACCAATTGTCTGTCACCTGCGTCAGACCAACAGAGCGGCGACCTGCACTTGCGCCCATATAAAGCTTCGAATGGCGCGGCACCAATACTGGTGTGGTAGCTGTTGTTGTATGAAAACTCAACCAGGGGTAAATGCTTATCCCATCTACCGCCTAAATCCATAACACATGCTCTCAGCATGTCCTCCAATGTCTGAATCGTCCACTCACTTTGGCCGTCGGTCTGCGGGTGAAACGCGGTGCTCATATTCAGCTTTGAACCAAAAGCTTCCTGGAAGGATTGCCATATCCTCGATACGAACCTCCCGTCTCTATCAGATATAATCGAGAGGGGTACTCCATGGCGTGTAACAATCTCTCTCATGTAGATTTCAGCCAATTTGCTTGTATGATCCTTCTCGCGGATAGGCAAGAAGTGTGCTGACTTCGTTAAGCGATCCACTATCACCCAGATAGTGTCATGGCCTTTTGGCGTTCTTGGCAACTTCGTAACAAAATCCATGGAGATTTCTTCCCACTTCCACTGGGGAATTTTCGGTTGCTGCAGAAGTCCCGAAGGCTTCTGGTATTCCACCTTAACTTTGGCGCAAGTTAAACATTTGCTCACGTATATAGCAACGTCGCCTTTCATCCTAGGCCACCAATAGTAATTTTTGAGATCTTGATACATCTTATCCGATCCAGGGTGGATAGAGTACCGTGACTTGTGCGCTTCATCGAAAATAACTTCCCTTAATTCACCAAATAGAGGAATCCAAATCCTTTTCCCAAAACATAACGTTCCTTCCTCGTTTGGTACCAATATCTTCTCCATCCCACGGAGATACTCTTTCTCAAGGTTCTCCTCCTTGAGAGCTTCTTTCTGCGCTGCACGAACGCGCGAGGAGAGATCGGTTTGGATTATCATTTCCATAGCCCTAACCCTTAGGGGCTTGATCCTTTCCTTACGACTTAAGGCATCGGCGACTACATTCGCCTTCCCTGGGTGATACTTGATCTCGCAGTCGTAATCGTTCAATAATTCAACCCATCGTCTTTGCCTCATATTCAACTCCTTCTGGTTGAATATATGCTGTAGGCTTTTGTGATCTGTGAAGATTGTGCACTTCGTACCATACAGGTAATGTCTCCAAATCTTCAAAGCAAAAACCACTGCGCCTAGCTCCAGATCATGCGTGGTATAATTCTTTTCATGCACCTTCAGTTGGCGTGATGCGTAGGCGATAACCTTTTGACGTTGCATCAACACACAACCCAATCCTTGACGCGATGCGTCGCAATATACCACAAAATCGTCGGTACCTTCCGGTAGAGCTAAGATTGGCGCGTTACAAAGCTTGTCCTTCAACACTTGAAACGCTTCATCCTGTTTGATTCCCCAATCAAACTTTTTATCCTTCTGCGTGAGGAGTGTCAATGGTTGAGCGATCTTCGAGAAGTCCTCGATGAACCTTCGATAGTAGCCGGCCAAACCCAAGAATTGCCGAATCTCGGTTGGCGTCTTTGGCGTTTCCCAATCTTTGATCGCCTCGATCTTGGTTGGATCCACGTGGATTCCATCTCCATTCACCACGTGCCCAAGAAACTGCACTTCTCTTAGCCAAAACTCACACTTAGAGAACTTGGCGTACAGCTGTTCTTTCTTTAGCAGCTCCAGAATAGCTCTAAGATGTTGCTCGTGCTCAGCCTTCGTCCTTGAGTAAATCAGGATGTCGTCGACGAATACGATCACGAACTTATCCAAGTACGGCTTACAAACTCGGTTCATCAAATCCATGAACACTGCAGGCGCGTTTGTCAAACCAAACGGCATAACGAGAAACTCGTAGTGTCCATAACGAGTTCTGAAAGCTGTCGTCGGGATACTCTCCTCCTGTATCCGAAGTTGATGGTATCCGGATCGAAGATCGATCTTTGAATAGAAGCTTGAACCTTGAAGCTGGTCGAACAGATCATCAATTCTTGGCAGGGGATACCTATTCTTGATCGTTAGCTTGTTCAACTCTCTGTAGTCGATGCACATGCGGAAACTTCCGTCCTTCTTCTTGACAAATAAAACTGGAGCTCCCCAAGGCGAGAAGCTTGGTCGGATAAAACCCTTGTCTAACAACTCTTGAAGTTGTGTCGACAATTCCTGCATCTCAGACGGAGCAAGTCTGTATGGTGCCTTAGCCACAGGCGCGGCGCCTGGTACTAAGTCGATGCGGAACTCCACTTGCCTTTGAGGTGGCAAGCCAGGCAAGTCTTCTGGAAAGACTTCTGGGTATTCCCTCACGACAGGGATGTCTTCGATCTTCGGCTCAGCAGCCTTCTTATCCACAATGTGTGCTAGAAAAGCAACACATCCTTTCTTTAAACACTTCCTTGCTTTCAGACAGCTAATAATCCGCAACGGCGTCTCACGCTTCTCTCCATGAACAACAATGGTCTCACCATCGTCGGTCGGAATACGGATAATCTTCTCGCGACAAACAATCTCTGCTTTGTTATTTGCTAACCAATCCATCCCTACTACCACGTCGAAGCTTCCCAACTGGACTGGTAGTAGATCGAGAGCAAACTCACGCTCTCCTAACTCGATTACGCAACCTCTAATCACTTCATTGGCTTCTACTAACTTCCCATTTGCTAGCTCGATCGAATAAGGAATATCTAACTTACTAGCGGCTAAACCAAGCATGTTCTTAAATTCTAGCGATACGAAGCTATAATCGGCACCAGTATCAAACAGAACAGATGCATAATGTTGATTTACAGGGAACGTACCAGTAACAACGTTGGGATCCTGGCGCGCTTCCTGTGCACCGATCTGGAACACCCTTCCACGGGCTTGGTTCAATCCTGGGCAATCCTTCTTGAAGTGCCCAACGTCACCGCAATGAAAACATCCTAATCTTTTTCCACTTCCTGCACCGCCCCCAACTGGTGGGTTGTTTTGATTGGCAGTTCCGGCTTGATTTGCAATGTAGCCTCGATTATTCCCTTGTGGGCGATTTCCCAAACCACCACGATTATCGTTTCTATTCATATTTCCTCCCTGGCCTCCTCGGCCTGTACTAGCCCAACATGATTCCTTTGAGTGGCCCGGTTTTCCACAAGTTTCACAAACTTTCACGTTACAATTGCCCGCATGGTGGCGTTGGCAGTTGTTGCATTTGGGCTGGGTGCCCTGGTACCCTTTTCCTTTCTTGGTACTACCAGCGGATTTTCCTTTCTTTACTGCCGTACTGACACCTTGTTTGAAGTTTGAAAACTTCCTTTTGTTGTCTCCTGAGGACTCAACGTGAGTCTCTGTCTTCTTCGCCTTGACTTCATCAAACTTGTTTAAACGAATTGCCTCCTCAGTGAGAGCCACGCTCAAATCAATGGCTTCCGTAATAGTTGCCGGTCTGGCGGAGGTTACCATGCTAATGATTTGGGGAGCTAACCCCCAAATGAAGCGCTCAATTCGCTTGTATTCAGGCGTGACCATGTAAGGAACCACTTGAGATAGGTCATGAAATCTCTGGACGTACTCTGCAACCTTCGGTCCATCCATCTTTAGGTGCCAAAATTCAGTCTCCAACCTTTGAATTTCTGCACGGGAACAATACTTCTTGCGCATAAGCTCTTTCAATTCGGCCCAAGTCAGGGCGTAGGCGGCAGCTTCGCCTAGTGTTTGCACTTGTAAGTTCCACCAAGATAGGGCTCCGTCTAGAAACAGCCCTGAGATGTAAGTGACCTGCTGGTCGAGCGCACATTTGCTCATGCGGATGGTGGAATCAGTCTTCTCTGCCCAGCGAACGAAAGCAACAGCACCTCCTGTGCCGTCGAAGTTGATGGGCTTACAGTCCAAGAATTGTTTGTAGGTGCACCCTGCACATACATCATATCATAGGAACGGCATTAGCATTTGCTAAAGGAACCCATTTATGCCATGGTATGTCTTAATGACTTAGGTTTACCATGAGGAGGATTTTGATTGCCGTTGATGTTCGTGTTGCTTCCGCTTGGTCCTTCTTGCGAGGCAGCATACTGAGCAATGGCGGCAGCAATAACTTGCTGTAGTTCTTCAGGAGTAGTGGGCATCGGCTGCGGTTGACGTCTTGGTGCCATCTTCTAAAGATGCGTACGTCGATTAGGCCATAATAACATACGTATATAGTAATAGTAATAGCATATAACATCTCATGTTATCAATATATCACACACAACATCCCATGTCCCAACATCCTATGTTGCAAATATCATATACACAACATCCCATGTCACAAAACATAAATAAGCAATCAAGTGAATCAGATATGGTGAGAATACAGCGATTGTTATATATATCGAGACCATAAAGTGTAGCAAGTGTGTCAGCACGTCACTGTATCATACAATCACAAATCAAATAGGGGCTACATCACCCCTGTCAAAAACAACATCACATCAGTGTCACATACAACCAGTACATCAACAAATATCAACAAAAATCTGTATCGTCAGATGGTCTCCAAAAAGCTGTGCAGTCACAATCGCGGTCGTCTCACCATCGCCTACTACTACAGTACCAATGAGCCCTATGCGGATGGGGGTGGGGGAGGGGGAAAGTGAGCGAAAAGTAAGCGGCGTAAGTGATACCAGTCCTCCTCCATCGCCTGCTGAGTACGGATCATGGACGCAACCTGCTGCTCCAAGGTCGAAAGTCGGGCAGCAATGTCAGGAGGAAATGATCGAAAAGGCTGAAATGACGAAGATGTCTGACCAAGATATGGACCAAAAGACAACTGAGCTCTCTCGAGCTCCTGGAGTCGCTGCGAATGAGACTCGTGCTGGTGTACAAACGACATCAAAAGATCCTCAATAGTATGGCCCAAATGAAATGGGTGGTATGGATCTGTGGGTGGCATGGGTGAGGAAGATGACCAAAGTAATGGCGTGCTGGTAAGATCGATAGGTGCAACAGAAGATGGGATAGATGCTATCTGAGGCATGAATGGCATGGTCACTGGTACATGACCGAAAGGGTGGGCTGAAGAGCCCTCTCCAGGCCCCGCTGGAGGAATAAACGGTGGGATCTGAAAAGAGAACTCAGTATGATGTGTGCCAGTGTGATGTGGGGGAAACGGTGGAACATCCTCGTCCGCCGGTATCCACCCGTGCTGTGCCTCCTCATCTGGAGGATCCATGTGCTCAGCAAAAAGAGCGTGTTCGGGCTCGATGGGTAAAGGATCGATAGGAGCAATAACGGGGTCAACAGGTGCAATAACAGGATCGACAGGATCAATAACAGGGTCAGCAGGTATGTCACCTACGGGTAAAGGAACAATGGGATCAGCAGCAACATGATCGCCCTCGATCACAGGAACACCTACAGGGGGATCAACATCAACAGGCTCAAGAGGAAAATCAGCATGAACAGGGTCATGCTCAGGTAAAGGATCAAAAGCAGCTGCCTGCTCTGGGGCTATGGCAGGCTCAGGGTCGTCGAACGCCATATCAAAGTCAAAGTCTGGATCAATGGGATCGATAGGATCATCAGGGTCCTCTATATGCTCATCCATAGGAATATACTCGATATCATGGTCAGGATCAAATCCTGAAGGGAAAACAGGGTCAGAATCCTCGATCTCGTCATGCTCAAACGCGTAGCTCGGAACAGGGGCAGCTGAAGACGCCTGATCAGGGTCTGAGTCGTGAATAAACTGCTGCGCGCTCGCCCCACGAGATGATACAGATGCCACAGACTCTAAAGAGTCCGGGACTGGTGAGTGAATGGGCGAGTCTCCAGCTGGAACGTCAGCTATCATCAAGAGATCGCCAGCAGGGAGAGGAGCTACGTCAGGATCCTCGTCCTCAAATGGCTCGTCCTCGTAAAGCTCGATGTCGCCGTCGGCATCGGCGTCTGGCATAAGCTCATAAGCAGGGTAAGCAGCAAGAGGAATCGGTGCCGGAATCGCAACAATAGGGAGGTACTCAGCAGGGTCGCCATCAATGGGCTCATAGGCTCCCTCGGGTAAGGCGAAGGGTAAGGGGTCATCAGCGTGCTCATCGGCGCCGTCAGGTAACGCGAACGGCTGGAAGTCGTCATCGTCGGTGCTAGTATAGTCTGAGGTGTGCACCTCATGCTCCGAAGACATAACATCGTCTGACACTAACGGTAGGGGTCCAGTGGTACCTGATCCACCTGTAGCTGGTGAATCCATGGGTCTGTAACATAACACAGAATAAGCACAAAATCAGTGAATCAAATAGTCACATAAGTTACCAGATAATAATCACATAATCCACCTAGTCCCACTAGCCTCCCAGCCTCTCAGACTGTCCTTCCTAGTCTCACTAGCCAACATTCCTAGTCCCACTAGCCAACACTCCTAGTCCCACTAGCCAACACTCCTAGTCCCACTAGCCAACACTCCTAGTCCCACTAGCCAACACTCCTAGTCCCACTAGCCAACACTCCTAATCCCACTAGCCTGATCCTCAGCCTCCCAGACTGAGCCTAAAATAATGAATAATATGTGCTCAACATTTGTTTGTAAAAAGTTTGTGGATCTGGACTTAAGTGGTATGCAGAAAAATGTTTTCGTGAGAGCCCTAGTGATCATAGTCTAGACTCGAGAAGGAATCCTAGTTCGCTATGATCAGAGCTCTGATACCAAGCTGTCACACCCTGGCTTTGCGGAAGCGTGGTTAATTTGTGTGACTTCTTAATACCATAGCTTAATCATAACAAAGCTATATGAATTTAAAAACCATGCAAGTCATCCATTAAGTTTTTGAAAACATAGTACAATACCATTGTTTTTAACATGCAACCATAACCTTGTTCAGAAACATAACAACTTATAACAAAACATAAACGTGATTTAGGGATTGTGTCTTGTCCAGGTAAGAGGCACAACCCTAAACCCTGATGACTTCATGACCAGTGCAGCGGAAAACGTTCCATACCGTGCCAGATCCGTTTAATTTCCTGAAATACATGTGAGTTGAAAAATCAACAATAATGTTGAGCGAGTTCATGCGTAAGTGAGTATGTAAAACCTTTGTGAGTATAAAAATAGTTGTGGTATGTAGCAGTGTAAGAGGACTTGTGATCACCAATGGTTTGCAAGGCCACTGACATATGTGAAGTGCAAATAGGGAGACTCAAACCTAGCAGATTTATGCCACGGCAAAGTATGTGGACAAAGTCACCCCACGGTCCGTTTCTAGTTTGGCCGGGGGCTGGGCTCGCTACACCCAGATAGATCTACCGCTCCTGTCCCTCGGTCCCTCCATGAGGACTAATGGCCCCATGTTGTTCCTATCCACTCACATGATCGTATAACACCTCCTTACGTTAAACATACCGTTGTAAAGTACTCGTAAATCATAGTAACATGTATTTCACCCCCGCAGTTAAGTAAACTGAAAACAGTTAGAGAAAAGGGGGACATGAACTCACAGTGAATGCGTATCTCTACCAAGTAATCCGAATATCCGAAGCTGTGCAACGACCTACAGGTGCTAATTCTATTAGACGGATGGCCGTGCCTTAGCTTTATAATTTATATTTTTAGGGGACGGTTAGACACCCGTTTCGTGTACATACTTGGTATTTTACTTTCCTTCCCAAGGATGGGGGATTTAAATACATGTGTATTTATACTATCTCATTAAGTCCCACTTAATGTATTTTATTTCTCTTTCCAAAATATAATTATTTTTCTCAAAAATAATATATTTTCTCTTTACATAATACTTTCCAAAATAATACGTTGACAACATACGTGTCGGTGAATATTTCCGCGTAATGCGTAAGTTACGTTTTAAATGATTAGGTGGTAATAGAAATTACCGTTGTAACTTTTATGCTTGTCGTATAAGCGTTGGTATTATTTTGGGTTTGACAAGTTAGCAAATATTATTTTTACTCTAAAAATAATATTTATACATTTTCACAAAATAATCATAAACAGTGTTGTGACAAAATATATTTACCGAATATATATATTTATCACGTTTAGTTTTGTGAAAATCCCACCTCCGATTATTTGTAAATAAAGTTGTGGCGAAATATATTTTGAAAACATGTCAAAGTAGTCTAACACTTGTAAATAATTCTAAGTGTTAGATTTTTAGAAAATTTCGCCAGAGTTTCCCCTGTAACTGGAGGTGGCCACGCTTTCAAGCGTATCATTTTCTTTTACAAAATCATCTCAACAATTTGTCAATTCAACCGAGTCATTTTTCCACTCTTCAAATAGAAGACTAGTATGTAAAACCGCGTCGTTTCATGAACTTGTAGTTTTTACAAAAACTACGGTGTAGATCTCGTTATTTTTAGTGGATCTATTCATAACATAGCTTAGTCTTGCAAAAACCTCGTTTTTGGAACAAATCACTTCTTACAACTTCCCGACAATTTTTGTAAACATTGTTATTTTGTCGGATCTTTTATTCTACAAGTGTTTCTACACTTGTAGTTTATAGAAATCGTATTTGTTAACACTTTATCCACTTTGATAAAAACATGATTTTCTCGACACCCGGTCCTACGAATATACCACTTGTACATACGTAGATCGGCTTGTTTTAAATACTATTTTTTTCATGTTAAAACACTTTTATACAAGTTCATGTTTCTCGTGTGGTGGAGTTTCACCTTTTAACCCTTGAACCGCTGGCATCTAGTGTATGCCAAAATTCGAGATCTTAACAAAGTCGGGTTAAACGATGATAAGAGCCACCACATCATAGATCGGGCCATTTTAATCAACATGTTCAAATACTACGACATTTACACGCGTTTTGAGCTTTTATCCAACGATATACACGTTTTAGTAAACTTTAAAGTTCCATTAAGCGGGTTACCGACATTCAACCGACAAATATCCTTTTAACCACTTTAGACATGACCAAAAATGAGTTTTAAACGTTATACCTCTAGCTCGGGGCTAGGGAAGAAACTAGTCGAAAACTGCGTGGATAATAGCAAACGGTAGAGGTCCTTCGCGTTCCGTTTGTTCCGAGCTCCGTTGTATGTAACCACCGACACTTGAGTATACTTGGAATGTAGAGACTTGAACCGAAAAATGGATGTGGGGGTGGGGTGATGTTCGGCCGAGAGAGGGGGCAAGGGAGAGGGAGAGAGTGAAAGTTGGAGTGTGTGTGTTCAAGTGTGAGAGAGGTGAGGGTTTTTATAGAAAAAGTTGCCTCGATCCTCGCGTAATCTAATATAAAATAATAAAGGACGTACTCCCCCGGGTCCCACTAGTTGGCCGATTCCTTTAGGTTGTAATGGTGCTCGGTTCGTTTCCAATCGTTCAGTTACGGTTCAGTTTGGTTAAGTGCGTTAAGTGCGAGGTCTAACCCCGTTAGTTGTTTAATGCATTATAAAGCGGTTGTTAGGGTAATCAGGGACCCTAACTGGCTCAGAAAAGTACTAATATTAATTTTGGCAATATTTTTATGTTCCGGGTATTGTCCGGTTGTTCGGTCGGATAGTAATCCGTTAAAGTGCTTAAGATATCCGTTAAGCGTCATAAATAATATTTTTAGCGACACAATTTATTCTGCAAAGTGTCGGGAATAATTCCTCATATTTTGGCACTTTATTAATTAGCTAGAAGCTAGTGTGTTGATAAAAGTGCTGTGTTTCGTGCTTAAAGTATGTTTTAGGCACATCCAAATCTCTATATCTTATTCCTAGAGACGTAATCATACAACCCTTGTATCCCTACACACACTATGGGTGTAGTAAAATAATTCTGGCTCATTCAGGCCTTTAGAGGCAGCGTTTGCCTGATGCTGGCTATATCAGCATGTTCACTGTGTATCCGTTTAGTGCTACTGTGCTTTTGTGCATCATGTTTGTCACTAAGGTTCGGTAATTAAGTAATGTAGTGACGGAAATCAAAGTATGATGCAGACATGTACAGTTATCAGAAATCAAGTAGCAGTTTATCAGCAAACTCAGTAAAGCACAGTAATTAAGCAATAATTAATAGTTAATTAGGTCGTACGGATACCTGGTTTTGTGAGGGTTGTCACAGTATGCATGCGATTCTTGCTTATATGTCCAAGGCGACAATGCCAAAGGTAGGAATCACTCAAATCCATTTTGAGTTTCTTGTTGGTTACTTGGTACATTGAGCTATCATATGATGCGTTATCATGATCTAATTCATAAATACCATTTAAAGACATAGCTTTAAAATAAAACACATCATTTTTAGAAACATAAATGTCATAGTTAACAAATTCGAAATTGAAACCAGATTGTTTTAAAAGGGAAACTGAAATTATGTTCCTAGTCAAACTAGGAGCATACAAAACATTCTTCAAAATAACTTCCAAACCACTTGGAAGCTTTAAAACGTAGTCTCCTTGAGCTTCGACATCAACCTTTGCTCCGTTGCCCATGAAGAGACTAATGTCCCCCTTCTTGTAATGTTTATTTCTTTTGAACCCCTGCAACGAATTGCAAATATGAGTTCCACATCCGGTATCTAGTACGCATGTGTTAGAAGAAATAACATTAAGCTCAACATGTATCATAAAGATAGTACCTGAGGTTTGCCCCGCATCCCTCTTGTTTTTCAACTCTTTGAGATAGGTCGGACAATTTCTCTTCCAATGTCCTATCTCACCACATTCAAAACATGGGTCATTCGTAGCAACCTTTTGCTTCTTTTCTTTTGGTTTGGCGGGTTCTGCTTTAGCTTTTCCTTTTCCCTTTCCCTTGACGTGTCCCTTTCTTTTAGCATAGGTTGCTTTAGAATCGGGGTGGGGCCTCTTCTTGTTGCCTCCTTCATTGATCGCTAGGACGGGTAAAGCCTTTTTGCCCATACTTGCTTCGGCCGTTTTGAGCATTGCATGAAGCTCACCAATGCTCTTGTCCCATCCATTCATGTTGTAATTCATAACAAAGCTCTCAAATTTCTTTGTTAAAGAGTTGAGGATCAAATCCGTAGCCAACTCTTTGGAGACGGGACAATTTAGCCGTTCGAGGCGATCAATGTGGCTTTTCATCTTGAGAACATAAGATGATACCGATTGGGTTTCCTCCATTCGACATGCATGAAGCGCCCGAACAGTTTCGAAGCGTTCTACCCTTGCTTGTTGTAGGAACATTTCCTTTAACTGGGTAATCATGTCGTATGCCCCGTGGTGTTCAAAATCCTTTTGAATTTCGGGAATCATAGTTCCCAACATGAGGCATGAGGCTTGCATGGAGTCCTCGGTATACTTAACCCAATCGTTGTAGGCTTCCACATCTTCCACGTTAGGTTCATCGGGAATAGGATCGTCCAACACATAGGATATCTTCTCTTGCTTGAGAACGATTCTCAAGTTTCGAAACCAATCCATGAAGTTGTTATGGTTGAGACGATCCTTTTCAAGGATGGTTCTTAGTGATAGGTTTCGGACGGTTTGGGTAATCGGGTTGGCATTGTTAGCGGCCATCTACAAAATTTAACAAGTTCAATTTTAGTATTTTCGATATTATTATATTTTAATCATTAATACCCTTTTGTGTCTTAAAGACAATTAATAATTAAAATCTAGAATCCAACGTTACATTTAAATATTGGTTAGGTGACCTTTATCCCTCTATTTAAATTAACAAGGTAGTCAACGTTTGACAATTGCAACTTTTGCAAATTCTAGCCATATGGGATCGGTTAAACATCTTTATGTTTAGTTGGCATGTTTAATCTCATCAACACCTTTGTTCCCCATGCTTTGGTGACCCTAAGTTCATGGTTTCCAAATCAAGTCGTCCAACTTACACACACGTGTGAGTTTATACACATAAGTGGTTAGGTGACCTTTATCCCACAAACATGGTAAACCTACCTCGAACATACAAGTTCCCTCAAATGTGGTTAGGTGACCTTTATCCCACAATAAGAGTTCCCAAGTATTTCGTGTGTTGTATAAAAGGATGGTGTTTGACTTGTTTTATAAAAGGGTTTTCAATATTTCAAAATTCTAGTTAGAAAATATTATGTACCATACATTTGCATGCATTCAAATTAATGGTACTTTAGTGAAAACTAATTTTCAAGGTTCTTTTTAATAAAACCCATTTTATTATAAAATCATTAATTTTAATAAAACCTTTTATTAACCATTTTAATGATTTTGTTGAGAACCATTTTTACGCTTGTTGTTGATTATTAGTTTGTTAAGTCATGCATATCGACATATCATCTAAACAACAAAATAAGCAACCAAACAAGCACATCATTCATAATAATAGGTGCATAACCATAGCCAACTATTTTGACAACACTTGTTAGCCGAAACAAGTGTGCCAAAAGGTCCTTCCTAAGGGGTGAAAAATGACACAAGTTATGTGTCGTTGAACTCCCACTTGATCCCGCATCCAAATGCTTCAAGTCTCCTTCTTGTGTTGTGATTTCTCCACCTTCTTTGAGCTTCCAAAAGTCTTTTATATTCAGCTCCAAACTCCTTTGGACTCCAAAAATGAGTTTTGGTTATCGGGTTAAAATCCCGTTGAGAACGATGAAGTTCTTTGGACCGAATATTATGGTCCAAACCAAAAGCTCATTCTTGTGTGCATCTTCTTTTACAAAATATATCCTAATACATTTTTCTAGTAAAATAAAATGCACCTAATCTATTTATTTTACATACCAAATGAAAAAAAAATAAATTACATATCTTCTAATGGAAGAACAAAATAATAATTATTACAACCCATTGAAATAATAAATAACAACACAATCATTCAACACAAGGTCATGGCTAGGTCATATGCACCAAAATATATATCCAAATATATATATTAATTTCAAGAAGCATAAAAAAAATGGTTCCCTTTTATAAACATTTTCGGCTATGTTCAAAAAACCGAAAAGGTAAGTTTTGTCCAAACAAGCAAATCATCCATATGAAATAAATTTTTCAAGATTCTCTTATGCATGTAAGAAAATAATCTTGAAAAACAAAGGGTTAACCATGTTAAAATTTTCGGCCATAGGGTTTTCCTCAAACCCGAAACCCGAAATTTTTAATCTATTGAAGTATGCACTCACATAAGCGGCTCTAGATGCCATTGATGGGATTTTAACATGTTTATCGAAGCAATTTCATCCATATGAAATAAAAACGCAGCGGAAATAAAGTTTAAAACATGTTACTTTTATAAGATATAAAACCATTTATATGCAAAATCCCAAAACCCGGATCCATATATGAAGATGCATACTATCATACACAACCATAGGGTGTTTAGAAAACTACCTTCTTGGAGTAATAGGATGATGAAAAGGATGATGCTTCTTGAAACGGTTGTCCTCAAGAGTAGAAGACCTCAAGCTTGTATACCCCAAGCTTCCAACAAAACACCACGAAATAGCTAGGATTTAACACTTGAAACGAAACCGAAAACCTTGAGAACACCTTCTAATGGCCGATTTTTGAGAGCAAAAATAACACAAGTCTTCCACCAATTTTGTGAACAAAAAATGGTTATAAAGGCATGAGAGATGATCACCTCCAATCCACCCAATCACATGCCTTCTTACACATGCAAATGCATGAAAGGTAACTTGTAAGAAGTGCATGTAAAATGATTGGCCCTTTTGTCTTGGGAAGGGGGGGGGGGCCTAGCTTATTTTATAAAAAAAAATCAATTCTTTTATAAAATTTAAGTCTTGTTTATTTTATACCTTTTATAAAATATAACATCATATGTTCACAAGACTTTATTCAACTTTTTATCATGTTATTTAACCCATTAAATAACAAGATAAAATATTCTCTCAAAATAAATTATCCTTATAATTTATTAGTTTCTCAAGCGTAATTATTTAGAAAACCAATTTCTAAATATTGTAAGTGTTAATATTTATTTGTTTGATCATATCACAAATAAATAATATAAGTGTTTGTCTAGCTTGTTATTGGGTATGACTCGACTTGGATCATAACGCATTAGCCACATCAATTTAATATGTGTCTTGGGCATACAGAGTCCAACACTATCTCCTATATACCCAAAGTATAAATCCTAACGTTGTACTACAACCTACACACATGTTATGGTGTATTAGACGGCTGGGCCGTGCCACGACTTTTAGTCTTGTTTGTTATGACTTAGTATCTTTGTGTTACATCTTTGATGTACTTGTATTCTTCCAAAGTATATAATTATTGGTTAAAATAATAATATTTTAACTTAAATTATATTTATTATTTATTGGAATATTTGTTAAAATAATATATTTTAACTTATTTATTTTGTAAACCTTCCATGAATATTTTCCCAAAGAATGGGTATACTTATACTTGTATTCTCACACTTGTGTATTTTACCATGTTTTGGTGGTGTATTCCGGTGTGTAATTATACGTACAAGAATACGTTTTTATTGTATTTATTAATTATTCTTATACTTAACTTTTTTATTTAAATTTCCAGAATATTATTTCTACCAATAAAAATCACCAATTTATATTCTTAAAGTATATATTTTAAGAAATCTTTTTTTAGAAAATTATCCATAATCCTTTCTTGGCAAAAATAATTATACTTTCATATAATCCCCAAAAGTAATATATTTTCAAGATTATCTTAGAAAATATTCATAATTCCATTTTCCCCCCCAAAAATAATATATTCTAAATTTCTTTAAGAAAATGTATTTTCTTCAAAATAATATATCTACTAATAATTCAAGAAAAAAAATATATATATATATATATATATATATATATATATATATATATATATATATATATCCTTTCTTTATTCCAAAATAATGTATTTTCTACTTGGCAAAAATATAACATAACTTTATAACACTTGTAAAAATCATAATTTCCGTTTCTTTGGTTTCCAAAATACCGTTTAATTTATTTGTCAAAATATGTATATATGAACTTAATCCTGGAATATATATATATATATGTGTGTGTGTGTGTGTGTGTGTGTGTGTGTGATCCATATTCTTTTGTTCGATTTGTCCAATTTTTGGGTATAAATTATATATTTATTTTCTTGGAATTTTGGTAATATTTTTTATTACAATTTTTGGTATTTTGGTAAGTTATATTATTTCAAGTCCTAAAATAATATAACTAATACACATAATATACAAGTAATCACACAAATTGTGACATCTAAATATATATTTCCTAAATACATATTTAGTCACTTTTATTTATCAAAAATAACCTCCAACATTTGTAATTTTTGTAACAAAAATTATGGTAAATTTTATATGAAAAACCATGGTTAAACTTATAAGCACTTGTTTAAAAATATTTTTTCTAAGTGTTTAAATTCTAGAAAAAATTTGCCATAGTTTCCCCTTAAAAATGGAGGTTTCCATGCTTTCAAAGCATATCATTTTCTTTTAAAATCATCACCAATCAACAACAAACCAACCAACACTTACCATAAGCCAAAATCATGCAATCTACATTACATCTTGAACTTGAAATTTTGTAAAAAACTTGTAGTAACTTACCATGTTAATTAGTAGACTTGGTTACCCTTTAAAACATGGTTATTTTTTTGTAAATCACACTCTTGAAGATTTTAGACTTTCACAACTTGTAAAATGATTTTTCTAAAAATCATTCTTTTGAATTTTTCTTGTTAACAACATATTTCTACACTTGATTTAACACTAAAACATGGTTAGTTTCTTTGAAAATCATAACTAAGTAATCTTATAAATAAACTTGGTTTCTTGAGAAAATCATCTTTGAAATCATCCATCTACAAGACTTATATCATGTTTTAATCATCATTATTCATAATATCATCTTTGTTTTCAAGTTCGTGTTTAACATAATGGGATGATCATTTTGATTTTTCACAAGATCATCCTCTCACATGCTAGATCATGTGTTTAATCACAATCTAGCAAGTTTCTTATGATGTTTAACATCATAAACACAAGAAATCACAATCAAGATTCACACATACACTTAAACAACATAGATTATCATGATTTTGAGCCTTATATTAAGAGTTATGTTCTTGTTCTTTCGTGATCTTCATGTTCAACATCTTACATATTTTAACCATCATTATAAAAAGTAAAATGGAGTTATGAGAGCCTTACTACTAGCACAAGGCTAGGGAAGAAACCAAAGATGATGAAGATGATAAACTAGGTGGATAAAAGCTCTAGAGAATGGTCCTTCATCCTCCAATGGTTCCAAGCTTCCTAACTTAGCTCTTTCACCTTAGAATCACTTGAGATTGGAAGATCAAGACTTAGAAATGATGGTGATGGTGTGATGATTCTCAGCCGAGATAAAGGGGAAGAGAGGGAGAGGGATAAAGGTGTTATGTGTTGGTGAAATGAATAGAATGAACTCACTAGTGGGTATTGACTGGTGGTCCATAGGATAACCCTTAAGTTCCTTAAAAAGATTAAAATCCCATGCTTTACATGTTTAATTGTTTGAACTTAGATAACTACGGTTGTTTGTGTTTCAGGTACAAACAGGAGCTTAAAATGGAAGGAACACGGAGAATAAATGAAAAAATAAATTTTTGGAATTGAAGAATTAAGAGGATAGCATGATAGAGGATGAAATTACGAGAACGTAGGCCAAAACGGTGAAGAAAACGGAGTTGAAACGAAAAAGTTATGCTGAAAACAAGTTTTCATGTTGAAGACTGCTGTAGCTTACGGCGCCGACTGGCACTTTTTGTCACCGTATGATAGTTTAAAGCCACCGTATGTGACAACCCTCATAATTACATGTATCCGTACCATTCATTAATGTTAATTAAAGTGCTTGATGTCTGTGCTGAATTACTCAACGGCTTTCTGACTACTGTGTCATACTTACATGTGCTCTTTAATGTACTAGTCTTGTGCAGAAAAATTGACTAAATGATCCTGAATGTTTTCCTAAGTGTTGGGAATTAAAAGTGTTACAAAAAGATATATAAAAGACACTAAACGATATAACTTAGCACTTTAACGGAACAGTATTTAACCGAACAACCGGACATTACCCGGAACACCAAAATATTGTTAAAAACATTGTTTCACTTTTTCTGAGCTAGTCTTGGTTCCCGAACACTTAGACATACTACATAAAGCATGTAACACACTAAACACTAGACTTGACACTTTAACCTTCCACTAATTTAATTATTTACCAAATAATTTTCATTTAACCCCCCCCCCCTTTGTGCCATAACCGGCCCCTAGTGGCCCCACTCCAAGATTTTTATAAATCTTCTAAAATCCCCTAAATGATCCTTTCTTGGAAGTTGAAAGATCATGTTGGTACTTGTTGGAACATCTTACGCATTGGATAAAACTCAAGAGACTTGATTATATGTGCCATACACCTTCATCATCTTCATCACAACTTCACAAACTCCTTCTCCCCTCTCCATAAGCTCAAGGCCGAAACCCCCTATATCTTCACCACCATTTTTGATCAAGCTTAATCCAATCCAAGTATATTACAAGGTGTATCAAGGTGTTCAACGAAGCTCGGTGTTCACGGATCATCAAGGACCTCCTTCACAAGTTTTTATCCATCACTTTTTCACTTGTGATCTTCCCTAGCTTTAAGCTAGTTGTAAGATTTCTTTAAACTCTTGTTTACTTTATGTTTTTAGTGGTTAAAAGTTATATTATGGTGAAATCATATGAACACTAAAAGAACACAAACATAAATCATGAACTTAAAGCTTTACATAAAGATGAAACATGATGAAATAATGCTAGTATAATGTTGTTTGGTATATGTTGATGCTTGCTTGTTGATTACTAGAAATATGTTGTTGATCATTATATGAAACTTGTTAACTTATGATTAAAAACATGATTTAACAAGTAGGAGGTGATTAGGGGTTTTCATAAAAGAATCACGTTCATATTTAGACATGAACTTGGTGACAAAATGATTTCTTGTAAAATAACAAACAAAGTCATCTAGTGATCTTATAGATCTAAAACTTGTAAATGATTTTCCTAAATAAAACAAGTCTAAAAGATGGTTTTGAAAGATCATGATCCTTACACTATTTTGGAAATAAAGTAAGTATATGGATACTAGTGAAACATGAAAATATTGTAAATAAATATTTTTGTAAAATATGATCACAAGTTGTGAACATCTAAAAATCCTGTTGATGCATGGGATGTCTGTTGACTACGTCTGCATTATGTCTTAGGTCAATATAGGTCAATATAGGGTTTAGAAAGTCAAAATAATGAATTATGTTGAAGGTTCGCTTATGTGAACATATGTTATAGGTAGGTCCGCTCATAAGGTTCAAACAGGTTCGCTTATGAGGTCATCAGGTGTGGTCCGCTTTTGTGACAAGGTGGTAGGTTCGCTTATTTGTCATGGCCATATAAGCGAACCACACAACACTATATATACCTGATTTGTTGTACATTGAAGCGGATCTAGGAATTTGCTTGTGTCTCGAAACTCTGTCAAATTTACTTCAGAAAGCAATAAAAGAGAAGGAATTGAACAGGAAAAGCTGTGTAACTTCATTTACGTTGATTCCGCCTTCGTATGTGAAGATGAACGTTCTCTACTGACTATTCAGGGTCGGAACTCGGTCCAACAAGTGGTATCAGAGCTCAGGACAAGGAGTTCATACTACTACAGCTTGAATCTGTAGTACATTCAAGATGGATGACATTTTCTTGAACCCGTTCAGCGACATGTATGCTTTCACGGAAAATTCCGGAAACGATGATACTTCATCAAACAAAAAAAATGAGAATTCAAAGAAAGAAAAGAAAAAGGAAGCTTGGGAATCGGAAAGTGCCTTCGGAACATTCAATAGACCTCCAAAGCTTATGGCTATCGAGGAGTACAGTTGGTGGTCTAGGAAGTTTGAAGATTGGCTGATGGCATTCGCATTTCACAGTTGGAAAAGTTTGAAAAACGGTTATGCCAATGGAAACAAAAATGGTGAAGCGTTAAGATCGGCTAAAGAGATGGATGCATATGTAGCTGAGCAAAAGTGTGTGGCTTTGTTATTTCAGTCTGTTCGGGAGGACATCATTTCTTTAATCGATTATTCTAATGCAAAAGATCTGTGGCAAAAGCTAGAAAAGAAATGTCTAGGAAGTATTGAAATTGTAAAAAGTAAAAAGAAACTTCTTAGGAAAGAGTTTGATATGTTTGGTTGTCTCAAGAATGAGTCAGTTTGTAAAATGATAGAAAGGTTCGGTCATCTGAAGCTGGAATTAGCAAGACATGAAATCAAGTATTCTGATGAAGAACTTGTTGACAAACTGTTCGATTCATTACCAGACGAGGTGGATTGGAGATACTATGCGCTTATGCTGAAAAACACTATTGAACCTGAAAAGTTGACTCTAGATTTAGTGATTGAGAGACTTGAAAGTCACGAGTTAGACCTGAAGAAGACGTACAAAGTCAATCACTCATCTTATCAGCAAAATTTGGATCTTTATTATCCGAAAAGCATGATGCCAAAAGCAACTTCTCCAAAAACTGCATTTTCTGCTGAGAATGTATCGACAACAAGCAAAGAAAGTCAAAGCAGTCAAAGCAGTGGAAGTCACAGTGGTTATCACAGTGGATCTTCATCATCTGCAAGTCATTCTGATGCAAAGTTTCAGTGCAACATCGCAATAGATTTGAAGAATGCTCAGAATTTTGACGAGGAGTTGGCTAAGCAACAAATGGATTTCTTGGCGTTGGTGTTGGAATCATATGAAGGGTTGGTGGCTGGGAAGATAGGCAACACAAACCTAACGAAAGAGGACTATAACCAAATAGATCCTGAAGAAATGGAACTAATCGATATTCGTTGGGCTATGGCAAGTGTTGTTCGTAGAGCACAGCGTTTTATGGAAATTACCGGCAGGAAGACGATTGGTGGTCCATCTACTAAGTTGGGGTTCCACAAATCCAAGGTGACGTGTTTCAAGTGTAAGCAGAAGGGTCACTTTAAACGAGAATGCAGAAATGCTTATGCTGATGAGTCAGAGAACCCTTTCAGAGATGATTACTACAAGAAGGAGATTTATCACCAGAATAAATCTGAGCCGCCTAGATTGAAGCAGTCTGAAGATAACAGAGAGAAATCTAGAGCTCTTGCGGTGATCTACGATGATGAGGGGTATGATTGGAGTAAAGATATTTTACCGGAAGAAGATGCGGTTGGTTACGCATTCATGGCGAAAAACGATGAACCTATTCCGTGGAAAGATGATCGTCCTGAAGAGCAGAAGTATAGCTATCAGAAAATGATTGCCGAAAACAGAATCATCAGAATTTCTCGTATCTATCTGGAAGCTAGAAGAGCGAGAAGATAGGATCCGGACAGGGAGTGTTATCTTGATGAGTATGGAAATATTGCGATTGATGACAAAACGCTTGATCTGGAAGCCATCATTAAGAAGATAAAAGAAGATGACGAGTATTGGCAACACAAATGGTGGGGAACTCCAACCGAGAAAAAGAAAGAAGAAGAAAAGGAGAAAGAAGATATCGAGAAAGCAAAGCAGATTGATACCGGCATTATCGATACAACGCAGGAGTTGACTGCAGAGAACCTGGGAAAAATGGCTGACAAAGTGCTAGCTGCTAAAGCACTTGAGGTAGACTCTAACTCCGTGTCTGAGTCAAAAGGCCAGGTCAGTCCAAACTCGTCAACAAATGCGTCAGGTAAAAAGATCGAAGGAAATGCTGATTACAAAAATTGCAACAAAGAATGCAAGTTTTGTAACACTGTCACGTATCTCAACGGTGAGAAAATTAAAGATCTGACAACAAAGGTCAGAAGCGTTGAGAATCAAATTCTTGCGCGTGACAAAACAGTTAAAGCTTCAACTGAATGGATTAAAGAATTAACTGCTCAAATTGAAACTGATAAAATTGAACATGAAAAAGTTAAACAAGAAAATGAAAGTTAATTCTTGAAAACCGTCAGATTTCTGAAAAATTTGAAAAACTCAAAAGCATAGTAAAAGATAGTGATGATCGAAATGGTAAAACTTGTAAAGAAAACGAACATCTAAAAGCTGTGCTGAGAGTAAAAGAAGAAACAATCAACAAACAACTGGATGAAATCGCTAAATTGAAACTTAAAGTTCAAGAGGCTGAAACTGAAAACGAGCGAATCCAGTTGAAGCTTAACAGTTATAGCTCTGCAAGCTTTGTTTTTCAACATATTGTTCCAAAACCCATTGGAAAAACAAAGCTGGCGAAGACGTGTATTCTGATATAACCGGGGTGGGTTTTCACAAAGTTCCACCGCCAATTTTGGATAACTACACGAAAAAGCAATCTGTTTTGGTTGAACTTGAAGAAGAAAGTGAAATTAAACTTCCGGAGAACATTGATGTCACGTTCACATCTTCCAATGACGATAGTGTCCAAAATGATATTGTAAAAGGTGTTTAAAACAGATAGTGACATTACTGAGGAAGATGGGTGTTTCTTGGACAAATACATTCCGAAACAGAAGTCCAAGAACAACTTAAATGATGAACCTGATCTTGTCATGTACAAGATGTCGGGATCGGATAAGTTGTTTTCGGATTCAGAGTTTCCGATTGAGAATGTAAACATGAACAAATTGACAAATGTTTTCAAACTGGTCGAAGTTGAGTTGTCAACAGTGAACAATCTGTGTCAAAAGAAAAGTAAAATGAGGTTTGAGAAAGAAAAAATTTACAACAAGAAATCAATTAATCCACCATGTGTTTATATTACCAACAGAAACAACTGGTCGGGTGGTTATCAGGAGGGTAAATCGTATCAGAAAAGAAATGTTCAGAACAAGAGATTTGTCGAGAAGAAACAATTTGTGAACAGTTCAAGTTCACTTGCCGATGAAGAGAAAGAAATTTTTTCAAAATCAAACAAAGAGTTTTTTGAGAAAAGAGCTTCTCAGTCTCAGTCTGAAGGCACAAGTCGAGTGGCTGATACTCGAACTTGTTTTAGATGTAATCAAGTTGGTCATATTGCACGAAAGTGTACCAATGTGAAGCCTAAGACTGAATCTGTGAAGACTCAACAGAAGAAAGGTGATGTGAAGGGCAAAACACCAATCATGTTGAGAAAAAAAGTGCGAAAAATGAACCCGTAAAGAAGTTGGTAACTCAAAACGATAAATTTTACAAAAGGGTTGCATTGTCTCAACAAGTTTGGAAGCCAAAAATTGAGAAGAAAATTTCAACTTCTGAAGTGAAAAAGGCTGAAGAATCAATTACGGTTGATTATGATGCAAATTTTCCAACTCTCAAGGCTGAAAATTTCAAAATTCAGATTGCGAGAGTCAAGGTTACACCTAAGGCTGATGAAGCCTGGGTGGACTCGATGTTTGACTAAGCAGTTTGAATTGCCGGAGCTTCCTGGATCGCGAAGCATGAATCGGCATCTTTCTTGAAGTTGTTTAAGTGATAGTTTGTTATGTGCAGGATCTTCCAAAACTTGTATCCAGATGGATCATGGATAGTGGAGCTTCGAGACATATGACAGGGAAGACCGCGTTACTGTATGATGTGAGAAATATCAATGGTGGTTACGTAGGCTTTGCTGGTAATCAAGGAGGAAAGATTATAGGTGAAGGAACGTTATCCAATGGGATCGTAACGTTTGAGAGAGTTAACTACATTGCTGAGCTGGAGAACAACCTGCTGAGTATCTCCCAGATCTGTGACAGGATGTATACTACTCACTTCACTGACAAAGAATGTTTGATCTTGAAACCGGGATTTGTGATACCTGAGGAATGGATCATCATGAGGGCACCAAGAGTCAATGATGTGTTGGACATGAGCGTAGCTACTACAACCACGGGTCAGGCTCATTGTTTTGTGTCCAGAGCAACTGAGAAAGAATCAAGATTGTGGCACCGGAAAATGGGGCATATTCACCTAAGGAAGAAGAATCACTTGGTGCATAATGATTTGGTCACAGGAGTTCATGTCAAGGGTTTTCATATGGAAGGGGAGTGCATAAGCTGTGTCAAAGGCAAACAGAAGAAAAAGTCACACCCTACAAAGCAAGTCAATTCAGTTTCAAGACCAATGGAAAGACTTCACATGGATTTGTTTGGTCCGGTGAACGTTAAGAGTATTACAGGAGATTACTACTGTTTGGTCGTAACTGATGATTATTCCAGATTTTCGTGGGTTTCATTCTTGAAATCGAAAGACGAAACATTTGACAGTTTGATGGCGTTGTTTAAGAGAATTGAGAGTCTGTACCAAAGGCCTATCAGTAGAATTAGAAGTGATAATGGTACTGAATTCAAAAACAGTAAGATGGAAGAATTTTGTGATGAAAGAGGTATACTGCATGATTTTAGTGCTCCGTACACTCCACAACAGAATGGGGTCGCAGAACGCGAAAACCGGATGCTAATCGAGACGGCAAGAACTATGCTCGCAGACTCTAAGTTACCAATTAATTTCTGGGCTGAAGCTGTTTCTGCCGCATGCTATACGCTCAACAGGGTTCTTACTGTCAAGAAGTTCAACAAGACGTGTTTTGAGCTAATCAATAATAGCAAACCGAATTTGAAGTATCTAGAACCGTTCGGGTCACCCTGTACAGTTACAGAGCCTCATGGAAAGTTTGGTCCGAAGTGCATTGAGGGAATATTTGTTGGTTATGCCAATCCATTGCGACGTGTCTTCGTTCCAAGTGAAAAGCGGATTATTGAAGCAAAGAATGTTGAATGTCAAGGTTACACTATGCCGCCGCAGAACCTGGTGATTCATGGCGTTATCATTATGACAAACTTTGGGATTCGTTTGACATGAGAGAAGAATCAGAGGAAGATGAAGATTTCTTTGATGAGCTGGATATTTTGCGAGAGTATGAGTCGCAGCTCAGGTTCCCAGCGGAGTATTCTAGAAGACCAGGAAACTTCAAATGATGATGAAGCAGGTCCTAGCAATGCTGGTGAACATGATGATGAAGTTGCTCCTGGCAATCAGTCGGAGGTGAATGATAATCAAGAAGCTGAAAACATGCCAGTTTTTTATCATGGTGATTCAGACTCTGAGGGGGAGCAGATCCAGTTTTCAAGTCAAACAAACCAAGTTGGTGAGCAAGATGCAGAACAGAATGTTACTAATCTGGAGGGAAATGTTGATGTTCCAAGCGACGTGATGCCGCGAACTCTTTCTTATCATCCAGAGGAGTTGATCATAGGAGAACTGCATTCAGGCGTTCGTACAAGACGTCAAATAGACCAGGGCTTAACATGTTTTTATTCTACAGTAGCACCTTTACAAACTGAATTTTCATTAAGTTGTTTTATCTCGTAGGTTGAACCGAGAACTTACAAAGAGGCACTTACTGAAGACTCTTGGGTCATAGCGATGCAAGAAGAGTTGAGTCAGTTTGAAAAGTTAGGAGTGTGGAAGTTAGTGGATTTACCGGATGGTCAAAGGAAAATTAATACGAAGTGGGTATTCAAGTGTAAGAGAGACGACAGAGGAGTGGTAGTAAGGAACAAAGCTCGACTCGTTGTTCAGGGCTTTAGTCAACAGGAGGGGATTGATTTTACAGAAGTCTATACTCCTGTAGCACGACTAGAGGCTATCAGAATTTTCCTAGCATTTGCGTCTTGGAAGAACTTTAAAGTATATCAGTTGGATGTAAAGTCAGTGTTTCTTTATGGGAAGGTCAAAGAGGAGGTTTATGTCGGTCAGCCATCGGGCTTTACTGACCCAATCCACAAGAACAAAGTTTATTTGCTGGACAAAGCGTTGTATGGTCTACAGCAGGCACCGAGAGCCTGGTACGAGACTTTGTCTCAACACCTACTCGCTAACAGTTTTGTCAGAGGAAAAGTGGATGCCACTCTCTTCACTAAAGAGGTCGACGGACATCTTCTGATCGTTCAGATTTATGTAGACGATATAATTTTTGGGTCAACGAATGAGAAATTGTGCAAAGCTTTCGAACAGGTGATGAAGCAAAAATTCGAGATGTCATCCATGGGGGAGAAGAAATTCTTTCTGGGTTTACAAGTTGAACAGCTTCCTGAGGGAATTTTCATTCACCAGACGAAGTACGTGCATGATATTCTAGAGAAATTTGGAATGTCAAGTTCTACTCCTGCTGCTACCCCACTTGCGACTAATCATGGGATTCACCCAGATCTCACCGGAGACAGGGCTGATGAAACGTTCTACTGTTCCATGATAGGTTCTTTGATGTATCTAACTGCTTCACGTCCTGATATCATGTACCCAACGTGCCTCGCAGCAAGATATCAATCTAACCCGAGAGCTTCGCTCATGATCATTGTCAAGAGGATATTACGCTACTTGAAAGGAACACCCACATTGGGGTTATGGTATCCTAGAAAAGGCGATTTTACGCTCGAAGGGTATTCCGATTCGGATTTCGGATGCTGCAATGTCAATACCAAATCAACGACTGCAGGATGCCAGTTCTTTGGACCTAGATTGGTTACCTGGCAGTGTAAGAAACAAACGTCTGTGGCGTTATCTACATGTGAAGCGGAGTACGTTTCTGCTAGCAGTTGCTGCTCTCAGATCCTGTCGATACAGCAACAGATGCGCGACTACGGTTCGCAGTTTCTTAACACACCTCTGTTTGTTGATAATGAGGCCGCAATAAATATAACTAAGAATCCAGTACATCACGCTAAAACTAAACATATAGAGATTCGTCATTACTTTATTCGCGATTGCTTCGAGAAAAAGTTGATACGAATTGAGAAAATCCACACTGACGAACAAAAAGCTGATTTACATACCAAAGCTTTTGATAAAAATCGGTTTCAATATTTGTTAAAACTTAATGGTATGAAATTTCTTTCAGTGTCCAATGGAATTGTGAGCGTTGATGCGAGTACTGTTGCGGATGAAGACGAGAAACAATCTGCAATGGTTTGTCGATTTTTTACTTGTTTTGGTATTTAGGGGGAGTATAGATAGTTGTATATAGTCTATTTTCAGAAAATACAAAAACAGTAAAAAATGAAAAAAATACAAAAACATGAAAAAATTGAAAAAGAGCTTGTGTATATAGGGAAAATGATAGTACATCAGCTAGACAATTACAGTACGCTAAAGATTTGTAAAGTCTAAATGAGTTAAACAGTCTCACTAATGATGTGTCGATAGGTTTTCGCACATTAGTAGATTTATTCGGGATATAAACCTAAAATTTCAAACTTGTGAAATTCGTGGGGAACACTACTTGGATATATAGGTAACCCCTGAAATCTCGTTTGAAAGGTCTTGTATTCTGATATACTAGGTTTTTATACTCAATGATGTCTGGGGTATTATTCCAGGACTTCTGCTGAACGGAAGTTCTGACCTAGTCCTTGGCTAATACTTTCACCAAATGCTTGAAACACAGCATAAACCCTCAGCATGCAGATGAAACAATAAAATTGATAGTCGCTGCTGTTGTAATTACAAGATCCTCTAAAGGGGACATACTGAAAAGTCGAAGCTGATATCTCTCTGCGTATACGGAAGTATCGACCTGAGATCCCTCGGCCCTCGCATACCTAATTTATGTACAGATATCATTGTAGTATACTTACCTGTAAGACTGAATATTGGGATTCTGGATACGGGAGTATATTCAAGAGGTGGGACACATGAATGAGCTAAGTTCATAAAACATCTAAATTGTATCCTGAATAAATTGAAATCTGTGTGAGAATTTAAGATGGATCAGTATACCGAAAATCGAGGTGAATTGATTAAGTCTGAGCATGTAATTAAGCTTAACGGTACTAGTAATTTGTCTGAAAAGCTGATATGATTCCCTGACACGCTCGCCAAAAATAAGTTTGTATATAGTTCAATTTGTTTCTTTTTCTGCAATTTAAGTTTTCTGTTATTTCATTTCTTAGTTTAGATCATGTCATAAAATCCAAAAAGATTTTTCAATTCTGTTTTAGTTTAGACAAACCAGAGTGGAAAGTTGATTGTCTGATTCTCAAGATTTGGAGCAGATGCAGGAGATTCTGAGATGAAAAAATGAGAAGAGCTTATTTTGTTGGAGTTTGAAAATGTTTTCAAAGTTGAAACAAGTTCATTAAATTGATGCTTGTTACATTGTTTTAGAAAAGGTGAAAATGTTTTTACAAAATCAGTTTGTTTCGTCAAATGATCAACCAGGGTCATTAAATTGAACTTGGTAGATTAATTGAGTATCAGGGTCATTAATTTGGACCTGAATACTTGAGTGGATTTCTGAAGCTGATTGAGTTTGTGATGTATTTTGAAAAGATAGATTGTAATGTTATTGGTTGAGTAACAGGTTTGGACTTCATTATTCCCAATGGAAGCTAACTGTCAAAGCTTGAACCAGAAATCTCAGATTCTAGCATATCGAGACGGGGAGTTTGTGAAAGGGGGAGTCTGGATCAACAGCTAAAGGGGAGTTTGAAGATGGAGTCAGGTTGTGATTCGAAACCTGTGAAGAATGTTTTTGATGAGAAGACAGAGAGTTGGAGAAAAGACTAAGACTAAAGACTCAGGAGCTGAAGACTACATCAACATCCAAGGGGGAGTCTGTTGATGCATGGAATGTCTGTTGACTACGTCTGCATTAGGTCTTAGGTCAATACAGGGTTTAGAAAGTCAAAATCATGAATTATGTTGAAGGTTCGCTTATGTGAACATCTGTTATAGGTAGGTCCGCTCATAAGGTTCAAACAGGTTCGCTTATGAGGTCATCAGGTGTGGTCCGCTTTTGTGACAAGGTGGTAGGTTCGCTTATTTGTCATGGCTATATAAGCGAACCACACAACACTATATATACCTGATTTGTTGTACATTGAAGCGGATCTAGGAATTTGCTTGTGTCACGAAACTCTGTCAAATTTACTTCAGAAAGCAATAAAAGAGAAGGAATTGAATAGGAAAAGCTGTGTAACTTCATTTACGTTGATTCCGCCTTCGTATATGAAGATGAACGTTCTCTACTGACTATTCAGGGTCGGAACTCGGTCCAACAAATCCCAAGAATGAGATTTTAACAAAAGTAAACACACTTTGGAGTGTAACTAAATCCACTAAATGCCTTACTAAGTTACTACGCGTTCTTATAAAACATCAAGTTCATGTTGGTTTGTAAATGGAATAGGTTGCTCTTGGTAAATTGTTGTTGATTGTTGAATAATTTTCGGAAAAGAAAATGATATGCAATTAGCATGGTCACCTCCATTTACGAAGGAGACTCTGGCGAAATTTTCTAAAAACTCCAACACATAGAAAATATTTTCTAACAAGTGTTACAAGTGTATTTTTAACTATGATCTTTCCACAAAAGTTAGAGTGTGACATTAGAATTGTGTGTGGTATGTGATAGAAGTAATGAGTAGATAAACCGTACGTAGGATACGTGTTATGCATGCACGAGAAACTGATTGTTATCTGTACCTTATTAGGACGTGCTTGATTTCTGATTATTAGAGTAACTAATCTAACCGAGTAAACCAAGGTGAGTTCACACTCTTTACAAGGCATGGGATTCCCGGTGGTTTGGGAATGGGTTAAAGAACTAAAACGGAACCTGCATGTCCTCCTTAGGTAGGATATGTACCGCCATCCTCCATAGGTAGGATGCCAATATTAATCCTGCGTATTCTCCTTGGGTAGAATTCGTACGTTCGTCCTCCTTGGGTAGGACAACAACCTTAAAACTTACTAGACAAAACTCTATCATTAAGTCCCTCATTTTTATATCGACTTAATCGCCGGGCCAATGGCAAGCGGGTCATTAGTTAATAGCGCTATTAGGGTTGACAAGCCTCACACCGTGCCGGTTGGACGGGCGTGTACTAATGGATCTGGGCACTCAGTCAATGGTGATAGACATTGACTTAGGGCACAACTTACTTTCGTCAGTTGTCGATATGGTAACGGTCTAGTGGTTCACATGGGGAAGCCCCCACTGATCATGGGTATGGTTTGGGAAAAAACAAAGATACTGGTTAACTCGTGGTTTACAAAACAACTTATGGTTTCCAAAACAAACTTCTAAAACTAAACAACCAACTGTGAACTCGCTCTACTTTATTGTTGAGTCGTTGTTACATGCCTGGCAAGACGTTAGATGTTTATGGAGCTTGCTCAAGGAGGAGAGGTCGTGGGATATGGACTGTTATGTCCCGTGCTTAATATTTGAACCTTATGAACTTATAAAACTTATGTTTGGTTTCACGTTTTATGCTTCCGCTGTTTAATTTGAACTTGGTTAACTAGCTTTTGATCACCAATTATATTGTGTGGTTGGATTTTATCTATCTTAGATTCATTGTTCAATATGATTGGTGGCTTGATCCTGGTCATGTCACGCCTCCAAGCGGTGATACTTAGCGCTGCTCGGGAGGCAACCCGGGGTTTTATATTTATCTTGCTGTTTTATTTTTCTATGTTTCAGGGCCATGGCGACATTCAAGTGTGGGGAAGATGTGCGGATATTTATGTGAAGGTGATGATAGGAAGTCGGATTGTCGACAACATCGGTTGTGTCAAACTTCACCAGGTCAATGTACTCTTTCCTTAGTCTTGTATGTTCTTTAGCTTTGAAATTTTGGTAGTTAGTTTGTTTACTTTAGTTTAAAAAAAAGTTTGAATGGGTTAAAGCGATCTTCCCTTCAAAACCATACATTGGGACAATGTATCCCAAGTGTGGGGATGGGGGAAATTTTTGAGAATTTTAAAATTTGTGAACCAAGCGAAAAATCGTCGAAATTGGAACACTTGATATTGTTTCACTTGACACACCGACACCCCTTTCTTGTCATTTCTTGGTGAGTGTTTGAGCCACATATGATTATTAAAGATACTTTCTTTGTTTTGAATGGCGGTGTGTGGCTTGTGTTAATAGAACTTGTATATGAATTCTTGTTGAATCTTAGAGTTAGCATGCTTATGAAAATGATAGGGGACTTTTAGGTAACCTTGTCTAGATGTGTGAGAGTGTGGGAATTGGGGGATTGGACCTCATACGTTACATATATGAGCTTGGTATTGTGAGGGGTGTGGTCTTTAGAAAGCCATATTTGAGCCTTATACCATTCGGTTGTGACCCAAACCTACTTCCTACAAAACTTTACCTATTGAGATGACCCGGTTTAGGAAACTTAGTTTGTAGAGTTGTTGTTCTTGTATATATTGTTGAGCTTTTATATCTTATCTATTGAAAAAGAAAAGAAAAAAAAGAAAAAAAAAATATGAGAAAAATACAAAAAGAAGTATTTAGTTGCAATAGTAGTTGAGAAAGTTGATGAAGTTGTGTATATAGTTGATGTTTGCTTTGTTTAGTAGTAAAAATAAAAACCGGGTCGAATCATTGAGCTACTTTCACAATCCCACTATTTCCTACCTTTACACATAGCCCCGTTACAACCCGTAAGTCCTTTTGAATCATAAGCATGCTAAATATTTGATAGGAGGAGATTTGATTTGTATACAAGCTTATTGTCGCACAATCACACATGCGCATTGAGTGTTTTAGCATAATGTGCTAATATTTCTTGTCACCGAGAGTTGTTGTGAGGGGTGTGTCTTGTGGTGTGATAAAAAGTTAGTAAAATGACGATACATTTTAACTTGGTTTGCATGTTGATCGCTTGTGGTTTTGAAATGGTTTTTGAATGGGCTGCTTGGGACAAGCAACGTGTAAGTGTAGGGATGTGCCGGGTGGTCCGTAAGACAACCCTTAAGTGCCTTAAAAAGATTAAAATACCATGCTTTACACGTTTAATTGTTTGAACTTAGATAACTACGGTTGTTTGTATTTCAAGTACAAACGGGAGCTTAAAATGGAAGGAACACGGAGAATAAATGAAAAAAAATCAATTTTTGGAATTGAAGAATTAAGAGGATAGCATGATAGAGGACGAAATTACGAGAACGTAGGCAAAAACGGTGAAGAAAACGGAGTTGAAACGAAAAAGTTATGATGAAAACAAGTTTTCATGTTAAAGCCTGCCGTAAGCTACGGCAAGGGCCGTAGCTTACGGCACCGAGTGGCACTTTTTGTCACCGTATGACAGTTTAAAGCCACTGTAAGCCATTCCAAGCCACCGTAAGCTACGGTGGCCAACGTAGCTTACGGGGCTGACCTGCGTAAATGTGTAACTTCCACCTTTTAATGCGGATTTATGGTGTCTTTTCATGTCTAGTCAATCCCATTCCCGGTTACCAATTGTTCTAGAGGCGATTTTGGGTGTTCTTGGAGCTTGAAGACAATTTCCAATCATTCGATTTGTGTTTTTAATTGTTATGAACATTGAAACTTGTGTGAGGATGATGATTCAAGCCTCGAGTGGCTAAACTTTTGATGACTATCTTTGGTTAAAAGTTTGTGTAAGACTTTATGTTTGATTTCCTAATTTCTAGAATAATAATCTTTATCTTTATGATTTGTTTGTTATGGTGTGTGATTGCTTTGTTGCAAATTGTTGATTCTTATGTTAAACTAATTAGAAACCATACGTTCTTAGTGCTGTTGGCAATCGAGATATCATGGGTATAGTTAGGCTTGGGTAAGGGTTGATTGATCATCGGGTAACAACCTCATGTTCTAGGAATCTGACTACTTAGTTCCCTTTCATCACAACAAGTAATCATACATGAATCATGTCTATGTGATTCTTTCTAGTTGAATATTAACATTTGTCTCTAAATTGTTTACAAACCAAATTTCCATTTTTGCAATTACATTAGTAGTCTTAGTTTTAAAATCAAACAAACCAGTCACCAAAATCCAACTCTTGAATTTACTTTTATTTCAATTAGTTTAATATAGTTAACTTAGACAAACCTTTAAATAACACATATTCCACAAACTCCCTGTGTTCGATACCCTCTTGCCACGACATCACGTCAAATTGGACCACGACATCACGTCAAATTTTGGCGCCGTTGCCGGGGAGTAGTGCGCAACGTGTGTTATTTTGATCTTTTTAAGTTTGTTATTTTTCTAGTTTACGCTGGGTGTGTTAGTGTGCAGGTATTTACAGGTGCATGCGTACTAGGAGCTCTCACAAGCTATCACCATTGGCATTTGATCCAGAAATTGAACGGACTTTGAGAAGAAACAGAATTTTGCTAAGAGAAAACAAAATCAGCGGTTCACCAACAACACCTACAATTACACCAATTAGATACATGGATCCACCACCACCACCCACTACGGGTGAGCTTACACCACCTTTTATACCATCTTCAACACAACCGTCACCAAATACTACCATTCCTACATCCATACCAGAAATCAAACCAACCAACACTACCTTACCTGAGAATACACAATCTGAATATTCTTTCAGTTACAACCCTACATCATCCGCTGTTCCAGCTTATTCATCCTTTTTCCCAACATCTTGCCAACCATCATCATCACAAATACCACCACCTAACTTATACCAAACAGGTCCATCGATTATCCATTTTACTCCATTTCAACCGGGAGTGCAATTTCAACATACTTTGGGAGTAAGACAAGATGGGTTCGACGATGGGTATGATGACGATTTTGGGGGATATGATGAAGAAGGGTACATGTATGGAGGTGATGGAGATCAAGGGGAGTTTACTTACGTATAAAGACACAATCAAAGAATGTCAAGTGTCGGTGGGATTCTTCAACAACAAATTATACCTCAACAATTGCCACCACAAGGTCCACCAGTGCAAAGACGTGTTCAACAACCTCATGTGGGGCCAAGGTTTCAACCACCTCCACAACAATTTGGGCCTCCACGACCACAAGCTCAAAGACCAATAGGTCCTATACGTCCAAGAGTTTGGTTGGGTGTACCAAGAAGACACCTTCGAGAACATGCAAGAGGCATAGAAGCACCGGTGATCACTCATAATCCTTCGTCAGTAGTTATTCCTCACAATGATCAAGGGAGGACGTTCGAAGTGCGAACGAATTCGTTACAAAGTTTACCAAAGTATAAGGGTTTAGCAACGGAGGAGCCTTATTTTCATTTGGAGGCTTACGATTCGATTTGCAACACTATTGGGGGTCAAGGATTTTCGGCCGATGATGTCAAATTGGTGTTATTCCAATTTTCCCTAGAAGACAAGGCTAAAAAGTGGTTTTACACCCTACCTTCGGCATCTATCTATACATGGGGAGAAATGCAACAAATATTCTTGGATGAATTTTATACCGCTCAAAAGAAAAATGATGCTAGAAAAGGGTTGAGAAGTTTTCAACAACAATCGGGTGAGATGTTTCATGAAGCATTCGAACGGTTTAACATGATGATCAAGAATTGCCCTCACCATGGGATAGAG
The DNA here is from genome assembly GCF_002127325.2 of Helianthus annuus. Lineage (NCBI taxonomy): Eukaryota > Viridiplantae > Streptophyta > Magnoliopsida > Asterales > Asteraceae > Helianthus > Helianthus annuus. Next base: position 95,119,577 of record NC_035437.2, read on the forward strand.
CTATGGGAGTTGATGAATGCTTTTCATGAGGGGTTATGTGCTGAAGATGCTCGTGACTTAATGTCGATCACAAATGGTACTTTTGGCACAAATTACGAGAATGGCGATTGGGGTATCTTGGAGCAAATGACGGTCACATCAAAGAGAAAAGCTCAAGCATCAAGGAGAGCATGACCGGCCATTACCCGAACTCAAGTGCACGCGGTAGACGATGGTAATGTTCAAACTTCTAATCAAATTTATGATGTTTGTGCACTTTGTAATGAGTTAGGACATGCGGCTGAAAATTGCCAAGGAGTGGAAGGGCAATATGAAGAGGTGAATGCATTGCAAGGGCAAGGAGGGGGTGGTAGAAATTATAACATGAATTCTAATACTTACCACCCCGGTTTGAGAAACCACCCAAATTTTAGATATGGAAATCCCTCAAACCAAGCTAACCCGAATTTTCAAGGAAGTCAAGATAACATTACTCCACGCCAACCGTTCAATAATCAAAGTGGGTTTTCGGGTCAAAGTTCTTCTGGTGGAAATGAGGTCTTGGAGATGCTCAAGGCAATGCAACTAGTGATGCAGCGAAGAAATCAAATGCATGATGTTCGCATGCAAAAAGATGAAATCCATGACAAAGCTATTCAATCGTTGACCACTCAAATGGGTCAACTTGCAAGTGACGTGGCATTATTGAAGAAAGCAAAAGGTCAATCACCAAGTGACACGGTGATAAATCTCAAGAACACAAAAAGCATTAATATCAATGTGGTAAGTACAGTTCCTAATAGTGAATTTAATGAACCATTTCTAACTTCTTCTTGTCAAGTGAGTGCAGGTATAGGAAGGGATGCCGAGGTTGAAACGGACAAAGAGCATGGAGCACCACTCGTGCCTATTCAAGTGGGAAAATTAAAAATTCCTCAAGCATTGTTGGACTATGGGGCGAGTATGAGTGTGTTACTAGGCGATCTATACGATATGTACGACTTTGGTCCGCTTCAAGATATAGACACCATGGTGAGCTTGGCGGATGAAAGTTGGAGGTGTCCACGGGGAATAGTTAAGAATGTTATGATTCGGTTGGGAGAATTCGAATACCCGGTGGATTTTCTGGTCCTAGATTATGCCCCTACCAAATTAGCATCACAACAAAGGGTAATTTTAGGTCGACCGTTTCTTTATACGGTGAGTGCTCAAATTAACTGTAGAGATGGGATCATTACTATGACCGAAGAGAACCGTAAGTTGTACTTTGATGTTCATACTAGGGAGATTAGTTATGAATCTATTGAAGAGAAGAGTAGAGAGTCTAGTGACCATCTGAAAAGTGTGCATCAAAGAATAAAAACAAACAAACCACCGGGGTGTGAAAAGAAGTATGAGGGTTCGAGCAGGTATGTAGTTGACTATCCACCGAATGGACATTTGATGGATGCATTTCAACCAATGACAAGCTACAGTGGGGGAGGTGATAGGAACCGATTCTTTGAGCCACCATAAACGGGGGTGGCTGTTGGACCAGTTTCCGACCCTAAACAGTCAGTACAAGGCAGTTCATCCTCAGATACAAAGGCAGAATCAATGTAGATGAAGTAACACAACTGTTCCTTTTAATTCCTTCTCTATTTATGCTTTCTGAATGCAATTTGACAGAGTTTCGTTACACAACATATGACTAGGTTTCGCTCCAAGTTACAACTGAATTCACACAACAGGTATATATAGGTTGCCTGGTTTCGCTCATATGAACTGCCTTATGAGCGAAACCCCAAGTGATACCTATAAGCGAAACCTCCTGGTTACCTAATGAGCGAAACCCTAATGTTTCTAATGAACACTTAAGCGAAACCCTCTATTCTATATGTACACATGAGCAAAACCTCTATAATAAACCTAATTTTGACTTATCTTGACCTAACACTCAATCTAAACGTAGTCAACAGACATTTCATGCACCAACAGTCTCCCCCTTAGATGTTAACGAAGTCTTCAGCTCCGAGTCTTCAGTCATGGTCTTTTCTCCAACTCTCTGTCTTCACATCATAAGCATTCTATCTTCACAGGTTCACAATCTTGTCCTGTCTTCATCTTCAGACTTCCCTTTGATCGTTGATCTAGACTCCCCCTTTCATAGACTCCCCCTCTCGATATGCTAGAATCTGAGGTCTTGATCTGGTTCAAACTTTGACAATTAGCTTCCGTGGGAATGATGAAGTCCAAAACCTGTGTCTCAAACATCAAACATTACAAACTATCTATTCAACAATAAATCACAAACTTAATCAGCTTTAGAAATCCACTCAAGTATTCAGGTCCAAGTTAATGACCCTGATTACTCGATTAATCTACCAAGTTCAACTTAATAACCTTGGTTGATCATTTGACGAATCAAACTGATTTTGTTTAACCATTTTCAAACAATTTATGAAAATAACAAGTATCAAGCTAATGAACTTGTTTTAACTTTCTAAACTATCCAATCTCTAACAAAGTAAGCTCTCCTCATTCTTCAACTCAGAACTTTTCCTGCATCTGCTTCAATCTTCGAGAATCCAACAATCAACTCTCCACTTTGGTTTGTCAAAAATAAAGCAGAAATAAAATCTTTTTGGATTTTTAATAAAGTGTTCTAAACTAAGAAATGAAATACAGAAAACTTAAATTGCAGAAAGTAAACAAAGTAAACTATTTACAAACTTATTTTTGGCGAGCGTGTCAGGGAATCATATCAGCTTTTCAGACAAATTACTAGTACCGTTAAGCTTCATTTCATGCTCAGACTTAAACAATTCACCTTGATTGTCGATATACTGATCCATCTTAAATTCTCACACAAATTTCAATTTATTCAGGATACGATTTAGATGTTTTAAGAACTTAGCTCATTCATGTGTCCCACCTCTTGAATATACTCCCGTATCCAGAATCCCAATATTCAGTCTTACAGGTGAGTATACTACAATGATATCTGTACATAAATTAGGTAATGCGAGGGCCGAGGGATCTCAGGTCGATACTTCCGTATGCGCAGGGAGATATCAGCTTCGACTTTACGGTATGTCCCCTTTAGAGGATCTTTTAGTTACAACAGCAGCGACTATCAATTTTATTGTTTCATCAGCATGCTGAGAGTTTATGCTATGTTTCAAGCATTTGCAGAAAGTATTATCCAAGGACTAGGTCAGAACTTCCATTCAGCAGAAGTCCCGGAATAATACCCTAGACATCATTGAGTATAAAAACCTAGTATATCAGAATACGAGACCTTTCAAACGATATTTTAGGGGTTACCTATATATCCAAGTACTGTTCCCCACGAATTTCACAAGTTTGAAATTTTAGGTTTATATCCCGAATAAATCTACTAAATGTGCGAAAACCTATTGACACATCATTAGTGAGACTGTTTAACTCATTTAAACTTTACAATTCTTTAGCATACTGTAATTGTCTAGCCGATGTACTATCATTTTCCCTATAAACACAAGCTCTTTTTCAGATTTTATATTGTTTTTGGATTTTTGAATTTTATCATGTTTTTGTATTTTTGCATTTTTTACTGTTTTTGTATTTTCTAAAAATATATCTATTTACATCTATCTACTCCCCCTAAATACCAAAACAGGTAAAAAATCGACAAACCATTGTAGATTGTTTCTCGTCATCATCCGCAACAGTACTCTCATCAACACCCACAATTCCATCCGACACCGAAAGAAGCTTCATACCATTCAGTTTTAACAAATATTTAAACCGATTTTTATCAAAAGCTTTGGTATGTAAATCAGCTTTCTGTTCGTCAGTGTGGATTTTCGCAATTCGTATCAACTTTTTCTCGAAACAATCGCGAATAAAGTGATGATGAATTTCTATGTGTTTAGTTTTAGCGTGATGTACTGGATTCTTTGTTATATTTATAGCGGCCTCATTATCAACAAAAAGAGGTGTGTTAAGAAACTGCAAACCGTAGTCGCGCATCTGTTGCTGTATCCACAGGATCTGAGAGCAGCAACTGCTAGCAGACACATACTCCGCTTCACATGTAGATAACGCCACAGACGTTTGTTTCTTACACTGCCAAGTAACCAATCTAGGTCCAAAGAACTGGCATCCCGCAGTTGTTAATTTTGCATTGACTTTGCAGCATCCGAAATCCGAATCGGAATACCCTTCGAGCGTAAAGTCGCCTTTCCTAGGATACCACAACCCCAATGAAGGAGTTCCTTTCAGGTAGCGTAATATCCTCTTCACAATAATCATATGCGAGGCTCTCGGGTTAGATTGATATCTTGCTGCGAGGCACGTTGGGTACATGATACCAGGACGTTAAGCAGTTAAATACATCAATGAACCTATCATGGATCGATAGAACATTTCATCAGCCCTGTCTCCGATGAGATCTGGGTGAATCCCATGATTTCTTGCAAGTGGGGTAGCAGCTGGAGTAGAACTTGACATCCCAAATTTCTCTAGAATATCACGAACGTACTTCGTCTGATGAATGAAAATTCCCTCAGGTAGTTGTTCAACTTGTAGACCCAGAAAGAATTTCATCTCCCCCATTGATGACATTTCGAACTTTTGCTTCATCACTGATTCAAAGTCTTTGCACAGACTCTCATTTGTCGACCCAAAAATTATATCGTCTACATAAATTTGTACTATCAGAAGATGACCGTCGACTTCTTTAGTGAAGAGAGTGGCATCCACTTTTCCACGAATGAACCTGTTGGCTAGTAGGTGTTGAGACAAAGTCTCGTACCAAGCTCTTGGGGCCTGGTGTAAACCATACAGTGCTTTGTCCAATAAGTAGACCTTGTTTTTGTGGATCGGATCGGTAAAGCCCGGCGGCTGTCCGACATAAACCTCCTCTTTGACCTTCCCATAGAGAAACGCCGATTTTACATCTATCTGATATACTTTGAAATTCTTCCAAGACGCAAATGCAAGGAAAATTCTGATTGCCTCTAGTCGTGCCACAGGATCATAGACTTCTGTAAAATCAATCCCCTCCTGTTGACTAAAGCCCTGAAAAACGAGTCGAGCTTTGTTCCTTACAACAACTCCTCTGTCGTCTCTCTTACACTTAAATACCCATTTTGTATTGATTTTTCTATGACCATCCAGCAAATCCACTAACTTCCACACTCCCAACTTTTCAAACTGACTTAACTCTTCTTGCAATGCGATGTCCCAAGAGTCTTCAGTAAGCGCCTTTTTGTAAGTTCTTGGTTCGATCTGCCAAATGAAACAACTTAATGAAAATTCAGTTTGTAAAGGTGCTATTGTAGAATAAAAACATGTAAGGCCCTGGTCAATTTGACGTCTCGTGCGAACGCCTGTTTGCAATTCTCCTATGATCAACTCCTCTGGATGATATGAAAGAGTTCGCGGCATTACTTCGCTTGGAACATCTACATTTCCCTCCAGATTAGTAACATTCTGATCTGCATTTTGTTTAGCAACTTGGTTTGTTTGTCTTGAAATCTGGATCTGCTCCCCCTCAGAATCTGAATCACCATGACTAAATACTGGCATGTTGTCAGCTTCTTGATTATCATTCTCTGCCGACTGAGTACCAGGAGCAACTTTATCATCATGTTCACCAGCATTGCTAGGACCTGCTTCATCATCATTTGAAGTTTCCCGAGGTCTTCTAGAATACTCAGCTGGGAACCTTTGTTGCGACTCATACTCTCGCAAAATATCCAGCTCATCAAAGAAATCTTCATCATCCTTTGATTCTTCTCTCATGTCAAACGAATCCCATAGTTTGTCATAATGATAACGCCATGAATCACCATGATTCTGCGGCGGCATAGTATAACCTTGACATTCATCATTTCCAGCTTCAATAATCCGCTTCTCACTTGGAACGAAGACACGTCGCATCGGATTTGCATAACCAACAAATATTCCCTCAATGCACTTCGGACCAAACTTTCCACGAGGCTCTATAACAGTACAGGGTGACCCGAACGGTTCTAGATACTTCAAATTCGGTTTGCGATTATTGATTAACTCAAAGCATGTTTTGTTGAATTTCTTGACAATAAGAACCCTGTTGAGCGTATAGCATGCGGCGGAAACAGCTTCAGCCCAAAAATTAATCGGTAAATTTGAATCTGCGAGCATAGTTCTAGCCGTCTCGATTAGTGTCCGGTTTTTGCGTTCTGCAACTCCATTCTGTTGCGGACTGTACGGAGCACTAAACTCATGCAATATACCTCTTTCATCACAAAATTCTTCCATCTTGTTGTTCTTGAATTCAGTACCATTGTCACTACGAATTCTTTTGATACGCCTTTGGCACAGATTCTCAATTCTTTTGAACAACACCATCAAACTATCAAATGTTTCGTCTTTCGTCTTCAAGAAAGAAACCCACGAAAATCTGGAATAATCATCAGTAACGACCAAACAGTAGTAATCTCCTGTAATACTTTTGACATTCACAGGACCAAATAAATCCATGTGAAGTCTTTCCAAAGGCCTCGAAACTGAATTGACTTGTTTAGTAGGGTGTGACTTTTTCTTCTGCTTGCCTTTAATACAACTAATGCACTCCCCTTCCAGATGAAAACCTTTGACATGAACTCCTCTAACCAAATCGTTGTGCACCAAGTGATTCATCTTCCTTAGGTGAATATGCCCCATCTTGCGGTGCCACAATCTTGATACTTTTTCAGTTGCTCTAGACACAAAACAATGAGCTTGACACGTGGTTGAAGTAGCTACACTCATATCCAACACGTACAGATCATTAACTCTCGATGCCCTCATGATAATCCACTCCTCAGGAATTACAAATCCCGGTTTCAAGATCAAACATTCTTTGTCAGTGAAGTGAGTAGTATACATCCTGTCACAGATCTGGGAGATACTCAGCAGATTATTCTCAAGCTCAGCAATGTAGTTAACTCTCTCAAACGTCACAATCCCGTTGGATAACGTTCCTTCACCAATAATCCTTCCTCCTTGATTACCCGCAAATCCTACGTATGCTCCATTTATGTTTCTCACATCATACAGCAATGCAGTCTTCCCTATCATATGTCTTGAAGCTCCACTATCCATGATCCATCTGGATACAAGTTTTGGAAGATCCTGCACATAACAAACTATGACTTAACCAATCTTCAATAAAGATGCCGATTCATGCTTCGCGATCCAGGAAGCTCCGGCAATTCAAATTGTTTAGTCGAACATGGTGTCCACCCAGGCCTCATCAGCCTTGGGTGTAACTTTGACTCTCGCAATTTGAATTTTGAAATTTTCAGCCTTAAGAGGTGGAAAATTTGCATCATAATCAATCGGAATTGATTCTTCAGCCTTTTTCACCTCAGAAGTTGAAATTTTCATCTCTGTTTTAGGTTTCCAAATTTGTTGAGTTAATGCAACCCGTTTATAAAACTTTTCGTTTTTAGTTACCACTTTCTTTACGGGTTCATTTTTCACCTTGGTGTTATCATTTTTCACACTCTTTTTCTCAACAACCATTTGTGCTTTACCCTTCACCTCAACTTTCTTCTACTAAATCTTCATAGTTTCAGTCTTAGGCTTCACGTTGGTACACTTTCGTGCAATATGCCCAACTTGATTACATCTGAAACATGTTCGAGTATCAACCACTCGACTTGTGCCTTCAGACTGAGCCCGTGAAGCTCTTTTCTCAAAGAACTCTTTATTTGACTTTGAAAAAATTTCTTTCTCTTCATCAGCAAGTGAACTCGAACTGTTCACAAACTTTTTCTTCTCAACAAACTTCTTGTTTTGAACTTTTCTCTTCTGATAAAACTTATCCCCCTGATAACCACCCGACCAATTTGTTAGTGCAGTTGTCTGTCGACTACATCTTCGTTCGAGTCTTAAAGAGAGAGAAAGTCAAGTCGCTATGAGTTTCGCTACGAGATTGACTACGGCAATATCCAAGGGGGAGATTGTTGATGCACGTAATGTCTATCGCCTTCGTCAATCCGAGTCGTAGTGAAAAACCGGAAGGAATAATGCGCATAATGTCTTATTTAGTTAGAAATGGCAAGGTGGCAAACTTGTAATTAATGATAACTATCATTAAAGTGCCTTGACCATATAAATAGGAGTGCGTGTTATGATTTTAGTGAGAGTTAGATTTTAGGGTTTGAGTTTTTAGAAGACTTGGAGGAGAAGATTCTAGAGAGAGAAAGTAGAGAGAGAAAGTAGTGTATTTGTGATTCTTGTATCGTACACGTCAATTCTATCAATAGAATCACATTAGTAGTACGTTATCGTGTGTTCGGTCATGTTCGTTCACGGATTCCGCACGTGAAACGTTCGTTACGTAATCGAACGGTGTCAAAACCGGTCCTACAAGGTATCAGAGCTAGGAGCTCGATTGCTTGATCAAACACGTCGTTCTCGTACAGATTTCAACCGATTCAGAGCCAAATCAGATCCGATTTCGTCAATTTCATCACTTTCTACTCATTTCTTACGTTTTTCATCGGTTTTCGACAAATTGAACGTGATTTCACGGTCCGTTTCGTCTGAATTTTTGACATTATGTGCGAAAAACGTTGAATCAAAACCCTACCAAGTTTCACGTTGAAACACCAAGCCGTTTTGGAGGAATTGCAGATTTTTGGTCCGAAATCGCGTAAATATTTCAGGTCTGGATCGCTCGTAATATTGTGGTTGGATCGCTCATTTGGAATTAATTTGAATCGCTCGAAATCTATTGACTTGAATCGCTCATATGTCATCCCTATGAACCGCTCATAGGGAATCTATTGAATCGCTTTTAAGACAAAGTGTGGATCGCTCATAAATGTCACGGGTTAGTCCGCTTATGTGTCGTCTTCTTCATGTGAGTTTCTGAAAAAATGTTGGATACATAAAGAATCATCTTTAATAGTTTACATCAACAAAAGGTCCAATCATTCGATCAATCATTCGACAAGAGTTGTCGGCAGCTTTGTTTGTGAATAAAGTTGGTATATGTGAGAAGTTGTCGGCCACCTCCAAATAAAAGGTCCAATTGGGTACATGTTGGCTGATTGTTTTTGTGTGCACAGGAGGTAATTTTTGTTTGCACGTGAAGTCCATACAAAGCTCATTAAAGACAAATTCGTGTTAACCAGCCATTTGGAAATTGTGTGGCATTTAAGGCCCAATCGGAGACCTTCAATCACCGCCCACCTCATGTTCTGTTGTTAGCACCTTTTCACCGCCCATTACTAAACTTTGGGCCAATCACAAGTTTTCTAGCACCGCCATTTTTGCCAATCCTAGCCCATTGTTGCAGCCCATATAAAGAAATTTATGGCTCAAATCAGTGAAGGCCTAGTTCATCTTTTGCCTGTATTTTGAGAATTGTTTTTGTTCAGGATCATTCGTGTTAATACGTCATCAACATTGGAATGGGTTCACGAATCTTCGACAACGGTCTTAGATTGGTTCATTCACACTTTTACGGTTTCAGTTCAGTTTAAACTGATTGTTTACTTGTTTAATTGCAGGCAATCCAAGGTGTTTGTCAAGAATAGGATCCTCGCCCAAGAGAATCCTCACTCGATTTGTTGATCTTTGTTATTCGAATTTCATTATTAATTGAGAATTCATTTTTGTGAATCGTTTGATAACGAAAATGGATTTTGCAATTAATATTGTACTGAACAAGTTCAATAATTTTTCAGGTATCGATGGAGAATCGATTGAAGAATTGATCGAAAGGTATGTCGAGCTGTATTGGATAATGGTGAGTTTGAAGATAACCAAGACAAATGAGGAATGGGTTAACAAACTGGAAAATTCTTTACCGGGTGATGAATGGAGAACGTATCTGTCAGATTGGAAGAAGAGATACTTAGAAGTGACTTTGAGCATGTTTATTGAGAAGATTAAAGAGCGAGAACTTGAACTACAAAAGATTAGAAGTGAAGCAACTGATGAAGCAAAATGTAAATCGGATGAAAATGTTCGAGAGGTAGAGGAACAGGTTAAAGAAATTTCAGCGATCAAGCTTGAGAAGAAAGCTGAGGATGTAAAGATGACCGAGAAGTGTTCAAGATGTGACAAATTTGAATCAGACAATGTCAAACTGTTAAGTGATTTGGACAGTTTGACATTGGAAAACAAAATGTTGAAAGAAAAAGATTCAAAAGTTGGAGAATCTGTGAAGAATGCATCAATATGTTTCAAATGTGACAACTTTAAGACCGATAATAACAAACTCATAAAAGGTGCAAAAATTTTGGCATTGGAGATCAAGAAGTTGACAGATGAGAAGCAAGCTGATGATAAACAGATTCTTATGATTCAGGAAATTTGTGAGAAACTGAAAGTTGAAAATGACAAACTGTTGGGTAATTTGAACAGTTTGACATCAGAAAACAAGGTTTTGAAAGAGAAAGAAAAAAACTTTGAAAGCAAAAAGAAATCCTCAGAAAATGAAGATTTTTGGATAAAACTTGAAAACAAAAATTTGAAAGCAAATGAAACAAAATTTCAAGAACAGATAAAAGTTTTAGTCAATGAAAAGTCTGTTCTTGAAAACATTAAGATTGAAAATGAAAAATTAATCAAGTCTCATCTTGAAAGAATATCTCAGCTTGAAAAAGAAGCTGAAAATTCCAGAAGCAAGATTGATGAACTTGAGAAGAAATTGATAGGTTTTGTGACTTCATCAGATAGTTTGAAGTTTCCCTGTCCAAAACCAATCAATTCTATTCCAATAAGTGACAGTGTCACAAACTTTGACAATGTCAAAGTTGAAGATTGTGATGAGAAATCTGATGATGTAAATGAAAAAATTGAAAAACAAAAATTGTTTTTAGAATTACAAGAAAAATTCAAAAATACTGTTTTGCAATCTACTGAAATAGGTGAATGTTCAAAGCAGAAACCTGTTAAGGAGAGTGTAGAACAAAAACAAAAAGTTAAAACTGAGAAAATTGTACAAAAAGAAAATAAAAGCTCATCAGATCGATCATCCAATCGCATTCAAAAAGCACAAAAATTGAAAAACGAAAACTCAAAAATTGTTGGTAATAAGTGGTGCAGGTTTGACCACAGTGCTCAAAAGACAAATCCAACAATCAAGAGGAGGAAGGAGTATCACCACGCTAGACAGTGCTTTGATCTGAGCGTTTGGTATGAAAATGGTGATTGGTATGATAACAGGGTGTGCTACAAATGTGGTTATCAAGGACACATTGCTGTTAACTGCCAGAGACAAAGGTTTGAATGGAGAAGATGCTATAACTGCCTAATCAAAGGTCATATTGCCAGGGATTGCCCAAGGAAATCAAGTGAAAGATTGAGGGTTAATTCTCAGAAGTTGGCAAAGAAACCAGTCACTGTCAAGCCCAAGAAACTGAAAGTTTCAGACCAGAATGTCAAAGAACAGAAGGTCCAAGAACCTAAAGTTCAAGAAACGAAAGTGAAGCTTTCTCAAGGGCAGAAAGACAAACTGAGGAAGAAGAGGAAGAAAGCACGAGAGTATCTCGAGAAGATTTTGTCCTCGGGTTCACCCGACAGATCGAATAAGAGTGCTGATGAATCAACTCCCTCAACTGCAAAGTCAAGCAAGTCGAATTCATCAGATGCAAATCTGAGGACAAAAGAGGAGATAAAGAAGAAGGAGAAAAAGGTCGGCGATGAATCTGACATGTCGAAGTCAGACAAGCCACCTTCAGGCGATGAATCTGGCTCGTCAAAGTCAGACAAGCCACATTCAGGCAATGATTCTGCTTCGTCAAAACCAGAAGAGCCGGTTATTGAGGTAAAATCTGAGAATTCAGGTTTAACAATGGATGATACGAACTTTCCTCCATTGATAAACAAGAATTCAAAATCACCCAAGGACAGTCAGGCTTGGGTGAAACTTTTCAAATGAAAAACCTGACTTGCCGGAGTTCCCAGGTTGGTAAGCGTGGAACATGAATCGGCACATTTCTTGAGAAATTTCACTCTGGTGATTTTTCGTCTTTCAAAAGATAAATCAGGGACATTAAGTTGTACTTGATTCATCTTTCCTACAAGTGGTAATTTGAAAAACAAAGTGATGAAACCCCGAGTTTATGAAATGTCACACAAAACTAATTTTCCGGAAAAACCATTTTGATTAAAACAAACTTAAGTGTTTTGAAATCATAATGGGAAAATAGTTTGTTGTGAGGGGGAGTTCTGATTGTTTATGCCAAGGTGGATAGAGAATTGAAGTGATTCTCATCAAGTTGTCAACTTTGTATAGTTTGTTTCAAATTTTCCCAGAAAATCAAAATTGAAACATATTTTGATTTTAGGGGGAGAAAAATTTAAAAAAATTAGAAAATTTGAAAATGTCAAAAACATTAAAAATTTAAAAATGAGTTTTGTTGTGAAAAAGAGGAAATGATAGTAAAATCAGTGGACTATCACAGCATGCTAAAGAAATGTAATGTTAAATGTAATAAACGGTCTCACTGATGATGTGACGATAGGTTTTTATACATTTAGTAGATTTATTCGGGATATAAACCTAAAATTTCAAACTTGTGAAATTTGTGGGGAACACTACTTGGATATATAGGTAACCCCTGAAATCTCGTTTGAAAGGTCTCGTATTCTGATATACTAGGTGTTAATACTCTATGATATCTGGGGTATTATTCCGGGACTTCTGCTGAACGGTAGTTCTGACCTAGTCCTTGGCTAATACTTTCCGCAAAATGCTTGAAACATAGCATAAAGCCCTCAGTTGATTAGACAATAAAATTGATAATCATCTGTTGTAGCTGAAAAGATCCTCTAAAGGTCTAAAGGGGACACACTGCTAAGTCGAAGCTGATATCTCTCTGCTGAACGGAAGTTCTGACCTGAGATCCCTCAGTTCTCGCATTTTTCCCCTAATTTATGTACATATATCATTGTAGTATTCTTGCCTGTAAGATTGAATATTGGGATTCTGGATACGGGAGTATATTCAAGAGGTGGGACACATGAATTGAACTAAGTTCATAAAACACTTAAATAGTATCCTGAATAGATTGAAAATTGTATGAAAATTTAAGTGGACAACAATATCGTCAATCAATGTGAATCGTTTAGAACTTAAAATGATTAGAAGCTTAACGGTGCTTGTGATGTGTCTCAAAAACTGATATGATCTTCTTGCACAAACTCACAAAAAATATGTTTGTACATATTTCATTTCTGCATTTAATTTCTGTCTTTGCATTTATGTTTCTTATTTTGAAAAATCCAAAAAGATTTTCGACAACTGATGTTGGAGAGCTGACATTCAAAATCTCAAAGGCTAAACTTGATGAACAGACGGTTTGGTTAATTGGTTTGAAATGTTTAAGATGATTCATTAAGTTGAATCAGAATTTGGAATGTTTCGAATTTTTAATCAGTTTTAAATATGAAAATTCTCAAATGTTTAGTTGATTCATTAAGTTGAATCACAACTTTATTGGTTTGTAATAGAGTGTTTGAGATGTGCAGGTTTCAAATTTTTGTTGCTACGATAAGCCAGACTACGATCCCGACAGCTGAGTCTAAGGGGGAGTCTGAAGACGAGCTCAATGCTAAAGGAGCTTGTATCTGGAAAGCCAGGTGTCGATCCCAAAAGCACGGAAGCTTGACGAAAGGGGGAGCCTGAAGATTCTGAAGAAAATACAGATCCTCTGGGATTCTGTTCAAGCAAGAGTATTTGAAGACCTGAAGATTCTGAAGAAAATACAGATCCTCTGGGATTCTGTTCGAGCAAGAGTATTTGAAGACTCTCACTAAAGATTCCGTCAACATCCAAGGGGGAGTTTGTTAGTGCAGTTGTCTGTCGACTACATCTTCGATCGAGTCTTAAAGAGAGAGAAAGTCAAGTCGCTATGAGTTTCACTACGAGATTGACTACGGCAATATCCAAGGGGGAGATTGTTGATGCACGTAATGTCTATCGCCTTCGTCAATCCGAGTCGTAGTGAAAAACCGGAAGGAATCATGCGCATAATGTCTTATTTAGTTAGAAATGGCAAGGTGGCAAACTTGTAATTAATGATAACTATCATTAAAGTGCCTTGACCATATAAATAGGAGTGTGTGTTATGATTTTAGTGAGAGTTAGATTTTAGGGTTTGAGTTTTTAGAAGACTTGGAGGAGAAGATTCTAGAGAGAGAAAGTAGAGAGAGAAAGTAGTGTATTTGTGATTCTTGTATCGTACACGTCAATTCTATCAATAGAATCACATTAGTAGTACGTTATCGTGTGTTCGGTCACGTTCGTTCACGGATTCCGCACGTGAAACGTTCGTTACGCAATCGAACGGTGTCAAAACCGGTCCTACACAATTGTTTCGGTTCTTGTTGTAAAAACGTGGTGGAACTACAGGTTTCTTGTAGTAAGATTTGTCTTTCTCAAAATTCATTTTTCTCTTTGTTTGACTCAGATTGTTCACCTCTGATAACTCAACATCGACCAATTTAAAAACATTTGTCAATTTGTTCATATTAACATTCTCAATCGGAAACTCTGAATCCGAAAACAACTTATCTGAACCCAACATCTTGTACATGACAAGATTAGATTCTTCATTTAAGTTGTTCTTGGACTTTTGTTTCGGAATGTATTTGTCCAAGAAACATCCATCTTCCTTAGTAGTGTCACTATCCGTTTTTAGCACATTTTCAACAACACCTTTTACAATATCATTTTGGACACTATCATCATTGGAAGATGTGAACGTGACATCAATTGATTCTGGAAGATTCATTTCACTTTCTTCTTCGATTTCAACCAACCCAGATTGCTTTTTCGTGTAATTATCCAAAATCGGCGGTGGAACTCTATGAAAACCCACCCCGGTTCCATCAGAATAGACATCTTCTCCAGCTTTGTTTTTCCCGATGGGTTTTGGAACAATGTGTTGCAAAACAAAGCTTGCGGAGCTGTAACTGTTAAGCTTCAACTGGATTCGCTCATTTTCAATTTCAGCCTCTTGAAATTTAAGTTTTAGTTTAGCGATTTCATCCAGTTGTTGGTTGATTGATTCTTCTTTTACTCTTAGCACTGCTTTTAGTTGAACGTTTTCTTTATAAGTTTTACCATTTCGATCATCATTATCTTTCATTGTGCTTTTGAGTTTTTCAAACTTCTCAGAAATCTGACGGTTTTCAAGAATTAACTTTTCATTTTCTTTTTTAACTCTTTCATGATCAATTTTATCATTTTCAATTTGGTTAGTTAATTCTTTTATCTGTTCAATCGAAGCTTTAACTCTTTTGTCACGATCAAGAATTTGATTCTCAACACTTCTGACTTTTGCTGTCAGATGTGGAACTTTCTTACCGTTAAGATACGTGACTGTATTACAAAATTTGCATTCTTTGATGCAATTTTTGCAATCAACATTTCCATCAATTTTCTTACCTGACACATTTATTGACAAGTCTGAACTGACCTGGCTTTTTGACTCAGGCACGGAGTTAGAATCTACCTCAAGTGCCTTAGCAGCCAGCACTTTGTCAGCCATTTTTCCGAGGTTTTCAGCAGTAAACTCATGCGTTGTGTCAATAATCCCAGTATCAACTTTCTTTAATTTCTCTATCTCTTCTTTCTCCTTCTTCTCTTTCTCTTCTTTCTCTTTCTCGTCTCCAGTTCCCCACCATTTATTCTGCCAATAATCTTCCTCATCTTTAAACTCCTTGATTATAGCTTCCAGATCAAGAGTTTTGTCATCGACCGCAATATTTCCATTTTGATCAAGATAACACTCCCTGTCCGGATCCCATCTTCTCGCTCTCTTCGCTTCTAGAAGATACCAGATATTCGAATTATTCTATTTTTAGCCAACATTTTTCTGTGTTTATACTTCTGCTCTTCAGTTCGGTTATCTTTCCAAGGAATAGGTTCGTTTTTCGCCATGAACGTGTAACCAACCGCGTCTTCATCCGGTAGAACCTCTTCACTCCAATCATAACCCTCATCATCATAAATTACCGCAAGAGCTCTAGATTTCTCTTTATTGTCTTCAACCTGCTTCAATCTAGGCGGCTCGGATTTATTCTGATGATATATCGCTTTCTTGTAATAGTCTTCTCTGAAAGGATTCTCCGACTCATCAGCATATGCATTTCTGCATTCTCGCTTGAAGTGACCTTTCTGCTTACACTTGAAGCACATCACCTTGGACTTATCAAAACCCAGCTTGGTAGATGGACCACCAATTGTCTTCCTGCCGGTTATTTCCATGAAACAGTGTGCTCGACGAACAGCACTGGCCATGCACCAACGAATGTCGATTAGTTCCATTTCTTCAGGATCTATTTGATCTTAATCCTCTTTCGTTAGGTTGGTGTTGCCTATCTTCCCTGCTACTAACCCTTCATACGACTCCAACACAGATGCTAAGAAAATCATCTGTTGTTTAGCAGACTCCTCCTCAAAATTCTGAGCATTCTTTAAGTCTATTGCGATGTTACATTGAAAACGATTCTTTTCATCAGAATGACTTGCAGATGATGAAGATCCACTGTGATAACCACTATGATTTCCACTGCTTTAATTACTTTGACTTTCTTTGCTAGTTGTGGACACATTCTCAGCAGAAAACACAGTCTTGGGAGAAGTTGCTTTTGGCATCATGCTTTTTGGATAATACAAATCCAAATTCTGCTGGTAGGATGAGTGATTGACTTTGTATGTCTTCTTCAGTTCCAACTCGTGACTTTCAAGTCTCTCAATCAACAAATCCACAGTCAACTTTTCAGGCTCGATAGTGTTCTTCAGCGTCAACGCATAATATCTCCAATCCATCTCGTCTGGCAATGAATCGAACAACTTGTCTACTAGCTCATCGTTAGAATACGTAATTTCATGTCTAGCTAGCTCCAGTTTCAAATGCCCAAACCTCTCGATCATCTTTGACACTGATTCATTCTTTAGACATCCAAATAAATCAAATTCTTTCCTAAGAAGTTTCTTTTTACTTTTCACAATTTCAGCACTTCCTATACATTTTGTTTCTAGCTTTTTCCAGAGATCTTTTGCATTTGAATAATCGATCAAAGAGATTATGTCTTCCTGGACGGACTGAAATAACAATGCCACACATTTTTACTCAGCCACAAATGATTCAATCTCCTCAGCTGATGTTAAAGTTTCACCATTTTTGTTTCCATCTTGATAACCGGTTTTCAGACTCCTCCAGCTGGGAAAAGCAAATGCCATCAACCAATCTTCAAATTTTCTTGACCACCTACTGTATTCCTCGATAGCCATTAGCTTTGGAGGTTTATTGAACGTTCCAAAGGCACTTTCAGATTCCCAAGCTTCCTTTTTCTTCGCATTTCGTGGGTTCTCATTCGCATTGCTTGACGAAGTATCATCGTTTCCAGAATTACCAGAGAATGGGTACATATCGCTGAACGGGTTCAAGAATATGTCATCCATCTTGAATGTACCTGCAAAATCTGCAAACACTTAGAAAAATTTTCGAAATTTTGAACAATAGTGACAAATAAGCGAAATCAATATGTTGACACAATAAGCGAAATAACACAGTGTCAAATGAGCGAAATATCAATGTTGACAGAAAAGCGAAATCAGATTTGTCCGTATAAGCGAAATCAGGGATGTGTGTCCCTATGAGCGAAACTTGATTGTCCAAATGAGCGAAATTAGATCTTTACAAGGCCTTATGAGCGAAATCAAGCACAATCTTTTGATGTCCGAATAAGCGAAACCTAGTTTTTAATCAGTTTTTACCATTTTTAAGTCGTATTTTAATCTGATTCTTTCTAGGGTTTGTTATTACTTTGTTTCACACAATATATTCGAAATTCAGGCCATTTCAACAGTAGGAACCAGTTCAAATCGAAAAAGTATGAAAGAAAGTGAGTAGAAGTAAGAGAATTCGGTAGAATCAAGCTGTAGTAGTATGAACTCCTCGTCCTGTGCTCTGATACCACTTGTTGGACCAGTTTCCGACCCTAAACAGTTAGTACAATGCAGTTCATCCTCAAATACAAAGGCGGAATCAATGTAGATGAAGTAACACAGCTGTTCCTTTCAATTCCTTCTC
Source organism: Helianthus annuus (assembly GCF_002127325.2). Classification (NCBI taxonomy): domain Eukaryota; kingdom Viridiplantae; phylum Streptophyta; class Magnoliopsida; order Asterales; family Asteraceae; genus Helianthus; species Helianthus annuus. Next base: position 95,137,612 of record NC_035437.2, read on the forward strand.
TATTTATGCTTTCTGAATGCAATTTGACAGAGTTTCGTTACACAACATATGACTAGGTTTCGCTCTAAGTTACAACTGAATTCACACAACAGGTATATATAGGTTGCCTGGTTTCGCTTATATGAACTGCCTTATGAGTGAAACCCCATGTGATACCTATAAGCGAAACCTCCTGGTTACCAAATGAGCGAAACCCTAATGTTTCTGATGAACACATAAGCGAAACCCTCTATTCTATATGTACACATGAGCGAAACCTCTATAATAAACCTAATTTTGACTTATCTTGACCTAAGACTCAATCTAAACGTAGTCAACAAACATTTCATGCACCAATAGTGGCATGGTCTGGCTGAAGACTCAAAACTTAGCGCTGCTCGGGAGGCAACCCGGGGTTTTATATTGATCTTGTTGTTTTATTTTTCTATGTTTCAGGGCTATGGCGACATTTAAGTGTGGGGAAGATGTGTGGATATTTGTGTGAAGGTGGTGATAGGAAGTCGGATTGTCTACAACATCGGTTGTGTCAAACTTCACCATGTCAATGTACTCTTTCCTTAGTCTTGTTATGTTCTTTAGCTTTGAAATTTTGGTAGTTAGTTTGTTTACTTTAGTTTAAAAAAAAGTTTGAATGGGTTAAAGCGATCTTCCCTTCAAAACCATACATTGGGACAATGTATCCCAAGTGTGGGGATGGGGGAAATTTTTGAGAATTTTAAAATTTGTGAACCAAGCGAAAAATCGTCGAAATTTGAACACTTGATATTGTTTCACTTGACACACCGACACCCCTTTCTTATCATTTCTTGGTGAGTGTTTGAGCCACATATGATTATTAAAGATACTTTCTTTGTTTTGAATAGCGGTGTGTGGCTTGTGTTAATAGAACTTGTGTATGAATTCTTGTTGAATCTTAGAGTTAGCATGCTTATGAAAATGATATGGGACTTTTAGGTAACCTTGTCTAGATGTGTGAGAGTGTGGGAATTGGGGGGTTGGACCTCATACGTTACATATATGAGCTTGGTATTGTGAGGGGTGGGGATTTGGTCTTTAGAAAGCCATATTTGAGCCTTATACCATTCGGTTGTGACCTAAACCTACTTCCTACAAAACTTTACATATTGAGATGACCCGGTTTAGGAAACTTAGTTTGTAGAGTTGTTGTTCTTGTATATATTGTTGAGCTTTTATATCTTATCTATTGAAAAAGAAAAGAAAAAAAAAGAAAGAAAAAAAAATATGAGAAAAATACAAAAAGAAGTATTTAGTTGCAATAGTAGTTGAGAAAGTTGATGAAGTTGTGTATATAGTTTATGTTTGCTTTGTTTAGTAGTAAAAATAAAAACCGGGTCGAAGCATTGAGCTACTTTCACAATCCCACTATTTCCTACCTTTACACATAGCCCCGTTACAACCCGTAAGTCCTTTTGAATCATAAGAATGCTAAATATTTGATAGGAGGAGATTTGATTTGTATACAAGCTTATTGTCGCACAATCACACATGTGCATTGAGTGTTTTAGCATAATGTACTAATATTTCTTGTCACCGAGAGTTGTTGTGAGGGGTGTGTCTTGGGGTGTGATAAAAAGTTAGTAAAAGGACGATACATTTTAACTTGGTTTGCATGTTGATCGCTTGTGGTTTTGAAATGGTGTTTGAATGGGTTGCTTGGGACAAGCAACGGGTAAGTGTGGGGATGTGACGGGTGGTCCGTAGGACAACCCTTAAGTGCCTTAAAAAGATTAAAATCCCATGCTTTACACGTTTAATTGTTTGAACTTAGATAACTACGGTTGTTTGTATTTCAAGTACAAACGGGAACTTAAAATGGAAGGAACACGGAGAATAAATGAAAAAAATCAATTTTTGGAATTGAAGAATTAAGAGGATAGCATGATAGAGGATGAAATTACGAGAACGTAGGCAAAAACGGTGAAGAAAACGGAGTTGAAATGAAAAAGTTATGCTGAAAACAAGTTTTCATGTTGAAGCCTGTCGTAAGCTACGACAAGGGCCATAGCTTACGGCACCGACTGGCACTTTTTGTCACCGTATGACAGTTTAAAGCCACTGTAAGCCATTCTAAGCCACTGTAAGCTACGGTGGCCAACGTAGCTTACGACGCTAACCTGCGTAAATGTGTAACTTCCACCTTTTAATGCGGATTTATGGTGTCTTTTCATGTCTAATCAATCCCATTCGGTTACCAATTGTTCTAGAGGCGATTTTGGGTGTTCTTGGTGCTTGAAGCCAATTTCTAATCATTCGGTTTGTGTTTTTAATTGTTATGAACCTTGAAACTTGTGTGAGGATGATGATTCAAGCCTTGAGTGGCTAAACTTTTGATGACTATCTTTGGTTAAAAGTTTGTGTAAGACTTTATGTTTGATTTCCTAATTTCTAGAATAACAATCTTTATCTTTATGATTTGTTTGTTATGGTGTGTGATTGCTTTGTTGCAAATTGTTGATTCTTATGTTAAACTAATTAGAAACCATACGTTCTTGGTGTCGTTGGCAATCGAGATATTATGGGTATAGTTAGGCTTGGGTAAGGGTTGATTGATCATCGGGTAACAACCTCACGTTCTAGGAATCTGACTACTTAGTTCCCTTTCATCACAACAAGTAATCATACATGAATCATGTCTATGTGATTCTTTCTAGTTGAATGTTAACATGAATGTCGAAGTAAACCGGAAACTTAAGATAGTCATTTGTCTCTAAATTGTTTACAAACCAAATTTCCATTTTTGCAATTACATTAGTAGTCTTAGTTTTAAAATCAAACAAACCAATCACCAAAATCCAACTCTTGAATTTTCTTTTATTGCAATTAGTTTAATTTAGTTAACATAGACAAACCTTTAAATAACACATATTCCACAAACTCCCTGTGTTCGATACCCTCTTGCCACTAACTATTTAGTAGTAATTGGATTAAATTTATTATGACCACGACATCACGTCAGGTATTTTAAACTTGCTTCCACCATCACTTAACCCATTGTATATTATGTCTCAAAAGATCATACATAATCTATTAAACAATGTAAATAAAATCAAGGGTGGTGGGTCCCTTGTTTGGAACGTGAATGGGGGGGTGCACTAGTTGGGTTGTAAATTCTAGTTATGGTATTAAGTTGGATTTCAAGGGTATCGGTTAGTGTTTTAGGTGTTTAGTGTTTTTAGGATGTGTTATGATGTTCGGAGACCATAACTAGCTTCATGACACTAAAACAATGCTTCTAGTGAAAATATGTTGTTTCGGGTAGTGTCCGGTTGTTCGGTTGGTTACCGGTTCATTAAGGTGCTAATTTATGCAGTTTAGTGTGCTTTATGTTCCCTTTTATAATAGTTTTGATTCCCGACACTTAGGAAGGCATTCTGGACCATTAAACCAAAATTCTGCATTATATTTAGTTATTAAAAAGCTGATTTTTGCTGAAATATGCAGAATTCAGCAGTTTTAGAGTGTTTCGGGCACTTTCCGGCACTTAAATCATCACTCGGAAGGCGCTTGTTTGATCCGACCATTTACTGTTTTGACCCGGTTCGGAACCGAAAGTCGCAAAACTTTGACTTTTGCTTTGACTTCAGTTCTGACCCGTTATGGTATGATTTAGATATGCCTTAGGACTCTCTTAGGACCAGGTTACATGATAGTATAACCCTCTGCGACCGGTTCATTGTTTGTCCGAGTCTTTTGCACAATTCCGTTAAATGCTTAAAAGTTGACCATAACGCCCTTTTTACTTTAAAACGAGAATTTTGGACATGTGAAAGGACAATAACCTTAGTTGCTGATTTCTAAGCATGTCCCTAAAATTTCACGTCAATCCGAGGTCTAGAATAGGAGTTATGCTAAATAGCGCAATTACGAAAACTTTAGTAATTAAATGGCGCAATTAGCATAAAGTCTATCCAAACCCAAATTTAGACACCAAACCTTTTACACACTGATGTAAAATAATATTTTGGGACTTTTAAAGAATTTTAATTATTTTCAACCTGCTCGTAACCTGCGGTTATGGCATTGATTCGGTAAATACCAAATATACCCTTTTCGAACGTAAAATGAGTTCTACATGGTATTTTGACCCGAATCCAGTTGCTACTGACTTTAAATAATAAATAGAGTATTTTAGACTTTATAAACTGTTTGGAAAACTCAGATTTCCTGTAGAGCTCGGAAATCTCTTTTATAATCTTTAAAATGACCAAAATACCCCTACGGGGCGTATATTGGATTTAAACTCGTTATGGGCATAATGGAAGGTATCCTACTGACACCACAACCTCTTTAGGGCATATTAACTTAGCAAACTTGTGTAAGACTCTTACGGTTACCCGATACGCCTTTTACGCGTACGGTTCGGTTTATGTAACTAGTTTACATAAACTAGCCGAAACGGGTCAAACCTTATCGTTTTTACTTCAAAATCCAGAGTGTGGTTATATTACTCATATAAAACAAGTCTTCAAATGTCCAAACCACATTCCATTCCTGGTTTTCGCCTTTCACGCGATTAAACCGTAATTATCCTTTGAAACTGACCGGTCTAAGCTAAGGCTAAATTAAAGACCCGTTAGGATTCTAATAGGTTGTTATAAACCTTCGTTCCAGAATAGGAGACCAGTAAAAGATAATATCATTTGTTTATTGAGCTTATTACTTGCTCAGGTAAATACTTTTAACTTATCTTCCGTTATACGGGCTTGGGTTACGGTATATAAAATACCGCTTGGTCGGGCAATTGACCCTAACTCGTTAGTAGTTGGGTATTATCAATGTGACCCGTTTAAAAATTGGTTTTGTTGGCTTTATGCCTTTGGGAGCTTAATGACCATGTCCCGGATATCCCTGGCATCATTTTACGAAATGGCCACGACCTTGACACGCGGGTGTAGGCGTACACCCGACAATGTGTCTATATTTATAAAGGTATAATCATTGGTTTTCCCGCCACGACTTTATGCTATGTGGCGTGTCTATTAACCTTAAACCCGGCACGACCCGGGCGACTGAACGCATAGTGAACATGTAATTCTTTTACAAGATTTAATTTATAAATTATCCCAAGTTATAAAGAGTTTGTGCCTTGTGCATTCAAATCAATTTTATTAAACCTTTTACAAAAGTGTCGGTTGGATGTATTTACCACTATAAACTGATGTATTTTCCCCAAAAAGATTAAATGCAGGTTCTACACGAAATAGGCTGGCTACTCCTTAGCATCGTTAGAGTCTCGCAAGCTTGGGATGCCACTATCTGTTGAACAATTATTTCCTACTTTATTTTGATCCCCTGTGAATTTATTTCGACTACTTGTGATACTTGGATATTACATTTGATGGTTGAAATATATCTATCTTTATGCTTCCGCTGTGCATTTAAATATTGTGTGGTTTGACTATATTGTTGCCAACTACGTCACGGTAATCCCCCTCCGGGCCCACCGGTGAAACGTGTGGAAATCGGAGTGTGACAAAAATTTAATCATCAATTAAGCAAGTTCATGTCAACTTTTCACATCACATTCTGAAATCACTGTGTAGAACTCAATTTACACTAGAATAACAATCATAATCCTAGTGTTTAATCCAAACATCATCTTCTAGTTGTACATGGTGGATTGGTAAAATATAATTACATATATACTCGAACTGTAGTTCGAGTAATAGTTAGACCGTGCCAAGGTCATTAAAAAATTCTCCCTCTAAAAGTTCGACAATTTCTCTCGATGATGCCTAGACATCATCACTGTAAACTGCATGCAATAATGGTAAATAATCTTGCAACATGTAATGCACTTGTATGTATATGACAACATCCAGAAAATTATTCATGTCATTAATTAAATCAGGCACAGTCATTAATGCACAAATTACTGTTTAATATTGTACGTAATATGTGGAAAATTGCCAGTTGTCACATTCTCCCCCCGTTAAAAGAATTTCGTCCTGAAATTCAAGTTGCGTTATCGATTGCAGGGGAGTTGTGAAACAAGTGCGGATACTTTGATTTGATTTGGTCTGCACGCTCCCAAGTAGACTCTGGGTCATGATGTGAATTCCCAAAGAACTTTGACAAGTTTAATACGAATTCTTCATGTCTGGTGGACTTTCCAGTTCGTAATCTTGGCAGGTTATTTAGATTTGCTCAGATACGTGGTCGTACCACGCGTTTCCATGGCAAGACTTCCAGTAAAACCATATCACCAACCTCAAATTCCAATGGTTTCTGCCGCTTGTCGACATAACTCTTCTGTCTATAACGGCTAACCTGATACGACCACGTATCTAAGCAAATCTTGTCTGTGTTTCTCCTGAACTACTCAGGACCAAAAAGTTGCAAATTCCCGGTCTCCGCCCAACACAGCGGGTATCGACACTTACGTCCATAGAGCTTCAAACGGGGCGGCCTGTGTTCTGCTGTGATGGCTACTGTTGTAGGAAAACTCCACCAAGGGCAGGTGAGTATCCCAACTCCCACCAAAGTCCATTACACAAGCACATAGAATGTCTTCCAATGTCTGAATTGTCCGTTTACTCTGGCCGTTCGTCTAAGGGTGAAATGCAACACTAAGGTTCAACTGTGAATCAAAGGCTTGCTGAAACATCAAAGGCCATGTTTGGTCAGATATGATAGATACAGGCACGAAGCGACCATCCTTGAGATTAAATAAGTATGTACAAAATATGCAATCCTACCGGATGTGTTCGTGGAAGAGTACAAGCTTGAACTTGGCTGATGAGACGAGAAGCTTGAAATTTATCCGATCCAATTAATGGTCTTTGGTCTTTTTCATGTTCCTACGATCTGGCCTTCCTATTTATAGTTACAAATATCAAACAAATTCTCCTATAAACTAGGGATGCTCCACAATATTCCTTTCTGAACGTTGCTGACCTATTCTTCTGGCTTCAACATTTATTTTCCACCCAAACGGAGCGAGTCTTCAGGAGAATGAGTCAACATGGAATGAGTCTTCAGGATTGCATATTTTCCTCGAAACATCGTGAAAATCTTTTACTTAGCACGAAGCGACCATCCTGGTCGGATATGATAGATACAGGCACTCCTGACCTGCCATAGTCTCTCTGAGAGGTATTTCTACTAACTTCTTTATGTTGCCTTTCCTACTGATAGGTACAAAGTGTGCAGACTTCGTGAGTCGATCGGTAATCACCTAAATCATATCATGTCCTCTTTGCTTTTGGTAGCCTTGTAATGAAGTCCATGGAGATCTGTTCCCGCTTCAAGACGGGAATCTCTGGTTGTTGCAGCAACCTTGGCGGGTTCTGGTATTCTGTGTTAACTTTGGCGCAAGTAAGGATGTTACCCACATATACAGTGATGCCGGCTTTCATCTTGGGCCCCCAATAACAATCCTTTAAGTCTGGGTACATCTTGTCGGATCCAGGACGGATCGAGTACCTCGAGTTATGAGCTTCATCCAAAATAAGTGCTCATAGATTGCCGAAGAATGGCGCCCAAATTCGTTCCAAGAAATACATTGTTCCATCTTCCTTTGGAATCAATTTCACTTCCACACCAGGCAGCGATTCAACTCGTAGGTTCTCTGGTGTAAATGCTTCCTGCTGGGCTTCATGAATCCAAACGGTGAGATCGGTTCGTATTGTCATCCCTAAGGCTCGCGCCCTTAGAGGCTTCGCGTGTTCCTTGCAACTCAAGGCGTCGGCTAAAACGTTCCCCTTGCCCGGGTGATACCTGATCTCATAATCATAATCTTTCAACAGCTTACCCCATCTACGCTGTCTCATATTCGAATCTTTCTGATCGAAAACGTGTTGCGAATTCTTAGGGTTTGTAAGGATCGTGCTTGAGCACTATACAAGAAATGACGCCAGATCTTTAATGCGAAAATCATCGCACCTGGTCCAAGGATAGGGACGTTAGCGGCTGAGTAATATTTGGAAAAACCCTCTATGATTCATCTGTAATAGCCTGCTAACCCCAGAAATTGTCGTATCTCGGTTGTGGTCTTTGGTGCTTCCCAATTCTTGATTGTCTCTATCTTGGCATGGTCTACATGGATTCCATTCTTATTCACCACCTGACCTACGAATTGCACCTTGCGAATTCAAAATTTGCACTTCGACAACTTTGCATATAACTGTTCTTTCTTCAAAAGCTCCAAGGTAGTTCGCAGATGTTACTCATGACCTTTCTTGGTCTTTGAGCAAATAAGAATGTCGTTGATAAATATAATCACGACCTCATCCAGGTATGGCTTGCACACCTGATTCATGGGGTCCATGAATACTGCCGGTGCGTTTGTTAAGCCAAACGGCATGGCAAGGAACTCGTAATGCCCAAAGCGAGTCCTAAAGGACGTTTTAGGGATACTTTCTTCTTATGTCCTCAACTAGTGATATCCTGTCCTTAAGTCAATCTTGGAATAGTAGCTGGAACCTTGCAGTTGGTTAAACAAGTCATCAATTCTCGGTAAGGGGTATAGATTCTTGATGGTTAGTTGTTTAACTCCCTGTAACTTATGCACAAAACTTCATCCTCACCAGTTCCAATTTCAGGATTTCTGTCGCAACCCCCATCCCCTAATCACCCGGGAACAGGCGGCCGCGACCAGTTTTAGTGGTATCGGTGTTTATCAATTTGGCAGCGGAATTTACATCAGGACCGTAGTTAGGAAATATTTTATCAGAGTAAAATACCACACTTTTTATAATATTAAATGTCACACCCTGGCTTTGCGGAAGCGTGGTTAATTTGGTGTGACTTCTTAATACCATAGCTTAATCATAACAAGCTATATGAATTTAAAATCATGCAAAGTCATCCATTGAAAATAAAATTGTCAAACATTGTCTAAATGGGTAAACACCCAACAACCATTACTTGTCTTAAACAGTACAACCACTACCATAATGCAACATAAATAAACATGGTTCAGGGGCTATGGCTTGTCCAGGAAAGAGCCATAAGCCTTGAACCCGGATGACTCTGAGTCTAAATGCAGCGGGAAATCCTGCTAAACCGTGCCAGATCCTTAATTCCCTGAAATACATGTAAGTTGAAAAATCAACAATAATGTTGAGCGAGTTCATGCGAAAATGAGTAAATAAACCTTTATCTTTATCAAAAACCCTGGTATGTAGCAAATAAGGAAAAAGAGATCACCAATGGTTTGCAAGGCCATTGATATGTGTGAAGTGCAAGTAGGGATGACTCAAACCTAGCGGATTTATGCGTCGGGCACTAAGTCACCCCGAGGTCCGTTATGCTGGACCTGGGGCTGGGCTCGCTACACCCAGATAGATCTACCGCTCCTGTCCCTCGGTCCTCAACGAGGATTAATGGCCTCAAGTTTCTGCCTACCCACTCACATGATCTAAGTAATAACCCTCCTTATGCTAATCATACCATGTATAACATATCCATAATCATTGTAACATGTATTTCACCCCCGCAGTTTATAAAACTGAAAACAGTTAAGAGAAAAGGGGGACATGAACTCACAGTGAAGGCGTCACTAAAACAGTAATCCGAATATCCGTGTGCTGCGCAACGACCTACATGTGCTAATTCTATTAGACGGATGGCCGTGCTTTAGCTTCATAGATTATATTTTTGGGAAACAGTTAGTCAACCGTTTCGTATATATATTTGATACTTTACTTTCCTTCCCAAGGGTGGGGGATTTAAATACATGTGTATTCATATTATCTCATTAAGTCCCACTTAATATATTTTATTTCTTATTCCAAAATATAATTATTTTTCTCAAAAATAATATATTTTCTTTACTTAATTCTTTTCCAAAATAATACGTTGACAACATACGTGTCGATGAATATTTCTGCGTAAAGCGTAAGTTACGTTTTAATGATTAGGTGGTAATAGAAATTACCGTTGTAACTTTTATGCTTGTCGTATAAGCGTTTGTATTATTTTGAGTTCGACAAAGTTTGTAAATATTATTTTTACTCTAAAAATAATATTTATACATTTTCACAAAATAATCATAAACAGTGTTGTGAAAAATATATTTATTGAATAAATATTTATCACGTTTATTTTTGTGAAAATCCCACCTCCGAATATTTAATAAAGTCATGGCGAAATATATTTTGTAAATACTTCAAAAATAATTCCAACACTTGTAAATATTCTAAGTGTTAGATTTTTAGAAAATTTCGCCAGAGTTTCCCCTGTAACTGGAGGTGGCCACGCTTTCAAGCGTATCATTTTCTTTTACAAAAACATCTCAACAATTTATCAAATCAACCGAAACAATTTTCCAACATGCTAAACAAGTTTTAACACTTCAAATTGTAGATTATTTTGCGAGGTCGTATTACCACATGAACTTGTAATTTTTCCAAGAGTCGTTTTGTAGATCACTTTATATTAGTGGATCTATTCATATAATAACTTAGTCTTGTAAAAACCCCGTTTTTAGAAACAATCACTCTTCACAACTTCCCGACAACTTTTGTAAAAACTCAATATTTTGTCGGATCTTTTATGTACAAGTGTTTCTACACTTGTAGTTTATAGAAAATCATACTTATTCATATCTTACCCATTTTTATAAAAACGTGATTTTCTCGACACCCGGTCCTACGAATATACCACTTGTACATCCGTAGATCGGCTTGTTTTAGATACTATTTTTCATGTCAAAACATTTTTACACAAGTTCATGTTTCCCGTGTGGTGGAGTTTCACCTTTTAACCCTTGTACACAAGAAACAAGTGTATGTCAAGATACGCGATCCGGACAAAGTCGGGTTAAACGATGATGAGAGCCACCACATCGTAGATCGGGCCATATTAATCAACATATTCAAGTACTACGACTTTTACACGCGTTATGTGCTTTTATCCAACGAAATACACGTTTTTGAAGACTTTAAAGTTTCATTTAGCGGGTTACCGACATTCAACCATCAAAAATCCTTTTAACCACTTTAGACACGATTAATAATGAGTTTTAAACGTTATACCTCTAGCTCGGGGCTAGGGAAGATCTATGGCGAAAACTGAGTGGATAATAGCAAACGGTAGAGGTCCTTCGCGTTCCGTTTGTTCCGAGCTCCGTTGTACGTAACCACCGATACTTGAATATACTTGGAATTAGCAAAGCTCGAACCGACAATGGATGTGGGGGTGGGGTGGCTCACGGCCGAGAGGGGCAAGGGGAGAGGGAGAGAGAGTGAGGTGAAGTGTGTGTGTGTTTGTGTGTGAGAGGTGAGGGGCTTTTTATAGAGATTTCGTCCTCGATCCACGTGCAATCTAATTAAATATTCAAATGTGTACCCTCCCCGGTCCCACTAGTTGGCCGATTTCCTTAGGATGTAATGACATCCGGTTCGTTTTCAATCGTTCAGTTACGGTTCAGTTACGTTAAGTGCATTACTTTAAGGTACTAACCTCGTTAGTTGCTTTAGTGCATCAAAAGCGGGTGTTAGGGTAATCAGGGACCCTAACTGGCTCAGAAAAAAAAATACCAATATTAATTTTGGCAATATTTTTATGTTCCGGGTATTGTCCGGTTGTTCGGTCGGATAGTAATCCGTTAAAGTGCTTAAGATATCCGTTAAGCGTCACAAATAATATTTTTAGCGACACAATTTATTCTGCAAAGTGTCGGGAATAATTCCTCATATTTTGGCACTTTATTAATTAGCTAGAAGCTAGTGTGTTGATAAAAGTGCTGTGTTTTGTGCTAAAAGTATGTTTTAGGCACATCCAAATCTCTGTATCTTATCCCTAGAGACGTAATCATACAACCCTTGTATTCCTACACACACTCTGGGTGTAGTAAAAATATTTTGGCTCATTCAGGCCCTTAGAGGCAGTGTTTGCCTGATGCTGGCTATACCAGCAAGTTCACTGTGTATCCGTTTAGTGCTACTGTGCTTTTGTGCATCATGTTTGTCACTAAGGTTCAGTAAATAAGTAGTGTAGTGACAGGAATATCAAAGTATGATGCAGATATGTACAAGTACCAACAATCAAGTAGCAGTTTATCAGCAAACTCAGTAAAGCACAGTAATTAGGCATCAATTAATAATTAATTAAGTTGTACGGATACCTGGTTTTGTGAGGGTTGTCACATTCTCCCCCCGTTAAATAAATTTCGTCCCGAAATTTTAAATTCTGCTTGTAGAAGCAGGGTCTTCTGGAAATAAATGGGGGTATTTCTCTTTCATTCGGTCTTCACGCTCCCAGGTGAATTCAGGACCATGTCTAGCATTCCAGCGAACTTTGACGAGCTTGACACTGCTCCGGCGGGTCTTGTTAACTTTCCAATCCGTGACCTCAACAGGTTCTTCAATGAAGTGGAGCGTGTCATCAATATGAATCTCGTCGGTAGGAATGGCAACGTTAACTTGAGTTGGACTCCTCTTGAGATTGGATACATGAAATGTATCGTGAACGTTATTCAGCTCGGCAGGTAGATCCAACTTGTATGCTACGGTTCCGATTCTTTCCAAAACCTTGAAAGGTCCTATGTAGCGCGGATTCAACTTCCCATGCTTCCCAAAGCGTGCTACACCCTTCCAGGGTGATACCTTCAACAAAACCATATCCCCAACCTCAAACTCTTGAGGTTTCCTTTTCAGATCTGCGTAGGTCTTCTGGCGATCACGAGCCGCGCTAATGCGATCTCGGATTTGCGCGATCTTATCTGTAGTTTCCTGAACTACATCGGGACCTACCAATTGTCTATCACCTGCGTCAGACCAACAGAGCGGCGACCTGCACTTGCGTCCATATAAAGCTTCGAATGGCGCGGCACCAATACTGGTGTGGTAGCTGTTGTTGTATGAAAACTCAACCAGGGGTAAATGCTTATCCCAGCTACCGCCTAAATCCATCACACATGCTCTCAGCATGTCTTCCAATGTCTGAATCGTCCGCTCACTTTGGCCGTCGGTCTGCGGGTGAAAAGCGGTGCTCATATTCAGCTTCGAACCAAAAGCTTCCTGGAAGGATTGCCATATCCTCGATACGAACCTTCCATCTCTATCGGAAATAATCGAGAGGGGTACTCCATGGCGAGTGACAATCTCTCTCATGTAAATTTCAGCCAATTTGCTTGTATGATCCTTTTCACGGATGGGCAAGAAGTGTGCTGACTTCGTCAAGCGATCCACTATCACCCAGATAGTGTCATGGCCCTTAGGCGTTCTTGGCAGCTTTGTAACAAAATCCATGGATATTTCCTCCCACTTCCACTGGGGAATTTTCGGTTGCTGCAGAAGTCCCGAAGGCTTCTGGTATTCTGCCTTAACCTTAGCGCAAGTCAAACATTGGCTCACATAAATAGCAACATCGCCTTTCATCCTAGGCCACCAATAATAATCCTTAAGATCTTGGTACATCTTATCCGCTCCCGGGTGGATAGAGTACCGTGACTTGTGAGCTTCATCAAAAACAACTTCTCTTAAATCACCAAACAAAGGAACCCAAATCCTTTTCTCAAAACATAACGTTCCTTCCCTGTTTGGAACCAATATCTTCTCCATCCCACGGAGATATTCTTTCTCAAGGTTTCCCTCCTTGAGAGCTTCTTTTTGCGCTGCTCGAATGCGTGAGGAAAGATCGGTTTGGATAATCATTTCCATAGCCCTAACCCTTATGGGCTTGATTCTCTCCTTGCGACTTAGGGCATCGGCGACCACATTCGCCTTTCCCGGATGATACTTGATCTCGCAGTCGTAATCGTTCAACAGCTCAACCCATCGCCTTTGCCTCATATTCAACTCCTTCTGGTTGAATATATGCTGGAGGCTTTTGTGATCTGTAAAGATCGTACACTTTGTCCCGTAAAGGTAGTGTCTCCAAATCTTCAAAGCAAAAACCACTGCGCCTAGCTCCAAATCATGCGTGGTGTAGTTCTTTTCATGCACCTTCAGTTGGCGTGATGCGTAGGCAATAACCTTTTGGCGTTGCATCGACACACAACCCAATCCTTGACGCGATGCGTCGCAGTATACCACGAAATCGTCGGTACCTTCCGGTAGAGCTAAGATTGGCGCGTTACAAAGCTTATCCTTCAACACTTGAAATGCTTCATCCTGTTTGATTCCCCAATCAAACTTTTTATCTTTTTGCGTGAGGAGTGTTAATGGTTGAGCGATCTTTGAAAAAAAAATCCTCAATGAACCTTCGATAATAGCCAGCCAAACCCAAGAATTGCCGAATCTTGGTTGGCGTTTTTGGCGTTTCCCAATTCTTGATCGCTTCGATCTTGGTGGGATCCACGTGAATTCCATCTCCATTCACCCCGTGCCCAAGAAATTGCACCTCACGTAGCCAAAATTCACACTTAGAGAACTTGGCATATAACTGCTCCTTTTTCAGCAACTCTAAAATAGCTCTAAGATGTTGCTCGTGCTCAGCCTTTGTCTTTGAGTAAATCAGAATATCATCGATGAATACGATCACAAATTTATCCAGGTACGGCTTACAAACTCGGTTCATCAAATCCATGAACACTGCAGGTGCGTTTGTCAACCCAAACGGCATAACCAGAAACTCGTAGTGCCCATAACGAGTTCTGAAGGCTGTCTTCGGGATACTCTCCTCTTGTATCCGTAGCTGATGGTATCCAGATCGAAGATCGATCTTGGAGTAAAAACTTGAACCTTGAAGTTGGTCGAACAGATCATCAATTCTTGGCAAAGGATACCTATTCTTGATCGTCAGCTTGTTCAACTCCCTGTAGTCAATACACATACGGAAACTACCGTCCTTCTTCTTTACGAACAAAACTGGAGCTCCCCAAGGCGAGAAGCTTGGTCGGATAAAACCCTTGTCTAACAACTCTTGAAGTTGTGTCGACAGCTCTTGCATCTCAGACGGAGCAAGTTTATAGGGTGCCTTAGCCACAGGCGCAGCGCCTGGGACTAGGTTGATGCGAAACTCCACTTGTCTCTAAGGCGGCAAGCCAGGCAAGTCTTCTGGAAAGACTTCTGGGTATTCCCTCACGACAGGGATGTCTTCGATCTTCGGCTCAGCAACCTTTTTATCCACGGTGTATGCCAGAAAAGCAACACATCCTTTCTGCAAACACTTTCTTGCTTTCAGGCAGCTAATCATTCTTAACGGCGTCTCACGCTTCTCTCCATGAACAACAATGGTCTCACCATCCTCGGTCGGAATGCGAACGGCCTTCTCATGGCAAACTATCTTGGCCTTGTTACATGATAACCAATCCATCCCTACTACCACGTCGAAGCTTCCCAGCTGGGCTGGTGGTAGATCTAGAGCGAACTCGCGCTTTCCCAACTCGATTACGCAACCTCGAATCACCTCATTAGCTTCTACTAACTTTTCATTTGCTAATTCGATCGAGTACGGAACATTTAATTTACTAGCGGTTAAACCAAGCATATTCTTAAATTCTAATGATACAAAGCTATATTCGGCGCTAGTATCAAACAGACTAGATGCCAAAGTTTCGGTTGCTAAAGAACGTACCAGTAATCACGCCTGGATCCTGGCATGC
Source organism: Helianthus annuus (assembly GCF_002127325.2). Taxonomy (NCBI): domain Eukaryota; kingdom Viridiplantae; phylum Streptophyta; class Magnoliopsida; order Asterales; family Asteraceae; genus Helianthus; species Helianthus annuus. The sequence continues at coordinate 95,153,126 of NC_035437.2, forward strand.
TTCACAAACTCCGATGCTGGGTGTTCCTTCACGGTCTTGTTTCAACCTTGGGCATTCTCTCTTAAGATGTCCATTGTCCCCACAATGGAAGCATCCTAACACTCGGCCATTTCCTTTCCTGCTTCCATCTTGGGCGTTGTTACGGTTTTCTCCTTGTCTGGGACTCTTCATCCCACAACCATCCTTGTTGTGCCCTTTTCTCCCGCACCTAGGCTTCCAACATCCACATTCATGGTGATACTTGCACCCAGCACGTCTTGATTTAGTTTCTAAGTAAATCTTATCATTGGCCTGTCTGTTGTTAGGGCAATCTTTCTTGAAATGCCCTTTGTCTCCGCAGTCAAAACAACCTCGAATAGATCTTTGATCCTCATTCTTCGTTCGGGTATCTTCGGTAAGCTTCCTTTTGTTCTTTCCAGACGACTCTACCTGAGTCTCTCTGTCAGGGTTTGCAAGTTTTTCTAGTCTAGTGGCTTCCGTAACGAGTGCCAAGCCCATCTTACTTGCAGCTACAGTTGTTGGTGGCGTAGATGCTGTCATTAAGCTCAGGACTTGAGGTGCCAAATCCCAAATGAAATGTCCTAATTTCCTCAATTCTGGTTCCACCAAGTACGGAACTACTCGTGCCAAATCATGAAGTCTTTGCATGTATTCCAACATTTTCGGACCTTCCATTATCAGACTCTTGAATTCTCCTTCCATCCATTGTGTTTCTGTTTGGGTGCAATACTTCTTACGCATTATTCCTTTCAACTCATCCCAAGTTAACGCGTATGCTGTAGTTAGGCCCATTATTCGAACCTGAAGATTCCACCATAATCGAGCTCCATCTTGAAACAACTCAGTAACGTATGGGACTTGTTGTTCTGGCGTACAACCACTCATTCGAAAGATGGATTCCATACTTTCAATCCATTTCACAAAAGCTATGGCACCCCCAGTGCCGTCGAACTTCGGAGGCTTGTAGTTGAGGAAGTGCCAGTAGGAACAACCGTCATTCTCTGAGGTGCCTTTGCTAGGTTCGGAGCGTAGGGCCTCATGCTGTGATATAGCTGCAGCAATTATCTCTTGAAGTTCCGCCTCTGAGGTGGGCATGCGCATTTCGCGTCTTGGTGGCATCTTCTAAAAGACGTTTCGCATAGGTTAGGTCGCAGCAGATAAAATGTACGTATGTATTCAACAATAATCAGCACATAACATCTCATGTTATCAATAAATCAGTCACATAACATCTCATGTCATAGATCATAAACCATAGATCAGAGATCACAAATGATGAGAATGCTGCGATTGCATTACCACAAATCGAGACCACAATGTAAAGCTTACACGTACATAACTGTGTCATACAACAATAATGACTTAGTAGGGGACGACCCTAGGCAAGTCGTGCGATTGCTGGCCATTTTAAGAAATCTCTGGTCTGTCCATTTTCAAATTCCAGAACTTCACCTTAAGCTTCTGGGTTCCAGTCCTAGAACAACATTTCTTCTCAATCATTCCCTTGAGCTCGTCCCAACTCAGTGCATAAGCAGCATCTGTGCTAAGGGCCTGAACCTGAGGGTCCTACCTTGAGAGTGTGCCATCCAGAAATGACTCCGAGGTAAGGGTGACACTCTGTTGGGGCGAACCGTTAGTCATTCTTAGAATGGAGTCAATCTTTTCAGACCAACGAACAAAAGCAATGGCGCCTCCTGTTCCGTCGCAGTTCAAGGCCTGCAGTTCAGGAGTTGCTCATAGGTGCAGATAATTGGAAGGTTACTTCCACTAGTGCCATTGCTGTGCTAAAAGCGGAGGGCTTTATGTCATGCAATTGCCTGGAAGATGCGTTTTGCAGCTCGACTTCTATCCTTTGCAACGTACTGGTGTTTGTGTCACGCCTGGGTGGCATCCTCTTTTGCCGAAGTGGTATGAAGCAGGTTAGACAACATTTCATTTGTCTATGAGATACATAGCACCATAAGCCATCATGTAGTCACCCAATTTCACACGAAGATATATTCAATGTGTAGGTGAGGAAATAAATTCTGAGCCTTCACACAGGCTTGCCAATGGCTTGTTGCTTGAAGCAGAATGAATTCGAGGCTTCATCGTCTTGGTCATTCGTGTTCGAGTTATTTCCTGCTATATTGGTTTTCATTAGCTTGACCCGCAGAGTCAACCAGGATTTCTGTGCACTACAAGTCGTTATTACGTGGGCCCCCGTAATAATAAATTGTCTTGCACAGTTACCCCAAATTTTCTCTCGTCCAAGCAGATGATCAATCAAGGAGCAACAGCGGGTGCATTGGCATGAACAGGGTCATGCTCTAATGCGGTGTTAGGAGCGATGCCTGGCTCAGGGGCCACGGCTGGCTCCGGATCAACAAACTCTATCTCAAAATCAGCTGGATCAACCATCACGGAGTAGGCTAATGTCAGGAACTCAAATGAGTCTGGGACAGGGAAATGGGCATAAGTTTCCCCTGCAGGAGCGTCCGCAAGCAGTAGGTTAATTCCAGCAGCAATAAGGCCTCGCCCTCAAATGGGTCCTCTTTCTAGTAGGTCGTTATCGTCGTCAGAGGCCACGTCAGGGGGGCATATCAACAATAGGGTAAGCGGCAAGGGGCACGGGAACAAGGATCACCACGAGTGGCAAATTCCCAACAAGATGGCCATCAGTAGGCACTGCTACGACATTAGGCAGCGCAAAGGGGCTGAAAGTCGTCGTCGTCTATGCCGGTAGTATCGGAAATGTATACCTCGTGCTCTGCTGCAACTATGTCGTCTGACACTATGGCCATGGGATTCGTAGTGCCCATCCTTCTAGTACATGGTGAAAGCATGACGTTTGTAACACAAACATATATACGTATAATAATCAATCATATATTCATATGAACATGTAAGTCAACAATAAACAATCAAATAATTCTCCTAGTCCCACTAGCCTCCCAGTCTCCTAGACTGACACTCCTAGTCCCACTAGCCAAATTCCTCCCAGTCTTTAAGACTGCTCTATCATCCACCTCGACCTCTTAGATCGAGCCTCGGCCTCCAAGACCGAGCCTCAGCCTCCAAGACTGAGCCTAAAAACAACAAACATCTACCTCGATCTCTAAGATCGAGCCTCGGCCTCCAAGACCGAGCCTCAGCCTCCAAGACTGAGCCTAACATAACATCTACCTCGATCTCTAAGATCGAGCCTCGGCCTCCAAGACCGAGCCTCAGTCTTCAGGACTGAGCCTAATAATGAATAAATGAAATGTGCTCAACATTTGTTTGTAAAAACGTTTTGGATCTGGGCATAAGTGGTATGCAGTAAAAATGTTTTCGTGAGAGCCCTAGTGATCATAGTCTAGACTCAAGAAAGAATCCTAGTTCGCTATGATCAGAGCTCTGATACCAAGCTGTCACACCCTGGCTTTGCGGAAGCGTGGTTAATTTGGTGTGACTTCTTAATACCATAGCTTAATCATAACAAGCTATATGAATTTAAAATCATGCAAAGTCATCCATTGAAAATAAAATTGTCAAACATTGTCTAAATGGGTAAACACCCAACAACCATTACTTGTCTTAAACAGTACAACCACTACCATAATGCAACATAAATAAACATGGTTCAGGGGCTATGGCTTGTCCAGGAAAGAGCCATAAGCCTTGAACCCGGATGACTCTGAGTCTAAATGCAGCGGGAAATCCTGCTAAACCGTGCCAGATCCTTAATTCCCTGAAATACATGTAAGTTGAAAAATCAACAATAATGTTGAGCGAGTTCATGCGAAAATGAGTAAATAAACCTTTATCTTTATCAAAAACCCTGGTATGTAGCAAATAAGGAAAAAGAGATCACCAATGGTTTGCAAGGCCATTGATATGTGTGAAGTGCAAGTAGGGATGACTCAAACCTAGCGGATTTATGCGTCGGGCACTAAGTCACCCCGAGGTCCGTTATGCTGGACCTGGGGCTGGGCTCGCTACACCCAGATAGATCTACCGCTCCTGTCCCTCGGTCCTCAACGAGGATTAATGGCCTCAAGTTTCTGCCTACCCACTCACATGATCTAAGTAATAACCCTCCTTATGCTAATCATACCATGTATAACATATCCATAATCATTGTAACATGTATTTCACCCCCGCAGTTTATAAAACTGAAAACAGTTAAGAGAAAAGGGGGACATGAACTCACAGTGAAGGCGTCACTAAAACAGTAATCCGAATATCCGTGTGCTGCGCAACGACCTACATGTGCTAATTCTATTAGACGGATGGCCGTGCTTTAGCTTCATAGATTATATTTTTGGGAAACAGTTAGTCAACCGTTTCGTATATATATTTGATACTTTACTTTCCTTCCCAAGGGTGGGGGATTTAAATACATGTGTATTCATATTATCTCATTAAGTCCCACTTAATATATTTTATTTCTTATTCCAAAATATAATTATTTTTCTCAAAAATAATATATTTTCTTTACTTAATTCTTTTCCAAAATAATACGTTGACAACATACGTGTCGATGAATATTTCTGCGTAAAGCGTAAGTTACGTTTTAATGATTAGGTGGTAATAGAAATTACCGTTGTAACTTTTATGCTTGTCGTATAAGCGTTTGTATTATTTTGAGTTCGACAAAGTTTGTAAATATTATTTTTACTCTAAAAATAATATTTATACATTTTCACAAAATAATCATAAACAGTGTTGTGAAAAATATATTTATTGAATAAATATTTATCACGTTTATTTTTGTGAAAATCCCACCTCCGAATATTTAATAAAGTCATGGCGAAATATATTTTGTAAATACTTCAAAAATAATTCCAACACTTGTAAATATTCTAAGTGTTAGATTTTTAGAAAATTTCGCCAGAGTTTCCCCTGTAACTGGAGGTGGCCACGCTTTCAAGCGTATCATTTTCTTTTACAAAAACATCTCAACAATTTATCAAATCAACCGAAACAATTTTCCAACATGCTAAACAAGTTTTAACACTTCAAATTGTAGATTATTTTGCGAGGTCGTATTACCACATGAACTTGTAATTTTTCCAAGAGTCGTTTTGTAGATCACTTTATATTAGTGGATCTATTCATATAATAACTTAGTCTTGTAAAAACCCCGTTTTTAGAAACAATCACTCTTCACAACTTCCCGACAACTTTTGTAAAAACTCAATATTTTGTCGGATCTTTTATGTACAAGTGTTTCTACACTTGTAGTTTATAGAAAATCATACTTATTCATATCTTACCCATTTTTATAAAAACGTGATTTTCTCGACACCCGGTCCTACGAATATACCACTTGTACATCCGTAGATCGGCTTGTTTTAGATACTATTTTTCATGTCAAAACATTTTTACACAAGTTCATGTTTCCCGTGTGGTGGAGTTTCACCTTTTAACCCTTGTACACAAGAAACAAGTGTATGTCAAGATACGCGATCCGGACAAAGTCGGGTTAAACGATGATGAGAGCCACCACATCGTAGATCGGGCCATATTAATCAACATATTCAAGTACTACGACTTTTACACGCGTTATGTGCTTTTATCCAACGAAATACACGTTTTTGAAGACTTTAAAGTTTCATTTAGCGGGTTACCGACATTCAACCATCAAAAATCCTTTTAACCACTTTAGACACGATTAATAATGAGTTTTAAACGTTATACCTCTAGCTCGGGGCTAGGGAAGATCTATGGCGAAAACTGAGTGGATAATAGCAAACGGTAGAGGTCCTTCGCGTTCCGTTTGTTCCGAGCTCCGTTGTACGTAACCACCGATACTTGAATATACTTGGAATTAGCAAAGCTCGAACCGACAATGGATGTGGGGGTGGGGTGGCTCACGGCCGAGAGGGGCAAGGGGAGAGGGAGAGAGAGTGAGGTGAAGTGTGTGTGTGTTTGTGTGTGAGAGGTGAGGGGCTTTTTATAGAGATTTCGTCCTCGATCCACGTGCAATCTAATTAAATATTCAAATGTGTACCCTCCCCGGTCCCACTAGTTGGCCGATTTCCTTAGGATGTAATGACATCCGGTTCGTTTTCAATCGTTCAGTTACGGTTCAGTTACGTTAAGTGCATTACTTTAAGGTACTAACCTCGTTAGTTGCTTTAGTGCATCAAAAGCGGGTGTTAGGGTAATCAGGGACCCTAACTGGCTCAGAAAAAAAAATACCAATATTAATTTTGGCAATATTTTTATGTTCCGGGTATTGTCCGGTTGTTCGGTCGGATAGTAATCCGTTAAAGTGCTTAAGATATCCGTTAAGCGTCACAAATAATATTTTTAGCGACACAATTTATTCTGCAAAGTGTCGGGAATAATTCCTCATATTTTGGCACTTTATTAATTAGCTAGAAGCTAGTGTGTTGATAAAAGTGCTGTGTTTTGTGCTAAAAGTATGTTTTAGGCACATCCAAATCTCTGTATCTTATCCCTAGAGACGTAATCATACAACCCTTGTATTCCTACACACACTCTGGGTGTAGTAAAAATATTTTGACTCATTCAGGCCCTTAGAGGCAGTGTTTGCCTGATGCTGGCTATACCAGCAAGTTCACTGTGTATCCGTTTAGTGCTACTGTGCTTTTGTGCATCATGTTTGTCACTAAGGTTCAGTAAATAAGTAGTGTAGTGACAGGAATATCAAAGTATGATGCAGATATGTACAAGTACCAACAATCAAGTAGCAGTTTATCAGCAAACTCAGTAAAGCACAGTAATTAGGCATCAATTAATAATTAATTAAGTTGTACGGATACCTGGTTTTGTGAGGGTTGTCACATTAAACACATGGGAAAATCCCAAGTTTCCAGTACACACATTTTTATAGGGATAAACCCTATTTTATTTAAATAAAACATCTCTTTATTTAGGTAACTTTTATAGCCACTTTTCCAAGCCTTCAGTGCTGTCCAGCTGGCTTCTATTTGGCTTTCACATTTTGTTACCTGAAACGAGTTTAAAAACATTTTGTCAGTGGGAAATACTGGTGAGTGAATCCCAGTTAAATCAAGACTGGTAAAACCGTTTACAGCATTGAGGGCAGTCGCGCAATTACATTTGTTTATTTTCTACTTTAATTACTACCTACAGTACTGTCAACCCGACTTGTGATCGTGTTACTACTCACAGTGTAATAACAAATTTTGTATACATAACCCCAACATGCTGACGATAATTGTAGAATACAAATACTCAATCACTGGTTAATATAATGTAAAACATTTGAGGTTTTGTAAAAACAATTTGCAAAAAGGAGGATTACTCACATTGCTATCTTAGGGTTTTCTTTTGTAATTTCCTGGTGATTATCTATTAATTACACAATGCACACGCGTTAGTATAATTACCCAATATTTACATTAGTAGTACCCTCCCCGAGACAGAACTCCAACGACTACGTTGGGCAGAACCTCGACAGCCGTTACGGAGGACTAGATCAATCGGGCAGCGTTTCTAATACGTAACCGGGGGTTAAAATACTTACAACGAGGCAGAACTTCGCTAACTAGGGGGGGTATAATGCCCGGGTATAGCTTCTACACTATAGAAATTGAGAGAAAGATTTGAGATTTGAACGACGAAGACTGAAGGCAGATTGCATCTATTTATAGTGTCTGTTCGACACTTTGTCGCGCCCCGCGTAAGCCGAAGGCTTAGCCTTCGCGGCCCGCGAGCTAGGGGTAGTAGGGCCTAGCTTGGTCGACTCAGACCACTAGCCTTCACATGCGTTATGCCACGTGGCACCTCAGGGTGCGGCCTGGTGGTTGATCTGTCGCGGCCCGCATAAGACGAACAACAAGTCTTCGCGGCCCGCGAGCGCCCCATAAAACTTGATTTTATTTGATTTTTAATTATATAAAGTTACATAGGGTCAAATCTTGTATTCGGGGTGTATTTTCGGATGTCTAGGGGTATTCGAAATATATTAGGGGTGTCGGAAATAATTTTGGAGGGTTGTTATATCCTCCCCACCTTGTTTTAGAACTCGTCCTCGAGGTCTACTGAAATAGATGTGGATATTTCCTTTGCATCTCTAATTCAAGCTCCTAAGTGTATTTCGGTCCTCTCTTGGAGTCCCATTTCACTTTGACCAGAACTAATCTCTTGTGTTTGAGATTCTTGACTTTCTTGTCTTCAATTTGTAGAGGCTTTTCTACAAACTTAAGCTTTTCATTTACCTCTATGCCCTTAAGAGGCACTACCAGTGATTCATCGGCTAAGCACTTTTTGTGATTACATACATGAAATACATCATGTATTCCTGCCATTTCCTCTGGCAGTTGTAGCTGATAAGCTACAGGTCCTATTCTTTTAATAATCTCAAAAGGTCCAACATACCTAGGGCTTAGCTTTCTCCTTTTGATAAATCTTACCACTCCTTTCCAAGGAGAAACTTTCAATAACACCTTGTATCCTACTTGAAACTCCAATGGTTTTCGCCGGTTATCAGCATAACTCTTTTGTCGATCACGTGCTGCTTTCAGTCGTTCCTTGACTTGAATAATCTTGTCGGTTGTTTCTTGCACTATCTCAGATCCGGATAGTTGCTTTTCTCCAATTTCTGCCCAACAGACTGGAGTTTGCCATTTTCGTCCATAAAGTGCTTCGAATGGCACAACATTGATACTTGTGTGATAGGTGTTATTGTAAGAAAATTCTATTAATGGTAGATGATCGTCCCAATTACCTCCAAAGTCAATTATACAAGCTCTAAGTATATCTTCCATTATCTGAATTTTCCTTTCGCTTTGTCCGTCCGTTTGAGGATGATAAGTTGTGCTTAGATTCAACTTGGTTCCTAGCTTTTTGTGTCAAAAAATGAGAGGTAAAACGGCTATCTCTATCGGAAACAATTGATAAAGGAATTCCATGTAATGAAACTATTTCATTTACATATAACTTAGCTAATTGTTCCATACTGAAGGTTTCCTTCATTGGTAGGAAATGAGCTGACTTAGTTAGCCTGTCTGCAATCACCCAGATTGTATCATTACCTTTTCTTGTTTTGGGTAATTTGGTAACAAAATCCATTGTTACCAATTCCCATTTCCAAACTGGCATCTCTAACTGCTGCAACAAACCGGAGGGTTTCTGATGTTCAGCTTTAACTTCTGAACAGGTTAAACACTTAGAAACATAAGCTGCTATATCTTTCTTCATTCCTACCCACCAAAAATTCTTTCTTAAATCCTGATACATCTTATCACTTCCAAGATGCATCGTATACTTGGACTTATGGGCTTCTTCTAATATACGGTGACATAGGTTTCCTAGTTTGGGTATCCACATTCTTTTCTTATGGAATCTCCAGATTTGTAGGACCGAGTTTGACCGTCGTTTAAGACAATCGGAGCTAGCAACTACCGAAAATGTAGCGGAAATACAAAATCGGCATGAATCAAAGCAAGAAAGGAGTAGAAACAGAAGTAATACACTTTAACACCGTTTTCTCATTCAACTTTCACAAAATACAAGGTCAGCAGGTCGGCTACACTTGTGACATCGACGTGCAAAATGAGAAAACACTTGGGGTATTTATAGGGAAATAGTTTCGCTTATGTGGACAGTCCATATGAGCGAAACCTTTTAACAAATAGTTTCGCTTATATGGACATGTCCATATAAGCGAAACCTTTACATGAAAACCCAAATTTTACACTATTAACCCCTATACAATACATAATTAACACATCTAGACCCTATACATTCAACAACTAAGACTAAGACGCAGGCTTTAGACATTATGCACCAACAAACTCCCCCTTGGATACAGCCGCAGTCTTCGTCTTGTCTTAGGGTCTTCAGATGGCTCTATACTTTTCGTCTCTTGGTTTTGCCTTCCTACTAAGCGCAATCCTTATTCTTTCATTCTCTTTCTTCTTTGCTTTTTCTTCTTCAGCTTGAATATTTATAAATGTACCTCTCTTTTCTTCAAGCTTTTGACGTTCACGTTTGGCTTTCCTTTTCATCTTCTCATCAAGCGACCACCAAGATGATTTCCATTTACTTTCAGAATTGATACCTTTCTGAAAGCAAAGGGCAACAACACGTTGAAACTGTTGCACTTGTTCTCTATCTTCTGGTTGATAATGAATCTTGTTGATGAAAAGACATTCAATATCCTTCACAGAACAATTTACAAGCCACATAGGATCATAAACATGTATATCTCGTATCTCCCCTCCTGCTCTGTAAGTGATTATAGCTTCGGTTGAAATGCAACTATAAATCCAACCAATGAAGCCTTTATAAAAGTCTTGTTCCATCTGAGGCATTGGTATCGTTTTCATCGTTCTTGGCGGTTTGACATTCAAAATAGTCTCTTCAACTCCTGTTTCAGGATCAACCCTCTGTACTCTCTTAGGATGATGTGGCTTCCATTTACGAAAATCTTTTAACGATTCATATTTAATGTAACCCCACATTGCAACATCATTCTTTCGAACAGGATAATCCAAACATCTAACCTTCGGTAGTTCATCCACATCCCACCAAGGTAATGACATAATGTCATATAAACGTTCAAAGTACTGAACTCCGCATTCTCTTCTTATTGCATAAGCATTCACTCGAGGTAAGAAACCCCAACTGATGATGTCACCAAGAGATACACTTCGATCACGCTGGTAATACTTCAAAGGTCTCTTAAACTTTTTCTTGTGACTTTTTCTGAACCATTTCGTCCTATCTTCCTTTTCCATATCCTTTTGAGTGCTTTCAAAGTTGTTATCATTCACCGCCTCAGCTACTTTTTGCCTCAATTCTTCTCTATTCTCCTCTGCAAAGAATTCCATAAGCGTAGGATACTTAGAAGTATCTTCAACCACATCCTCATCACCCGTCCAGTCTTCTACTTCAACTCTGTCGTACTGATCAGCCTCTTCAACATACTTATACGTGTATTCAGGCTGTTGATTAATGTCAAAATAGTTCAACTCTTCTTCAAAATCAAACTTGAACTCAGGATCCACAGTATGCATCATTTCTCTGTAAGCATCCAATCCCAAGATTAACTTCTCAGTATGTTCAATGATCAGAGTTTTACTAGACTCCCCCTTTCCACTTGCTTCCCCTGATTCTTCATTTACCGAATCGTTCATCAAATCATCAACTGTTTTCTCAGTGGAAGCTTCTGTAACTTTCAAACCTGTACCACCTACAGCGTCGCCATCATCATCATCATCAGAACCATGACTGCTCACAGAAAACACTTTTTCATCTTTTTCATCTTCCTCTTCATCCTCCTCTTCATCATCTTCATCATCACTGTTACCCATCAACTCTTCAAGATGTGTTTCATCCTCAAACAAACCAGATATTGCAGTGATAGGCTCAGGATTATCAACAACCATTGAAGGAACAATCGATCTTTCAGTCACAGCTGAACTTCCTTCAACACCTTTGCCTTTGTCTTTCATTTTCTCATCTATTTTGGCTTGACGTTCAGCTCTGAGCTCTTCAACCTGCAGCTCTTCAAACTTTTGTTCTACCGATGTTGCAAGCATGCTTTCAACAACTTTGTTCAGCATATAGAACTCGTGATCTCTTAATGCTTTAGCTGCTTCAAATTCTTTGTTCTTCAACTTAAAGTATTCATTCTGTTCATCACGTCTAGCCTGTTCTTCTTCCAGCTCAGCAACTCTTACTTTCAAGATGTCTATCTCAGATTGATCACTATCAATCTTTTTCACTAACTCTTTTTTATCATTCTCCAATTGCTTCACACGCATTTCTAGAATTTTCTCACAATCCATAACTTTCTTGTTTTCAGCTGCAAGCTTCTTGTTCTCAGCAACAACTTCATCAATTTTCTTTTCAACATTCCTTACTTGTGAAGTGTTGGCAAAATCAAAATCTCCAACATCATCCAGACTCACATTCAAATTAGAAGGAACATTTGGAAAGTTTTGGAATCCTGCAGAACCTGGTGTAAGTTGTCCTTGGGTAAGAGGAGGTGTTTGAAATATTTCTTGTGAAGTAAGAAACGTTTGTTGTGGTGGTGGTGTTTGATGAATAGGTGATGGTTGTCTTAGTGGAGTTGGTTGTTTTGGTGGTGAGGATGGTTGTGGTGGTGTAGGTTGTCGGGGTGGTGATTGAACTGGTGATTGTGGTGGTATTGGTTCATGTGGTGGTGTAGGTGGTTTCTCGGTTTCCTTGGTTTGTTTCTTTTTGAGCACAATCTTCGGCACTTTGATCTTTGGAGTAACTTTGCGAATCTTCGGAGAAACCACTTTCTTTCTAGCTCTACCTTTCTTTTTACCACCTGGAGAAGATTGAGATTCGGAGACATGTTTTGGAGAAGGCACATAAACATCATCATCGTCCCTTTCCTGTCTCTTTCTTTTTCTTAACAACTTCTCTTTTTCCGCTTCCTCTTTAATTCTTCGTAAACGTTCGGCTTCATCTACTACCTCTTCATCTGAAGAACTCGAGGAACTTGTAGTGTCTTTATCAACATCGTCTCCTTCAATATCAGCAACAACTTTCCATTTTCCTTTCTGAGCTTCAACATTTACAACTTGCTCAGCTTCAACTTCAACAACATGCTCTGCTTCAGCTTCCACAGAAGGTCCTCTCTCTAAGACATCTGTATCAAACAACATATCAACATTAAATGGATCATCTTCCGTAGCTGCCACTTGTTCCTTTTCTGTAACGACCACTGGATTATCTTCTTCCGGTTCATCAATCAAAGACATTGTTGCTGCTTTCTTTTGCTTTTTTTTAGGTTTTGATGATGATCCGTCACCCTGTTGAACTATAGGAGTGGCCTTTCTGCGTCTTCTCCCAGTTTCTTTCACATATCACTCATTCTTTGTATTTTTGAAATCTGCAAGAACTTTCAACTCTTCAGCATATGCTGCCTCTTTCATCTCAGCTTCATTTCTCCAATTCTAGGGATCAACTGGATCTGGATCAGCATAGTTAGCATCTTTTATAGCCCCAAAGAATGCAACATCAACTTTCGGTTCAGGGTGGTTCGGGTGATATTTCACAAGCTGTGTAATTGTAATCTTGTTCATATGTGATTGCACCAATAAATCATCCTTTATATTTCTGTCGATCTCAGGATACGCGTGATCAATCAGCATCTGCACGAACCTTGGATACACCCAAGTCTTGCTCTTTGACGTGATGTTTTCTGCCATGTAATGAAACACGATATGCGAAAAGTTATATTTCTTGTTAAGCACTAATGCAGTGACCATGTTCATCTGATAGTCACGCATCGCATCATATCCTCCTTTTGTGTGGCTCAATGACATCAGAATACAATGAATCAAGAACTTGTACGGCTTTGTAAACTTTGACTTTAAATAATTTCCAGCATTTAAAGCTCCTTGATATCCCATTCTCAACATACATCCTTTCACCATTCTCTCCAGAAATCTCATTGGCGAATCAGCTTCATCAGGAAAGTTAATAACTTCACGTATAAGAGCTTCGGTGACAAGAATCTTCTCCATCTTTCCATGCACTTCAACAATCGAAGATATAACTTTATTCTGATCATCATAGCAGGCATTCGTCCAAAAACTTTCAATGTGAGACCTGTAAACTGGCCTTTGATCAGTTAATGCCTTCTGAATGGGAATACGACCCATAAACTCCAATATGCCACTGAAGTTTGCCAAATCTGGGTATTTCTCAGTATCCAAATCACAACAACTATTGTGAAGAGGATCAAATATAACACTAGATCCCTTGCCCATAATTGATATACTAAGAAAGTAACAAAATCTGGTGAAAATCGGACAGCACAACGCTTGAAAATGGTCGTAATATGGTTCCGTTTCAAATCGCCGGAGAGAGATGACGTATAAGCGAAAGGGTAAAAGTGAAATAAAAGCGGAACCCACTGCTTTATATAGGTGGTAAGGTTTCGCTTTTGAGACCAAAATCATATGAGTGGAACTCCAAGACACATACAGGCGAAACTATTTATGAAGCAGCCATATAAGCGAAACCAATTTAAGATGACATAAAAGCGAAACTTTTTGTGATTTTCAAAAATTTAACATTTTATCACTTTTCAGATTAACCACAGTCACACCCAGTTGACCAAGTCCAAGTCAATGACCTTGGTCAACTGCTTGGCCCACCAAGTCCAAGTTAATGGCCTTGGTTGACCGAATTATGAAGTAAGCAGTTGTTTTATCTTGAAAAATAGTTCAAATGAATGAACTTTTAAACGTTTTGAACTTCCACACATTTTTCAACTTGTCCAGCACTGTACCAATCACAATTCTGCCTCACCAGCTTACCCAGCCCTCATCAAACACTGACATGATCTGCACTAAGCTTTGATCTTCCGATTCCCAAAGTCAGTTGTCGAAAATAAATGAGAAACTAAAATCTTTTTGGATTTTAACTAGATAAACTGAAACTATGTACACATAATATTTTTTGCGAGTGTGTTAGGGGATCATATCAGCTGCCAACCAGACACGAGCACCGTTAAGCCGTTTATTTCATATTAAGCTTTTAAACAATTCACGTAGATTGCTGATATATTGATCCTCTTAAATTCTCACAAGATTTTCAATCTGTTAGGGATACTAAATTAGTGTTTTAGGACTTAAACATTTACATGTGTCCCACCTCAGTATATACTCCCGTATCCAGACCCCAGTATTCAGTCTTACAGATGAGTATACCACAGCTGATATCTGTTTAGGGGTAATTGCGAGGGTCGTGAGAGCTCAGGTCGATACTTCCGTATATGCAGAGAGATGACGGCTTCGACTTTAAGGTTTGTCCCCTTTAGAGGATCTTTTGTTTTCAACAGCAGCGACTATCAATTTTATTGTTTCATCAGCATGCTGAGGGCGAGCTTATATTTCAAAGCTTTTGCAGAAAGTATTATCCGGGGACTAGGTCAGTACTTCCATACAACAGATGTCCCGGGATAATACCCCAGATATCACTGAGCATAAAGACCTAGTATCTCAGAATATGGGACCCTTCAAACAGGATTTCAGGGGTTACCTATATATCCTGGAGGTGTTCCCCACGTAAAGGCAAGTGAATTTTATGTTTATATCCCAAACTGATCTACTAATTTTGTAAAAACCTATCAGCACATCTTTAGCGAGACTGCTTAAATGCAATTTAAACACTATAAATCTTTAGCATACTGTGTCCGTCTAGCTGATGTACTATCATTTCCCCTATTCTACACAACTCTTTTTTTTTCTAATGTTTTTGGATTTTTGGATTTTATCATGTTTTTGTGTTTTTCTGCGAATACCTCCCCCTAAAACTAAAACATATTTTTGTGTTTTTGTTTTTATCGAAAAGCATAAAATAAACTGTACAAACAAATTTGACAACTCGATAAAGGTTCACGTCAGATCGCTGCCCAAATCGGCTTCACATTCAATAACCCTCCCAGATTGCAGATTTTTCATCCCGTTTAATTTCAAAAGATAATAAAATATCTTTTTGTCGAATGGTTTAGTGTAAAAATCCGCTTTCTGATCATCGGTGTGCAAGTGTTCAATCCGAATAAACTTTTTCTCATGACAGTCACGGATAAAGTGGTGACGGATTTCAATATGCTTTGTTTTCGAATGGTGAACCGGATTTTTAGTAATATTTATCGCTGCTTCATTGTCCACATAGATAGGTGTATCTAAGAACTGCAAACCAAAGTCTCGCATCTGCTGTTGGATCCAAAGGATCTGCGAACAACAGCTGGAGGCTGAAACGTATTCAGCCTTGCATGTAGAGAGCGCTACTGTGGTTTGTTTCTTACACTGCCAGGTGACGAGTCGAGTTCTGAAGAACTGACACCCAACAGTGGTGGACTTTGCGTTTTGCTTATAGCTCCCAAAGTCAGAATCAGCAAAACCAGATAAAGTAAAATCACCCGATCAAGGGTACCACAAGCCGATGCTTGGGCAACCCTTTAAATACCGTAAAATACGTTTCACTATGGTCAGGTGTGACTGCTTTGGATTTGACTGATATCTGGCGCAGAGACACGTCGGGTACATGATGTCTGGACGGGAAGCCGTGAGATACATTAGTGAGCCAATGATAGATCGGTACAATGTCTCATCCATCTTCACACCTTGCTCGTCTAGACAAATTCCATGATTCTGTGCGAGGGGGGTGGATGCAGGATTGCAATCTGTCATATCGAACTTGTCGAGCACGTCCTTCACATACTTCGTCTGCTGAATGAAGATTCCGTCGGGCATTTGTTCTACCTGCAGCCTGAGGAAGAACTTTATCTCCCCCATTGAGCTCATCTCGAACTTTTTCTTCATCACCTTTTCAAACTCTTTGCACAGGTCGTCGTTGGTGGATCCAAAGATGATATCGTCAACATATATCTGCACGATCAACAAGTGGCCTGCTTCTTCCTTGGTGAACAAAGTGCTGTCTACTGTGCCTTTTGTGAACCCGTTGTCCAGCAAGTATGTCGAAAGCGTCTCGTACCAGGCTCTCGGGGCCTGGTGAAGTCCGTACAGCCCTCATCAAACACTGACATGATCTACACTATGCTTTGATCTTCCAATTCCCAAAGTCAGTTGTCGAAAATAAATGAGAAACTAAAATCTTTTTGGATTTTAACTGGATAAACTGAAACTATGTACACATAATATTTTTTGCGAGTGTGTTAGGGGATCATATCAGCTACCGACCAGACACGAGCACCGTTAAGCCGTTTATTTCATATTAAGCTTTTAAACAATTCACGTAGATTGCTGATATATTGATCCTCTTAAATTCTCACAAGATTTTCAATCTGTTAGGGATACTAAATTAGTGTTTTAGGACTTAAACATTTACATGTGTCCCACCTCAGTATATACTCCCGTATCCAGACCCCAGTATTCAGTCTTACAGATGAGTATACCACAGCTAATATCTGTTTAGGGGTAATTGCGAGGGCCGTGAGAGCTCAGGTCGATACTTCCGTATACGCAGAGAGATAACGGCTTCGACTTTAAGGTATGTCCCCTTTAGAGGATCTTTTGTTTTCAACAGCAGCGACTATCAATTTTATTGTTTCATCAGCATGCTGAGGGCGAGCTTATATTTCAAAGCTTTTGCAGAAAGTATTATCCGGGGACTAGGTCAGTACTTCCATACAGCAGAAGTCCCGGGATAATACCCCAGATATCACTGAGCATAAAGACCTAGTATCTCAGAATATGGGACCCTTCAAACAGGATTTCAGGGGTTACCTATATATCCTGGAGGTGTTCCCCACGTAAACGCAAGTGAATTTTATGTTTATATCCCAAACTGATCTACTAATTTTGTAAAAACCTATCAGCACATCTTTAGCGAGACTGCTTAAATGCATTTTAAACACTACAAATCTTTAGCGTACTATGTCCATGTAGCTGATGTACTATCATTTCCCATATTCCACACAACTCTTTTTTTTTCTAATGTTTTTGGATTTTTGGATTTTATCATGTTTTTGTGTTTTTCTGCGAATACCTCCCCCTAAAACTAAAACATATTTTTGTGTTTTTGTTTTTATCGAAAAGCATAAAATATACTGTACAAACAAATTTGACAACTCGACAAAGGTTCACGTCAGATCGCTGCCCAAATCGGCTTCACATTCAATAACCCTCCCAGATTGCAGATTTTTCATCCCGTTTAATTTTAAAAGATAATAAAATCTCTTTTTGTCGAATGGTTTAGTGTAAAAATCCGCTTTCTGATCATCGGTGTGCAAGTGTTCAATCCGAATAAACTTTTTCTCGTGACAGTCACGGATAAATTGGTGACGGATTTCAATATGCTTTGTTTTCGAATGGTGAACCGGATTTTTAGTAATATTTATCGCTGCTTCATTGTCCACATAGATAGGTGTATCTAAGAACTGCAAACCAAAGTCTCGCATCTGCTGTTGGATCCAAAGGATCTGCGAACAACAGCTGGAGGCTGAAACGTATTCAGCCTTGCATGTAGAGAGCGCTACTGCGGTTTGTTTCTTACACTGCCAGGTGACGAGTCGAGTTCTGAAGAACTGACACCCAGCAGTGGTGGACTTTGCGTTTTGCTTATAGCTCCCAAAGTCAGAATCAGCAAAACCAGATAAAGTAAAATCACCCGATCAAGGGTACCACAAGCCGATGCTTGGGCAACCCTTTAAATACCGTAAAATACATTTCACTATGGTCAGGTGTGACTGCTTTGGATTTGACTGATATCTGGCGCAGAGACACGTCGGGTACATGATGTCTGGACGGGAAGCCGTGAGATACATTAGTGAGCCAATGATAGATCGGTACAATGTCTCGTCCATCTTCACACATTGCTCGTCTGGAAAAATTCCATGATTCTGTGCGAGGGGGGTGGATGCAGGACTATAATCTGTCATATCGAACTTGTCGAGCACGTCCTTCACATACTTCGTTTGCTGAATGAAGATTCCGTCGGGCATTTGTTCTACCTGCAGCCTGAGGAAGAACTTTATCTCCCCCATTGAGCTCATCTCGAACTTTTTCTTCATCACCTTTTCAAACTCTTTGCACAGGTCGTCGTTGGTGGATCCAAAGATGATATCGTCAACATATATCTGCACGATCAACAAGTGGCCTGCTTCTTCCTTGGTGAACAAAGTGCTGTCTACTGTGCCTTTTGTGAACCCGTTGTCCAGCAAGTATGTCGAAAGCGTCTCGTACCAGGCTCTCGGGGCCTGGTGAAGTCCGTACAGCCCTCATCAAACACTGACATGATCTGCACTATGCTTTGATCTTCCGATTCCCAAAGTCAGTTGTCGAAAATAAATGAGAAACTAAAATCTTTTTGGATTTTAACTGGATAAACTGAAACTATGTACACACAATATTTTTTGCGAGTGTGTTAGGGGATCATATCAGCTACCGACCAGACACGAGCACCGTTAAGCCGTTTATTTCATATTAAGCTTTTAAACAATTCACGTAGATTGCTGATATATTGATCCTCTTAAATTCTCACAAGATTTTAAATCTGTTAGGGATACTAAATTAGTGTTTTAGGACTTAAACATTTACATGTGTCCCACCTCAGTATATACTCCCGTATCCAGACCCCAGTATTCAGTCTTACAGATGAGTATACCACAGCTGATATCTGTTTAGGGGTAATTGCGAGGGCCGTGAGAGCTCAGGTCGATACTTCCGTATACGCAGAGAGATGACGGCTTCGACTTTAAGGTGTGTCCCCTTTAGAGGATCTTTTGTTTTCAACAGCAGCGACTATCAATTTTATTGTTTCATCAGCATGCTGAGGGCGAGCTTATATTTCAAAGCTTTTGCAGAAAGTATTATCCGGGGACTAGGTCAGTACTTCCATACAGCAGAAGTCTCGGGATAATACCCCAGATATCACTGAGCATAAAGACCTAGTATCTCAGAATATGGGACCCTTCAAACAGGATTTCAGGGGTTACCTATATATCCTGGAGGTGTTCCCCACGTAAACGCAAGTGAATTTTATGTTTATATCCCAAACTGATCTACTAATTTTGTAAAAACCTATCAGCACATCTTTAGCGAGACTGCTTAAATGCATTTTAAACACTACAAATCTTTAGCATACTGTGTCCGTATAGCTGATGTACTATCATTTCCCCTATTCTACACAACTCTTTTTTTTCTAATGTTTTTGGATTTTTGGATTTTATCATGTTTTTGTGTTTTTCTGCGAATACCTCCCCTTAAAACTAAAACATATTTTTGTGTTTTTGTTTTTATCGAAAAGCAGAAAATAAACTGTACAAACAAATTTGACAACTCGACAAAGGTTCACGTTAGATCGCTGCCCAAATCGGCTTCACATTCAATAACCCTCCCAGATTGCAGATTTTTCATCCCGTTTAATTTCAAGATAATAAAATCTCTTTTTGTCGAATGGTTTAGTGTAAAAATCCGCTTTCTGATCATCGGTGTGCAAGTGTTCAATCCGAATAAACTTTTTCTCGGAGTCACGGATAAAGTGGTGACGGATTTCAATATGCTTTGTTTTCGAATGGTGAACCGGATTTTTAGTAATATTTATCGCTGATTCATTGTCCACATAGATAGGTGTATCTAAGAATTGCAAACCGAAGTCTCGCATCTGCTGTTGGATCCAAAGGATCTGCGAACAACAGCTTGAGGCTGAAACGTATTCAGCCTCGCATGTAAAGAGCGCTACTGCGGTTTGTTTCTTACACTGCCAGGTGATGAGTCGAGTTCCGAAGAACTGACACCCAGCAGTGGTGGACTTTGCATTTTGCTTACAGCTCCCAAAGTCAGAATCAGCAAAACCAGATAAAGTAAAATCACCCGATCGAGGGTACCACAAGGCGATGCTTGGGCAACCCTTTAAATACCGTAACATACGTTTCACTATGGTCAGGTGTGACTGCTTTGGATTTCACTGATATCTGGCGTAGAGACACGTCGGGTACATGATGTCTGGACGAGAAGCCGTGAGATACATTAGTGAGCCAATGATAGATCGGTACAATGTCTCGTCCATCTTCACACCTTGCTCGTCTGGACAAATTCCATGATTCTGCGCGAGGGGGGTGGATGCAGGACTGTAATCTGTCATATCGAACTTGTCGAGCACGTCCTTCACATACTTCGTCTAGTGAATGAAGATTCCGTCGGGCATTTGTTCTATCTGCATCCCGAGGAAGAACTTCATCTCCCCCATTGAGCTCATCTCGAACTTTTTCTTAATCACCTTTTCAAACTCTTTACACAGGTCGTCGTTGGTGGATCCAAAGATGATATCGTCAACATATATCTGCACGATCAACAAGTGGCCTGCTTCTTCCTTGGTGAACAAAGTATTGTCTACTGTGCCGCTTGTGAACCCGTTGTCCAGCAAGTATGTCGAAAGCGTCTCGTACCAGGCTCTCGGGGCCTGGTGAAGTCCGTACAGCGCTTTGTCCAGTAGATACACCAGTCTGTGAACCCCGGCGGCTGCCCCACATACACTTCTTCTCTGATTGTGCCGTACAGGAAGGAAGATTTGACGTCAAGTTGATAAACTTTAAAATCTTTCCAAGATGCAAAGGCTAGAAAAATCCGAATTGATTCAAGTCTTGCAACCGGTGCGTAAACTTCATCGTAATCTATTCCTTCCTGTTGACTGAATCCTTGAACCACAAGTCGTGCCTTGTTTCTCACCACAACACCTCTGTCATCACGCTTACACTTAAAAACCCATTTTGTCTTGATTAACTTCTGATTCTTTGGCAGATCGACAAGTCTCCAGACGCCCAGCTTTTCAAACTGTTGCAGCTCCTCCTGCATAGCATTCACCCAGCTATCCTCGGTTAATGCCTCTTGGTAGGTTCTGGGCTCTATCTGCGAAATGAAACATTTAAGTGAGACTTCTTTCTGCATATCAGCAATAGATGAGTAAAAACAAGTAAGAGCTCGGTCTATTTGATGTCGGGTCTTTACACCACTTTGTAGGTCACCAATGATCTGTTCTGAAGGGTGGTAAGACAAAGTCCGTGGCATAGGATTTTCAGGCACTATCACTTCCGATTCCAAATTCGATATGTCGAGATCAACGATTTGATCCTCAGCCTCCGTCGAAGTTTCATTTGGCTCCTCGTCAAAGGATGGAGCGGGTTCCTCCTCTGAGTCGTCAGAAACGTCAAATGATGGAGCGGGTTCCTCTGGTGGTTCGTGAGTAGTTCCACTTGGTCCTGCTTCATTGTCGTGAGTACCCACGGTGGGTTGAGAAACTTCTAGCGGACTAGACACAGGCTCTTATGAAGTATATTGCTGATACTGGTACAGAAAAGCCAATTCCTCATCACTCAGCTCGACAGGCAGTTGAAACGACTCCCAGAGTTTGTCGTAATCGATTAAGAATCTTTGTCCGGGAAGTTGTGGCGATGGAGTGTGATTCTGACAATCCACGTGTTGGACTTGAATCACCTTCCCCAGGCATGGTACGAACACCCTCTTCAGCGGGCTTGCGTAACCTACAAAGAAACCCTCATTGGCTTTTGCTCCAAATTTACCATTTTCATCTATAAACGTGCAAGGCGATCCAAACGGTTCTAAAAACTCAAGATTTGGCTTGTAACGGTGCAGCAGCTCAAAGCAAGTCTTCTTGTATTTCTTGACATTGAGAACTCTATTCAAAGTGTAACAGGCTGCTGAAACTGCTTCACTCCAGAAGTAGATTGGTAGCTTGGAATCGGCTAACATCGTACGGGCTATCTCAATCAGGGTCCGATTCTTTCGTTCAGCTACGCCGTTTTGCTGTGGTGTGTATGGCGCACTGAATTCATGAAGAATTCCCTTCTCGTTACAGAACTCGTATATCTTGTTGTTCTTGAATTCCGTTCCGTTGTCGCTCTGAATCCTCCGGATTGGCAGTTTATACACCGTTTCCATTTTCTTGAAAAGCATCATCAATGACTCGAATGTTTGATCTTTTTGTTCTAAGCACACAACCCACGAAAACCTCGTAAAGTCGTCTGTCACCACCAAACAATATAAATCTCCGCTAATGCTCTTGACGTTGACAGGCCCGAAGAGATCCATGTGCAATCTCTCAAGAGGTAACCTGATAGAGTTGAGCATCTTCGGTGGATGTGACTTCCGAGTCTGCTTTCCCTTTTTACATGCAATACAATCATCATTTAAGTGAAAGTTTTTCACATTAACACCCTCAACTAAATCGTTATGTAGTAAAAAGTTCATTTTTTGCACGTGAATGTGACCCATTTTCCGGTGCCACATTATGGACTCCTTTTCAGTAGCTTTAGACTTAGTGACAAAACACTGTTTTTGATGAGTTGTTGGCGATGCGACACTCATGTCCAAAATATAAAGATCATTTACCCGCGGAGTGCGCAACAACAACTCATCAGGGATTTTAAACCCTGGTTTCAACACTAAACATTCATATTTAGTAAAATGTACACTAAACGCTTTATCACAAATCTGTGATATACTCAGTAAGTTGTTTTCCAGCTCGACTATATAGTTCACTTTGTCAAATGAGATCACTCCGTTTATAAGCGTTCCTTGACCAACTATTCTTCCTCCTTGATTCCCTGCAAACCCAACATAGCTTCCATTGATTGACTTAACATCATAAAGAAGAGCTAAAGTCCCAGTCATATGTCGTGAAGCTCCACTATCCATAATCCATCTTGATAGAATTGACTTGGGCAGCCCCTGCAAACATCAAAAAAACAATTTATTCAAACAATGAAGCCCATGATTTCTTAACTTCCGACATACTTCCGAACACAACATCACACTTTTCATTTGTTTTAGGAAAATCAAATGTGACATTTGGAACCTCTTCTTTCACAATTGTTTTAACTTTGTTAGTTATTGGTGGAAATTCATCAAGAAACTTATCAACTTCATTTTCAAAATCAACCACATCATCTTTAAAAAGATTTGAATCAATTTTCAAAGCGTTCTCCATCTTCTTGACCTCAACCGACGGTTTCGATTTCGCGATCCAAGATTGATTTTCAAAAATTTTCGTCTTAGGGTAAAACTTTGAAGTCTTGCTAGTCTTAGAGGATTCGCCAATCTCGAAAGTCGATTTAGGCTTATCCTCCGACTTCAACGATTCACCTCTTTTCAAAATACGGACCAGAGAAACCATTTCCTTTTTACCTTTTGAAACAACTGGTGATTTAGGTCGAGATTTTTGAACCATTTGTTTTTGAACATTTTGTTTTTGAACATTTGCTTTTTCAACCTTTGGTTTCTCAACCATTTGTTTGTGAACTGGTTTTTCAACAACATGTTTCTTAAACACTTTTTGACACTGTTTTGCCATGTGTCCAATCTCATTTCAGCGATAGCACACCCTTTTATCATACTCGACAAAAGTAGTATTGACCGATTCTTCTTTAAGCTTCTTTGCTGCATTGAAATCGTCCACAGCTTTTTGATGTGAAACGAAAATCATCAGAAACGAAAATGAACTAACGGAGTCATTTTCAACGGTTGCTTCATCAGAGTTGGAAATGAAGGATTACACCACGGATATTCATTTCCCCAACGGATAAATCGTCAGCAACGAAAATGAACTAACGGAGTTATTTTCAACGGTTGCTTCATCAGAGTTGGAAATGAAGGATTACACAACGGATATTCATTTCCCCAACGGATAAATCGTCAGAAACGAGAATGAACTAACAGAGTCATTTTCAACGGTTGCTTCATCAGAGTTGGAAATGAAGGATTACACAACGGATATTCATTTCCCCAACGGATAAATCGTCAGAAACAAAAATGAACTAACGGAGTCATTTTCAACGGTTGCTTCATCAGAGTTGGAAATGAAGGATTACACAACGGATATTCATTTCCCCAATGGATAAATCGTCAGA
Organism: Helianthus annuus; assembly: GCF_002127325.2. NCBI lineage: Eukaryota > Viridiplantae > Streptophyta > Magnoliopsida > Asterales > Asteraceae > Helianthus > Helianthus annuus. Next base: position 95,177,463 of record NC_035437.2, read on the forward strand.
AACGAAAATGAACTAACGGAGTCATTTTCAACGGTTGCTTCATCAGAGTTGGAAATGAAGGATTACACAACGGATATTCATTTCCCCAACGGATAAATCGTCAGAAACAAAAATGAACTAACGGAGTCATTTTCAACGGTTGCTTCCTCAGAGTTGGAAATGAATAGGGTTAACTCTAGACACATGACAGAACTTGCTGTGATTCCTGTGTACTGAATTCCATAATTATGTATGCATCCATAATTACGTAATCCCTTGCACAGTCCGCACAGTTTGTTTTGTAATGTTTTGGGGAAGGATATCAAACTTGTGATGAGGGTGACTAGACTTCCATCGGTTCCTTTTAATTAGATCGACAGGGGATCTTCTTAGTTAGTCCACCAAGGAGTCCTTTCAGCTATATCATCACATGATATCCCTAGCCAGATTTTTGAATCAATCTGTTTAACTAGACCACTCAAGGGGTCTAATTATGAAGTAGTACTTTATAGGACCTTTCATTTAATAGGACCAACGGTAAAAGCGTCTCATGTAAAGGGGTCGTAATAAATCCCAGAACTAAAAAAGCGTCCTAACATCTCAAATAAGATTATGAAACCAATTTTATGGTCGCGTAATATATCTTTGAACAATCAAAATAGTGTCCTAATAAAAACATATTAGGACACTTTTACGATGTTTTAACATGTGCTTACATACTTTTAATCTTTTGATACACTTACAAGCGTTCTTAGAAATTAATTGATAGGACCCTTATAATGTAACATTATAGCTAATTTAGTACCAAGAAAAGGGTCCTAATATAACAAATAAGATTATAAAACCAATTTTATGGTCGCATAATATGTCTATAGACAACTTAAATAGTGTCCTAAAAAGAACATATTAGGACACTTTTACAATGTTCTAATATGTGATTACCTACTTTTAATCTTTTGATACACATACAAGCGTCCTTAAAAATTAAGTTATAGGACCCTTATGATGTAACGTTATAGCTACTTTAATATTAATAAAATGGTCCTAATATCCCAAATAAGATTATAAAACCAATTTTATAAACAGACCATCAACATATAACATCCTAATAGTTATTGTATAACATCAACTAATGAAAGAAATAAAACTTCATTATATTTCAAATAAGCATGTTCTTAACAAAAACACTAACCATAAATACGTTATAACATTATCTAACATAAATTCTTAACATTTAACAACGAAATTAATACAATTAAAGAAATAAGAAGGATAAAATCTTGAGTCCTCAATCCTCATGGACTACCTACAAATCAACCATACATGTATAAGCATTAAGTTCCATGACATTAAAATTATTTGTATCACAAGTTTAACAAATACATACCAAGATTAATGGATAGGGCCATGCGATGGATACACTAATACAATCTTGAATTGTAGAAAATAAACCATATGCTCTTACCAAGTTTTCATCCTTTTTTTATTGGTACTTGAACGTTTACCTCACAGCATTCTGGTCCAATCTCTGTACCACCAACTAGATCATTTGGGTCCAAGCTCTGGACCCTTCCTCTTGCTACAGTCTCGGTAGAGTTCAGAATGCTTTTGAGAAAAACTTTATCTCCGACCTAGATTTTAGTTTTCAACAAATATTTATTAAACTCTAGTTATAATAGTGCAAAAAATCATTTTACAAAAAAATTAATAAAGAGCACGTAATATATAAATAAAACTGTCATATATTCAACCTTCCTCTCAAAAAATACATGAGCAAGGGGTTGAGCGTTTACTATGACTATGGTAATTATATTATCACTGAATAATTCAAACACACTGAATGACTGAAATGAGCAAGATCACTTACCAACTCCAAGGTGGGTATTAACACGGGCATAACGAGCAGTACCAGTGAGATTTTTGTTTTCTCTAGAATAAAAATTAAAAAGTATACATCAGTAATCAGTTGTGATGCCTAACAGCAAGCAAATAGTAACATAACATCATTTCCGCTCAAATTTTTGCATAATGAAATCCAATACCTGTATGGTATGTGCTTATGTGTCTGGAAATCCCTATACTTTTTGGCCAGACCGTAATCTATAATGTAAACCTATTGGAAATATAACCAAACATAAATAAATGTTGATGATCAGAATCTCAAACAGAAAAATGTATATAAACTCGTTAGAAGTGCAATTGAGTTCGTACAAAAAGAGAGTACCTAATTTTCCTTTCGCCCTAAACCCATCAAAAAGTTATCTGGCTTTATATCACGGTGAAGGAAACCTCGTGAATGCATATATTCAACCATATTTATCTGCATAAAACAATAAAAAAAGAATGTGTTAAAAGAGTGTTAAGATAATGTGCTCTGTTAATCTCATTAGCCAAGATGGGATGCTAATGTCTCGGTTGTTTTGCTAATGCAACTTTCTTTTCGACTCTTCTCGAGCAGGGCATTATTGGCTCATAAACATGAAACCGAAATTTGAATTCTCACCATTATTGAACATATGAAGCACCTTTAAGTTTGAAGAGTTTACTACATAATGAGATCCTCGATGAAGTAGTAATAGGTTTTGGTGAGCAAACTCAGTCTAGAAAAAGAAACAAACAAATAAACATCACCTTACAAGCTAAATATGTATAATGTATGATAGCTTAGTTGATGAAGGACAAACACACATACCTCAGAAGGTGTTGGGCTGGGACTATCATCCGTCTCTAAATCATAATGCATAATACCTCCATCAAGGGATCTGCAGCCTCAGGTTCCACATTATCACTACAAAGAAGTTGCGCAATAGCGGCGACTTGTCGCCACTAATGAGCCGGAGAATCAGCAATTCGAAATATTCGTACGGTTTTCGAAATATTCGTACCATTTTCGAAGTGGCGTTGGAGAATCAGGCGAGATGGAGGTGCTCCAACAGAGTGAAGGTGGTGCGGCGGTGCGGCAATGCTGCGGCAGAGTGACAACTATTCTTTAATTCCCTGTCCATTGACCAAAGTTGTTATAGCAACTCCCAGTCTACAAATCATGACATTAGCTTCTCAGTTTTTGCACATAATTTTGTTTCAAGTTTTTGTAACTCTGCATGATTGAATGATAAGCTTAGCAAAAATTTCCTCAACATCAACAAACAAGAAGGCTTCCAAGTGTGATCTAGTGTATTGACTAGCTAGTACTTTTTCATGGGTAACTTCTTTAGCTTGGTTTAAAAAAGTGCGAGGCGCTCCGAAGCATTTTGGTTCCAAAATCTTTAAGCGAAGCGAGAGCTTCACGTATACGAAGCGCTCAAAAAAAAATATTGTACAAATCAATATGACCTATTCTACTTGTTAATCAATAATAAACACAAAAACATGATTAAAAACATACTTAACACATAAAAAACATAGTTAAAACATAAATCAAAGTCAAAACACACTTAAAACATAAACATAAAAATAGTCTTTAATCTTTAATCGTAGGAGAAGAGGAAGGGAGTAGCTGAATATGTTAAAAGATAGCTAACATTCTTTTTTTAGGGTAAAGAAGTAGCGGCCTCATTTAAACCCTATATAAAGGCTATTGGGCCTAATAAATGACCCAAATGTGACCTGATTGGGTTGAAGCGTCGCCTCAAACCAAGGTTGCTTCACGCTTAAAGTTCGCCTCAAAACGCTTCACATGTTGTGACGCCTCAGAGCAAAAAAAAGCAACATTCCCAGCGCTTCAGCGCCTCACGCTTTAAGCGCGCTTTTAAACCAAGTTCTTTAGTTAAGTACATATTAGGATGGGTTCCCTATTGAGATGACATTGAAATGTCTCTATTGGAAGAGAAACATATGCATTTTGCTTTTTATCCAATGCTTCAGCAAGATCTGCATTGTACTAATAACATCCAGCAACATCATCCTAGATTATATAAGAGTGTGTGCGTATTTATTAAAATTTGGACAGTTAATCATTAGGTTGATATTCAAAGAAATTATTTGCAAGAATGTTAAAGATTTTATAGTTCTTTTACTGTAAACAACATTCCTAGCACCAGTAACAATAGAAGTCACATAACTATTTTTCATTATACTTACCCAAGATCTTCCAACTTGCGCTGAGTGCCAACATTCATTACAAAGAACCCACTTAAGACCAATCAGGTTCACTTTTAGTTAATTGGCAATCTTTCTTAAAAATTAAGTATGTTACATCATTAACTATAAGAGCATTATGTGACAAACTCAAAGGTAACATTACAAGGGAAATGGGCCAGGAGTGTTACCTGCTTTTTACACTAAAATTGTCATGAAATATGGTCTAGGAAATCAAGCATACGTTGATTTTCTGACCCTATTCAGCAATCATCTTCTAAGACTGTGGGGTATGGGGCGTGGGTTGGGGCGGCGGTTTGGGTTCAATGTCGGCTGCTCCACCCTGGGCAAGCGTTGAGCATGGCGTTGCCCCTTTGGCTTGGGGCGGGGACTTGGTAATATGGCTGACTTTGGTTGGCTGGTTTGATCTAGCTGTTGGGGTTAGCCGTTGCCAAACCAAAAAAAATCCACATGGCTGGCCACGCCAAGGTAAGCCACGCCACACCACACCCCTAGTTTTTTTAGTATTATCTTGTGGATCCCACCCTCGCCACGTGTTGAGCAATGCCCCCAACCCAAGCCCCGCCACACCCCATAGATATTGAAGCTACATGCCTACATCATAATCCTACTTCTTTCACTTGATTAAATATAGATAATCAACAATCATATGTTCATATGAAATCATATCCTTTTAGTGATGTTGCAAGAACTATCAGATAAAAAGAGCAATGCGTATATAGCCATTAGGGCAGGTCAAAATGTACGATTAAAAATGACAAAATTATCAATTTAAATGAGGCTCTATTACGTATTGCATTCACTATTTATAAGAAAGTAAACAAAATATTTATGAAAAAAAACTAGAGATTCAACAGAGAAAACAAAGCCCTAACCTTAATTAATGGTTTTCTCCAGCAGCCAATGGGCAAATTATCCCACAAAGACGGATCATGTATTGGCGTGGCAGTAATTGCTGTAATCCCAGTGACATCATTCAAATGGAACCCAAAAAGGATGTCCATCATCTTCAACCATTGCAGTTCGTCTGCTGCCATTTCTCTTTCATGATCCTATCCACAAAGGCCATAAGAAAACGATCGGAGCGGAAAATTAACTAGGGTTCATCAAGGAGAGATTAAGTATGGAAGAGAATCCAAATTTGTTGCGATTTATTTAGGGATTTGATTTGGGAGGGAATTGAAATTCTAGTAATGGGGGGAACTGAAATTTTAGGGGAGGAAAATTAATAGATTGGAAATTTTATTAGAGGAATTCAAGTTGTGAAAGTGGGAAATATTATAAAAAAATTTCACTGGCACAAGTCAAGTGTTGCTAGGCTATGAGGTGTGGGGGCTATATGGGCTCCATCCCCGTCACGTCATCATCTATCACCACACCCTTCATGTGGGGGCTTCATGGGGCTCCATCTTAGTAACCATGTATAGCGCCCATGGCTTGGATATGAACCAATCAAATGTTTTTTTTTATTTTGTTTAATAGGGGTTCCATGCACACCATGTAAATTAAAGAGGGGCTCCATAGATGAGGTGGATCCTAGGTGGACTTGATAAAGCCCCATGGAGCTCCATCCACTCCTCATAGCCTTAGGCGAGCGTACGCTTTGTGGGCGTTATGCGATATATGTCGTGCCACGTCACAAAAAGGCTTTATGGGGCGTTATATGAGCCCGTAGTCATAATGCCCCTACGGCCCTACCCATCATTACTTAATTATTAATTTTCAATTTTATTAATTAATTATAAAAACCCTTAACTAATTTTTGATTGGTTAAACTTTTAAAAATCCCCCCACATCACGCCGCAAAGGATATGACGCTGCCATCTTTTTTTTGTCCGATAAAGCCCCTCGTCGAGGTGTAGAGGGCGCCATTGGGCGCTATGTTCGGCTTTTTGGGGCCCACTACAGGTGCTCTTAAAAATCAAATTACTGACATAAAAGCCAATGCTACTAAAAGTATTTGCTATCTAAACATGACATACGCAAAGTGTCACTAGAAACCTTAATTAGTGGCACAAAAGATAAATGTCTTTAAGAGGTGTTTGGGGTTGAGTTTTGAAGGAGATTTTTAGTTTATTGAGTTTTGAAATCGTAAATAATCAGTTTTTAGTGTTCGGGTAAAAAATTAAAAAAATAATTATTTACGTTTAGAAAGTTACAAAACGCAGTTTTCCAAAAGCAGCCCCCTTACTGCAACAAAACGTAGTTTTCCAAAAATTGATTATTTGCTTTTAGAAAAGGATTTTCACTTGTTAATTTTTTTAAATATATATATTTGCTAAACACTCAAATAGTTGATTATCTGATTATTCTCATATCAAGCAACATAATCAAATCAAAACACTATCTTTCAACATCATGTTTTGTTACAATTAATTATCTTATTCTGAATATTCAAAACGCATAATCTATTTTCAAAATTTAACCCCAAACACCCTCTAAAAGTGTATGCCACTAAATGGCATTTTTTTTTTTGTAGTGAGTGTCTTTTTAAGTTATATTATAATAAAACTCTAGCGAATAAGCGTCCTATAAAACTAATGTTTTATGACTCAAATATCAAGTGTCCTATTATGGTGTATTATAATAACACCACAATGATTAAGCGTCATATAAAGTTTAAAATTATAAGACCCAAGTGTCAAGTGTCCTATTAAGTTAAGTTCTAATATGACTTCGACTAGAAAGGGTCTTATAACACTGAACATTTATGACTTAACTACAATGTGTCCTATTAAGTTATGTTAAAATAGGACCCCAGATGAACACGTGTCCTAATACAGTACCACATAATGAGACACTAACAATTAAATGCCTTATAAAGTACTTTATTAGGATCTATCTTTTAAGTGTCCTATTAAATTATATGATAATAGGACCCTAAAAAATCATCCATCCTATTAAATAGTTTTTTAGGACACCGGTTTAGTAGAGTATATTATAAAAGGACCCCAAAAGTTCATTAGTCCTATTAAATAGTTTTTTAGGACCCTCTTTCACAAGCGTCGCACAGAAAAGGTCCTAAAAAGCCATTTTTGTTGTAGTGGGCTAGAAAAATCCGAATTGATTCAAGTCTTGCAACCGGTGCGTAAACTTCATCGTAATCTATTCCTTCCTGTTGACTGAATCCTTGAACCACAAGTCGTGCCTTGTTTCTCACCACAACACCTCTGTCATCACGCTTACACTTAAAAACCCATTTTGTCTTGATTAACTTCTGATTCTTTGGCAGATCGACAAGTCTCCAGACGCCCAGCTTTTCAAACTGTTGCAGCTCCTCCTGCATAGCATTCACCCAGCTATCCTCGGTTAATGCCTCTTGGTAGGTTCTGGGCTCTATCTGCGAAATGAAACATTTAAGTGAGACTTCTTTCTGCATATCAGCAATAGATGAGTAAAAACAAGTAAGAGCTCGGTCTATTTGATGTCGGGTCTTTACACCACTTTGTAGGTCACCAATGATCTGTTCTGAAGGGTGGTAAGACAAAGTCCGTGGCATAGGATTTTCAGGCACTATCACTTCCGATTCCAAATTCGATATGTCGAGATCAACGATTTGATCCTCAGCCTCCGTCGAAGTTTCATTTGGCTCCTCGTCAAAGGATGGAGCGGGTTCCTCCTCTGAGTCGTCAGAAACGTCAAATGATGGAGCGGGTTCCTCTGGTGGTTCGTGAGTAGTTCCACTTGGTCCTGCTTCATTGTCGTGAGTACCCACGGTGGGTTGAGAAACTTCTAGCGGACTAGACACAGGCTCTTATGAAGTATATTGCTGATACTGGTACAGAAAAGCCAATTCCTCATCACTCAGCTCGACAGGCAGTTGAAACGACTCCCAGAGTTTGTCGTAATCGATTAAGAATCTTTGTCCGGGAAGTTGTGGCGATGGAGTGTGATTCTGACAATCCACGTGTTGGACTTGAATCACCTTCCCCAGGCATGGTACGAACACCCTCTTCAGCGGGCTTGCGTAACCTACAAAGAAACCCTCATTGGCTTTTGCTCCAAATTTACCATTTTCATCTATAAACGTGCAAGGCGATCCAAACGGTTCTAAAAACTCAAGATTTGGCTTGTAACGGTGCAGCAGCTCAAAGCAAGTCTTCTTGTATTTCTTGACATTGAGAACTCTATTCAAAGTGTAACAGGCTGCTGAAACTGCTTCACTCCAGAAGTAGATTGGTAGCTTGGAATCGGCTAACATCGTACGGGCTATCTCAATCAGGGTCCGATTCTTTCGTTCAGCTACGCCGTTTTGCTGTGGTGTGTATGGCGCACTGAATTCATGAAGAATTCCCTTCTCGTTACAGAACTCGTATATCTTGTTGTTCTTGAATTCCGTTCCGTTGTCGCTCTGAATCCTCCGGATTGGCAGTTTATACACCGTTTCCATTTTCTTGAAAAGCATCATCAATGACTCGAATGTTTGATCTTTTTGTTCTAAGCACACAACCCACGAAAACCTCGTAAAGTCGTCTGTCACCACCAAACAATATAAATCTCCGCTAATGCTCTTGACGTTGACAGGCCCGAAGAGATCCATGTGCAATCTCTCAAGAGGTAACCTGATAGAGTTGAGCATCTTCGGTGGATGTGACTTCCGAGTCTGCTTTCCCTTTTTACATGCAATACAATCATCATTTAAGTGAAAGTTTTTCACATTAACACCCTCAACTAAATCGTTATGTAGTAAAAAGTTCATTTTTTGCACGTGAATGTGACCCATTTTCCGGTGCCACATTATGGACTCCTTTTCAGTAGCTTTAGACTTAGTGACAAAACACTGTTTTTGATGAGTTGTTGGCGATGCGACACTCATGTCCAAAATATAAAGATCATTTACCCACGGAGTGCGCAACAACAACTCATCAGGGATTTTAAACCCTGGTTTCAACACTAAACATTCATATTTAGTAAAATGTACACTAAACGCTTTATCACAAATCTGTGATATACTCAGTAAGTTGTTTTCCAGCTCGACTATATAGTTCACTTTGTCAAATGAGATCACTCCGTTTATAAGCGTTCCTTGACCAACTATTCTTCCTCCTTGATTCCCTGCAAACCCAACATAGCTTCCATTGATTGACTTAACATCATAAAGAAGAGCTAAAGTCCCAGTCATATGTCGTGAAGCTCCACTATCCATAATCCATCTTGATAGAATTGACTTGGGCAGCCCCTGCAAACATCAAAAAAACAATTTATTCAAACAATGAAGCCCATGATTTCTTAACTTCCGACATACTTCCGAACACAACATCACACTTTTCATTTGTTTTAGGAAAATCAAATGTGACATTTGGAACCTCTTCTTTCACAATTGTTTTAACTTTGTTAGTTATTGGTGGAAATTCATCAAGAAACTTATCAACTTCATTTTCAAAATCAACCACATCATCTTTAAAAAGATTTGAATCAATTTTCAAAGCGTTCTCCATCTTCTTGACCTCAACCGACGGTTTCGATTTCGCGATCCAAGATTGATTTTCAAAAATTTTCGTCTTAGGGTAAAACTTTGAAGTCTTGCTAGTCTTAGAGGATTCGCCAATCTCGAAAGTCGATTTAGGCTTATCCTCCGACTTCAACGATTCACCTCTTTTCAAAATACGGACCAGAGAAACCATTTCCTTTTTACCTTTTGAAACAACTGGTGATTTAGGTCGAGATTTTTGAACCATTTGTTTTTGAACATTTTGTTTTTGAACATTTGCTTTTTCAACCTTTGGTTTCTCAACCATTTGTTTGTGAACTGGTTTTTCAACAACATGTTTCTTAAACACTTTTTGACACTGTTTTGCCATGTGTCCAATCTCATTTCAGCGATAGCACACCCTTTTATCATACTCGACAAAAGTAGTATTGACCGATTCTTCTTTAAGCTTCTTTGCTGCATTGAAATCGTCCACAGCTTTTTGATGTGAAACGAAAATCACCAGAAACGAAAATGAACTAACGGAGTCATTTTCAACGGTTGCTTCATCAGAGTTGGAAATGAAGGATTACACCACGGATATTCATTTCCCCAACGGATAAATCGTCAGCAACGAAAATGAACTAACGGAGTTATTTTCAACGGTTGCTTCATCAGAGTTGGAAATGAAGGATTACACAACGGATATTCATTTCCCCAACGGATAAATCGTCAGAAACGAGAATGAACTAACAGAGTCATTTTCAACGGTTGCTTCATCGGAGTTGGAAATGAAGGATTACACAACGGATATTCATTTCCCCAACGGATAAATCGTCAGAAACAAAAATGAACTAACGGAGTCATTTTCAACGGTTGCTTCATCAGAGTTGGAAATGAAGGATTACACAACGGATATTCATTTCCCCAATGGATAAATCGTCAGAAACGAAAATGAACTAACGGAGTCATTTTCAACGGTTGCTTCATCAGAGTTGGAAATGAAGGATTACACAACGGATATTCATTTCCCCAACGGATAAATCGTCAGAAACAAAAATGAACTAACGGAGTCATTTTCAACGGTTGCTTCCTCAGAGTTGGAAATGAATAGGGTTAACTCTAGACACATGACAGAACTTGCTGTGATTCCTGTGTACTGAATTCCATAATTATGTATGCATCCATAATTACGTAATCCCTTGCACAGTCCGCACAGTTTGTTTTTTAATGTTTTGGGGAAGGATATCAAACTTGTGATGAGGGTGACTAGACTTCCATCGGTTCCTTTTAATTAGATCGACAGGGGATCTTCTTAGTTAGTCCACCAAGGAGTCCTTTCAGCTATATCATCACATGATATCCCTAGCCAGATTTTTGAATCAATCTGTTTAACTAGACCACTCAAGGGGTCTAATTATGAAGTAGTACTTTATAATCCGAGGGACTTAACTATAACATAGAAGTCCATTGAGGATTTTAAGTAATACCTTTGGGTATCCTACTATGAATATCTTGTATAAGGATATGTAAGATTCTACGAGGATTTGGATAACATCATTTGGATCACACAACAACACATAAGGGAACACATAAGCACAAAGTCACATAATTGTTTAACTTGATTATAATTTGTTATTAACTTGTTATTGATTGAATACGGATATGGAAACCAATCGACGGGTCTCAATGTTCACTGGAATCTATCTGAGAAGATAGAAAGATCTCCCAAAATTCGATTTTTGATTAAAAGGAATTATCATATTCGAATTAAGGTATACAACAATTAAGGACTTACGGGAAATCCTTAGGTACCCTATTAAGGATTTATAGTGGTACTTTGGATATTTGTCATGTGTTGTAACTTGCGCCTTGTACTTCGTTTTTCTTAGAAGAAACGGGTACTTAGGAATTACGTGGAAGACGCAAGAGATCATAGAATGGGAAAATTTTGGGGGTAGTTTGTTCTTCAAGGAATACGGTTACTTGATTGTCGGTATTGAAAGGGATATGTCGTTTATACATGCAACCACAGAAATACATTGCAATGTAAATAAAAGATTTATTTATAAACAACGATAACAATTGTTTCTTGGATCTTGACATCAAAAGAAAATAATACATAATACGTGTTTATTTCTAAACGATGTTGTCTTCTAGTTAGTCAGATGCTCATCCCTGTGCTGGATTTGCATTAGCAAGCTTTGGGCAATTTCTTCGGAAATGACCCATCTCGCCACAGTTGAAACAAGAGCCTGGTAGAAAACGACCTTGAGCAGGATTGTTGCCAGCTTGGTTTGGCGTAGCTGCAGCTGGGCAGACTCTTGCTGTGTGGCCTATGAGTCCACAAGTTTGGCATTTGCGGCACTGTACGTTGGCGTGATGATGGAGGCTACATTGGTTGCACAAGGGTGCAGTTCCATTGTATGGTTTTCTAGCAGGGGGTTGAGCTGGTTGGTTGGGGACGGCTTGACCATTGTGAGCGACCACGGCGAAGTTCTGAGAAGCCTTCCGCTTCTTTAACTTCTTAGGGGATTCACTCTGTTCATCCATGGTCTTTGATTCCACGATTGGGTTCGATTCCCCGACCGGTTTCTTGTCACCTTTTCGGAAAAGTTTACCTTTCCTGATCTTTGATTCAGTCAAGGTTGCAGATAGCTCAATGGCCTGTCTAACTGTAGTAGGGTTGCTACCAGTCACAATGTCTTGTATTGAGTCAGGGAGGCCATCAATGTACTTTTCGATTGCCTTATCCAAAGGTGTAACCATATCCGGGCATAACAAACTTAACTCCTCATAACGATCCGTGTAGGCTCGATGCTCACCGCTAACTTGCTTAAGATCGTCGAACTCCGTTTCCAAGGCCCTGATCTCGTGACGAGGACAGAATTCCTTCATCATCAGAGCTCGAAGCTCTTGCCATGTTTAAGCCAGTGCCACATCGGTACCCCTATCTCTCATCACACCATTCCACCATGTCAAAGCTCGTTTCTCAAAGACGCTAGATGCGAATTCTACCTTTCGCTCGTTTGGACATTGAACATGTCTGAAGGTGCTCTCTAAACTCTCGAACCATTGCAGAAGTGCAGTCGCTCCTTGAGACCCAGAAAACTTTGATGGCTTAGCCGAGTTGAACGTCTTGAAGTTGCAGGGGGCATTATGGTTGTTGTTGGCTTGGTTCCATTGAGCAAAGAGGTTTGGGAATTGAGCAGCCATTTGTTGCGCAATGATCTCTGCCAGATCGGCAGTCGCTATCTGGTTTGCTCGTCGAGGAGGCATTCTAAAAGAGGAACAAGAAAGAAAACAATGAAATGGCATTGGGTAAGAATAGGATGTTACAATTACCGGCCATAATCATGGTTGATGGTCATTTGTTTGAATCCACGAAGCAAACAAACAACACCAAGGCTGAGTCAAAGCAAATAGATCCCCATAGTGTATCGCGAAGACATGCTCGCCTATAAGTGGACACTCACCCCAAGAGTTCCCAGGTAAGAGTGACTGGTCCGATTATGTGGATTTGTACGAACACTCTAACCTTAGACAGAAATCCCAGGGTACAGGCATTCACTCTTCCAGTTTGCACATGTTCACATTATTTAGGACCCAAAACTTTGAAGAGAGTTTTGAACATTTAAAGGGGTTCAAAACCTTATAACAGGGGGTTCAAAACCTAGTAATCAATCATCCTAGAACAGATGATTAGTTTTCAAAGCGGTTTTGAAATTTATGTCCTTGTTGTGGTCGTTGCCTAAGGATAGGTGCGGTATTGTTTTATGACTAAACGCAAGTAAACTCGCGTTAGGGTCCTAGGAAGGTTATAGACTAGGTCAAAGCATTACTAATAACCTAATTCCCTATAACCATTGGCTCTGATACCAACTTTTCTGTCACACTCCGACCGCGTAGAACATACAAAACGTGGCGGAAACATCGGGGAGTGTTGTAACATAATCAATTGTTTCAAATCCATGGCAAATGAAGTTTCGTTTTATTAGTCAAACATGAAAGTTTACATTGTTTTATACAAGAACCAAAGAGTACATAACATAATTTAACTAGTTCTTGTCTCGTTTTAAGTCACTAAGGCACAGGTCCGCCTAAGTATGTCTTGATAAGTCCTATGCATCATCTCCTGAAAACACATGTGAAAATAGGTACGTCAGCATAAAAATGCCTGTGAGATACATTGGTTTTTTGAAAACGGAATTCATGACTTATGTTTGAGAAAATGTTTAGTCATGAACCTTGTATTTTGCTTTGTCTTGTAAATCATTTGAAAAACGGTAAGATCAAATGATATGTATAAATAGAGAATAATGTATGGTTAAATGAATAATGTGTTCATATAATCAAAAGGGTTTAGACGGTTCACATAGTCAAATGGTTACAACGGTTCAAAATGTAGTATAATGTGTTCATATGCTGGATGAGCATATGCAACGGAAATGCAATGTAAAACAATGTACTAAGTATGCACACAATGGGCGTACGTAGCATGAAATGTATTGTAAATCGATTGTACTAAGTATGCACACAATGGACATACATAGCATAAACACAATGAAATCATGTACTATATATGTACTAACGAACATAATAAGCATATGATATGAAAACATTGAAAGCATAAAAGTAATAAGTAGGCACATGTGTTCCACCCCAAAACAGTTTGGAAAACAGTAAAAGAGGGGTCTATGTACTCACCTGAGATTGCTTTGAAGTTCTTGTATAATAACCAGATAATGCTAGAGATCACGGAATATCAAACGGCACCTAATAGGTAGCTATATTAATATACCGGACCAAAATCGGAAGGATCGGATAGTATGCGGGTTCGTAAACCAAACGAGTATGGAGACTCGTGTAATATGGTTTAACAAGGCCTACATACTAAAATGAAACCTAACCTAAGTGCTTACGACCCATTACGACCCGTTTACGTAGCTTATGCTACCTTAACGCGTCGTTCGCGTATAACGCGTTTGGAACGCCTAACATCGTGACCACAAGGCATAACCTCAGAAGGTTATAGCTATGGTCACCTAATGTGTTTGGTCGGATCCTAATGATCGACCAAATGGGTCGGGTTCGGAAGTATAAGCGATGGTTTAGATCGCTTACCTTACGACCCTATATATGCACTAAACTAAAAGTGACGAGCTAAGCATGTTAGAACATGCTTAACTAAGTTTAGAAAACAGGTTTGGCATCGAAACAAATGGCTTTGATGCTCACGAGTAGTTTGGTTACAAAATACGCAAGAATGCGCATTTTGGCCAAAACTACGACTCGTCACTAGGCCTAGATAACGTAGTAATCAGTAGGTATAGTCACTACGGACTATAACCATCGTGATCACGCTCACGTTATGAAGTTCTAATGAACTTCGGGTTGACCATAGGCTGGTCAATGCAGAAAGTCAACAAAATGTTGACTTTCGGACTCGAAAAGCGAATAAAAGAACGAAAGAATACTTACGGAGGGTCCCCGAATGCTAATCTAGATCAAAATAGCTCAGGTATGAAACAAAGGTTCCAACTTAGAGCTTAGATCAGATTTTTGTGGGTTTTAACCAAAAAGGGGGGGTATTTATAGGAAAAGCAAAGCCGTTAGGATCGTTTCTTGAATAACGTGCAACGATCTGACCCGTACACTTGTCGAAATGTTGTGGTGCCTTATTTTGCCCCCACCATAAGAATCCGACACGTGGCGTTGCCCTTTGGACGTTCAAAAGGCCAACTGCAAGTGGATCAAACATTGAATCTGATCTGTATGTCTGACGTGGCCCGCGTAAGGATTTGGACAAGTCTTACGCGCCCCGCCTGAGGGTCACAGTTCAGAATTTTCAGTTTTAGTCCTTGCACTTCAGAAACATGCAATTTGGCCCATTTTTGGCACGTTTAAGCCCCGTTAACCCCATTTCAAAGCTCTAAAATGAAGTTAAAGTATAGGGAACTTAAAATGTGCTCAAAAATATACCGGATGTTGGTTTGTTTGGCCGTACGGTCGCGATGTTCGGTTAATTACGACGGAATGCGCATAAGCGCGAAAGACGATCCAAATTGCGCGACGAATGGATTTTTCTCATGCCAAACACTAAGGCATAATATAAGGATGCTTACATAAATTTTTGGATGTCTGGATGTATTCAGAACGTAAGTTATGCGCGAAAGTGCAAACTTGTGCACGTTTTGACACTTTTAGTCCCTGAATGATCCAAAAGTTTATTTTAGCATACCAAACCCCTCAAAGCCTATTTCTAAGCTATGTAAAGGATATTTATGGTATGTTTAACTTATGGACATGTTCCAGAATGTTTGTTACAGTTCAAATTGGCATACTTTCGCAGTTTGTCAAGTTTAGTCCCTGTAAGCGAATTAACTTGTTTTTCCCATACCAAAGCCTTCAAAACTTATTTCTAAGTTATGTAAAGGTTATTTGAGGTATGTTGAGTTTATGTTGATGTTCCAGAGTATTTATCGCATTTAAACTGAGTACGTTTACGCACCAGTTTGCGTATAATTCTCTAGAAAGCGATGTAAAGTTTGAAATTGAACAAGAATTGATATGTGCAAAAGATACACATATTTATACAAGATACCAAGTATGAAATACAATATTTCATCGGCTTGGTATTTGTTTGATGGTCGCGGTGACACAGGTGTCACAGTTTAGCCGTTTTCTTTTCAAACCCAATTCCTTTGTTTTTAAGATGATTTTTTTTTTGTTTTGAGCTTTACCATCCTCATTCTTCATTCCCGAACTAGTTGGACGTGATATCACAAATGACTTTTTAGGTTTCGAAAAGAATGCATTGTTTTTAACCTCTTTTATGTTTATTTCAACCAATTTAAACACCTTTTCCACATTTTCAATTTTAACATTCTGAAGTGGATACTCGTAATCGGAATACAGTTTGTCAGTTCCAATCATGGTGTAAACCACCATAATCGGATCATCATTCTCACTCTTTCCAGATTTCGGTATATATTGATCTAAGAAATTTCCATCATCTTCAGAATCACTAATAACTTTTTCAGATTGAGCCTTTTCGGATTTGTCACTTTCCTCATCCAACACCTGATCAACAACAGTTTTGATAACCTGAGATTCGTTATCAGTGTCAGATGCAGTGAAAGTGATATCAATGCTGTCAGGTAAATCATTCTCAATCGTTTTCAGCTTAAGATTTAAAGTAGCTACCACCCCATCTGGATATTTCTGAGTGTAGTGATTCCACATTGGGGGTGGAACGCTCTTGAAAACAGGTGTAGCATGTGTCTACTTATTACTTTTATAGCTACCTATTTTGGTCCGGTATATTAATATAGCTACCTATTAGGTGCCGTTTGATATTCCGTGATCTCTAGCATTATCTGGTTATTATACAAGAACTTCAAAGCAATCTCAGGTGAGTACATAGACCCCTCTTTTACTGTTTTCCAAACTGTTTTGGGGTGGAACACATGTGCCTACTTATAACTTTTATGCTTTCAATGTTTTCATATCATATGCTTATTATGTTCGTTAGTACATATATAGTACATGATTTCATTGTGTTTATGCTATGTATGTCCATTGTGTGCATACTTAGTACAATCGATTTACAATACATTTCATGCTACGTACGCCCATTGTGTGCATACTTAGTACATTGTTTTACATTGCATTTCCGTTGCATATGCTCATCCAGCACGACGAACTAAGCTTGCCATACACCATTTAATGTCAATCAGTTCAAGCTCCTCGGGGTCTATTTGGTCATAGTCCTCCTTTGTCAAGTCCGGATTTCCAATTCTCCCTGCAACTAGACCTTCATATGCCTCGAGAACGGAAGTGAGTAGTACAATATGTTGCTTCGCAACAGTTTCCGTTATCTCGTTTCCATTTTTGATGTTCACTGCGATATTACACTGTACTCCAGAAACATATGCCTGATGATTTGATCCGGTAGAGCTTTGAGGCGAAGACTGTTCCTGAACTTTGACATTCGGTTCAAAATTCGCGAAAGGTGTAGAACTGCTTGATTGATGAGAACTTGATGTGGCATTTGAAGTGTTATCAGCACTGAATCTTGTTTGTATCTTTGGGCTTTGAAGATTCGCAACTGAAGGGCTGCCTTTGTAGTATAAAGATACGTCTTGTTGCATGCTAGCAGAATTCATCTTCTTTATCTTCAACAACTCAAGCTCGTGGGCTTCGATCTTTTCAATAAATGAACTCAGATTGAGATTCACAAAATCAGAGCTGTTTTTCAGCATCATAAGATACGTTCCCCACTCATCATATGGAAGTGCATCACAAAGTTTATCAATCCATTCCTCATTTGTTTTTTCAATTTCTAATCTTTTAATTTCAACTACAAGGTGGCAATATCTTTCGATTAACTATTTTGTTGACTCTCCTTTGATCCCAGTAAAAATATCGAATTCTTTCTTGATAAGCGCCTTTTTGCTCGTGAAAATAGAAACACTTCCTTTAAACTTCAATTGTAGCGCTTGCCAGATTGACTGAGAACTTTCGTCATGTTGTAGTAACACAAGAATGTCTTCTTTAATTGGTTGCTGCAAGATGCTCACCATTTTCTTTTCAGCTTTAAACTCTGTCTGTTCAGTATCTGTAAGACTTCCAATGCCTTTAACCAACCCGAGCCCGTCAACTGGAGGTACGTATTTCATTTCAATCTTCATCCAACACTCGAAATGGTTGGCCTGAACCCAATTTTTAAACCTTCCGGACCACCCAGCATATTCATCTAAGCTCATCAGTTTGGGTGGCTTTTGCATTGTTCCCAATTCGTTTCCATGTTGACATTCTGTACGATACTAGCTGGACTTTGTATAGCCGCACCACTTCCCGCAAACATGTTGAAAAAATATTGATGTTCCATTTTTAGTGACAAATTTTCAAAAACGTTTAACTTTTTGATTAACAGATAGTTTTTCTTGAAAAATTTTTCACACAGACTGAGTTTCCAACCCTTGATCACGTACGAAATGGACTAACCGCTAAAAATATGATTTTTACACTCAAACAGGTCAAATAAGAGAAACTATACTCTAAGTGAATGTAAGAGCGAAACTACATGTGTTTACAAAAGCGGAACTATGTGATGACCAAACGAGCGAAACTACTCAAAGACCTCAGGAGCGAAACTACTAAATGTCCTCAAGAGCGGAACTAATCAATGATCTCAAGAGCGGAACTACTAAATGACCTCAAAAGCGGAACTATTATACAGACTAATAAGCGAAATCTCTCGAGCGAAACCTCAATAATGACATTTTGGAGCGAAACCTATGAGCGGAACCTCTTAAATGTCACAATAAGCGAAACTATACGAGTGAAACTACTGATTTCTAATGCCAAATAAGCGAAACCTTTCAAGGTGACACAATTACTCTCGAGCCATTTTAGGTCACTTTTAAACTGATTTTAGATCTGAAAAGCTCAAGGGTTTGTTATTAACCAGTTTTACACTCAATGTCCAAATCTCAGTCCATTTTGTCTGTCGGAAAGGTCTGAAACTCAAAATGTGCTTGAAAACAGCTTTGATTCGGGTCAACTAGCTCACAACTGGCTCTGATACCAATTGTAGGACCGGTTTTGACACCGCTCAATTGCGTAACGAACGTTCGACGTGCGGAATCCGTGAACGTGCATGACCGAACACACAATAACGTACTAGAACCGTGATTTTATTGAAGAATATGACGTGTACGATACAAAAATCACGTGGAGAGAGCTTTCTCTCTCTAGACTTGAATCTCCAAAATCACAAGTGAGCCAAAAAGTCTTCTAACTTATGTCATAACTCTCCTATTTATAGGTCAAGGCTTTAATGAAACTTTTCATTAATTACAAGATTGCCACCTTGCCTTTTAACTAGATATGACACTATAAAGACTTGATTTCTTCGGTTTCTCGCTACGACTCGGATTGACGACGGCGATAGACATTAATGCAATAACAAGATTCCATCTGTTCGTTGTTCTAATTCCTTAATCATTCCTTTTAATTTCTCAGTATCGTCCTTGATTACTAATTCTTGTGCTTTCCTGATCTGTTCATTTAAATCTATCTGCAGATTTAATTTAAGAGAACACACTCTTTTTGGCTTTTCGTGATTTCGACTTAAAGCATCGGCTACTACATTAGCTTTTCCTGCATGATACTGGATATTACAATCATAATCATTAAGAATTTCCATCCAGCGTCTTTGCCTCATATTCAACTCCTTTTGCCCGAAAACATACCTTAAACTCTTATGATCTGTGCAAATGGTGAACTTACTACCGTAAAGATAATGTCTCCAAATTTTCAGGGCAAAAATTATGGCTCCTAATTCCAAATCATGGGTTGAATAATTTTCTTCATGATTCTTAAGTTGTCTAGATGCATATGCTATAACCTTTTGACGTGCATCAATACACATCCATAACCTAACTTAGAAGCGTCACAATAACTACAAAGTCTTCAGTTCCTTCTTGTAACACTAATATGGCTGCGTTGGTTAATCTTTGCTTAAGAATTCTAAAAGGTTCTTCTTGTTTTGGTCCCCATTCAAACTTAACAGACTTACAGGTTAACTTAGTTAAGGGAATGGCTATTCTAGAAAAATCTCGGATAAATCTTCTATAATAACCGGCCAATCCTAAGAAACTTCTAACCTCGGTTGGTGACTCAGGGGTTTTTCATTTGGTAATTGCCTCAATCTTTGTGGGATCCACATGAATTCCTTCATGATTGACTAAGTGTCCAAGAAACTACACTTCTTCTAACCAAAATTCACACTTCGAGAATTTTGCATAAAGCTTTTCTTTTCTCAATAAACTTAGAAGTGCATGCAGATGCGCTGCATGTTCCTCTTTACTCTTAGAGTAAATAAGAATATCATCTATAAAGACAATTATGAATTTATCCAAATATGGCTTACATATTCGGTTCATCATGTCCATAAATGCGGCTGGGGCATTGGTTAAACCAAATGGCATGATAGTAAATTCATAATGGTCATACCTTGTTCTAAATGCGGTCTTAGGAATGTCCTCTTCCTGTACCTTTAATTGATGATATCCTGAGCGTAAATCGATCTTTAGAGAAAAATCGAGCTCCTTGTAATTGATCGAACAGATCAACGATTCTTGGTAATAGATACCGATTTTTAATCGTGAGCTTGTTCAATTCCCGGTAATCAATGCACATACGCATTGACCCGTCTTTCTTTTTGACGAATAAGATCGGTGCTCCCCATGGCGATGAACTTGGCTGTATGAATCCTTTTTCCAACAGTTCATCTAACTGTTTCTTTAACTCTTGCATTTCTGCTGGTGCAAAGCGGTAGGGTGCTTTGGCAATTGGTGCTGTCCCTGGTAGCAGATGAATTCTAAATTCAACTTCCCTGTCTGGCGGTAGTCCTGCTAATTCTTTTGGAAACACATCTGAAAACTGAGATACTACGGGAATATCTTTCAGTTCTTTTCCTTTAGTGTTAATGATTATGGAAATTAAATACACTAATGATCCTTTTCTTACATAACTGCCTGTTTTCATCACAGAGACGAATTTTATGGATCTAGATGGCTTACCTCCTTTAATTGTGATCTTTTCACCCTTTGGTGAATTTACTTGGATTGACTTTTGATCACATAAAATACTGGCTTTATTGGCTACTAACCAATCCATTCCTAATACAACATCAAATCCTGCCAGTTTCATTGGATAAAGGTTTGTAATAAACTTTTGATTTAAAATCTGTGACACCTGTGTCACTTCAGCCATCAAATAAATACCAAACCAATGAAATATTGTATTTCATACTTGGGATTTGTATAAACATGTGTATCATTTGCACATATCAACTCTTATTCGATTTCGGGCTTTAGATCGCTTTCTGGAGGGTCATAAGCACACTGATGCGTAAATATAACCAGTTTAATGCAACAAACACTCCGGAATAGTGACAGAGGCTTAACATACCTTAAATAACCTTTACATAACTTAGAAATAAGTTTTGGAAGGTTTGGTATGCCGAAATCAAGTTAATTCGCTTACAGGGACTAAAATTGACAAACTACGAAAGTATGCCGATTTGAACTGTAACGAACATTCCGGAACATGCCCATAAGTTAAGCATACCCTAAATATCCTTGAAATAGCTTAGAAATAGGCTTTGAGGTGTTCGGTGTGCTAAAATAAACTTTTGGGACATTCAGGGACTAAAAGCGTCAAAAAATGCATAAGTTTGCATTTTCGCGCATATCTTACGTTCTGAATACATCCGGACATCCAAAAATTTATGTAATCATTAAAATATTATGTTTTAGTGATTGGCTTGTCAAAAATCCTTTCGTCGCGCAATTTGGATCGTTTTTGCGTCTGTTACGACTTCCGT
Organism: Helianthus annuus; assembly: GCF_002127325.2. Classification (NCBI taxonomy): domain Eukaryota; kingdom Viridiplantae; phylum Streptophyta; class Magnoliopsida; order Asterales; family Asteraceae; genus Helianthus; species Helianthus annuus. Next base: position 95,199,347 of record NC_035437.2, read on the forward strand.
CGTAATTAACCGAACAACGCAACCGTACGGCCAAACGAACTGACATCCGACATATTTTTGAGCATGTTCAAGTTCCCTATACTTTAACTTCATTTTGGAGCCTTAAAATGGGGTTAACGGGGCTTAAACGTGTCAAAACGCATCAAAAACCAAGTTTGGAGGTGCAGGGGCCTGTTCTGCCAATTGCTGAAAGTTACTGCCAGCAAATAAGGTCCTTACGGACCGTATGGAGTTGCTTACAGTCCGTAAGCTTCTCCCAGGTCAGAATACTTCATTTAATTAAAACCCAGCTGCTCCCATGGTTTTGCACTTAGTTTCTTTGATTCTATGGACTGGTTTTGGATGCCCCTTGTATCACAAAACCTTGTGCCCACTTGTACGCTCAAGATTAAAGCACGGGAATCAAGAAACGATTCTAACGGTGCTAGAAATCCTATAAATACCCCCACCCTTCTCACCCCCAACTCAATTGAATTCTGAGATTTTCTCTAAGTTGGAGTGGTTATCACTTCATACCTGAGAAATACTTGGAATTCAATCTTGTGGGGACCTTCTGTAAGTATTCTTTCGCGTTTTTCGTTCGTTTTAGCGTTAAAGTCAAACTGCGTTTGACTTTCTGCTTTGACCAGTTTTTTGGTCAACGCGAAGTTCGTTTGAACTTCATAACGTGAGCGTAATCACGATGGTTATAGTCCCTAGTGACTACACCTACTGATTACCACGTTATCTAGGCTCAGTGACGAGTCGTAGTTTCGGCCAAAATGCGTTTTCTTGCGTATTTTGTAACCAAACTACTCTAGGGTATCAAAACCGTTTGTTTTGATACCAAACCTGTTTTCTAACTTTACTAAACATGTTCTAGCATGTTTAGCTCGTCGCTTTTAGATTTGTGCTTGTTTAGGGTCGTAAAGGTAATCAATCGCTTATACTTTCGAACCCGACCCATTTGGTCGATCATTAGGATCCGACCAAACACTTTAGGAGACCATAGTTGTATAAGGAATAACCTTCCGAGGTTATACCTTATGGTCACGTCGTTTAAGTAGTTGTATGATAAGTAGTTCTTATGCCTTAGGTAAATTACCAAAATGCCCTTTTTGCACCAAATTTATTTAAAGCATATGTAACCTCAATTTTGACATCTAAACTAATTAGGTAACTATATTAGACATGTTAAGGCATATTTTACTTGTCATAGGACTAGTTAAGCGGTCCGAACGCGTTTTACGCGAACGACGCGTTAAAGTAGCATAAGCTACCTAAACGGGTCGTAATGGGTCGTAAGCACTTAGGTTAGGTTTCATTGTAGTATGTGGGCTTTGATTAACCATATCATATGAGTTCCAATACTCATTTGGTTTTCAAAACCTCATACTATCCAATCCCCCGATTTAGGTCCGGTTATTTATGTAGTTATCTATATAGGGTGCCGTTTGATTTCCGTGATCCCTCTAGCTTTGCTTGGTTGTTGTTCAAGACTTCTAAGCACCCTCAGGTGAGTACATAGACCCCTCTTTTACTGTTTTTCAAACATTTTGGGGTGAAACACATGTGCCTACTTGTTACTTTCACGCTTTTCATGTTTTCATATCATATACTTGCTATTTTCGTTAGTACACTATTAGTACACGATTTCATTATGTTTTGCTATGTATGTTTACTTAACATGCTAGCACATTGTTTTACATCACATTTCTTTTGCTATGTATGTTTACTTAACATGCTAGCACATTGTTTTACATCACATTTCTTTTGCTATGTATGTTTACTTAACATGCTAGCACATTGTTTTCACTACTTTTTCTGCTATGTATGTTTACTGAGCATGCTAGCACATTGATTTACACGACTTTTCTACTTTGTATGTTTACTTAGCATACTTAGTACATTTGATTTACATTTACCTTTTTCATGCTATGTATGTTCATTTAGTCCATACTTAGTACATTCACATCACATCACATGCTTACATTCGGTAAAACATTTGGTTTGTTTAAACGGTTCTTTTACTACATTCATTAACATTAGCTACGCCGCTCGGTAGTAAGTAATGGTACCATAGGACTTGACAAATCCCGTTCCTGACATCCTAGGTTTGTTTGGGTGTAAGGAATGACTGAATCCGTGAACATTTTCACTTTGATAACCTTTACTCTAAGGTTATCCTGCTGTCTCAAGGCTTGAATGTATTGCGTTTAACATACCGCATAAGTGTTTATATCAGTATAGCATGCACATCCACAAAACATAACATTGATTTAAATTGAGTTTTACTTCAATACTTTGTTTTGTGCATTTTCACCTATGGTTTAGTTGATACATATTTCACTTTCCATACATGACTTTTTGTTTACACATTTCATGATTACATTTGACATAGACATTTTTGACATGGTTTTTACTATGACATTTGACAAATGGTTTAGACATGGGCAATTTACATTGATGGTTTGTTTGGGTAAGTGATTTGAGTAACGAGACGTGTGTAATATGATACAAGCATGGTGGATACGCCGCTGGTACTTCCTATATATAAGTGCTTGTATTATATTACATGTCGTAGTGTTATTTAAATCATTCAATTTGGACTTATACATTTTATACAAATAACATATTATTCACAAGACATTGTTTTACAAAACAGTTTGATTTATACAAATTCATTTTACTGGGTTATTCATTTAACCTTACATTATTCTTTTAAATATACATATCTATCATCGCTTTTCAAATGATTTATAAAACAAAACATTTTACAAGGATCATGACTGACTTTTGTTAAACAACTTTTTCTAAACTTATAAGTCATGAATCCTAAATCAATAAAACCTATGTACTCGCCGGCATTTTTATGCTGATGTATTTTCACATGTGTTTCAGGTACTATATTTGATGATAATTTTGACGCATGCTCACATAGGATTGGACGAGGCCTTAGTGACATTTAAAAGATGCAAGACTAGTTAAATTTTGTATTACTTCTTTGTTTGTTAAGACATTGTAACTCTTAAATCAATAAAACAGCATTTCAATTTCCCATGTGTTATGAAACAATGATTCTGTTACAACACTCCCCGACGATTCCGACACGTTTTGCTGTTTTACGTGGTCGGGGTGTGACAAAATCTTTATTCTTGCTCCCTACAAGATTTCAGTAATCTTAATGGTTTCCCCATTTGCTGTCTCTACTAGACATTCTTGTGGGAGTTTAGTTAATGGTTGATTGAGAAGTTTGCAAAATGAAGTATTAATAAAACTTTGGTTCGCACCAGAGTCAAATAATACCTTAGCAAAAATATCATTAACTAAAAACGTACCGGCGATTACGTCCGGAATAATCTTTGCTTCTTCTGCAGTCAGCACAAATGCTCTAGCATTTTTAGTAGTCTTGTTATTCATGGTTGGAACTAGTTTCGGACAGTGTGGCTTGATGTGACCTTTTTCTCCACAGTTGAAGCACAGTCCATTACTAGGTTTCTTCCTACAATCTTCTTCCTTGTGTCCCGGTATTTTGCAAAAATTAGAGTAGGTGGAGCATCTTCCTGAATGCTTCTTCTTGCAAGCCTTACAATAAGGTGCAGAGGTAGAACCTACGTTTTTCCCACGATTGGAATTTCCATAGCGGAATTCTTGGGTAAACCTTTGAGCTAAGTTCCTCCTCTGGTCCTCTTCTCGTGTATGCACTAATTCATTAGTCAAGGTGTTTGCTAGTTCTACAGCTTCTTCTATAGTTTTTGGTCTAGCTGCCTTGACTACATGCCTAATCTCACTGATTAATCCCCATATGTAACGGGAGATTAATACTGGTTCTGATGATGCAAGGGTTGGCACTATTCTAGCATATTAAAAGAAAGTAGTAGTGTAACCCTTACTATCCACTCCAGTCATTCTAAGGTTTAAGAACTTATTTGCTATCTATTCCTTTTCATTGGGAGGGCAGAATTTCCTTTCCACCATGTTCTTAAATTCCTCCCATTCCATATTATAAACCATGTCACTTCCCCTAGATTGGAGGATAGTGTTCCACCATTCTAGTGCTGAGTTCTTAAACAAATTTGTCACGGCCCCCGGCCCAGTTTGACCCGTTCCCGGAGCCGCGGGACAGAAATCCTGCGGTACTTTATTTATTGTGAGTTTAGCAGCGGAAATTTTATTTACAGGATCGGCTAAGTTAAAACTTTTTCCCGATTATTTTATTTCACAATTCGGGATAAAACCCCGATAATTTACAATAACAAGATTTCACTGATAAAACATATTTCTTTATTTTATATTGAGCCACTATCTTAAGCTTGAAATGCTTCCCCTGCATTTTTCCTGAATTACAGCAGATCACCTGAAACATGTTTGAAAAAGATTTTTGTCAGTGGGGAAATACTGAGTGAATTATTCTAGTTACTGGAAAATGACACATTTGTTATAATTCACAGTTGTAAGATCTTTTACAATGTTTCTGATATCAACCAACTACCCACAGTACTTTACCACTCGACCCATTGGCCCACCTGTCCAATGGTGTCTGTGATTATGGTCATATCACCCAATGGCTGCCCCAATGGTGACGATTATCAAGTAATGTGCACAATACCCCACATACCGGCTGTAATTTGGTGATTACATAAACTTAATCACTTTAAGTTATAATTCTGAAAATAATTTGGAGTATTGTAAATAGTTAACAGCTCACAAACGGTGAGAAAAGAGTTTATAAAAGAAGAATAACTCACATTGCAGATTTAGTACTGACAGAATATGATTTTAGCCCTGTTAACCTAATTTCAACAATAATGCACACAAAACAAGGTTAGTGATCAATACAGCAGTTACGATAACTCACGAGATCAAATTCTCACAATGAACGACAAAGTGCAATACTTCAACTCATTTATCGAATTAACGACAAACGACAAAGTATAACCCAATGTGGGCGGCACTTAGACATTCTTTGGATATATTGATCCCGGAAACTGAATCGTAATAGCGATCGAGTAATTACCCTGTTCTGCGGCAGCAATTCGATAACAGTGTGTGTTTAATTAGTGAGATACGAGCCTAACTCGATGTACAGAATGAGTTTGATCGAAATTTTAACACCAACTGTTGAATGCCAAAGTCGGCTATTTATAGCCCGAAAATCGACTCGCATACGGACCGTATGACTGGACCCTTGCGGTCCGTAAGGGAGCTGGTTGGCTTACGGTCCGTAAGGACTAACCTTTACGGTCCGTAAAGGGTGCGTTTTAGCTTGTAGACTAGCCTTCTCAGTGGTATAGGCTTGGTGACTCAACATTGAAATCAAATTTCAGTATAACAACGAGTTTTCAAAGATAATTATCAAATAGGGTTTAGCCCCCCTGAGTTTTAGGGGCCCTGATCCTGATTCTGATTATTCCGGAAATTTCAGGGTTAATGCGGAATTACTTGGGTGTCTCAATTAGGGTTTCCTTATTGACTAATTATCATTCTAATTATTAATTTTAATGAGAGTTGTTACATCCTCCCCACCTTAGAAAAATCTCGTCCTCGAGATTCACTGGAATAGATGAGGATACTTGCGCTTTATTTCGGACTCTAGTTCCCATGTGTATTCCGGTCCTCTCTTGGAATTCCATTTGACTTTCACCAATACAAGTCGCTTGTGTTTGAGGATTTTGACTTTCCGGTCTTCTATTTGTAAAGGTTTTTCTATGAATTTCAGCTTCTCATTTACCTCTATGTCTTGAAGATGTACTACCAGGGATTCGTCTGATAAACATTTCTTAAGGTTGGATACATGAAATACATCATGTACTCCAGCTAGTTCCTCTGGTAATTGTAAACGATAAGCAACTGGTCCGATTCGTTGAATCACTGGAAATGGTCCAACATATCGGGGACTCAGTTTTCCTTTTTTACCGAATCTTACAACTCTTTTCCAAGGAGATACTTTCAGCAGTACTTTGTCTCCTATTTGGAATTCAAGTGGTTTACGACGATTGTCTGCATAGCTCTTCTGGCGATCTCTGGCTGTTTTCAATCTTTCCTTGATTTGAGTTATCTTGTCTTTAGTTTCTTGCACAATTTCTGGACCTGATAATTGACTTTCTCCTATTTCCGCCCAACATACAGGTGTTCTGCATTTGCGTCCATATAGTGCCTCGAATGGAGCGGCTTCAATACTTGAGTGATAACTATTGTTATAGGAGAATTCAATTAATGGTAAATGGTTATCCCAATTACCTCCAAAGTCGATTACACATGCTCGGAGCATGTCTTCCAGAGTTTGGATCGTCCTTTCACTTTGTCCGTCTGTTTGTGGATGATATGCGGTACTTAGATTGAGTCGGGTTCCCATTGATTCTTGGAAACTTGTCCAAAATCGGGAAGTGAAACGACTATCTCTATCCGATATAATGGAGAGCGGGACTCCATGTAAGGATACTATTTCATCCACATACAGCTTAGCTAATCTTTCCATGCTAAAGGTTTCCTTTATTGGTAGAAAATGAGCGGATTTGGTTAATCGGTCCACAATTACCCAAATTGCATCATTACCCTTTCTGGTTTTGGGTAACTTAGTAACAAAGTCCATTGTTATGAGTTCCCATTTCCATACAGGCATTTCTAACTGTTGTAATAAACCCGAGGGTTTCTGGTGTTCGGCTTTAACTTGTGAACAGGTTAAACACTTAGATACATATTCAGCTATATCCTTTTTCATTCCTATCCACCAGAAATTCTTTCTTAAATCTTGGTACAACTTATTATTTCCTGGGTGTGCGGTATACCTAGATTTATGAGCTTCTTCTAAAATTTTCGATCTTAGATTTCCTTGTTTAGGTACCCAAATTCGGCTTTTGTGGAATTTCCAAATTCCATCATTTCCTTGTTCCAATTCTTTTAGGTAACCTTTCATTCCTTCGGCATCGTCCTTGATGGCTGTTTTCTGAATTTCCTTCACTTGTTCCCTTAAATCTATTTGTAGATTTATTCTAAGAGCACGGACTCGCCTTTGCTTGTTATGATATTTACGACTTAAGGCATCTGCTACTACGTTTGCCTTTCCTTCGTGATATTGAATATCACAGTCGTAATCACTCAGGACTTCCATCCATCTTCTTTGCCTCATATTTAACTCTTTTTGCCCGAATATATACCTTAAACTCTTATGATCTGTATAAATAGTAAACTTGCTTCCATACAGATAATGTCTCCAAATTTTAAGGGCAAAAACTATAGCTCCTAATTCTAAATCATGAGTCGTATAGTTTCCTTCGTGCTTTTTCAATTGTCTGGAGGCATACGCAATTACCTTCTTGCGTTGCATCAACACACATCCGTATCCTAATTTTGAAGCATCGCAATATACTTCAAAATCTTCTGTTCCTCCTGGTAAGGCTAAGATTGGCGCATTGGTTAATTTCTGTTTTAGGATTCTGAAGGCTTCTTCTTGTTTTGGTCCCCACTCAAATTTAGTGGTTTTACAGGTTAGCTTAGTTAATGGTACAGCTATCTTGGAAAAATCCTTAATAAACCGTCTATAATAACCGGCTAAACCTATAAAACTTCTAATTTCCATTACAGTTTGTGGAACCTTCCAGTTGGTAATTGCTTCTATCTTAGCAGGATCTACGTGAATACCTTCGTGATTCACCATGTGTCCTAAGAATTGCACCTCTTGTAGCCAAAATTCACACTTCGAGAATTTAGCGTACAACTTTTCTTTTCTTAACAAAGTTAAGAGTGCATGCAAGTGCTGATAATGCTCAACTTGACTTTTGGAATAAATGAATATATCGTCAATGAACACGATCACAAATTTATCCAAATATGGTTTACAAATTCTGTTCATCATGTCCATGAATGCAGCTGGGGCATTGGTTAATCCGAAGGGCATGACTGTAAACTCATAATGACCATACCTAGTTCTGAAAGCAGTTTTAGGTATGTCTTCTTTTTGTACTTTCAACGGATGATATCCGGACCTTAAGTCTATTTTAGAGAAATACCTAGCTCCTTGTAATTGATCGAAAAGATCATCAATCCTAGGTAATGGGTATCGATTCTTAATTGTAACCTTATTCAATTCTCTATAATCAATACACATTCTCATAGATCCATCTTTCTTTTTCACAAACAACACTGGTGCACCCCAAGGGGATGAACTAGGTTGTATAAATCCTTTGCTTAGTAATTCATCTAATTGCTTCTTTAATTCTAGCATTTCAGTAGGAGCTAATCGATAAGGTGCCTTGGCTATCGGTGTAGTTCCTGGAATTAGATGAATCCTAAATTCTACCTCTCTATCTGGTGGCAACCCAGGTAAATCTTCTGGGAATACATCTGGGTATTCTGAGACTACAGGAATTTCCTTGAGTTCTTTGCCTTTAGTACAAATGATTACTGAAATCATATATACTATTCCCTGTTTTCGTTCATAATTAGCAACTTTCATTACTGATATGAACTTTAATGGCTTCCGAGGTTTATCTCCTGCAATCTTAATTACTTCTCCCGTAGGTGCTTGAATTTCTAGAGAGTTTCGATCACAAATGATTTGTGCATGGTTGGCTATTAACCAATCCATTCCTAGCACAACATCAAACTCAGCTAATTTCATAGGCAATAGGTTTGCAACAAATTTGTGACCTGAGAGTTCTATTTCTACTTTTTGCAAAACCTGATTAATTTCTATGGAATTCCCATCTGCAGTTTCGACTGTAAAAATCTGCTTAACGGTAGTTAATGGTAACTTAAGAGCTTGAAAGAATGAAGTATTTATAAAACTTTGGTTTGCACCAGAGTCAAATAATACTTTTGCATAGATGTTGTGAACTAAAAACGTACCGGCTATCACATCTGGAATGAGCTCTGCTTCTTGAGTAGTTAGCTGGAAAGCTCTGGCATTTTTCTTAACAGTTCCTTCAACTGGTTTGCCTTTGTTATCGGTGATTTTGTTCAGTTTAGGACATTCGGTTTTGTAATGTCCTGTTTCCCTACAGTGAAAACAGGTTACCGTTTTCTTCTTCCAGTTTTCTTCACTATGGCCTACAGATTTGCAGAAGTTACAAATTGCATTGCATTTTCCAAAGTGCTTCCTTCTGCAATTTTTGCAAAATGGCGGGATTGAAGATTGTCTCGCTCCTTTCTTTTTGAAGTTACTACTATTACCCACTCTAAATCCTTGGGTAATTTTCTGAGCCAATTCTTTCTTCCTATCTCCATCTCTTGTGCGGATCAGTTCGTCGGTTAGGGTGTTTGCTAATTCTACTGCATCGTCAATAGTACGAGGTCTCGCAGCCTTGACGATATTGCGAATTTCGCTAATTAATCCCCAAATATATCGAGAAATGAGTACTGGTTCTGGCGAAGCCAGGTTAGGTACCACTCTCGCATATTCGAAGAATGTCGAAGTATAACCACGACAATCTACCCCTGTCATTCGATGATTGAGGAACTTATTTGCCATTTGTTCCTTCTCATACTCAGGACAGAATTTTCTTTCAACAAGATTCTTAAATTCTTCCCAAGTCATAGCATAAGCCACCCGTCTTCCTTTTGCCTGCAGCACTGTGTTCCACCATTCTAGTGCTCCTTCTTTAAACAGATTTGAGGCATACATGACTTGATCTTCTTCAGCACATTTACTTATTGCAATTACTGCTTCGGTTTTCTCTAACCATCGTAGTGTGGCAGTTGCTCCTTCGTTGCCTGCAAATTCAGCGGGTTTACAAGCAAGGAATTCTTTGAAAGTGCAACCAGGTGTTGCAGCTTTTCGCTTTTTAGGGCGCGGCGTGTGCTAAGATTCATTGTCATGATTAACATGATCATTGCCCCTGTTTATACTATTACTGAAATTATCCTCAATAGTATGTTTACTAGGAACGAAATGTTGCGGATCGTTCGGATTTTTCATAGCAGCAACGAATATTGGAATTGCGTTGGCTATTCCTTGAGCAACAATATTTTCAATATCTTGTTTGGTCATATATTGATCTTCTGGGTGTTGCTCCGATTGATTAACTTCATTTACTGGTTCGTTACCATTATTTGCCATCTGATGATAATTTATTATGAGTAATTAGCAATTAGCAATTTATACAATTAATCGAACAATTTATTACACATAAAGTCAAAATTATCGATTTCTCGATTCTATTTTATATCAGTATAGTATGCATCAATACACACCAATATCTTACAACGTTTTATTCGTTATGTTACAACTGGTTTCACTAGTTACTATTACTATTATACAAAGATAGCTTTACCATCCTCCTACTTGTCATCCTAAAAACGGAGTTCCCTCTCGTCATACTTCCAGGCAATCTGCCCTCCTATCTCCCTAATTCTATTCCCTGCATCCATCAACTCTTCACCGAAATGGCGAACTTCAGCCAGATTTTCATTGCTCATTGGTGGATTAGGTAGGGGTTCTGGGTCGAATTGTGGAAGAAAGGAATAAGGGCTATTGACAATATTTTGGAATTGCCAATCATTTGTCCACCATTCTTCCATTTCTACAGGTTGGTCATGGACTATTGGTTCAGTGATTGTTGGTGCAAAATTCATAGGGATTGGGTTTTCGATAGGATAGGTAAAAATATTTGAATTGACAGGCTGTAAAGTATCACAGTTTGCCAATAGAATATCTATCTGTTCCTGAAAAGTTAACCTTTGGTTTTGATTGGAATTCTCCCCAATTTCTACCTGAGTTGGTCTAGAACCTTGCCCTATTTCTGTTTCTATTTCTTGAGAATATTTATCAAACTGTTCCTCCATTTGCCTAGACTCGCCATTGGCTTCAGTTTCCTTTTCTTGCTGATTAGGGTTTTCCTGGATTATAATTGCCTTTCCTTTTCCTAAAGGGTCGTTATTTCTAGAAGGTTTTGTAACTGGCTTTTTCTTACGTATACACCGTTTCCATTTTCTTGAAAAGCATCATCAATGACTCGAATGTTTGATCTTTTTGTTCTAAGCACACAACCCACGAAAACCTCGTAAAGTCGTCTGTCACCACCAAACAATATAAATCTCCGCTAATGCTCTTGACGTTGACAGGCCCGAAGAGATCCATGTGCAATCTCTCAAGAGGTAACCTGATAGAGTTGAGCATCTTCGGTGGATGTGACTTCCGAGTCTGCTTTCCCTTTTTACATGCAATACAATCATCATTTAAGTGAAAGTTTTTCACATTAACACCCTCAACTAAATCGTTATGTACTAAAAAGTTCATTTTTTGCACGTGAATGTGACCCATTTTCCGGTGCCACATTATGGACTCCTTTTCAGTAGCTTTAGACTTAGTGACAAAACACTGTTTTTGATGAGTTGTTGGCGATACGACACTCATGTCCAAAATATAAAGATCATTTACCCGCGGAGTGCGCAACAACAACTCATCAGGGATTTTAAACCCTGGTTTCAACACTAAACATTCATATTTAGTAAAATGTACACTAAACGCTTTATCACAAATCTGTGATATACTCAGTAAGTTGTTTTTCAGCTCGACTATATAGTTCACTTTGTCAAATGAGATCACTCCGTTTATAAGCGTTCCTTGACCAACTATTCTTCCTCCTTGATTCCCTGCAAACCCAACATAGCTTCCATTGATTGACTTAACATCATAAAGAAGAGCTAAAGTCCCAGTCATATGTCATGAAGCTCCACTATCCATAATCCATCTTGATAGAATTGACTTGGGCAGCCCCTGCAAACATCAAAAAAACAATTTATTCAAACAATGAAGCCCATGATTTCTTAACTTCCGACATACTTCCGAACACAACATCACACTTTTCATTTGTTTTAGGAAAATCAAATGTGACATTTGGAACCTCTTCTTTCACAATTGTTTTAACTTTGTTAGTTATTGGTGGAAATTCATCAAGAAACTTATCAACTTCATTTTCAAAATCAACCACATCATCTTTAAAAATATTTGAATCAATTTTCAAAGCGTTCTCCATCTTCTTGACCTCAACCGATGGTTTCGATTTCGCGATCCAAGATTGATTTTCAAAAATTTTCGTCTTAGGGTAAAACTTTGAAGTCTTGCTAGTCTTAGAGGATTCGCCAATCTCGAAAGTCGATTTAGGCTTATCCTCCGACTTCAACGATTCACCTATTTTCAAAATACGGACCAGAGAAACCATTTCCTTTTTACCTTTTGAAACAACTGGTGATTTAGGTCGAGATTTTTGAACCATTTGTTTTTGAACATTTTGTTTTTGAACATTTGCTTTTTCAACCTTTGGTTTCTCAACCATTTGTTTGTGAACTGGTTTTTCAACAACATGTTTCTTAAACACTTTTTGACACTGTTTTGCCATGTGTCCAATCTCATTTCAGCGATAGCACACCCTTTTATCATACTCGACAAAAGTAGTATTGACCGATTCTTCTTTAAGCTTCTGTGCTGCATTGAAATCGTCCACAGCTTTTTTATGTGAAACGAAAATCATCAGAAACGAAAATGAACTAACGGAGTCATTTTCAACGGTTGCTTCATCAGAGTTGGAAATGAAGGATTACACCACGGATATTCATTTCCCCAACGGATAAATCGTCAGCAACGAAAATGAACTAACGGAGTTATTTTCAACGGTTGCTTCATCAGAGTTGGAAATGAAGGATTACACAACGGATATTCATTTCCCCAACGGATAAATCGCCAGAAACGAAAATGAACTAACGGAGTCATTTTCAACGGTTGCTTCATCAGAGTTGGAAATGAAGGATTACACAACGGATATTCATTTCCCCAACGGATAAATCGTCAGAAACAAAAATGAACTAATGGAGTCATTTTCAACGGTTGCTTCATCAGAGTTGGAAATGAAGGATTACACAACGGATATTCATTTCCCCAATGGATAAATCGTCAGAAACGAAAATGAACTAACGGAGTCATTTTCAACGGTTGCTTCATCAGAGTTGGAAATGAAGGATTACACAACGGATATTCATTTCCCCAACGGATAAATCGTCAGAAACAAAAATGAACTAACGGAGTCATTTTCAACGGTTGCTTCCTCAGAGTTGGAAATGAATAGGGTTAACTCTAGACACATGACAGAACTTGCTGTGATTCCTGTGTACTGAATTCCATAATTATGTATGCATCCATAATTACGTAATCCCTTGCACAGTCCGCACAGTGTGTTTTGTAATGTTTTGGGGAAGGATATCAAACTTGTGATGAGGGTGACTAGACTTCCATCGGTTCCTTTTAATTAGATCGACAGGGGATCTTCTTAGTTAGTCCACCAAGGAGTCCTTTCAGCTATATCATCACATGATATCCCTAGCCAGATTTTTGAATCAATCTGTTTAACTAGACCACTCAAGGGGTCTAATTATGAAGTAGTACTTTATAATCCGAGGGACTTAACTATAACATAGAAGTCCATTGAGGATTTTAAGTAATACCTTTGGGTATCCTACTATGAATATCTTGTATAAGGATATGTAAGATTCTACGAGGATTTGGATAACATCATTTGGATCACACAACAACACATAAGGGAACACATAAGCACAAAGTCACATAATTGTTTAACTTGATTATAATTTGTTATTAACTTGTTATTGATTGAATACGGATATGGAAACCAATCGACGGGTCTCAATGTTCACTGGAATCTATCTGAGAAGATAGAAAGATCTCCCAAAATTCGATTTTTGATTAAAAGGAATTATCGTATTCGAATTAAGGTATACAACAATTAAGGACTTACGGGAAATCCTTAGGTACCCTATTAAGGATTTATAGTGGTACTTTGGATATTTGTCATGTGTTGTAACTTGCGCCTTGTACTTCGTTTTTCTTAGAAGAAACGGGTACTTAGGAATTACGTGGAAGACGCAAGAGATCATAGAATGGGAAAATTTTGGGGGTAGTTTGTTCTTCAAGGAATACGGTTACTTGATTGTCGGTATTGAAAGGGATATGTCGTTTATACATGCAACCACAGAAATACATTGCAATGTAAATAAAAGATTTATTTATAAACAACGATAACAATTGTTTCTTGGATCTTGACATCAAAAGAAAATAATACATAATACGTGTTTATTTCTAAATGATGTTGTCTTCTAGTTAGTCAGATGCTCATCCCTGTGCTGGATTTGCATTAGCAAGCTTTGGGCAATTTCTTCGGAAATGACCCATCTCGCCACAGTTGAAACAAGAGCCTGGTAGAAAACGACCTTGAGCAGGATTGTTGCCAGCTTGGTTTGGCGTAGCTGCAGCTGGGCAGACTCTTGCTGTGTGGCCTATGAGTCCACAAGTTTGGCATTTGCGGCACTGTACGTTGGCGTGATGATGGAGGCTACATTGGTTGCACAAGGGTGCAGTTCCATTGTATGGTTTTCTAGCAGGGGGTTGAGCTGGTTGGTTGGGGACGGCTTGACCATTGTAAGCGACCACGGCGAAGTTCTGAGAAGCCTTCCGCTTCTTTAACTTCTTAGGGGATTCACTCTGTTCATCCATGGTCTTTGATTCCACGATTGGGTTCGATTCCCCGACCGGTTTCTTGTCACCTTTTCGGAAAAGTTTACCTTTCCTGATCTTTGATTCAGTCAAGGTTGCAGATAGCTCAATGGCCTGTCTAACTGTAGTAGGGTTGCTACCAGTCACAATGTCTTGTATTGAGTCAGGGAGGCCATCAATGTACTTTTCGATTGCCTTATCCAAAGGTGTAACCATATCCGGGCATAACAAACTTAACTCCTCATAACGATCCGTGTAGGCTCGATGCTCACCGCTAACTTGCTTAAGATCGTCGAACTCCGTTTCCAAGGCCCTGATCTCGTGATGAGGACAGAATTCCTTCATCATCAGAGCTCGAAGCTCTTGCCATGTTTGAGCCAGTGCCACATCGGTACCCCTATCTCTCATCACACCATTCCACCATGTCAAAGCTCGTTTCTCAAAGACGCTAGATGCGAATTCTACCTTTCGCTCGTTTGGACATTGAACGTGTCTGAAGGTGCTCTCTAAACTCTCGAACCATTGCAGAAGTGCAGTCGCTCCTTGAGACCCAGAAAACTTTGATGGCTTAGCCGAGTTGAACGTCTTGAAGTTGCAGGGGGCATTATGGTTGTTGTTGGCTTGGTTCCATTGAGCAAAGAGGTTTGGGAATTGAGTAGCCATTTGTTGCGCAACGATCTCTGCCAGATCGGCAGTCGCTATCTGGTTTTCGCGTCGAGGAGGCATTCTAAAAGAGGAACAAGAAAGAAAACAATGAAATGGCATTGGGTAAGAATAGGATGTTACAATTACCGGCCATAATCATGGTTGATGGTCATTTGTTTGAATCCACGAAGCAAACAAACAACACCAAGGCTGAGTCAAAGCAAATAGATCCCCATAGTGTATCGCGAAGACATGCTCGCCTATAAGTGGACACTCACCCCAAGAGTTCCCAGGTAAGAGTGACTGGTCCGATTATGTGGATTTGTACGAACACTCTAACCTTAGACAGAAATCCCAGGGTACAGGCATTCACTCTTCCAGTTTGCACATGTTCACATTATTTAGACCCAAAACTTTGAAGAGAGTTTTGAACATTTAAAGGGGTTCAAAACCTTATAACATGGGGTTCAAAACCTAGTAATCAATCATCCTAGAACAGATGATTAGTTTTCAAAGCGGTTTTGAAATTTATGTTCTTGTTGTGGTCGTCGCCTAAGGATAGGTGCGGTATTGTTTTATGACTAAACGCAAGTAAACTCGCGTTAGGGTCCTAGGAAGGTTATAGACTAGGTTAAAGCATTACTAATAACCTAATTCCCTATAACCATTGGCTCTGATACCAACTTTTCTATCACACCCCGACCGCGTAGAACATACAAAACGTGGCGGAAACATCGGGGAGTGTTGTAACAAAATCAATTGTTTCAAATCCATGGCAAATGAAGTTTCGTTTTATTAGTCAAACATGAAAGTTTACATTGTTTTATACAAGAACCAAAGAGTACATAACATAATTTAACTAGTTCTTGTCTCGTTTTAAGTCACTAAGGCGCAGGTCCGCCTAAGTATGTCTTGATAAGTCCTATGCATCATCTCCTGAAAACACATGTGAAAATAGGTACGTCAGCATAAAAATGCCTGTGAGATACATTGGTTTTTTGAAAACGGAATTCATGACTTATGTTTGAGAAAATGATTAGTCATTTACCTTGTATTTTGCTTTGTCTTGTAAATCATTTGAAAAACGGTAAGATCAAATGATATGTATAAATAGAGAATAATGTATGGTTAAATGAATAACCATGTAAACTGAGTTTGTATAAGATACGTTGTTTGTAAATCAATGTCTTGTGAAAAGTGTGTTATTTGTATAAAATGTCATATGTCTCAAATTGAAATGATTCAAATAACGCTACGATATGTAATACCATACAAATACTTATATATAGGAAGTACCAGCGGCGTATCCACCATGCTTGTATCATATTACACACGCCTCGTTACTTAATCACTTACTCAAACCAAACCATCAAGATGAAATGTTTAACAATTGTGGAAATGTTATGTATAGTCAAATGTCTATTGTCAAATGTAAATCATGTCAACGGATACTACTGGTTTACACGGTTCAATGGTTACAAACGGTTCATATAATCAAAAGGGTTTAGACGGTTCACATAGTCAAATGGTTACAACGGTTCAAAATGTAGTATAATGTGTTCATATGCTGGATGAGCATATGCAACGGAAATGCAATGTAAAACAATGTACTAAGTATGCACACAATGGGCGTACGTAGCATGAAATGTATTGTAAATTGATTGTACTAAGTATGCACACAATGGACATACATAGCATAAACACAATGAAATCATGTACTATATATGTACTAACGAACATAATAAGCATATGATATGAAAACATTGAAAGCATAAAAGTAATAAGTAGGCACATGTGTTCCACCCCAAAACAGTTTGGAAAACAGTAAAAGAGGGGTCTATGTACTCACCTGAGATTGCTTTGAAGTTCTTGTATAATAACCAGATAATGCTAGAGATCACGGAATATCAAACGGCATCTAATAGGTAGCTATATTAATATACCGGACCAAAATCGGAAGGATCGGATAGTATGCGGGTTCGTAAACCAAACGAGTATGGAGACTCGTGTAATATGGTTTAACAAGGCCTACATACTAAAATGAAACCTAACCTAAGTGCTTACGACCCATTATGACCCGTTTACGTAGCTTATGCTACCTTAACGCGTCGTTCGCGTATAACGCGTTTGGAACGCCTAACATCGTGACCACAAGGCATACCCTCAGAAGGTTATAGCTATGGTCACCTAATGTGTTTGGTCGGATCCTAATGATCGACCAAATGGGTCGGGTTCGGAAGTATAAGCGATGGTTTAGATCGCTTACCTTACGACCCTATATATGCACTAAACTAAAAGTGACGAGCTAAGCACGTTAGAACATGCTTAACTAAGTTTAGAAAACAGATTTGGCATCGAAACAAATGGCTTTGATGCTCACGAGTAGTTTGGTTACAAAATACGCAAGAATGCGCATTTTGGCCAAAACTACGACTCGTCACTAGGCCTAGATAACGTAGTAATCAGTAGGTATAGTCACTACGGACTATAACCATCGTGATCACGCTCACGTTATGAAGTTCTAATGAACTTCGGGTTGACCATAGGCTGGTCAATGCAGAAAGTCAACAAAATGTTGACTTTCGGACTCGAAAAGCGAATAAAAGAACGAAAGAATACTTACGGAGGGTCCCCGAATGCTAATCTAGATCAAAATAGCTCAGGTATGAAACAAAGGTTCCAACTTAGAGCTTAGATCAGATTTTTGTGGGTTTTAACCAAAAAGGGGGGGTATTTATAGGAAAAGCAAAGCCGTTAGGATCGTTTCTTGAATAACGTGCAACGATCTGACCCGTACACTTGTCGAAATGTTGTGGTGCCTTATTTTGCCCCCACCATAAGAATCCGACACGTGGCGTTGCCCTTTGGACGTTCAAAAGGCCAACTGCAAGTGGATCAAACATTGAATCTGATCTGTATGTCTGACGTGGCCCGCGTAAGGATTTGGACAAGTCTTACGCGCCCCGCCTGAGGGTCACAGTTCAGAATTTTCAGTTTTAGTCCTTGCACTTCAGAAACATGCAATTTGGCCCATTTTTGGCACGTTTAAGCCCCGTTAACCCCATTTCAAAGCTCTAAAATGAAGTTAAAGTATAGGGAACTTAAAATGTGCTCAAAAATATACCGGATGTTGGTTTGTTTGGCCGTACGGTCGCGATGTTCGGTTAATTACGACGGAATGCGCATAAGCGCGAAAGACGATCCAAATTGCGCGACGAATGGATTTTTCTCATGCCAAACACTAAGGCATAATATAAGGATGCTTACATAAATTTTTGGATGTCTGGATGTATTCAGAACGTAAGTTATGCGTGAAAGTGCAAACTTGTGCACGTTTTGACACTTTTAGTCCCTGAATGATCCAAAAGTTTATTTTAGCATACCAAACCCCTCAAAGCCTATTTCTAAGCTATGTAAAGGATATTTATGGTATGTTTAACTTATGGACATGTTCCAGAATGTTTGTTACAGTTCAAATTGGCATACTTTCGCAGTTTGTCAAGTTTAGTCCCTGTAAGCGAATTAACTTGTTTTTCCCATACCAAAGCCTTCAAAACATATTTCTAAGTTATGTAAAGGTTATTTGAGGTATGTTGAGTTTATGTTGATGTTCCAGAGTATTTATCGCATTTAAACTGAGTACGTTTACGCACCAATTTGCGTATAATTCTCCAGAAAGCGATGTAAAGTTTGAAATTGAACAAGAATTGATATGTGCAAAAGATACACATATTTATACAAGATACCAAGTATGAAATACAATATTTCATCGGCTTGGTATTTGTTTGATGGTCGCGGTGACACAGGTGTCACAGTTTAGCCGTTTTCTTTTCAAACCCAATTCCTTTGTTTTTAAGATGATTTTTTTTTTGTTTTGAGCTTTACCATCCTCATTCTTCATTCCCGAACTAGTTGGACGTGATATCACAAATGACTTTTTAGGTTTCGAAAAGAATGCATTGTTGTTAACCTCTTTTATGTTTATTTCAACCAATTTAAACACCTTTTCCACATTTTCAATTTTAACATTCTGAAGTGGATACTCGTAATCGGAATACAGTTTGTCAGTTCCAATCATGGGGTAAACCACCATAATCGGATCATCATTCTCACTCTTTCCAGATTTCGGTATATATTGATCTAAGAAATTTCCATCATCTTCAGAATCACTAATAACTTTTTCAGATTGAGCCTTTTCGGATTTGTCACTTTCCTCATCCAACACCTGATCAACAACAGTTTTGATAACCTGAGATTCGTTATCAGTGTCAGATGCAGTGAAAGTGATATCAATGCTGTCAGGTAAATCATTCTCAATCGTTTTCAGCTTAAGATTTAAAGTAGCTACCACCCCATCTGGATATTTCTGAGTGTAGTGATTCCACATTGGGGGTGGAACGCTCTTGAAAACAGGTGTAGCATGTGGCTGTTGAGGGACGATTTGTTCCAAAACATAAGACGAAGCCACACAGCTCATTAACTTTTTATCAATCCTGTCATTCTCTATCTTGGCCAATTCAAGTTCTTTTCTTAGTGACGCAATTGTGTCAAGATGATAATTGACTTCTTTTTGTTTATCAAACAGTGTAGCTTTAGCCAATTTAGTAGCTTTATCATTTTCGACACTTTCTTTTTGAATCATCTTAATTGATCTGGCTAAGGTATCATAAGCTTCTTTTAATTGTTCAAGGTCAAACTTAATCATATCTGTATGATGTTTCAATTCCCGATACTTAGTGTCCTTTTCAAGACACTCCACGCACGATTGTAAACAACATTGGCATGGTGTTTCGGAGATTGGAACAACTTTTTCATCAACCTTTTCATCACAATCAGTTTTACCGACATGCTTTGACTCAGACACAGACTGTTTGACAGATTTGACCTCCTGAACTCCAGATTCCTCTCTGTTAGCCGACACATTATCGACAGACTGTGACTCCTTGGGTTCTGAATCTACCTCTTTAAGCTTTCCCATTAGAGCTTTGTCAGCAATGTCTTTCAGAACTTCTCCGGTCATCTCTTTAGACACGTCAATCACTTCTTCGACTCCTTTTTTCTTCTCCTCAAATCTAGGACAAGATCCAGTTCTTGGTTCCTCGAAATAACCTGCAAAAGAATCAAACACATTAGGAGGCATAATTGATTTCATAGTATAAACTAACTCCTCCTGTTGTGATTGATAGTAGTATACTTCAGCTGCTATTTCCTCAACATCTATAACATTTTCTGTAGGAATCTCTTCAACAACTTCAGAAACAACTTCATCAACAATCTCCGGTTCAGACACTACCTCAGAAATCTCAACAACCTCTGCCATCATGGCATGATCATCTCTACCAGGGATATATTTATCCCAACTAAAACCTGCAGCTACCTGTTCATCATCTTGGTTCACAATCAATGCCTTTTCAGGTTTGTTTTCTATCTATGGCCTTTGAACAGTTTGCTGTTGGTTCAGTCGATGGTAGATTGCCTGTCGATAGTAATCATTGGTGAACGGGTTTTGGTGATTGTTGACTTCACGGTTTGGACACTCTCGTTTAAAGTGACCGTGTTCTTTACACTTGAAACACGTTACTTTCGACTTATCAAATCCCAACTTCTGATCTGGACCTGATAAACTGTTTCTTCCCGTGATTTCAATGAACCTTTGAGCACGACGAACTAAGCTTGCCATACACCATTTAATGTCAATCAGTTCAAGCTCCTCAGGGTCTATTTGGTCATAGTCCTCCTTTGTCATGTCCGGATTTCCAATTCTCCCTGCAACTAGACCTTCATATGCCTCGAGAACGGAAGCGAGTAGTACAATATGTTGCTTCGCAACAGTTTCCGTTATCTCGTTTCCATTTTTGATGTTCACTGCGATATTACACTGTACTCCAGAAACATATGCCTGATGATTTGATCCGGTAGAGCTTTGAGGCGAAGACTGTTCCTGAACTTTGACATTCGGTTCAAAATTCGCGAAAGGTGTAGAACTGCTTGATTGATGAGAACTTGATGTGGCATTTGAAGTGTTATCAGCACTGAATCTTGTTTGTATCTTTGGGCTTTGAAGATTCGCAACTGAAGGGCTGCCTTTGTAGTATAAAGATACGTCTTGTTGCATGCTAGCAGAATTCATCTTCTTTATCTTCAACAACTCAAGCTCGTGGGCTTCGATCTTTTCAATAAATGAACTCAGATTGAGATCCACAAAATCAGAGCTGTTTTTCAGCATCATAAGATACGTTCCCCACTCATCATATGGAAGTGCATCACAAAGTTTATCAATCCATTCCTCATTTGTTTTTTCAATTTCTAATCTTTTAATTTCAACTACAAGGTGGCAATATCTTTCAATTAACTATTTTGTTGACTCTCCTTTGATCCCAGTAAAAATATCGAATTCTTTCTTGATAAGCGCCTTTTTGCTCGTGAAAATAGAAACACTTCCTTTAAACTTCAGTTGTAGCGCTTGCCAGATTGACTGAGAACTTTCATCATGTTGTAGTAACACAAGAATGTCTTCTTTAATTGGTTGCTGCAAGATGCTCACCATTTTCTTTTCAGCTTTAAACTCTGTCTGTTCAGTATCTGTAAGACTTCCAATGCCTTTAACCAACCCGAGCCCGTCAACTGGAGGTACGTATTTCATTTCAATCTTCATCCAACACTCGAAATGGTTGGCCTGAACCCAATTTTTAAACCTTCCGGACCATCCAGCATATTCATCTAAGCTCATCAGTTTGGGTGGCTTTTGCATTGTTCCCAATTCATTTTCCATGTTGACATTCTGTACGATACTAGCTGGACTTTGTATAGCCGCACCACTTCCCGCAAACATGTTGAAAAAATCTTGATGTTCCATTTTTAGTGACAAATTTTCAAAAACGTTTAACTTTTTGATTAACAGATAGTTTTTCTTGAAAAATTTTTCACACAGACTGAGTTTCCAACCCTTGATCACGTACGAAATGGACTAACCGCTAAAAATATGATTTTTACACTCAAACAGGTCAAATAAGAGAAACTATACTCTAAGTGAATGTAAGAGCGAAACTACATGTGTTTACAAAAGCGGAACTATGTGATGACCAAACGAGCGAAACTACTCAAAGACCTCAGGAGCGAAACTACTAAATGTCCTCAAGAGCGGAACTAATCAATGATCTCAAGAGCGGAACTACTAAATGACCTCAAAAGCGGAACTATTATACAGACTAATAAGCGAAATCTCTCGAGCGAAACCTCAATAATGACATTTTGGAGCGAAACCTATGAGCGGAACCTCTTAAATGTCACAATAAGCGAAACTATACGAGTGAAACTACTGATTTCTAATGCCAAATAAGCGAAACCTTTCAAGGTGACACAATTACTCTCGAGCCATTTTAGGTCACTTTTAAGCTGATTTTAGATCTGAAAAGCTCAAGGGTTTGTTATTAAGCAGTTTTACACTCAATGTCCAAATCTCAGTCCATTTTGTCTGTCGGAAAGGTCTGAAACTCAAAATGTGCTTGAAAACAGCTTTGATTCGGGTCAAGTAGCTCACAACTGGCTCTGATACCAATTGTAGGACCGGTTTTGACACCGCTCAATTGCGTAACGAACGTTCGACGTGCGGAATCCGTGAACGTGCGTGACCGAACACACAATAACGTACTAGAACCGTGATTTTATTGAAGAATATGACGTGTACGATACAAAAATCACGTGGAGAGAGCTTTCTCTCTCTAGACTTGAATCTCCAAAATCACAAGTGAGCCAAAAAGTCTTCTAACTTATGTCATAACTCTCCTATTTATAGGTCAAGGCTTTAATGAAACTTTTCATTAATTACAAGATTGCCACCTTGCCTTTTAACTAGATATGACACTATAAAGACTTGATTTCTTCGGCTTCTCGCTACGACTCGGATTGACGACGGCGATAGACATTAATGCAATAACAAGATTCCATCTGTTCGTTGTTCTAATTCCTTAATCATTCCTTTTAATTTCTCAGTATCGTCCTTGATTACTAATTCTTGTGCTTTCCTGATCTGTTCATTTAAATCTATCCGCAGATTTAATTTAAGAGAACACACTCTTTTTGGCTTTTCGTGATACTTTCGACTTAAAGCATCGGCTACTACATTAGCTTTTCCTGCATGATACTGGATATTACAATCATAATCATTAAGAATTTCCATCCAGCGTCTTTGCCTCATATTCAACTCCTTTTGCCCGAAAACATACCTTAAACTCTTATGATCTGTGAAAATGGTGAACTTACTACCGTAAAGATAATGTCTCCAAATTTTCAGGGCAAAAATTATGGCTCCTAATTCCAAATCATGGGTTGAATAATTTTCTTCATGATTCTTAAGTTGTCTAGATGCATATGCTATAACCTTTTGACGTGCATCAATACACATCCATAACGTAACTTAGAAGCGTCACAATAACTACAAAGTCTTCAGTTCCTTCTTGTAACACTAATATGGCTACGTTGGTTAATCTTTGCTTAAGAATTCTAAAAGGTTCTTCTTGTTTTGGTCCCCATTCAAACTTAACAGACTTACAGGTTAACTTAGTTAAGGGAATGGCTATTCTAGAAAAATCTCGGATAAATCTTCTATAATAACCGGCCAATCCTAAGAAACTTCTAACCTCGGTTGGTGACTCAGGGGTTTTTCATTTGGTAATTGCCTCAATCTTTGTGGGATCCACATGAATTCCTTCATGATTGACTAAGTGTCCAAGAAACTACACTTCTTCTAACCAAAATTCACACTTCGAGAATTTTGCATAAAGCTTTTCTTTTCTCAATAAACTTAGAAGTGCATGCAGATGCGCTGCATGTTCCTCTTTACTCTTAGAGTAAATAAGAATATCATCTATAAAGACAATTATGAATTTATCCAAATATGGCTTACATATTCGGTTCATCATGTCCATAAATGCGGCTGGGGCATTGGTTAAACCAAATGGCATGATAGTAAATTCATAATGGTCATACCTTGTTCTAAATGCGGTCTTAGGAATGTCCTCTTCCTGTACCTTTAATTGATGATATCCTGAGCGTAAATCGATCTTTAGAGAAAAATCGAGCTCCTTGCAATTGATCGAACAGATCAACGATTCTTGGTAATAGATACCGATTTTTAATCATGAGCTTGTTCAATTCCCGGTAATCAATGCACATACGCATTGACCCGTCTTTCTTTTTGACGAATAAGATCGGCGCTCCCCATGGCGATGAACTTGGCTGTATGAATCCTTTTTCCAACAGTTCATCTAACTGTTCCTTTAACTCTTGCATTTCTGCTGGTGCAAAGCGGTAGGGTGCTTTGGCAATTGGTGCTGTCCCTGGTAGCAGATGAATTCTAAATTCAACTTCCCTGTCTGGCGGTAGTCCTGCTAATTCTTTTGGAAACACATCTGAAAACTGAGATACTACGGGAATATCTTTCAGTTCTTTTCCTTTAGTGTTAATGATTATGGAAATTAAATACATTAATGATCCTTTTCTTACATAACTGCCTGTTTTCATCACAGAGACGAATTTTGTGGATCTAGATGGCTTACCTCCTTTAATTGTGATCTTTTCACCCTTTTGTGAATTTACTTGGATTGACTTTTGATCACATCAAATACTGGCTTTATTGGCTACTAACCAATCCATTCCTAATACAACATCAAATCCTGCCAGTTTCATTGGATAAAGGTTTGTAATAAACTTTTAATTTAAAATCTGTGACACCTGTGTCACTTCAGCCATCAAATAAATACCAAACCAATGAAATAGTTGTATTTCATACTTGGGATTTGTATAAACATGTGTATCATTTGCACATATCAACTCTTGTTCGATTTCAGGCTTTAGATCGCTTTCTGGAGGGTCATAAGCACACTGATGCGTAAATATAACCAGTTTAATGCAACAAACACTCCGGAATAGTGACAGAGGCTTAACATACCTTAAATAACCTTTACATAACTTAGAAATAAGTTTTGGAAGGTTTGGTATGCCGAAATCAAGTTAATTCGCTTACAGGGATTAAAATTGACAAACTACGAAAGTATGCCGATTTGAACTGTAACGAACATTCCGGAACATGCCCATAAGTTAAACATACCCTAAATATCCTTGAAATAGCTTAGAAATAGGCTTTGAGGTGTTCGGTGTGCTAAAATAAACTTTTGGGACATTCAGGGACTAAAAGCGTCAAAAAATGCATAAGTTTGCATTTTCACGCATATCTTACGTTCTGAATACATCCGGACATCCAAAAATTTATGTAATCATTAAAATATTATGTTTTAGTGATTGGCTTGTCAAAAATCCTTTTGTCGCGCAATTTAGATCGTTTTTGCGTCCGTTACGACTTCCGTCGTAATTAACCGAACAACGCAACCGTACGGCCAAACGAACCGACATCCGACATATTTTTGAGCATGTTCAAGTTCCCTATACTTTAACTTCATTTTAGAGCCTTAAAATGGGGTTAACGGGGCTTAAACGTGTCAAAACGCATCAAAAACCAAGTTTGGAGGTGAAGGGGCTTGTTCTGCCAATTGCTGAAAGTTACTGCCAGCAAATAAGGTCCTTACGGACCGTATGGAGTTGCTTACGGTCCGTAAGCCTCTCCCAGGTCAGAATACTTCATTTAATTAAAACCCAGCTGCTCCCATGGTTTTGCACTTAGTTTCTTTGATTCTATGGACTGGTTTTGGATGCCCCTTGTATCACAAAACCTTGTGCCCACTTGTACGCTCAAGATTAAAGCACGGGAATCAAGAAACGATTCTAACGGTGCTAGAAATCCTATAAATACCCCCACCCTTCTCACCCCCAACTCACTTGAATTCTGAGATTTTCTCTAAGTTGGAGTGGTTATCACTTCATACCTGAGAAATACTTGGAATTCAATCTTGCGGGGACCTTCTGTAAGTATTCTTTCGCGTTTTTCGTTCGTTTTAGCGTTAAAGTCAAACTGCGTTTGACTTTCTGCTTTGACCAGTTTTTTGGTCAACGCGAAGATCGTTTGAACTTCATAACGTGAGCGTAATCACGATGGTTATAGTCCCTAGTGACTACACCTACTGATTACCACGTTATCTAGGCTCAGTGACGAGTCGTAGTTTCGGCCAAAATGCGTTTTCTTGCGTATTTTGTAACCAAACTACTCTAGGGTATCAAAACCGTTTGTTTTGATACCAAACCTGTTTTCTAACTTTACTAAACATGTTCTAGCATGTTTAGCTCGTCGCTTTTAGATTTGTGCTTGTTTAGGGTCGTAAAGGTAATCAATCGCTTATACTTTCGAACCCGACCCATTTGGTCGATCATTAGGATCCGACCAAACACTTTAGGAGACCATAGTTGTATAAGGAATAACCTTCCGAGGTTATACCTTATGGTCACGTCGTTTAAGTAGTTGTATGATAAGTAGTTCTTATGCCTTAGGTAAATTACCAAAATGCCCTTTTTGCACCAAATTTATTTAAAGCATATGTAACCTAAATTTTGACATCTAAACTAATTAGGTAACTATATTAGACATGTTAAGGCATATTTTACTTGTCATAGGACTAGTTAAGCGGTCCGAACGCGTTTTACGCGAACGACGCGTTAAAGTAGCATAAGCTACCTAAACGGGTCGTAATGGGTCGTAAGCACTTAGGTTAGGTTTCATTCTAGTATGTGGGCTTTGATTAACCATATCATATGAGTTCCAATACTCATTTGGTTTTCGAAACCTCATACTATCCAATCCCCCGATTTAGGTCCGGTTATTTATGTAGTTATCTATATAGGGTGCCGTTTGATTTCCGTGATCCCTCTAGCTTTGCTTGGTTGTTGTTCAAGACTTCTAAGCACCCTCAGGTGAGTACATAGACCCCTCTTTTACTGTTTTTCAAACATTTTGGGGTGAAACACATGTGCCTACTTGTTACTTTCATGCTTTTCATGTTTTCATATCATATACTTGCTATTTTCATTAGTACACTATTAGTACACGATTTCATTATGTTTTGCTATGTATGTTTACTTAACATGCTAGCACATTGTTTTACATCACATTTCTTTTGCTATGTATGTTTACTTAACATGCTAGCACATTGTTTTACATCACATTTCTTTTGCTATGTATGTTTACTTAACATGCTAGCACATTGTTTTACATCACATTTCTTTTGCTATGTATGTTTACTTAACATGCTAGCACATTGTTTTCACTACTTTTTCTGCTATGTATGTTTACTGAGCATGCTAGCACATTGATTTACATGACTTTTCTACTTTGTATGTTTACTTAGCATACTTAGTACATTTGATTTACATTTACCTTTTTCATGCTATGTATGTTCATTTAGTCCATACTTAGTACATTCACATCACATCACATGCTTACATTCGGTAAAACATTTGGTTTGTTTAAACGGTTCTTTTACTACATTCATTAACATTAGCTACGCCGCTCGGTAGTAAGTAATGGTACCATAGGACTTGACAAATCCCGTTCCTGACATCCTAGGTTTGTTTGGGTGTAAGGAATGACTGAATCCGTGAACATTTTCACTTTGATAACCTTTACTCTAAGGTTATCCTGCTGTCTCAAGGCTTGAATGTATTGCGTTTAACATACCGCATAAGTGTTTATATCAGTATAGCATGCACATCCACAAAACATAACATTGATTTAAATTGAGTTTTACTTCAATACTTTGTTTTGTGCATTTTCACCTATGGTTTAGTTGATACATATTTCACTTGCCATACATGACTTTTTGTTTACACATTTCATGATTACATTTGACATAGACATTTTTGACATGGTTTTTACTATGACATTTGACAAATGGTTTAGACATGGGCAATTTACATTGATGGTTTGTTTGGGTAAGTGATTTGAGTAACGAGACGTGTGTAATATGATACAAGCATGGTGGATACGCCGCTGGTACTTCCTATATATAAGTGCTTGTATTATATTACATGTCGTAGTGTTATTTAAATCATTCAATTTGGACTTATACATTTTATACAAATAACATATTATTCACAAGACATTGTTTTACAAAACAGTTTGATTTATACAAATTCATTTTACTGGGTTATTCATTTAACCTTACATTATTCTTTTAAATACACATATCTATCATCGCTTTTCAAATGATTTATAAAACAAAACATTTTACAAGGATCATGACTGACTTTTGTTAAACAACTTTTTCTAAACTTATAAGTCATGAATCCTAAATCAATAAAACCTATGTACTCGCCGGCATTTTTATGCTGATGTATTTTCACATGTGTTTCAGGTACTATATTTGATGATAATTTTGACGCATGCTCACATAGGATTGGACGAGGCCTTAGTGACATTTAAAAGATGCAAGACTAGTTAAATTTTGTATTACTTCTTTGTTTGTTAAGACATTGTAACTCTTAAATCAATAAAACAGCATTTCAATTTCCCATGTGTTATGAAACAATGATTCTGTTACAACACTCCCCGACGATTCCGACACGTTTTGTTGTTTTACGTGGTCGGGGTGTGACAAAATCTTTATTCTTGCTCCCTACAAGATTTCAGTAATCTTAATGGTTTCCCCATTTGTTGTCTCTACTAGACATTCTTGTGGGAGTTTAGTTAATGGTTGATTGAGAAGTTTGCAAAATGAAGTATTAATAAAACTTTGGTTCGCACCAGAGTCAAATAATACCTTAGCAAAAACATCATTAACTAAAAACGTACCGGCGATTACGTCCGGAATAATCTTTGCTTCTTCTGCAGTCAGCACAAATGCTCTAGCATTTTTAGTAGTCTTGTTATTCATGGTTGGAACTAGTTTCGGACAGTGTGGCTTGATGTGACCTTTTTCTCCACAGTTGAAGCACAGTCCATTACTAGGTTTCTTCCTACAATCTTCTTCCTTGTGTCCCGGTATTTTGCAAAAATTACAGTAGGTGGAGCATCTTCCTGAATGCTTCTTCTTGCAAGCCTTACAATAAGGTGCAGAGGTAGAACCTACGTTGTTCCCACGATTGGAATTTCCATAGCGGAATTCTTGGGTAAACCTTTGAGCTAAGTTCCTCCTCTGGTCCTCTTCTCGTGTACGCACTAATTCATTAGTCAAGGTGTTTGCTAGTTCTACAGCTTCTTCTATAGTTTTTGGTCTAGCTGCCTTGACTACATGCCTAATCTCACTGATTAATCCCCATATGTAACGGGAGATTAATACTGGTTCTGATGATGCAAGGGTTGGCACTATTCTAGCATATTCAAAGAAAGTAGAAGTGTAACCCTTACTATCCACTCCAGTCATTCTAAGGTTTAAGAACTTATTTGCTATCTATTCCTTTTCATTGGGAGGGCAGAATTTCCTTTCCACCATGTTCTTAAATTCCTCCCATTCCATATTATAAACCATGTCACTTCCCCTAGATTGGAGGATAGTGTTCCACCATTCTAGTGCTGAGTTCTTAAACAGATTTGTCACGGCCCCCGGCCCAGTTTGACCCGTTCCCGGAGCCGCGGGACAGAAATCCTGCGGTACTTTATTTATTGTGAGTTTAGCAGCGGAAATTTTATTTACAGGATCGGCTAAGTTAAAACTTTTTCCCGATTATTTTATTTCACAATTCGGGATAAAACCCCGATAATTTACAATAACAAGATTTTACTGATAAAACATATTTCTTTATTTTATATTGAGCCACTATCTTAAGCTTGAAATGCTTCCCCTGCATTTTTCCTGAATTACAGCAGATCACCTGAAACATGTTTGAAAAAGATTTTTATCAGCGGGGAAATACTGAGTGAATTATTCCAGTTACTGGAAAATGACACATTTGTTATAATTCACAGTTGTAAGATCTTTTACAATGTTTCTGATATCAACCAACTACCCACAGTACTTTACCACTCGACCCATTGGCCCACCTGTCCAATGGTGTCTGTGATTATGGTCATATCACCCAATGGTTGCCCCAATGGTGACGATTATCAAGTAATGTGCACAATACCCCACATACCGGCTGTAATTTGGTGATTACATAAACTTAATCACTGTAAGTTATAATTCTGAAAATAATTTGGAGTATTGTAAACAATTAACAGCTCACAAACGGTGAGAAAAGAGTTTATTAAAGAAGAATAACTCACATTGCAGATTTAGTACTGACAGAATATGATTTTAGCCCTATTAACCTAATTTCGACAATAATGCACACAAAACAAGGTTAGTGATCAATACAGCAGTTACGATAACTCACGAGATCAAATTCTCACAATGAACGACAAAGTGCAATACTTCAACTCATTTATCGAATTAACGAAAAACGACAAAGTATAACCCAATGTGGGCGGCACTTAGACATTCTTTGGATATATTGATCCCGGAAACTGAATCGTAATAGCGATCGAGTAATTACCCTGTTCTGCGGCAGCAATTCGATAACAGTATGTGTTTAATTAGTGAGATACGAGCCTAACTCGATGTACAGAATGAGTTTGATTGAAATTTTAACACCAACTGTTGAATGCCAAAGTCGGCTATTTATAGCCCGAAAATCGACTCGCATACGGACCGTATGACTGGACCCTTGCGGTCCGTAAGGGAGCTGGTTGGCTTACGGTCTGTAAGGACTAACCTTTACGGTCCGTAAAGGGTGAGTTTTAGCTTGTACTAGCCTTCTCAGTGGTATAGGCTTGGTGACTCAACATTGAAATCGAATTTCAGTATAACAACGAGTTTTCAAAGATAATTATCAAATAGGGTTTAGCCCCCCTGAGTTTTAGGGGCCCTGATCCTGATTCCGATTATTCCGGAAATTTCAGGGTTAGTGCGGAATTACTTGGGTGTCTCAATTAGGGTTTCCTTATTGACTAATTATCATTCTAATTATTAATTTTAATGAGAGTTGTTACATCCTCCCCACCTTAGAAAAATCTCGTCCTCGAGATTCACTGGAATAGATGAGGATACTTGCGCTTTATTTCGGACTCTAGTTCCCATGTGTATTCCGGTCCTCTCTTGGAATTCCATTTGACTTTCACCAATACAAGTCGCTTGTGTTTGAGGATTTTGACTTTCCGGTCTTCTATTTGTAAAGGTTTTTCTATGAATTTGAGCTTCTCATTTACCTCTATGTCTTGAAGAGGTACTACCAGGGATTCGTCTGATAAACATTTCTTAAGGTTGGATACATGAAATACATCATGTACTCCAGCTAGTTCCTCTGGTAATTGTAAACGATAAGCAACTGGTCCGATTCGTTGAATCACTGGAAATGGTCCAACATATCGGGGACTCAGTTTTCCTTTTTTACTGAATCTTACAACTCTTTTCCAAGGAGATACTTTCAGCAGTACTTTGTCTCCTATTTGGAATTCAAGTGGTTTACGAAGATTGTCTGCATAGCTCTTCTGGCGATCTCTGGCTGTTTTCAATCTTTCCTTGATTTGAGTTATCTTGTCTGTAGTTTCTTGCACAATTTCTGGACCTGATAATTGACTTTCTCCTATTTCCGCCCAACATACAGGTGTTCTGCATTTGCGTCCATATAGTGCCTCGAATGGAGCGGCTTCAATACTTGAGTGATAACTATTGTTATAGGAGAATTCAATTAATGGTAAATGGTTATCCCAATTACCTCCAAAGTCAATTACACATGCTCGGAGCATGTCTTCCAGAGTTCGGATCGTCCTTTCACTTTGTCCGTCTGTTTGTGGATGATATGCGGTACTTAGATTGAGTCGGGTTCCCATTGATTCTTGGAAACTTGTCCAAAATCGGGAAGTGAAACGACTATCTCTATCCGATATAATGGAGAGCGGGACTCCATGTAAGGATACTATTTCATCCACATACAGCTTAGCTAATCTTTCCATGCTAAAGGTTTCCTTTATTGGTAGAAAATGAGCGGATTTGGTTAATCGGTCCACAATTACCCAAATTGCATCATTACCCTTTCTGGTTTTGGGTAACTTAGTAACAAAGTCCATTGTTATGAGTTCCCATTTCCATACATGCATTTCTAACTGTTGTAATAAACCCGAGGGTTTCTGGTGTTCGGCTTTAACTTGTGAACAGGTTAAACACTTAGATACATATTCAGCTATATCCTTTTTCATTCCTATCCACCAGAAATTCTTTCTTAAATCTTGGTACAACTTATTATTTCCTGGGTGTACGGTATACCTAGATTTATGAGCTTCTTCTAAAATTTTCGATCTTAGATTTCCTTGTTTAGGTACCCAAATTCGGCTTTTGTGGAATTTCCAAATTCCATCATTTCCTTGTTCCAATTCTTTTAGGTAACCTTTCATTCCTTCGGCATCGTCCTTGATGGCTGTTTTCTGAATTTCCTTCACTTGTTCCCTTAAATCTATTTGTAGATTTATTCTAAGAGCACGGACTCGCCTTTGCTTGTTATGATATTTACGACTTAAGGCATCTGCTACTACGTTTGCCTTTCCTTCGTGATATTGAATATCACAGTCGTAATCACTCAGGACTTCCATCCATCTTCTTTGCCTCATATTTAACTCTTTTTGCCCGAATATATACCTTAAACTCTTATGATCTGTATAAATAGTAAACTTGCTTCCATACAGATAATGTCTCCAATTTTTAAGGGCAAAAACTATAGCTCCTAATTCTAAATCATGAGTCGTATAGTTTCCTTCGTGCTTTTTCAATTGTCTGGAGGCATACGCAATTACCTTCTTGCGTTGCATCAACACACATCCGTATCCTAATTTTGAAGCATCGCAATATACTTCAAGATCTTCTGTTCCTTCTGGTAAGGCTAAGATTGGCGCATTGGTTAATTTCTGTTTTAGGATTCTGAAGGCTTCTTCTTGTTTTGGTCCCCACTCAAATTTAGTGGTTTTACAGGTTAGCTTAGTTAATGGTACAGCTATCTTGGAAAAATCCTTAATAAACCGTCTATAATAACCGGCTAAACCTATAAAACTTCTAATTTCCATTACAGTTTGTGGAACCTTCCAGTTGGTAATTGCTTCTATCTTAGCAGGATCTACGTGAATACCTTCGTGATTCACCATGTGTCCTAAGAATTGCACCTCTTGTAGCCAAAATTCACACTTCGAGAATTTAGCGTACAACTTTTCTTTTCTTAACAAAGTTAAGAGTGCATGCAAGTGCTGATAATGCTCAACTTGACTTTTGGAATAAATGAGTATATCGTCAATGAACACGATCACAAATTTATCCAAATATGGTTTACAAATTCTGTTCATCATGTCCATGAATGCAGCTGGGGCATTGGTTAATCCGAAGGGCATGACTGTAAACTCATAATGACCATACCTAGTTCTGAAAGCAGTTTTAGGTATGTCTTCTTTTTGTACTTTCAACGGATGATATCCGGACCTTAAGTCTATTTTAGAGAAATACCTAGCTCCTTGTAATTGATCGAAAAGATCATCAATCCTAGGTAATGGGTATCGATTCTTAATTGTAACCTTATTCAATTCTCTATAATCAATACACATTCTCATAGATCCATCTTTCTTTTTCACAAACAACACTGGTGCACCCCAAGGGGATGAACTAGGTTGTATAAATCCTTTGCTTAGTAATTCATCTAATTGCTTCTTTAATTCTAGCATTTCGGTAGGAGCTAATCGATAAGGTGCCTTGGCTATCGGTGTAGTTCCTGGAATTAGATGAATCCTAAATTCTACCTCTCTATCTGGTGGCAACCCAGGTAAATCTTCTGGGAATACATCTGGGTATTCTGAGACTACAGGAATTTCCTTGAGTTCTTTGCCTTTAGTACAAATGATTACTGAAATCATATATACTATTCCCTGTTTTCGTTCATAATTAGCAACTTTCATTACTGATATGAACTTTAATGGCTTCCGAGGTTTATCTCCTGCAATCTTAATTACTTCTCCCGTAGGTGCTTGAATTTCTATAGAGTTTCGATCACAAATGATTTGTGCATGGTTGGCTATTAACCAATCCATTCCTAACACAACATCAAACTCAGCTAATTTCATAGGCAATAGGTTTGCAACAAATTTGTGACCTGAGAGTTCTATTTCTACTTTTTGCAAAACCTGATTAATTTCTATGGAATTCCCATCTGCAGTTTCGACTATAAAAATCTGCTTAACGGTAGTTAATGGTAACTTAAGAGCTTGACAGAATGAAGTATTTATAAAACTTTGGTTTGCACCAGAGTCAAATAATACTTTTGCATAGATGTTGTGAACTAAAAACGTACCGGCTATCACATCTGGAATGAGCTCTGCTTCTTGAGTAGTTAGCTGGAAAGCTCTGGCATTTTTCTTAACAGTTCCTTCAACTAGTTTGCCTTTGTTATCGGTGATTTTGTTCAGTTTAGGACATTCGGTTTTGTAATGTCCTGTTTCCCTACAGTGAAAACAGGTTACCGTTTTCTTCTTCCAGTTTTCTTCTCTATGGCCTACAGATTTGCAGAAGTTACAAATTGCATTGCATTTTCCAAAGTGCTTCCTTCTGCAATTTTTGCAAAATGGCGGGATTGAAGATTGTCTCGCTCCTTTCTTTTTGAAATTACTACTATTACCCACTCTAAATCCTTGGGTAATTTTCTGAGCCAATTCTTTCTTCCTATCTTCATCTCTTGTGCGGATCAGTTCGTCGGTTAGGGTGTTAGCTAATTCTACTGCATCGTCAATAGTACGAGGTCTCGCAGCCTTGACGATATTGCGAATTTCGCTAATTAATCCCCAAATATATCGAGAAATGAGTACTGGTTCTGGCGAAGCCAGGTTAGGTACCACTCTCGCATATTCGAAGAATGTCGAAGTATAACCACGACAATCTACCCCTGTCATTCGATGATTGAGGAACTTATTTGCCATTTGTTCCTTCTCATACTCAGGACAGAATTTTCTTTCAACAAGATTCTTAAATTCTTCCCAAGTCATAGCATAAGCCACCCGTCTTCCTTTTGCCTGCAGCACTGTGTTCCACCATTCTAGTGCTCCTTCTTTAAACAGATTTGAGGCATACATGACTTGATCTTCTTCAGCACATTTACTTATTGCAATTACTGCTTCGGTTTTCTCTAACCATCGCAGTGTGGCAGTTGCTCCTTCGTTGCCTGCAAATTCAGCGGGTTTACAAGCAAGGAATTCTTTGAAAGTGCAACCAGGTGTTGCAACTTTTCGCTTTTTAGGGCGCGGCGTGTGCTGAGATTCATTGTCATGATTAACATGATCATTGCCCCTGTTTATACTATTACTGAAATTATCCTCAATAGTATGTTTACTAGGAACGATATGTTGCGGATCGTTCGGATTTTTCATAGCAGTAACGAATATTGGAATTGCGTTGGCTATTCCTTGAGCAACAATATTTTCAATATCTTGTTTGGTCATATATTGATCTTCTGGGTGTTGCTCCGATTGATTAACTTCATTTACTGGTTCGTTACCATTATTTGCCATCTGATGATAATTTATTATGAGTAATTAGCAATTAGCAATTTATACAATTAATCGAACAATTTATAACACATAAAGTCAAAATTATCGATTTCTCGATTCTATTTTATATCAGTATAGTATGCATCAATACACACCAATATCCTACAACGTTTTATTCATTATGTTACAACTGGTTTCACTAGTTACTATTACTATTATACAAAGATAGCTTTACCATCCTCCTACTTGTCATCCTAAAAACGGAGTTCCCTCTCGTCATACTTCCAGGCAATCTGCCCTCCTATCTCCCTAATTCTATTCCCTGCATCCATCAACTCTTCACCGAAATGGCGAACTTCAGCCAGATTTTCATTGCTCATTGGTGGATTAGGTAGGGGTTCTGGGTCGAACTGTGGAAGAAAGGAATAAGGGCTATTGACAATATTTTGGAATTGCCAATCATTT
The DNA here is from genome assembly GCF_002127325.2 of Helianthus annuus. Taxonomy (NCBI): domain Eukaryota; kingdom Viridiplantae; phylum Streptophyta; class Magnoliopsida; order Asterales; family Asteraceae; genus Helianthus; species Helianthus annuus. The sequence continues at coordinate 95,235,367 of NC_035437.2, forward strand.
GTCCACCATTCTTCCATTTCTACAGGTTGGTCATGGACTATTGGTTCAGTGATTGTTGGTGCAAAATTCATAGGGATTGGGTTTTCGATAGGATAGGTAAAAATATTTGAATTGACAGGCTGTAAAGTATCACAGTTTGCCAATAGAATATCTATCTGTTCCTGAAAAGTTAACCTTTGGTTTTGATTGGAATTCTCCCCAATTTCTACCTGAGTTGGTCTAGAACCTTGCCCTATTTCTGTTTCTATTTCTTGAGAATATTTATCAAACTGTTCCTCCATTTGCCTAGACTCGTCATTGGCTTCAGTTTCCTTTTCTTGCTGATTAGGGTTTTCCTGGATTATAATTGCCTTTCCTTTTCCTAAAGGGTCGTTATTTCTAGAAGGTTTTGTAACTGGCTTTTTCTTACGTATACGGCTTCCCCACACATAGTTTTTCTTTTTCTTTCTTTTTGGTTTGGTCAAGGGTGGAGTAGGGAATTTTACAGGTTGGTCCACATCAGCAAAATATCCCGTAAATTCATGAGAAACTTCTATGTTCACTGGGTACAGATTGAGGTTCTGAAAAGCTTCAGATATCTCGTTCATGCTGTGTAGCATATATGCAAAATGCACAAAATATCAAGTTAAAACTTTGGAGCAAAGTTTAACAAATAAACATGGAAGTTTTTTTTTATTGCACATTATTTGTACAAAATACAGTAAACACACTCAGATTTATTTTACTAAATTTTATTTATTTACTTGTTGGGAAGTGCTGCTTGCTAAATTTAGGGCATCTAGAGATTTGCATTTTCTGCCATAGTGGCTAACATATACAAATTTGCCCATTTTTCATCGAGTTTATCTTCCCAAGGTGATTTCTTAATTAACTCCTGGGTTTCCTTTTTAATCTTCTTGTCTCTGATTTGCTTCTTACTTTTCTTAATAATCATATTCCTTTTTCTAGGAGAAAGCGGATATTCATAATTCGCTTTTTACACAAATATTCCTTCTTCAGGAATTGTAGGGAGCTTTGAGAATTTAGTTTTGGATGAACTTCCTTCTTCGTAAATTGATCTATCTAATTTAAGATAGATATCTTGCAACTTTTGTTTACCCATACTGTAACTAACAAATAATCAGTTAAAAGCATATAAACACATAATCACGTAATAGTAATCAGGAAAAATTAAGTATCGTTTAAATACTTAATTAGCTTAACTTAGTGGCTCTGATACCACCTTGTTTCTGTCACAGCCCCCGGCCCGGTTTAACCCGTTCCCGGAGCCGCGGGACAGAAATCCTGCGGTACTTTATTTATTGTGAGTTTAGCAGCGGAAATTTTATTTACAGGATCGGCTAAGTTAAAACTTTTTTCCGATTATTTTATTTCACAATTCGGGATAAAACCCCGATAATTTACAATAACAAGATTTTACTAATAAAACATATTTCTTTATTTTATATTGAGCCACTATCTTAACCTTGAAATGCTTCCCCTGCATTTTTCCTGAATTACAGCAGATCACCTGAAACATGTTTGAAAAAGATTTTTGTCAGCGGGGAAATACTGAGTGAATTATTCTAGTTACTGGAAAATGACACATTTGTTATAATTCACAGTGGTAAGATCTTTTACAATGTTTCTGATATCAACCAACTACCCACAGTACTTTACCACTCGACCCATTGGCCCACCTGTCCAATGGTGTCTGTGATTATGGTCATATCACCCAATGGCTGCCCCAATGGTGACGATTATCAAGTAATGTGCACAATACCCCACATACCGGCTGTAATTTGGTGATTACATAAACTTAATCACTGTAAGTTATAATTCTGAAAATAATTTGGAGTATTGTAAATAGTTAACAGCTCACAAACGGTGAGAAAAGAGTTTATAAAAGAAGAATAACTCACATTGCAGATTTAGTACTGACAGAATATGATTTTAGCCCTGTTAACCTAATTTCAATAATAATGCACACAAAACAGGGTTAGTGATCAATACAGCAGTTACGATAACTCACGAGATCAAATTCTCACAATGAACGACAAAGTGCAATACTTCAACTCATTTATCGAATTAACGACAAACGACAAAGTATAACCCAATGTGGGCGGCACTTAGACATTCTTTGGATATATTGATCCCGGAAACTGAATCGTAATAGCGATCGAGTAATTACCCTGTTCTGCGGCAGCAATTCGATAACAGTGTGTGTTTAATTAGTGAGATACGAGCCTAACTCGATGTACAGAATGAGTTTGATCGAAATTTTAACACCAACTGTTGAATGCCAAAGTCGGCTATTTATAGCCCGAAAATCGACTCGCATACGGACCGTATGACTGGACACTTGCGGTCCGTAAGGGAGCTGGTTGGCTTACGGTCCGTAAGGACTAACCTTTACGGTCCGTAAAGGGTGCGTTTTAGCTTGTAGACTAGCCTTCTCAGTGGTATAGGCTTGGTGACTCAACATTGAAATCGAATTTCAGTATAACAACGAGTTTTCAAAGATAATTATCAAATAGGGTTTAGCCCCCCCTGAGTTTTAGGGGCCCTGATCCTGATTCCGATTATTCCGGAAATTTCAGGGTTAGTGCGGAATTACTTGGGTGTCTCAATTAGGGTTTCCTTATTGACTAATTATCATTCTAATTATTAATTTTAATGAGAGTTGTTACAAGATTAGAGGCAAACATTATCTTATCCTCTTTCGCGCACTTGCTTATTTTTAAGATTGCCTCGGTCTTTTCTATAGCGTAGAGCTGCAATGGCTCCTTCAATGCCCGAGAATTCTATTGGTTTACAGGACCAGAATTCCTTGTAAGAACAACCATAAGACATGGTTCTTCTTATTTTAGGAATGGGCACTTGAAGTATTGGTCCATTGTTTATGTTGTGTTCTGGTTCAGTAGGTCGTTTACTGCCATTATTACTTTTATTATTCGTTTCCTTAACCGTTTTGATAATATATGACATTGCGTCTATTATTCCTTGTGCCACTATGTGTTGGATGGCACTGTTATCCACTTGGTTTCCATTATTATTGTTATTCTGGTTTTCCTGGTTCACTTCGTTGTCCATCTGAATTTTAAACATTTACCATGTATTAATATCACAAGATAATATTCAATACAAACAATCACATCACACACATAATGATCCAAAATCGTCGTCATTGCGACCTTTACTCTTTTGTATATATTATGCGTCTAGTACAAACTCGAATTGAAATCTAAAATTACAATACTATTATGCAGTTCGTAGCTATTTATCTATTATTATATATATATATATATATATATATATATATATATATATATATATATATATATATATTTTTCAAACATACACACATATATTTCTAATATTGGTAATGTAAAAAGTATTGTATTACACATGGTAGTGTAAATGAAAGTGCAATTGTCTAATAGTTGTAATGAATTACAGAATTTGTCAAAGAAATGACAAAAATGCACATGTGCATGTTTGTGTATTATGGATGGAATGATAGATGAAAGAGAAAGTAGTGTACCAACACACCTTATTTCATGTTGATACATATAGATGCACATGTGCATTTCTAATATTGTTAACGTAAAAAGTAGTGTATTACACGTGGTAGTGTAAATGAAAGTACAATTGTCTGATATTAGTAATGAATTATGGAATTTCTCAAAGAAATGATACAAATGCACATATGCATGGATAACTGTGACTCGAAATTTTTTTTTTAATTTTTTAATTTTTTATTGTAAACAAAATATACCGATTTTTACAAAAAAATGGTAAAAAAAAATAGGTGTTTTTTAGATTTTTTTAGGTATTACTGTTTGTGTTCACACTGGTTCTCGTGGTTCTTGCAATAAAGGGTGGTTCCTAACGAATCCTTCTCCTATATATATATATATATATATATATATATATATATATATATATATATATATATATATATATTAGTGGTACGGGTTCATCCAAAATTCCATGTTACGCTCGTCATATTTCCAGACGAGCCTTTCACCTATCAGTCTCATCCTTTCACTTCCTTCTAAAATCTCCTCACCAAAGGTTCGGAGTTCTTGTACATTCTCAAGGCTCATGGGTGATGCAGGGGTTGGTATTGGGTTTGGGAACTGGGGCATCGGTTCTTTGTAAGGGTAAGGGTTCTCTAGAATTTCCCTAATGTATTGGTCATTATCATAGTAGGGGTCTAAAGGGTCTAGGTCTGGCTAGGTTTGGCATGGGTTCTTCTGGTATTAGGTAGCGTTGTTGGTAATCCATATGGTCGTCAAACCAGGGGTCATAGTCTGGGTCTAAGGGATGGGGTGCTGGTACTCTAGGTATCTCAGCTGGGTCAAAGACAGGTGCCGGTATTTAGTTTTCTAGGTTGGCTTCAATTTCCATTGGTTGTGTGGGAAACAATGGTAATGGCTGGGGTGCTATGAGTTGCTCTAGATTAGGATCTGCAACTGTAGTTGCTAAGATATGAAAATTTGCTAGACTCCTATTGAGATATCCTGAGTGTGAGCATTCGTTTCTCTATTAGCGGCTGCTAAAGCTCGCTGTTGCTGTAACTTTTTCATCCTCTTCCTACGTTCATGAGCTCCTCTACTGAACCATCCTTTCTTCTTGGGAAGGAATGGCTCTTCAGATTGTGCCTTGAACATGAATATCCCGACATCATTGGCAGTCGAATACCCTTAGAGGGTAGGCTGTGAAGAGGTGCATTCGTCCCTAGGTGAGCTGGACAACTGACAATAAGCGTCTGAAGGTCTTTGGTCGCTCATACTGTAAACTAACAAATAGTCAAATAACACAAAACAATAATATACAGATATGCACGTAACCATGTAAATTATTTCCTAACATATTGAATAATATTTTAGTGTCAGCAAAACACTTTTGTGGCTGAATCAGTGGCTTAGCTCTAATACCACCTTCTGTCGCAACCCCCGTCCCCTAATCACCCGGGAACGGGCGGCCGCGGCCAGTTTTAGTGGTAGCGGTGTTTATCAATTTGGCAGCGGATTTTACATGAGGACCGTAGCTTGAAAATATTTTATCAGAGTAAAATCCCACACTTTTTATAATATTAAACACATGGGAAAATCCCAAGTTTCTAGTACACACATTTTTATAGGGATAAACCCTATTTTATTTAAATAAAACATCTCTTTATTTAGGTAACTTTTATAGCCACTTTTCCAAGCCTTCAGTGCTGTCCAGCTGGCTTCTATTTGGCTTTCACATTTTGTTACCTAAAACGCGTTTAAAAACATTTTGTCAGTGGGAAATACTGGTGAGTGAATCCCAGTTTAATCAAGACAGGTAGAAACCATTTACAGCATTGAGGGCGGTCGCACAATTACATTTGTTTATTTTCTACTTTAATTACCACCCACGGTACTATCCACCCGACTTGTGGTCATGTTACTACTCATAGTGTAGTTACAAATTTTGTATACAAAACTCCAACATACCAACGATAATTGTAGAATACAAATACTCAATCATTGTTTAATATAATGTAAAACATTTTAGGATTTGTAAAAACAGTTTGCAAAAAGGAGGATTACTCACACTGCTATCTTAGGGTTTTCTTTTGTAATTTCCTGGTGATTATCTATTAATTACACAATGCACACGCGTTAGTATAATAACCCAATATTTACATTAGTAATACCCTCCCCGAGATAGAACTCCAATGACTACGTCGGGCAGAACCTCGACAGTCGTTACAGAGCACTAGATCAATCGGGCAGCGTACCTAATACGTAATCGGGGGTTAAAATACTTACAACGAGGCATAACTTCGCTAATTAGGGGGGGGGGAATAATGCCCGGGTATAGCTTCCACACTATAGAAATTGAGAGAAAGATTTGAGATTTGAACGAAGAAGACTGAAGGCCGATTGCATCTATTTATAGTGTCTGTTCGACACTTTGTCGCGCCCCGTGTAAGCCGAAGGCTTAGCCTTCGCGGCCCGCGAGTTAGGGGTAGTAGGGCCTAGCTTGGTCGACTCAGACCACTAGCCTTCACACGCGTTATGCCACGTGGCACCTCAGGGTGCGGCCTTGTTGGTGCACTACATCTGTCGACTTCGTCTTGGATCGAGTCTTAGACTTAGAGTGTTAGATTAGGGCGCGTTTTACGAGAAAACATGATATTGTATGTGTGTTAACAGATAGGTTCGCTTATAGTGACATAGGTAGAGGTCCGCTTATGTGTCATTACTATAGGTCCGCTTTTATGTCATCTTGGAGGTTCGCTTATTCGTACCTGTATGTTGGAGCGGATCTCCATGTCCTATATATAGTCTCATAAGCGAACCATTTAAAAAGTGACCTGGTAACTCGTACCGAAGTGCTGCCGGATCAAGATTTGGATGTAAACTGTTATAAATCAATACAGAAAGGTGTTTAAAGTGATTTGCTAGCTGTTTCTATGTTGATTACTTGTTTTCTGCACCTGTAATTGAAGAAAACTCCTTTGAACGACTCGTTCGGGTCAGATCACGATCCTACAAGTGGTATCAGAGCTTCAGGAGGAGGAGTTCTGCAGAAAATAGCTGGAATTCATCAAGTTTTCTTACTTCTACACCTTCTTTCTTCAGTTCAGAAAGTTTCACCGGTCAAAATTAGCTCAAAATCTCACGGATTGTGCATAATAGTATATAGACAAACCCTGGAAAGTTTGATGTTAAAATTTGCATTAAAATGGGTCAAATGAACTTCCGAGTAGGTTTCGCTTATACGGACACTCCATAGGTTCGCTTTTAAGAACGTGTTAGGTCCGCTCATTGTTACGTCATATCAAGAGGTTTCGCTTCAAAAAACATCATAGTTCCGCTATTGTGACGAGATTAGGTTCGCTCATTGTGTCACCGAGCATAGGTCCGCTTCAAAGATCACATAGATTCGCTTATTTGAACACCTGGTTCGCTCATAAGTGCACTAAATCAGAGATCCGCTTTTGTGAACACCTTTGTAGATCCGCTCTTTCGAACAACTCTGGTTCGCTTTTCTGTCACAATTACAAAGATCCGCTTTTGTGAACATTTCAAACAATTGGGTTCGTTTTTAAGGCTGTTAACGAAAATTATTAAAATCTAAAAATGGACGAAGAATTCTACAATGCATTCGCTACACCAGTTACCCCAATGAGTATTGTTCAAAACACAATGTTGGAAAACGAAACGGGAACGATGCAAAAACCGCCCAAGCTAACAAATATCGAGGAATATAAAGGATGGCAAGAACGGTTTGAAAATTGGGTACAAGCGAATTACTTGGATGCTTGGGAATGTGTGGAAACGAAGTATGTTAGACCAAAGAACGACGATGATGAGGAAGTTGCGATCAAAGACATGAGTGCCGATGACAAGAAGAAGTATAAAAATGAGAAAATGATGTTAAGTCTGTTACAACAAGCGGTAAAGGAAGATATTTTGGTATTACTGCATTATAATGGGAGTTCATATTCGATCTGGAAAGCGTTAAAATCAAAGTTTAAAGGAAGTGAAGAGATGGTTAAAAACAAGAAATCACTTCTAAAGAAAGAGTTTGATTTATTTCGTGGATTGAAGAATGAAACTACAAAGGAAATCATTGAACGATATTGTAATTTGTTAATGTGCACGAAAAGATTGAGCATCACAAAAACAAATGATGAACTGATTGAAAAATTGGCTGATGCATTACCCTATGAAACTTGGGGAATGTTCTTGATGATGTTAAGGAACAAAAAGGGGTTTAATGATGTGACAACTCGAGTTTCCAAGAGTCTATTTTTGCATTTATTGCACGTTGACTGTTTGATTGTTACGTTGACTGTTTGATTATTTGCTTGGTTTTCTTGTAAGTGTACACACGGAATCATATGTTGAGACGGCTGTTTGGTATGTTATCTGTTCTATATGATTAAGGTGTTTATCATTATTCTGTTTACTTAAACCATGAACATGTTCGACGAAACACAAGCGTCTCGCCATAACTTCCATCGACGAAACTGGAGTTGTTTCGTCAGAGGCATCCCGACAAAACAGAAGTGTTTCGCCGGCCCAGTTCACCGCAAAGCCCAGTATGGGCCCAAACTCTTATGCGTGATTATATATTAGTTTAGGTTTATGTATAAGGGGAACGATTATCAAATTCTCAAACCCTAGAGCCCCTCCCCTATCGACGGTAACCTTGTGACTTCGAGACCCTCAAAGAACGATCAAGTTACTTCCTTATTCATCGTGGTTAGTGCTAATCATTATCCGATTATATGTTTTAAAACTTTTATTTGAATATTGTTTGGCTGTGTTGTTGATGATTATCACATGTCGTCTGTGATGCACGTTATTGATATTATTCTTGCAAAATCTGAACATGTTAGTATATGTAATCATGATTATTGTGATTTGGATGGTTTGGTGATTTTATTATTATAAAAGGCAAATCAGATGAGCTCTAGGGAACCGGTTTATGTCAGTAGCTTGGTCGGTTCATTATAAATTGATGGTGGGTGGAATGATAACTACTATCAACTTCAAATCTAAAAGTGGCGGCCTAGTAAATATAATCTAGAGGTACTCAGGTTTCAAGAACAAAGTCAGTAGCAATAAATGGGGATATGGTGTGCGATTAGGAAATTGATTGTTTAATCGAGAATATTTCATAGGTCCAATCGGTTGATGATATTAGAGGTCCAATGAAAAACCTTGCTTATGTATACCGGTCCAATAAGGCTTGGGGGTGGTTGATAGATGTGATGTCGGCCAATGATGTATTAAGATGCTGTAATATTGCTCTCGAAACAAATGCATCGGCGAAACACATTTTTATGACGAAACCGACATGGCGAAACACATTGTGTTTCGCCGAGACTAATCATGACGAAACAAACCTAACGAATCAAGAGTGTTTCGCCGAGGGATGTCACAACGAGACGGAGGGCGTTTCGTCGAAAGGGATTCACGGCGAAACAGGGGTGTTTCGCTGATTGGTTAATCTACACAGTAACCTGGTTAAATTCTGTTAAAAGTTAACTGGAATTATTAACTACTGTTAGCTGATATGCATGACTTATATGAACTTGAATATGTGTCTTATGTTATTCGTGATTGCTAGACCAACACTACTGTGATTGTATATGCTTACATGGAATTAGTGAATATAAACTGATTATGTACACGTGCGTACTTTAGGACTTGATTGATTAACTGTGAGCACATACTTTAGCATACCGAGCAAACCAAGGTGAGTTCACACTCTTACCAAGGCATGGGATTCCTGGGGTAGGGAATGGGATTGGATGATTATCTATATTTACGTTGTTGTTGGGGATTATGAAATACTGACCTCAGATGGGAAAGGTCACTTATAGTTACTGCTAGACTAGTGATACATGGGGAAGCCCCCACTACTCTTCGCACACATGCCTGTAATGGCCGCGATACTGATACTGATCTTCGCACACATGCCTAGAATGGCCGCCATACTGATACTAAACTTCGCACACATGCCTGGAGGGCCGCGATACAAATAAAACTAGTCTACAATACATGGGAAACCCCCACTAATCTTCGCAAACATGCCTGGAGGGCCGCGATGTAAATATAAACGATATATGGGTTACTAGACAAGCAAACGTTTTACGAAATAAACATTATTACTAAACAACCCACTATGAACTCGCTCAACTAGTTGTTGACCCTCTGTTACATGCCTTGCAGGTCGTTAGGTACACTTGGAGCTTGCACTGGGAGGCGCGGTCGTTGTGGACAAGGATCGTGAATACTTTGATTAAACATTTTGACATTACAAATTCATACTTACGTTGGGTTTATTTTTATGCTTCCGCTAAACATGGATATTGCACTTATGTTTTGAACACCTTTCATATTGGTTTGGTTGAATTACATTTACTTTTACTTATTACTTACATGTTCAATATGATTGGTGGCTTGATCCTAGTCAGTCACGCCTCCAAGCGGTGGTACTCCGCGTGTGGATTTTGGGGGTGTGACAAATTGGTATCAGAGCCATTGGTTATAGAGAACTTGGTTTTAATATGGGGAAAACGTTTTTATTAAAACCAGACTATAACCAGTACAGTGCTCAACGATCCACAACGACGCTTCGCTCCACGTGCAAGGATCAACACCATAGGTACTATTATTCATGTTTACATTCTCTACTTACTAGAATTACATAGAACTTTGCTTGTGGTATGCTTAGATTACATTGCCCACTATTCGTTATTGCTTGAGAACACTTGTGTGCTTACTCTCTTCTGTCATCGCACTATTCGCGAACGCTCTCTCACTTATGTTACCTTTGCTATGAAGATCATGGCTGGACGCATTAACTTGACACAAGCCCAGTTGACGACTCTCATTAACGAACAAGTTGTTGCGGCACTTGCAGCCGCACAAGCAGGAGGTATACCCTACAGTCGTAACTCACACTAGGATCTTTAGATCCTACACTCCTAAACCAACTCTTGTGTTTAACCTTGTCCTGTTCTTATATACATAACAGGTCAACACGCTCAGCCACCTGTTTGCACTTTCAAGAATTTCATGGACTGTCGTCCACGCACGTTCAGTGGCACGGAAGGAGCAGTGGGACTCCTCCATTGGTTTGAAAAGCTTGAGTCAGTGTTTGAGATGTGTGAATGCCCTGAGGCTCGCAGGGTGAAGTACGCCACTGGCACACTGGAAGGAATCGCGCTAACTTGGTGGAATGCGCAAGTTCAACTTTTAGGATTGGCAGCTGCTAACACCACTCCTTGGAATGATTTCAAGGAGTTGATTAAACGGGAATACTGCACAAGTGACGACATCCACAAGTTGGAGGTGGAGTTCTTTCATTTGAAGATGATTGGGTCGGAAATTGAGGCATATACTAAAAGGTCAAACGAGCTGGCCGTTCTGTGTCCATCTATGGTGGACCCTCCTATCAGACGTATTGAGTTATATCTCAAAGGGTTGGCACCAGAAATTCAAAGCGACATGACATCGGCCAACCTTGCTAACATCCAGGATATTCAGCGCCTTGCTCATCGCCTCGCAGATCAGGCAGTGGAACAGAACAGGCTGCCTAAACGTATCAGTGCTACCGATGCTACTACTTCCGCTACTCCTAGTGACAACAAGCATAAATGGGATGGGGATTCCAGCAAAGGTTCAGCTACAGCTCAGTCTCAGGTGCAACAGCGAAAGACGGATAACTACCAGAGCCCTGGTCAGCAATCTTCGGGCAATCAAAGACAGGGTGGATATCGGGGAAATCTCCCAAGGTGCAATACTTGCAACAAGCACCACAACGGCCAGTGCAATAAGGGTTGTTGTCAGCGGTGCCTCAAGATGGGGTGAAACATATATGCCTATTTACGTGGTCGGAAAAATATGTTTTTAAGGACATATTGGGATATTTTAAATATATTTAGGGTGTCCTTCTTTTTGAGGAACAGTATCGGCGCTCCCCATGGCGATGAGCTTGGCTGTATGAATCCTTTCTTCAATAATTTGTCTATTTGTTTCTTTAGTTCCTGCATTTCTGCTGGTGCCAAACGATAAGGTGCTTTGGCAATCGGTGTTGTCCCTGGTAGTAGATGAATTCGAAATTCAACTTCCCTGTCAGGTGGTAACCCTGGCAACTCTTCTAGAAATACATCTGAAAACTAAGAAACTACTGGAATGTCTTTTTGTTCTTTTCCTTTAGTGTTAGTTACTACAGAAATCAAATACACTATAGATCCTTTTCTTATACAACTTGCAGTTTTCATCACAGAGATGAATTTTGTGGATTTAGATGGCTTATCTCCTTTAATTGTGATCTTTTCACCCCTTGGTGAATTTACTTGAATTGACTTTTGATCACATAAAATACTGGCTTTATTGGCTATTAACCAATCCATTCCTAATACAATGTCAAATCCTGCCAGATTCATTGGGTAAAGGTTTGCAATAAATTTTTGGTTTAAAATTTCTATTCTTGCCCCCTGCAAGATTTCAGCAATCCTAACGGTTTCTCCATTTGCTGTCTCTACTAGACATTCTTGTGGAAGTTTAGTTAGTGATTGATTTAGAAGTTTGCAAAACGAAGTATTGATAAAACGTTGGTTTGCACCAGAGTCAAATAATACTTTAGCAAAAACTTCATTAACTAAAAACGTACCGGCTATTACGTCCGGAATCATCTTGGCTTCATCTGCAGTTAGAACAAATGCTCTAGCATTTTTAGTGTTCTTGTTGTTTTCAGCTGTAGCCAATTTCAGACAATTTGTCTTAATATGGCCTTTTTCTTCACAATTGAAGCACAGTCCATTAGTTTGTTTCCTTCTGTAGTTTTCTTCCTTGTGCCCTGGTACTTTGCAGAAATTGCAGTAAGTGGAGCATTTTCCTGAATGCTTTTTCTTACAAGCTTTGCAGTAGGGTGCAGAGGTAGAACCTATATTCCTACCACGGTTGGAATTTCTGTAGCGAAATTCTTGAGTAAGCTTTTAGGCTAGGTTTCTCCTCTGGTCTTCTTCTCTCGTACGGATTAATTCATCTGTCAAGGTATTTGCTAGTTCTACCGTTTCTTCTATGGTTTGAGTTCTAGCTGCCTTGACTACATGCCTAATCTCCCTGATTAGTCCCCAGATGTAACGGGAGATTAATACTGGCTCAGGTGATGCAAGGGTTGGTACTATTCTAGCATATTCAAAGAATGTGGTAGTATAACCCTTACTATCTACCTCGGTCATTCTAAGGTTCAGAAACTTATTTGCTATATGTTCTTTTTCATTAGGAGGGTAGAATTTCCTTTCTACCATATTTTTAAATTCCTCCCATTCCATGTTGTACACCCTATCACTTCCCATTGAATGGAGGATAGTGTTCAACCATTCTAAGGCTGAGTTCTTAAACAGGTTTGAGGCAAACATTATCTTATCTTCTTCAGCACACTTACTTATTTTAAAAACAGCCTCAGTCTTTTCTATCCAGCGTAGAGTTGCAATGGGTCCTTCATTGCCCGAGAATTCTATTGGTTTGCAGGACCAGAATTCTTTGTAAGAACAACCATGAGATATGGTTCTTCTTCTTTTGGGAATGGGCGCTTGAATTATGGGTCCATGGCTCACACTGTGTTCAGGTTCAGTTGGTCCCTTACTGCTATGTTTACTTTTATTATCGGCTTCTTTAACAGTTTGGATAATAAATGGCATTGCATCTATAAATTCTTGTGCCACTATGTGTTGGATAGCACTATTATCCACTTGGTTTCCATTGTTATTGTTGTTTGGATTCTCATTATTCGGGTGATTGTCATTCTGGATATTATCGTTCTGGTTTTCCTGGTTCACTTCGTTGTCCATCTGAATTTTAAACATTTACCACATATTAATATCACAAAATAATATTTAATACAACCAATTATACAACACACATGTTGATGAAAAACGTCGAGCATTGCGACTTTTACTCTTTTCTTATAATATGCATCTAGTACACACCAGTACTGAAATTTAAAATTACAATACCGACTGAAATTTAAAGTTACACTACTAGTAGTATGCATCCGTAGTTTTTTTTCAAACACATATATTATTATTATATTATTATTATTATTATATTATTATTATTATTATTATTATAACTTTCTCCACCATCAGTTCTACGGATATGGATTCATCTAGAAATCCATATTGCGCTCGTCGTACTTCCAGACGAGTCGCTCTCCCACTTGTCTCATCCTTTCACTATTCTCTAAAATTTCCTCACGAAATGTCCTCAGTTCTTGTACGTTTTTTGCCCTCATTGGGGGTGCAGGTTCTAGGACTGGGTTCGGAATCTGGGGTGCGGGTTCCTGGTATGGGGGTATAGGGGCCTGGTATGGCTAAGGATTTTCTAGAGTCTCCCTAATGAATAAATCATTATCGTAATAGGGATCTAGAGGGTCCAAACATGGGTAGGCTCCTAGATTGGGCATGGGCAAATCTGCATGGATGGGGTAACGTTGTACATAGTCCCTATTATCGTCCCACCACGGGTCGTAATTTGGGTTTGAGGGATTGGGTGCTGGTACCCTAGGTATTTCTTCCGGGTTAAAATCATGCATTTCAACTTGATTTTCAGGGTTTTCTATCTCCATGGGTTGGTTAGGGAATAGTGGTAAGGGTTGAGGTGCTAACATTTGTTCCAGGTTAGGGTCAGCTGTAGTGGTTGCTAAAATATGGAAATTGGCTAGGCTTCTATTAAGCATATCTTGGGTATGGGCATCGGTTTCCCTTTTAGCTGCTGCTAACACTCTCTGTTCTTGTAACTTTTTCATACGTTTCCTACGCTCGTGTGCTCCCCTACTGAACCATCCCCTCTTTTTCTGTGGAAATGGCTCTTCAGATTGAGCCTTAAATACGACTATTCCTTCTTCCGTATCAGCAGAGTACCCTAAGAGGGCAGGCTGAGAAGAGGCACCTTCGCTTCTAGGCGAACCAGACAATTGACGGTACGCATCAGATGGTCCTTGGTCGCTCATACTGTAAACTAACAAATAGTCAGATGACATATAACAATAAAATACAAGTATGCACGTAGTTCCGTAATTTATTTCCTAACAGATAGAATTTTTGTGTCAACAGAACACTTCTGTGACTGAATCAGTGGCTTAGCTCTGATACCACCTTCTAATGCAACCCCCGTCCCCCTGTACAGTTACGGCAACGGGCGGCCGCGGCCAGTTTCGGTGGTATCCTGTTATTGTCTAATTTTGCAGCGGAATTTTTATCAGGACCGTAGTTAGAAAATATTTTATCAGAGTAAAATACCACACTTTCATAATATTAAACACATGAGATAAAACCCAAGTTTGAAGTACACACATTTTCATAGGAATAAATCCTATTTTTATTTAATAAAAACATCTGTTTTATTTTAGTTAACTTTATTGCCACTTTTCAAAGCCTTCAGTGCTGTCCAGTTGGCTTCTATTTGGCTTTCACATATTGTTACCTGAAACGCGTTTAAAAACATTTTGTCAGCGGGAAATACTGGTGAGTGAATCCCAGTTCAATCAAGTTTTAAATAAAACCATTGTACAGTATTGAGGGCGATCTCGCAATTACATTTGTTTCCAAGTCATATCAATTACCACCCACGGTACTGTCGTTTCAACTTATGGTCATGTTACTCCTCGCAAGGCAACGACAAATTTTGTATACAAAACCCCAAATTTACCGACTGTAATTGTATCCTTACAAATACTCAATGACTGCTTAATGTATAATTAATTAAGTGAGGTTTTGTAAAAACAATTTGCAAAAAGGAGATTACTCACATTGCTGTCTTAGGATTTTCAGTAAGGATTTCCTGAGAATAGTCTATAATTTACACAAATGGACACGTGTTAGTATAATAACCCATTTTAACATTAGTAATACCCTCCCCGAGATGGCATTCCAACGACGACGTCGGGCAGAACCACGACAGCCGCTACGGAACCCTAGATCAATCGGGCAGAGTATCTAATACGTATCCAGGGGTTATGATACTTACAACTGAGCAAAACCTCGTTATTTAGGGGGGTATTATGCCCGAGTATAATGTATACTACGTGAAATTTAGAGAAAGAAAGAAAGTTTTGAGCGAATTCGACTGAAGGCCCGAGCTCCAGCTTTACACGGGCTGAGCTTGGGTTTCTCGCGGCCCGTGTAAACAGAGACTAAGGGCTACGCGGCGCGCGTAGTAACCCGGGTAGGGTTTAGCTTGTCCGAGTCAGCATATAGGGTCAAAGGGTGTTGGGCCATGTGGCGGCCCAGGGTTTCGCCAGCTTTTACCTTGTTGCGGCTCGCGTAAGGGTTGAGGGGTGGCTTACGCGGCCCGCCTCAAACCCAAAAAATTGAATTTTTAATTATTTTTAATAATATTAAAGGTATTTGGGGCCCGTTTTCACGTATGGGGTGTTTTTATGGACATATTGGGATATTTTAAATATTTTTAGGGTGTCGGAAAAATATTACGAGGGTGTTGGTTTAGGGTTGTTATAAAAGTTGAGTGGTTTGACTTCCGCTTTAACTTTCGAATCTGACCCGTTTGGTCAACCTTAGGATTCGACGAAGCCTATTTATATGACTATAGTAATTGAAAGTTCTGAAACGAGAGGGTTAAGACAGAGGTTTAGATAAGATAGAGCTAATTTGGTAGAAATCTCGTAAGAATACTCAAAAGTAGAAATTTCCATTAATACCGAAAGAACATACATCATTGACATGCTAGAGAGAGAATTAGTTCATCTATCTAGCCAAAACTCCAAAACTTATCAAATTTGAACACATAACTCCTGTATATACACATGATGTTGGGGAAGGATGTGCTTGTCCGTACGGATGAGCTTCATCCGTGCATATGACCTCATTCGTACAGATGAGTCTTCGTCCTCTCCAAACCGTTATGTGTTCGTATCTCTCACTAAACTATATAATATTCAACACACACTTTGTCACACCCCAACCGATGTCGGAATCATTGGGGCGCGGCACTAGGCGGATCAGATTGCTCAAGAGAATCCATAACAACTATAAAGCGACAGTATTTATTACATTTGTTATCCGATACTAACAAGCAATACAATCACATAAGTTATCACAGATTTCTTGTCCTCTCGAACAATACAAATCCGACAACCTAGATTTTAGGTGAGTTTCTAAACTTCCTAGCTTGATTTGATGTACACTGCGACTAAACCTGCAACATACGTTAAAACAACGTCAATACAAAAGTATTGGCGAGTATACAGGTTTTGACAGAGTAGCGTAAATAGTTAAAAGGTGTTGCGAATTACCAAATACATAAACGAGAAGCCTCAACATACATGCATACAAGACTGATACTACCAGCCAAGTCACTCGAGCTGCGATTGCGATTGCTATTCATCCTAACTAGACCCCGTCGGGTGCTATAGTACTATACTAGTTAAGGCGGGACCTTGCGAGTATAAGTCCTAACACATATGTAACTAGCATCACGTGTAAATATGCATAACAGTTATTCATAAGTGACAAAAAGTTTGATTGAATAATTCTTTTTGATAAATTTGATTTGATAGAGACGTATGTTACACCCAAAATGCGATAAAAAGGGTTCAAGTATACTCACAACGATGATGGATTGAAGGGAGCGCTAGAGTGAGATTAGCCTGATCAGAACGATAGCATAAACAATAAGCGATACGTAAAACGGGGCTAAGTGTCAATGGATCAGACGGTAATCCGATCGGATGGCAATCCGATCGGATGGCCGGTCGATCGGGTGACAATTTGTTCGGATGGTCATCCGATTGGGTGACCACTCGATTGGATTGCTACCTATTTTGGGAAGGATGTGTTTGTGTATGATGGCTTGTGCTTTGAAGTTTTCGTTGTAGAATTTTGAAAACAGAGAAGTATCTCCACCTTTCAGGTCGATCGATCGAACGGCCGTTCGATAGGGTGACGATCCGATCGGTTAGACACTTAGTGAGAACAAGTTCACAACAGTTTGTCACGCGATCGGATTGCAATCCGATCGGGTGGCAATTCGATCAGGTGGTAATCCGTTTTGAACATGTTGAAAATTGTTCAAGTGTCGAAGTCCCAAACATCACATGGTCGGATGGTCGTTCAATCGGGTGGCAATCCGATCGGACGGCAATCCGTTCGACGTTCATGACTATGAATAGTTGAAATAATAGCTTAATTGAGGAACCAAGTGCAAGCCGATCGGACAGCCGTCCGATCGGGTGGCAATCCGATCGGGTGGAAATCCGATCGGGTGGAAATCCGATCAGACGACAATCCGTTCCAACTGCCTTGATCGTCTTGACACTTGATTGTTTTGAAAGTTTGCGGTTTTGATCGAGATAATGTGATAACGTGCTAAACAACAGAAACTCGTCAAGACTCAAGTGACCCGTTTGGATAGGAACCACCCTAGTCCGACCAGTCAGCTGTTCGAGACGGTGTTTCATGTTCAACCCGAAATCAGTAATCTCTTGGATAGATTCCAGATCTTGAACCAACACAACACTAAGAAAGACTAGAAGTTCAGAACAAGCTCCGATTCTATCGGTTTTGAATGTATTGAATGTAAAAGAGTTGAAAGAAAGTTAGAAAACCGTCTTTCAATCCTTTTCACCATGAATGTGTTCAGATCCATGCAAGGTCTTTATTTATTCATGTGGAAATCGTCCAGATCTAAGTTGTTCTTGGTGGAATGAGGCCAACACTTGAAGTTCATAAGAAGTCCATGATGTCATCATCCTAGAACACCTCAAATCCATTGATTTCGCGGTTAAAAGTTATGTTTCGAAAGAGAAAATGATGGAGAAGTGCGTGTGGATCATAGAAGTACAAGATTTGAGTTGAAAACGTACAAGAATCGTGAGGAATCGAGCAAAAATAGCCCCAAAGAGTGCTGGTCGAGTGAGAGTTGTCACATCACTTGAACAGTGATGTAACAAGGGCTATTTATAGGGGAAGAGAGGAAAGGTGATGAAGTGCAACGGATCGGGTGGCAATCCGATCGAGCGGCACCTCGATCGGGCGGCACCTCGATCGGGTGGCAATCCGGTCGGGCGGCACCTCGATCGGGTGGCAATCCGATAGGATGGCCATTCGACCGAAGTGTCATTCGATCAAATGCCTCCGGCGAATTGATTTTTGGCATTTCGTTTTGATCGTTAAGCGTTGCGATAGTTTGGTCACACCTTTTCATGCCCACATTCATATATTTATTATAATTAGCCACACAAAGGGTCATATAAATATTCATATTTCAAAGTCTGTGTTGCAATAATCGAGTAGCGTGTTTCGAATATGCGTTGCATTGAGACACATCACGGCTATCGAGGAGGGTAGAATAGGTCCTCACTCAACGTCATCGTGAGTGTTAGTACGCGCGATGTGATGTGTTATAGCGATAAAGTATGCGTAATATGCGAAAATACTGCGAAATAGCGATGTATGCGATATAGCTACATTATGATCCGAATCTCTGGTGCCAGGCGTAACGAGTATAACGAGATAGCGAAATAGCGATGTGTGCGGGTTGTTACAGTCTCCCCTGCTTTAGGAAATTTCGTCCCGAAATTAATCCACAAGAAGGGTTGCGAGGATCGATGCGAGTGGGAGTAGCGATGAAAAGTGTCAAAAAAAGCGAGCGATCGATCAAAATTCAACGAGCGAGAGTTTTGTGATGACTAGCGATGGCAGCGAGTAAGGCGATTCGTATACAAAAGATGGCAACACACAAAAAGTGATCCAAAAGTGTTTTGAATTCTCAAAAAGTTGATTAATTCGAAAAATCTTCCCACAATGCGGCATTGACTATTTCGATATTCACACCAGCGCTATGAGAGGGGTTTTATTAGGTTACTAAAATATTTTAGGGTGGTTAAAACTCGTCTTACGAAATTTTCTCGTCACACGGCATTAACTTGAGTCGATTGTCACACCAACGTTACAAGATAATCTCGTTTTGTACAAGTGTTTTGATAAAATTTTAGAAAAAGTTTTGTAAGAAAAGCTTTGTTTACCCAAAGGTTTTAATAATATCAAAGTTTTAAATTTAAAGTCGGCCCCGCATGGCACTTTCCCACGAAAGTTCGACAATATGGCTAAAACACTTATATATAGGAAGTACAAGTGGCGTATCCGCCATGTTTTAGCCATATGGCTGTTGTCCCGTGAGGCGGTGTCATGTGTGTCGACATGGTACTGATGGATTTCGATTCCCTCGGTCCAAGCGAAAGATGGTCGGACCAAGCGTAAGTGAAGGATTGAGCAAACTGAGCGATGAAGTCGTTTTCGGACTCAATTTAGCGATACGAGCGACTACGATAAGCGATAAGCGGTACGCGAAAACTTGACAGCATAACACAACATAATAAGCGAAGACATCGGCGATAAGCAAAAAGCAATAAGCGATAAGCGACGAGCGATTGCGGCAACCGTTGAGCGATAGGCGACGACTGATGCGTTGCAAGCGATGGGAATATGCGACTTGATTACATTAACGACACCACAAATTTTAACTAACATTAAGCCCCACATGGCCTTTTCCCACGAAAGTTTGCTAATATGGCTAAAACACTTATATATAGGAAGTACCAGCAGCGTATCCACCATGTTTTATCCCTATCAGTTTCGTCTCGTGGAGCGAGGTCATGTGTGCTAACATAACGCTGATAACACAGATAACGGTAAACGATAGCGATGGCGATAAACATTAAGCGATACACGATGAACGATAGAGCAATACACAAGCGATAGAGCGATACACAAGCGATGGAGTGATACACAAGCAATAGAACGATACACAAGCGATAGAACGATACACAAGCGATAGAGAGAAACCCACGATATGCGATAGCGCGATGCACATAATAAGCGATTGAGCGAGCACACAATAAGCGATTGAGATTTGCGAGATAGATTTTAGCGATAATGCGATTGCGAGCGTGTTGACTTACGAAAAGTCTAGCGATTACACGCTTTGAGTTGCGATTGAGATTGTTACGCCTTGCGATGTAGTGTAGTGTGTCGAATTTAGATTCAATAGTATACTCGGTCTAATAACGTTCAACTTGTATGACACTTTCTTCACAAGACATTGGTTGGCATGGCGAAGCACTTATATATAGGAAGTACCAATGGCGTATCCACCATGCTTCAACTACATGCCTCTGCCCCGTGAATAGGTGTCTCACTATGTCGACATGGTCAAGACGCTTATATATAGGAAGTACCGGCGGTGTATCCACCACGCTTGACCATGCTTTTAACGTTATGGCATCATTGAAACTCATTACGATCTCCGTGCACTAATCACGGTAATCTCGTGCGCACCCGTGATTAATTTGATCCTTGCACGTTTATCGTACTTTATCTCAAGAACGCATAGTAGGGGGAAAACACATTATATAGTACATAGTGCTAGTATATAGTCCGTGCGCGAATGCGAGAGAGTGAGAGATAAATAGATTCCACATTGCGTCGAGAAATAAAACAAGTTCAACATAAAAGGGAAACTAACGGCGAAAATAGTATCATTACAACAACATTGTAAGAATAATTAATGTTGTTGTGGAGGGCTTCTGCGGAGACTGATATTGTTGCTGAAATTCCTCAAGTCTGCGGCCCCGTGCGACAGTACTGGGTAAGATGACCATACCAGTTGCAATTTGCGCAATAGCGACAGTTAGCTACTGGCGGGTGATGATACGTACACATGAGACACAGGGGATGAGTTCCGTTGTAGTCGCGCTTCGAGTGGACTGGTATTTCTTGGAGAGGTTCTGGTTGCGATAGCTCAGTTGTTAAAGAGTTTGGGCTCATGGTCTTTCGTTTGCGGCTGGACCGAGCTTCTTAAGGCGATGCGTCATCATCGGAGGATTCGTCTGAGGACTCATCTGAAGAATCGTCGGAGGAATCGTTAGAAGAATCATCAGAAGAGTCGATGACGATTGCTTGATGGGCTTGTTTGACAGGATTCTTAGAGAAAAATCCGTCCAAGACTCGTTTCTCGTTGATTTCCGCGGCCAAGCGATAGGTTTCTTTGATGGTAGCGGGTCTTGCAGCTTCGACAAAATCGCCCACACATTCAGGTAAGCCGCGAATGTACTTCGTGATGGCTTTTTCTGAGGTGTTGACTTGACTTGGGCAGATTATGCTAAGCTATTTAAACCCTGTGGTGTAGCCAGTATTGTCATCTTTGACTTGCTTGATTTTCCAAAATACGTCTTCTAGTTTCTGGACTTCGTGGGGAGGGTAGTACTCCGTCTTCATGAGCTCTTTTAGCTCATCCCAAGAGAGGGCATAAGCTGCGGAGATCCCATGTTTGTTACGTTCGGCTGTCCACCAGTCGAGTGCTCGCGATTGAAATACTCCGGTAGCGCAAGTAGTATGAAAACCATCAGGATACCCACTCTGACGAAGGGTAACTTCGATAGAAGCGAACCACTTGAGTAGTTGGGACACACCTCCTTCACCCGTGAACTCCATCAGGTCACAGGCTTTGAAGTGTTTGTAGAGGAAAGCAGATTACGGCGCTTCCATCTTAGAGTCATCCGAGGTTTGAGAGTTGCTGAGAGAGTGCACTTGAGCGATAATTTGAGGAATGACCTTGGCCACTTCCTTGGCCACAAGCGAGGCAATCCTCTTTTCGGCGCTTCGTTTGGCTCTTCTCCTAGTTGTTTGTCTCGAGTTAGAGTCATTGGAAGGCATCTAGACAGAGAGAGATTTGGAGGGAGATTCGATCATAATGATTTTGAGTTTTTCGATGCGATTGAGCGCGATCAGAACTTGTTGCGAGTAATATAATAGATTTCACATAGGAGCCACTTAGGAGACATAAAATTCCTAAATTCTCACACAGTTGGTTTGTTTTATATATATAAATAGTTGTAGTTTATACTTGTACACAAACATGTTGGTGTAGAATGCGCGAGGACGCGATGTAGAGAGAGAGTGAGAGCGAGTAATTAGACATTAGTTTTGTTGCGAACATTCGGTTTTCGTTTTAGATTGCGATGGCTGTGCGAGTTGTGCGGTTGCAAAAGCAGGGAGCGAAAATCGATAAATCGAGAATTTGATAAAGCGTAAAGTTTTAAATTGTAAACACATAAGCATAAATAAGTTCCACCAAGCGTAAAATTGGGGAGTTGTATGCTAGAAAAAAATCGATAGAGTGCCTCGGGTGTTTAGGCGTCGACTTCCCAAGGTAACCCAACTATACCCAAAAATTTCGTGCACGCGCGTTGCCCTAGAAGGCTTATGCTTCCACTAGGATGCAGCTCATGGCATTCGTCTTCCTGGTCATCGCGTGGCTCGAGTTATCGTTATAGCCGAGTCCTTGGTGAGAGCTTTTGAAAACCATTTTATAGAGAGCGGAACGGTTTATTAAGATTCGGGTTTCACCCCTGACTTAATAACTTCGCTCCTAACTGTGGTTGTGCTCTTTGAATAAATTTGGGAGTTCCACTGGATTTTGAAATGAAGACTTTCGTTGAGATATGGATGTCACTCCTAGCTCATCAGAAAGTTTTCGTGCTAGAAAAATGCGCTGATCTTGTCGAGAGTTCTTGGTTTTCACGCCTGATCTTGACTGAACCCCTTAGTTATGTTATGCGAGTATTTTCGAAAATGTGTGTATTGTGTTAGCGTTAGGAAAGGCAAAGTAACATTCTAGCCTTAGGAGAGGCTCTTCGCGTGAAATTGTAGTATGCGGCGTTCACGCGAAGTTGTAGTTTTAGCGACTTCGAACGAGAGCATTAAGTAGGCCCATGCAATTCCTACTGGGTTCGCACGAGTCGGCCCATTGGTACTTAGACTATAGACTAGGTCGTTTCTAAGACATCGACCCGGACTAGGTCAAGTCTGGCCTAATTCCCTATAGTTATGGCTCTGATACCAATCTGTCACACCCCAACAGATGGCGGAATCATCGGGGCGCGGCACTAGGCGGATCAGATTGCTCAAGAGAATCCATAACAACTATAAAGCGACAGTATTTATTACATTTGTTATCTCATACTAACAATCAATACAATCACATAAGTTATCATAGATTTCTTGTCCTCTCGAACAATACAAATCTGACAACCTAGATTTTAGGTGAGTTTCTAGACTTCCTAGCTTGATTTGATGTAGACTGCGACTAAACCTGCAACATACGTTAAAACAACGTCAATACAAAAGTATTGGCGAGTATACATGTTTTGATAGAGTAGCGTAAATAGTTAAAAGGTGCTGCGAATTACCAAATACATAAACGAGATGCCTCAACATACATGCATACAAGACTAATACTACCTGCCAAGTCACTCAAGCTGCGATTGCGATTGTTGTTCATCCTAACTAGACCCCGTCGGGTGCTATAGTACTATACTAGTTAAGGCGGGACCTTGCGAGGATAAGTCCTAACACATATGTAACTAGCATCACGTGTAAATATGCATAACAGCTATTCGCAAGTGATAAACAGTTTGATTGAATAATTCGTTTTGATAAATTTGATTTGATAGAGACGTATGTTACACCCAAAATGTGATAAAAAGGGTTCGAGTATACTCACAGCGATGATGGATTGAAGGGGGCGCTAGAGTGAGATTAGCCTGATCAGAACGATAGCATAAACGATAAGCGATACGCAAAACGGGGCTAAGTTTCAATGGATCGGACGGTAATCCGATCGGATGGCTCCGATCGGATGGCCGGTCGATCGGGTGACAATATGTTCGGATGGTCATCCGATCAGTTGACCACTCGATTGGATTGCTACCTCGTTTGGGAAGGATGTGTTTGTGTATGATGGCTTGTGCTTTGAAGTTTTCGTTGTAGCAATTTGAAAACAGAGAAGTATCTCTACCTTTAAGGTCGATCGATCGAACGACCGTTCGATCGGGTGACGATCCGATAGGTTGGACACTTAGTGAGAACAAGTTCACAGCAGTTTGTCACTCGATCGGATTGCAATCCGATCTGGGGGAAATCCGTTTTGAACATGTTGAAAATTATTTAAGTGTCGAAGTCCCAAACATCACATGGTCGGATTGTCGTTCGAACGGGTGGCAATCCGATCTGAGGGCAAGCCGCTCGACGTTCAAGACTTTGAATAGTTGAAATAATAGCTTAAGTGAGGAACCAAGTGCAAGTCGATCGGACGGCTGTCCGATCAGGTGGCAATCCGATCGGGTGGTAATCCGATCGGACGGCGGTCCGTTCTAACTGCCTTGATCGTCTTGACACTTGATTGTTTTGAAAGTTTACGGTTTTGATCGAGATAATGTGATAACGTGCTAAACAACAGAAACTCGTCAAGACTCAAGTGACCCGTTTGGATAGGAACCACCCTAGTCCAACCATTCAGCTGTTCGAGACAGTGTTTCATGTTTAACCCGAAATCAGTAATCTCTTGGATAGATTCCAGATCTTGAATCAATACAACACTAAGAAAGAGTAGAAGATCAGAACAAGCTCCGATTCTATCGGTTTTGAGTGTATTGAGTGTAAAAGAGTTGAAAGAAAGTTAGAAAACTGTCTTTCAATCCTTTTCACCATGAATGTGTTCAGATCCATGCAAGATCTTTGTTTATTCATGTGGAAATCGTTCAGATCTAAGTTGTTCTTGGTGGAATGAGGCCAACACTTGAAGTTCACAAGAACTCCTTGATGACATCATCCTAGAACACCTCAAATCCATTGATTTCACGATTAAAAGTTAAGATTCGAAAGAGAAAATGATGGAGAAGTGCGTGTAGATCATAGAAGTACAAGATTTGAGTTAAAAACTTACATGAATCACGAGGAATCGAGAGGAAATAGCCCCAAAGAGTGCTGGTCGAGTGAGAGCTATCACATTACTTAAACAGTGATGTGACAACGGCTATTTATTGGTGAAGAGGAGGAAAGGTGATGAAGTTCAATGGATTGGGTGGCAATCCGATCGGGCGACACCTCGATCGGGTGGCAATCCGATCGGGCGGCACCTCGATCTGGTGGCAATCCGATCGGGCGGCACCTCGATTTGGTGGCAATCCGATCGGGTGGCAATCCGATCGGGTGGCAATCCGATCGGATGGCCATTCGACCGAAGTGTCATTCGATCAAATGCTTCCGACGAATTGAGTTTTGGCGTCTCGTTTTGATCGTTAAGCGTTGCGATAGTTTGGTCACACTTTTTCATGCCCACATTCATATATTTATTATAATTAGCCACACAAAGGGTCGTATAAATATTCATATTTCAAAATCTGTGTTGCAATAATCGGGTTGCGTGTTTCAAATATGCGTTGCATTGCGACACATCATGGCTATCGAGGAGGGTAGAATAGGTCCTCACTCAACGTCATTGCTAGTGTTAGTTAGTGTGATGTGATGTGTTATAGCGATAAAGTATGCGTAATATGCGAAAATACTACGAAATAGCGATGTATGCGATATAGCTACATTACGATCCGAATCTCTGGTGCCAGGCGTAACGAGTATAACGAGTAGTAACAACGCACAAACGTGCGGGTTGTTACACGCTTTATCTAGCCTATTCGCCCAATGGAGGATATATATAATATGCACTAACAAGGTTGTTATAGTTTATTTATTAACTGTCCCTAATAATTAATCATAGTCATTAAATCCAAGACAATGTCGTGGTGTTTTGAATCAATAAACGAGTTTTTGTGTTAAACTTGTAATCGGGATTGCTGGTGGGGGTTACTTCTTCTTCTGGTAACTCTTTTCTTAGTTAAACATCGACCACATATTCCCTATGGAGACGACCTTACTTACTCGTACTCGTATAGGTATTTAAGTAAAAAAGAAATTACTTTTTTTATTAGCCCACGATAACTACATCAACAAACTGTTGGTATGTGAAATTTCACTGTAAAATCTATATGTTCTTATACGTTTCATTTTGCAAAGAAATTCAATTTGTTTTATTTTTTTATTCTTTGCTTAAGCATTAGATCCCTTCTGTGTATCGAAGGATCGACCTAGAAGTTATTACTTAAGTATTCTGCTTTATTTTCTTGTTGTTTCATTCAAGCTTTGGATCACCTCTGCGTATATTCGTCAAATATTGGCCAGGTGGTTAAAGCCTGAATTTCAACTTGTTTTACATTTTTTATTTGCTCAAGATCTTGGACTCTCTCTGCGTATACCCCTTCAGGTATGGAGGTATGGACCTGAGAGTTAAGATTTTGAGATTCTGATTTGTTTTCCATTTTGTTATTTTTGCATGAGACATAGTTGATACTGTGGAGTCCATAAGGTTTTGTGCTTTAATAATATCTAACGTATTAGTAAACTTTGCAAATGATTGCATGAGTTTAGGTGGATAAACAATACCTTTGATAATTGTGGACTACTATCTAAAATTCTAAATAATTGAACAAAAGTGTATGTTAGTTCAAGCTGGTATGATCCCCTAGCACATGTTATGGTTGAAACCGGAACACATAGGTCTTGTCTTTTGGTATATTAGGTAGTGAAGCTAACTTTGGTTTTACCAGTTGTGATCACAACCGTTAAAAGATGTATTTCTAAATTGAGGGTTGTCAAGATGGATTTACGCAATCGATTGGGCAAAGATTATTTGAACAATGCTTTAGTTTGTGCAGTCGAAAAGAAACTTTAATAAAGTAAAAGATGAGGAAGTAATGGAACGATTAAAGCTTTGAAAACCCGAAGAAGACAAATCTATTAGTTATTTGTTTACCTTTATTTATTATGGTGTTTTTTTATTATTGTTTGATTACACGATCACTACAAGAAAATGGACTTTTAGGGGCGACGTTTGTCACCGCTAAAGATGCTAAATGTTGCTGCTCTTGCCTTTAGCGGCGACATGTCGTCGCTAAAGGGTCGCCGCTAATGGTCGGCCGCTATTGGCCACCTGTTGTCACTAAAGGGGTGTCACTGCTAATTATGAATGACTTTTAGCGGCGACATTTCTTACTTTTAGGGGCGCCATATGTCGCCGCTAAAAGTAAAAAAAAAAAAACAGGAAAAAAAAATTAATTTACTGCTATTTACATTGTTACCCACATACAATTACATGCATATTATTTAAGTTTTTTCTGATCATTTTGCATTTGTTGATTAATACTAGAAGCACCACTCCACACAAGAGCACCCTGTCTATGGAAAGTTGCTAAGTAGCTCCCTAACCACGACCACTGCACAAAACTTTCGGTCCAAAATTGCAATAGGAAGCGAAAACAA
Source organism: Helianthus annuus (assembly GCF_002127325.2). Taxonomy (NCBI): domain Eukaryota; kingdom Viridiplantae; phylum Streptophyta; class Magnoliopsida; order Asterales; family Asteraceae; genus Helianthus; species Helianthus annuus. The sequence goes on from NC_035437.2 coordinate 95,263,085, forward strand.
ATTCCACTTTTCAGTATTGTTCAAATGAGAATACCTCAAACAAGAAAAAAATAAAATAAAACCAGATGTATAATATAACAACCCTAAATTAAACCGACACCCTCGAAATATTTTCGACACCTCAATATATTTTAAAATACCCCAACATGTCTTAAAATACACCCCGTATGTGAAAACCGAGCCCAAAATACGATATAACATTAAAAATAAAATAAAAACAAGGAAAATTAGGCTGTCGCGGGGTGCGTAGCCCATGGCTACTGTCTACGCAGGCCATGAGTGGGTGACGGCTGGCGTGACCCCAGGCCGCCACGTGGCCCAACACCCATCGACCCTATACCATGACCCGGATCAGCTACAGCCCTAGCCACCTACTAGGCAGGCCGCGTAGCCCCTTGGCTACACCTTACGCGGGCCGCGTAGAGCCCAAAATCAGGCCCTATATAAGAGGACATCGGGCCTTCAGTCGAAAATCGCTCACGAACTCTTTCTCTCTCAAAGTTCTGAAGAATTAATATTATACTCGGGTATAATACCCCCCTAAATAACGAGGTTCTGCTCCGTTGTAAGTATTATAACCCTTGGATACGTATTAGATACTCTGCCCGATTGATCTAGGGTTCCGTAACGGCTGTCGTGGTGTTGCCCGACGTAGTCATTGGAATGCCGTCTCGGGGAGGGTATTACTAATGTTAAAATGGGTTATTATACTAACGCGTGTGCATTTGTATAATTTATAGATTATCACCAGGAAACCCTTACAGAAAACCTAAGACAACAATGTGAGTAATCTCCTTTTTGCAAATTGTTTTTACAAAACCTCACCTAATTAATTATATATTAAACAGTTATTGAGTATTTGTAAGGATACAATTATCGTCGGTATGTTGGGGTTTTGTATACAAAATTTGTTACTGCCTTGCGAGGGGTAACATTCCACAAGTCGGGTTTGACAGTACCGTGGGTGGAAATTGGTATGACTTTGAAACAAATGTAATTGCGAGACCGCCCTTATTACTGTACAATGGTTTTTATTAAACTTGATTGAACTGTGATTCACTCACCAGTATTTCCCACTGACAAAATGTTTTTAAAACGCGTTTCAGGTAACAATATGTGAAAGCCAAATAGAAGCCAGCTGGACAGCACTGAAGTCTTGGAAAAGTGGCAATAAAGTAACCAAAAATAAAATTGATGTTTTTATTAAATAAAATAGGATTTATTCCTATGAAAATGTGTGTACTGAAAACTTGAGTTTTATCTCAAGTGTTTAATATTATGAAAGCGTGGTATTTTACTCTGATAAAATATTTCCTAACTACGGTCCTGATGTAATTTCCGCTGCCAAATTAGATAAAAACAAGATACCACCAAAACTGGCCGCGGCCGCCCGTTCCCGTGTTTGTATAGGGAGACGGGGGTCGCGACAGAAGGAGGTATCAGAGCTAAGCCACTATTTCAGCCACAGAAGTGTTTTGCTGACACCAAAATTCAATCTGTTAGGAAATAAATTACGGAACTACATGCATAATTGTATATTATTGTTATGTGTTATTTGACTATTTGTTAGTTTACAGTATGAGCGACCAAGGACCATCTAACGCGTACCGTCAATTGTCTGGTTCGCCTAGAAGCAAAGGTGCATGTTCTCAGCCTGCCCTCTCGAGGTACTCTACTGATACGGAAGAAGGAATATTCGTATTTAAGGCTCAATCTGAAGAGCCACTTCCTCAGAAAAAGAGGGGATGGTTCAGTAGGGGAGCACACGAGCGTAGGAAACGCATGAAAAAGTTGCAAGAACAGAGAGTACTAGCAGCAGCTAAAAGAGAGACAGATGCCCATACACAAGATATGCTTAATAGAAGCCTAGCCAATTTCCATATCCTAGCAACCACTGCAGCTGATCCTAATCTAGAGCAAATGCTAGCACCTCAACCCTTACCACTGTTCCCTAACCAACCCATGGAGATAGAAAACCCTGAAAATCAAGTTGAAATGCATGATTTTAACCCGGAGGAGATACCTAGGGTACCAGCACCTAATCCCTTAAACCCAAATTACGACCCATGGTGGGATGACAATAGGGACTATGTGCAACGTTACCCAATACATGAAGACATGCCTATGCCAAATCTAAGAGCATACCCAGGTTTGGACCCTCTAGATCCCTATTACGATAACGATGTATTCATTAGGGAGATTTTAGAGAATCCTTACCCATACCAGGCCCCTACACCCCCATACCAGGAACCGGCACCTCAAATTCAGAACCCAGTCCTAGAACCTGCACCCCCAATGAGTGCAGGCAATGTACAAGAATTTAGGACATTTGGTGAGGAAATTTTAGAGAGTAGTGAAAGGATGAGACAGGTGGGAGAGCGACTCGTCTGGAAGTACGACGAGCGCAATATGGATTTCTGGATAAATCCGTATCCATGAATGGATGGTGAAAGTGGTAATAATAATAATAATAATAATAATAATAATAATAATAATAATAATAATAATAATAATAATAATAATAATAATAATAATAACAATAATACAATATAATAATATATAATATGTGTGTAAAAAAACTACGGATGGCTACTACTATTAGTGTAATTTTATTTCAGTTGGTATTGTAATTTTAATTTCCAGTGTTGGTTTGTACTAGATGCATATTATACGATAAGAAAGAGTAAAAGACGCAATTTGCTCGAAGTTTTGATCAACATGCGTGTTGTGTGATTGGTTGAATTAAATATTATTTTGTGATATTAATATGTGATAAATGTTTAAAATTCAGATGGACAACGAAGTGAATCAGGAAAACCAGAATGCTAACATCCAGAATGACAATAACCCGAATAATGAGAATCCAAACAACAATAACAACGGAAACCAAGTGGATAATAGTTCCATCCAACACATAGTGGCACAAGGAATAATAGATGCAATGCCATTTATTATTCAAACTGTTAAGGAAGCCAATAATAAAAGTAAACATAGTAGTAAGCGACCAACTAAACCTAAACACAACGTGAACAATGGACCCATACTTCAAGCGCCCATTCCTAAAAGAAGAAGAACCATATCTCATGGTTGTTCTTATAAAGAATTCTGGTCTTGTAAACTAATAGAATTCTCGGGCAATGAAGGACCCATTGCAGCTCTACGCTGGATAGAAAAGACTGAGGCTGTTTTAAAAATAGGTAAATGTGCGGAAGAGGATAAGATAATGTTTTCCTCTAATCTGTTTAAGAACTCAGCTTTAGAATGGTGGAACACTATCCTCCAGTCAAGAGGAAGTGATAGGGTATATAACATGGAATGAGAGGAATTTAAAAATATGGTAGAAAGGAAATTCTGCCCTCCCAATGAAAAGGAATAGATAGCGAATAAGTTTCTAAACCTTAGGATGACCGGGGTAAATAGTAAGGATTACACTACCACATTCTTTGAATATGCTAGAATAGTACCAACCCTTGCATCACCTGAACCAGTATTAATCTCCCGTTACATTTGGGGATTAATTGGGGAGATTAGGCATGTAGTCAAGGCAGCTAGACCTCAAACCATAGAAGAAGCTGTAGAGCTACCAAACACCTTGACAGATGAATTAATCCGTACTAGGGAAGAAGACCAGAGGAGAAACCTATCCCAAAGGCTCACTCAAGAATTTCGTTACGGAAATTCAAACCGTAGGAATATAGGTTCTGTCGCGACCCCCGACCCACCCTGGACGGAGTCGGGGTCCGCGAGCAGATTTCAGTGTGGTACCCGTGGTATCTAATGGCAGCGGAAGTCTTTTATTACAGGATCTTTTAACCGTAAAAATGTGCTCGTTTTAATATATTACACAAAGTTTTTAGGGATAAAATCCCATCATTTACAATCAGTTGATTTCACACAGAAATCATTATTTTCCAAAATATGTTTTTATTTATTTATTCACAATGAGCCACTTCTTTGAGCTTGTAGTGCTTTACTGCACTTTTCCTGGATCACACAGATCATCTGAAACATGTTTGAAAAAGGTTTTGTCAGCGGGGAAATACTGAGTGAATCATTCTGTTTTCTAAAACGACCCGTTAGTTATAAATCACAGTATTAAGAGCGATTACAATGTTTCTATCAACCAATTATCAAGAATGGGTATTTGTCACTCGACCGGATCTGTGACTGTGGTCATACCACTATTGGGTCCCGTCGCCCCAATAATGACGGTTTACTCACACAGAGTAATACTCACTCACATAGAGTAATACTCACTCACATAGAGTGATAAAAATAGTAATGTGCACAATACCCCACATACCAGCTGTAATTTGGTGATTACAAAGACTTAATCCCTGTAATTATAACCTTGAAAATAATTTTGAGGTATTGTAATACTTACTCACAAACGGTGAGAAAACAATTTAAAAAGAAGAATGACTCACATTGCAGATTAACGAGTAAATAGATAATGCCTACTGATTAGCCTTGATTAAACCTAATTTAACATAATGCACACACACAGGTTAGTAACTAATACAGCAATTACGTCAATTCACGAGATTAAACCTTCACAACGATTAATCAGTGCAATACTCGATAATTCAATCGGATTCACAACGAATAACAGAGCATAGTCCGAATTCGAACAGCACTCTAATATTCAAGTCGAAATCACGACGAATAATCAAAGTACAAGCTCAATTGAGCAACACCTGGACTATCGTTGGATAGTTATAATCGATCGGACGTTGAATCGTAATAGCGATCGAGTTATTACCCTGATTGTGGCAGCGATTCGAGATTTGTGTGTGTTTGTGTAGTATATAGCTGATAACTCAGCGTGTATTTTGACGTTTTACGTCGTTTCAACTCTCAAATTCAAGTCCCAGACACCCCTATTTATATACGAAATTTGACCCCCGTCGCGTAGCGCGAGGGGTACCCCCATGGGCGTCGCGCTACGCGAGGGGTCACCCTACTTCATAAGGTAGCCCTTCGTGCATGTAGGCTGGATGAGTCGACAGTTTCTTAAAATTCGATTTTGACAGATAGTTATTAAGATAATCGTTGGCTAGGGTTTATCCCCCCCTGAGTTTTAGGGGCCCTGATCCTGATTCTGATTGTTCTGGAAATTTTAGGGTTAGTGCAGAATTACTTGGGTTTCTTAATTAGGGTTTCCTTAATAGCTAATTACCATCCTAATTATGGATTTTAGTGACAGTTGTTACATCCTCCCCACCTTAAGAAAAATCTCGTCCTCGAGATTTATTGGAATAAATGAGGATATTTGCGCTTCATTTCTGATTCCAGCTCCCAACATACTGGAGTTCTGCACTAACGTCCGTACAGTGCTTCGAATGGTGCAGCTTCGATACTTGAATGATAACTATTGTTATAGGAGAATTCAATTAATGGTAAATGGCTATCCCAATTACCACCGAATCAATTACACATGCTCGGAGCATGTCTTCTAGCGTTTGTATTGTCCTTTCACTCTGTCCGTCTGTTTGTGGATGATAAGCAGTACTTAGATTTAGTCGAGTTCCCATTGCTTTCTGAAAACTTGTCCAGAAATGAGATGTAAAACGACTATCTCTATCCGATACAATGGAGAGCGGGACTCCATGTAGGGATACTACCTCGTCCACGTAGAGTTGTGCTAACCTTTCCATGCTAAAGGTTTCTTTCATTGGTAGGAAATGAGCTGACTTGGTTAATCGGTCTACGATTACCCAAATCGCATCATTACCTCTTTTGGTTTTGGGTAACTTTGTAACAAAGTCCATTGTTATGAGTTCCCATTTCCATACAGGCATTTCTAACTGTTGTAGTAGTCCTGAAGGTTTCTGGTGTTCAGCTTTAACTTGTGAACAAGTTAAGCACTTGGATACATATTCGGCTATATCCTTTTTCATTCCTATCCACCAGAAATTATTCCTTAAATCTTGGTACATCTTATTGTTTCCTGGATGCATAGTATACCTAGATTTATGAGCTTCTTCTAAAATCTTATTTCTTAACTCTCCTTGCTTAGGTACCCAAATTCGTTTCTTATGGAATTTCCAAAATCCATCATTTCCTTGTTCTAATTCTTTTAGGTAACCTTTCATTCCTTCAGCATCATCTTGGATTGCTGTTTTCTGAACTTCTTTAATTTGTGCCATTAAATCTACTTGTAGATTTAACCTTAGAGCACGGACTCGTTTCTGTTTCTCATGGTACTTACGACTTAAGGCATCTGCAACTACATTTGCCTTTCCTTCGTGATATTGGATATCACAGTCGTAATCACTTAGCATCTCCATCCATCTTCTTTGCCTCATGTTTAATTCTTTTTGCCCAAATATATATCTTAAACTTTTATGATCTGTATAAACAGTAAACTTATTTCTATACAGATAATGTCTCCATATCTTAAGGGCAAAAATTATGGCTCCTAATTCTAGATCATGAGTCGTATAATTTTCTTCGTGCTTTTTCAATTGTCTAGAAGCATACGCAATTACCTTCTTGCGTTGCATTAACACACATCCATAGCCTAATTTTGAAGCATCACAATATACTTGAAAATCTTCTGTTCCTTCGGGTAAAGCTAAGATTGGTGCATTCGTCAACCTATGCTTTAAAATCTTAAAGGCTTCTTCTTGTCTAGGTCCCCATTCAAACTTAGCAGCTTTACAGGTTAACTTAGTTAATGGTACGGCTATCTTAGAAAAATCTTTGATAAATCGTCTATAGTATCCAGCTAAGCCTAGAAAACTTCTTATCTCCATTGCTGTTTGTGGGACTTTCCATTTTGTAATTGCTTCTATCTTAGCAGGATCTACATGGATACCTTTGTGATTTACCACATGACCTAAGAATTGTACTTCTTGTAGCCAAAATTCACATTTTGAGAATTTGGCATAAAGCCTTTCTTTTCTTAACAAAGTTAAGAGTGCATGTAAGTGTTCACAATGTTCTTTTTGGCTTTTGGAATAAATAAGTATATCGTCGATGAAAACGATCACAAATTTATCCAAGTATGGTTTACAGATTCGATTCATCATGTCCATGAATGCTGCTGGGGCATTTGTTAATCCAAAGGGCATGACTGTAAACTCATAATGACCATACCTAGTTCTGAAGGCAGTTTTAGGTATGTCTTCTTCTTGTACCTTCAACTGGTGATATCCAGATCTTAAATCTATCTTAGAGAAATACCTAGCTCCTTGCAATTGATCAAAAAGATCATCAATCCTAGGTAGTGGGTATCTATTCTTAATTGTAACCTTATTCAATTCTCTATAATCGATACACATTCTCATCGATCCATCTTTCTTCTTCACAAACAGTACCGGTGCACCCCAAGGGGATGAACTCGGTTGTATGAATCCTTTGCTTAATAATTCATCTAATTGCTTTTTCAATTCTAGCATTTCGGTAGGTGCTAATCTATATGGTGCTTTGGCTATTGGTGCAGTACCTGGAATTAAATGAATTCTAAATTCTACTTCTCTATCAGGTGGTAATCCAGGTAATTCTTCTGGAAAAACGTCTGGGTATTCTGAGATTACGGGAATGTCCTGGAGTTTCTTGTCTTTAGTGTTAATGATTACGGAAATCATATACACCATTTCCTGTTTTCTCGAATAACTAGCCAATTTCATTACGGAGATGAATTTCAATGGCTTTCGAGGTCTATCTCCAGTAATTAAAATTACTTCTCCTATAGGGGTTTGAATTTCTACTGCATTTTTATCACATAGGATTCGTGCATGGTTGGCTACTAACCAATCCATTCCTAATACTACATCGAATCCGGCTAAATTCATTGGTAACAGATTTGCAGAAAACTTATGGCCTAATAGTTCTATTTTTCCTCCTTGCCAGATTTTATCTATGTTCACAGAATTTCCTTCAGCGGTTTCAACTGTGAAAATTTGCCCAAGAGTGGTTAAAGGTAACTTAAGATCTTGACAAAATGAAGTATTAATAAAACTTTGGTTTGCACCAGAGTCAAATAATACTTTTGCAAATACGTCATGTACTAGGAACGTACCAGCTATCACATCTGGAATGAGTTCGGCCTCTTGAGTGGTTAGCTGGAATGCACGCGCATTTCTCTTGGTTGCTCCTTCAGCTGGTTTGGTTTGATTGGCTATAGGTTTAGCTAACTTAGGACATTCAAATTGAAAGTGTCCCCTTTCTCTGCAATTATAACAAACTCTTGTTTTCTTTCTGCAGTCTTCTTCCCGATGTCCTTTCATTTTGCAAAAATTGCAAACCATGTTGCATTGTCCATAATGCTTCTTTTTGCAATTTCTGCAGAAAGGAGGTGATGAGGATTGCCCTGTTCCTCTTTTCTTGGTATTACCCGCACGAAACCCCTGGGTAATCTTCTGAGCTATTTCCTTCTTACGATCTTCCTCTCTTGTGTGTACCAACTCATCCGTCAGGGTATTAGCTAATTCTATCGCATCGTCAATGGTACGAGGTCTCGCAGCTTTAACGATGTTTCGGATTTCACTAATTAACCCCCAGATGTAACGAGAAATAAGTACCGGTTCTGGCGAAGCCAGTGATGGCACTACCCTTGCGTATTCAAAGAATGTCAAAGTATAGCCCCGACAATCTACTCCTGTCATACGGTGACTAAGGAATTTGTTTGCCATTTGTTCCTTCTCGTATTCGGGACAGAATTTTCTTTCTACCAGATTCTTAAATTCTTCCCAACTCATGGCATAGGCGATCCTTCTTCCTTTTGCCTGGAGGACCGTGTTCCACCATTCTAGTGCTCCTTCTTTGAACAGGTTTGATGCATACATCACCTGGTCTCCTTCGGCACATTTGCTTATTGTAATTACTGCTTCAGTTTTCTCTAACCAACGCAGTGTTGCAGTTGCCCCTTCGTTACCTGCAAATTCAGCGGGTTTGCAAGCAAGAAATTCTTTGTAAGTGCAACCAGGCGTTGCAGCTTTCATTCTTTTAGGGAGTGGTGCCTGCTGCGGATCATGATCGTCATGATTGCCGCCTCCATTTATGCTATTACTACCGTTATCGTTTGAAATACGTTTACTAGGAATTAATTGTGGTTCGGCAGGTTTTTGAACAGCAGCTACAATTTCTGGAATAGCATGAGCTATCCCTTGGGCGATAAAGTGCTCGATATCTTGTCGAGTTATATATTGATCTTCTTGTTCTTGCTCAGATTGATTTACTTCATTAATTGGTTCATTGTTAGTGTTTTCCATCTGCTAATTTAGTAGGAATTTATTAGTGTCTAGCTTATCAATAAAAAAATTCACATAGATAAACACATAGATTATCACAATATACAAGTATAACCAAAATTGTCGATTTTCTCGACTTTTACTTTGTTGGTATATGCATCCATACACACCGTATTTTACAGAGTTTTATTGCCCATTTTACAGAATTTTAAGTTACTATCATACAATACGGCTTTCTGTGGTTTAACTGACGGTTCTAGTAACGATGCTCCCTCTCATCGTACTTCCAAGTTAGATGCTCTCCCATTTCCCTGATCCTATTACCTGTACCTATCAGTTCTTCACCGAACTGACGGAGTTCAGCTAGGTTTTCATTACCCATGGGAGGATTTGGGAGTGGTTCTGGGTCAAATTGTGGAAGAAAACTATAAGGACTATTGACTATGTTTTGGAATTGCCAGTCGTTTGTCCACCATTCTTCCAGTTCCCCTAGTGGTTGGGTATGGATTAAAGGTTCGGGAATAGCCGGTGTTATGTTTAAAGGAAATTGGACTGTAGCCGGGTAAGGATACAAATTAGTGCGGATTGGGCTTATGACCTCACAATTTCCTAATAGACGGTCTATTTCGTCTTGAAACGTAAGTTCTTCTGGCTGTTTAGAACTTTCACCAATCTCTATTCCCTTTTGTTTCAGATCTATTCCTATTTCCTTTTCGGGTGGTTTCGAACTTTCTCCAGTTTCTATTTCCTTTCCCTTGATCATACTCACAGGATTTTCTATTTTAGGGAGTCTCCTAGTGGCAGGTTTCCTACGGCGTACTTTCCTCCACCCTACGTATCTTCTCTTCTTTTTCGGTTTAGCTTTTTCCAACGGTGGAGTTTGGAATTCCACAGGTTCTTCTATGTCAGCAATGTAACCAGTAAAGTCGTGAGAGACTTCGATAGGTACTGGATATAAGTTGAGATTTTGGAATGCTTCCGACATCTCATTCATGCTGCATAGCATATATGCAAAATGCAATGTTAAAACTTTGGAACAAAGTTTAACAAACAAACACTGAAGTTTTATTGCATATTACTTTTTGTACAGAAATAACGGAAATAAACACACTGGGATTTTATTTATTTACGGGATTGTGATTTCTCTTACTAGACCCAACTTATCGGATATTTAGAGATTTGTGTTTTCTGCTACAGTAGCTAGCATATAAAGATTTGCCCATTTCCCGTCTATTTTATCTTCCCAAGGTGCACTATTACCCAATTCTTGAACTTCTGGGTTAACCCTAACTCTCTTGGTTCGGGGTTTCTTTGTCTCCTGACTCTTTTTAAGTATCGAATCCCTTTTCTCTGGGGAAAGAGGATTTTCATAATTTGCCTTGCGGACAAAGATTCCTTCTTCTAAATTTACTGGGTTTTTAGAAGAAGATGCCACATCTAGTTTGTGGTAGATAGCAGACAGCTTTTGTTTACCCATACTGTAACTATCAAATAATCAGTTAATAAAACAAATAATCACAGAATGATTACTAGTAGAATTAAGTATTTTGTCCAATACTTAATTCCGTAATAGGCTTAAATCAGTGGCTCGATTAGTGGCTCAATTTAATTATTAGCTCTGATACCACCTTCTGTCGCGACCCCCGACCCACCCTGGACGGAGTCGGGGTCCGCGAGCAGATTTCAGTGTGGTACCCGTGGTATCTAATGGCAGCGGAAGTCTTTTATTACAGGATCTTTTAACCGTAAAAATATGCTCGTTTTAATATATTACACAAAATTTTTAGGGATAAAATCCCATCATTTACAATCAGTTGATTTCACACAGAAATCATTATTTTCCAAAACATGTTTTTATTTATTTATTCACAATGAGCCACTTCTTTGAGCTTGTAATGCTTTACTGCACTTTTCCTGGATCACACAGATCACCTGAAACATGTTTGAAAAAGGTTTTGTCAGCGGGGAAATACTGAGTGAATCATTCTGTTTTCTAAAACGACCCGTTAGTTATAAATCACAGTATTAAGAGCGATTACAATGTTTCTATCAACCAATTATCAAGAATGGGTATTTGTCACTCGACCGGATCTGTGACTGTGGTCATACCACTCTTGGGTCCCGTCGCCCCAATAATGACGGTTTACTCACACAGAGTAATAATCACTCACATAGAGTAATACTCACTCACATAGAGTGATAAAAATAGTAATGTGCACAATACCCCACATACCAGTTGTAATTTGGTGATTACAAAGACTTAATCCCTGTAATTATAACCTTGAAAATAATTTTGAGGTATTGTAATACTTACTCACAAACGGTGAGAAAACAATTTAAAAAAAAGAATGACTCACATTGCAGATTAACGAGCAAATAGATAATGCCTACTGATTAGCCTTGATTAAACCTAATTTAACATAATGCACACACACAGGTTAGTAACTAATACAGCAATTACGTCAATTCACGAGATTAAACCTTCACAACGATTAATCAGTGCAATACTCGATAATTCAATCGGATTCACAACGAATAACAGAGCATAGTCCGAATTCGAACAGCACTCTAATATTCAAGTCGAAATCACGACGAATAATCAAAGTACAAGCTCAATTGAGCAACACCTGGACTATCGTTGGATAGTTATAATCGATCGGACGTTGAATCGTAATAGCGATCGAGTTATTACCCTGATTGTGGCAGCGATTCGAGATTTGTGTGTGTTTGTGTAGTATATAGCTGATAACTCAGCGTGTATTTTGACGTTTTACGTCGTTTCAACTCTCAAATTCAAGTCCCAGACACCCCTATTTATATACGAAATTTGACCCCCGTCGCGTAGCGCGAGGGGTACCCCCATGGGCGTCGCGCTACGCGAGGGGTCACCCTACTTCATAGGGTAGCCCTTCGTGCATGTAGGCTGGATGAGTCGACAGTTTCTTAATATTCGATTTTGACAGATAGTTATTAAGATAATCGTTGGCTAGGGTTTATCCCCCCCTGAGTTTTAGGGGCCCTGATCCTGATTCTGATTGTTCTAGAAATTTTAGGGTTAGTGCAGAATTACTTGGGTTTCTTAATTAGGGTTTCCTTAATAGCTAATTACCATCCTAATTATGGATTTTAGTGACAGTTGTTACAGGTTCTACCTCTGCACCCTACTGTAAGGCCTGTAAGAAAAAGCATTCGGGAAAATGCTTTACTCACTGCAATTTTTGCAAGGCACCATGACACAAGGAAGAAGATTGTAGGAGGAAATCTAGTAACGGACTGTGCTTCAACTGTGGAGAAAAAGGTCACATCAAGCAAAATTGTCCGAAATTATCTCCACCTGCGAACAACAAGAACACTAAAACTGCTAGAGCATTTGTTCTGACTGCAGATGAAGACAAGATGATTCCGGACGTGATAGCCGGTACGTTTTTAGTTAATGATGTTTTTGCTAAAGTATTATTTGACTCTGGTGCAAACCAAAGTTTTATCAATACTTCGTTTTGCAAATCTCTAAATCAATCATTAACTAAACTCCCACAAGAATGTCTAGTAGAGACAACAAATGGAGAAACCGTTAGGATTTCTAAGATCTTGCAGGGGGCAAGAATAGAAATTTTAAACCAAAAATTTATTGCAAACCTTTACCCAATGAATCTGGCAGGATTTGACATTGTATTAGGAATGGATTGGTTAATAGCCAATAAAGCCAGTATTTTATGTGAACAAAAGTCAATTCAAATAAATTCACCAAGGGGTGAAAAGATCACAATTAAAGGGAATAAACCATCTAGATCCACAAAATTCATCTCTGTGATGAAAACAACAAGTTGTATAAGAAAATGGTCTATAGTGTATTTGATTTCCATAATCACTAACACTAAAGGAAAAGAACTAAAAGACATTCCAGTAGTATCTCAGTTTTCAGATGTATTTCCAGAAGAGTTGCCAGGGCTACCGCCAGACAGAGAAGTTGAATTCAGAATCCATCTGCTACCAGGAACGGCACCAATTGCCAAAGCACCCTACCGTTTGGCACCCGCCGAAATGCAGGAACTGAAGAAACAGTTTGACGAATTGTTGGAAAAAGGATTCATACAGCCAAGCTCATCATCATGGGGAGCACCGATACTGTTCGTCAAAAAGAAGGACGGATCAATGCGCATGTGCATTGACTACCGTGAATTGAACAAGGTCACGATTAAGAATTGGTACCCATTACCAAGGATCGATGATCTGTTCGATCAACTTCAAGGAGCTCGATTTTTCTCTAAAATCAATTTAAGATCAGGATATCATCAATTAAAGGTACAGGAAGATGACATTCCTAAAACCGCATTCAGAACAAGGTATGGCCATTATGAATTTACTGTCATGCCATTTGGTTTAACCAATGCCCCAGCTGCATTTATGGACATGATGAACCGAATATGTAAACCATATTTGGATAAACTCATAATTATTTTTATTGATGATATTCTCATCTATTCTAAAAGTAAAGAGGATCATGCAAAGCATTTGCACACACTTCTAAGTTTATTAAGAAAGGAAAAACTTTATGCTAAATTTTCAAAGTGCGAGTTTTGGTTAGAACAGGTACAGTTTCTTGGACACTTAGTTAACCATGAAGGAATTCATGTGGATCCAGCAAAAATCGAGGCGATTACCAAATGGAAAACCCCTGAATCACCAACCGAGGTTAGAAGTTTCTTAGGATTGGTCGTTTATTATAGAAGATTTATTCGAGATTTTTCTAGAATAGCCATTCCCTTAACCAAGCTAACCTGTAAATCTATTAAGTTTGAATGGGGACCGAAACAAGAAGAATCCTTTAGAATTCTTAAGCAAACACTAACCCATGCACCCATATAAGCGTTACGAGAAGGAACTGAAGACTTTGTAGTCTATTGTGACGCATCTAAGTTAGGTTATAGATGTGTATTGATGCAACGTCAAAAGGTTATAGCTTACGCATCTAGACAACTTAAGATTCATGAAGAGAATTATTCAACCCATGATTTGGAATTAGGAGCTATAATTTTTGCCCTAAAATTTGGAGACATTACCTTTACGGTAGTAAGTTTACCATTTTTACTGATCATAAAAGTAAAAGTTGAAGGTATGTATTCGGGCAAAAAGAATTGAATATGAGACAAAGACGCTGGATGGAGATACTTAGTGATTATGATTGCAAATCTAGTATCATTCAGGAAAATCCAATGTAGTGGCTGATGCGTTAAGCCGGAAATATTACGAAAAGCCAAAAAGGGTACGTTCTCTTAAATTAAATCTACAAGTAGATTTAAATGAACAGATTAGAAAAGCACAAGAATCAGTAATCAAGGAGGATACTGAAAAATTAAAAGGTATGATTAATGAATTAGCTCAAGGAACAGATGGAATTTGGAGATTCCATAAAAAGAGAATGTGGATACCTAAATTAGGAAACCTACGTTATCCTATATTAGAAGAAGCCCATAAGTCTAAGTATACGATGCATCCAGGAAGTGATAAGATGTACCAGGATTTAAGAAAAAATTTCTTGTGGATAGGAATGAAAAAGGATATAGCAGCTTACGTTTCTAAGTGTTTAACATGTTCGCAAGTTAAAGCTGAACATCAGAAACCCTTAGGATTGTTGCAACAGTTAGAAATGCTAGTTTGGAAATGGGAATTGATAACAACGGATTTTGTTACCAAATTACCCAAAATGAGAAAAGGTAATGATACAATCTGGGTGATTGTGGACAGGCTAACTAAGTCAGCTCATTTCTTACTGATGAAGGAAACTTTCAGCATGAAACAATTAGCTAAATTGTATGTAAATGAAATCGTTTCATTACATGGAATTCCTTTATCAATTGTTTCTGATAGGGATAGCCAATTTACCTCTCATTTTTGGTTAAGTTTCCAAAAATGAGTGGGAACCAAGTTGAATCTAAGCACAGCTTACCATCCTTAAACGGACGGACAAAGCGAAAGGACAATTCAAACAATGGAAGATATGCTTAGAGCTTGTGTAATGGATTTCGGAGGTAATTGGGACGATCACTTACCTTTAATAGAATTTTCTTATAATAACAGTTATCACACTAGTATCGATGTTGCACCATTCGAAGCACTTTATGGACGAAAGTGCCGAACCCCAGTCTGTTGGGCAGAAATTGGGGGAAAAGCAACTATCTGGACCTGAGATAGTGCAGGAAACAACCGACAAGATCATTCAAGTCAAGGAACGACTGAAAGTAGCACGTGATCGACAAAAGAGCTACGCTGATAACAGACGTAAGCCGTTAGAATTTCAGGTAGGTGACAAGGTATTGTTAAAAGTCTCTCCTTGGAAAGGAGTAGTAAGATTCATCAAGAGGGGAAAGTTAAGTCCCAGGTATGTTGGACCTTTTGAAATTTGTAAAAGAATAGGACCTGTAGCCTATCAGCTACAACTGCCAGAGGAAAGGGCAGGAATACATGATATATTTCATGTATCTAATCTTAAGAAATGCTTAGCTGATGAATCATTAGTGGTACCTCTTAAGGATATAGAGGTAAATGAACAACTCAAATTTGTAGAAAGGCCTCTACAGATTAAAGACAGGAAGGTTAAGAATCTCAAGCACAAGAGATTTGTTCTGGTCAAAGTGAAGTGGGACTCCAAAAGAGGACCAGAATACACATGGGAGCTTGAATAAGAAATGCAAAGGAAATATCCACACATGTTCCAGTAGACCTCGAGGACGAGCTCTAAAACAAGGTGGGGAGGATATAACAACCCTAAATTAAACCGATACCCTCGAAATATTTTCGACACCTCAATATATTTTAAAATACCCCAACATGTCTTAAAATACACCCCGTATGTGAAAACCGAGCCCAAAATACGATATAACATTAAAAATAAAACAAAAACAAGGAAAATTAGGCTGTCGCGGGGCGAGTAGTCCATGGTTGCTGCCTACGCGGGCCGCGAGCGAGTGACGGCTGGCGCGAACCCAGGCCGCCACGTGGCCCATCATACGTCGACCCTATACCATGACCCGGATCAGCTACAGCCCTAGCCACCTACTAGGCGGGCCGCGTAGCCCCTTGTCTACACCTTACGCGGGCCGCGTAGAGCCCAAAATCAGGCCCTATATAAGAGGATATTGGAACTTCAGTCGAAAATCGCTCACGAACTCTTTCTCTCTCAAAATTCTGAAGAATTAATATTATACTCGGGTATAATACCCCCCTAAATAATGAGGTTCTGCTCCGTTGTAAGTATCATAACCCCTGGATATGTATTAGATACTCTGCCCGATTGATCTAGGGTTCTGTAACGGCTGTCGTGGTTTTGCCCGACGTAGTCGTTGGAATGTCATCTGTTGGTGCATCCGTCTGTCGTCTTCGTCTTGTATCGAGTCTTGTTTAGAATTAGCTAGAATTGGGAACGGAATCCAAGAATGTTGTATTTGAAGGTGATTCCGCATGAAATGACAAGATGTCATTTCAAGCGAAACCCCTTATCATGTTGATTCCGCTCGAATAGGTATAGCCAGTGATTTCGCTTGAGTGGCATTATGTGATTCCGCTTGAAACACTTTCAAGCGGAATAGCATCGGCTATATATAGGGTTGTCACTTGGAGCGAAATCATTAGTCAGAGATATAGCTGTTGTCTTCCGGTGAGCCACGAAGTGCTGCCGAAGTGTTGTCAAGCTTGTAAACGGATTGTTGATCAATAAAACAACAGATTAAAGTGAATACGGCTGAGATAGCACCAAAACATTTGTTTCCGCCTCTTGTTTTGGAGAAAAACTCTTTTGATTGACTCGTTCGAGTCTGAAAACGATCCTACAAGTGGTATCAGACTCAGGAGGAAGAGTTCTTGCCATTTCAGCTGTGTTTCCTGATTTTCTACACCTTCTTCTTTAAAATTGAAAAATTTTCATTGTAAAATCAGCTCAATTTCAAATATAGCACTCGTAATCATGTTTTGATAAATCCTTGTAAATTTCAAACCTAAAATCAATCTAAAACTTGATATTTTTGAGGTTCCGCTTGAAATGTTTTTCGGAAAAGTGACGTCAGGGTGATTCTGCTTGGGATTGATAGTGATTCCGCTTAAAAATTGGCTGATTCCGCTTGAATTCAACCTGTTTTCGCTTGTATTGTGTTGATTCCGCTTCAGTTGATCATTCCGCTTGAATTGATCCGCCTGATTCCGCTTGAAAAAGCTTAGTGATTCCACTTCAAAACTTCAAAGAGATTTCGCTTGAACAATCTTGAGTATTTCGCTAGAACTGCTATTGATATTTCGCTTGAAAGTATATAGTTGTTTGATTTCGCTCGAAAGAATATATTTGCTATTTCGCTTGAACTTGAGAGTTTGTGAACTTTAGAAAAATTGAAAAAATGGACAACGAGTTCTACAATGCCTTTGCTAGTCCTATCACAATTACTCAGAATGCTTTGCTTGAAAATGAAACCGGAACAACTCAAAAACCGCCTAAGCTTATGGACATTGATGATTATAACGGTTGGTCCGAATGCTTTGGTAACTGGGTTGAGGCGTATCATTTGGATGATTGTGATCATACTGAAGAGCCACACTTTAGACCCCTTGGCAGTGATCGAAAGATGATACCAGTTAGAGAATTGAGTCCTGATGAGAAAAAGAAGTACAAAGATGAGAAGTTAATGGTTAGTTTGTTACAGCAGGCGATTAAAGAAGACATTTTGGTTTTACTTCAACATGATGGTACTGCATATTCGATCTAGAAAGAATTAGAAGCAAAATCTCTTGGTAATGAAGATTTGGCTAGAAACAAAGTGTCTTTAATGAAAAAGGAATTTGATCTATTCTGGGGTTTGAGAACAGAAAGCACTAAGCAGATTATTGAAAGATATTGTAACTTGGTGAAAAATATGTCAAGATTGGGCATCAACAAAAGTAAAGAAGAGCTGATTGAGAAACTTGCAGATGCGTTACCACATGATGTTTGGGGAACGTTTTTGATGATGTTGAGAAATAATAGAGCTGAATTTAACAATCTAACACTAGGAGGGTTCATCAAACATCTTGAAGCTCAAGAGATGGAGCAAAGGAAGATTGCTAGGATGAAGAACTATGATGGAGAACAAGAAATCGGCTTGTATTTTAAAAGTGTTGTTAGTGAAAAGACAAATCTCTCTCCAAAGGTTGAAACTGCTTTTAATGCAAAAGGTTCTTCTGAAAGTTCATCTCAGGGATCAAGTAGCACAACAGGATTTTCTTCATTTCCAACATTTGTTCCACAGTTTTCTACAACAAAGAGTGGCAAAGTTCTTCAATGCAATATTGCCTTAAAGCTTGAAAATGATCAGAATTATACTGAGGAAGTTGCTAAAAGTCACATGTCTTTGTTGGTAACGGTGCTTGAATCTTATGGAGGCTTAGTTGCAGGAAGGATCGGGAATCCAATGCTCACGAAAGAGGATTACGATCAAATTGATGCCGAGGAAATGGAACTGATGGATATAAAATGGTGCATGGCTAGTGTGTTGAGACGGGCTGAAAAGTTCAAACAAATTACGGGCAGAGATGATTTTCGCGAGGCTCATGTTTCAACTTTAGGTTTTGATAAATCTAAAGTTACTTGTTTTCGTTGCAGGGAAAAAGGGGCATTTCAAGAGAGAGTGCACAAATCGTGAAGCGAGTGGAGCTCAAAATCCGTTTGGAAACAATGACTGCTACAAAAAGGCGATTTATCATCAAGTTACACAACAGCCGTATCAACAACAGGCACCTCATCAGGCACAAACTACACATGGAAGAAAAGAAATTGAAGATTCAAAGAGAGCGTGTCTGGTTAATCAGGGCAAGGATGGTGGATTCAGTTGGGATAAATACATTCCAATGAACAGCAAAGTATGCTTGGCAGATCAAGACGATGAAAAGTTGGCTGAAGGTTTCAGTTGGGACAATTATTGCCCAGACCAAGAGTTCATGGCCAAAGAGATGTCAAATGTTAAAGCTTTTGTTGCCAATGCTAATGATGAGTATTGGGCAGCAAATTACAGGAAAATTAGGGAAGATGAAGAGAAGAAATGGAAAAGATATGAAGAAGAAGAAGAAGAAGAAGAAAGAAGAAAAGCTGAAGCTGAGAAAAGGAAAAGAGAAGAAGCAGTTTAAGTGAGAGTAGTCAAAGAAGTTCCAGAATTTGAAATGAAAGCTGATAATGAAGCAGTCAAAATTCCAGAGAAGTGTTTGAATTGTGATTCTTTGATCAAGCAAAACAACGAGTTGTTGCATAACATTAAAAGGTTGAAAGAATCATGTGATACATTGAACAGAGAAATGAACAAATACACTAAATCAAACAGTGAACAAGCTATGGCAATGGATACACTCAAAGAGCATACATGAGACAGCTTAATGATGTCAACTACTACACAGAGAAGTGTGCTGAGCTGGAATTGAAGTTGGCAACACAAAGAATTGAAACTGAAAGAGTCAGCAATTTATTGAAAAGTTACTCATGTTCTACTTTTGATGTTGACATGATTTATCCGATTGTGGAGAAGCTGAAGACATTTGAAGAAGAAAAAACTTTGGAAGATAAGAAGTCCGTGACAAAAGACGAGGATGAAGTAGAAATTTTTGGTAAGAAACCAAGTGTTGTCTACAATAGATGTCCGCCCCCGGTCGAAAATGGATATTCGCCTCGAAATCCAAATTCCGAAAGAGTCAAAAAGGCAATTAACTTACAATGGGAGTCTGGGCCGTCAGATAACTTGCTAGAAAATATTGATGTCACTTAAACATCGTCTGACACTGATTATGAGTCAAAGTTGATAAAAAGTGTGGTCGATCAGGTGTTGGATAAAGAGGACAGTGAGGAATCAAAAATGGAGTACAAACCTGAGTCAAAGTCTAAGTCCGATACGTCAAAGCCAACAATCAAAAAGGACAAACGGGTTTATGATACGAAATTTTTGCTATCAAAATCTAATTTGAATGATGAACCGGTCAAAGTAGCGTATACTTTGAAAGATTCTGACAAATTATATTCTGATGAGATTTTTGTGACACCTGTGTCACCACGAACACCAAACAAATGCCAAACCTATGAAACATTGTGTTTCATACCTGGGATTTGTATAAATATGTGTATCCTTTGCACATATCAATTCTTGTTCAATTCCGAGCTTTAAATCGCTTTCTGGAAAGTTATATGCGCACTGGTGCGTAGACGTAATCAGTTTTAGCGCAACAAACACTACGGAATAGTGAAATAGGCTTAACATACTTTAAATGACCTTTACATAACTTAGAAATAAGTTTTGGAAGGTTTGGTATGGCAAAAATAAGTTTATTCGATCGCAGGGACTATTTGCGTCAAACTGCGAAACTATACCGATTTGTAAGGTAACGAATAGTCCAGAACTTGATCATAAGCTAAACATACCATATATAACCTAAACATAGCTTAGAAATAAGCTTTGATAGGTTCGGTGTGCGAAAACATGCTTATATGATCTTACAGGGACTAAAAGTGTCAAAAATGGCATAAGTTTGCATTTTCGCGCATATCTCACGTTCTGACCACATCTGGACATCCAAAATTTTTGTACACACTAAAATATTTTTATTTTAGTGATCGGCATGCAAAAATTCCATTCGTCGCTTAATTTGGATCGATTTTGCGTTCGTTACGACTTCCGTCGTAATTAACCGAACAACGCCATTGTACGATCAAACGAACCGACGTCCGAGATATTTTTGAGCATGTTTTGAGTCCCCTATACTTTAACTTCATTTTAGAGCCTTGAAATGAGGTTAACGGGGTTTAAACGCATCGAAAACAAGCTTAAACACGTGCAGGGACCATTTCTGTCATTTTTGAAACTTTGCTGAATCAGACACATGGTAGCGTAGCGCGACCATCCCCTGCCTATTTCGTCGCGCTACGCGACGATCACATCTGGGCAGAAAGTCTGTTTTCAGCAAAGTTTGCAAATTCAGGGGCTGTTTTGGTAAATTCTTGGTGTGTTAAGCAAGTTTAAGTGGTCACCAAGGCTTTATACCTGCTTGTGACAATTGGAGGGTCAAGATTTCTTGCTTAATGGCTAAACAAACCACTTGGAATGATCCTAGAGCCTCACCACAACTATAAATAGCCCACTCCTCTCATTGTTTCATTGCTCATTCTCATTTTCTCTTCTTCACATCTGACTTGGGAGCTCTCTCAAGCATTTGGGACTTTGTCTTCTTTGTTGAAAAGATAGCAAGGACCCTTAGTGAGCATTCTTTCATTCTTTTTATTGCTTTTTCCTTATGTAGTGCAGAAAGTCAAACGTTTGGCCAACAGTTTGACTTTCGGTTTTGACCATCAATTGGTCAAGTCAAAGTTCAATTGAACTTTGAAACGTGATTGTAATCACGATAGTTATAATCCTTCGTGATTATAGCCGCTGATTACCACGTTAACTAGTTGTAGTGTCGAGTCAAAGTTTCGGTCAAAATGCGTTTTAGCACGCATTTTGCAACGGAACTACTTTAGGGTATCAAAACGCTTTGTTTTGATACCAAATCAGTAGGTTAGACATGTTTTGACATGTTTAACTCGACACTATTAGATTAGTGCTTGTTTAGGGTCGTAAGGTAAGCGGTCTAAACAACCGCTTAGCCTTTCGAACCCGACCCGTTTGGTCGATCTTTAGGATCCGACCAAGCTTAGTTAGTGATCATAGTTGCATAGGGAATAACCACTGAGGTTATACCTTATGATCACATAGGAGTGGTTAGTCGTATGCTAGTTAGCTTGTATGCCCATAGGAAATGACCAAAATACCCTTTTGAAGCTAAAATCCATATTTTGATTATGTGAACATATTTTTGACATATAATCTGAATTAGTAACATGTTTAGGGATAATTGGGCATGTAAGACTTGACATAGCACATAGTTAACCATCCGAACATAAGTTTTACGCAAACGACGCATTATAGTGGCTTATACTACCATAATGGGTCGAAACGGGTCAAAAGCACTTAGGTATACTTCCAAATCAGAATGTTAGGTCTATTAAATCATGCCATATGAGTTGCAATACTCATTTGATTTATAGAACTTCATTCTATCCGATCTTCCGATTTAGGATCCGATTGTTTAACATAGTGATCCATACTAGGTGCCACTTGATTCCTTGATTTCCCGAGCTTTGTTTGGACACTTAATCAAGGATACTTGCAATCTCAAGTGAGTACATAGTCCCCTCTTTTACTGTTTTCAATTGTTTTGGGGTGAAACATATATGCCTATCTGTTATTTTCCTGATTTTAAACTATATGATTACACATGCTTAATACATATTCTTTTGACAAATTAAACAATTACCTATCGTTTAAACACTGATTTTCCAAAACTTAATAAACAAATTGTTGGATTGTACCATTTTTATACATTCACCCAGCCGATTGGTAGTATGATATAGCGCTATAGGACTAGACGCCCCATTCCTGTTGTATGGAATGTCAGAAACCAAATTTAAACCAAATAGAAATTGCCTTTGTGGTATTTCTATAGTTTCCAAAGTGTAGTTTGATACACTAAGGCTTGGTTGAATACCAAATCACACTCTCTTTGTATATGTTGATATACTACAAAAGTACAGTCTGGTGTGCTCTCAAATGTGATCTACCAAAGTATATTTTGATATACTAAGTACAAAATCCAACATATGTTTTAACATACTACTTTGTTAATTACCAAATGCATAGTTTGATATGCTACTGTTTACCAAAGTATAGTTTGATATACTACCAATCTTGTTATTTTGAACCAAAGTATATTTTGATATACTATCCAAAGCATAGTTTGATATGCTACTGTTTACCAAAGTATAGTTTGATATACTACCTACTTTGTTATTTCATAAACTAAAGTATAATTTGATATACTACCAAAGAATAACTGATATGCTATTTTTTTTAAACCAAAGCGTATTTGATATGCTATTTTCAAACCGAAGTATAATTTGATATACTACCAACACTTTTATCCTTAAACCAAAGTATATTTGAGATATACTACCAAAACTATTATTTTAATTACTAAAGTATATTTCGATATACTATCCATTTAACCATTTCAAAACTAAAGTATACTTTGTTATACTATTTATACAAGCTTTTCAAAACCAAAGTATGTTTTTGTCTATACTATAAACTCTTTTCCAAAACGACTCGTTTTCAGAAACAAAACTTTTACATTAGATTCATGGCTATTTTGAAAACATAAAACCTTTTCTCACATTATCCAAAGCCATGAATCTAATACACAAAATCCTATGTTATTCACAGGCATTTTTATGCTGACGTACCTATTTTCATATATGTTTCAGGTACTGCTTTGTGATGATTGTTGATGCATGCTACACGTAGGATGGACTCGTGCCTTAGTGACTTAAAAACTGAGAAAACAATTATTGTATTTATCTAAGTTGTACAAAAACAATGACTTCAATAATTCAATAACACAAAACTATTTGATCCATGGTTGCGAAACAATGATTCTGTTACAACACTCCCCGACATTTCCGCCACGATTTGTTGTTTTACGTGGTCGGGGTGTGACAGAAAAGTTGGTATCAGAGCCAATGGTTATAGGGAATTAGGTTATTAGTAATGCTTTGACCTAGACTATAACCTTCCTAGGACCCTAACACAAATTATCTTGTGTTTAGTCTTAAAACAATACACTTCACCTATCCTTAGGTGATTAACAAAAACAAAACACAATTCATTCTCTCGAGTCAAAATTTTTCAAAACATCACAAGAAGTCATCTATCCTTAGATGATTTGTTTTTAGGCTTTTAAGCCTTTGGTGTTTTCAAAATCTCGTCAAAGTTTGGGTCTAAATAATGTGAACACGTGCAAACTGGAAGGGTGAATGCCTGTACCCTGAGTTTTCTGTCTAAGGCTAGAGTGTTCGTACAAATCCGCAGTATCGGACCAGTCACTCTTACCTGGGAACTCTTGGGGTGAGTGTTCACTTATAGGTGAGCATGTCTTCAGTGATACATTATATTGACCTATTTACTTTGATTTGTCACAGTGTCATTTGTTTATTTTAAGTAACGAACGAATGATCACAATCCTTATGCTCTGTCGATATTCTTAAACATCCAGTTTTGAATATCCAATGACATCTCACTCGTTTTTCCCTCATGTTTCTTTGCCCTTTTAGAATATGCCTCCTCGACGTGATCAAGCTCAGGATGCCGCCTTGGCAGCCTTAATCGCTCAGCAATTCGCTGCTGTACTCCCGAACCTTATCACCCAGATAAATCAGGCAAACAATAACAATGTTCAGTGCACCTTTAAGACATTCAACTCAGCTAAGCCACTTACATTTACTGGGTCTGAAGGGGGCACGGGGCTCCTACAGTGGTTCGAGAGTCTCGAAAGCACGTTTCGTCATGTGCAATGCCCAAACGAGCGAAAAGTTGAGTTCGCGTCAAGTGTGTTCCAGAAAAGAGCACTCACATGGTGGAATGGAATAATGAGGGATCGAGGTGCCGATGTAGCAATGGCACAAACCTGGGAAGAGCTTCGGGCTCTAATGATGAAGGAATTCTGTCCTCGTCATGAGCTTAGGGCTTTGGAACGGGAATTTGATGATCTCAAACAAGACAGCGGTGAACATCGAGCCTACACTGATCGTTACGAGGAATTGAGTCTGTTATGTCCTACCATGGTTACGCCCTTGGATAAGGCGATTGAAAGATACATCGATGGTCTTCCTGACCCAGTTCAAGATATTGTTACTGGTAGCAACCCTACTACCGTCAGACAAGCCATTGAACTATCTGCCACCCTGAGTGAATCTCAAATCAGGAAGGGTAAGCTTTTCCGAAAAGGCGATCCAAGACCATCTGACAAGACAACACAAGATAAACCAAAGGATAAACAGACCGAGTCCTCTAAGAAGTCGAAGAAGCGTAAGGCTTCACAAAACTTCGCAGTAGTTGCTCAGAATGATCAGGTTGCACCAAATCAGCCAGCACAGCCTCGTGCTAGGAAGAACTATATTGGTACTGCACCCTTGTGCAACAAATGCAACCGTCATCATGTGAATCAAACACCATGTCTCAAGTGTACCCACTGTGGGCGATTGGGACACTTGGTCAATACATGTCGCTATGTTATCCAAAACCAAAATGCTGCAAATCCTGCCGCTGTTCAAGCACGGTTTCCACCTGGATCGTGCTATAACTGTGGTGATCTTACTCACTACCGGAACAATTGCCCAAGACTTGTTAATACAAATCCAGCACGTGGACGAGTATTCAACATAAACGAGGCAAATGCAAATGACAATGCAGTAGTGAACAATTAGACTTTTGTATTTCCTTCGTTTGTTATCTTTTGACATTTAAGACAATTCAGTTATTATAAATAAAATGGTTGTTCCAATTTTATTTCCAAAACTGATACGATTGTGTGTGTGTTGACATACCCCTACAATATCGACACCAAAGAACCATGTTCTTTTCAGAACAAACTTCTCGTGTGATTCCTTTATTCTATGATCATTTGTGATCTCCCCAAAAATCCTAAGTACTAGTTTTTTTTAAGAAACAAAGTACAGGTGCAATTCTTAATCAGATACTTGAAGTACCATTTCAAATCTTTGATTTGATAAAGGTACTGTCGTAAGTCCTTAATTGGATTCTTTATTTATCCTAATACGAATGTTATATCACGACAGAAACAAATTCCAAATCCTTATAAGATCTTCCTATCTTCATAGTTAGATTCTTGAGGATATTTTAAAGTACTAATTGAAGTCCGTGATTGGATTTCTAGTGTACTTCAAATTCACAAACGAGCTAATAACTAAATTAACGAATACATAATTTTTGGTGATTTTGTGTTTATGTGTAATTCCAAAGCTTGTTATCTAAGTCCTGGTAGAATCTTTCGTATTTCATATGATTTGATTCTCAGAAGGATACTCAAAGTACTGTCTTAAATCCTTAAGGGGCTTCTATGCAAATAGTAAGAACCTTGGATTCCAAAGTGCTGATTCAAAACGATTATTTGGTTCCGAGTTATAAAGATCCCTTAGATGGTCTATTTAAAGAGATCATACGACGATCTAGATAAGGAGATCATGTGTTGATCTAGTTAAAAAGATCGTTCGTTGATTTAATTAAAAAGATCTTTTGGTGATCTAGTCAAGTCATTTCATGTTTGTTCGATTGATTTTACCCCACACATTATGAAATGAACTGTGCGGACTGTGCAAAGAATTACGTAATTATGGATGCATACGTAATTATAGAATTCAGTGCACAGAAACCACAACAAGTTTTGTCATGTGTTAAGACCTATAGTGATGAGAATAACGAGATGGGAGCAATGTAAAAGGGCATGGTGGATACGCCGCTGGTACTTCCTATATATAAGTGTTCCTTATTACATTGCGAAAGTAGCGTTATTTAAATTGCTAGAAGTCCTGGACCTTGACCAATGTCAATCTTATTTTACATTCTCCGACTCTGATTTCGAGCACACACAAGTTTCCTATAATAGTCTTCATAGGAAACATTCTCCTATCCGTTGTTCAAAACCCCATGTTTTTGGTACTACAACAACGACATTTTGGCAGTTAACAGATTCGCTAAGAATCCAAACGTGACCTAGAGTTCTACTTGGGAAACGAAGGATTCATTTGAAAGCGAAACGATCACAGTTGTTTTCACAAGTTTCCTCTAGAATTAAATTTCGGGACGAAATTTCCTAAAGTAGGGGAGAGTGTGACACCTGTGTCACCACGAACACCAAACAAATGCCAAACCTATGAAAGATTGTGTTTCATACCTGGGATTTGTATAAATATGTGTATCCTTTGCACATATCAATTCTTGTTCAATTTCGAGCTTTAAATCGCTTTCTAGAAAGTTATATGCGCACTGGTGCGTAGACGTAATCAGTTTTAGCGCAACAAACACTCCGGAATAGTGAAATAGGCTTAACATACTTTAAATGACCTTTACATAACTTAGAAATAAGTTTTGGAAGGTTTGGTATGGCAAAAATAAGTTTATTCGATCGCAGGGACTATTTGCGTCAAACTGCGAAACTATACCGATTCGTAAGGTAACGAATAGTCCGGAACTTGATCATAAGCTAAACATACCATATTTAACCTAAACATAGCTTAGAAATAAGCTTTGATAGGTTCGGTGTGCGAAAACATGCTTATATGATCTTACAGGGACTAAAAGTGTCAAAAATGGCATAAGTTTTCATTTTCGCGCATATCTCACGTTCTGACCACATCTGGACATCCAAAATTTTTGTACACACTAAAATATTTTTATTTTAGTGATCGTCATGCAAAAATTCCATTCGTCGCTTAATTTGGATCGATTTTGCGTTCGTTACGACTTCCGTCGTAATTAACCGAACAACGCGATTGTACGATCAAACGAACCGACATCCGAGATATTTTTGAGCATGTTTTGAGTCCCCTATACTTTAACTTCATTTTAGAGCCTTGAAATGAGGTTAACGGGGTTTAAACGCATCGAAAACAAGCTTAAACACGTGCGGGGACCATTTCTGTCATTTTTGAAACTTTGCTGAATCAGACACATGGTAGCGTAGCGCGACCATCCCCTGCCTATTTCGTCGCGCTACGCGACGATCACATCTGGGCAGAAAGTCTGTTTTCAGCAACAGTTTGCAAATTCAGGGGCTGTTTTGGTAAATTCTTGGTGTGTTAAGCAAGTTTAAGTGGTCACCAAGGCTTTGTACCTGCTTGTGACAATTGGAGGGTCAAGATTTCTTGCTTAATAGCTAAACAAACCACTTGGAATGATCCTAGAGCCTCACCACAACTATAAATAGCCCACTCCTCTCATTATTTCATTACTCATTCTCATTTTCTCTTCTTCACATCTGACTTGGGAGCTCTCTCAAGCATTTGGGACTTTGTCTTCTTTGTTGAAAAGATAGCAAGGACCCTTAGTGAGCATTCTTTCATTCTTTTTATTGCTTTTTCCTTATGTAGTGCAGAAAGTCAAACGTTTGGCCAACAGTTTGACTTTCGGTTTTGACCATCAATTGGTCAAGTCAAAGTTCAATTGAACTTTGAAACGTGATTGTAATCACGATAGTTATAATCCTTCGTGATTATAGCCGCTGATTACCACGTTAACTAGTTGTAGTGTCGAGTCAAAGTTTCGGTCAAAATGAGTTTTAGCAAGCATTTTGCAACGGAACTACTTTAGGGTATCAAAACGCTTTGTTTTGATACCAAATCAGTAGGTTAGACATGTTTTGACATGTTTAACTCGACACTATTAGATTAGTGCTTGTTTAGGGTCGTAAGGTAAGCGGTCTAAACAACCGCTTAGCCTTTCGAACCCGACCCGTTTGGTCGATCTTTAGGATCCGACCAAGCTTAGTTAGTGATCATAGTTGCATAGGGAATAACCACTGAGGTTATACCTTATGATCACATAGGATTGGTTAGTCGTATGCTAGTTAGCTTGTATGCCCATAGGAAATGACCAAAATGCCCTTTTGAAGCTAAAATCCATATTTTGATTATGTGAACATATTTTTGACATATAATCTGAATTAGTAACATGTTTAGGGATAATTGGGCATGTAAGACTTGACATAGCACATAGTTAACCATCCGAACATAAGTTTTACGCAAACGACGCATTATAGTGGCTTATACTACCATAATGGGTCGAAAAGGGTCAAAAGCACTTAGGTAACTTCCAAATCAGAATGTTAGGTCTATTAAATCATGCCATATGAGTTGCAATACTCATTTGATTTATAGAAATTCATTCTATCCTATCTTCCGATTTAGGATCCGATTGTTTAACATAGTGATCCATACTAGGTGCCACTTGATTCCTTGATTTCCCGAGCTTTGTTAGGACACTTAATCAAGGATACTTGCAATCTCAAGTGAGTACATAGTCCTCTCTTTTACTCTTTTCAATTGTTTTGGGGTGAAACATATATGCCTATCTGTTATTTTCCTGATTTTAAACTATATGATTACACATGCTTAATACATATTCTTTTGACAAATTAAACAATTACCTATGGTTTAAACACTGATTTTCCAAAACTTAATAAACAAATTGTTGGATTGTACCATTTTTATACATTCACCCAGCCGATTGGTAGTATGATATAGCGCTATAGGACTAGACACCCCATTCCTGTTGTATGGAATGTCAGAAACCAAATTTAAACCAAATAGAAATTGCCTTCGTGGTATTTCTCTAGTCTCCAAAGTGTAGTTTGATACACTAAGGCTTGGTTGAATACCAAATCACACTCTCTTTGTATATGTTGATATACTACAAAAGTACAGTCTGGTGTGCTCTCAAATGTGATCTACCAAAGTATATTTTGATATACTAAGTACAAAATCCAACATATGTTTTAACATACTAGTTTGTTAATTACCAAAAGCATAGTTTGATATGCTACTGTTTACCAAAGTATAGTTTGATATACTACCAATCTTGTTATTTTAAACCAAAGTATATTTTGATATACTATCCAAAGCATAGTTTGATATGCTACTGTTTACCAAAGTATAGTTTGATATACTACCTACTTTGTTATTTCATAAACTAAAGTATAATTTGATATACTACCAAAGCATAACTGATATGCTATTTTTTTAAAACCAAAGCATATTTGATATGCTATTTTCAAACCGAAGTATAAGTTGATATACTACCAACACTTTTATCCTTAAACCAAAGTATATTTGAGATATACTACCAAAACTATTATTTTAATTACTAAAGTATATTTCGATATACTATCCATTTAACCATTTCAAAACTAAAGTATACTTTGTTATACTATTTATACAAGCTTTTCAAAACCAAAGTATGTTTTTGTTTATACTATAACTCTTTTCCAAAACGACTCGTTTTCAGAAACAAAACTTTTACATTAGATTCATGGCTATTTTGAAAACATAAAACCTTTTCTCACATTATCCAAAGCCATGAATCTAATACACAAAATCCTATGTTACTCACAGGCATTTTTATGCTGACGTACCTATTTTCATATATGTTTCAGGTACTGCTTTGTGATGATTGTTGATGCATGCTACACGTAGGATGGACTCGTGCCTTAGTGACTTAAAAACTGAGAAAACAATTATTGTATTTATCTAAGTTGTACAAAAACAATGACTTCAATAATTCAATAAAACAAAACTATTTGATCCATGGTTGCGAAACAATGATTCTGTTACAACACTCCCCGACGTTTCCGCCACGATTTGTTGTTTTACATGGTCGGGGTGTGACAATTTTTCCAATAAGGAGTGTGAAAATTGAAATGATTCAAAAGGTTTTCAAAATCACAGAAATTAATATTTCTGAAATAAAAGATTTAAATCTTTCTGGAAAACCTAAACAATACACTTCAAGAGACCAACAAAGAATTAACAAGAAAATGGGTTACAATTGTGGTTATAGTTTCCAAAAGAAACCTAACTATAATGGTAATGTCAAAAAGAAAGGTCTTGGAAAAGTTTATAAACCAAAAACTGTGTTTGTTTCAGGAAAATCTTCAGAAGCTGAAAAAGAGCAAGCATTCAGGAAACAGACAAATCAAGAATTGTCACATCCCGATTTCCACATGTCACCGGTGGGCCCGGTGGGGAGTATCGTGACGTGGTTGGCAACATAATAGTCAAACAACACAATTATATAATGCACAGCGGAAGCAAATTGTAAGATATAATTCAACCGAATATAATGTTGTAATATCAAGTATCACAATAGTCGATTGTTTATCCACAGACGGATCGAAAATAAAATAGAAGCAGTAGTTCAACAGACTTTGACATCTAGAGCTTGCGAGACTTAAGTAATGATGCCTGGAGTAGCCACCCTATTTCGTCTAGCACCTGCACTTAACCTTTTTGGAAAATACGTCAGTTTACACTGGTAAATACAACTCAACTGACTCGTTTTGAAAGGAGTTTGTAAATTGATTTGAATGCACTTCGGCACAAAATATCTTTATAACTTGGGACAATTATTAAAATAATCTTGTATACAGTTTTACTCATTTGCCGTCCATTAGCACCGGTTAGAAGAGCCGGTTTAAGTTAACTGACACGCCACAGGTATAATGCCCATAAGGTTGATTCCTTTAGTGGATTGCCAGTTTTTACATAATGCATCTGTCAGGTGTACGCCTACACCCCGTGCTTAGGTCGTGGCCATTTCGTAAAATGATGCCAAGGATATCCGGGACATGGTCATTTAACCCCCAAGGGCCATACATCAAATAATACAGAATAAAGCGGGTTATGTAAATACATTAATCACAATCCGATTTAAATGACTACATACCCGACCAAGCGGTACTTTTATAGTACCGTATCCCAAGCCCGTATAGGGAAAATAAGTTAAGAGTATTTACCTGATTAAAGTATAAATCCAATACAGTAATTGCAAGTACTTTTACTGGGCTCCTAATCTGGAACGAAGGTTTATAATAACCTATTAGATTTCTAACGGGTCTTTAATTAAGCCTTAGCTTAGACCGGTCAGTTTCAAAGGATAATTATGGTTTAATCGCGTGAAAGGCGAAAACCGGGAATGGAATGTGATTTGGACCCAACAAGTTTGAATACTTGTTTTATATGGGTAATATAACCACACTCTGGATTTTGAGGTCAAAACGATAAGGTTTGACCCGTTTCGGCTAGTTTATGTAAACTAGTTACATAAGCCGAACCGTGCGCGCAAAAGGCGTAACGGGTAACCGTAAGAGTCCTACACAAGTTTCCTAAGCCAATATGCTTTAAAGAGGTTGTGGTATCAGTAAGATACCTTCCATAATGCCCGTAACGAGTTTAAATCCATTATATGCCCCGTAGGGGTATTTCGGTCATTTTAAAGATTATAAAAGAGGTTTCTGAGTTCTACAGGAAATCTGAGTTTTCTGAACAGTTTATAAAGTCCAAAATACTCTATTTATTATTTAAAATCAATAGCAACTGGAATCGGGTCAAAAGACCTTGTAGAACTCAAGTTATGCTTGAAAAGGGTATATTCGGTATTTACCGAACCGTTGCCACAACCGTAGGTTATGAGCAGGTTAAAAATAATTAAAAATCTTTAAAAATTCCAAAATATTATTTTACATCAGTGTGTAAAAGGTTTGGTGTTGAAATCTGGGTTTAGATAGGCGTTATGCTAATTGTGCCGTTTAATTACTAAAGTTCCCGTAATTGCGCTATTTAGCATAACTCCTATTCTGGAGCTCGGATTGACGTGAAATTTTAGGGACATGCTTAGAAATCAGTAACTAAGGTTATTGTCCTTTCACGTGTCCAAAATTCTCGTTTTAAAGTGAAAAGGGCGTTACGGTCAACTTTTAAGCATTTAACGGAAATGTGCTAAAGACTCGGACAAACAACGAACCGGTCACAGAGGGCTATACCATCATGTAACCTGGTCCTAAGAGAGTCCTAAGGCATATCTAAATCATACCATAACGGGTCAGAACTGAAGTCAAAGCAAAAGTCAAAGTTTTGTGACTTTCGGCTCCGAACCGGGTCAAAACAGTAAATTGTCGGATCAAACAAGCTTAGACTAGTTAATATTCTTATTATCATGTTATATGAGTGTTAAAACAGGTTACACGCTATCTACATTACTGATTATGCACAAAGTCGCAAAATAGCATTCTGTTGACTTTTTCTAAGCACGTTTGACTCGACATTCGGACTAGTTAGAGAGGGAATCAGAGGGTGCCCTTTTTGGGGTTTAAAGCCCACATAATTACCAACAAATAACTACCTTTGATTCGGCTAATCACTGGACCATTTGTGATTAACCGTTAAGTCAACCGTTAATTACGACGGTTTGACTTTTAAGCTATAACTAACCAAAAACTCAACTAAGAAAGGTTAAGGAAGCTTACCAAGGTCCTATGCACGACTAGGGATGACTTGGTTCTGCTTTGGAGCTCCAGAAATGCTCAGATTTGCAAGAATGAATGTGTGAAGTATGTTTGCAACTTAGAGGCTTTATATAGTGATCAATTCACCACAAAATGTTGACACACAAATCTACTACTCACCACAACCCTTCAACAAGTGTCCCTAGTGTTCTAGGGGTTGTTTAGAGGCCAAGCAAGATGAGGAAAATCGTTTAAAGTTGATCACAAGCATAAGGGCAGCCAAGAAACAAAAAAAATTCGCATCAGACTACCCTTAGCGTGATGCGAGGACCCCCCCCCCCACCCCCCTGGGGCGTCGCGTGGCGCGAGGCCCTTCTACACAGAATCAGAACTTTAGATTTTTATGCAATGGTCCTTGGCTCTTCAAACTCTGATTGGCCATCATTTTCTTGCAGATTGAGCCCTCTAAATTGACGTTTAGGGGCTTCAAGACTTATACCCATTTCGTTAAGTCCCCGGTTAACTTTATTGTTACCCGAAAAATCCTAACTTTCAACGCTGACATTTTAATCCCTCGCATACGAATTTGATCACAACTTTCTCATACGATAACGAAACTTTATGAAATTTTGTGGTGTATTCTAGTGAGCAAAATTAACAGTTACAAAGCTTCGGGTTTGTCAAAAGGTCACTCAGAGGTATAACTTAAACATGTTGACACATTTAACCCCTGTAGTTTGTAATCTCTCACTTTTAGCTTCGTATGATCCATGATTTTTTCGTTTGATGTTATAAACACCATGTAGGGTTAATGTATAATATATTTATTCACTGTTGACATTTAGAACTCGTATATTTACATACTTTTCATGATTGTCAACTTAAGTCCTTCGATAACATTCATTCACACGTTCAAACATATGACACGTGTCAACACATTATAGGACATGAATTTTTCGAGGTGTTACAAGAATTTCTTGCCAAAAAGCAAGAAGAAGTAAAGAAGAGTGTTGTTCAGAAGAAGATAGAAACAAGAACCTGTTTTCAGTGAAAAATTGCTGGTCATATTGCTAGGAACTGTCCGAAAACATTCAAACCAAAACAGGAAGTTTCTGAGAAACTAAAAGAAAAGATTGTTGAGAAAGTTGAACCACCAACGAACAAACTTAAAGTTTTTGAAAATTCAATTTATGAAGTTGGTGAGTGCTCGAAAAATGTTTTCAAAAGGGAGGAAAAACTTAACAACCAAAAATGGGTTGTTAAGAAATCAAGAAACAGTTCTGGTGATGAATCTGATTCCATAAAATCAGAGGAGCCGCAGATTATTGTGAAAGATGAGAAGAAAGTTCCGATAGTGGATGACGTAAATTTTTCACCACTGAGTGCAAAAAATTTGAAATCTAAATTCGGAAAAGTTGAAATTTCAAATTAATTCTTTCCTAAAAAGAAAGAATTGGATATTGAAAAGGCCTTTATCCCTTCTGTGAAAAACATTTTTGGAAAGATGATTGAGGGGAAGACTAAAGGGGTAAAAGAGTTTTATCAATCAAAACGGAAAGATGTAACCCCAAAGGAGACTGAAAAGGTCTCACCCAAGGCTGGTCAGGCTTGGGTGGATATATTCTTTGTTGAATAGAAACCTGACTTGCCGGAGCTCCTAAGTTGGTAATCGCGGAGCATGAATCGGCATCATTCTCGAAAATGTTTTTCTTTTAAATTTAAATTGAGAAGTGTGAATTAGCGGAGCTCCCAAGTTGGTAATCGCGGGGCATGAATCGGCATCATTCTTGAAAATGTTTTTTGAAATTTAAATTGAGAAGTGTGAATTGTCGGAATTCCCAGGTTGGTAAGTGCGGAGTAGGAATCGGCATCTTGAGAATTCAACCAACAGATGGTAATTGGTTGAAAATGTTTGTTTGTTTTTCTTACAAGTGGTTAATCAAGGTCATTAAGTTGAACTTGATTTAACTTTTATTCAAAAGTGTTGGTAAAAAAAGTGATGAAGTGACCCAAAATCTACAAGTGGTTGATAAGCAAACTTATTTTCCGGAAAAACCATTTTGATTAAAACAAACTTAAGTGTTTTGAAATCATAATGGGAAAATAGTTTGTTGTGAGGGGGAGTTCTGATTGTTTATGCCAAGTGGATGGGGAATTGACGTGATTCAGATCAGTTGCCATGTTCTTGTACAGTTTGTTTTCATTTTCATTAAATGTTTTTGAATTTTAGGGGGAGTAAGAAATTTTCAGAAAATCCAAAAACATTGGAAAATCTGAAAAAGCCAAAAACATGATAAAATCTAAAATAAGTTTTGTTGCATAAAAGAGAAAATGATAGTACATCAGTGGACTATCACAACATGCTAAAGAAATGTAAAGTTAAAAATGTGATAAACATTCTCACTATGGATGTGTCAGTAGGTTTTTACACATTTAGTAAATTGTGACGAGATATAAACCTAAATTCAAACTTACTTATCTCGTGGGGAACATTTCTTGGATATATGGGTAACCCCCGAAATCTTGTTTGAAAAGTCCCTCTTTCTGAGATACTAGGTCTTTATACTTAGTGATATCTAGGGTATTATACCAGGACTTCTGCTGAATGGAAATTCTGACCTAGTCCCCATATAATACTTTCTGCAAATGCTTGAAAATTAGCACAGCCCTTAGCAATTATGATTAAACAATAAAATTGATAATCATTGCTGTTGAAGAAAAGATCCTCTAAAGGGGACACACCAAAAGTCGAAGCCGTCATCTCTCTGCGTATACGGAAGTATCGGCCTGAGCTCTCACGGCCCTCGCAATTTAACCCCTTTACAGATATCATCTAGGTATACTCACTTGTAAGACTGAATATTGGGATCTGGATATTGGAGTATATTCAAGTAATGGGACACGCGAATAAGTTTAAGTATCTAAGACATTAATCTCATATCTCGGAACAATTGAAATTTGTGTGAAAATTTAAAGTGGACCAATATACTGACAATCTAGGTGAATTGTTTAGAACTTAAAATGAAATCAAGCTTAATGGTGTTGGTGATATGTCTCAAAAACTAATATGATCCTTTTGCACTAACTCACAAAAATATTATCTGTAAATATTTTCTTTACTGCATTAATGTTCATTCGAAAATCCACAAAAATTTTAGTGTGTTTTAGCATAAATTTTGAAAAATTCAAAAAGTTTTACAACAGCTGATGTTGAAAAGTTGAAGTTCAAAATTCCAAGTGCTAAACTTGATGAATTGGTTTGGATAAAAAGTGTGTGAAAATGATTGTATTTTTCATGTGATCGTCAAAGAATAAATCATTTTGGATGCTTACTACAGTTGGTTTCTATATTTAAAAAAAAAGGTTTCGACTTTGAAGAAACTTATGTGTTGAGATCTGTGCAGGATAAGAACTAAGCAACGATTCTGAATCTGTGATTTCCAGACTACGATCCCAGCAGATTGAGAGGGGGAGTCTGAAGAACAAAGTGCCAGATTCTAATTCTGTGATTGCTGATGCAAATGAATTTTAAAGATACAACATCCGAGGGAAAGGAGTTTGTTGATGATAAAGTTTGAGTAAGGATGCTTACAATGGAGAATACTTTGGAGAGAAGCACAAACACTGATAAAGACTGAAGATGCAAAGACTCGACACTGAAGAGTCCGTCAACATCCGAGGGGGAGTTTGTTAGTGCATCCGTCTGTCGTCTTCGTCTTGTATCGAGTCTTGTTTAGAATTAGCTAGAATAGGGAACGGAATCCAAGAATGTTGTATTTGAAGGTGATTCCGCTTGAAATGACAAGATGTCATTTCAAGCGAAACCCCTTAGCATGTTGATTCCGCTCGAATAGGTATAGCCAGTGATTTCGCTTGAGTGGCATTATGTGATTCCGCTTGAAACACTTTCAAGCGGATAGCATCGGCTATATATAGGGTTGTCACTTGGAGCGAAATCATTAGTCAGAGATATAGCTGTTGTCTTCCGGTGAGCCACGAAGTGCTGCCGAAGTGTTGTCAAGCTTGTAAACGGATTGTTGATCAATAAAACAACAGATTAAAGTGAATACGGCTAAAACATTTGTTTCTGCCTCTTGTTTTGGAGAAAAAATCTTCTGTTCGACTCGTTCGGGTCTGAAAACGATCCTACACCGTCTCGGGGAAGGTATTACTAATGTTAAAATGAGTTATTATACTAACGCGTGTGCATTTGTATAATTTATAGATTATCACCAGGAAACCCTTACAGAAAACCTAAGATAGCAATGTGAGTAATCTCCTTTTTGCAAATTGTTTTTACAAAACCTCACCTAATTAATTATATATTAAACAGTTATTGAGTATTTGTAAGGATACAATTATCGTTGGTATGTTGGGGTTTTGTATACAAAATTTGTTACTACCTTACGAGGGGTAACATTCCACAAGTCAGGTTTGACAGTACCGTGGGTGGTAATTGGTATGACTTGGAAACAAATGTAATTGTTAGACCGCCCTCAATACTGTACAATGGTTTTTATTAAACTTGATTGAACTGGGATTCACTCACCAGTATTTCCCACTGACAAAATGTTTTTAAAACGCGTTTCAGGTAACAATATGTGAAGGCCAAATAGAAGCCAGCTGGAGAGCACTGAAGGCTTGGAAAAGTGCCAATAAAGTTACCTAAAATAAAATAGATGTTTTAATTAAATAAAATAGGATTTATTCCTATGAAAATGTGTGTACTGAAAACTTGGGTTTTATCCCATGTGTTTAATATTATGAAAGCGTGGTATTTTACTCTGTTAAAATATTTCCTAACTACGGTCCTGATGTAATTTCAATTAGATAAAAACAAGATACCACCAAAACTGGCCGCGGCCGCACGTTCCCGTGTTTGTATAGGGAGACGGGGGTTGCGACAAACAATATACAGGGTGTTTGCAAACAGGATCAACCTTCACTTGTCTTGCATCATTCCATAGTACCTCCGTTTCTGATCCAGAACGAATAACAAACTGATCTCAACCTTTCTCATCAGCAAGCCAATGTTGTAGATTCTCCTTGTTGTTAACACCGGTCGATTCCATAATGTATTTAGCTCCAGTTTAGGCCCATGGGATCTCTTCCAAGTTTCTTAAATGATCTCAAAACATATTTATTCAATAAAATAGCTAACAAATTATAATAACATACTATAACATGAAGTGGATGTTTTAAGGTTGCACCCGGAAGAGAAAACAGTCACCGCTTTCTCACCAAAAAGAAAGGTTCTATCATCCTTCACATGTGCTCATGGTGCGTCCACTCAAACATGTAAGTATGCACATAAATTATAACCAAGTCAAATTCAAAGTCAACATAACTATCAACTAATAAATCCACCATCTACTGAAGTTAATTCAACCTAATTTTACATTGTTTAATATTCAAAACCCCCCAAAACTCAACTCTACTACGAATGCAATTAGATAATAAAATTTACAAACCATGTACATCACAGAGATAAATGGGTCGTTGACAACAACAAGCTCAACATCAACTCTCTTCAAAGCGACCCTAGCCACCAATCGACCAATTCTTCCAAACCCTAGATGAAAGTTCAATTTCAAATTAAATCACACCAAATCAATGAATCATTCTAGATTAAGAACCGCAAAAAATTAAACTAAATGAAAGTGTAAAGAGTGTTAGATCTGGTACCGTTGATTCACACAGTTTCGACGCAGGCTCGTTGCGATGATGATGAAAGGGGTAGGCGATCACAGGTAAAGGCACGAATTTTAAACAAGACCAGATTCACGCAAATTTGACACATGCTCATTGAAGATGGTTCGACACAAGCCCAGATTCAAGAAGAGTCGTCAATGGCTGTTCGTTTCCCGCAGTGGCAGACGGTTACAAGTGAAGACGGTGGTTCTTTGTGGTGAAGATGAAAGGCCTTTGAAAGATTTGGGGGAGAATTATATTTAGGAGATTTGGGGGAAAGGGTGTGATAAATACACCCAAAATCTATCTACTATAATAAAAGAAACCAACTTTTAGACACGTGTCATTTATTGAAGGTATCCTCAAATCTATACTTATCTTAGATTAATTAAATAAATAATAAATAATATTAAATCTTAGCATACTTTGATAAAATATTATCCTCAAATCTAAATTGTTAATTTAATATATTTTTAAAACAAATACCTCTCTTTCCTACTTATCTTATATTAAATATATAAATAACAAATTAATAATAATGTTATCCTAATTTATTAAAAATATAAATTTTTTTTTTATTATTTGGTATACAAAATTATGTTTATTTAACTCATGTAAAATGTGGGGGTTTGAAAAAATATATTTTTTTATTATTTACTATACAAAGTTACATTTATATAGCCCTTGTAATACACAGAGTTTTTAAATACGACGTTTTTAATATTTAATATATAAAATTACATTTATTTAATATATGTAATACCCATGGTTTTTAAAGATATAACTTTTTTATCTATTCTACACGTGTAACATACGAGGTTCTTAAAGATGTAATTTTTTTATTATTTGGTAGATTTATTCAACATGATTATATACGAGTTTTTTTTTAAAGATACGACTTTTTTAGTATTTAGTATATATAAAATTACATTTATTTAATCTGTGTAATAGACATGGTTTTTAAAAATATTTTTTTTTATTATTTGATATATTAAATTACATTTATTAAACCCGTACAATATACGGGGTTAATCAAAATACAACTTTTTATTATTTAATATATAAAATTACATTTATACGGGGTTTAACATAGTATGGATTAATATACCAATTAATCAAACTTGGTAATCATTAAGCACTTTATTACATTATTTTATTATAATAGTCAAAAGTAATAGTTATGTTTTTTATGTTATTTACTTTATTACATTATTTTATTATAAAAGTCAAAAGTAATAATTATGTTTTTATGTTATTTTATTTTATAATACTTTTGTTACTTTTTTATATTTTGTTATACTATTATTAGTATTAATAGCAATATTAATAAATAAATAGTCAAGACACTTTATTATAAACACGAAAGTAAGCGTGCAAACATTAAAACAATTAATCACTTAGATCGACAAAACCACTTTCACGACGATTAAGCTGGGTATATAATTCTAGACGCCACCTATACATGGTCTCCCATCCAGCCGCAGATATGCTAATGCTGCGAAAATTCCAATAAAGCGTGATTGTAGGCATCAGGTACCATCCTTGTAATTCCACCATGACATAATGGTTCTCGGTTATTTACTAGGGCAATTGTAAAACGATCAAATGCAACAAATTATATAAACAAATTATATATAATAAACAAATTATATATGATTTTTTACTTTAATTATATTTTGTTAAACTTTTCCTTTACCGTAAAAAAACAAATCACAAGAGTATGCCGTGAAAACTTTGTCTGCTTTAAATTATTCGCCATGAAAACTAAAATAAAAAATCTAAAAAATATAGCTGTAATATTTTCAAAGCGTCTTTGCTTCATTAGTTTTAAATTATAAAATAAAAGGAAAGAAATAATTTAAATAGTTGTTTAGTTGTAATTATAATAATATAAGATTTCAGTTCTAAAGTTAAAAACAAAACTAAGAATTGAAATAGAAAGAAAATGGAAAAACCATAAAAAAAGGAAAAATTAAATGAAAAGAAAATGAAATAAAGTTGCTTTATAGAAATTTGTTCCATTAACGTTGATTTATGGAAAAAAGTTGAAAAGTTGACTGAAATGGCTTGACTTGTGGATATCGCCGCTAATGTTGTCGCCCCTATTACTTAAATTTCTTGTAGTGGGTAATTTTTTTAGATAACCCAAAATTTTTGGGTTAGATCTGTCGAAAAAAAATCTTCCAATGGCCAAATCCACTTAACTTTGTCTTGAGCGAAAACTAGGGAAATAAATTATTAAAAAACAAAGAAACAATTTAGTCATCAGATAATGAAAGAGTGATCCACAAAACTTATTTTCATTTGTACAATTTAATGCACCTCGTGGGACAAAAATATAACGAAATGTGATTAACATGTGGTGAGAATTTGTTTTTTGTTTTTATTTTCAAACACGAACCTTGGTTAAGGTACACAAATAAAAAGCCACATATGTTCCATACTAGTTTATCTTTTTCCTGGGCCAAAATACAATGAAAAATATTGGTACCGGGTATTAAAAGTTCCATTGAGAATGTATAGTAGATACATTTTAAGTTAAATAATATGGGAATAAAGCAAGAATCTTGATTTTCAAACAAGATACAGCGTAGCACAATGGACTAAGATCTTGTAGATACATACAACCAATATATATTGAAACTACTACCAAATTCATTAGGTTGAATACTGATTAGACATGTAACTTGATAGCTTGATGTTCTTGCAAAAAGGGCATTCGGAAACTTTGGTGTCACACTCTAAACATACAGACAAGTGTCTGCATGGGTAGCACACCATGGTTGCAGGCAAGGTGTTGCAGTTCAGGCATGTAGTAAGCTGTGGTTGCACCCTTGTGTGCGAAGATTGGCTACTTCCCTCGCCAGAAGCAACTTGGTGCATCCTCCTGTGCCTATCAACATCCGGATGTTGGAAACAAATCTCCAATCTGTGAATGCACTCGTGCATCTCTTTCACCTGCATCACAAGCAGAAAACCTCTTGATAATATACATTCTCAGAAACTAGCAATGCATTAACCAAAAAGGATAGAACTTGTTACATGGATGTCCACAAGCATGTACAACTCTTCTATGTGAGGTAACACGTTATCATCTACTGACTGGACTGGTTGCGGATCAGCATGGTTGTGATTTCCAGGACGAGTAGCATGGTTGTCTACAAACAAAATTTCTCAAACACGTTAGATTTTAAATAAATAGATATAAAAGAAGACGCAATGTTAAAAGATATCTAATCAATACTTCAAACCTTCATTGTTGGTAGTTCCCTGTCTTCTCCTTATTGGTGCCATTACACAAGTACAGAAACCAAAATAGATACGGAGATGCTATACGCTTAGAATTTGGTGGTGGCGTAGAGAGATTATATAGGCAATTGATATAGTGCTATGGCAAGCCACAGATGATGTGGTGGTGAGATATCTGTGATTAACATGAAATGATGAAGAATGCCAGTTGGTTCTAGGGTGTCTATCTACAATTGTTACATTAAACTCCGTAAAACAATTTTTGACTATATCTTATTATGAATTAGCTGTAATGGTATATCTTAGAAAAAGC
Organism: Helianthus annuus; assembly: GCF_002127325.2. Taxonomy (NCBI): domain Eukaryota; kingdom Viridiplantae; phylum Streptophyta; class Magnoliopsida; order Asterales; family Asteraceae; genus Helianthus; species Helianthus annuus. The sequence goes on from NC_035437.2 coordinate 95,305,478, forward strand.
CAAAAATAGTGCAGTTTTCCTCCAAACCATGACACACGAAAAATGAAGACCACTTGAGATTTAAAAAAGTAGGGAACATATATTAATTATGTTAACAATTTGAATAAGCATCAAAAAGAAGACTATATTTATGTTAATTACACATGATATTAAAACATTTTTAACTCTTCTCAAATTGTATACTTTCAACGTTTTTCTTTATGTGAAAATGCATACTGTTTAGATCTAATTGGAAAATAACTAAAATTAATACTGAAATATTACTAGATTCTATGATTCTATGGAGCAAAGGACTCGATCATTACGTGCGCTTATGACTTCGGTGGTTTGGCACTAAAACTGTTTAATAAATATCTTGCAACAAACTATCAAACCTGTCTATGTTACATATGGAATCATCCTAAATGTCTAGTAGCATAGTGTCCAGAATAAACATACAAAAAACAATATAACGTAAATTGTCCGCCGAGCAAAACAAAGGTGAGTTCACAACTTTTTACTAAAAGCATGCGTTCCCCGGTGGTTGGGAAACGGAACGAAGAAACACTTTCCCTGGTTTGGGACTGCATACTATTTCTGGTTTGGAATACGCTGAACGGTAGAGACAACACTTTCCCTGGTTTGGGAATGCTTACTTGTGGAAGCACCGGATCGATGACATACATCAAACATTGCACTTGATTCAAGACATGAAGAACAAAATATGAAGAACATGATAGAAAGATGTAGAAGATGAACTCTTTATTATGAATCAGTCATCACAGATTACACAAACCAAAGGAGTATACATCATCTACAAGCTGGTTTAGATCACAAAGATCTAAACCCTAGCTTTCTCTCACTAACACATAGTCTCTCTCTCTCTAGAATTCACACAGAAGGATGAACCAGTGGGAGAGGTGCACCAAGCTACAAGAGTTGCACAAAGCTTTCTCTAAATTCGTTGCCCTAATCTACACAATACACACATATATATAGGCTAGGGACTAAACCTCGGACAAACCAATTCTACACCAAAACTCAGACAAAAGTTCTCCCTAGGAACTTCTTAGGGACAAATTCTCCCTAGGAACTTCTTAGGGACTAAGTTTGAGCACTTGTACAATAAAGACCTTAACAATTGGAAGCCATGCACTTTTCACCCAAAGTGCATTAACAACTCCCCCTTGATCAATGCAGGTCTTCATGTGGTCTTGAATTCTTCGTTATGGTTGACTTTAACTTGAACTTCTGCTTTGGTTGACCAGAACTGATAAGCGACAGTTACCCGACAGGAACTGCACTTACATTACTATTCCTGATTTGGAATACGCTGAACGGTTAATTACTATTTATATTAGATGCAACGAGTGTACTAAACGAAACTCTATCATGGAAAGTCCCCACTTGCAATGCCGATTAATCGCCGGGGGCGAACGGGATATTAGTTGATGGCGCTATTAGGTTTGACAAATCTAACACCGTGACCGGGGGGATTGGGCGTGAACTAGTAGGCCTTGCAACTTGGTCAATGATGATAGACATTGACAAATGGGGCACAACAACTCAACATCACCAGTTTCGCTATCTACAGTTTAGTATCTTACATATTGGGTAGCACCCCATGGCATGATATAAATGTGTAACTTAACTACTTAATTAACAAAAGTTTTTGGAAATAAAACTGGAAAACGGTAAACTCGTGAACTCGCCAACTTTATGTTGCCACCCTACTGCATGCTTTGCAGGTTGCTCGTTACAGCTTTGGACGGACATTGCAATCGGCTGGAGTGTGTGGTATGTACGTTTCATGTTAACACATAATTAAAGAAATTGTGGTTTTAAACTATTATGGGTTTTCTTTATACTTCCGTTGGTCAGTCACACGCCTCGCAGTAGTACTTCGCGTGTAGATTTTGAGGGTGTGGTAGTACTTAACTTATAAGTACTGACAATACAAAACTTGACAAATTCGGACAAACCCCTATGAACTTATAAGTTCTGACAAGCTAAACAACACACTAAATTCGGTCCCCTATGAACTTATAAGCTCTTGAAAAGCTAATCCACAAATTCGAACACTTCATGAACTTATAAGTACTGACAATATAATATCACAAATTCGGACCTTATATAACCCATACATGTCCGAATTTGTGACATACCAACTATCAACAAATTGCAAAGCAAGTCCCTAAAGAATCTTCAAGATGCAGCATCCAGCATTAATCATCTTGAGGTGCATTTACAGACTCCTCTTGATATATGCAGGATCCGCAAATCTTCAACAAATCTTCGAGTAGCAGCATCCAACATTTATCATCCTGATGTGCATTTACAGACTCCCCCTTGATATATGCAGGGTCATCATATCTTCGAGAAGTCGCTTCCCGCTCCAGCCTTGTTCTTCACACAGCATTGAACAACTTGAGTATACCGAAATCGAGCTTCCTGACTTCTTTCATTTAATCTAAAATAGCTTGCCAAACCTAAAACTTGATTTGAACATATTAGAACGCTCAGAGAAGTGGTCTTGGTTTGACTGAATTAGGCGGGCATACACATGTTTAGAGTTTAGTTTTGAATAAGTCTTCCACATTTTGTGTGGTTGTTTACATTGGGTTTTGGTGTCAAGTTTGGCTATACATTGCCTAGTCCTTTATTGAATAAAGAGTAAATTGCCATTTTGGTCCCTGTGGTTTGGATAGTTTTGCTATTTTAGTCTAAATCTCAAACTTTTTGTTGGTCCCTGGTTGATCGGGATCTTCCTGTTAATGAATGTCACACTATGATTGCTGTGCGGAATCCAGCAAATCATATACAGATACAGAAAGACATATGATTTCCATGTTCAATAGTCTGCAATTCAATTGAAATATATGACAAGATACAAGTTCCAGTTGATCACAGACTTCAGCTCTCTAGGTTACAGACCGATTCAAAAGTACTAAATGAGCTGACAGAACTTCTATTTATAGGCAAGTCAGAATAAGCTAAGTGCTGTCCGATCGGTTAGGCTAACCGATCGGTTGGGCCACCCGATCGAACAGCTGTTCGATCGGTTAGGCTGTTCGATCGGCTAGGCCAGCCGATCGGCTTACAAAACAGCACTTTTACAAAACAAACCCTGTATTCTGATGCCTTATACATTAAACTATACAACTTTAACAAAATAAAGACTTTAAGCTGACGGAAGCTACAGACGTTTATGTACTAACAGACTCCCCCTCGGATGAAGCTGTAGTCCCTTCCAGCAAAGTCTTGATTACCTCCTGTTGCGTCTTCTATCTCGTGCCTTTTGTTTTCTCTTCTCTTCTCGATCAGCTAACATTTGTCTTCTCTTATGTCTTCCCTCTGTTATCCACCAATTTCTGTACACTGGATCTCCATCTCTTTTTCTGTCCCACTTAGGGATCTTGTTCTCTTCAGACTCTATGGGTGTCTGATCAGTAGGAGGTACAAATCCAAGATTTCGTCTTCCTCTTTCAACAGCTTTTCTCTGAATTTCCTTGGATCTTAAACTTCTCTTGTACACCTTTAGAAACTCATCAACCTCTAGTTCTCTCCATGAGGTTTTCCAGTTCTTACCAGAGTTGATTTCTTTAGCAAAACAGACATCAACTACACTCTGGTACTGCTGAGCAATGGCTTTGTCTTTCTTGTCATAGATTATCTTGTTGACAAACAAGCAATCTATGTCTTTCTTTGAGCAATTTACCAGCCACATCGGGTCTAGAATACAAATTTTCCTAGCTTCACCAGTGTCTTTATCGTACAAAGAGATCACAGCTTCAGCAGTAGAAGGATTATAGAGCCATGCTTGAAATAAATCATAGAAATCCTGCTCAATAGCCCTTAAAGGCATGCTCTTCAAACATTTTGGCGGTTTGACATCAAGAGTAACGTCCTTCTCACCTTTAGCTGTATACTTCACAATTCTTTTAGGAAACTGTGGTTTCCAATCTGGATAATTGATCGTTGCTTGATACTTGATGTAATTCCACAGCTTCTGGTCTCTCTGTTTTACTTCAGGACCGTAGTAGAGTTGTTTAATATTCTTTGTAACCACCAATTCATCTACGTCCCACCAAGGTAAGGTAGCAAGATCAGAAATGCACCTGAAGTATTGAACACCTTGCTCTCTTCGAATTGCATAAACATTCAAGTCTTCCAGATACCCCCAAGAAAGAATATCACCCCAAGATAAGTCTTTATCATGAGTAAAATACTGTAGGGCTCTAAGAGGCTTTCTTTCCTTTGGCATTGATCTGAACCATTTCTTTCTCTCTTCAGCAGAAATTTCTCTTGGAACTGGTTCAGGCATATCAGCAGATGCAACTCTTTCTTCAATTTTTCTTTTCAATAATTCTGCATTCATGTCTTCAAATAACTCTGTGAATGTAGGAAATGCCATGTCTTCACCTTCATAGTGAAAATCTATTCTATCTTCTTCCGAATCTGAATCAGTCTCTATGGTCACATTATCATAAAATTCTGCTTCAAGTGGAAATTGTGGTTCAAAGTTTTTAATCGGAGACTCTGGGATTTCATCTTCGATATCAAATTTAAACTTCCCATCTTCTAACCCCAACTCCTCAAGCATTTCAGCTCTTGTTCTAATAATATCTACTTCTCCTTGATGATATTCAGAAAGAGAAATAAAAGTAGATGTGAGTTGATGTACCTGATCACCGGATTGGTTTCCAGAAGATGACCCTTCACACTCTGCATCATCATTCTGTTCATTCACTTCATCATTCATGAGTTCATTTACTTTATCTTGAACAGATAGATCATTGATTAGCAAACCCGATGTGCCTTGATCATCATCATCATCATCAGGCTTATCATCATCATCGGATTTATCGTCTGCTTTATCATCTTTATCATCATCTTCATCTTCTTCCTCCCAAAAATCACTATCAGATTCTTCTTCCACTTCTCCTCTAGCTATCTTCCCTTGATCCTTTAATTCAAAAAATCTTAACAGCTTGGCAGATTCTTCTTCACTATAGGGCACTCTATAGGCTTTTCCAACTAATACAAACTTGTCGGTAGAGTACTCCAGTAGTAATACTTCTTTAGCCTTTTTCTTTCTTTGTATGATTTGAACGTCTCTCAAAACATTCTCCGGAATAATAGGCTCTACAGATTCACCAACCATAATAAACTCTGGTTCATGAACTGCTTCATTTTCTGCTTCCACCATTTCTTCATCATTTACTGTAACATCTTGAGCATCCACCATTTCAATTTCTGGTTGAGAAGATGATCCACCTACCTCAAGTTGATTTTGTGAAGATCCAACAACTTCAACTTCTTCTGCTATGCCTTTATTTTTCAGGTTAGCTTCTTCAGCAAGCTGTCTTTCTCTTTCTTTCCTTCTTTCATTTGCCTTGATAATGTCAACTTGATCAAAAGCCTCGTGGATGTTCACCTTTAGATGTGCTTCAATCACAGCCGTAAGCATTTCCAGTTGCTTATCTTTCATCACCTTATCTGCTCTCATAGCTTCCATCTCTAGCTTCATTGCCTTCATTTCATTTGTCGAAGCTTCATTCATCTCATTTAAGAGTTGATTCAAAGTCTGATTGATATTCTGCAAGTCTTTGACTTTGGCGTTCAATGCAGCAATTTCATCAGTAAGTACGCTAATAAGTTCTGCATTATCTTTTATATCTTCCTTCATTTCATTCAATTTCTCATCTTTTGTAAACACTGCATCCATTACGTCTTCGTGCCGTTTCTCCAACTCATCAATCATTTCCTTCAACTTTATTTGTACAGCTTCGTTTTCTTCCTTTTCCTTTTCCAAGGCTTTAACTTTTTCTTCCAATTCTTTCATCTTTTTATCATGAAATAGGTCTCCTTCACTCTCTGGCATATCTTTAAAGAAATCTCCAGTAGCACCACCCAAGCTATCAAAATCTAAGTTGAAATAATCTGTCTTTCGTTGTGATGATTCTGGAATATCATGACGATCAGATGTTTGTTTAGCAGATTTGACTCCGGTGATCTCCACATAATCATCATAAGAAGTTTGTGTTTCTATTGGAATTTCTGTTAAAGGAACTTCTTTTGGTATCTCAACTACAGGACTAGTTTCAGCAGTGTCCTGTTTCTTCTTTCCTTCCTTCTCTTTTTGTGATTTAGCATTCTGTTTCTTTGCTCTAACCACTCTTGGAATATCACCGGTGCGAGTAGCTTTTCTTTTCTTTCTGTTTTTCTGGGAATCCTCAGGATTGTACAGTGAATCTTCATCTTCAGAATTCTTTCTTTTCTTTAAAGGTCTTTTCTTCAGTTGTACCTTTCCTTTTCCCACTGTCTCTTTGACCAGTTCAGATTCAGATAAAGTTTCTTCTGAATCTTCATTACTGGAGTTCTTTTGAGCTTCCTCTTCTTGACCAACTTTCTTTTGAGCTTGTGCTTGTTCAGCCTCTTCATGCTTTTTAAAATAACTTTCCAAAGTTTCTTCTAAACCAACACCTTTATCAACCACCTCCCTCGGTTCTATGACAGGTTCATCAATTAGCTTTCTTTGAGGTTCTTCAGAAGACCCTGCAAAAACAATTATTTAAAGCAAAATTAGTAACAATTTTCATAACATAATCTAAGAATCATATAGCTCCCCCTATCACTGTACCCTTTGCTGTTTCTTTAATTACAACCACAGGGGTCGACTTTGGTGTTCTCTTTCTCTTTCCATCTTTGATACACCACCATCTGGTTTTCTTTTCAATCATTTCACTCATCTTATTGTCTTCATTGTCTGAATCACTATTATCATGTCTCCATTTATCATTTTCAGGAGCTACGTATGCTTCATCCTTTAATGCACATATCAACTCTTTTGTTTTAGCATCCTTCTCCTTTGTGATTCTCAGAATAGCAGTCTTATTCACTTCAGCCATTGCCATAATATCATCATTATTCTTTGGCAAATCCTTAACTTTGTCATCCAAGATCATCATAATGAATCTTGGGTACATAATGTATTTGTCTTTCCCGGCTAAGCAATTTTCTTTTAAAAATTCAAAAATCACTTGTGAAATATTGTATTTCCTGTTCAGCACAATACTTACAACAATGTTCATTATGTAGTCAGACACCTCATCATAGGCTCCCTTTCTGTGAGATAGGGAATGCACTAAGCAATGCATTAAGTATCTGTATTGTTTCGAGAAACTCCTTTTGAACATTTTTCCGTTGATGTGTGAAGAAAATCCCAATCTACACCATAGCCCTTTAGCAAGACATTCTGACATGATCGTTGGATCATTGTCAGAATCTTGTAAATCAAGAACCCTTCTTATGTCCTCTACTCCAAACACTACTTCAACATCAATATCCTTGTTGTTTTCATCTTTCTTCTTGACTACTGCATGAATTTTATTATCCTTTTCTTCAAACCTTGCAGTGTCCCAGAATCTTCTAACATGAGATTCATAAACTATTGTTGTATCAGACAATGCCTTAGCAATTCTGCTTTTTCTTAAGCACTCAGCCATTTTTTCTGCTTCTGTTCCTTTTGTAGAGACCTCATCAATTGCAGATGGAACATTGTGTCCTTTGTTAGTGTCTTTTCCTCGTCCCTGTGAAAAATTTAAACATTAGATATAGAGACTTGAAATAGTTGAAACATTTAGAGTGATAGAACAGTGAATCGAATGGCTTGTTCGATCGAATAGTATTTGCTGTTCGATCGAATAGGAATGATGTGTTGAAAGAACCTTTGCTGTTCGATCGGCTGGTCTGATCGATCGAGTGGTCTACTCGATCGGCTAGCAAAATACTGTTCGATCGATTAGCAAAAGACTATGCAAGATATCTATGGTCATCAAACAATGCTACTTGAACGGCTAGAACAATGCTATTCGATTGGTTAGCAAGTTGCTATTCGATCGACTAACAAATCTCTGTTCGATCGGTTAGCAATGGGATATGCAAACGGTTAGCAAAATGCTGTTCGATCGACTAGCATAAAGCTGTTCGATCGGCTAGTAAAATACTGTTCGATCGGCTAGTAAAATACTGTTCGATCGGCTAGCAAAATACTGTTCGATCGGCTAGCAGAATGCTGTTCGAACGACTAGCATTTTACTACTCGAAAGATTAACCAAGATAGTCATGCATATATGAGATAATGCAATGCTGTTCGATCGGCTAGCATTTGCTGTTCGATCGGCTAGACTAACCGATCGGCTAGCAAATGACTAAACAAGAACAACATACATCAGATTCACTCTAACACTATAACTAATGACAAAATATATCATGGCACACATTTCAAAGCAGAAAAACAAAAGATTTAAACATTATTCATAAATGAAAACATGATGCTGTTCGTTCGGCTGGTCTAGCCGATCGGCTAGCAACATCTTCATCATGAAGAACATTCAAATAATCATGAAGAACAACCTAACAGATATCTCAAAATTGAACACAGATTATTATTCTTCCTGATATCGACATCAAAACCCTGTTTTCATTTTCTCTAAAAACAACCTAAAACCTGTTCAAATCTTCATCTAAAGTTCCGACTGACGTCACTTTCATTCTTAGATCTATCAAGCTTAATTAAGATTTTGCAAAAATTAAACCGGTAATCTTGTAGATCATGCAATTCCGATCAAAACCCTATTCTCAGAATCATCTAACTCTTTCTTAATCTTTCCTAATCTTGATTTTTCTAATCGACTCAATGAAGAACATCAAACAGTTAAGAACATGAATGAAATCACTGATTCAAAGATTGAATGACATACCTTTACCATTTGTGATGATGAGTGAGCCAACAACACAAATTTGAGATGAAAAAGGAATCAAGAATCTTCAAGAACAATGAATCGAGTAGCAGTCTGTTCGATCGGAAATGAAAAGGTTTTCTAGAAGCCTTGACTGCCTATTTATAGGTATGACCTGATCGATTGGCCTAACCGATCGGCTAGCCTAGCCGATCGGCTAGCTGTTCGAACCAAAGATCATGACCTCTTTACTCGAATAACTTTTGACCCTTTTTCTGATTTTGAACCTTTTCATATTTTATCAGTGAATGAGAAATCCATTTAAGCATCTAGGTCCAAGTTAATGACCCTAGAAACTTAATTCGTCTACCAAGTTCAACTTAATGACCTTGGTTGACCTGAAGCAAAAACACACTGATTGTTTTTCAAAGATTTTTCTTGAAAATTTACAAGTTACAAATTAATGAACTTGTATTTTGATATTTCAAAACTCTCTGTTTGTGATTAGCTCCCAACTCGCCTTTTCAGTACAGGATCAACTTTCTGCATTTGCATCAGACTGTGAATCTGATGATACGCTTTCTACCTTGGTTTGTCAAAAATAAAGTAGAAATGTAAAATATATTTTTGTATTTTCAATGCATGAAATAGATCAAAAGAAGACTGAAATATTAACAGGAATGAAAGTAAATCTTATTTACAAACCTCTTTGTGAGTTTGTGTAAGAGGATCATATCAGTTCATGAGACAAATCACTAGCACCGTTAAGCTTTTAATCGTTTTAAGTTCTAAACGATTCACCTCGATTGACGATATAGTTGTCCTCTTAAATTTTCACACAATTTTCAATCTATTCAGGATACGATTTAGATGTTTTAGGAACTTAGCTCAATTCATGTGTCCCACCTCTTAAATATACTCCCGTATCCAGAATCTCAATATTCAGTCTTACAGGCAAGAATACTACAATGATGTCTGTACATAATTTAGGGGTTAAATGCGAGAACTGAGGGATCTCAGGTCAGAACTTCCGTTCAGCAGAGAGATATCAGCTTTGACTTAGCAGTGTGTCCCCTTTAGAGGATCTTTTTAGCTACAACAGATGATTATCAATTTTATTGTCTAATCACTGAGGGCTAGAATGCTATGTTTCAAGCATTTACTGCAAAGCATTATCCAGGGACTAGGTCAGAACTACCGTTCAGCAGAAGTCCCGGAATAATACCCCAGACATCATAGAGTATTAACACCTAGTATATCAGAATACGAGACCTTTCAAATGAGATTTCAGGGGTTACCTATATATCCAAGTAGTGTTCCCCACAAATTTCGCAAGTTTGAAATTTTATGTTTATATCCCGAATAAATCTACTAAATGTACGAAAACCTATCGTCACATCATTAGTGAGACCGTTTATCACATTTGATATTACATTTCTTTAGCATGCTGTGATAGTCCACTGATGTACTATCATTTCCTCTTTTATCAACAAAACTCATTTTTGCTTTTTCAATGTTTTTGGTATTTTGAAAATTTTATCATGTTTTTGGCTTTTTGAATTTTTTACTGTTTTTGTCTTTTCTAAAACGATATATTTACAATATTTACAAATATTTCTATCTCCCCCTAAAGACCAAAACATGTAAAAAGACGACAAACCATTGCAGATAGTTTATCATCATCATCCACAGTGGTTTCTGCATCAACGCTAACAATTCCATCAACCACTGAAAAGAGCATCATACCATTTAGTTTTAAAAGATATTTAAAACGATTTCTGTCAAAAGCTTTGGTATGCAGATCAGCTTTTTGCTCATCAGTGTGGATTTTCTCAATTCGTATCAACTTTTTCTCGAAGCAGTCGCGAATAAAGTGATGACGAATTTCTATATGTTTTGTTTTAGCGTGATGTACCGGATTTTTAGTTATGTTAATTGCAGCCTCGTTATCAACAAAAATAGGAGTGTTAAGAAACTGCAAACCGTAATCGCGCATTTGTTGCTGTATCCACAGGATTTGAGAACAGCAGCTGCTTGCAGATACGTATTCTGCTTCACATGTGGATAGCGCAACAGATGTTTGTTTCTTGCACTGCCAGGTGACCAAGCGAGGTCCAAAGAACTGGCATCCTGCAGTTGTTGATTTCGCATTTTGTTTGCAGCATCCGAAATCCGAGTCGGAATACCCCTCGAGTGTGAAATCGCCTTTTCTAGGATACCATAACCCCAATGATGGAGTTCCTTTCAGGTAGCGTAGTATCCTTTTCACAATGATTAAGTGCGATGCTCTAGGGTTAGATTGAAATCTTGCTGCGAGGCATGTTGGGTACATAATGTCGGGCCGAGAAGCAGTTAGATACATCAAGGAACCAATCATGGATCGATATAGTCGTTCGTCTGCCCTGTCTCCGGTGAGATCTGGGTGAATCCCATGATTTGTTGCTAGTGGGGTTGCAGCAGATGAAGAATCTGACATTCCGAATTTCTCTAGAATATCATGGACGTACTTCGTCTGGTGTATGAAAATTCCTTCAGGAAGCTGATCAACTTGTAATCCTAAAAAGAATTTCATTTCCCCCATTGACGACATTTCGAATTTCTGCTTCATCACTTGCTCAAAATCTTTGCACAAGTTTTCGTTGGTTGACCCGAAAATTATGTCATCCACATAAATCTGAACTATCAGCAAGTGACCATCAACAATCTTTGTGAAAAGAGTAGCATCAATTGTTCCCCGGATGAAGTTATTGGCTAGCAAGTGCTGAGACAAAGTCTCATACCAGGCTCTCGGGGCCTGGTGCAAGCCATATAAAGCTTTATCCAAAAGATACACTTTGTTTGAGTGATGTGGATCGACAAACCCCGGCGGCTGTCCCACATATACTTCCTCTTTCACTTTGCCATATAGAAAGGCCGACTTTACATCAAGCTGATACACTTTGAAATTCTTCCATGATGCGAATGCTAGAAAGATCCTGATGGCTTCGAGTCTTGCTACAGGAGCGTATACCTCTGTAAAATCAATTCCCTCCTGTTGACTGAAACCTTGAACGACGAGCCGAGCTTTGTTTCTGACTACTACTCCTCTGTCGTCCCTTTTACACTTAAACACCCATTTGGTATTTATTTTCCGATGACCTTCAGGTAGATCCACCAGCTTCCAAACTTTCAACTTTTCAAATTGATTCAATTCTTCCTGCATCGCGTTGACCCAGGAATCCTCAGTAAGTGCCTCTTTGTATGTGCGAGGTTCTATCTGCGAAATAAAACAACACAGTGAGAATTCATCTTGTAAAGACTTTACTGAAGAATAAAAACTTGAAAGGCCCTGTTCAAGTTGACGTCTGGTGCGAACTCCTGATTGCAAATCTCCTATAATCTTTTCCTCTGGATGATACGAAAGAGTTCGAGGCATCACTTCGTCTGGAACATCTACATTTCCTTCTAGATTTGTAACATTCTGTTCAGCATCTTGCTCACTAACTTGGTTTGTTTGACTTAATACCTGGATTTGCTCCCCCTCAAGGTCTGAATCACTATCATCAAACACTGGCATATTTTCAGCTTCTTGATTATCATTTACCACTGACTGATTACCAGGAGCAACTTCATCCTCATGATCACCAGTATTGCTAGGACCTGCTTCATTGTCATTTGATGTTTCACTAGATCTTCTCGTATATTCTGCTGGAAATCTGAGCGATGATTCATATTCTCGAAAGACATCTAGCTCATCAAAGAAATCTTCTTCCTCTTCAGATTCTTTTCTCATGTCAAACGATCCCCAAAGTCTATCATAGTTATAACGCCATGAATCACCAGGATTTTGAGGTGGCATAGTATAACCCTGACATTCAACATTAGATGCTTCAATAATACGCTTCTCACTTGGAACAAAGACTCTCCGTGTAGGACCTGAATAACCAACAAAGATTCCTTCAAAGCTCTTTGTACCAAACTTCCCATTAGGCTCTATAACCGTGCATGGTGACCCAAACGGTTCTAGATATTTCAAATTCGGCTTGCGTTTATTGATTAGCTCAAAACACGTCTTGTTGAACTTCTTCACAGTAAGAACTCTGTTGAGAGTATAGCATGCAGCAGAAACAGCTTCAGCCCAGAAATTGATTGGTAACTTGGAATCTGCAAGCATTGTTCTGGCTGTCTCGATTAGCGTCCGGTTCTTGCGTTCTGCAACTCCATTTTGCTGAGGAGTATACGGAGCACTAAACTCATGCAGTATACCTCTTTCATCACAGTATTCCTCCATCTTACTGTTTTTGAACTCAGTACCATTGTCACTTCGAATTCTACAAATCGGTCTCTGGTACAGATTCTCAATTTTCTTAAACAAAACCACCAAACTATCAAAGGTTTCGTCTTTCGTCTTCAAGAACATGACCCACGAAAATCTGGAGTAGTCATCAGTCACGACCAAACAGTAAGAATCTCCTGTTATACTTTTAACATTCACTGGACCGAACAAATCCATGTGAAGTCTTTCCAAAGGTCTCGAAACTGAATTGACTTGTTTTGTAGGGTGTGACTTTTTCTTCTGTTTACCTCTGACACAGCTTATGCACTCCCCTTCCAGATGAAAACCTTTAATATTCACTCCGGTGACCAAGTCGTTATGCACTAAGTGATTCATTTTCCTTAGGTGAATATGCCCCATCTTTCTGTGCCATAACCTTGACTCCTTTTCCGTTGCTCTGGACACAAAACAATGAGCCTGACCCGTGGTTGTAGTAGCAACGCTCATGTCCAACACGTACAGATCGTTGACTCTTGGTGCCATCATGATGATCCACTCTTCAGGTATCACAAATCCCGGTTTCAAGATTAAACATTCTTTGTCGGTGAAATAAGTAGTATACATCCTGTCACAGATCTGGGAGATACTCAGCAGGTTGTTCTCCAGCTCAGCGATGTAGTTAACTCTCTCAAACGTGATAATACCATTTGATAATGTTCCTTCACCTATGATCCTGCCTCCTTGATTACCCGCAAAACCCACATAGCCACCATTAATGTCATTCACATCATACAGCAATGCGGTCTTCCCTGTCATATGCCTTGAAGCTCCACTATCCATTATCCACCTGGATACAAGTTTTGGAAGATCCTGCACATAACAAATCATCATTTAAACAACTTTCAAGAAAGATGCCGATTCATGCTTCGCAATCCAGGAAGCTCCGGCAATTCAAATTGTTTAGTCAAACATGGAGTCCACCCAGGCCTTATCAGCCTTAGGGACAACCGTGACTTTTGCAACTTGAATTTTGAAATTCTTTGAATTAAGAGGTGGAAAATTTGCATCATAATCAATTTTCATTGATTCTTCAGCATTTTTCACCTCAGGAATTGAGACCTTCTTCTCAATTTTTGTTACAACCTTTGGTTTCCACACTTGTTGAGTTTCAGCACCCCGCTTATAAAATTTATCTTGTTTAGGTACCAATTTCTTCACGTGTTTAGATTTTTCTTTTAAGTTGTTAGTTTGAACAACTTTCTTCTCAACATACATTGGTGCTTTTCCCTTTTTGTCATCTTTTCTTTGTTGAACCTTCACAATTTCAGTCTTAGGTTTTACAACAGTACACTTTCGTGCAATATGACCCATTTGATTACATTTGAAGCAAGTACGAGTATCAACTACTTGACTTGTGCCTTCAGACTGAATTTGTGAAGCTTTCTTCTCAAAAAAATCTTTGTTAGATTTTGAAAAAATTTTCTGTTCTTCCTCAGCAAGTGAACTTGAGCTGTTCACAAATGTTTTCTTTTTGACATACCTTTTATTTTGATCAAATCTTTTCTGATATGATTTACCCCCTGATAACCACCTGACCAATTTCTGTTGTTATTGTTATAACCACGTGATGGATAGGCAGTTTTCCTGTTATGAACCTTTTCGACCTTTCGAGTGTTTACTGTTGACAACTCGACTTCAATCAATTTAAAAACTTTGGCCAATTTGTTCAGATTCACATTCTCTAATGGAAACTCGGAATCCGAAAACAACTTATCCGATCCTGACATCTTGTACATGACAAGATCAGATTCATCATGTAAGTTGCTTTTGGATTTCTGTTTCGGAATGTATTTGTCTAGAAAACAACCATCCTCCTCAGAAGTGTCACAATCTGGTTTAAGCACATTATCCACCACACTTTTCACCACATCATTTTGGACACCCTCGTCATTGGAAGACGTGAACGTGACATCAATATTCTCAGGGAATGTAACATCATTTTCTTCTTCAATTTCCACCAAACTAGACTGCTTTTTCGTGTAGTTGTCTAAGATTGGCGGTGGAACTCTGTGAAACCCTACACCTGTTCCATCCGCAAACACATCCTCACCAGCTTTGTTTTTCCCTATGGGTTTAGGAACTATGTGCTGCAAAACAAAGCTAGCTGAGCTATAGCTGTTTAATTTTAACTGGATTCTTTCATTTTCAATTTCACTTTCTTGAACCTTCAGTTTTAATTTTGCTATCTCATCCAGTTGTTTGTTGATTGTTTCCTCTTTTATTATCAAAACAGCTCTTAAATGCTCGTTTTCCTTAGTTGTTTTTCCATTTCTATCATCACTCTCTTTAACGACATTTTTCAATTTTTCAAATTTTTCAACAACATTTCTGCTTTCAAGAAGAATTTTGTCATGATCAGCTTTAATTTTCAGGTTTTCAGTTTTTAATTCTTTTATTTGTTCAGCTGATTCTTTTGACTCTTTGTCACAATCAAGAATTTGACTTTCAAGTTTTCTAACATTATTTGTCAGATTCTTGATTTTCTCCCCATTGAGGTATGTGACTGTTGTACAAAAGTTGCATTGTTTATTACAACTTTTGCAATCAGCATTGCAATTGTTTTTGTTACCTGACACAGTTGATGACTTAGTTTGACTGACCTGTTTCTTTGACTCAGAATTAGGAGTAGAATCTACCTCAAGTGCTTTGACAGCAAGCACTTTATCAGCCATTTCTCTCAAGTTTTCAGCTGTCATCTCCTGTGCAGTGTTGATCAACCCGGTGTCAATTTTCACAGGTTCTTCTATCTTCTCCTTTTCTTTTCTTTCTTTCTCTCTTTCTTCCTCGATCATTTTCGATGTTGGTGTACCCCACCATTTGTGTTGCCAGTACTCATCCTCTTCTTTGTATTCTTGGATAATGGCTTCAATGTCTATCTTCTTGTAGTCGACAGCAATGTTACCATATTCATCCAAATAACATTCTCTATCTGGATCCCATCGGTTTGCACGTTTTGCTTCCTCATAAACACCTGAGAGTCGGATGATCTTTGCTTCAGCAACCATTTTTCGATATTCGTACTTTTGTTGTTCTGTACGATTATCCTTCCATTGAATTGGTTCATTATGACTCGCCATAAAAGCATAACCAATAGCATCATCTTCAGGTAATACTTCCTTACTCCAATCATATCCTTCATCATCGTAAATCACTGCCAAAGCTCTAGATTTTCCTTTGTTGTCTTCAGATTGCTTTATTCTTGGCGGTTCGGACTTATTCTGATGATAGATAGCTTTCTTGTAGTAGTCATCCTTGAATGGATTCTCAGATTCTTCAACATATGCATTTCGGCATTCTCGTTTGAAGTGGCCTTTCTGTTTGCACTTGAAACACTTCACCTTTGATTTATCAAATCCCAGCTTTGTTGAAGGACCACCGATTGTTTTTCTTCCCGTTATCTCCATAAAGCGTTGTGCACGTCGCACAGCACTCGCCATTGCCCATTGGATATCAATTAACTCCATCTCTTCGGGATCTATCTGATCATAGTCTTCTTTTGTCAGATTAGTATTCCCAATCTTTCCAGCAATCAGCCCCTCATATGATTCTAGCACAGATGCTAGAAACACCATCTGTTGCTTCACAGATTCTTCATCAAAGTTTTGTGCATTCTTCAGATCAACAGCAATATTACATGAGAACTTTGAATCAGAACGATTTGTCGAGGCAGTAGAAATAGAAGTAGACCCACTATGATATCCACTGTGACTTTCTTTGTTTGAGTTGCTTTGATTTTCTTTAGGAGCTGGAGATATGTTTTCGGCAGAAAATGCAGTTTTCGGTGATGAGGCTTTGGGCATCAAACTTTTGGGATAGTATAGTTCTGGATTTTGTTGATATGAATGATTGACTTTGTACGTTTTCTTCAATTCTAGCTCATGGCTTTCCAGTCGTTCAATCACTACATCTGGTTTTAGTTCTTCTGGCGGAATGGTGTTTTTCAACATCAAAGCATAGTACCTCCAGTCCATTTCATCTGGTAAAGAATCGAACAGTTTATCAACTATCTCCTCATCAGGATATTTGATATCATGACGTGCAAGTTCCAATTTAAGATGACCAAAACGTTCGATCATTTTGCAGACTGACTCATTTTTGAAACAACTGAACATATCAAACTCCTTTTTTAGTAGTTTAGTTTTGTTCTTTAAGATTTCTTTACTTCCCAGACATTTCTTTCCCAGTTTATCCCACAAATCTTTGGCGTTGGTGTAGCTGATTAGTGAAATAATATCTTCCCTGACAGATTGAAATAGTAGTGCTACACATTTCTGTTCAGCAACGAATAGATCAATCTCTTCATTACTTCTCAATACTTCACCATTGTTTTTACCCGCAGCATACCCATTTTTCATGCTTTTCCAGCTGGGGAAAGCAAACGCCATCAGCCATTCTTCAAATTTTATTGCCCATCTTGTATAATCTTCAATAGCCATTAACTTTGGAGGACGATTAAAAGTTCCAAACGCGCTTTCTGATTCCCATGCTTCCTTCCTTTTCTCTTTGATTTGATTTGTGTTGGTATTGTTTGATGTAGAATCATCATTTTCTGGATTTCCTGATCCTCCTGAGCTTACAGTGAAACCATACATATCACTAAAAGGGTTTGTGAATATGTCATCCATTTTGAATGTTCCTGTAAAATCAGACAAACACTTAGAAAAATTTTGACTTCTTAAACACTTAACACTAACACTTGGATCGAACAGGGTATTCGATCGAGTAGTGTGTTCGATCGAGTAGCTTAGCCGATCGGTTAGACAAATGCTGTTCGATCGATCAGCTGTTCGATCGAATAGGAATCTAGTAAACTTCAAACTTCCTTTTAACAACAATGCAGTCCGATCGATCAGCTGTTCGATCAGATTACCAAGATGATGTCAGCAATAACTTCCAAAATATCTTTGAACGGTTATCTCTTTCAAATCGATGACATCAGCAAACGAATGAATATGCTAATCGATTCGACCAGCTGACATCAGCAAGTTCATGCAGTTTTCCATTGAAATTGTTCAATTTTAACACGAATTTGTTTGAATCTGATTATGAAACTTAGTAGGATTGTAAAATTTGAGATTCCGAACCGATTGATAGTAATTTTATCAAGTTTTATCCATTGAATCTGTTTTAATTTTGAGTTTTTCAAGTTTTATGATGAAAAAGATGAAGAACAGAGAGAAATATAAGAAAGATAGAGTAGATCTGCAAGTTTTCCGGTGAAAACTATATCAGAAACAAATTTCCGATGAAATTTGTTCTTCACAATGCAATCTTCGCTTGAATTCAGTTGAATCTCTCTTCAAATCTACAAGAATTTGACTGAAATCGATGAACTATGTCTTCTGGTATCTTCAATCAACATCCATAGCTCTGATACCACTTGTTGGTCCCTGGTTGATCGGGATCTTCCTGTTAATGAATGTCACACTATGATTGCTGTGCGGAATCCAGCAAATCATATACAGATACAGAAAGACATATGATTTCCATGTTCAATAGTCTGCAATTCAATTGAAATATATGACAAGATACAAGTTCCAGTTGATCACAGACTTCAGCTCTCTAGGTTACAGACCGATTCAAAAGTACTAAATGAGCTGACAGAACTTCTATTTATAGGCAAGTCAGAATAAGCTAAGTGCTGTCCGATCGGTTAGGCTAACCGATCGGTTGGGCCACCCGATCGAACAGCTGTTCGATCGGTTAGGCTGTTCGATCGGCTAGGCCAGCCGATCGGCTTACAAAACAGCACTTTTACAAAACAAACCCTGTATTCTGATGCCTTATACATTAAACTATACAACTTTAACAAAATAAAGACTTTAAGCTGACGGAAGCTACAGACGTTTATGTACTAACACTTTTTAAATCTGGGTCCCTCTGGTTTCACTTTTGTTGCCATTTTAGTCCAAAATTCAAAAACCCTCATTTTTTACTGTTCCAACATGTCTATTTTGTCTTTTTGTGCAGGGACATTTTGGTCATTTGGAATTATTATACAATTATTATAATACATTAAATACCATCATCTTCTTCAGACCAACTTCTTCTTCACACCAGACCATCATCTTCTCCACCCCCACTGCACCACCACCATCCCCACCGCACCACCACCATCCCCACCGCCGGCGGCACCTGCAACCACCCGTCACAACCTAACCACCTGCAATGTCTCTCTCTCTCCGTTTCTTCGACGTGCCACCACCAGACGGTAGACGGTGGTGGTGGTCGGCCGGTACACAGATCAAAGGGAGGGGTGGTTTAGGGGATTTGGATGTGTGGTGAGGTACCAGTGAGAGAGGGTGTGTAAAGGAGGGTATTTATTTGTGGTTTTTTAATTAAAAAAATGTTTTAATGAAATGTACTTGGACAAATATACCCTGCACAAAAAGACAAAAAAAAGCATGTTGGAACAGTAAAAAATGAGAGTTTTTAATATTTGGACTAAAATGACAACAAAATTGTAACACCCTTGTTATTATTTTAAAGGTTTTGGTAAAATTAACGAAAATAAACATGTAATTACGATTGAGTATCCTTAGAAAATACGAGTAATTTAAAACTTTTACAAATCATAAGTTATTTAACAAAATGTGATCGAATTCGTCGTTTAAAATTTACGACGAGGCAATGTGCGGAAGCATGAATCTTTATCGTGTTCGGTTCTGTTGATGCAGATTTTGTGTCCGATGCTTGTCGAATAGATTAGTTTTATTTTATGCTGAATTTGTAATAGTTAGTGAAACGGTCAAACGAACGTGTATAGACCCGCTCGTTTGAAGTGGTCAAACGAGAGGGTTATTCGTTTGACCGTGTGTGTGTTGCTAGACAAAGTATGGTTGTGCTATGATGGGTGTCGAAGGATAAGGCATCGAAGGATTATGAATATCCTTCGATGAGCTCGAAAGATACCCATCGAAGGATGAAGATGGACCTCGAAGGATATGTGATCCTTCGAGGTATATGTGTATCTTTCGAAGACTGTCTGATCGAAGGATGATGTTTCGACCAGTCAGTCTGATCCTTCGACCTGCAGCCTGTGTTTGGGTATAAGTACCAACACTTTGTCATTTGCAACACAAGAGTGAGAGCACAAGTGTGTGCTAGAGAGTGAATGGAGGTCTGAGACCTCACCGGGAGAAATCACCACTTGGTTTCTCCCCGGATATATACTTCTTTGGTATTAGTTTGGTTGTCATGTAACCGGGCCGACTTGTAATGTTTACTACCGGATTAATACAAAGTTTGTTGGTTATCATCTCTCTTATCTCTTCCATCTTTGAACATAAACATAAAATCACGGTTTCGGTCCCGAAACCTGGACCTACAATTGGTATCAGAGCCATGGTGCCCGATTTAGTAAAACTAACCGTTTACTAAGTCACATGTGCTCTAGATCTGTGATTTTTGTGGGTTTTTGTTCAAGATGTAAAAAAGGTGAAAATGAGAAAAACCCAGATCTGGACCCGGAAATCCAGATCTGTGCTAAACCGGGTGTTGGGTTTTATGTTTTTCTCCTAAATCTTCAAGTTTCCATCATCAAAAACTGTATACAAAGTGTTTTCGTCAGATCTGCAGATGAACAGTCCTCCGTGTTCTTGATGTTCTTGACAGCTTCAAATTTCGAAAGATGCTGTTTGTCCATCGAAAGATTGAGCAGCTTTCGAAGGATCAAACAAAATTCAAATTTCAAATTTTTATGCTTCGAAATTTGTGAAAGTTGGTCACCTACCACATCAACTTTTCACCAACCTGTCGTACTTTCTGTCCTTGTGTCAGAACCATCGAAAGATAACTTTCGATCTCGAAAGATCATCCTTCGATCAAGTAGATTCGAAAGATGAACAGGAGTGCTCGAAAGATCATCAGTTCTTCGAAGGATCAAAAAGACTTCGAAGGATCAACTCTGAAGTGTACGAAGGATCAGCCATGTCCAACTTCGAAAGGTGTTCGAAAGATCTGTGACATGTGCTCGAAAGATGCTCGAAAGATCTGTGACATGTGCTCGAAAGATGCTCGAAAGATATGTGACATGCGCTCGAAAGACTTACGAAAGATCATCTTTCGAAGCTGTCTTGGTGTTTATCTTTCATTTGATGCAGATGTTTCGAAGGATCCAGATGTTGTGGAATTTTATGAGCTCAGACAGTGTGTTGGGGTTAATCATTTAATTCACTTGGAGTCGGGTCGGGTGTTCGCAAGGATTATTCAAACCGGGCTTCAAAGTTTCAACATCAAAATTCGTACGGGCTTTGGGAACACGCGGGGTGATGCAGCATGATGAACACAAGAGATGATGAAAACTTGATGTTTGAAAAATTGTGGGGTAGTCACGGTTACCAATGCAATGAAAAAAAATGGTAACGTGACTATTATGGGCCAAACACAACAGTTCCGCTTGGTGGAGGGAATTGGTGAATATTTGACGACAGTTTCTTTGAAGTGGAAAGAATCTGTTAAGGTTTAGAGATTTTGCCAAAGAAATGGGGGGATAAAAATTTTCATTTGTTGAATTTCTTCGGTAAAATTCTAAACGCAATCTCAGGTGGTAGAGTTTATGATCTTCTAGTGATTCAAACAGTTCAGCGTGGAATGTTTTGCACAGACACTTGAAGATCAAGACTTGATGCAGTTGTTTAAGAATGGAACCTTTATCATATGCCGGTTGGAGTATTGGAAGATCAGCGGAAGATCGGTCAATTGATCCATTTGAGGAAATTGCACAACACTCAACACGGATACGCGTACTTTGAGGGGGAAATATTATACAATGAGCATCAGGATACTACTTACCTGGATCATCGGTCAAGGGGGAATTTGTCTACACAGAGAAGATGAATACTTGGCTGAAGATCGATTGCAGTTGCATTTTCAGCATTCGACAGCAACGGACAAGGGGGAATTTGTTGATGCAGATTTTGTGTCCGATGCTTGTCGAATAGATTAGTTTTATTTTATGCTGAATTTGTAATAGTTAGTGAAACGGTCAAACGAACGTGTATAGACCCGCTCGTTTGAAGTGGTCAAACGAGAGGGTTATTCGTTTGACCGTGTGTGTGTTGCTAGACAAAGTATGGTTGTGCTATGATGGGTGTCGAAGGATAAGGCATCGAAGGATTATGAATATCCTTCGATGAGCTCGAAAGATACCCATCGAAGGATGAAGATGGACCTCGAAGGATATGTGATCCTTCGAGGTATATGTGTATCTTTCGAAGACTGTCTGATCGAAGGATGATGTTTCGACCAGTCAGTCTGATCCTTCGACCTGCAGCCTGTGTTTGGGTATAAGTACCAACACTTTGTCATTTGCAACACAAGAGTGAGAGCACAAGTGTGTGCTAGAGAGTGAATGGAGGTCTGAGACCTCACCGGGAGAAATCACCACTTGGTTTCTCCCCGGATGTATACTTCTTTGGTATTAGTTTGGTTGTCATGTAACCGGGCCGACTTGTAATGTTTACTACCGGATTAATACAAAGTTTGTTGGTTATCATCTCTCTTATCTCTTCCATCTTTGAACATAAACATAAAATCACGGTTTCGGTCCCGAAACCTGGACCTACAATTGGTATCAGAGCCATGGTGCCCGATTTAGTAAAACTAACCGTTTACTAAGTCACATGTGCTCTAGATCTGTGATTTTTGTGGGTTTTTGTTCAAGATGTAAAAAAGGTGAAAATGAGAAAAACCCAGATCTGGACCCGGAAATCCAGATCTGTGCTAAACCGGGTGTTGGGTTTTATGTTTTTCTCCTAAATCTTCAAGTTTCCATCATCAAAAACTGTATACAAAGTGTTTTCGTCAGATCTGCAGATGAACAGTCCTCCGTGTTCTTGATGTTCTTGACAGCTTCAAATTTCGAAAGATGCTGTTTGTCCATCGAAAGATTGAGCAGCTTTCGAAGGATCAAACAAAATTCAAATTTCAAATTTTTATGCTTCGAAATTTGTGAAAGTTGGTCACCTACCACATCAACTTTTCACCAACCTGTCGTACTTTCTGTCCTTGTGTCAGAACCATCGAAAGATAACTTTCGATCTCGAAAGATCATCCTTCGATCAAGTAGATTCGAAAGATGAACAGGAGTGCTCGAAAGATCATCAGTTCTTCGAAGGATCAAAAAGACTTCGAAGGATCAACTCTGAAGTGTACGAAGGATCAGCCATGTCCAACTTCGAAAGGTGTTCGAAAGATCTGTGACATGTGCTCGAAAGATGCTCGAAAGATCTGTGACATGTGCTCGAAAGATGCTCGAAAGATATGTGACATGCGCTCGAAAGACTTACGAAAGATCATCTTTCGAAGCTATATCTCATCATTAGTTACTTAATCACATGCTACTAACTAGGTTATTTACTCCTAGTTACTTTAACGGGTTCGGGAAGTTATAACCCGTTATGTTTTAAGTCCCGTTAATTTGGCCTTTTTATATACTTTGTTTTCTCAAAGTATTTACTCCCCTTTTTAATTAATATTAGGTTTATTTATTTGAGTCCTAATATTTACCGGGTTAATTTTTACCACTAACGGTATTTTACCCGTCTTTTTGTATTAACGGGGTTTGATTACCAAACCCGTTTTCGGGGTGTTACAAGTCTACCCCCCTTAAAGAGGTTTCGTCCTCGAAACCTTTTCTTACATAATTTATTGAGTTTAAACTCAATGTATTTGATCCGAAAAATCTTTTAAACATTACTTATACTTTTAACCAATTGTTAGTATTACCAGAAAAGCATGGTAACATCTTTCTGGTTATACTAATTGTCTACGTATCTCATACAACATAATGCAACTCGAAATAACGTAATCCCGTTATTTTTACTAGTTCACTTCACTTAGCGATTTCCATCGCTTTCATATACTATCAAATTTTTTTATGAATCCGTTACTTTGACCCGTTTAAAGGTCTCTAGTGAAATCCTTCACTTTTAGCAACGAATTCTTTTGTTTTCAAATTCATTTATTCGGTTCAGTTATACCGAATCCACCGTTTACAAGCAAACCAAATTTCTTGATTTGAATTGCTGACCTTAACCGGTCTCACTAACTAGACTTATTAGCCCAGTTACTTTTTACCGCTCGCTTGGTTATAATGTGATTTTACCTTACATTGCATTTCTTGACCGTGATCGCGTCACATCATGTTTAATTTATATCCACCTTTCATTTTCGAAAATATCACTTTTCGAATATATCGTCTTGCACCTATAAGTGTCAAGACTTGTATCTTTCATGCTTACTATTTAAGTTCCTACCAGAATTTATATTTGTAAAAACGTTATCTCTTACTAAAACTGTATTTTAGTTGAACGTTTTATCTTTAATTTATGTCAAGAAATTTTTTTTTGATGACTTGACATTTATTCTTTTGCAGTCTTTGTTTTATGCGAGGATTCTCAACTGATTCCCTCGCTTTGTCTAATTAACCCGTAGGTTTTATCACTTAGCCTTACGGACTATTTTATCAGACTTTCACCTCTTTAAGGCGAGGTACTCATAATCTATTTCTTTCTAGTCATGACCTGTAGGTCATTTTAGTCTCATAGACCTTTTCATTGTTTATAACCCTAAAGGTTATGTTGACCCCATAGATCATTCTTTACTCATGTCATTCTTAAAATACATGTTTGGCGTCAAGGCACCTTGTTTTTGTTTTAAAATTATTTATTTTTGCCTTGGAATATTTCTTTGACCTTGACCGTAGTCTAAGGCTACATTTGTTTCCTTTCGGAAAAATTTTCCGACTTTGTCCTCAAGTTTGACGTTTTACTAAAACGGCCCGTTAAAAGGCATATTTGCATTTTCCGGGTTCGAGTGTAAGTACACTCCCTCCCAATGCATATCCTAATCATTTCACATGTTTGCATTCCTCGGGTTCGAGTGTAAGTACACCCCTTCCCAATACATATCCTAATCATTTCACATGTTTGCATTCCTCGGGTTCGAGTGTAAGTACACCCCCTCCCAATACATGTCTAGATTATTTTACATGTTTGCATTTTCCGGGTTCGAGTGAAAGTACAACCCCTCCTAGTGCGTACCTTGATCGTTTTACATGTTTGCATTCTCCGGGTTCGAGTGTAAGTACACCCCCCTCCCAATACATGTCTAAATTATTTTACATGTTTCTTTGTCCCATTCACCCCGTCCTTACTACATCGGATGTAAGCATGTCCATTCTAAAAAGTTTATGGTACCACGTGCTCACCACTTACTTGGCCAGAGTAAATGATCAACACCTGATATACAAGCCCTTTTTAAAATTTTCACATTACACCCAATGTAAGTAATGCCTCTATTCGTTTCTCTTGGAAACCATATCCCGGATAGGTTTTCTATTCGGGTTTTTCCAAGTTTTCAATCTGCATATACAACTTTCAATCTCTACGTATTTGTTGCATATTACTATATGTGCAATTAAATTTGACATGTGCACCTGGTAACTGCTTGCCCTAATGGGCTTTCTTGCCATTACTTATTTGCGATTGTTACGCGATGTAGGTCCTTGATGAGTATGCTCTTTTTGTCATATCTCGGACCGTTCCATCATCATACCCACAATTTGTTCAACTCTCGTCATCTTTAGACGCGAGTGTCCTTCAATTAAAACATTCACAAGAGTTAGTAATTTCAACTTCAATAATCGCCCGTATTATAATACAAGGCTTTTTCTACTATACGCGTCAACGCGCGTAGTTTCGTCAACCGTATTAATCATTTTAATTGGGGTAACGTGTATCACACGATAGCCCTATGTGTTGTTTACAACACTTTAGCATGCTAAGCTATTAACATACATGTACTTACCGGATTTGTGATCAAGCCTCGAACCGAACACTTTATTCTTTTAACCTTGAGCTCTGATTACCAACTTGTAACACCCTTGTTATTATTTTAAAGGTTTTCGTAAAATTAACGAAAATAAACATGTAATTACGATTGAGTATCCTTAGAAAATACGAGTAATTTAAAACTTTTACAAGTCATAAGTTATTTAACATAATGTGATCGAATTCGTCGTTTAAAATTTACGACGAGGCAATGTGCGGAAGCATGAATCTTTATCGTGTTCGGTTCTTCGTTGAGCTTGATCGTCTTTCGGCATCCAAAATGTACCTACATTTCATAAACATGAAATGCTTAAGTCATACGGGAATTAAATCGTATCTAAACAAGTCCGGTAACGATAATGGAAAGAAAAAAAAATCCCAACGAGAATCTCTTGATCTCAAAAGACTAAATTTTAGGCTGGCCTCCACCGTAACTTACGGTGGCACCGTAAGTTACGGTGGCCACTGAAAGTCAATTCCCCCACCGTAAATCAGTGGGCAAACACCTTATCAATATCATCCCCACCGTAACTTACGGTGGCACCGTAAGTTACGGTGGTCCCTGCATTCAGCCTTTCCATTTTGCCGTTTATTGACACGAAAACTTTCGTATCTTTCAATCCGCTCGACCGTTTGACCTACCGTTTCCTCCTATGTGTTTGTAATTTGATCCCCCATCATATGGAGTTAAAATCCAACATCCGTGTCACACCTCGACCACGTAGAACATACAAAACGTGGCGGAAACGTCGGGGAGTGTTGTAACAGAATCAATTGTTTCAAATCCATGGCAAATGAAGTTTCGTTTTATAAATCAAACATGAAAGTTTACATTGTCTGAACAAGAATCAAAGTGTACATAACATAAATTAACTAGTTCTTGTCTCGTTTTAAGTCACTAAGGCACAGGTCCGCCTAAGTATGTCTTGATAAGTCCTATGCATCATCTCCTGAAAACACATGTGAAAATAGGTACGTCAGCATAAAAATGCCTGTGAGATACATTGGTTTTGTGAAAACGGAATTCATGACTTGAGTTTGAGAAAATGTTTAGTCATGAACCTCGTATTTTGCTTTGTCTTGTAAATCATTTGAAAAACGGTAAGATCAAATGATATGTATAAATAAGAGAACAATGCATGGTTAACTGAATAACCATGTAAAAAGAGTTTGTATAAGATTTGTTGTTTGTAAATCAATGTCTTGTGAAAAGCGTGTTATTTGTATAAAATGTTCTATGTCTCAAATTGAAATGATTCAAATAACGCTACGATATGTAATACCATACAAACACTTATATATAGGACGTACCAGCGGCGTATCCACCATGCTTGTATCATATTACACATGCCTCGTTACTTAAATCACTTACTCAAACCAAACCATCAAGATGAAATGTTTAACAACGGTAGAAATGTTTATGTATAGTCAAATGGTTACAACGGTTCAAAATGTAGTATAATATGTTCATATGCTGGATGAGCATATGCAACAGAAATGCAATGTGAAACAATGTACTACGTATGCACACAATGGGCGTACGTAGCATGAAATGTATTGTAGAGTACAACGGTTCAAAATGTAGTGTAATGTGTTCATATGCTGGATGAGCATATGCAACAGTAATGCAATGTGAAACAATGTACTACGTATGCACACAATGGGCGTACGTAGCATGAAATGTAAAGCAATGTACTAAGTACGCACACAATGGGCATACATAGCATAAACACAATGTAATCATGTACTATATATGTACTATCGAACATAGCAGTATATGATGTGACAACCGGAAAGCATGAAAGTAGCAAGTAGGCACATGTGTTTCACCCCAAAACAGTTTGGGAAATAGTAAAAGAGGGGTTCAATGTACTCACATTGACTCCTCTAAAACATGTAAAAGATGGGGTTCAATGTACTCACCTGAGATTGCTTTGAAGTTCTTGTATAATAACCAGAAAATGCTAGAGATCACGGATATCAACGACACCTAATATAGGTAACTACGTTAATATACCGGACCTAAATCGGAGGGTCGGATAGTATGCGGGTTTGTAAACCAAACGAGTATGGAGACTCATGTAATATGGTTTAACAAAGCCTACATACTAAAATGAAACCTAACCTAAGTGCTTACGGTCCATCACGACCCGTTTAGGTAGCTTATGCTACCTTACGCGTCGTTTGCGTAGAACGCGTCTGGAACGCCTAACATCGTGACCACAAGGTATAACCTCGGGAGGTTATAGCTATGGTCACCTAATGTGTTTGGTTAGATCCTAATGATCGACCAAATGGGTCGGGTTCGAAAGTATAAGCGATGGTTTAGATCGCTTACCTTACGACCCTATATAAGCACTATACAAAAAGTGACGAGCTAAGCATGTTAGAACATGCTTAACTAAGTTTAGAAAACAGGTTTGGCATCAAAGCAAACGGTTTTGATGCTCACGAGTAGTTTGGTTACAAAATATGCAAGAATGCACATTTTGGCCGAAACTACGATTCGTCACTGAGCCTAGATAACGTGGTAATCAGTAGATATAGTCACTACGGACTATAACCATCGTGATCACGCTCACGTTATGAAATTCCATGAACTTCATGTTGACCATAGGCTGGTCAATGCAGAAAGTCAACAAAACGTTGACTTTCGGACTCGAAAAGCGAATAAAAGAGCGAAAGAAGACTTACGGAGGGTCCCCGAATGCTAATCTAGATCAAAATAGCTCAGGTATGAAACAAAGGTTCCAACTTAGAGCTTAGATCAGATTCTTGTGGGTTTTTGGAACAAAGGGGGGGGTATTTATAGGAAAAGCATAACCGTTAGGATCGTTTATCGAATATCGTGCCACGATCGGGTGCGTACACTTGTCAAAAATGTGGTGGTTACTGAAAATGGCCTTTGGCCTTTGATTGGGTGAAAGGGCATTGCCCCTTGATCGAACTAAAGGCCAAATGCATTGATTAGAAACATTGAATCTGTCTGACAGTCTCACGTGGCCCGCCTCAACATTTAGGCAAAACTCACGCGGGCCGCCTGAAGCTTCTGATCTGCACATACTTTCAAAAATGGCAGTTTTGGTCCCTGTTGCGTATTTAAGCCATTTCCGACACTTCTAAGGCCCGTAAAGCCAACTTTAAGGCCCTAAAATGATTCCTAAACATTGTGGACATGAAACATGCTCAAAAATGTTCCGGATGTTGGCTCGTTTGGCCGTACGATCGCGATGTTCGGTTAATTACGACGGAATGCGCATAAGCGCGGAAAACGATCCAAATGACGCAACGAATGGAATTTTCTCATGCCAAATACTAAGGCATAATATAAGGATGCTTACATAAATTTTTGGATGTCCGGATGTATTCAGAACGTAAGTTATGCGCGAAAGTGCAAACTTGTGCACTTTTTGACACTTTTAGTCCCTAAATGATCCAAAAGTTTGTTTTAGCATACCAAACACCTCAAAGCCTATTTCTAAGCCATGTAAAGGATATTTAGGGTATGTTTAACTTATGGACATGTTCCGGAATGTTCGTTACAGTTCAAATTGGCATACTTTCGCAGTTTGTCAAGTTTAGTCCCTGTAAGCGAATTAACTTATTTTTGCTATACCAAAGCCTTCAAAACTTATTTCTAAGTTATGTAAAGGTTATTTAAGGTATGTTGAGTATATGTTGATGTTCCGGAGTATTTGTCGCATTAAACTGAGTACGTTTACGCACCAGTTTGCGTATAATGCTCTAGAAAGCAATGTAGAGTTTGAAATTGAACAATAATTGATATGTGCAAAACATACACATATTTATACAAGATCCCAAGTATGAAATACAATATTTCATCGGCTTGGTATTTTTTTGATGGTCGCGGTGACACAGGTGTCACAATCCGGATTAACAAAATTTAAGACTTTTAAGTCTTCGGCTTATTACTCTTTTTACCAAATTTTGACCCGTTCGTGATTTCATCTAACAAACTTGTTTGTGGCCCTTGTTTCTTTTGTAAACATATTATTATGATTATTCCCTATTGCACGAGGTTCAAATCACGGGTTTCTTACATAATAAAATCTCGTTTATGCTTAAATGCTCGTTTTGACCCGTTAAGGGTATTTAGACTTATTTTAATCATGAAACGCTTTCATTCGATTCTAGCACTATTATACAACATTTCTTATCAAGTAATCTTCCACCACAATTATATTTGTGGTGGAATAAATGAGGTGATCTATATAATCCGAGTTTTTCTCGTCGGATTGCTAATTAACGATAAAGACTCATATAGAGTCATTTGACCAAGGGTTTACATCTTTCGCTTCTTATACTTATTCTAATTATTTATATGATCATAAAACTCGTTTCAAAACTACCTTTAAAGGTCGTTTGTCCAATTTAGCTTATAAGGGCGTTTTAATCCGTTTACCTATCATTTACGATGAAGGACTTTTGAAGGTATATTTGACCCATAATCCCTCTTTTAACCTATGATTTTTGTTTGAAAAGTCATTAAGCTTTCCAAACGCAATGTTCATTATTTTAAACATTCGGTTTACTTATCAAGTAACCAAATGTTTATTTTGACTTCTTTTAACACTCATCGAACCGCATATTCTAAATGATTGTTACCCTTTTTCACATACCTGGCGCGGATCAATATATTGACCCATTTTTAATACCTTGCTTTTATAACCGCAAATCCATAATGTTGCTAATACTCATTTGACATTTACTCCTGAAACAATATAACTCGACAATAATCATTAGTCGTTATTGTCAAAAGGTGATAGCTTCACCTTTTGACCCATTTGGTCTAAGTGACCGATTATGTTGGCGAGATGGTATTTATTACCATCTTATCTATACGACACGCTCCGGTTTACACCGTGCGGTCATTTCACTTATTGATCATTTCTTAACGCTTTTTATCCTATCATGGCTTACGTCATATGGTGCCTTTCAAAACCAATAGTTATGGTCAACGCATGACCAATTTACCATTTTACCCTTATTGTTTGTTTTGGTTTACCCTATAAGGTAACCATTCAAAAGTTTCATTTTCCATTTGTCATAAAATGATCGAATTACCGATTTTAACTCCTTTTAAACCATCAACATAGTTTCTTGTCATGTTCGACTACTTGTTCCGTGCGTCTACACGCTGGAACATCATACCGCAATTATGTGTTTATCCTATTCGTAACTATTACGATAAGAGAATATTCTAAAATATAAGACTAGTGTAAGCCATACTTACCTTACATCCAAATTATGCTTTTCCGTCATTCTTACTTCGCTTGACTCGCTTCGTTCCCAAGCTTTCACCTAGCTTGTTAATCGTCAAACTATCATTGTAAATTGTAAGATGGTTAGATTAGTCATAATTATTCACGACTATTCCATCTCACTTATTTCATATGTCGAAACTACTATTCGACTTCATGATTAGTTAACTTAGCTTATTAAAGTTAACTACTTTAAATCACAAGGTTTACAACATTAAGTCTAAATCAACATAATAATTTGAACCCTTATCACTTCATATTGCGCGTAATCGCCATATCATTCAAATACGGGTTTTCGCTCTAAATTCAACACTTTAGTTTTCATTTAGGCATTTTAACAAACACCTAGTGTGCATAATTTTACATATTTACTAACTAGTTCATAACTAGTTATCTTTACCAAGATTTACGTCAACACATCCAAACCTCTAAGTCTAGTGTTCATGAACTACATCAAGAACTTATATCATAACCTCAATATTCATCACTCTTACAGAATTTCGATTATGATTGTCCATCATAATCTCAAAGTATCACCAAATAGCAAAATTTAACATACCTTGTGATCCCCATGACTAGGTGATCGTTTTTATGTCTTCATGCAGTGATTTGAGTCTTGATTCGAGCTTCAATTTGGTCATTTAGTGTGAACTAGGGTTTTGCTCCTTGGGGCACCCTCCTGGTCGATCAGAACACGCACACAATGTGTGTGTGTGTTTTTTTTTGTTTTAATAAAACAAGTTTCCCACTTGTCCATTTTAGTCCCTCATGTTTTATTTTGATCAAATGAAGCTATGTCTCATCATTAGTTACTTAATCACATGCTACTAACTAGGTTAGTTACTCCTAGTTACTTTAACGGGTTCGGGAAGTTATAACCCGTTATGTTTTAAGTCCCGTTAATTTGGCCTTTTTATATACTTTGTTTTCTCAAAGTATTTACTCCCCTTTTTAATTAATATTAGGTTTATTTATTTGAGTCCTAATATTTACCGGGTTAATTTTTACCACTAACGGTATTTTACCCGTCTTTTTGTATTAACGGGGTTTGATTACCAAACCCGTTTTCGGGGTGTTACAAGTCTACCCCCTTAAAGAGGTTTCGTCCTCGAAACCTTTTCTTACATAATTTATTGAGTTTAACCTCAATGTATTTGATCCGAGAAATCTTTTAAACATTACTTATACTTTTAACCAATTGTTAGTATTACCAGAAAAACATGGTAACATCTTTCTGGTTATACTAATTGTCTACGTATCTCATACAACATAATGGAACTCGAAATAACGTAATCCCGTTATTTTCACTAGTTCACTTCACTTAGCGATTTCCATCGCTTTCATATACTATCAAATTTTTTTATGAATCCGTTACTTTGACCCGTTTAAAGGTCTTTAGTGAAATTCTTCACTTTTAGCAACAAATTCTTTTGTTTTCAAATTCATTTATTCGGTTCAGTTATACCGAATCCACCGTTTACAAGCAAACCAAATTTCTTGATTTGAATTGCTGACCTTAACCGGTCTCACTAACTAGACTTATTAGCCCAGTTACTTTTTACCGCTCGCTTGGTTATAATGTGATTTTACCTCACATTGCATTTCTTGACCGTGATCGCGTCACATCATGTTTAATTTATATCCACCTTTCATTTTCGAAAATATCACTTTTCGAATATATCATCTTGCACCTATAAGTGTCAAGACTTGTATCTTTCATGCTTACTATTTAAGTTCCTACCCGAATTTATATTTGTAAAAACGTTATCTCTTACTAAAACTGTATTTTAGTTGAACGTTTTATCTTTAATTTATGTCAAGAAATTTTTTTTTTGATGACTTGACATTTATTCTTTTGCAGTCTTTGTTTTATGCGAGGATTCTCAACTGATTCCCTCGCTTTGTCTAATTAACCCGTAGGTTTTATCACTTAGCCTTACGGGCTATTTTATCAGACTTTCACCTCTTTAAGGCGAGGTACTCATAATCTATTTCTTTCTAGTCATGACCTGTAGGTCGTTTTAGTCTCGTAGACCTTTTCATTGTTTATAACCCTAAAGGTTTTGTTGACCCCGTAGATCATTCTTTACTCATGTCATTCTTAAAATACATGTTTGGCGTCAAGGCACCTTGTTTTTGTTTTAAAATTATTTATTTTTGCCTTGGAATATTTCTTTGACTTTGACCGTAGTCTAAGGCTACATTTGTTTCCTTTCAGAAAAATTTTCCGACTTTGTCCTCAAGTTTGACGTTTTACTAAAACGGCCCGTTAAAAGGCATATTTGCATTTTCCGGGTTCGAGTGTAAGTACACTCCCTCCCAATGCATACCCTATTCATTTCACATGTTTGCATTCCTCGGGTTCGAGTGTAAGTACACCCCTTCCCAATACATATCCTAATCATTTCACATGTTTGCATTCCTCGGGTTCGAGTGTAAGTACACCCCCTCCCAATACATGTCTAGATTATTTTACATGTTTGCATTTTCCGGGTTCGAGTGTAAGTACACCCCCTCCCAGTACGTACCTTGATCGTTTTACATGTTTGCATTCTCCGGGTTCGAGTGTAAGTACACCCCCTCCCAATACATGTCTAAATTATTTTACATGTTTCTTTGTCCCATTCACCCCGTCCTTACTACATCGGATGTAAGCATGTCCATTCTAAAAAGTTTATGGTACCACGTGCTCACCACTTACTTGGCCAGAGTAAATGATCAACACCTGATATACAAGCCCTTTTTAAAATTTTCACATTGCACCCAATGTAAGTAATGCCTCTATTCGTTTCTCTTGGAAACCATATCCCGGATAGGTTTTCTATTCGGGTTTTTCCAAATTTTCAATCTGCATATGCAACTTTCAATCTCTACGTATTTGTTGCATATTACTATATGAGCAATTAAATTTGAAATGTGCACCTGGTAACTGCTTACCCTAATGGGCTTTCTTGCGATTACTTATTTGCGATTGTTACGCGATGTAGGTCCTTGATGAGTATGCTCTTTTTGTCATATCTCGGACCGTTCCATCATCATACCCACAATTTGTTCAACTCTCGTCATCTTCAGACGCGAGTGTCCTTCAATTAAAACATTCACAAGAGTTAGTAATTTCAACTTCAATAATCGCCCGTATTATAATACAAGGCTTTTTCTACTATACGCGTCAACGCGCGTATTTTCGTCAACCGTATTAATCATTTTAATTGGGGTAACGTGTATCACACGATAGCCCTATGTGTTGTTACAACACTTTAGCATGCTAAGCTATTAACATACATGTACTTACCGGATTTGCGATCAAGCCTCGAACCGAACACTTTATTTTTTTAACCTTGAGCTCTGATTACCAACTTGTAACACCCTTGTTATTATTTTAAAGGTTTTCGTAAAATTAACGAAAATAAACATGTAATTACGATTGAGTATCCTTAGAAAATACGAGTAATTTAAAACTTTTACAAGTCATAAGTTATTTAACATAATGTGATCGAATTCGTCGTTTAAAATTTACGACGACGCAATGTGCGGAAGCATGAATCTTTATCGTGTTCGGTTCTTCGTTGAGCTTGATCGTCTTTCGGCATCCAAAATGTACCTACATTTCATAAACATGAAATGCTTTAGTCATACGGGAATTAAATCGTATCTAAACAAGTCCGGTAACGATAATGGAAAGAAAAAAAAATCCCAACGAGAATCTCTTGATCTCAAAAGACTAAATTTTAGGCTGGCCTCCACCGTAACTTACGGTGGCACCGTAAGTTACGGTGGCCACTGAAAGTCAATTCCCCCACCGTAAATCAGTGGGCAAACACCGTATCAATATCATCCCCACCGTAACTTACGGTGGCACCATAAGTTACGGTGGTCCCTGCATTCAGCATTTCCATTTTGCCGTTTATTGACACGAAAACTTTCGTATCTTTCAATCCGCTCGACCGTTTGACCTACCGTTTCCTCCTATGTGTTTGTAATTTGATCCCCCGTCATATGGAGTTAAAATCCAACATCCGGATTAACAAAATTTAAGACTTTTAAGTCTTCGGCTTATTACTCTTTTTACCAAATTTTGACCCGTTCGTGATTTCATCTAACAAACTTGTTTGTGGCCCTTGTTTCTTTTGTAAACATATTATTATGATTATTCCCTATTGCACGAGGTTCAAATCACGGGTTTCTTACATAATAAAATCTCGTTTATGCTTAAATGCTCGTTTTGACCCGTTAAGGGTATTTAGACTTATTTTAATCATGAAACGCTTTCATTCGATTCTAGCATTATTATACAACATTTCTTATCAAGTAATCTTCCACCACAATTATATTTGTGGTGGACTAAATGAGGTGATCTATATAATCCGAGTTTTTCTCGTCGGATTGCTAATTAACGACAAAGACTCATATAGAGTCATTTGACCAAGGGTTTACATCTTTCGCTTCTTATACTTATTCTAATTATTTATATGATCATAAAACTCGTTTCAAAACTACCTTTAAAGGTCGTTTGTCCAATTTAGCTTATAAGGGCGTTTTAATCCGTTTAGCTAATCATTTACGATGAAGGACTTTTGAAGGTATATTTGACCCATAATCCCTCTTTTAACCTATGATTTTTGTTTGAAAAGTCATTAAGCTTTCCAAACGCAATGTTCATTATTTTAAACATTCGGTTTACTTATCAAGTAACCAAATGTTTATTTTGACTTCTTTTAACACTCATCGAACCGCATATTCTAAATGAGTGTTACCCTTTTTCACATACCTGGCGCGGATCAATATATTGACCCATTTTTAATACCTTGCTTTTATAACCGCAAATCCATAATGTTGTTAATACTCATTTGACATTTACTCCTGAAATAATATAACTCGACAATAATCATTAGTCGTTATTGTCAAAAGGTGATATCTTCACCTTTTGACCGATTTGGTCTAAGTGACCGATTATGTTGGCGAGATGGTATTTATTACCATCTTATCTATACGACACGCTCCGGTTTACACCGTGCGGTCATTTCACTTATTGATCATTTCTTAACGCTTTTTAGCCTATCATGGCTTACGTCATATGGTGCCTTTCAAAACCAATAGTTATGGTCAACGCATGACCAATTTACCGTTTTACCCTTATTGTTTGTTTTGGTTTACCCTATAAGGTAATCATTCAAAAGTTTCATTTTCCATTTGTCATAAAATGATCGAATTACCGATTTTAACTCCTTTTAAACCATCAACATAGTTTCTTGTCATGTTCGACTACTTGTTCCGTGCGTCTACACGCCGGAACATCATACCGCAATTATGTGTTTATCCTATTCGTAACTATTACGATAAGAGAATATTCTAAAATATAAGACTAGTGTAAGCCATACTTACCTTACATCCAAATTATGCTTTTCCGTAATTCTTGCTTCGTTTGACTCGCTTCGTTCCCAAGCTTTCACCTAGCTTGTTAATTGTCAAACTATCATTGTAAATTGTAAGATGGTTAGATTAGTCATAATTATTCACGACTATTCCATCTCACTTATTTCATATGTCGAAACTACTATTCGACTTCATGATTAGTTAACTTAGCTTATTAAAGTTAACTACTTTAAATCACAAGGTTTACAACATTAAGTCTAAATCAACATAATAATTTGAACCCTTATCACTTTATATTGCGCGTAATCGCCATATCATTCAAATACGGGTTTTCGCTCTAAATTCAACACTTTAGTTTTCATTTAGGCATTTTAACAAACACCTAGTGTGCATAATTTTACGTATTTACTAACTAGTTCATAACTAGTTATCTTTACCAAGATTTACATCAACACATCCAAACCTCTAAGTCTGGTGTTCATGAACTACATCAAGAACTTATATCATAACCTCAATATTCATCACCCTTACATTCTAATCTGAGTGTTCATCATATTAACATAAAACCCACTTAGCACATAATAGGGTAATTACCAAATCCCTAGTTTTGACAACAATTCATCAACTTTCTACTAGGGTTTGTTTCTAAACCAAGATATAATCACAATAACACTCATAGATTCAACATTCATTCCAGAATTTCGATTATGATTGTCCATCATAATCTCAAAGTATCACCAAATAGCAAAATTTAACATACCTTGTGATCCCCATGACGAGGTGATCGTTTTTATGTCTTCATGCAGTGATTTGAGTCTTGATTCGAGCTTCAATTTGGTCATTTAGTGTGAACTAGGGTTTTGCTCCTTGGAGCACCCTCCTGGTCGATCAGAACACGCACACAATGTGTGTGTGTATTTTTTTTTGTTTTAATAAAACAAGTTTCCCACTTGTCCATTTTAGTCCCTCATGTTTTATTTTGATCAAATGAAGCTATATCTCATCATTAGTTACTTAATCACATGCTACTAACTAGGTTAGTTACTCCTAGTTACTTTAACGGGTTCGGGAAGTTATAACCCGTTATGTTTTAAGTCCCGTTAATTTGGCCTTTTTATATACTTTGTTTTCTCAAAGTATTTACTCCCTTTTTAATTAATATTAGGTTTATTTATTTGAGTCCTAATATTTACCGGGTTAATTTTTACCACTAACGGTATTTTACCCGTCTTTTAGTATTAACGGGGTTTGATTACCAAACCCGTTTTCGGGGTGTTACAAAAATGCAAACCACAGGGACCCAGATTTAAAAACTTTGAGATTTGGACTAAAATAGCAAAACTGCCCAAACCACAGGGACCAAAATGGCAGTTTACTCTTGAATAAAAGAAGCCTTCTTTTTATCTTCTTTCTACAACATCTCATACACTTCACTTTATGGATTATGCATTGTTCATACAGAAAGGTTACAGAAGTGTTTGTGATTTATTTATGAGTGAGAATAAAAGAAGCCTTCATTTTATCTTCTTTCTACATCTCGTACACTTCACTTTATAGTTGAGAGTTATGCACTGTTCATACAGAAAAGTTGGAGAAGTGTTTGTGAGTTTATGAATGTCACACCCCCAAAATCCCACACGCGGAGTACCACCGCTTGGAGGCGTGACTGACCAGGATCAAACCATCAATTATATCAAACATAGCATTTTATAGTAAACATAAGTATAATTGATGTTCAAAACCAAACGTTATATATGTAGCGGAAGCATTAAATGTAAAACCCAAATCATAAGTATCAATGTATGAATGTAAAAGTGTTTAATATGCATTCATATGTCCTTGTCCACAACGACCCGCTTCTCCTCTGGTGCAAGCTCCAAATATACCTAAGGTCCTGCAAGGCATGCAGCAAAATAATCAACAAACTAGTTGAGCGAGTTCACAGAAAGTAAGTTCTAACATGCATAAGTTATAGCTAGTGGGGGCTTCCCATGTTTATCCTGGCTAATGAGGGCTTCTAACTAACGGTACTTACTAGACTAACTTCCGACCATGTGTTCTTCTTTACCGAGAACAGGAAAACGTACAGGGTCACGTAGGCTTTACGTGACGTGCCCTTCCCCGAGGACAGTGGTACGCGTGGGGGCTACGTAGGCTTTACGCAGCGTGGCCTTCCGACCTGGAAGCCAGTAAATGGTATTGGGTACGTAGGCTTTACGTAACGTGTCCTTCCCGACCCGGGAGACATATGGCAAATATAATGGGTTACGTAGGCTTTACGTAACGTGTCCTGACTATTCTGAGGACGATGGTCTATAGTCTGGTATATGCGTAAGTACGAGTAATCATTCCATATTCAACATATCCAACCCAATTCCCAACCCGGGAATCCCATGCCTTGGCTGTGTGAACTCACCTTGGTTTGCTCGGCAGATACACAAGTGAACAGGTAGTAAGTAATGGTCAATCACGTCCTATCATGCATTTATTCAAGTCAGGTTCGATTCACGTATAGCACGTAGGGTTACACAGAGGTAACAAGTTGCAAGCATAAGTCATGGCCCAAACAAAACTAATCAAATCGTGCGAGTGGTAACCAATCCGTCCGGATGGCACCTCGTGCGGATAGCCAATCCGTGCGGACAGTCGGTCCGTGCGGATGGATGGGTAATTCGTGCGGATGGCCATTGGTCCATCCGGGTGGACAGTTCGTGCGGACTGACAATCCGTGCGGACTGTCAGCTCGTGCGGATGGTTTGCGGATGGCAGTTTAGTTCGTGCGGATGGACAATTCGTCCGGTTTGCAATCCGTCCGGATTGACAGTTCGTCCGGATCGGAATTCATGTGATAGGTCAGTTCGTCCGGATTAACAATCCGTGCGGTTGTTAATCCGTCCGGTTTAACAGTCCATCCGGATCGGGACTCGTGTGAATAGCATACTTTGTGCGATCAGTTTCATACAATCGGTTACAACTAATTAATGGTTTCCATACTTATCGTTTTATCGATTAACAAAATTCCAACCATTAAGCTAACACCAACAAGATCAAACCAGTAAAATTCACATGTTTATCAAGAACCCTAGATGAGCATATCCGAATTATCAACATGTCCGGCCGATCATCAAGCATGTCCGGCCGGTTAATCATTCAAATCAAAACATAACAAGGCCGATCCTATTAACCGATTTCATGCAATAGCCGATTAACAATTTTCATCAACAACAAACCCGATTATATAACCTGTCCGACCGATTAACAAGCATATCCGATTTATTTATATAACAATATCCGATCGATTAACAATTAAGTCCGGCCGATCCAACAGGTCCGGCCGATCGAACAAAGCTTTATCAAACATGTTATCATCAAATCGTATTATCAATCACCCAATTAACAAACATCAATTCAGCCGATTAACAACCAATTCGCAACATTGAACATGAAATCATTTAATCAATCAAAACAATACAACTTAAACACTAACCGATCGGTCGAGGGTGATCCGATTTGATAAGGGATCCGAGGTACGGCCGCCTTTGATTCGCGAATGAGAGGGAGAGAAAAAGAGAGCTAGGTTTCTTGTGTGTGTTAGAGTTTTGGTAACAAATGAGAAAACTAACTAAGTCCCTAAGGTTATTTGCGCATAGGGGGAGTGGGCCGGCCCATTCGATCGGGCTGCCCTTGGGCCGTGTATGTTGTGCAATCCGATTTAATAAATACAAACACATTAAATACGTAATACACGTAGCACATAATAACATATCATTTATTTAAATCAAAGCTCGTAATCATAACACGTTCACATACGTTACACAAGGTAGGTCTAAAGTCCGAGTTGTCACATTATCCCCAACTAATTGGAAATTTCGTCCCGAAATTTGGTATGCACTCACTGAGGAAGCTAGGTAAACTGTTCTGTTCACTGGTTTTCCTGGGGTGTCACATCCTCCCCCCGTTGATCTGGAATTTCGTCCCGAAATTCCGAAGTAGTAGCTTCAGCCTCAGTAGTGGTTGCCTGGTTCCCGAATAAATGGGGGTACTTTTCTGTCATCCTGTCTTCGCGTTCCCAGGTGTACTCTGGGCCACGTTTGGAGTTCCAACGAACTCGAACAAGAGGGATTCTCTTGTGTTTGAGGACCTTCACATCCCGGTCCGTGATTTCCACTGGTTCCTCGACGAACTGCAACCGCTCGTCGATAGTGAGTTCCTTAAAAGGAATAATGAGGTTTTCATCTGATAGGCACTTCTTTAAGTTCGATACATGAAAGACATTGTGAACTGCCCCGAGTTCAGCTGGTAGGTTCAACTTGTAGGCTACCTTGCCAATCTTTTCTATGATTTCAAAGGGTCCGACATACCGCGGATTTAGTTTGCCCCGTTTGCCAAAACGTACCACACCCTTCCAGGGTGAGACTTTCAATAAAACCCGGTCCCCGACCTCAAATTCCAATGGCTTTCTACGCTTGTCCGCGTAGGCTTTCTGACGGTCGCGTGCTGCCGCCATGCGTTGTCGTATCTGTGCTATCTTTTCTGTGGCGTCCACAACAATCTCTGGACCCGTGATCTGACTATCTCCCACCTCTGCCCAGCAGAGTGGTGACCGGCATTTACGCCCGTACAATGCCTCGAATGGAGCGGCTTGAATGCTGGTGTGATAACTATTATTATACGAGAACTCCACCAAAGGGAGGTGCTTTTCCCAGCCGTTGCCGAAATCGATGACGCACGCCCGAAGCATGTCTTCGAGAGTTTGGATCGTACGCTCAGACTGCCCATCCGTCTGAGGGTGGTATGCTGTGCTCATGTCTAGTCGTGAGCCAAAGGATTTGTGCATCGCTTGCCAAAGTTCTGACGTGAATCGTGCATCGCGATCCGAAATGATAGATGTGGGCACCCCGTGCCTCGAGACAACTTCTTTAAGATAGACGTCTGCAAGAGTGGAGAACTTATCCGTTTCCTTAATCGGCAGGAAGTGTGCAGACTTGGTGAGTCGATCAACTATGACCCATATCGTATCATTCCCACGCTGGGATCTAGGTAGGCCTGTAACGAAATCCATGGAAATTTCTTCCCATTTCCATTGCGGTATTTTAGGCTGCTG
Organism: Helianthus annuus; assembly: GCF_002127325.2. Taxonomy (NCBI): domain Eukaryota; kingdom Viridiplantae; phylum Streptophyta; class Magnoliopsida; order Asterales; family Asteraceae; genus Helianthus; species Helianthus annuus. Next base: position 95,347,108 of record NC_035437.2, read on the forward strand.
CAGTAGGCCAGCTGGTTTTTGATATTCAACCTTGACTCTTGCACAGGTCAAGCATTTTCCAACATACGTAGCAATGTGGGCCTTCATACTAGGCCACCAATAGGTAGTGCTGATGTCGTGGTACATTTTATCCGACCCTGGATGTACCGAATAGCGAGACTTGTGTGCTTCATCCATCACAAGTTCGCGTAAACCGCCATAAAGAGGGACCCAAATCCGGCCCGTTACATAGTAGGCGCCGTCTGCCTTCTGTTCCATCTGTTGTCGTGAGCCGCGTAAGGCTTCAGCCTTGACGTTTTCTGGTTTCAATGCTTCTACCTGAGCATCTCGTATCTGTGCTGGAAGGCTAGACTGAATCGTAAGCTGTAGCGCTCGTACGCGCCGTGGTAGAGTGTCTTTTCGACTAAGGGCATCAGCCACAACATTGGCTTTGCCTGGATGGTACTTGATGGCGCATTCGTAGTCATTAAGTAGCTCGACCCATCGTCGTTGACGCATATTCAAGTCCTTCTGCTTAAGGATATGCTCGAGACTCCTGTGATCGGTGTAAATCGTGCACCTGGTACCGTACAGGTAGTGTCGCCATATCTTAAGCGCGAAAACAACAGCTCCCAGCTCTAAATCGTGCGTCGTGTAGTTCCGTTCATGAACCTTTAGCTGACGAGAGGCGTAGGCAATCACTTTATCCCGCTGCATCAATACGCATCCCAGACCTTGTATTGACGCGTCACAATATACTACGAAGTCATCTGTGCCCTCTGGCAATGAAAGAATAGGTGCACTGCAAAGCCTATCCTTTAGATACTGAAAAGCAGTTTCCTGCGTGTTGCCCCAACGGTAGGTGACACCCTTCTGTGTCAGTAGTGTAAGTGGTTGTGCAATCTTCGAGAAATCCTTGATAAACCGTCTGTAATAACCTGCCAGACCCAAGAATTGACGTATCTCTGTTGGCGTACGCGGTGCAGGCCAGTTTCTGATCGAATCTACCTTGGATGGATCGACATGGATCCCATCCCTGTTCACCACATGGCCTAAGAAGTGGACTTCACGAAGCCAGAAGTCGCATTTAGAAAGCTTGGCGTACAGCTGTTCCTTCCGAAGGAGTTCCAAAATAAGACGAAGATGCTGCTCGTGTTCCTCCTGACTCTTGGAGTAAATCAGGATGTCGTCGATGAATACTATGACGAATTTGTCAAGATAGGGTTTGCACACCCTGTTCATAAGATCCATAAATACAGCAGGCGCGTTCGTTAACCCGAATGGCATGACCAGAAACTCGTAGTGACCATAACGAGTTCTGAAGGCTGTCTTGGAGACGTCCTCATCCCGGACTCTCAGCTGATGGTACCCTGACCTCAAATCTATCTTCGAATAGTAGCACGACCCTTGCAACTGGTCGAATAAGTCGTCGATGCGCGGAAGGGGATAACGGTTCTTCACCGTCACCTTGTTCAGTTCACGGTAGTCGATGCACATCCTGAACGTACCGTCTTTCTTTTTCACGAAGAGTACTGGAGCTCCCCAAGGCGAAGAGCTTGGTCGAATAAAGCCCTTTTCCAAGAGCTCTTGCAGTTGCTTTGACAATTCCTCCAATTCCGATGGAGCTAAACGATATGGTGCGCGAGCTATGGGTGCTGCTCCTGGAGCGAGCTCGATTTGAAATTCGACCTGACGGTGAGGCGGTAAGCCAGGTAAGTCTTCAGGAAACACCTGAGGGTAATCACGTACAACTGGTATGTCTTCCAACTTCTTTTCCTTTGCTGCGGCGTCTGTAACGAGTGCCAGAATGGCAGTGTGCCCTTTTCGTAAACATTTCTGCGCTTTCAAGAAAGAGATGATGCCTACCACTGCACCACTCTTGTCGCCTTGAACTTCGAGAGGTTCCTGACCCGAACGAGGAATACGAATGATCTTTTCACTGCATAAGATCTCTGCCTGGTGTTGGGATAACCAATCCATCCCAATTACGACGTCGAAGCTACCCAAAACTATGGGAATGAGATCAATAGAGAAGGCTTGACCGGCTAAGATAAGATTACAACCCTGAACTACGTGCGTGGCTTCTAGACTTTTACCGTTAGCTAACTCTACTACGTGTTTGGTGGGTAAAAGTGTTGGTGCACGTTTTAGCAGTTGACACATTTTCACAGACATATAGCTTGTATCCGCACCCGAATCAAACAAAACAGTAACGTAAATATTGTCGAGGAGAAACTTACCCATAACAACGTTGGGATCGTTCACTGCATCGCCTCGACCTAGCACAAAAGCACGACCACGAGCTTCATTGCCGTTGTTGTTGTTGTTCCCGCCGTTATTGTTGCCGTTGCCCTGGTTGTTATTGTTGTTGCGGTTCTGGTTCAACTGAGGGCAATCGCGTTTGAAGTGACCTTCAGCCCCACACTGGAAACATCCCCGGTTTCCACGCTGTGGCTGCTGCTGTTGCTGGTTCTGTGGAGCTGGTTGCTGAAGCTGCTGATTCTGATTTGCAGGACGAGGGCTCCTACAGTCTTTAGCCTCGTGCCCCATCTTAAGACACCTTTGGCAACGACCCTTGTTACACGGGCCGTGGTGATGCCTGTTGCAGTTGTGGCACCTAGGTTGACTACCCTGATATCTCCTCTGTCTGTGACTACCAGAGGATTGCTGACTGGGACTCTGATACTGGTCAGTCTTCTGCTGCTGAGCTTGAGACTGAACGGATGCTGAACCTTTGTTAGAATCCCCATCCCATTTTCTTTTACTGTCACCAGATGTAGCAGGAGTAACTGAGGTGGTGACGTTAGCAGTAGCATTAACACGCTTGGGCAGTCTATTCTGATCCACTGCCTGATCAGTGATACGGTGAGCGAGACGCTGGATCTCCTGAATGTTTTCGAGGTTAGCCGACGTCACGTGGCTTTGAATTTCTGGCGCCAATCCCTTGAGGTACAACTCAATGCGCTTGTATGGAGGATCCACCATAGTAGGACACAGAACGGCCAGCTCATTGGACCGTTTGGTATACGCTTCGATTTCCGATCCAACCATTTTCAAGTTATAAAGCTCGTCTTCCAGCTTGTGTATGTCTTCCCGCGTGCAATACTCACGCTTGATGAGCTCCTTAAAGTCGTTCCATGGGGTGGCGTTAGCAGCTGCCAACCCTAAGATCTGGACTTGGGCGTTCCACCAAGTCAATGCTATCCCTTCCAAAGTGCCGGTGGCAAACTTGACCTTGCGAGCCTCAGGGCACTCGCACATTTCAAAGACTGATTCTAGCTTCTCGAACCAGTGGAGTAGTCCCACTGCTCCTTCCGTGCCGCTGAAGGTGTTTGGACGACAGTCCATGAAATTCTTGAAGGTACACACAGGTTGTTGCTGAGCGGGTTGACCTGCTTGAGCGGCTGCAACTGCCGTAGCAATGAGAGCCTCTAGCTGGGCTTGTGTCATGTTAACTCGTCCAGACATGATCTTCATTGTAAAAAGGTAGCGTAGGTAAGAATGGTTCGCGAATAGGGCGATGACAGAAAAGCGTAGGCATATAGGTGTTCTCATGTAATCAAAGCATGTGTATCTAAGCGTAATGCGAGCAAGGTTCTAAGCAGTTCTAGCAAGCAGGCAATAAACATAAACCTTATTACCTAGGATGTCGAGTCTTGCACGTGGAGCGAAGCGTCGTTGTGGATCGTTGAGAGCACTGTTCTGGTTATAGTCCGGTTTTAATAAAACGTTTTCCCATATTAAAACCAAGTTCTCTATAACCAATGGCTCTGATACCAATCTGTCACACCCCCAAAATCCCACACGCGGAGTACCACCGCTTGGAGGCGTGACTGACCAGGATCAAACCATCAATTATATCAAACATAGCATTTTATAGTAAACATAAGTATAATTGATGTTCAAAACCAAACGTTATATATGTAGCGGAAGCATTAAATGTAAAACCCAAATCATAAGTATCAATGTATGAATGTAAAAGTGTTTAATATGCATTCATATGTCCTTGTCCACAACGACCCGCTTCTCCTCTGGTGCAAGCTCCAAATATACCTAAGGTCCTGCAAGGCATGCAGCAAAATAATCAACAAACTAGTTGAGCGAGTTCACAGAAAGTAAGTTCTAACATGCATAAGTTATAGCTAGTGGGGGCTTCCCATGTTTATCCTGGCTAATGAGGGCTTCTCACTAACGGTACTTACTAGACTAACTTCCGACCATGTGTTCTTCTTTACCGAGAACAGGAAAACGTACAGGGTCACGTAGGCTTTACGTGACGTGCCCTTCCCCGAGGACAGTGGTACGCGTGGGGGCTACGTAGGCTTTACGCAGCGTGGCCTTCCGACCTGGAAGCCAGTAAATGGTATTGGGTACGTAGGCTTTACGTAACGTGTCCTTCCCGACCCGGGAGACATATGGCAAATATAATGGGTTACGTAGGCTTTACGTAACGTGTCCTGACTATTCTGAGGACGATGGTCTATAGTCTGGTATATGCGTAAGTACGAGTAATCATTCCATATTCAACATATCCAACCCAATTCCCAACCCGGGAATCCCATGCCTTGGCTGTGTGAACTCACCTTGGTTTGCTCGGCAGATACACAAGTGAACAGGTAGTAAGTAATGGTCAATCACGTCCTATCATGCATTTATTCAAGTCAGGTTCGATTCACGTATAGCACGTAAGGTTACACAGAGGTAACAAGTTGCAAGCATAAGTCATGGCCCAAACAAAACTAATCAAATCGTGCGAGTGGTAACCAATCCGTCCGGATGGCACCTCGTGCGGATAGCCAATCCGTGCGGACAGTCGGTCCGTGCGGATGGATGGGTAATTCGTGCGGATGGCCATTGGTCCATCCGGGTGGACAGTTCGTGCGGACTGACAATCCGTGCGGACTGTCAGCTCGTGCGGATGGTTTGCGGATGGCAGTTTAGTTCGTGCGGATGGACAATTCGTCCGGTTTGCAATCCGTCCGGATTGACAGTTCGTCCGGATCGGAATTCATGTGATAGGTCAGTTCGTCCGGATTAACAATCCGTGCGGTTGTTAATCCGTCCGGTTTAACAGTCCATCCGGATCGGGACTCGTGTGAATAGCATACTTTGTGCGATCAGTTTCATACAATCGGTTACAACTAATTAATGGTTTCCATACTTATCGTTTTATCGATTAACAAAATTCCAACCATTAAGCTAACACCAACAAGATCAAACCAGTAAAATTCACATGTTTATCAAGAACCCTAGATGAGCATATCCGAATTATCAACATGTCCGGCCGATCATCAAGCATGTCCGGCCGGTTAATCATTCAAATCAAAACATAACAAGGCCGATCCTATTAACCGATTTCATGCAATAGCCGATTAACAATTTTCATCAACAACAAACCCGATTATATAACCTGTCCGACCGATTAACAAGCATATCCGATTTATTTATATAACAATATCCGATCGATTAACAATTAAGTCCGGCCGATCCAACAGGTCCGGCCGATCGAACAAAGCTTTATCAAACATGTTATCATCAAATCGTATTATCAATCACCCAATTAACAAACATCAATTCAGCCGATTAACAACCAATTCGCAACATTGAACATGAAATCATTTAATCAATCAAAACAATACAACTTAAACACTAACCGATCGGTCGAGGGTGATCCGATTTGATAAGGGATCCGAGGTACGGCCGCCTTTGATTCGCGAATGAGAGGGAGAGAAAAAGAGAGCTAGGTTTCTTGTGTGTGTTAGAGTTTTGGTAACAAATGAGAAAACTAACTAAGTCCCTAAGGTTATTTGCGCATAGGGGGAGTGGGCCGGCCCATTCGATCGGGCTGCCCTTGGGCCGTGTATGTTGTGCAATCCGATTTAATAAATACAAACACATTAAATACGTAATACACGTAGCACATAATAACATATCATTTATTTAAATCAAAGCTCGTAATCATAACACGTTCACATACGTTACACAAGGTAGGTCTAAAGTCCGAGTTGTCACAATGAAACTTTGTAAGTAAATACATTTTTCTCAATTAAGAACCTTTGTAAAGGTACATAAATATAAAAGATATGCTTATACCTGGGCCAAAATGATCCAATAAAAGATAAATATTATAAAATTTTAGTGGCAGTGTAAGTAAATACATTTTTAGTTATTTAACAATATAGAATTCAACATGAATCTACATTTTAAACGAATAACTAAAATAGAAAGAACAACAAAGAGTTCTTAATGGTTCTACTATTGAACAGAACTCAAGGATAGTGTGTTATTTAACTCGAGTCTCATACATAGGACTAATATATCATAGTTTCCACTGTAAGAACATGAGAAATATATGCCTCCATACGACGACGAATGCAATGTTGTATATCAAAGTGAACTTACAATGGCTTAATTTAGGGTTTACTCATTTCAAATGTTTTTAATGTCCATAGTAGATTTTGAGATGGCTAGACCTAAGAAAACACTGGTGTGTTTATGTTGAAGTACTTATTACGTACGACACGTGTTGTCAGATTCAGGTGTCAACTAACACAGACATCACCTGACCGCAGGTCTTAGAAAAACAAAAAGGGCATATTTAAACCCTCGTTTTTCCCACCAATGCTACAATGTCGCACGGCAAAACCCCAAATCCTACCGGATATGAAAGATTTAAACTAAGCCCTACTTTTAAGATTCTTTGGACCAATGGATGGTATTTAATTTCATTTGTTGTTCAAATTCTTAACAAATTGATCATCCATATAAAAATCTTAAAATAACTACTCATATCTATACTGAACTTTGTCTTGAGTGGAAACTAGTCACATAAATTTACGAAAACTAATGAAACAATAATTAGTCACCGCATGACATTTGTAGGTTTATGAATCGGATCAGATATACAATGCTATTAGGTGTAACTATGAGCAGAAGAATGTATAATCCAATTCAACACATACGACAATCACAAACGCGTGTAAAAAAACATTTCAGCACCAATTGATTAACAAAATCAAGTTTACAATTATTTGCATCTTACACACACAACTGAGAGAATTTGACTCTGAGGGTTTAGAAAAGTTATGATAAATGGCTTTATATAGTGATGGTTAAACAATCATCTCAATCACTAAAGCCCTGACAAAACTGTTTACATCCCCAAACAATTGAGTCAAGTATTTGCCTCAATCAGTAACTTAACATATTAATCAAAAGCAAACTATTCTAGACTCGTAATAACACCAAAACACCTAAGACCTAACGACCTACCATCTATAGACATAAAATGCATCTACAACATAAACAATGATCTGTAAAAGTTATTTTGATTTATACAATTTAATGAGCCTCATGTGATTAATATGTGGAAAGATTTTTTTTGTCAGTTATGAACAAAAATATCCAAGCACGAGCAGGCCTGCATAGATAATCAACATGCCTTCCTTCCTTTCGCGTTCGATACCTTTGGTTGTGTGGCCCCTGTGGCGTCCGGTTTCTTGAAGCGGGTTCAAAAGGCAGCACTTGCGCATGCGACAGTGTCGGTAGGACATAGTTATGTGTTTAGCCGAGTAGGATTTGCAATTCAAAAGGGGGTGGCGGCGCAGCTTGTTGCCCGTCTACCAACCCATGATTTGTAATTTGTTCTAACCTTGAATTCGTATTATAACTTAACACACGTTATGAACCTTTATTAAGGTATATAAATAAAAAGCCACAAAAGTCCATATCAGTTTACCTAGTTCCTGGAATAAATATAAAGAACACTATTGCTATTGGGTCACAAAAGATCCTCGGAACTTGCAAGTTAATACATACTAAGTTGTTTAATTAATACCAGAATTAAAGGAGAATCCAGATATATAAAAGAAGAATTAGATTACTACAACTGATCAAGAGTTACATTACTGAAGTTAAGGATTGTTTGTCGTATCTCAGTTAAAGAAGTAATATATCAGACTTTCCGCCATAAGAACACGCCAAATATATGCCGAACTACAATGAAAGTAATGATATATCTCGATTTCTTCTTTTCGGTATTCCCTTATGTGTTTGTGTCATCATTCCCCTTCTGATTCCCAATGTTCTGTATCTCAACTATCGGATATATATCGATTGTCGGATCTTAAGTGGTTCTGTCACTCCTTGTGATAGCTTTTACTTGAGCTTTGTGATTAAACCCCGTATTGCTTGGCAATTCTCCTAGTGGCCCTTCAGACATCTATTGGGCAACATTTTTCTCAATGTTGAGAATAGCACTTCTTTGTTGCTTCAACTCTGTTGGATTACTCGGGTTTGTTCGCGGGTCATTGGTTCGGCACATTATCGGGTTCGTAAAGTTATGAAAATGTTCAATAATTGTAGGTCCGTGTTTCGGGATCAAACCCGTGATTTTCATGATTATGTTCAAAGATGGAAGAGATAAAGAGATGATAAACAAACAACTTTGCATTAATCCGGTAGTAAAACATTACAAGTCGGCCCGATTACATGATAACCGAACTAATACCAAAGAAGTATACATCCAGGGAGAAATCAAGTGGTGATTTCTCCCGGTGAGGACTCAAACCTCCTATCACTCTCTAGCACACACTTGTGCTCTCACTCTTGTGTTGCAAATGACAAGGTGTTGGTATTTATACCAAACACAGGTTGCACGGTCGAAGGATCAAACTGACTGGTCGATAGATCATCTGTCGACCATCCAGCTTTCGAAAGATACACACATACCTCGAAGGATGCCATATCCTTCGAGGTCCATCTTCAACCTTCGATGGATATCTTTCGAGCTCATCGAAGGATCACAATCCTTCGATGCCTTATCCTTCGACACCAACATATACAACCATAATTTGTCTAGCAAACACACACGGTCAAACGAATAACCCTCTCGTTTGACCACTTCAAACGAGCGGGTCTATACACGTTCGAAAGACCGTTTCACTAACTATTACAAATTCAGCGTAAAATAATAACTAATCTATTCGACAAGCATCGGACACAAAATCTGCATCAACAAATTCCCCCTTGTCCGTTGCTGTCGAATGCTGAAAATGCAACTGCAATCATCGATCTTCAGTCAAGTAATCATCTTCTCTGTGTAAACAAATTCCCCCTTGACCGATGATCCAGGTAAGTAGTATCTTGATGCTCATTGTATAAAACTTCCCCCTCAGAGTACGCGCATCCGTGTTGAGTGTTGTGCAATTTCCTCAAAGGACTCAATTGACCGATCTTCCGCTGATCTTCCAATACTCCAACCGGCATTTGATAAGGGTTCCATTCTATAACAACTGCATCAAGTCTTGATCTTCAAGCATACTACATTGAAAGAGATTTCTGGTAAACTATCTTCTGTAAACCGTCTTTGTGGAATCGACCAAGTAATGCACTTTTCTGTGCAAAACATTCCACGCAGAACCCCCTTGTCTCACCAGAAAATCACAACCTCTACCACCTGTGATTGCGTTTAGAAATTTACCGAAGAAATTCAACATTTGAAAATTTTTATCCCCCCATTTCTTTGGTAAAATCTCTAAACCTTAACAGATTCTTTCCACTTCAAAGAAACTGTCGTCAAAAGTTCACCAATTCCCTCCACTGAGCGGAACTGTCATCAATCTTCATTGAATGTTCTCGGTTCCGAAAATTCACGAACATGACTTTCTTCTTTGCATAATCTAGTTGAATAAGAACGTCCCCTGGTACCCCGTAGGATCTGACTTGTATCCCCCCAAAGACCAAAGACTTTGTGAACTCGTTAGGACCGGTATAGACGTTCCAGGTTCATGCGTTCGTCTTCAAATGCGAGAATATGACAATAAACAAAATCCTTTCGAACATTTCCGAATAACCGGTAACAATCATAAATACTACTGATGCGCGGAAGCAAACATATCGTGTTGTTTTTGGCGCATAATAGTCGCGTTACCATTTTTGCCATTTGCATCGGTAACCGTGACTACCCCACAATTTTTCAACAATCAAGTTTTCATCATCTCCTGTTTTCATCATTCCGAATCATCCCGCGCGCTCCCAGAACCCATACGAATTTTGACCTTGATATTAGGAGCGCGATTCAGATCAACTCCGCAAATACCCGATCTCACTTTGCAAAGGTTCCCCGTCTGATCATCATTTGACACAACATACATCGACCCATCTTAAAAATAAAGCAAATCAGACCCTATAGAAACCAATTTATACTTGCTGCATATTATTGGCCCAATAAAAGCCCAAGTCACATTATATGCTTATCTTTATATCAATGGGTCTCATATGACTCACGGCCCACCATATGCCCAAAAATCAAACAACCCTATTTTAATCTTTTCAAGAATATTAACAGCCGACATATCATCTTCCATCCCAATAAGTAGTGTCGGCCCATGTGCTTCAATTATTGTTTATTGTTTTAATCGGCCCAATGCACCGCCCCAATAAGCCGCCCAAATGACTAATACATATTGTTTTCACGGTCCAATGCATCGCCCCAATAATCCAATCAAATTAGATTGTTTGTTGATGTGCACCGCCCATGTGAATTCTTTTAATTTATGTAGGCTCAATGGTCAACAACCCTCAAAATGCATGCTCCTTAGCCGACAGTCATATTTTCACTTTATCAACAGGATCCTTCTTTCGAGAGAGCATCACTTGATCCTTTGAATTACATAATGATCCTTCGAATTGTTGCCTGATCTTTCAGAAACAAAAGATAACCCTTCGAAGTTCTTTTGATCCTTCGAAAATGAATGATGACCCTTCGAAAAATTGATTTGACCTTTCGAAGTTGTTGTGGGTGGAAGTTGATCTTTCGAATTGAATGGTCTGACCCTTCGAAACCATCAAATAATCTATCAAAAGTTTAAATGATCTTTCAAAGTTTTGGATCTGACCCTTCGAGCAGTTAACTGATCCTTCGAAGTTCTTTACATCTTTCAAATTATGAAGATGTGAAGAACATCAAGAACACAGCAACCTGGGTAATCTGCAGATTCGATGAAAACGCTCGTACACGATTTTTGATGAAGAAAACTTGAAGATTTAGGAGAAAAACATAAAACCCAACACTCGTTTTATCACAGATCTGAATATTCGGGTCCAGATCTGAGTTTTTCTCATTTTCACCATTTTTACATCTTGAACAAAAACCCACAAAAATCACAGATCTAGAGCACATGTGACTTAGTAAACGGTTAGTTTTACTAAATCGGGCACCATGGCTCTGATACCAATTGTAGGTCCGTGTTTCGGGATCAAACCCGTGATTTTCATGATTATGTTCAAAGATGGAAGAGATAAAGAGATGATAAACAAACAACTTTGCATTAATCCGGTAGTAAAACATTACAAGTCGGCCCGATTACATGATAACCGAACTAATACCAAAGAAGTATACATCCAGGGAGAAATCAAGTGGTGATTTCTCCCGGTGAGGACTCAAACCTCCTATCACTCTATAGCACACACTTGTGCTCTCACTCTTGTGTTGCAAATGACAAGGTGTTGGTATTTATACCAAACACAGGTTGCACGGTCGAAGGATCAAACTGACTGGTCGATAGATCATCTGTCGATCATCCAGCTTTCGAAAGATACACACATACCTCGAAGGATGCCATATCCTTCGAGGTCCATCTTCAACCTTCGATGGATATCTTTCGAGCTCATCGAAGGATCACAATCCTTCGATGCCTTATCCTTCGACACCAACATATACAACCATAATTTGTCTAGCAAACACACACGGTCAAACGAATAACCCTCTCGTTTGACCACTTCAAACGAGCGGGTCTATACACGTTCGAAAGACCGTTTCACTAACTATTACACATTCAGCGTAAAATAATAACTAATCTATTCGACAAGCATCGGACACAAAATCTGCATCAACAATAATAAGCTGCACATTTTATTAAATGGACTCGTGGTAGAGATTGACCTGGTATTGTGTTGACCGAGTTCTTAGCAAGTGTACGTTGAGTGGATTAATGGTACCCGTTGGGCATCATAACAAATCAAGTATTTTACCTGTTATTTAGGATTAATTAGGTATTTTATTTATTAGTTATATATAAACATAATTATATTTATTGTGTGTATTAAACTTATACTTATTAGATATATGTATGTAAATGAACGGATACAATCGAATGGGTATGTTGGTCGGATAACACCGTTTCAAACAAGCGGTTATTCCCGCCAAACATAACTACTCACATAACCGTTCTTGTGTAAATGTATATATAGGTTTTACCGGGAAACATTACCGGTTACCAAGACATTCATAATTTCGATTACTGTTTGTCCATTCTATTCAATTTGACAGTTATAATCATGTCTTCCAATTATGTTAGTAATCCGCTGATTCGTGTCAAAACACCAAAACCCCATCATAATGAAGATAATGATCAACGGCTTCCGCCAACAAGTGGTATCAGAGCCGGTTATATTAGTGATGATGTTTTACAGCCGTCGGCAACCATGATGCCATGTATGCACTGCACTGAAGAAAATCGTGAACGAAAATGGATGCAGCGATGTTGTTACTATTGTAACAGACCAGGCCATAAAATCTCTACATGTCAAGAGAAGGAGAAGGATGAAGAAAGTCAGTTACTTCGTCTAGCGGTTAATACGGGTACGCAGAAAGATCAAGAAGCCGAAAAAGATATACAATCCGGTCAGAGACAAGAATTCATGGTGATCGGAACCGTCGACGGTGGATACTGGTCGGAAATATGGTATGTTAGTAAAATTTTCAAACATCACTTTTCTGGCAATATAGACATGTTTAAACGTATGAAAAATATGTCATGTGTTGAAACGGAGACGGGGGAAAACAATTTCTTCTTTATTAGAGGAATCGGTGTTGTTGATGTAATAACAGGGTCAGAAAAGATTCGAGTACAAAGTGTGTTCTACACACCAGACATTGATAGAAATGTCTTGAGTCTCGATCAATTAATGATTCAAGGATTTACGGTGAAGTTTATGGGTGATGTATGTAAATTATTTCCAACGTTTAGTGTTCGTGTATACAATAAAAGGAACAGTCATACCGGTTTGACGAAAGAGGAAGAGATCGGAGAATTAGAAAAGCAATATGTGGCTAGTAAGAATTCCGATCATGAGAAATTCAAAACAGAATTTCTAAATGAATACTTCGAAAATTTGAATATCTCGGCCAATGAACCAGACTGGAACATTCTGATTTTACAAGCAATGACCTTCAAAGACTTTCAAGATTGCAAGGCCTTATTGCACATGCTTGAAGATGAAGACTACGTCATAAAGTATAAATGTTATCTTGAAACTGCTTTCGATAACATGATAGAATGGTTTATTAAAGAAAAACTGGAAATTCATTCAAGACCGTTGCCGGCATATGCAACAAACAATCGGAAAGTGGGATTATTAGACCTGTATATGGCAGTAAAGAGAGAAGGGGGCCACCGGCGAATCACAGAGAATGGTATGTGGTCATAGCAAAAGACACAGGATTCGAGTATGAGGATGGTGAATACATGCGTCTAATATACGCTATGTATCTGGACGTACTTGTATACTACTACAAGTTCAAGGTAACGCAGGAAAAGGCAATCGGAATAGAGGAAGAAAAGGCGGTGGATCCCAGACAGTGCATGAGTGAAGGTGATAAGAAAGATATAACTGGTGCAGGTCAATCGGAAATTGCTGAATGTTCGAGTAGTTCTGGAGCGGTGGAGAAGGAAGTGAAACATTATGCCCTGTTTACAGATCAGGCAGATGCAGGATTACAAGAACAGTCGGGAGCAACTCAAGACATAGCTGAAGATCATTATGCATTTTATGGTGGCGGTGATTGGCATGGAATCAAGAAGCTGAAACAAAGGAAAAGGTTCGATTTCACAAGGGCAAAGAAGGCAATAACTGAAGCTAACTACAGTGTCATCAAGACCTCCCTTAAACCTAATTATGTTTAGGGGAGAGTATTAGTTATATATAAACATAATTATATTTATTGTGTGTATTAAACTTATACTTATTAGATATATGTATGTAAATGAACGGATACAATCGAATGGGTATGTTGGTCGGATAACACCGTTTCAAACAAGCGGTTATTCCCGCCAAACATAACTACTCACATAACCGTTCTTGTGTAAATGTATATATAGGTTTTACCGGGAAACATTACCGGTTACCAAGACATTCATAATTTCGATTACTGTTTGTCCATTCTATTCAATTTGACAGTTATAATCATGTCTTCCAATTATGTTAGTAATCCGCTGTTTCGTGTCAAAACACCAAAACCCCATCATAATGAAGATAATGATCAACGGCTTCCGCCAACATTATTATATGTGCATGTACCCACGTAGAGTTTTTGTAAGCCTATATATAGGCCTCCTTGTTTAGTTAATAATAGTGTGAACCCTTTTGCTTTTATCACAGCAAGTTTCCTTCCTTCTTTGCAAGTTATATCCACACACGTAATACATACATTCGTGAGTTTTTTTTAAGTGTGTGTGCTAGTGGGGCCTGAACCAACAAACTCATCTTTTGTCCTTGCAAGACAGTTATCATTTAACGCACTTTACTTCTCCATAAGTTCTTCAAGTTCGGATTTCCTCTCAGAAGCAGTGGAGCTGGCACCTTGGTTTTGTGGACGTGGAAGAAATTCGGGTGGTATTGGATTGCTTGAATCCTTCCAATTGAAGCTGCGTTGGTTTCTCTGCCCATGGTTTCCTGGTTTTCAATGAAATCCACTTCCTTGGAGAAAGTGTGTGATAAGCATTCACATGTGTTTAGCTGGTAAACACTCCACCAGCTGGGCTACTCCACAGGATCCACAAGTTGCTTGCGCTGCAGCGAAACCATCAAGTCGACTTGCCATTGCTCCTATTTTAGCTTCCTTGGATCTGGTCAGTTCCATGAATTATTGCTTTCTTCATGGTTGTGGGCCAATTTTTCCAACAGTGCATAAGCATTCACATGTGTTAAGCTGGTAAACACTCCACCAGCTGTAGTGTCTATTGTCTATTTTGCTTGAGTGAACAGAGCATTCCATGGTGTGGACCTTTTCTCAGCAATTCTTTAAAAGGTTCCCATGCTTCCCATAGACTCGTCATCTTTCTATAACACATGAATCATGTTCCTCAGGTTCGTGGTTCTTGATGGTTGAAAGTTTTTTGTTAAGAACATTTTGAACCATAATAGCCTAGGTGGTAACGGAACCTGCTGGCAAGGAGCCTAGCCATGACCATGCTTTTCCATGTAAGAAATTAAAGATACTTTAGAGCAATAAATGGTATTTAGTTTCATTTTTTTTCGGTGATCAAAATGTTAATTAGGTGAGCATCTCATATAAAAATATCCTAATGACCAAATCTACACATAACTATGTCTTGAGTGAAAACTAGTGAAAATAAATTATCAACAATTAAAGAAACAATTTAGTCATCACATGACTGGAAAGAGTGATCCAGAAAACTAATTTTTATTTGTACAAATTGCTGCACAACTTATTTTGATTTGCACAAATTAATGCACCTCTGGGGCCAAAAATGTAATGAAATGTGATTAATATGTGGTGAGAATTTGTGTTTTTTTTTTCAGTCATGAACCTACGTTAAGGTACACAAATAAAAAGCCACAAATGTGTTAGACGGATAATTATAAGCTAGATTATATTAATATTATTGTTATGTTAGTTAATTATTAATTAGCCTAAGTTTTATATGGCGGTTACAGCCGCTGATATACATGTATATATTCAAACGTATATTTGTTAGAAATATTTAAACTTAGTTATGTTTGTTATCTTAATTATTTATCCCAAACTTATAAGTAGCTTAACGTATGTAAGTAAATGACTATTAGATAATATGGTTTGTAATAAACGGTTGATAAGCGGGACGAATGATTTCAAATAACTGTCTGGACAGTTACCCGCCAAAAACGAAACCGCCAAACTCTTATGTATTTATTCTTGTTGCCGGCAATATGATCGGATATCAAGACAGTTTCTATCATCCGAAATTGTCCACTTTTATTCTCTTGTTTTCTCCTGTATATTCTGCATCTTTTATTGATCTGAATATACATTCAAACATGTCTGCAAATTACGTAATATCTTCCGCTGCATCTGCATATTCTTATGCACAAGAAAAGAATGATCCGGAAGTCCAACATAGTGGTATCAGAGCCACTCCAAGATTCAATGAAGAGATTAAACCCACAGCAACATGTATGCCTTGTCAACACTGTGTTGATGAAAAAAATGAGAAGAAACGTCGAGTCCCGCGTGAAAGATTATGTTACTACTGTCACATGCCTGGACACCAGATTTATTACGTGTAAGGCCAAGGAAAACGATGAAGAGATGCAACTGATTAGACAAGCAATTAACGCCGGAATCAGATCGCAGAATGATGATGTGCACTGCCGAGAGGAGATGATTGTCACCGGTACTGACGGTGGACAATGGAATGAAATCTGGTATGTTAATCCAACATTTAATCATCATTTTGTGGGCAATATTGATGTTTTCAAAAGGGTAAAACACATTATGGGTGTCGAGACAAGATCTGGGATGAATAATTTTCTATTCATTCGTGGAGTGGGAAATGTGGAGATGAAAACAGGGAATGAAAAACTGCAAATTCCCAGTGTATTTTATTCACCGGATATAGATCGAAACGTTCTAAGTCTTGAACAATTAACACTTCAAGGTTTTATGGTTCGTCGATCCGGTGATTCATGCAAAATTTTCCCTATGTTCTCATCTCCGTTGGTGAATTCAATAAGTGATGTAACTGGGCTAACGAAGGAGGAGGAACTGGGAATAAAAGAGAAAGAGAGGCTGCAAAACATGTGTGGCATAGATAGATGACGAATTCAAAAACGATTACTTGAATTCGTATTTCGAAACACTAAATGTTTCGGATAAAACTGAAATTGATTGGAACCTAATGATTTTAAAAGCATTAGAATTTCATGAGTTTGGTGATTGCAAAGCGCTGATCAATATGCTTGATGATCGTGAATACGTGTTCAAGTACAAAGTTGATCTACAAAAGAAATTCGAAGAAATGGTTCAATGGTTTCTAAATGAATATTTAGGAATCAATTATAGACCAATTCCACCCTACTCTTTGGATCAACGAAAGATAGATCTGTTAAGTTTATATATGTTGGTTGAAAAGGATGGGGGATACCGAGAAGTTACTACCGAAAACATATGGCCGATCATTGCAAAAGATCTGGGGTTCGAATATAAAGATGGTGATTACATAAGGATCGTATATGCTTTGTACCTAGACGTTCTGGAATACTACTACAAATATAAAACGGTCAAAGAGAAAGTGCATGTAAAGGAAGTAATAAACGATGGTGCTGAATCCTCTCAACGAAGCCACAGGAAGACAAAGAGTGAAGATACGGGTTGCAATGTTACTGCAGGAGAGGATCACAAGGAAGCTGAGTCAACACAAGCTGCGTTCTTTGCAGGGATAAGTGATGATGACTGGCATCAAGTAAAAAGACGGAAAAGGTTCAACTTTAACCAAGCAAGATGGGCCGTTGAGGAAGCCAACCGAAGCGTCATGAATCAGGCTCGTTAACATAACCAAGTTTAGAGGGGTTATGTTAGAAATATTTAAACTTAGTTATGTTTATTATCTTAATTATTTATCCCAAACTTATAAGTAGCTTAACGTATGATAAGTAAATGACTATTAGATAATATGGTTTGTAATAAACGGTTGATAAGCGGGACGAATGATTTCAAATAACTGTCTGGACAGTTACCCGCCAAAAACGAAACCGCCAAACTCTTATGTATTTATTCTTGTTGCCGGCAATATGATCGGATATCAAGATTGTTTCTATCATCCGAAATTGTCCACTTTTATTCTCTTGTTTTCTCCTGTATATTCTGCATCTTTTATTGATCTGAATATACATTCAAACATGTCTGCAAATTACGTAATATCTTCCGCTGTATCTGCATATTCTTATGCACAAGAAAAGAATGATCCGGATGTCCAACAATATTCACATTTTGATATCATCAATTCATAAATATATGAACAAAATCTCTCGTTCTTCAAAACCCTAAATCAGAATTCTAACATAGTGGTATCAGAGCCACATCGATCCAATCCATGATCCAATCCACAAAATCATAAATTCACCGAATATGAATCAGATGCAAGGAATACAAACACAGATTCCCAAATTTACCAGACAGAATTATTACCACTGGCATATTCAAATCAATGTTTTGTTCGAATCTCAAGAATTATGGGGTGTTGTTGAAGAAGGAATTCGGGAACTGGGAATAAATCCCACCGATGAAGCAACAGCGACGTACAGAGATGCAGTCAAAATGGACAAGCGGGCTTTACATATATTATTTCAATCAGTGGGTGACACCATTTTTGAAAGGATTGCCCTGGCAAAATCATCGAAGGAGGCATGGAGTATTTTACACAAATCCTATCAAGGAGAAAACCAGGTAAAATCAATTAAACTTCAATCTCTTCGTTGTGAATTTGATGCATTAAATATGAAGGAAGGAGAATCTGTTGAAGATTATTTCAATAGAATAATCTTAGTTGTTAATAAATTACGAATGAATGAAGAAACGATTAGTGAACAACGGATAGTAGAGAAGATTCTACGAAGTTTGACTCGAAATTTTGAGTCGGTTGTGATCACTATCGAAGAAACGAAAGATCTGGAAAACGTTTCGACTGAAGAGTTGATGGGAATCCTTCAATCTCACGAATTGAGATTGAAGAGATATGAAGATGTTCCGATCGAACACGCATTTCAATTACAAAACTCAAGTCATGATAGGTATAATCAGTCCAGAAACGATACAGGAGGAAAAGGAAAAAGTAAAAACAAGGGCCGAAACTGGAATTCGGTTAGATGTTATAATTCTCAGAGATTAGGTCACACGGCTAAGTTTTGTCAAAGAAGAGATGACGGCGACAAATCTGATAATGTTTTAATACACAAAGATGAAGAAACCACAGATCAAGATGACACAATGTTCATGATCTTTAATATGGAAGAAACAGTCGAAGACGACTGTTGGTATTTAGATAGTGGTTGTAGCAACCACATGACCGGAAATAGAGATCTGTTTGTTAAACTAGATGAATCTGTAAAGAAGGAAGTTAGAACTGGAGATGACAAACGGCTAGAAGTACTTGGTTGTGGTGAAGTTTCGATAAAAATTAAGGAACAAGTTCGGAAAATACCAAGTGTATTTTATGTTAAAGGTTTGAAACATAACCTACTAAGCATAGGGCAACTTTTACAGAAAGGATATGTAGTACTCTTCAAGAAGGATCGATGCATTATTAAGGATGTAAATAATGAGACTATTGGAGACATTAAAATGACAAGTAATAAAATGTTTCCTCTACGTCCGAGTAGTGGTCTGAATCTTGCAATGACTATGACCACCAAAGAGACGTTTGCTCTATGGCATAAAAGATACGGACATGTTAACATAGACACTCTAGTCAGTATGGGAAACAAAGGGTCAGTACTTGGATTACCTAAGATCTTAAAGGACGAGAGTGTATGTGAAGGGTGTGTTTCGGGAAAACAAGCAAGGAAGGCATTCTCGAAGAAGGTCACATGGCAAGCTAATAAACCCTTAGAATTGGTTCATTCTGATATATGCGGTCCTATGAGAACAGAATCCATAGGAGGATGTAAGTATTTCATTACGTTTATCGATGACTATTCAAGGAAAGCTTGGGTGTTTTTTCTAAAGTTTAAATCAGAAGCATTGATTTTTTTCAAAACATTCAAAGCACAAAATGAAAGACAATCTGGTCACCTAATCAAAACACTAAGAACTGATCGAGGAGGAGAATACTGTAGCAAGACATTTCAAGACTACTTGAAAATGAATGGGATACGTCATCAACTAACGAATAGTTATACACCCCAACAGAATGGGGTAGCAGAAAGAAAAATAGATCACTAATGGAACTAAGCAGAAGTATGATGAATGTCAAGCAACTACCAAACTGTTATTGGGCAGAAGCGATAGCTTGTGCTACTTATATTTTAAATCGAACCATTACCAAGACAAGACCAAATCAAACACCTTATGAAGCATGGAATGGTAGGAAATCCAGCGTAGAACATCTCAAAGTGTTTGGCAGTTTAGCTTATGCTCATATTCCAAAACAACACCGAAGCAAGTTAAATGAAAAGATTATGAAAAGATGGAGAGGACAATATTTGTTGGTTACAGTGAACAAAGCAAAGGCTATAAACTGTATAATCCACACACCAACAAAATTGTTATAAGTCGAGATGTAGTGTTTGATGAAAGCAAACAATGGGTCATAAATTCAGGAAATTCGGAGGTTCCATTTATAATATCCAACACAGATGTACATCAGACTCAAGGAACTGAAGGAGTAGATGTCGCACAAGGCGAGCAGACGTCAGCAGGCTCACCTGAGCAAAATGAACAGACGTTACAAGAAGACGAGGATCAGTCTCTAGGGACAAATCGTGAACAGCAAAATGAAAGCGAAAATGGAAATGTAACTGAATCTACACATCAACAAGAAAGTAATTCTTCCTCGTCAGATTCTTGTTGGTGCACTTGTGTCTGTACTTTGTCTGTATTCGGTCACGATGTAAACGATGTCCTGTTTAGTGTTGTAAGTTGACCAAGTCAACCATCCTCCGGTTTGACTTGGGCAACAGTTTGTAAATGTTGAAAGATGATTGTCTGTGTCGAAGGATTGCTCGAAGGATAGCTTGAAGGATAGCTCTCGAAGGATAATGTTGATCCTTCGAGGTGATCAAAGATGAACCTTCGATGGATGATCGATACATCATCCTTCGAAGTACATGCTGATCCTTCGATTGACTAGTCATCGATAGATGATCCTTCGGACCATCTATCGGATCCTTCGGACCAGACATCATGGGCTGGGTATAAATACCCATGCAGTGTGTTGAGTTCAAGCGACAGACACTTAGACAGATTCACACACCCGAGAGATTGAGAGCTTTGAGAGTATTCTGTCCGAAACTCACACACACACTTTGAGAGTTTACAAGTTAGATTTGTAAACATTGTGCTTGTAACCGAAACCTTCATTTGCATTAATACAAGTTGTGTTAATCGGTGAACCCTTGTGTGTTTGTGTTTATACTTGTCTCATTCCGGTTTGCTTGCTAGCTTGGATTCCGCACTCGCTAGTGAGTTTGTATAACAAGGTTTAGGTTCGTCATCCTCCGACAAGGGACCTAGAAGTGGTATCAGAGCTTGGCTCTTTACCTTGTTTAAAACCGGGTTGTTCAAGTTCTTGGTGTGTTTGGACACTTGGTTTAGCACCCGTTTTTGGTGGTTTTCTTGTACTTTTAAACTGAAAAACGGTTTCTAAACCTTAGGGAGTGTTCAAGGTTGGGTTGGGTAACTTGAAAACTTGTTTTTAAGTGACTTTGTGTTTTCCGGTCATATTCCGATCAATATTCCGGTGACTGGTATTAGGATAAGGTTTTCCTTTTTGGGCAATTTTTTTTCAAAGTTGGTAAGAAGGTACAGCCTGCACATCCCTTTCGCCGAAAGTTGACTTACCTACCCATCACCTTTTCACCAACCTTTCACATCGTGTCAGTTGTGTCAGAGGGTCTCGAAAGATATCTTTCGACATCGAAAGACCATCTTTCGATCAAGGAAGGCTCGAAAGATTGTCATCCTTCGACCCATCCTTCGAAGTCTGAAACATATCTTTCGATAAAGGAATCTTTTCGAAAGACAGGTGTCCGAAAGATAAGGATTTAACTCGAAAGATAAGGATCTTTCAAAGTGTGAATCCTTCGAGTTCTTGAATCTTTCGAAATCATTGTTCGAGATTCAACAGTGACCTTTCGAGCACTGTTGATCCTTCGAACAAGATTTGATCTTTCGATTGTGGTCAGTTTATTGTTAACAAGTTTCTGTGATTTCAGATCTTTCGACCAGGATCCTTCGGCTGTGTGATCTTTCGGAATTCTTACTTAGCATTTATTTTGCTTATCAATCATGAATCCGAATTGGTGGAATCCGGCCCCCGACAGTGGTAAATATACAAGTTCAGGTGTCACTCCCTCATGGTGGGGTACGCCGGCGCCAGACAGTGGAAAATATACGTCTAAAAGTCTATCGCCTTCATGGGCCGAGTCTCCGGTATCGACATCTTCTTAGGGAAATCAATGGGCATTGGTATCGAATCAAACTCCGAGTATCCAAAGTATCTTACTGAGCGAAAGCGAAACAGGAAGTTTGAATCGACCTCCAAAGCTGATGCATTTAAACGAGTATCCGGGTTGGGCTGATAGATTCCGTACATATGTTTTGGGTCAAAATACAGAGCTGTGGATACGCTTCACCACAGACTTTGATCAAGCTATCGAGGTATGCAACCTTATCTCACTATTTGCTGGAGAACGGTTTTCGTAGAGGTCTTATCGACTGTACTCTTTTCATCAAAGAACAAGATGGAGATCTTCTTCTGGTACAGGTATACGTTGATGATATTATTTTTGGTTCTACTAATGATGTCTTGTGTAGGGAATTCGAGCGCATTATGCAGGATAAATTCGAGATGAGTGCTATGGGGGAAATGACTTTCTTCTTGGGGCTACAAGTACAACAAACAGAGTCTGGGATATTCATCCATCAGACTAAATATGTTGGTGACATCTTGAGCCGGTTCCAGATGTCTGATGCAACGCCCATTGGTACCCCATTGCCAACCAATCACGGAACTACTCCTGACTTGAAGGGAGAAGCTGTTAGCCCCTCAAACTATCGCGCAATGATCGGATCTCTTATGTACCTCACAGCATCAAGGCCAGATATAATGTACCCAACGTGCCTGCTTGCCAGATATCAAGTTAACCCGAAGGCCTCACATCTTGCTGCTGTTAAAAGGATTTTTCGTTATTTGAAGGCGTACCCTGACACCGGTCTGTGGTACCCTAGGGATAATAACTTTGAATTGGTAGCTTTCAGTGATTCTGATTTTGCAGCGGATGCAAAATCGACGGTAAATCCACAACGGCTGGATGTCAGTTCTTAGGAAATCGCCTAGTCACATGGCAGTGCAAGAAGCAGACGTGTGTCGCTACATCAACATGCGAAGCTGAATACATTGCTGCCTCAAGTTGTTGCTCCCAAGTCCTTTGGATCCAACAACAAATGCGGGACTACGGTTTTGAATTCCTAACTACTCCTATTTACGTTGATAATTCTGCTGCTTTAGATATCACTAGAAATCCTGTGCAGCACTCAAAGACCAAACACATCGAAATCAAATATCACTTCATACGTGATTGCTTTGAGAAAAGGCTAATCGATGTTGTTAAGGTCCACACCGATGACCAACGTGCCGACTTATTTACCAAAGCATTTGACAAATCAGGATTTGACTTTTTATTATTGGTAAACGGCATTATGGTCAAGCAAGAGTAAAGCCAACATCGGAAAATCATTTTTGTAAATATCTTTGTGTGTTTCAAATTTATCTTCGTTTATTGATTTTAGGGGGAGTAAATCCAAAAATCTGAAAATCCAAAAACATCGAAAAATTTCAAAACCACAAAAACAATAGAAAAACAAAAATGAGTTTCCTGGCGAGCAAAAGAGAAAATGATAGTACATCAGTGGTCTATCCAAACCTCTTTAAACCTTAAATGAAAAACGATAAGCAGCTCTATATAAGATGTATCGGTAGGCTCACAATCATTTTAAAGTGTGCAGGGTGATATAAATCTTAATCGACTAAAGACCAGGTGGGAACCATTCATTGGCATATGGTCTTAGTACCGAAATTTCGTTTGATAGATTGCCGAGGTTCTGAGATATTCGGTCTTTATGCTGCTTATTATCTGGGTATCATGGTTGTATCTTTTACCGAAAAATAACGGGGACGCAAGTCTAGATCTTCCATGATACTATACATACGTGTACATATTGCATACTGCATTCGACCTCAATAAGTGATAAACAATCACATGTCCAAAACAAATAAGTGATAAAATATCACATTTATCCGGGTGTCAAGTTCGTCTCTCTGCTGTACGGAAGTACTGACCTGTTCACGGACTTGCACCTGTGCCCTCATGCATATGAAAATCAAGTTCCTCATCAATAAGTGATTATATCACATAGGGCTTGTTTTCAAATCAAAATAAGTGAGTATCTCACAGCTTATACGGTCAAACAGATGATAATCGGTATACTCACCGGTAAGATGAACTCTCGTGCATACCTTGATACGGGAATGTGTCGTAATGTGGATGAACACCGGTCGGTAAGTATAAATCATACCTTAACGTATCCCCTCGCCATGATTACATCTGATAAGTTGAGCTTAAGTGGACAACAATACCGATAATTGTTATAGGATGCTTATTTTAATGTTAACTAACTGAACAACAAGAGTGTTTTGGCATGACCGTACACTGATATGATTCTCTTACCCTCGAAACTCGAAAAAAGAATGTTTGTATATATTTATTTATTTACTGCTTAACTTTTATTGTTTTCTTTTAAACAGTTTCGTCGTTTGGTGCATATCAGCACGACATTAGCGGTGATGTCGTTTGATAACACTCAAAGGATTTTAAATTGTTGTCTTTTAAATTCAAAAATGCCAAAAAGATTTTATTTCTATTTTATTTTCGATCGTACGATGTTGGAACTCTAGTCTTCGTTACCTGAAACCTGACTGAAAACCGAACTGACTAAATCTTCATAAACGGTCAAAATTTGCAGATTTTGAAAGTTAGAATTTAAAATTGATAAATTTATTAAACTTTCAAACTGTCGGACGGTGTTTGATTATGACATGGTCATTCGTGTGTCATTTGGTTATACTAACTATTCCAAGCAGTTGTTCTCATTACGCGTTTAGATTTCTTGCATGTGCAGATTCTAAAGGCTAGGAGAACATGGTCGATGACAAGCTTTGGAATGAAGACACGACGAGAAGGCACTCAAAAGATGAAGATGATCGAGTTGCCGCTGGCCATCATCAACACCACAAGGATCTCACTTCATAAAGATCAAGTCATTCACGAGCATAACTCAAGGGGGAGCTTATGACAAGGGGGAGTTTGTCAACACACTTCCTACATGATACGGGTAGTTTGTTGATACACTCTCTGCTTTCAATACGTGAAGACTTTGAAGATCCTCCGACTTTGAAGACTTGAAAGGACATCAGAGTTTTGAGAACTCGAAGACCAAAGACCATCGAAGTTCGAGACGAGTCTACAACTACAGAAGATAAAGACAAAGCTACAGCCAAGGGGGAGTTTGTTGGTGCACTTGTGTCTGTACTTTGTCTGTATTCGGTCACGATGTAAACGATGTCCTGTTTAGTGTTGTAAGTTGACCAAGTCAACCATCCTCCGGTTTGACTTGGGCAATAGTTTGTAAATGTTGAAAGATGATTGTCTGTGTCGAAGGATTGCTCGAAGGATAGCTTGAAGGATAGCTCTCGAAGGATAATGTTGATCCTTCGAGGTGATCAAAGATGAACCTTCGATGGATGATCGATACATCATCCTTCGAAGTACATGCTGATCCTTCGATTGACTAGTCATCGATAGATGATCATTCGGACCATCTATCGGATCCTTCGGACCAGACATCATGGGCTGGGTATAAATACCCATGCAGTGTGTTGAGTTCAAGCGACAGACACTTAGACAGATTCACACACCCGAGAGATTGAGAGCTTTGAGAGCATTCTGTCCGAAACTCACACACACACTTTGAGAGTTTACAAGTTAGATTTGTAAACATTGTGCTTGTAACCGAAACCTTCATTTGCATTAATACAAGTTGTGTTAATCGGTGAACCCTTGTGTGTTTGTGTTTATACTTGTCTCATTCCGGTTTGCTTGCTAGCTTGGATTCCGCACTCACTAGTGAGTTTGTATAACAAGGTTTAGGTTCGTCATCCTCCGACAAGGGACCTACAATTCTGAGAATGAAGTTCTTCGAACAAAAGATCTACGAAATATATATCAGAGAACTAGGAAGCTTACAGAAGCTGAAATCTTGCAAAAGTACAAAGAAAAACAGGTTGTTAATTTTGTTCTTTACACTAGTTCTGATCCCACATCATTCGAAGAAGCCAGGAAGGATTCAAGGTGGCAAGAAGCAATGGACAAAGAGATAGAGTCAATACAAAAAAATCAAACATGGGAACTTGTAGATCCTCCTGCACGACAAAAACCGATCGGTGTCAAATGGATCTACAAAACAAAATATGATGAGAATGGAAATGTAGACAAGTATAAAGCCAGGTTGGTTGTAAAAGGATACAAACAGAAGTACAGAATAGATTATCAAGAAGTTTTTGCTCCTGTAATTAGATTTGAAACAGTCCGTTTAGTGTTGGCTCTAGCAGCTCAATATGAATGGCATCTCCATCAAATGGATGTGAAAACTGCGTTTCTAAATGGAAAACTAGAAGAACAAGTTTATATAGAACAACCGCAAGGCTATATCAAGAAAGGAGAAGAGAAAAATGTATGTTTTCTCAAGCGAGCTTTATATGGCTTAAAACAGGCTCCTAGGGCATGGTATAGTCGAATCGATACGTACTTCATTAAGAATGAATTCAAGAAATGCATCTATGAACACACTCTCTACATCAAGAACACAAATGAAGGAAAGATTGTGATATGCTTGTATGTAGACGACCTAATAATAGCAAGTAACTCAATGAAATTGATTACTGAATTCAAGGATTCAATGAAAAAGGAATTTGAAATGACGGACATGGGTCAATTACATTATTTTCTCGGTATGGAAGTCACGTATGAGAATAGGAATATTACTCTATCACAAAAGAAGTACATGCGAAATCTATTGGAAAAATATAGAATGACACATTGCAACACAGTGTCAACAACAATGGAATATGGATTAAAGTTATCTAAAGATGATCCAGGAATTCGTAGATGAGGGAATGTATCGTAGTTTGGTTGGAAGTCTGATGTATTTAACAAACACCAGACCTGATATTATGTTTGCAGTAAGCAAAATAAGTAGATTTATGGAAAGTCCGAAGAAAAGTCACTGGGAAGCGGCGAAACGTATTCTAAAATACATTAAAGGAACCCAAGAATTAGGAGTTACATACTCTAAAGGAGGGAAGAAACATTTAATGGGTTCAGTGATAGCGATTATGCCGGAAATGTAGATGATAGTAAAAGTACCTCAGGTTATATTTTTCATCTAGGGACAGGTCCTATATCTTGGCAGTCAAAGAAGCAAAAAGTGGTGGCACTGTCATCAACGGAAGCTGAATACATGGCTTTATCCTTGACGGGATGTCAAGCCTTATGGCTTAAAGGGATCTTAGATGATCTGCAAGGAAAAGAAGATTATGCAATTCCAATATTTTGTGATAACAAATCAACTATATGTCTAGCCAGAGATCCAGTATATCACGGTAAAAGCAAGCATATAAGGGTCAAGTATCATTTTATTAGAGATTTAATCAAGAAAAGGGAAGTAATCGTTACATTCTGTGCAACAAAGGATCAATTAGCAGATATTATGACGAAGGCTCTCCAGCCAAAGGACTTCACAAGACTGAAGGAACTACTGCAAATGAACCTGAAATAATCAAGCTTACGGTAGGGTGTTAGACGGATAATTATAAGCTAGATTATATTAATATTATTGTTATGTTATTTAATTATTAATTAGCCTAAGTTTTATATGGCGGTTACAGCCGCTGATATACATGTATATATTCAAACGTATATTCACATTTTGATATCATCAATTCATAAATATATGAACAAAATCTCTTGTTCTTCAAAACCCTAAATCAGAATTCTAACAAAATGTTCCATATTAGTTTATCTATTTCCGGGGCTAAAAATATAATGAAATATGTTGTTTCCGGGTCATAAATGTTCCACTGAGCATGTAAGTAAATACATTTTAAGTTATTTAATCCGGGACAAAAGCAAGAATCTTGATTTTCAAAGAAGAATTAGAATTGTACAAATTAGGACCAAGAGCTTAGCGGTTCTATTATCTTACTGAACATAAGGATAGTTTGATATGTAACTCAAGTCCCATACACACAACTAATTTATATTAAAAGTACTAGCAAGTTCATTAGCTAGGCTGATGACTGATTAGGCATAAAACTTGATATCTTGATGTTCTTGCACAAAGGGCATTCAGAAACTTTGGTGTCACACTCTAAACATACGGAAAAGTGTCTGCATGGATAGCACACCATGGTTGCAGGCAAGGTATTGCAGTTCAGGCATGTGGTAACCTGAGGTTGCACCCTTGTGGCCAAAGATTGGCTACTCTCCACGCCAGAAGAAACTTCGTGCAACCTTCGGTGCATATCAACTTCCGGATGTTGTAAACGAGTCTTCAATCTGTCAATGCACTCTCGCATCTTTTTCTCCTGCATCACAAGCAGAAAGCCTCTAGACAATAAGTTCTCAGAAACTAGCAATGCATTAGGCAAAAAGGATAGAACTTGTTACCTGGATGTCCACAAGGAAGTACAACTCTTCTATGTGATGCGACACACTATCATCGACTGACTGCACTGGTTGCTGATTACCGGTTCCAGGGATGTTGTTAAGTGGATCAGGTTTGTATTGATGTCCAGAAAGAGTAGCGTCGTTGTCTACAAATAAAATTCCTCAAATACTTTAGATTTTAAATACATTGATATAAAGAAGACACGATGTTAAAAGATATCTAATCAACACTTAAAACCTGATGGCCCTCAGAACGTAACGCAGCGGAATCACCACATGAATCGGTGTTCATGATGTTGATAAACAGTATGAGAATGGATTGAAATTTGGACAAACGATGATGTGATAATTGTGGACAATTACTAGCAGTTATAATTGTCTTGGTACCGAGAGAATTCCCGGCAAATGTCTTAAATACATAGGAAGGAGAGACGGTTGGAGAGACGGTTGAGTTTGGCGGGAATAACCACCATTCGAAACCGACACAATCCACATGTCAAACCTCTTCGAATTTACACACATACATATAAGTTTATATATCCTAGAATTCGTTATATATAAATACTAAATTATGTTTATAATATTCTAACACTCTCCCCTAAACATATTCGAGTTTACGAGAGTGTTGAAGAACACTTTCATTAGCCGCATCCACCGCCGCTTTTGCCCTGTTGAAATCGAAGATTCTCCTGGCTTGTCTTCGTCTCTTGATCTCGTTCCAGCCATCATTTGTGAAAAATGCATAGTGCTCCTTTGGACTTCCAGCAACCTCTTGACAGTCATCTTCTTCTTTATCATCCTTGACGTCTTCTCCTTCACTATAGCTGCTCCGCTTATCCATCTTAGAAACCAGCACTTCCTTGTCTTCTGCATTATCCCCTTCACTGACTTTTGATTGAACGACCTTGAACTTATAGTAGTAAATGTAGGTCCCTTTTCTCGGAGGATCAAGAACAAACCTAAACCTTGTTATACAAACTCACTAGCGAGTGCGGAATCCAAGCTAGCGAGCAAACCGGGATGATGCAAGAACAAACACAAGAACACACAAGATTCAACGATTAACACCACTTGTATTAATGCGTAGAAAGTTTCCGGTTACAAGCACAATGTTTACAATCAGTTTGCAAACTCTCAAAGTGTATGTGTGTGTGTTTTCAGCAGAGTATCCTCTCTATCTCTCGGATGTTCTCTCTCTTGGTGTCTAACTGAAATACAACACACTGCATGGGTATATATACCCATACACAGCAGGTCTTGGTCGAAGGATCCGATAGATGATCCGAAGGATCATCTATCGATGACAACATGTTCGAATGATCAGCAATGACCTCGAAGGATGATCCTTCGAGGTCCAACAATTCGAAGCATATCTTTCGATTACCTCGAAGGATCGACAGTATCCTTCGAGGCTATCCTTCGATTCAGACTAGCATATTACAAACAGATTGACCAAGTCAAAAGTAGGAGGATAGTTGACTTGGTCAACTTACAGACTAACTTTGGACATCGTTTACATACAGACCGAATACAGACAAAGTACAGACACAAGTGCACCAACAAACTCCCCCTTGGCTGTAGCTTTGTCTTTATCTTCTATAGTTGTAGACTCGTCTCGAACTTCGATGGTCTTTGGTCTTCGAGTTCCCAAAACTCTGATGTCCTTTCAAGTCTTCAATGTCGGAGGATCTTCAAAGTCTTCACGTCTTGAAAGCAGAGAGTGTATCAACAAACTACCCGTATCATGTAGGAAGTGTGTTGACAAACTCCCCCTTAACATAAGCTCCCCCTTGAGTTATGCTCGTGAAATACTTTAACTTTATGAAGTGAGATCCTTGTGGTGTTGATGATGGCCAGCGGCAACTCGATCATCTTCATCAGTTGAGTGCCTTCACGTTGTGTCTTCATCCCGAAGCTTGTCATCGACCATGTTCTCCTAGCCTTTAGAATCTGCACATGCAAGAAATCTAAACGCGTAATGAGAACAACTGCTTGGAATATAGTATAAACAAATGACACACGAAAGACCATGTCATAATCAAACACCGTCCGACAGTTTGAAAGTTTAATAAATTTCTCAACTTTAGACTTAACTTTCAAAACTTGCAAATTTCGACCGTTTATGAAGATTTAGTCAATTCGGTTTTCGTTCAGGTTTCAGGCAACGAAGACTCGAGTTCCAACATCGTACGATCGAAAATAAAGTAGAAAGAAAATCTTTTTGGCTTTTATAAAGTTTATATTAAAACACGCCTAAAATCTTTTTGGTATTTTTGAAATTAAAAGACAACAATTTAAAATCCTTTGAGTGTTATCAAACGACATCACCGCTAATGTCGTGCTGATATGCACCAAACGACGAAACTGTTTAAAAAGAAAACAATAAAAGTTAAGCAGTAGATAAATAAATATATACAAACATTCTTTTTGTGAGTTTTCGAGGGTAAGAGAATCATATCAGTGTACGGTCATGCCAAAACACTCTTGTTGTTCAGTTAGTTATCATTAAGATAAGCATCCTATAACAATTATCGGTATTGTTGTCCACTTAAGCTCAACTTATCAGATGTAATCATGGCGAGGGGATACATTAAGGTATGATTTATACTTACCGACCGGTGTTCATCCACATCACGACACATTCCCGTATCAAGGTATGCACGAGTGTTCATCTTACCGGTGAGTATACTGATTATCATCTGTTTGACCGTATAAGCTGTGAGATACTCACTTATTTTGATTTGAAAACAAGCCCTATGTGATATAATCACTTATTGATGAGGAACTTGATTTTCGTATGCATGAGGGCACAGGAGCAAGTCCGTGAACAGGTCAGTACTTCCGTACAGCAGAGAGACGAACTTGACACCCGGATAAATGTGATATTTTTATCACTTATTTGATTTGGACATGTGATTGTTTATCACTTATTGAGGTTGAATGCAGTATGTAATATGTACACGTATGTATAGTATCATGGAAGATCTAGACTTGCGTCCCCGTTATTTTTCGGTAAAAGATACAACCATGATACCCAGATGATAAGCAGCATAAAGACCGAATATCTCAGAACCTCGGCAATCTATCAAACGAAATTTCGGTACTAAGACCATATGCCAATGAATGGTTCCCACCTGTTCTTCAGTCGATTAAGATTTATATCACCCTGCACACTTTAAAATGATTGTGAGCCTACCGATACATCTTATATAGAGCTGCTTATCGTTTTTCATTTAAGGTTTAAAGAGGTTTGGATAGACCACTGATGTACTATCATTTTCTCTTTTGCTCGCCAGGAAACTCATTTTTGTTTTTCTATTGTTTTTGTGTTTTTGAAATTTTTCGATGTTTTTGGATTTTCCGATTTTTGGATTTACTCCCCCTAAAATCAATAAACTAAGACAAATTTAAAAACACACAAAGATATTTACAAAAATGATTTTCCGATGTTGGTTTACTCTTGCTTGACCTTAATGCCATTTACCAATAATAAGAAGTCAAATCTAGATTTGTCAAAAGCTTTGGTAAATAAGTCGGCACGTTGGTCATCGGTGTGGACCTTAACAACATCGATTAGCCTTTTCTCAAAGCAATCACGTATGAAGTGATATTTGATTTCGATGTGTTTGGTCTTTGAATGCTGCACAGGATTTTTAGTGATATCTAAAGCAGCAGAATTATCAACGTAAATAGGAGTAGTTAGGAATTCAAAACCGTAGTTCCGCAATTGTTGTTGGATCCAAAGAACTTGTGAGCAACAACTTGAGGCAGCAATGTATTCAGCTTCGCATGTTGATGTAGCGACACACGTCTGCTTCTTGCACTGCCATGTGACTAGGCGATTTCCTAAAAACTGACATCCAGCCGTTGTGGATTTGCCGTCGATTTTACATCCGCCAAAATCAGAATCACTGAATGCGACCAAGTCAAAGTTATTATCCCTAGGATACCACAGACCGGTGTCGGGGTAAGCCTTCAAATAACGAAAAATCCTTTTGACAGCTGCAAGATGTGAGGCCTTCGGATTAACTTGATATCTGGCAAGTAGGCACGTTGGGTACATTATATCTGGCCTTGATGCTGTGAGGTACATAAGGGATCCGATCATCGCGCGATAGTATGAAGGGCTTATTCCGTGATTAGTTGGCAATGGGGTACCAATGGGCGTTGCATCGGACATCTGGAACCGGCTCAAGATGTCTCCAACATATTTAGTCTGATGGATGAATATCCCGGACTCCGTTTGTTGCACTTGTAGGCCCAAAAAGAAATTCATTTCCCCCATAGCACTCATCTCGAACTTATCCTGCATGATGCGCTCGAAATTCCTACACAAAACATCATTAGTAGAACCAAAAATAATGTCATCAACATATACCTGTACCAGAAGAAGATCTCCATCTTGTTCTTTGATGAAGAGAGTACAATCGATAAGACCTCTTCGAAAACCGTTCTCCAGCAGATATGTAGATAAGGTTGCATACCAAGCTCTTGGCGCTTGATGAAGACCATAGAGAGCTTTGTTAAGCAACCAAACCCGATCGGGATGAACAGGATCTTCAAAACCTGGAGGCTGTTCGACATATACCTCTTCTTCAACCACACCATGTAGAAATGCACTTTTAACGTCCATCTGGTAAACTTTGAATCCTTTGAATGAGGCATAAGCCAGAAAGATCCGAATAGCTTCCAGACGTGCAACTGGTGCATAGACTTCGTTGTAGTCGATCCCCTCTATCTGACGAAAACCTTGAACGACTAAACGAGCTTTGTTTCGAATAACTACTCCACGGTCGTCTTTCTTGCATTTGAAGACCCATCGAGTGCCAATCTTCTTGTAGTTCTCAGGCTTTTCAACAAGCTTCCAAACACCAAGCTTGTGAAATTGCTGTAATTCTTCCTGCATGGCTTCAACCCAAGCACTATCTTTCAATGCTTCTTTCCACGACTTTGGTTCTTCTTGTGACACGTAACACGCGAAGGACCAGTCATTTTGTTGACCAGATTCTCTTATAGCTGAATACAAACCAGCATTCCGGTTGTTTCTCAGCTGATTACGCGTCTGCACACCGCGATGGACATCTCCTATTATATTCTGCTGGGGATGGGTATCGTGAATCCTCATTTCAGGATTATCCGGTGCACGAGCATTGATACCCAAATTGGTAAGATTAAGATCAACAACCAACTCCACACCAGGAATGTGGTTAGAGGTGGATGCATTCCCTTCAGCAGTGTCTACATTCTGCGTATGAGGTGTATCTACAGAAGCACCTTGAACAGGAGCAGCTGGAGCTGAGGATCCTTCAGCTGCATCATGATATTCATCATCTTCAGAAGAGTCATTATAATCAGCAGCATCTTCATAAACCTCATTTTGAACCATATTGTTGACTGACGAAGAAGCTTGAGGGTCAACAACAATAGGTCTAACCAATGGCGAGACAGCAGCGTTGTCACTTTCCAACAACATTCGAGCCGCTGCTGATTCTTCGTCAAAGGTTGGCAGATTAAAGGAGTCAAATAGCCCATCGTAATCGAACATCCACGGATCACCCGGAGCCCTAACAGGACTCGTGTACCTTTGAACCCTAACTTCGCTCCAAAGCTCAATCTTTTTGGTAGCTAGATTCCAAACACGAAAATTCGGAGTAGCATAGCCAAGGAAGAAACCCTCGATAGCTCTTGCACCAAACTTTCCATCTGGCTCAATCATAGTACATGGAGCACCAAACGGTTCAAGGTAAGAAAGATCCGGTTTCCTTCTCTGAAGAAGTTCGAAGCAAGTCTTGCCATGTCTCTTAACTGTAAGAACTCTGTTCAACGTGTAGCAAGCAGCCGATACAGCCTCTCCCCAGAATTGAATAGGAAGTTCCGACTCTACTAACATTGTTCTTGCAGTTTCTATAATCGTCCGATTCTTCCTCTCAGCGACACCATTTTGTTGTGGAGTATAACGAGAACTGTACTCATGAAGAATGCCTTTAGAAGTACAAAACTCATCCATAACTTGATTCTTGAATTCAGTTCCATTGTCGCTTCGGATCCTTTTCACTTTCAACGTATAGAGATTCTCCAACATTGTAAGAAGATCCTTGAGGATGCCAGGAGTTTCACTCTTGTGTGCCATAAAAGATACCCAAGAAAATCTAGAGTAGTCATCAGTAACTACTAAACAATAAGCATCACCAAACGTTGTCTTGTGCTTCATAGGTCCAAAAAGGTCCATATGAAGACGTTCGAGAGGCATGCTGACAGTGTTGATTTTCTTCAAAGGGTGAGACTTCTTTGTTTGCTTCCCCTTTTGGCACGAGACACAGATATCTTGCAAATGAAAACTTCTTACAGGCACACCATTCACAAGATTATTTTTCACCAAATGGTTCATTTTTCTCAAGTGAATGTGTCCCATTCTTCTGTGCCAAGATATAGACTCCTTTTCCGTGGCTTTTGAGACAAAACAAGTGACTTGTGCAGATGTTGTAATCGCCTGGCTCATATCGAGAATATAAAGATCATTAACTCTCGGAGCCGATAAGAGAATCCATTCTTGTGGAATTTTGAAACCAGGTTTCAGCACATAGCAGCCAGCGTCATCAAAAATCACTGAGAACTTTTTATCGCAGATTTGCGACACACTCAGAAGATTGTGATCAATTTGCTTCACATAATTGATCTTATCAAAGCACACGATACCATTGGAGATACTTCCTTCTCCAGTGATGTACCCACCTTTATCACCCGCAAAAGCAACATACCCTCCTCTAATATTTCTCACGTCGTATAGGAGCCGTAAGTCACCAGTCATGTGCCTGGATGCCCCACTATCAACAATCCAATGACTATTAATAGTTCCTCCTAGAACATCCTGCACATGTCAAGTAAACACATCAGTTGAGAATGGGGACCCAAGCCTTAGTGGTCTTGGGTCGTCCCTTGGCATCACGAAACGTAAGCTCGATCTCTTGATGGTTTTCAAGAACAACTGCTCCCCCTGAATTGTCACCCGACTTAGGTAACCAAGTTTGTCTTTGCCTACCAGTTTTTGAAGATTCTGGTTTTACAGGTTGTGACACTCTTGGTTCCTTTTGAATTGTTTTAACTTCAGATTTTAAAGCTTTTTCAACAGTTTTTATGTTCTTACGTCGTTGTTTAGTTTCTTGTTCTTTCATTGTTCGTTTATCATGTTTGGGTGAAACTGGTCGACGTTGAGGGTGAGCTGTTTCAGGTGGAGCTTTTTCAACAAGTTTCTTCTTTGGAGCATTTGGGCAGTTTCTGATGATGTGCCCAATTTCTCCACATTTGAAACAAGTTCTCCTTTCAACAGACTTAGGAGAACTTGATCGACTACCAGATGTTGAACCTGTAGAACCTGAGGTACTTGCTCTTTCATCACACCCGTTTGTGTGTTGGGTGTAATTGTTATCACTGTTACGTTTCAAAATCTTGACTTGTTGTACAAAATCAGTGTTTGATTTGTTTTCAAAAGTCTCAATTTTATCTGTACCCTTTGATGCTACAAATTTAACATCTTTTCCTTTCTTCATGTAACGAGCTCCTTTTGATTCAACCTTATCCTTTGGCTTTGGAGCTCGTTGTTGTTGTTTACCCTTAGAAGCAGTAGGTTGTTGAGTGGTTGGAGATTTTTGATTACCAAACTGTTTTCTAATCTCAGCCTTAGGAATTGGATCACATTGTGTTACCACAATTCCCGGAAGTGTTTTTCCCAAAAATTTGTTTGTATTGTCTTCAAAGACTTTGTCAATCAAAGATTTATTTACATTTTTAATTGGAAAAACATGATCTGAGTAGATTTTATTATCTCCAACCAAAGTGTACAACACATTACTGCTTTTAACAGTAGACACACCTGGCTTATCAACTTTGACAGGATCAATCACTTGCTTCTTAACAGATGGAACCTCAGGAGTATCAGGATCACAAAGGATGTGATTCTCTCGTGGAATATCTACTCCTTTCATCTTGCTAAGTGATTTATCCTGATCACTTACAGCCACTTCTGATTCATCATCCGATGTCTCATAGTCCTCGATAATTGGAGGACTTTGCTTCATGGATGGTGAAGTTTCTTGTTCCTTAGAGGCTGTGTTTGAAGAATTGTCCGGTTTGAACCCAAGGCCAGTAGTAAACTCCTCAACATCAAGAGGCACACTGGGTTCATACCGAGGCATTTCTTCCTCATCAGGCATCTTGGTATAGTTGTTCATCAAAGGGGGTGGACATTTGTTATACCCTATGCCTTTCTGATTTCCCTTTAGTTGTTGAACATCGATGATGTGATCAAGCACAAATTGGGAGTTGGAATAACTATCCAATTTCTGTTTGATCGCATCATGTTCGCATTGGGCAATGGCTAATTGTTTTTTAGTTTCTTCCACAAGGTTAATATATTCATTTATACTTACTTGCTTGTGGTAAACTACTTTGTTAACCTCGGACACATTTTTCTTTAATGTTTCTATTACAGATTTAAATTCTTTTTCATTCCGAGTTAAAGCCATGTTTGCCTCTTTGCATTTCGACAGTTCAATAACCAAATTCTAGTTATGACTATGAAGCTTTTCTGATTCAAGCTTCATCTCTACACATGATTTACAAATACTAGGAGCAGGAGGTTCAGAAGTTACCTGACTAGAAGAAGCTGAACCATTTGCCATAAAGGCAGTTTGAAAAGAAAAAGCTCCATCTTCAGAAAATAGCTTTTCCATTTCCGTTGATGTAGCAGCAGCCTTCCTAATCAGAATTGATTTCTGACATTTAAGCTCATCAGCTTCATTCAGAAGATCCTGAATATCTTCACCTTCTTCCTCCTCATCAGGCTCTGAGTGATTATCCCCAGAAACAGAGCCTTCTTCATCCGAACATCCAGAATAACCAGAACTGTCATCACTCCCAGAAGATTCTTCTTTATGAACCTGCTCGATGACCTTAGCATACAATGCAGTTCCACTTCCTTGATCTCCTTCACCAAACTGCACTGACCAGTCACATCCTTCATCAGCTTGAACAGCCAAAGCCCGATTGTGATTGGTAGTTCCAGGCTGTCCCTGATTGTTATTCACTGCCACCATCCTCCGTTCACGGTTTTCTTGTTGGGCATTCACATTAGTCTGGTTTCTGAACGGGTTGTGATTGCCGTGTTTTGTTGGTCGAGTGCACTCACGTTTAAAGTGCCCTTTCTCGCCACAGTTAAAGCACGTGACGGCATTAATATCAAACCCATACTTCGTGTTTTTCTTTCCTTCCAACGAAGTTCTTCCAGTTCTTGCCATGAAATCTTTTGCCCTTCTAACCGCACTAGCAAAAGCCCATTTAATATCCATCAACTCCATTTCTTCCTTGTCGATCTGATCATAATCTTCATTGGTCATGTTGATGTTTCCAAGCTGACCTGCTACCAAACCACAGTATGCACTGACCATGGTGTTGATAATCTCCATATGTTCCTTAGCAACTTCAATGCTAAGGTGTGAAAGATTTGAGTTGTCGACTCGGATTGTGTGATGACTTTGGGGTTGAGGTTGAGGATTGCTTGTATAGTGAGCTTGCTGTTGTTGTTGTTGAGGTTGTGGTTGTGGCTGTGTTGGAACAGGAATGTAAGACCTCGGATCGAATTGAGGTTGTGGTGGAGCAGCTGTTGACTGAGGAAACGGAAAAGAACTTGAACTTGTATTGGAAACAAATGCAGTCTGCAGCTTAGGTTGCTGTTGCTGAGCTGCAGCAGATCTTGCCAAAACATAGATACATTTCTGTATTCTGAGGAGCTGGAGCACGCCTTGCTTTCCTAATTTCTTCATCATTTTTATGTTCCAGTTTTTGAATGAACTCATAGATGTTGACTTGATCTAGAGTTCCAGTATGCTTCAGCAGTTCAATGAAAGAACTCCACTTTGGAGGTAAGGCGTCAGCAAATCTACTCACCATGTCTTGTTGAGTAGACACAACTCCATAAGCACACATCTCACTAATCAAATGATAGAAACGTGTGATCATATCATTCAGAGTCTCGTTTTCCAAAAACTGAAAGGATTCAAACTCTTTCTTCAACAAATCATGCCGAGATTTTCGAGCAGCTGCATTGCCTTCTCCTCTAGCAACTAAGGCATCCCACAATGCTTTCGTGGTCTTGCAATATGAGAACTGATGGTAGATGTCTTTGTTGAGTGCTTGAGTTAGTGTGGCAAAGGCCTTTTTCTCCAATTCATAAGCCTTCTTGTCATTTTCAAGCATATTGGCATAACCCTCTGAAGTTGACGCAGCAGTTTCAAGATTAGTATTGAACGCATTGATGAAACACGTCCAAAGATCAGTGCTTTGCCCTTGAACATATGTGTGAAAACGGTTTTTCCATGATGGAAAATCGTTCATATGGTTCAACTTAGGTGGACGATTGTTGCTGCCAGTTTCACTCTCACTAATCAGAAGGTTCTGAAGACTTTGACTTTGATTGGATACCAAAGCCCATTGACTTGGACTGATTGACGGCTGTGGAATCATACTCTTTACCCAATCTGCAGCAGTGACTAACTCTTGATTGGTTCGTGAGTCCAAACTCCAATCCCAAGGACTTGTACAGCTCATTTTGATTAAATAATAATTGAGAACCTTCACAAACACAAACTGTTAAAAACACAAGCAACTAAGAATCGAAAGATACTGACTTGTTCGAAAGATCAATGCTTGTTCGAATGATCAACAAGGTTCGAAAGATCCCTGTTGAGTTTCGAACAAAGACTTCGAAGGATTGAATTCGAAAGATTGATCACACGAAGGATCCTTATCTTTCGCACACTAATCTCGAAAGATTCACCAACACGAACGATCCTTATCTTTCGAGAAGATTCCAAAAACGAAAGATAATGCTTAGACTCCGAAAGACTAATCGAAAGATGCTTATCTTTCGAGCTGCCTTTGATCGAAAGATGTCGAAGGATATCTTTCGATGTCGAAGGATATCTTTCGAATGCTCTGACACACTGACAAAAAGTACGACAGGTTGGTGAAAAGTTGATGTGGTTGGTGAGCCAACTTTCGGCAAAAAGGAATGGTCAGACTGTACCTTCCTTACCAACTCCGATTTTGAAATAAAATAACCCAAAAATGGAAATCTTATCCAAAACCTGTTCACCGGAATACTGACCGGAGATATGGCCGGAATTTTCCAAGACACTTAAAAACAAGTTTTCAAGTTACCCAACCCAACCTTGAACACTCCCGAAGGTTTAGAAACCGTTTTTATGCTGAAAACTACCAAAAACGGGTGCTAAACCAAGTGTCCAAACACACCAAGAACTCGAACAACCCGGTTTTAAACAAGGTAGAGAGCCAAGCTCTGATACCACTTGTAGGTCCCTTTTCTCGGAGGATCGAGAACAAACCTAAACCTTGTTATACAAACTCACTAGCGAGTGCGGAATCCAAGCTAGCGAGCAAACCGGGATGATGCAAGAACAAACACAAGAACACACAAGATTCAACGATTAACACCACTTGTATTAATGCGTAGAAAGTTTCCGGTTACAAGCACAATGTTTACAATCAGTTTGCAAACTCTCAAAGTGTATGTGTGTGTGTTTTCAGCAGAGTATCCTCTCTATCTCTCGGATGTTCTCTCTCTTGGTGTCTAACTGAAATACAACACACTGCATGGGTATATATACCCATACACAGCAGGTCTTGGTCGAAGGATCCGATAGATGATCCGAAGGATCATCTATCGATGACAACATGTTCGAATGATCAGCAATGACCTCGAAGGATGATCCTTCGAGGTCCAACAATTCGAAGCATATCTTTCGATTACCTCGAAGGATCGACAGTATCCTTCGAGGCTATCCTTCGATTCAGACTAGCATATTACAAACAGATTGACCAAGTCAAACTAGGAGGATAGTTGACTTGGTCAACTTACAGACTAACTTTGGACATCGTTTATATACAGACCGAATACAGACAAAGTACAGACACAAGTGCACCAACAGTAAACGAGAACGTCCAGGTACATTACATATATGAGTCGAATCAACTCACCATCACTGTACTCAAAATCTAAATCTTTGGCCACTTTAGGCCATAAATTATACTCGGTTATACTTCTGTGCCCTCCTTCCTTTTCCGTTTCTAGGTACAGATCCAGTAAACACACTTTCCGAATATCGATGCATAGGCCGGTAACGGTCTGGATGTTATACCCAGTTTCTTTATCATAAACCATTCTACCATTTCTTCAAATTTTGTTTGAAGAATATACTTATACTTCCCGATATATTCATCGTCATCCATCATGTCAAGCAAAGCCTTACAATCCATAAAATCTTTAAACTTCAAAGTTTGAAGTATCATCACGTTCCAATCCGGTTCGTTTGATGATACTTCAAGATTTTCGAAATAACTGTTTAAATAATCGTTCTTGAAAGCCATAAACTCTGCTTCTTTATTCATCACTTTCTGTTTCTCTAAAATACCCATTTCTTCTTCCTTGGTTAACCCAGATTTTGTATCTATACTATTTATTCTATTTATTAGAGGACACTAAATGTAGGATAAAGTTTACACTTATCCCCAGAGAACTTAACAGTGAACCCCTGTGTGATTAGTTGATCATAACTTAAGACGTTCCTATCTATGTCTTGTGAGTAAAACACACTTTGAATACGAATTCTTTCGATCCCTGAAATTACTTCCGTAACACCGATACCCCTTATGAAGTAAAACTGATTTTCACCCGTGTTTGACTCTACCCCTTTCATACTCTTAATACGTTTGAACATGTTTAAATTTCCAGAGAAATGATTTTTTAGAGATTTACTGACATACCAAATTTCCGACCATAAGCCACCATCTGTTCCTGCCACAATGAATTCTGATTCCCAACTTCTTCTGTGTTCTTCATTCTTGACATCACGTTGTTGTACACCGGTGTTGATTGCAAGACGTATTAATTGAGTTTCTTCGTCACTTTCTTTCCTCTTACAGTTTGAAACTTGATGGCCCGGATTATTACAGTAGTAACATCGTTTTACTAGCCATCTTCTTCCCCTTCTTTCGTCTGCACAATGTTGACACGGAATAGTTGTAGATGTTGCCCTAAGATCGGAGTAACCTGATGCTCTGATACCACTATGATGGCCCTCAGAACGTAACGCAGCGGAATCACCACATGAATCGGTGTTCATGATGTTGATAAACAGTATGAGAATGGATTGAAATTTGGACAAACGATGATGTGATAATTGTGGACAATTACTAGCAGTTATAATTGTCTTGGTACCGAGAGAATTCCCGGCAAATGTCTTAAATACATAGGAAGGAGAGACGGTTGGAGAGACGGTTGAGTTTGGCGGGAATAACCACCATTCGAAACCGACACAATCCACATGTCAAACCTCTTCAAATTTACACACATACATATAAGTTTATATATCCTAGAATTCGTTATA
Organism: Helianthus annuus; assembly: GCF_002127325.2. Taxonomy (NCBI): domain Eukaryota; kingdom Viridiplantae; phylum Streptophyta; class Magnoliopsida; order Asterales; family Asteraceae; genus Helianthus; species Helianthus annuus. Next base: position 95,389,110 of record NC_035437.2, read on the forward strand.
TATAAATACTAAATTATGTTTATAATATTCTAACAAAACCTTCATTGTTGGTGGTTCCCCGTCTTCTTCTTATTGGTGCCATTACAGAAGTAGTGAAAGAAAAGGAGATACGAAGATGCTATATGCTGAGAATTTGGTGGTGGTGTAGTAATATTGTAAAGGCAGTTGATATAGTGGTAACGCAAGCCACAGATGATTTGGTGGTGAGATAAATGTGATTAACATGAAATGATGAAGAATGCCAGTTGGTTACAATAATCGTGATACCCAGTAATCTTTACATTAAATTCTGTAAAATAATTCTTGATTGTATCTTATTATGAATTAGCTGTAATTGTAAATCATAGAAAAAGCCAAAAAAGATAGTGCAGTTTCCATCCAAACCAGGACACATGAAAAATGAAGACCACATGGAATTGAAAGAAGTAGTGAACAGATATTTACGTTAAGAATTTGAATAAGCATCAAAAGGATGACTATATTTATGTTAATTACCCATGATATTCAAACATTTTAACTTTTCTGGAATTATATACATTTAACTTTTTTACTTTATGTGAAAATCACATACTGTTTAGATATGACTGGAAAATACATAAAGTTATTCATGAGATAAAACTAAATTCTACGCAACAAAGGACTTGATCAAATTTGTAAGTGAGGTAGTGTGCTTTCATTCCGTGTAACTAATGCAGTATTGAAAGCAATGAAATGACACAGTTTGTTTGTTACGAGGAAAGCTCTTGATCCTTGGGGTTCTCCGGCATAAAACCGATTAGAAGGAGATTTATAAGTTAGATTCATTATTAGTTTAGATATAATACATGTTTAGTTTTATTATATTTATGTAACATCTTATTATAGATAGGGGGTGACGGTTATGATATGCATATCATATCATATATATATTTTGTAAAGACATATTCGTATTCACTAATTCTATCAGAACATCATTATTCATTCTCTTTCAGTCCCTAAACCCTAACACGAACAAGATTAATCCCAACAAAGTGGTATCAGAGCCATCACGATCCACGTTTTCAGTATCTGTTTCAATCATTTAAGTGATTATACAATCTCACTACAGAAAAACACAGAACATGACGACGACAAATGGAGGCATTCAAACCCAGATTCCAAAATTACTGGGACAAAACTATTATCACTGGCATATACCAATGAAAGTTTTGTTAGAATCACAAGATTTATGGTCAATTGTGGAAGAAGGGTACAACCAACTTGCATCTGGGGCATCAGAGAATGATCAGAACGCACATAAAGAAAAGGTTAAGGACAAGAAGGCACTGCACATCATTTTCCAAGCGGTAAATGAAATGGTGTTTGAAAGAATTGCTACATGTACAACGTCCAAGGAAGCGTGGAATGTCCTGCACAAGGCATATAGAGGCGAACAGACACTACAAGAAATATTGGCAATAGTGGCAACATTTTTAGCGACGACTTCAGAAAAGTCGCCGCTAAAGGTTCTTATCCGTGTCCAATGTTTAAAATCCATCCACAGCCGTTCGATGAAAACAACATCTGATGGTTCATGTTTTATTACAACTTGTCGCCGCTAAAAAGTGTATCGAAAACCTTTGGCGGGCTCATACCTCACTCAATCCCTCCCAAATCACACCACTCCCTCCCCCAAACCCTAGGCTGTCTAATGCCGCACACCACGCCAGACCACCTCATCTGCGACGCTGCATCATCTCTCCGAACAACCTCTTCAGCGTCGTCGGACCACCAGGTATCCTTGTTGTGTTTGATTGTCTCTATTTTGTATTATCTACACAAATTTCTTGAGTTAAAATGTCAAATTTCTGTAGTTAAATGTAGTATAGCAGGTTATTGTGTCGTTGCTGTGTTGTTCTTGACTTCAATTAGAGGTTAATTGCTGCATTTTTTTGATAAATAGGTTTAGAGCTAGTTGAAGTTAGAGGTGCACAATCGGGTTAGGGTTTGAACCCGAACCGGGTTCAAACTGGTTTGGAGTGAAGTCTAGAAAAGTCAAACCGGGTTGAGTGTGAAACCGGGTTGGGGTTCAACCCGGGTTGGTGGTTTGTAAAACTTAACCTTATGAAATCAGTTTGGGTTAGGTTGGTGTCAAGTGTATTAGGTTGCTGTGTATTTCAGGTTTCAATGTTGTTGTTGCAGGGCGTGTCTTTTGCTCTGGAGTCGGTTTTGTGTCCGTCACCTGCTTTGTCATCCTCATCACTCAGAAATACAACATCAACAGTCATTCGGGGCATGCTCAATGACTATCAATCTGAATTGCCCCTCTGCCATTGATTCTGAGAGTGACTCAGAGGGCCCTCAGGAGTACTATACCGGCGGCGAAACAAGGTTTGCACTTTTTTAGTCACAAGCCCTAGCTGTATCATTTAATATTTTTTGTTTTGAATTGGATCTGTTTTGTAATCTATTGTTTGTGAGTTAAGAGAATTGTGGAAAGACTGTAACTTGGTAATTTAAGAACTTGAGAATTTAGTTCATACTAGAATTGAACATCTTTTGCATTAAATATGGAGGTTTTTGATCTTCTGTTACATAAGAACTATAGGTCACCTTGGAGAATTCATTAATTACATATGAGTACTTTAAATCTAAAGGGATGTGTGAATGTGTATTTTGAAATGTGATTCCTGCAACCTGATGAACTTGAAGCAGAAAAATAGTTGATTAAAGTTAGGGTAGATATCGATGGGTTATTTTATGTTTATCTCAATAATCAGTGTTCTTTTTTCATATTTAAAAACACTTCCAAATACGCTATAAATATGGTTATTTTATGTTAATCTCAATAATCAGTGTTCTTTTTTCACATGCTTTGACTTTCTTATAAATGTAATTAATATTTTTAAAAAGGGGAAATATTCATCATTTAATACCAGGCATCCATGGAATCCATTCGGGACTCTCTTGCTGAGGAGTTGGTTAAAATGACTGGAGAGGTACGTTTTTGATCAAATTGTTATCTTCTCAATTTTTATACACTCCCAAAAAAATTATAAAAAAATAACAACAGGTTATGTATTTTAATCTTCATCGTAGAGTAATTATTTTTTGTGCAGTGTGAAAAGTTACGGTCAGAAGTGTCTCAGCTGCCTGGCATGAAGGCAGAGATGGAAGCGTTAAGACTTAGACACGCGGCTGCACTCGATTCAATGAACGTGTCGGTATAAATTCAAGTTCGTCTACGCTTTAACGTAATATTTATGTACGTGTCGGTATAAATTCAAGTTCGTCTACGCTTTAACGTAATTTTTGTTTCGAAACGAGTCGGGTCAATTATATAATGTTTTATTTTTATGTACGTTTTGAGTTGGACTACGCTTTGACGTAAATTTTGTTTGCAAAGAAATCAGGTCATAGACTTGGGCTGACTTTCAACCAATTCCCTTTTGGATGATTATTTAGATTTAACCCGTTTGAGATAAAACACAACCCAAATCGACTCTCTTAGCCGATAATTATGTTTATATTTATGGTGTCCATAGTTATTTATAGTATTGATGTATTTGTATTATTATGGGATTGTAATTCCTTATTAGAGTTAGGGTTAATCTTTGTATCTCTCCCTATTTAAAGGGTTTCTCATCATAATAGATAGACATACAGAATTACAAACCATGAACACTTTCATGGTATCAGAGCCTCGGTTCTGATTAGCCCTATCTCTCCCTACGAAACCCTATTTTCTCCTTCTTCTTTTTCGCAAACCTGCAGCCCTCTGTTTTTCGGTTCTGTTTCTCTGCAGCCGGCCCTACACCCTCTCCTCTGCGCTATCAAAACCTGCTGTCCCCCAACCATTCTGTTTTTTTTTTCGATAATCTACTGCTGCCATCATGCCAAAGTCAGATGACAGCCCTTCTCAGCCCGACAAACCTGCAGTCACACCCCTTCACCCTGCATACACTGTCACCAATGTTCAGTCCAAGATTCGGACCCTTGATGGCACCAAAGTAACATATTCCCAATGGGTCAAGCTGTTCACCTTTCATGCCATCGCTTACAAGGTTCTAGACCATATCGATGACACCCAAAAACCAACCAAAACTGACCCTGATTACGAAACCTGGAAAGAAATCGATGCTTTGGTCTCTCAATGGATCTATAGCACGATATCCGATGACTTGCTGGGCACCGTCCTTGACACCACCGCTTCGGCTCGAACCACTTGGCTACAACTTCAGAAAAAATTCTTGGGAAACAAGCAAGCCAAGGCAGCAGCTCTGGAGACTCGTTTCGTTAACCTTACACTCGCCTCATGTGCCTCAGTCGATGATTATTGCCAACAGTTGAAAGAACTAGCAAACCAGCTCTCGGATGTGGATCAACCTGTTACTGAGAGCCGAATGGTACTGCAGTTGGTCAGAGGTCTTTCAGCCGAATTTGACACCACTGCCCAACTAATTCATTCACAGCAGGCCGACTGGGACACGGCCCGTACTATACTTAATGATGAGGTTATTAGGTTAGAAGCTCGGAAACAACAATCCTCTTCGGTCCTCTACACACCCGCCCCTACAAACCACACCACTAATCAGCAAACACCTGCTCACTCTTCAGAAAATAATCAACAGCAGCAGCAGCCTCCCTCGTATAGGGGTAGAGGCCGCGGACGTGGTCAGGGCTACCGTGGACGTGGAGGAAGAGGAAGAGGAAACAGGGGTCAATCACCTCCAACACCTTGGAATTTTTTGAACTACACGGGACAGCAGCAGCAATTCCCACAGTGGGCGTGGTGGTCCACCCCCCCGTGTCCATACCCCACTCAGAATACATGGAAACCCAACCCGACCCCACAGCATCCGTCAGCAAATTTTGCGGGTCAGCCACATCCGGCCCCACCCCCATACGGGCATTCACCTTCGGGTTTCGATGCTCTCAGCCCCTCGGATCTCAGTGCAGCCTTCCAAACAATGCAGTTACAATATCAAGATCCGAATGCTGTGATGGACACTGGAGCAGAACAACATGCCACGGAAAATCGAGGTATGATTCCTAATTTGAATTCTAACGTAAATACTAAATTAATGGTTGGTAATGGCGAACTTATACCTATTGAGGGATCCGGTACTGGCTACCTTCCTATTTACAACCGAACATACATTTTACCAAATATCCTTTATACCCCAAAAATCATTAAAACCCTCATTTCAGTTCGCCGTTTCACCCGTGATAACCATGTATCCATTGAATTTGATCCTTTTGGTTTTTCCTTGAAGGATCTCACAACGGGGCGTCTGCTTTCCCGCCACAATAGCACCGGCAACCTCTATCCCATCACTCCACCAACGCTACCACCACAAGCATGTTTTCTCGCATCTACAACTTTGCCTTGGCATGATCGTCTTGGACATCCAGGGACTCAAGTTTTAGATGTTCTTAGCAGACGTTTTGGTTTTTCATGTACCCATAATAAAGTTTCTAATTTATGTCATTCTTGTCAACTTGCTAATAGTAAACGTTTACCGTTCTTTGAATCTTCTTCCTTTACATTTGCACCCTTTGATATTATACATTGTGATTTGTGGACATCTCCCATAACCAGTAAAACCGGATATAAATATTATATGGTGCTAGTTGACAATTTTTCAAACTTTATTTGGGTATACCCTCTTAAATACAAATCAGAAACTTTTCCTACATTTGCTAAATTTCATAAACTCATTGCCACCCAATTCAACAGAAATATCAAAACTTTCCAATGTGACCTAGGGGGCGAATTCGATAATAACGCCTTCAAACAATTTGCCCATCAACATGGACTTTTGTTTCGCTTTGCGTGCCCTCAAACGTCATCTCAAAACGGGCGTGCCGAACGCATGATTCGCCGTCTCAACGACATCATCCGTTCCCTCCTCATCCATGCCCACCTGCCTCCTATTTTTTGGGTCGAAGCCCTCCACACCGCCACTTATTTGCACAACATTTTACCCACAAAACGCTTAAACTACTACACACCTACCTTTGCACTATACCTACGACACCCGACCTACGATCATCTTCGTGTGTTCGGGTGCGCGTGCTACCCAAACACCTCCGCCACCCAACCACATAAGCTTCACCCACGCTCCGTTCGGTGCATATTCCTCGGTTATCCTCCCGATTTCCGAGGGTATCGGTGCTTCGACCCCACAACCGGGAAGGTCTCCATATCACGCCATGTAACGTTTGACGAACACACTTTTCCATACACCGTTCCTACCCCTACCTCTTCCTATAACTTTTTTGATGATATTCCTCCCGGTTTCTCCTTTTCTACACCCATTCCCACCATCCCGCTGGCATCTTCACACTCCACATCTCCTTATCCTCAGCATTACACCCGACGCCCTAAACCCAACACTGCTGCCCAAAATCAGCAGCCCATACCAGCCCCCCTACAGCACTATACCCGCCGTCCTAAGCCCAACACGGCTGTCCAAAATCAGCAGCACCAAACCGCCCCCCTTCCGCCCAACCGGGCAGCTTCACCGCAGCCCCAGCAGCCCTCCCACACTATCCCGACCCAGCCTATTTCCGACCCACCTGCCCCACCTCACCCGCAACCTGCTCAAACCGTATACAGGCCCACGGTTGCCCCTTCTGTGAACACACATCCTATGACGACCCGGTCTAAAGCCAAAACAACCCTCCTTTCCACCACCATATCACCAATCCCAAAATCCTACAACCATGCCTTTACCGACCCTCATTGGTTAAACGCCATGCAAGCCGAGTTTAGTGCTTTACAGCAGAATGAAACTTGGGAACTCGTACCTAGACCTATTGACAGACCTGTTATTCGTTGCATGTGGCTATTTCGCCATAAATTTAAGTCAGATGGTTCTTTGGAACGTTATAAGGCACGGTTAGTCGTTAATGGTAAATCACAAACTGTTGGGGTGGATTGTGAGGACACATTTAGTCCGGTTGTTAAGCCGGCTACCATCCGGACCGTCTTATCCATTGCAGTTTCCCGCTCTTGGCCCATCCATCAGTTGGATGTCAAGAATGCTTTTTTACACGGTCATCTTAATGAAACTGTTTTTATGCATCAGCCACCGGGATTTGTGGATCGTAGATATCCTAACTTTGTTTGCAGGTTAAAGAGGTCGCTTTATGGTCTGAAACAGGCACCACGCGCGTGGTATACCCGCTTTGCCACGTATGTTATGTCTCATGGTTTTAGTAACAGCAAGTGCGACAATTCATTGTTCATCTATACACGAGGTTCTCAAACCGCGTATCTATTGCTGTACGTCGATGATATTATTTTAACGGCTTCTTCAAATGAGTTATTACAGGACATTATCAACAAACTCTCTCGAGAGTTTGCCATGACAGATTTAGGCCCTCTACATCATTTTCTGGGTATTAAAGTAACACGCAGTGACCGTGGCTTATTCTTGGATCAATCTCAATATGCCAAGGATATTATTTCTCGTGCGTCCATGGACGCGTGCAAACCTTACACCACTCCGGTCGATTTATCATCTAAGTTGAGTGCCACAGATGGCCCTCTGTTTCATGATCCAACGTTGTACCGAAGTTTGGCCGGAGCATTACAATATCTTACCTTTACTCGACCGGACATTAGTTATGCCGTGCAACAGGTCTGTCTCTTTATGCACGAACCACATGACCCTCATTTTGCCTTCATGAAGCGTATCTTAAGGTACATACATGGCACTCTCGATTATGGTATTCGTATCATCCGCTCTAATAATCATTCTTTGGTAGCATATTCTGATGCCGATTGGGGGGGATGTCCTGACTCCCGTCGATCCACCAGCGGTTATTGTGTTTTTCTCGGGGATAATTTGATTTCTTGGTCCTCCAAGCGCCAGCCTACTGTATCACGATCTAGTGCTGAGGCGGAATATCGAGGAGTAGCAAATGCGGTAGCCGAAGCTACTTGGATTCGTAACCTGCTTTTGGAATTACATTTGCCTTTACGTAGTGCTTCGATTGTATACTGTGACAATGTCTCTGCTGTGTATTTATCAGACAATCCGGTCCAGCACCAAAGAACGAAACATATTGAAATCGATATTCACTTTGTCAGGGAAAAGGTTCGAGTTGGGGACATTCGAGTTCTTCATGTCCCAACGTCTCTCCAGTATGCCGACATCTTCACAAAGGGACTTCCTCGTGAGCTGTTCCAGTCTTTTCGTTCCAGCCTGAGCGTTTGTCCTACGCCCGCTCAGACTGCGGGGGAGTCTTAGCCGATAATTATGTTTATATTTATGGTGTCCATAGTTATTTATAGTATTGATGTATTTGTATTATTATGGGATTGTAATTCCTTATTAGAGTTAGGGTTAATCTTTGTATCTCTCCCTATTTAAAGGGTTTCTCATCATAATAGATAGACATACAGAATTACAAACCATGAACACTTTCAGACTCATGACTCATCATAAGTCAATGGGTTGACACTGCCACTTGTACGTCTTAGTTATAGCTATATGCCTGTACATGACCCATATCATGAAATTATTTGTTGTGTAGCGTGAAGAACTTCGGGCTGATATCGTGGACCAGAAGGAGATGTACAGAGAACAAGTAAACACTATTGTAAATAAGGTATTTAATTCAGCCATCAAGGTTACAATTTACATTAAACTATACATCACTAACCGAAAAAAATGTTAAATATTTTGCCCGATGTTTGATCTTTTGTAGCTCCAGGTGTTGAGTTCATCAATTGGTGCTGCTTAAAGGAGAGGTCAGTTCTTAAGGGTGCAAAAATATACTATACATTATTACAGTAAAATCATTGTTTTACCCTTCTTTTTTCCCTTGATGAAAGATCTTGTATTTCGAATGATTAGTATTTTTGTTAAATGAGTTTTTGAGAGCTTTCATGGCTGCTCATATGTTCTGTAACTTCAATTGATTTAACATACAGGATTATAGATTTTTTTTTTTTACTATTTTGACTTTTAGTGGCAACTTCTTTCGCGGCGACATCTGCTCTTTAGCGACGGAGCATTAGCGGCGACCCTTTAGCGGCGACAAGTCTATTTTTCCTGTAGTGGGAGTGTAAAAATTATAAAACTTCAAACCCAAATATGTGAATTTGTTGCCTTACCAATGAAAGAAAATGAATCAATAGAGGATTTCGTTAAGCGAACAACAATCATAGTGAATCAGTTACGGTTAAATGAAGAAAACATAACTGAACAACGCATTGTTGAGAAAATTTTCAGACTCTGACGCGTACATATGAGTCAGTGGTTGTTGCCATCGAAGAATCCAAGGATCTAAATATCATGTCTACTTCAGTCGCATGAATTAAGACTAAAACAATATGATGATACTCCGACGGAACAAGCCTTTCAAGTACAGGGTAACAGTTTTGATCGTTCAAAACAATATAGATCAGAAAATGCAGGAAGAGGACGAGGCAGGAAGAGGAAGGTTTAATAGTCAAATACGGTGTTACAATTGTTAGAAACTGGGACATACGGCACGTTTTTGTCAAAGAAGGGATGAAAATGAGAAAACTAATAGTGCACTCAGAAAAGGGGGCTGCCTTCCGTGCGTCCCCTCTGCCTTGCGTTCACTCTCAGCCGTCAAACTCCTCTGTGGTATGCCAAAAAAAACTCCCAAAGAACATATATGGATCTGATGAGCAGCCTCCTTGAATGAATATTGCGGCTGAGATTAATGTTTTATATATCAAGACCTATATTGGCCAACTTCCTTTTGTTAACCCCAAAGCCCAGAAAAAAAGATCTTGAAATAATACTCCTAAAAACTCCCAAAGAACATATATGGATCTGATGAGCAGCCTCCTTGAATGAATATTGCGGCTGAGATTAATGTTTTATATATCAAAACCTATATTGGCCACTTTCCTTTTGTTAACCCCAAAGCCCAGAAAAAAAGATCTTGAAATAATACTCCTGCACACGTGATATTGTTCCCCCCAAGAATATGCCTCATAATGTGTGTATTAAATTCCTTTTTAATTTAATGATATTGATGTAAGGCTAGATGGTATGGTGACTATCTTCCCTTGGAGGATGATCCGTCACCTAGGCGCCACATCATAGTCCTCTTGAGGATGGTCCATCGCACAAAAAAAAACAATGGAAATTGGAGGATGATCCTACCCTACTAATTTATTATTTTTTTAATCTTCCATTTTTTTAACATTTAACAAATAAAATAGGAAAATACTTTCATTAATATTAAAAACAATACATAAACTTAAAAAAAAATCCTAATAACTTAAAAAAAACATAAACTTATAAAAATCATCCACTTAGATGCTTCTTGATGATCTCATCTTGCAATTTTTTAATGTCGAGCGTTTCGGTTCGGGATAACTATCAACATCCATCGTCAATATTTTCCACTCCTTGAACCGAACCTTATCATCGGACAATCGTAGCTTTTCTCCCGCCACGAGTAACTTTTCTTCGATCGTCTGTTCCTTCGCCCTCGCCTTTTGGACCATGACCTCGATGTATGTTTTAAATTGCGTCATAAACTTCTACATCTTCGGATCGACCTTTTGCTTTTCTTTCTTTGACGCCGCCTTTTTCTTTGATTTGTCCCGGCCCGGGGGACGTTCCGCTTCCATTACAGCGTACTCTTCTTCATCGAACTCGGCGTGGTCGTTTAAATTCATGTGACATCTCGCGTCCGATCTGCCGGCGCTATAACTACCTGTCTCCGAGGTTCTTTGACGTTTTGCCATCTCCACCTTGTTCGGAACCGGCGCCCACTTTGGGGCCGTTCGCATAACTTCTCACGCCCGAACGTGTGCGAACATGGTGTGATGGTTCTGCTTCTAATTTTCCAATGTCTTTTTGAAGACATCCTCGTCGCTCATCCCACTACGACGCCCACTTGAATATATTTTATTATATTCTTCCGAAACCTTGTTGATGAACCCGCTAATTTTTCGCCACTTAGAAGACACCGAGTCGACATCCCGATACGGTCCTTGTTCCATTAGCTCAAGAAACTTCGCCAAAACCGATTTCCAAAACCCCTCACCCGTTTGATTGTTACTTATATTGGACAAAAATATATGTTACTAAAATTAAAAAAATAATACTACAAAGTATATACTTTAAAAAATGCAAGTTATTTTTACGTACCTTTAATAGGGTGTGTGGACGAGCCTATATAAGCCTTCGCTAAGGCTTCTTCCTCGAGTTGCATCCATTGTATTGGCTTGGGTTTGGACGGTTGGCTTTGCTCACCCGCAACTTGCTTGCCTTTTTTCGTTTGTTTGTTTGTTTGCGGTTGGGTCTCTGGAACAACTTCAACAACATCTTCGTCGGGTTTGGTTCGAATGGGTTTCGATGGTTGTTCGGGTTGAACGGGTTGTACGGGTTGGATATTAAAAGGATTACGCATCATCAAGTGTTGTATGGCTTGACTTTGTTGCGTGTTCGCAAAAACATTCGGTGAGTTTTGGAAAGCGGCAAAAGCGTTTGCGGAAAATTGGCTAAATTGGTTCGGTTCCATCGTGGGATAGTACCCCGGAAACAAAAATACATTTGGGTTGTTCGGGGGGTTCGGGTTGTTCGGGTTGTTGGGGACGTTCGGTTTGTTAGTGTTGAAGGGATCCATGGTAGAATATTTTTTATAAAAAGGGAAGAGGTTTAAAAAAATTAAAGAGAGAGATGAGGTTGTAGTGGGTGAAAAGTAGTGAATATATATAATTTTTGGTTGGATTTTGGTATAAATTTGAAATATATCTGTTTGTAAATTTGAAATTGGAATTTTTTTTAAACAGTCTAATGCATGGGAAAAGGCAAAATTTTTGTCTTTTAGTGCTTCGTCTCCAACGTCTAGTACTCGACGGGGACGACGAGGACAGGGGGCGGTGTTGATGCAGATTTTGTGTCCGATGCTTGTCGAATAGATTAGTTTTATTTTATGCTGAATTTGTAATAGTTAGTGAAACGGTCAAGCGAACGTGTATAGACCCGCTCGTTTGAAGTGGTCAAACGAGAGGGTTGTTGGTTTGACTGTGTGTGTGTGTTGCTAGACAAAGTTGCTGTGTTGTCATTGGTGTCGAAGGATAAGGCATCGAAGGATTATGAATATCCTTCGATGAGCTCGAAAGATACCCATCGAAGGATGGACCTCGAAGGATATCGAAGGATATCATTCGAGGTATGTGAGTATCTTTCGAAGACTGTCTGATCGAAGGATGATGTTTCGACCAGTCAGTCTGATCCTTCGACCTGCAGTGTTTGTTTTGGTATAAATACCAACACTTTGTCATTTGCAACATAAGAGTGAGAGCACAAGTGTGTGCTAGAGAGAGAATGGAGGTCTGAGACCTCACCGGGAGAAATCACCACTTGGTTTCTCCCCGGATGTATACTTCTTTGGTATTAGTTCGATTGTCATGTAACCGGGCCGACTTGTAATGTTTACTACCGGATTAATACAAAGTTTGTTATGTTTATCCTCTCTTATCTCTTCCATCTTTGAACATAAACAGAAAATCACGGTTTCGGTCCCGAAAACTGGACCTACAATTGGTATCAGAGCCATGGTGCCCGATTTAGTAAAACTAACCGTTTACTAAGTCACATGTGCTCTAGATCTGTGATTTTTGTGGGTTTTTGTTCAAGATGTAAAAAGGTGAAAATGAGAAAAACCCAGATCTGGACCCGGATATCCAGATCTGTGCTAAACCGGGTGTTGGGTTTTATGTTTTTCTCTAAAATACTCAAGTTTTCTTCATCAAAACAACGTGTACAAGTGTTTTCGGTCAGATCTGCAGATGAACAGTCCTCCGTGTTCTTGATGTTCTTGACAGCTTAAAATTTCGAAAGATGCTGTTTGTCCTCGAAAGATTGAACAGTTTTTCGAAGGATGAAACAAAATTCAAAATTCAAATTTTCATGCTTCGAAATGTGCGAAAGTTGGTCACCTACCACATCAACTTTTCACCAACCTGTCGTACTTTCTGTCCTTGTGTCAGAACCATCGAAAGATATCTTTCGATCTCGAAAGATCATCCTTCGATCAAGGAGATTCGAAAGATGAACAGGAGTGCTCGAAAGATCATCAGTTCTTCGAAGGATCAAAAGGTTCTTCGAAGGATCAAAAAGACTTCGAAGGATCAAGTCTGAGGTGTACGAAGGATCAGCCATGTCCAACTTCGAAAGGTGTTCGAAAGATCTGTGACATGTGCTCGAAAGATGCTCGAAAGATATGTGACATGTGCTCGAAAGACTTCGAAAGATCATCTTTCGAAGCTGTCTTGGTGTTTATCTTTCGTTTGATGCAGATGTTTCGAAGGATCCAGGTGTTGTGGAATTTTATGAACTCAGACAGTGTGTTGGGGTTAATCATTTAATTCACTTGGAGTCGGGTCGGGTGTTCGCAAGGATTATTCATACCGGGCTTCAAAGTTTCAACATCAAAATTCGTACGGGATTTGGGAACACGCGGGGTGATGCAGCATGATGAACACAAGAGATGATGAAGACTTGATGTTTGAAAATGTGGGGTAGTCACGGTTACCGATGCAATGACAAATATGGTAACGCGACTATTATGGGCCAAACACAACAGTTCCGCTTGGTGGAGGGAATTGGTGAATATTTGACGACAGTTTCTTTGAAGTGGAAAGAATCTGTTAAGGTTTAGAGATTTTGCCAAAGAAATGGGGGGATACAAATTTTTTCATTTGTTGAATTTCTTCGGTAAAATTCTAAACGCAATCTCAGGTGGTAGAGTTTATGATCTTCTGGTGATTCAAACGGTTCAGCGTGGAATGTTTTGCACAGACACTTGAAGATCAAGACTTGATGCAGTTGTTTAAGAATGGAACCTTTATCATATGCCGGTTGGAGTTTTGGAAGATCAGCGGAAGATCGGTCAATTGATCCTTTTGAGGAAATTGCACAACACTCAACACGGATACGCGTACTTTGAGGGGGAAATCTTATACAATGAGCATCAGGATGCTACTTACCTGGATCATCGGTCAAGGGGGAATTTGTCTACACAGAGAAGATGAATACTTGGCTGAAGATTGATTGCAATTGCATTTTCAGCATTCGACAGCAACGGACAAGGGGGAATTTGTTGATGCAGATTTTGTGTCCGATGCTTGTCGAATAGATTAGTTTTATTTTATGCTGAATTTGTAATAGTTAGTGAAACGGTCAAGCGAACGTGTATAGACCCGCTCGTTTGAAGTGGTCAAACGAGAGGGTTGTTGGTTTGACTGTGTGTGTGTGTTGCTAGACAAAGTTGCTGTGTTGTCATTGGTGTCGAAGGATAAGGCATCGAAGGATTATGAATATCCTTCGATGAGCTCGAAAGATACCCATCGAAGGATGGACCTCGAAGGATATCGAAGGATATCATTCGAGGTATGTGAGTATCTTTCGAAGACTGTCTGATCGAAGGATGATGTTTCGACCAGTCAGTCTGATCCTTCGACCTGCAGTGTTTGTTTTGGTATAAATACCAACACTTTGTCATTTGCAACATAAGAGTGAGAGCACAAGTGTGTGCTAGAGAGAGAATGGAGGTCTGAGACCTCACCGGGAGAAATCACCACTTGGTTTCTCCCCGGATGTATACTTCTTTGGTATTAGTTCGATTGTCATGTAACCGGGCCGACTTGTAATGTTTACTACCGGATTAATACAAAGTTTGTTATGTTTATCCTCTCTTATCTCTTCCATCTTTGAACATAAACAGAAAATCACGGTTTCGGTCCCGAAAACTGGACCTACAGGCGGGATGGTGATTGGGTCGGCGCTGGGTGAGACTGTCCAGGGACGTTCCCCATACCGGTTAGCCTAATATTATTTTGCTAAAACAAAATTCTCCCAAGAAAAGTTGTCCCATGTGCCCGTATGACGACGGCTGATGGTTTGAAAGTAATAAATGTGTTTCCCTTATAACCTATTGTTGCCAACTTAATAACAAATCCCGTAATTGGACTCAGCCGCGCTACGCGGAGTAAACACAAGCCACCCCCGCGTGTCGTGGGGGTCATTTCCTTGACCAGCACGTTTTTCTTATTGACCGACATTATTTCTATGGCTCCAGCGCATCGCGGACCATTCCCGAATACCATCTGCGTATCACCTGGCTGCTCCAATTAAATTCCTTTTGTTTCAAATCTTGCACTTACTTGTCGAACCCTTTTTTCAACTCGCTTACTTTCGTTTAACCTCGTTTATAATACCTGTTAACTCACAAATATCAATACATTAAAAGTAGCGAAACCATTACGACTTAATGTATTTAACTAACTAAAAAACAACACTAATTAATGTAAACTATACATTTTTTAACCCGACATCAGTATATCAAAGTGAACTTATAATGGCTTAATTTAGGGTTTACTCATTTCACATGTTTTTAATGTCCATAGTTGATTTTGAGATGGCTAGACCTAAGAAAACACTGGTGTGTTTATGTTGAAGTACTTGTTACGTACGACACATGTTGTCAGATTCATGTATCAACTAACAGAGATATCACTTGACCACAGGTCTTAGAAAAACAAAGGCCCTAACTATCTGCACACCCAGTTTGCCTATCTGCACACTTAGGGTTTACATACGCTGCGTATTGGTCAATACGCAGCGCATAGGGTTACCTCAATACGCTGCGTATAGAGCTATACTAAGCGTATATAAACCATGGATTTCAGAGCCTTATTAGCAATCATTGCACAGAAAACAAGGGTCATATATGCTGCGTAAAGGTCAATACGCAGCGTATATAAACCATTAGATTTTTTTGGGTCACTTTGGTAGGTTTGAGGGATCATTTTTTCACAAATTTTAAATACGCTGCGTATTGACCTCTAAGAAGCGTATATAAAGGTCTGAAAATGTCTTTTATACCCTTATTTTGAGGCTATACGAAGCCAAATACAAGGGTAGTTGTGTCATTTTTGTCTCATACGCTGCGTAGGGACCTCTAAGGAGCGTATATAGCTCCATTTTTGTATTTTTTATTGTGTATTCCTTTGTTTATTTATAAAAAAAAAGTAAATTAATTGTGTGTATTTTGGGGTATTTCCATGTTTATTTATAAAAAAAGAATATTATTAAAAATAATACAAATATTATGAATTATAAGAATTAAAAATAATACAAATATTAGGTCCCGTATTGACTTCGTATAAGCCTGTAAGTGTGATATCGTATCGTATAGCGTCGTATAGGTCACATATTGACCTCGTATAAGCCTATAAGTGTGATATCATATCGTATAGGTGTAGTATAGGTCACGTATTGACCTTGTATAAGCCTATAAGTGTGATATCGTATCGTGTATAACGTAGTATAGGTCACGTATTGACCTCGTATAAGCCTATAAGTGTGATATCGTATCGTATAGCATCGTATAGGTCACGTATTGACCTCGTATAAGTCTATAAGTGTGATATCATATCGTATAGGGGTAGTATAGGTCACGTATTGACCTCGTATAAGCCTATAAGTGTGATTACCGGTTACCAAGACATTCATAATTTCGATTACTGTTTGTCCATTCTATTCAATTTGACAGTTATAATCATGTCTTCCAATTATGTTAGTAATCCGCTGTTTCGTGTCAAAACACCAAAACCCCATCATAATGAAGATAATGATCAACGGCTTCCGCCAACATTATTATATGTGCATGTACCCACGTAGAGTTTTTGTAAGCCTATATATAGGCCTCCTTGTTTAGTTAATAATAGTGTGAACCCTTTTGCTTTTATCACAGCAAGTTTCCTTCCTTCTTTGCAAGTTATATCCACACACGTAATACATACATTCGTGAGTTTTTTTTAAGTGTGTGTGCTAGTGGGGCCTGAACCAACAAACTCATCTTTTGTCCTTGCAAGACAGTTATCATTTAACGCACTTTACTTCTCCATAAGTTCTTCAAGTTCGGATTTCCTCTCAGAAGCAGTGGAGCTGGCACCTTGGTTTTGTGGACGTGGAAGAAATTCGGGTGGTATTGGATTGCTTGAATCCTTCCAATTGAAGCTGCGTTGGTTTCTCTGCCCATGGTTTCCTGGTTTTCAATGAAATCCACTTCCTTGGAGAAAGTGTGTGATAAGCATTCACATGTGTTTAGCTGGTAAACACTCCACCAGCTGGGCTACTCCACAGGATCCACAAGTTGCTTGCGCTGCAGCGAAACCATCAAGTCGACTTGCCATTGCTCCTATTTTAGCTTCCTTGGATCTGGTCAGTTCCATGAATTATTGCTTTCTTCATGGTTGTGGGCCAATTTTTCCAACAGTGCATAAGCATTCACATGTGTTAAGCTGGTAAACACTCCACCAGCTGTAGTGTCTATTGTCTATTTTGCTTGAGTGAACAGAGCATTCCATGGTGTGGACCTTTTCTCAGCAATTCTTTAAAAGGTTCCCATGCTTCCCATAGACTCGTCATCTTTCTATAACACATGAATCATGTTCCTCAGGTTCGTGGTTCTTGATGGTTGAAAGTTTTTTGTTAAGAACATTTTGAACCATAATAGCCTAGGTGGTAACGGAACCTGCTGGCAAGGAGCCTAGCCATGACCATGCTTTTCCATGTAAGTGTTGGGGTTGAACAAGGTTTGATCAGAACATCATCATCATTTAAATGATTCAAACGTCTGTTGGCAGCGGACATACTTGACATATTTGTTAGAAATATAAACTTAATTATGCTTATTTGTTTTTTATTATGTAAATTAACGATTAGTGACATATTAGATATGATAAGTAAGGTATATGTAATAAGCGGGTATTTAGCGGGAAACCGGATTTCAAATAACTGCATAGCAGTTACCCGCCAAAACAACCGCCATGACCTGCAGTATTTATGTCATTTGCCGGCAAATGTTGTCGGCATCAAGACAATTTCTATTACACAAATTGTCCACCCCTGTTAGCCTTTCTTTCGATCCATAATTTTCTGCATTTACTATGTCTACAACTCAAAATTATGTATCCGCTGCACATGGAAGTTCATATGATCAAGTTAATCTTGATCAGAATTTCCAACATAGTGGTATCAGAGCCACGAAAAGACAAGATGCAGAAATGAAACCGACCAACACCGAAATGCCTTGCCAACACTGCATAGATGAAAAGAATGAACGAAAACGACGATCACGAAGAGAAAGGCTGTGTTATTATTGTCACTTGCCCGGCCATCAGATTTACACTTGTAAATCTAAAGAAAACGATGAGGAATCTCAACTTATACGGCAAGCAATCAACAATGGTATTAGAACGCAAAAAGAAGAAGTTCATTGCCGAGAAGAAATGATAGTCACGGATACCGACGGAGGGCAATGGAACGATATCTGGTATGTGAATCCAACGTTTTGTCACCATTTTGTGAACGATCTAAATGTCTTTAAAAGAGTGAAACACATCATGGGGGTAGAAACTCGATCCGGAATGAATAATTTCTTATTCATCCGAGGAGTGGGGATAGCCGAAGTAAAAATGGGAAATGAAACACTAAGTGTTCCAAGTGTTTTCTATTCACCGGACATAAACCGGAATGTTCTAAGTTTAGAACAATTAACGTTACAAGGTTTTACCGTCCGGAGAACCGGTGACTCTTGCAAAATATTCCCAATGTTCTCATCTCCGGTGATGAACACAAAAAATGAAGTATCGGGGTTAACAAAAGAGGAAGAGTTGGGGATAAGGGAAAAAGAAAGGTTGCAAAACATGTGTGGGATAGATGATGAATTCAAAAACGATTATTTGAATTCATATTTCGAAACCCTCAATGTTTCGGATGAAACCGAGATCGATTGGAATCTAATGATCTTAAAATCATTGGAGTTTCATGAATTTAATGACTGTAAGGCTGTGTTAAGTATGTTAGACGATCGCGAATACGTTTTCAAGTACAAATATGAACTAAGTAAGAAGTTCGAAGAAATGGTTAAATGGTTTTTAACGGAATACTTGGGAATTACTCATAGACCGTTCCCTCCTTACACCAAAGACAATCACAAGATAGATCTAATGGATCTGTATGCATTAGTTGATAAGGATGGAGGATACCGTGAAGTAACAACAGAAAATTTATGGCCAATCATCGCTAAAGATATGGGATTTGAATATAAAGATGGTGATTTCATTCGTATAGTTTATGCTATGTACCTAGACACCCTCGAGTATTACTACAAATTCAAGAAGGTTCAGCAGAGAGTGCATGATAAAAGGATTATAAGTGAAGAGGATGAAGTCTCAAGAGAGGATCTCAAGAAGACGAACAGCCTGGGAAGCGGCCGACAGGGTGCTGCTGTTGATGTGCACGAAGAAATGGAACCAAATCAAGTAGCATTTTATGCAGGTGTGAGGGATGACAACTGGAATCAAATGAAGAAACGAAAGAAATTCGACTTTAATCAAGCGAGATGGGCCGTTGAAGAAGCAAACCGAAGTGTGATCAAACAAGCTCATAAGCATAACCAAGTTTAGGGGGTTATGTTAGAAATATAAACTTAATTATGCTTATTTGTTTTTTATTATGTAAATTAACGATTAGTGACATATTAGATATGATAAGTAAGGTATATGTAATAAGCGGGTATTTAGCGGGAAACCGGATTTCAAATAACTGCATAGCAGTTACCCGCCAAAACAACCGCCATGACCTGCAGTATTTATGTCATTTGCCGGCAAATGTTGTCGGCATCAAGACAATTTCTATTACACAAATTGTCCACCCCTGTTAGCCTTTCTTTCGATCCATAATTTTCTGCATTTACTATGTCTACAACTCAAAATTATGTATCCGCTGCACATGGAAGTTCATATGATCAAGTTAATCTTGATCAGAATTTCCAACAATATTTAACAAACAATAACGAACGAATGGACAGACAATTATCGAAGAGAATTGAGTGTCTTGGTACCGGTTAATGTTGCCGGTCCTTACATTTATATACTTGACAAACTTGGCGGTTAATTCAAGCGGGAAAACTGTCATTGGCAGTTTTGAATTACCCGCTTATAATATCCACCATAACTTATCACTATGTTCCGAGTTCTAGCTATCACAAACATAAGTACATATACATATCATAAAATTAAGTTTAATCGTTTCTTCTAATACTTCCCCCTAAACTTAATTACGTTTAGTAACACCCTTGAGAACGCTTGCATTTGCTTCTTCAACAGCTTTTCTTGCATGATCAAAATTGAATTTTCTTCTTTTCTTGTGTGCATTCCATGCTCCTTCCCAACTGTTTTCAGCATACAGTGCATACGATTCCATTTCAGTTGCCTTCTTGATTTCTTCAGCACTTGTGCTCCTTCCGAGACTGCATTCAGGTACATCTTCCCTTTCCTTCATTCTTTCTGATTCGTTGGCTCTTGTCTGCACATCTTTAAACTTATAATAATACACTAGAATATCTAAATACATGGCATAAACGGTCCGCATGTATTCACCATCCTTGTATTCAAAGCCCATGTCTTTAGCGATAATCGGCCAGAGATTATCTTCGGTTACACTGTTGTAACCACCATCCCGTTCCACAATCATGTACAGACTCAGCAAATCAACTTTCCTGTTCTCGGTCATCACCGGAGGTATTGGCCTAGTTGTTATGCCCAGGAAAGTTATAACAAACCAAGACACCATTTCATCGAATTTCTTTTCTAATTCGTACTTGTAATGGAACACAAACTTGCCATCCTCTAACATATTTAACAGATTCACACAATCTTTGAAATCATTGAATTCCAAAGCCCTTATGATCATAACACTCCAATCCGTTTCATCGGAGGAAACGTGTAAATCTTCAAAATAGGAACTAAGGTATTCCTCTTTATATTTTTCATTCACATCATTTAACCTTATCACCTTTTGTTTTTCTTTTAGGCCTAATTCATCTTCCTTCGACAGTCCCGTTATTTCGTTGACAGTGTTCTTGATAGGGGACGAGAACATAGGAAATATTTTGCAAGTATCTCCATCCTTTTTAACCGTAAAGCCTTGCATTGTTAACTGATTTAGACTGAGTACATTTCTATCTAATTCCGGTGTGTATAAGACACCCTGAATCAACAACTTTTCATTATTGGACTTGACTTCTACAACCCCTATGCCCCGCATAAACAAGAAATCGTTTTCCCCCGAGTTGGTTTCAACCCCCACTAAATGTTTGATACGCTTGAAAACATTTAGATTACCGGCATAGTGTTGTGTAAATGAAAGACTAACATACCATATGTCTCCCCACGTTCCGCCCTCTGATCCAGTCACAATCATCTCGTTCCTTTCTTCTACCGATTCCCTTTGTTTTCGTATCCCTGCATTTACCGCTTGAGAGATAAGTTGTGTGTTTTCATCATTCTCCTTTGATTTGCAGTCGTATATGAAGTGGCCTGGGCGATGACAGTAATAACACAATTTTGTCCCATGAATTTTCTTTTGCAGTCTGGTTTCTTCATCTTGGCAGTGTTGGCATGGAAGGGTTGTCACCGTGGCTCTGATACCACATGTTGGGGTTGAACAAGGTTTGATCAGAACATCATCATCATTTAAATGATTCAAACGTCTGTTGGCAGCGGACATACTTGACATATTTAACAAACAATAACGAACGAATGGACAGACAATTATCGAAGAGAATTGAGTGTCTTGGTACCGGTTAATGTTGCCGGTCCTTACATTTATATACTTGACAAACTTGGCGGTTAATTCAAGCGGGAAAACTGTCATTGGCAGTTTTGAATTACCCGCTTATAATATCCACCATAACTTATCACTATGTTCCGAGTTCTAGCTATCACAAACATAAGTACATATACATATCATAAAATTAAGTTTAATCGTTTCTTCTAATAGTAAGAAATTAAAGATACTTTAGAGCAATAAATGGTATTTAGTTTCATTTTTTTTCGGTGATCAAAATGTTAATTAGGTGAGCATCTCATATAAAAATATCCTAATGACCAAATCTACACATAACTATGTCTTGAGTGAAAACTAGTGAAAATAAATTATCAACAATTAAAGAAACAATTTAGTCATCACATGACTGGAAAGAGTGATCCACAAAACTAATTTTTATTTGTACAAATTGTTGCACAACTTATTTTGATTTGCACAAATTAATGCACCTCTGGGGCCAAAAATGTAATGAAATGTGATTAATATGTGGTGAGAATTTGTGTTTTTTTTTTCAGTCATGGACCTACGTTAAGGTACACAAATAAAAAGCCACAAATGTGTTAGACGGATAATTATAAGCTAGATTATATTAATATTATTGTTATGTTAGTTAATTATTAATTAGCCTAAGTTTTATATGGCGGTTACAGCCGCTGATATACATGTATATATTCAAACGTATATTTGTTAGAAATATTTAAACTTAGTTATGTTTGTTATCTTAATTATTTATCCCAAACTTATAAGTAGCTTAACGTATGTAAGTAAATGACTATTAGATAATATGGTTTGTAATAAACGGTTGATAAGCGGGACGAATGATTTCAAATAACTGTCTGGACAGTTACCCGCCAAAAACGAAACCGCCAAACTCTTATGTATTTATTCTTGTTGCCGGCAATATGATCGGATATCAAGACAGTTTCTATCATCCGAAATTGTCCACTTTTATTCTCTTGTTTTCTCCTGTATATTCTGCATCTTTTATTGATCTGAATATACATTCAAACATGTCTGCAAATTACGTAATATCTTCCGCTGCATCTGCATATTCTTATGCACAAGAAAAGAATGATCCGGAAGTCCAACATAGTGGTATCAGAGCCACTCCAAGATTCAATGAAGAGATTAAACCCACAGCAACATGTATGCCTTGTCAACACTGTGTTGATGAAAAAAATGAGAAGAAACGTCGAGTCCTGCGTGAAAGATTATGTTACTACTGTCACATGCCTGGACACCAGATTTATTACGTGTAAGGCCAAGGAAAACGATGAAGAGATGCAACTGATTAGACAAGCAATTAACGCCGGAATCAGATCGCAGAATGATGATGTGCACTGCCGAGAGGAGATGATTGTCACCGGTACTGATGGTGGACAATGGAATGAAATCTGGTATGTTAATCCAACATTTAATCATCATTTTGTGGGCAATATTGATGTTTTCAAAAGGGTAAAACACATTATGGGTGTCGAGACAAGATCTGGGATGAATAATTTTCTATTCATTCGTGGAGTGGGAAATGTGGAGATGAAAACAGGGAATGAAAAACTGCAAATTCCCAGTGTATTTTATTCACCGGATATAGATCGAAACGTTCTAAGTCTTGAACAATTAACACTTCAAGGTTTTATGGTTCGTCGATCCGGTGATTCATGCAAAATTTTCCCTATGTTCTCATCTCCGGTGGTGAATTCAATAAGTGATGTAACTGGGCTAACGAAGGAGGAGGAACTGGGAATAAAAGAGAAAGAGAGGCTGCAAAACATGTGTGGCATAGATAGATGACGAATTCAAAAACGATTACTTGAATTCGTATTTCGAAACACTAAATGTTTCGGATAAAACTGAAATTGATTGGAACCTAATGATTTTAAAAGCATTAGAATTTCATGAGTTTGGTGATTGCAAAGCGCTGATCAATATGCTTGATGATCGTGAATACGTGTTCAAGTACAAAGTTGATCTACAAAAGAAATTCGAAGAAATGGTTCAATGGTTTCTAAATGAATATTTAGGAATCAATTATAGACCAATTCCACCCTACTCTTTGGATCAACGAAAGATAGATCTGTTAAGTTTATATATGTTGGTTGAAAAGGATGGGGGATACCGAGAAGTTACTACCGAAAACATATGGCCGATCATTGCAAAAGATCTGGGGTTCGAATATAAAGATGGTGATTACATAAGGATCGTATATGCTTTGTACCTAGACGTTCTGGAATACTACTACAAATATAAAACGGTCAAAGAGAAAGTGCATGTAAAGGAAGTAATAAACGATGGTGCTGAATCCTCTCAACGAAGCCACAGGAAGACAAAGAGTGAAGATACGGGTTGCAATGTTACTTCAGGAGAGGATCACAAGGAAGCTGAGTCAACACAAGCTGCGTTCTTTGCAGGGATAAGTGATGATGACTGGCATCAAGTAAAAAGACGGAAAAGGTTCAACTTTAACCAAGCAAGATGGGCCGTTGAGGAAGCCAACCGAAGCGTCATGAATCAGGCTCGTTAACATAACCAAGTTTAGAGGGGTTATGTTAGAAATATTTAAACTTAGTTATGTTTATTATCTTAATTATTTATCCCAAACTTATAAGTAGCTTAACGTATGATAAGTAAATGACTATTAGATAATATGGTTTGTAATAAACGGTTGATAAGCGGGACGAATGATTTCAAATAACTGTCTGGACAGTTACCCGCCAAAAACGAAACCGCCAAACTCTTATGTATTTATTCTTGTTGCCGGCAATATGATCGGATATCAAGATTGTTTCTATCATCCGAAATTGTCCACTTTTATTCTCTTGTTTTCTCCTGTATATTCTGCATCTTTTATTGATCTGAATATACATTCAAACATGTCTGCAAATTACGTAATATCTTCCGCTGTATCTGCATATTCTTATGCACAAGAAAAGAATGATCCGGATGTCCAACAATATTCACATTTTGATATCATCAATTCATAAATATATGAACAAAATCTCTCGTTCTTCAAAACCCTAAATCAGAATTCTAACATAGTGGTATCAGAGCCACATCGATCCAATCCATGATCCAATCCACGAAATCATAAATTCACCGAATATGAATCAGATGCAAGGAATACAAACACAGATTCCCAAATTTACCAGACAGAATTATTACCACTGGCGTATTCAAATCAATGTTTTGTTCGAATCTCAAGAATTATGGGGTGTTGTTGAAGAAGGAATTCGGGAACTGGGAATAAATCCCACCGATGAAGCAACAGCGACGTACAGAGATGCAGTCAAAATGGACAAGCGGGATTTACATATATTATTTCAATCAGTGGGTGACACCATTTTTGAAAGGATTGCCCTGGCAAAATCATCGAAGGAGGCATGGAGTATTTTACACAAATCCTATCAAGGAGAAAACCGGGTAAAATCAATTAAACTTCAATCTCTTCGTTGTGAATTTGATGCATTAAATATGAAGGAAGGAGAATCTGTTGAAGATTATTTCAATAGAATAATCTTAGTTGTTAATAAATTACGAATGAATGAAGAAACGATTAGTGAACAACGAATAGTAGAGAAGATTCTACGAAGTTTGACTCGAAATTTTGAGTCGGTTGTGATCACTATCGAAGAAACGAAAGATCTGGAAAACGTTTCGACTGAAGAGTTGATGGGAATCCTTCAATCTCACGAATTGAGATTGAAGAGATATGAAGATGTTCCGATCGAACACGCATTTCAATTACAAAACTCAAGTCATGATAGGTATAATCAGTCCAGAAACGATACAGGAGGAAAAGGAAAAAGTAAAAACAAGGGCCGAAACTGGAATTCGGTTAGATGTTATAATTCTCAGAGATTAGGTCACACGGCTAAGTTTTGTCAAAGAAGAGATGACGGCGACAAATCTGATAATGTTTTAATACACAAAGATGAAGAAACCACAGATCAAGATGACACAATGTTCATGATCTTTAATATGGAAGAAACAGTCGAAGACGACTGTTGGTATTTAGATAGTGGTTGTAGCAACCACATGACCGGAAACAGAGATCTGTTTGTTAAACTAGATGAATCTGTAAAGAAGGAAGTTAGAACTGGAGATGACAAACGGCTAGAAGTACTTGGTTGTGGTGAAGTTTCGATAAAAATTAAGGAACAAGTTCGGAAAATACCAAGTGTATTTTATGTTAAAGGTTTGAAACATAACCTACTAAGCATAGGGCAACTTTTACAGAAAGGATATGTAGTACTCTTCAAGAAGGATCGATGCATTATTAAGGATGTAAATAATGAGACTATTGGAGACATTAAAATGACAAGTAATAAAATGTTTCCTCTACGTCCGAGTAGTGGTCTGAATCTTGCAATGACTATGACCACCAAAGAGACGTTTGCTCTATGGCATAAAAGATACGGACATGTTAACATAGACACTCTAGTCAGTATGGGAAACAAAGGGTCAGTACTTGGATTACCTAAGATCTTAAAGGACGAGAGTGTATGTGAAGGGTGTGTTTCGGGAAAACAAGCAAGGAAGGCATTCTCGAAGAAGGTCACATGGCAAGCTAATAAACCCTTAGAATTGGTTCATTCTGATATATGCGGTCCTATGAGAACAGAATCCATAGGAGGATGTAAGTATTTCATTACGTTTATCGATGACTATTCAAGGAAAGCTTGGGTGTTTTTTCTAAAGTTTAAATCAGAAGCATTGATTTTTTTCAAAACATTCAAAGCACAAAATGAAAGACAATCTGGTCACCTAATCAAAACACTAAGAACTGATCGAGGAGGAGAATACTGTAGCAAGACATTTCAAGACTACTTGAAAATGAATGGGATACGTCATCAACTAACGAATAGTTATACACCCCAACAGAATGGGGTAGCAGAAAGAAAAATAGATCACTAATGGAACTAAGCAGAAGTATGATGAATGTCAAGCAACTACCAAACTGTTATTGGGCAGAAGCGATAGCTTGTGCTACTTATATTTTAAATCGAACCATTACCAAGACAAGACCAAATCAAACACCTTATGAAGCATGGAATGGTAGGAAATCCAGCGTAGAACATCTCAAAGTGTTTGGCAGTTTAGCTTATGCTCATATTCCAAAACAACACCGAAGCAAGTTAAATGAAAAGATTATGAAAAGATGGAGAGGACAATATTTGTTGGTTACAGTGAACAAAGCAAAGGCTATAAACTGTATAATCCACACACCAACAAAATTGTTATAAGTCGAGATGTAGTGTTTGATGAAAGCAAACAATGGGTCATAAATTCAGGAAATTCGGAGGTTCCATTTATAGTATCCAACACAGATGTACATCAGACTCAAGGAACTGAAGGAGTAGATGTCGCACAAGGCGAGCAGACGTCAGCAGGCTCACCTGAGCAAAATGAACAGACGTTACAAGAAGACGAGGATCAGTCTCCAGGGACAAATCGTGAACAGCAAAATGAAAGCGAAAATGGAAATGTAACTGAATCTACACATCAACAAGAAAGTAATTCTTCCTCGTCAGATTCTGAGAATGAAGTTCTTCGAACAAAAGATCTACGAAATATATATCAGAGAACTAGGAAGCTTACAGAGCTGAAATCTTGCAAAAGTACAAAGAAAAACAGGTTGTTAATTTTGTTCTTTACACTAGTTCTGATCCCACATCATTCGAAGAAGCCAGGAAGGATTCAAGGTGGCAAGAAGCAATGGACAAAGAGATAGAGTCAATACAAAAAAATCAAACATGGGAACTTGTAGATCCTCCTGCACGACAAAAACCGATCGGTGTCAAATGGATCTACAAAACAAAATATGATGAGAATGGAAATGTAGACAAGTATAAAGCCAGGTTGGTTGTAAAAGGATACAAACAGAAGTACGGAATAGATTATCAAGAAGTTTTTGCTCCTGTAATTAGATTTGAAACAGTCCGTTTAGTGTTGGCTCTAGCAGCTCAATATGAATGGCATCTCCATCAAATGGATGTGAAAACTGCGTTTCTAAATGGAAAACTAGAAGAACAAGTTTATATAGAACAACCGCAAGGCTATATCAAGAAAGGAGAAGAGAAAAATGTATGTTTTCTCAAGCGAGCTTTATATGGCTTAAAACAGGCTCCTAGGGCATGGTATAGTCGAATCGATACGTACTTCATTAAGAATGAATTCAAGAAATGCATCTATGAACACACTCTCTACATCAAGAACACAAATGAAGGAAAGATTGTGATATGCTTGTATGTAGACGACCTAATAATAGCAAGTAACTCAATGAAATTGATTACTGAATTCAAGGATTCAATGAAAAAGGAATTTGAAATGACGGACATGGGTCAATTACATTATTTTCTCGGTATGGAAGTCACGTATGAGAATAGGAATATTACTCTATCACAAAAGAAGTACATGCGAAATCTATTGGAAAAATATAGAATGACACATTGCAACACAGTGTTAACAACAATGGAATATGGATTAAAGTTATCTAAAGATGATCCAGGAATTCGTAGATGAGGGAATGTATCGTAGTTTGGTTGGAAGTCTGATGTATTTAACAAACACCAGACCTGATATTATGTTTGCAGTAAGCAAAATAAGTAGATTTATGGAAAGTCCGAAGAAAAGTCACTGGGAAGCGGCGAAACGTATTCTAAAATACATTAAAGGAACCCAAGAATTAGGAGTTACATACTCTAAAGGAGGGAAGAAACATTTAATGGGTTCAGTGATAGCGATTATGCCGGAAATGTAGATGATAGTAAAAGTACCTCAGGTTATATTTTTCATCTAGGGACAGGTCCTATATCTTGGCAGTCAAAGAAGCAAAAAGTGGTGGCACTGTCATCAACGGAAGCTGAATACATGGCTTTATCCTTGACGGGATGTCAAGCCATATGGCTTAAAGGGATCTTAGATGATCTGCAAGGAAAAGAAGATTATACAATTCCAATATTTTGTGATAACAAATCAACTATATGTCTAGCCAGAGATCCAGTATATCACGGTAAAAGCAAGCATATAAGGGTCAAGTATCATTTTATTAGAGATTTAATCAAGAAAAGGGAAGTAATCGTTACATTCTGTGCAACAAAGGATCAATTAGCAGATATTATGATATATTATGACGAAGGCTCTCCAGCCAAAGGACTTAACAAGACTGAAGGAACTACTGCAAATGAACCTGAAATAATCAAGCTTACGGGAGGGTGTTAGACGGATAATTATAAGCTAGATTATATTAATATTATTGTTATGTTATTTAATTATTAATTAGCCTAAGTTTTATATGGCGGTTACAGCCGCTGATATACATGTATATATTCAAACGTATATTCACATTTTGATATCATCAATTCATAAATATATGAACAAAATCTCTTGTTCTTCAAAACCCTAAATCAGAATTCTAACAAAATGTTCCATATTAGTTTATCTATTTCCGGGGCTAAAAATATAATGAAATATGTTGTTTCCGTGTCATAAATGTTCCACTGAGCATGTAAGTAAATACATTTTAAGTTATTTAATCCGGGACAAAAGCAAGAATCTTGATTTTCAAAGAAGAATTAGAATTGTACAAATTAGGACCAAGAGCTTAGAGGTTCTATTATCTTACTGAACATAAGGATAGTTTGATATGTAACTCAAGTCCCATACACACAACTAATTTATATTAAAAGTACTAGCAAGTTCATTAGCTAGGCTGATGACTGATTAGGCATAAAACTTGATATCTTGATGTTCTTGCACAAAGGGCATTCAGAAACTTTGGTGTCACACTCTAAACATACGGAAAAGTGTCTGCATGGATAGCACACCATGGTTGCAGGCAAGGTATTGCAGTTCAGGCATGTGGTAACCTGAGGTTGCACCCTTGTGGCCAAAGATTGGCTACTCTCCACGCCAGAAGAAACTTGGTGCAACCTTCGGTGCATATCAACTTCCGGATGTTGTAAACGAGTCTTCAATCTGTCAATGCACTCTCGCATCTTTTTCTCCTTGTAGGTCCCTTTCCGGAGGATGACGAACCTAAACCTTGTTATACAAACCTACTAGCGAGTGCGGAATCCAAGCTAGTAAGCAAACCGAGATGAACCAAGTAGAGAAACAAACACACAAGAGTTCACCGATTAACACCACTGTATTAATACGTATGAAGGTTCCGGTTACAAGCACAATGTTTACAAATCTAACTTGCAAACTCTCACTATGTGTGTGTGTGTTTCGGACAGAATGCTCTCAGCTCTATCTTTCTGTCTTTGTGGGAGTGTCTCTCTGTCTAAATGAACACAACACACTGCATGGGTATTTATACCCATACACAGCAGGTCTTGCTCGAAGGATTCGATAGATGGTCCGAAGGATCATCTTTCGAATGCAATGCTCTCGAAGGATCAGCAAGGACCTCGAAGGATGATCCTTCGAGGTCTATCAGTCGAAGCATATCTTTCGAAGTCATCGAAGGATATTAAACATCCTTCGATCCTCAACCTTCGAGACAGACACTTTACAACCAATATATGATTGTTTGGCCAAGTCAAACCAGGAGGACGGTTGACTTGGTCAACTTACAGGACTGACACGGACATCGTTTACATCGTGACCGAATACAGACAAAGTACAGACACAAGTGCACCAACAAACTCCCCCTTGGCTGTAGCTTTGTCTTTATCTTCTATAATTGTAGACTCGTCTCGAACTTCGATGGTCTTTGGTCTTCGAGTTCTCAAAACTCTGATGTCCTTTCAAGTCTTCAATGTCGGAGGATCTTCAAAGTCTTCACGTCTTGAAAGCAGAGAGTGTATCAACAAACTACCTGTATCATGTAGGAAGTGTGTTGACAAACTCCCCCTTAACATAAGCTCCCCCTTGAGTTATGCTCGTGAATGACTTGATCTTTATGAAGTGAGATCCTTGTGATGTTGATGATGGCCAGCGGCAACTCGATCATCTTCATCTTTTGAGCGCCTTCTCGTCGTGTCTTCATTCCAAAACTTGTCATCGACCATGTTCTCCTAGCCTTTAGAATCTGCACATGCAAGAAATCTAAACGCGTAATGAGAACAACTGCTTGGAATAGTTAGTATAACCAAATGACACACGAATGACCATGTCATAATCAAACACCGTCCGACAGTTTGAAAGTTTAATAAATTTGTCAATTTTAGACTTAACTTTCAAAACTTGCAAAATTTCGACCGTTTATGAAGATTTAGTCAATTTGGTTTTCGTTCAGGTTTCAGGTAACGAAGACTCGAGCTCCAACATCGTATGATCGAAAATAAAGTAGAAATAAAATCTTTTTGGCTTTTACAAAGTTTATATTAAAACACACCTAAAATCTTTTTGGTATTTTTGAAACTAAAAGACAACAATTTAAAATCCTTTGAGTGTTATCAAACGACATCACCGCTAATGTCGTGCTGATATTCACCAAACGACGAAACTGTTTAAAACAAAAACAATAAAAGTTAAGCAGTAAATAAATATATACAGACATTCTTTTTGCGAGTTTCGAGGGTAAGAGAATCGTATCAGTGTACGGTCATGCCAAAACACTCTTGTTGTTCAGTTAGTTAACATTAAGATAAGCATCCTATAACAATTATCGGTATTGTTGTCCACTTAAGCTCAACTTATCAGATGTAATCATGGCGAGGAGATACGTTAAGGTATGATTTATACTTACCGACCGGTGTTCATCCACATCATGACACATTCCCGTATCAAGGTATGCACGAGATTTCATCTTACCGGTGAGTATACCGATTATCATCTGTTTGACCGTATAAATTGTGAGATACTCACTTATTTTGATTTGAAAACAAGTCCTATGTGATATAATCACTTATTGATGAGGAACTTGATTTTCATATGCATGAGGGCACAGGTGCAAGTCCGTGAACAGGTCAGTACTTCCGTACAGCAGAGAGACGAACTTGACACCCGGATAAATGTGATATTTTATCACTTATTTGATGGGACATGTGATTGTTTATCACTTATTGAGGTCGAATGCAGTATGTAATATGTACACGTATGTATAGTATCATGGAAGATCTAGACTTGCGTCCCCGTTATTTTTCGGTAAAAGATACAACCATGATACTCAGATGATAAGCAGCATAAAGACCGAATATCTCAGAACCTCGGCAATCTATCAAACGAAATTTCGGTACTAAGACCATATGCCAATGAATGGTTCTCACCTGATCTTCAGTCGATTAAGATTTATATCACCCTGCACACTTTAAAATGATTGTGAGCCTACCGATACATCTTATATAGAGCTGCTTATCGTTTTACACTTAAGGTTTAAAGAGGTTTGGATAGACCACTGATGTACTATCATTTTCTCTTTTGCTCTCCAGGAAACTCATTTTTGTTTTTCTATTGTTTTTGTGTTTTTGAAATTTTTCGATGTTTTTGGATTTTCTGATTTTTGGATTTACTCCCCCTAAAATCAATAAACTAAGACAAATTTAAAACACTCAAAGATATTTACAAAAATGATTTTCCGATGTTGGTTTACTCTTGCTTGACCTTAATGCCATTTACCAATAATAAGAAGTCAAATCTAGATTTGTCAAAAGCTTTGGTAAATAAGTCGGCACGTTGGTCATCGGTGTGGACCTTAACAACATCGATTAGCCTTTTCTCAAAGCAATCACGTATGAAGTGATATTTGATTTCGATGTGTTTGGTCTTTGAATGATGCACAGGATTTTTAGTGATATCTAAAGCAGCAGAATTATCAACGTAAATAGGAGTTGTTAGGAATTCAAAACCGTAGTCCCGCAATTGTTGTTGGATCCAAAGAACTTGGGAGCAACAACTTGAGGCAGCAATGCATTCAGCTTCGCATGTTGATGTAGCGACGCATGTCTGCTTCTTGCACTGCCATGTGACTAGGCGATTTCCTAAAAACTGACATCCAGCCGTTGTGGATTTGCCGTCGATTTTGCATCCGCCAAAATCAGAATCACTGAATGCGACCAAGTCAAAGTTATTATCCCTAGGATACCACAGACCGGTGTCGGGGTAAGCCTTCAAATAACGAAAAATCCTTTTGACAGCTGCAAGATGTGAAGCCTTCGGGTTAACTTGATATCTGGCAAGCAGGCACGTTGGGTACATTATATCTGGCCTTGATGTTGTGAGGTACATAAGGGATCCGATCATCGCGCGATAGTATGAAGGGCTAACAGGTTCACCCTTCAAGTCTGGAGTAATTCCGTGATTAGTTGGCAGTGGGGTACCAATGGGCGTTGCATCGGACATCTGGAACCGGCTCAAGATGTCTCCAACATATTTAGTCTGATGGATGAATATCCCAGACTCCGTTTGTTGCACTTGTAGGCCCAAAAAGAAATTCATTTCCCCCATAGCACTCATCTTGAACTTATCCTGCATGATGCGCTCGAAATTCCTACACAAAGCATCATTAGTAGAACCAAAAATAATATCATCAACATATACCTGTACCAGAAGAAGATCTCCATCTTGTTCTTTGATGAAGAGAGTACAATCGATAAGACCTCTTCGAAAACCATTCTCCAGCAGATATGTAGATAAGGTTGCATACCAAGCTCGTGGCGCTTGATGAAGACCATAGAGAGCTTTGTTTAGCAACCAAACCCGATCGGGATGGACAGGATCTTCAAAACCTGGAGGCTGTTCGACATATACCTCTTCTTCAACCACACCATGTAGAAATGCACTTTTGACGTCCATCTGGTAAACCTTGAATCCTTTGAATGAGGCATAAGCCAGAAAGATCCGAATAGCTTCCAGACGTGCAACAGGTGCATAGACTTCGTTGTAGTCGATCCCTTCTATCTGACGAAAACCTTGAACGACTAAACGAGCTTTGTTTCGAATAACCACTCCACGGTCGTCTTTCTTGCATTTGAAGACCCATCGAGTGCCAATCTTCTTGTAATTCTCAGGCTTTTCAACAAGCTTCCAAACACCAAGCTTGTGAAATTGCTGTAATTCTTCCTGCATGGCTTCAACCCAAGCACTGTCTTTCAATGCTTCTTTCCACGACTTTGGTTCTTCTTGTTACACGTAGCACGCGAAGGACCAGTCATTTTGTTGACCAGATTCTCTTATAGTTGAATACAAACCAGCATTCCGGTTGTTTCTCAGCTGATTACGCGTCTGCACACCGCGATGGACATCTCCTATTATGTTCTGCTGGGGATGGGTATCGTGAATCCTCATTTCAGGATTATCTGGCACACGAGCATTGATACCCAAGTTGGTAAGATTAAGATCAACAACCAACTCCACACCAGGAATGTGGGTAGAGGTGGATGCATTCCCTTCAGCAGTGTCTATATTCTGCGTATGAGGTGTATCTACAGAAGCACCTTGAACAGGAGCAGCTGGAGCCGAAGATCCTTCAACTGCATCATGATATTCATCATCTTCAGAAGAGTCATTATAATCAGCAGCATCTTCATAAACCTCATTTTGAACCATATTGTTGACTGACGAAGAAGCTTGCGGGTCAACAACAATAGGTCTAACCAAAGGCGAGACAGCAGCGTTGTCACTTTCCAACAACATCCTAGCCGCTACTGATTCTTCATCAAAGGTTGGCAGATTGAAGGAGTCAAATAGCCCATCATAATCGAACATCCACGGATCACCCGGAGCCCTAACAGGACTCGTGTACCTTTGAACCCTAACTTCGCTCCAAAGCTCAATCTTTTTGGTAGCTAGATTCCAAACACGAAAATTCGGAGTAGCATATCCAAGGAAGAAACCCTCGATAGCTCTTGCACCAAACTTTCCATCCGGCTCAATCATAGTACAAGGAGCACCAAACGGTTCAAGGTAAGAAAGATCCGGTTTCCTTTTCTGAAGGAGTTCGAAACAAGTCTTGCCATGTCTCTTTACTGTAAGAACTCTGTTTAACGTGTAGCATGCAGCCGATACAGCCTCCCCCCATAATTGAATAGGGAGTTCCGACTCTACTAACATTGTTCTTGCAGTTTC
This sequence comes from Helianthus annuus, assembly GCF_002127325.2. Taxonomy (NCBI): domain Eukaryota; kingdom Viridiplantae; phylum Streptophyta; class Magnoliopsida; order Asterales; family Asteraceae; genus Helianthus; species Helianthus annuus. The sequence continues at coordinate 95,423,768 of NC_035437.2, forward strand.
TATAATCGTCCGATTCTTCCTCTCAGCGACACCATTTTGTTGTGGAGTATAACGAGAACTGTACTCATGAAGAATGCCTTTAGAAGTACAAAACTCATCCATAACTTGATTCTTGAATTCGGTTCCATTGTCGCTTCGGATCCTTTTTACTTTCAACGAATAGAGATTCTCCAACATTGTAAGAAGATCCTTGAGGATGCTAGGAGTTTGACTCTTGTGTGCCATAAAGGATACCCAAGAAAATCTATAGTAGTCATCAGTAACTACTAAACAATAGGCATCACCGAACGTTGTTTTGTGCTTCATAGGTCCAAAAAGGTCCATATGAAGACGTTCGAGAGGCATGCTGACAGTGTTGATTTTCTTCAAAGGGTGAGACTTCTTTGTTTGCTTCCCCTTTTGGCACGAGACACAGATATCTTGTAGATGAAAACTTCTCACAGGCACACCATTCACAAGATTATTTTTCACCAAATGGTTCATTTTTCTCAAGTGAATGTGTCCCATTCTTCTGTGCCAGGATATAGACTCCTTTTCCGTGGCTTTTGAGACAAAGCAAGTGACTTGTGAAGATGTTGTAATCGCTTGGCTCATGTCGAGAATATAAAGATCATTAACTCTCGGAGTCGATAAGAGAATCCATTCTTGTGGAATTTTGAATCCAGGTTTAAGCACATAGCAGCCGGCATCATCAAAATGCACGGTGAATTTCTTATCACAGATTTGTGACACACTGAGAAGATTATGATCAATTTGCTTAACATAATTGATCTTATCGAAGCACACCATGCCATTTGAAATACTTCCTTCTCCAGTGATAAATCCGCCTTTGTCACCCGCAAAAGCAACATACCCTCCTCTAATATTTCTCACGTCGTATAGGAGCCGTAAGTCGCCAGTCATGTGCCTGGATGCTCCACTATCAACAATCCAATGACTATTAATAGATCCTCCTAGAACATCCTGCACATGTCAATTAAACACATCAGTTGAGAATGGGGACCCAAGCCTTAGTGGTCTTGGGTCGTCCCTTAGCATCACGAAACGTGAGCTCGATCTCTTGATGGTTTTCAAGAACAACTGCTCCCCCTGAATTGTCACCCGACTTAGGTAACCAAGTTCGTTTTTGCCTACCAGTTTTTGAAGATTCTGGTTTTACAGGTTGTGACACTCTTGGTTCCTTTTGAACTGTTTTAACTTCAGATTTTAAAGCTATTTCAACAGTTTTCATGTTTTTACGTCGTTGTTTAGTTTCTTGTTCTTTTACAGTTCGTTTATCATGTTTAGGTGAAACTGACCGACGTTGAGGGCGAACTGTTTCAGGTGGAGCTTTCTCAACAAATTTCTTCTTCGGAGCATTTGGGCAGTTTCTGATAATGTGCCCAATTTCTCCACATTTGAAACAAGTTCTCCTTTCAACAGACTTAGGAGAACTTGATCGACTACCAGATGTTGAACCTGTAGAACCTGAGGTACTTGCTCTTTCATCACACCCGTTTGTGTGTTGGGTGTAATTGTTATCACTGTTACGTTTCAAAATCTTGACTTGTTGTACAAAATCAGTGTTTGATTTGTTTTCAAAAGTCTCAATTTTATCTGTACCTTTTGATGCTACAAATTTAACATCTTTTCCTTTCTTCGTGTAACGAGCTCCTTTTGATTCAACCTTAGCCTTTGGCTTTGGAGCTCGTTGTTGTTGTTTACCCTTAGAAGCAGTAGGTTGTTGAGTGGTTGGAGATTTTTGATTACCAAACTGTTTTCTAATCTCAGCCTTAGGAATTGGATCACATTGTGTTACCACAATTCCCGGAAGTGTTTTTCCCAAAAATTTGTTTGTGTTGTCTTCAAAGACTTTGTCAATCAAAGATTTATTTACATTTTTAATTGGGAAAACATGATCTGAGTAGATTTTATTATCTCCAACCAAAGTATACAACACATTACTGCTTTTAACAGTAGTCACACCTGTCTTATCAACTTTGACAGGATCAATCACTTGCTTCTTAACAGATGGAACCTCAGGAGTATCAGGATCACAAAGGATGTGATTTTCTCGTGGAATATCTACTCCTTTCATCTTGCTAAGTGATTTATCCTGATCACTTACAGCCACTTCTGATTCATCATCCGATGTCTCATAGTCCTCGATAATTGGAGGACTTTGCTTCATGGATGATGAAGTTTCTTGTTCCTTAGAGGCTGTGTTTGAAGAATTGTCCGGTTTGAACCCAAGGCCAGTAGCAAACTCCTCACATCAAGAGGAACACTGGGCTCATACCGAGGCATTTCTTCCTCATCAGGCATCTTGGTATAGTTGTTCATCAAGGGGGGCGGACATTTATTATACCCTATGCCTTTCTGATTTCCCTTTGGTTGTTGAACATCGATGATGTGATCAAGCACAAATTGGGAGTTAGAATAACTATCCAATTTCTGTTTGATCGCATCATGTTCGCATTGGGCAATGGCTAATTGCTTTTTAGTTTCTTCCACAATGTTAATATATTCATTTATACTCACTTGCTTGTGGTAAACTACTTTGTTAACCTCGGACACATCTTTCTTTAATGTTTCTATTACAGATTTAAATTCTTTTTCATTCCGGGTTAAAGCCATGTTTGCCTCTTTGCGTTTCGACAGTTCAATAACCAAGTTCTGGTTATGACTCTGAAGCTTTTCTGACTCAAGCTTCATATCAGCACATGTTTTACAGACACTAGGAGCAGGAGGTTTAGAATTTACCTGACTAGAAGAGGCTGAACCGTTTGCCATAAAGGCATTTTGAAAAGAAAAAGGTCCATCTTCAGAAAATAGCTTCTCCATTTCCGTTGATGCAGTAGCAGCCTTCCTAATCAGAATTGATTTCTGACATTTAAGCTCATCAGCTTCATTCAGTAGATCCTGAATATCATCATCTCCTTCTTCCTTCACTCCAGGCTCTGAGTGATTATCCCCAGAAACAGAGCCTTCTTCATCCGAACTTCCAGAATAACCAGAACTGTCATCACTTCCAGAAGACTCTTCTTTATCAACATGCTCGATGACCTTAGCATACAAAGCAGTTCCACTTCCCTGATCACCTTCACCAAACTGCACTGACCAGTCACATCCTTCATCAGCTTGAACAGCCAAAGCCCGATTGTGATTTGTAGTTCCAGGCTGTCCCTGATTGTTATTCACTGCCACCATCCTCCGTTCACGGTTTTCTTGTTGGGCATTCACATTCGTCTGGTTTCTGAAGGGGTTGTGATTGCCGTGTTTTGTTGGTAAAGTGCACTCACGTTTGAAGTGCCCTTTATTACCACAGTTGAAACATGTAACGGCGTTGATATCAAACCCATACTTCGTATCTTTCTTTCCTTCCAACGAAGTTCTACCAGTACGAGCCATGAAGTCTTTGGCCCTTCTAACCGCACTTGCAAAAGCCCACTTAATATCCATCAACTCCATTTCTTCCTTGTCGATCTGTTGGTAGTCTTCATTGGTCATATTGATGTTTCCAAGTTGACCTGCTACCAAACCACAGTAAGCACTGACCATGGTGTTGATAATTTCCATATGTTCCTTAGCAACTTCAATGCTAAGGTGTGAAAGATTTGAATTGTCGACTCGGATTGTGTTAGGATTTTGGGGTTGAGGTTTAGGATTGCTTGCATAATGAGCTTGCTGTTGTTGTTGTTGTTGAGGTTGTGGTTGTGGCTGTGTTGGGACAGGAATGTAAGACCTCGGATTAAATTGAGGTTGTGGTGGAGCAGCTGTTGATTGAGGAAATGGAAAGGAACTTGTGTTGGAGACAAATGCAGTCTGCAGTTTAGGTTGCTGGGCTGCAGCTGCTCTTGCTAGAGCATCGAAACCCGGAAGATACATTTCTGTATTTTGAGGGGCGGGAGCTCTCCTGGCTTTCCTGATTTCTTCATCATTTTTGTGTTCCAGTTTCTGAATGAACTCATAGATGTTGACTTGATCTAGAGTTCCAGTATGCTTCAACAACTCAATGAAAGAGCTCCACTTTGGAGGTAAGGCGTCAGCAAACCTACTCACCATGTCTTGTTGAGTAGAGACAACTCCATTAGCACACATTTCACTAATCAAATGATAGAAACGTGTGGTCATATCATTCAGAGTCTCGTTTTCCAAAAACTGAAAAGATTCAAACTCTTTCTTCAACAAATCATGCCGAGACTTTCGAGCAGCTGCATTGCCTTCTCCTCTAGCTACTAAACAATCCCACAATGCTTTCGTAGACTTGCAGTATGAGAACTGATGGTAGATGTCTTTATTGAGTGCTTGAGTAAGTGTGGCAAAGGCCTTTTTCTCCAATTCATAAGCCTTCTTGTCTTTTTCAAGCATATTGGCATAACCCTCAGAAGTGGACGCAGCAGTCTCCAAATTTTCATTGAATGCATTGATAAAACACGTCCAAAGATCGGTGCTTTGCCCTTGGACATACGTGTGAAAACGGTTTTTCCATCATGGAAACTCATTCATATGATTTAGCTTTGGTGGACGATTGTTACTGCCCGTTTCGCTTTCACTGATCAAAAGGTTTTGAATGCTTTGACTTTGATTGGATACCAAAGCCCATTGACTTGGACTGATTGATGGAGAAGGTAACATACTCTTTGCCCAATCTGCAGCAGTGACTAACTCTTGATTGGATCGTGAGTCCAAACTCCAATCCCAGGGACTTGTACAGCTCATTTTGATCAAATATTAATTGAGGATCTACACAAGCACAAACTGTTAAGTGTACACAGACACAAATTGAAAGATACAAGACTTGTTCGAAAGATCAAGATTTGTTCGAAGGATCAACAGTGATCGAAACATTACTGTTGAGTTTCGAGCAAAGTCTTCGAAAGATTCACAATGAAAGATCCTTATCTTTCGAGCAATTATCACGAAAGATTCACAATTCGAAAGATATTTATCTCTCGAATACTGATCTCGAAAGATTCACAATGAAAGATCGTTATCTTTCGAGATGAATCCTTATCTTTCGGACAACTAACTTTCGAGAAGATTCCCTGGTTCGAAGGATAGATCTTTGACTTCGAAGGATGGGTCGAAAGATGATTATCTATCGAGCCTTCCTGGTCGAAAGATGGTCTTTCGATGTCGAAAGATATCCTTCGAATCCTTCTGACACAACTGAAAAAGGTGACAGGTTGGTACGAAAGGTGATAGGTTGTTGTACGAACTTTCGGCAGAAAGGATGTTCTGTCAACAACTTTTCACCAACCTTTTGACTTTCAAACAAGATTTCCCAAAAAGGCAAATCTTATCCAACAAGTCCAGTCACCGGAACACACCGGAAATATGGCCGGAAAAATCAAAGTCACTTAAAAACAAGTTTTCAAGTTACCCAACCCAACCTTGAACACTCCCGAAAGTTTAGAACTCGTTTTTCAATTTTAAGATGCAAGAAAAACCACCAAAACGGGTGCTAAACCTAGTGTCCAAACACACCAAGAACTCGAACAACCCGGTTTTAAACAAGGTAAAGAGCCAAAGCTCTGATACCACTTGTAGGTCCCTTTCTGGAGGATGACGAACCTAAACCTTGTTATACAAACCTACTAGCGAGTGCGGAATCCAAGCTAGTAAGCAAACCGAGATGAAGCAAGTAGAGAAACAAACACACAAGAGTTCACCGATTAACACCACTGTATTAATACGTATGAAGGTTCCGGTTACAAGCACAATGTTTACAAATCTAACTTGCAAACTCTCACTATGTGTGTGTGTGTTTCGGACAGAGTGCTCTCAGCTCTATCTTTCTGTCTTTGTGGGAGTGTCTCTCTGTCTAAATGAACACAACACACTGCATGGGTATTTATACCCATACACAGCAGGTCTTGCTCGAAGGATTCGATAGATGGTCCGAAGGATCATCTTTCGAATGCAATGCTCTCGAAGGATCAGCAAGGACCTCGAAGGATGATCCTTCGAGGTCTATCAGTCGAAGCATATCTTTCGAAGTCATCGAAGGATATTAAACATCCTTCGATCCTCAACCTTCGAGACAGACACTTTACAACCAATATATGATTGTTTGGCCAAGTCAAACCAGGAGGACGGTTGACTTGGTCAACTTACAGGACTGACACGGACATCGTTTACATCGTGACCGAATACAGACAAAGTACAGACACAAGTGCACCAACACTCCTGCATCACAAGCAGAAAGCCTCTAGACAATAAGTTCTCAGAAACTAGCAATGCATTAGGCAAAAAGGATAGAACTTGTTACCTGGATGTCCACAAGGAAGTACAACTCTTCTATGTGATGCGACACACTATCATCGACTGACTGCACTGGTTGCTGATTACCGGTTCCAGGGATGTTGTTAAGTGGATCAGGTTTGTATTGATTTCCAGAAAGAGTAGCGTCGTTGTCTACAAATAAAATTCCTCAAATACTTTAGATTTTAAATACATTGATATAAAGAAGACACGATGTTAAAAGATATCTAATCAACACTTAAAACCTGATGGCCCTCAGAACGTAACGCAGCGGAATCACCACATGAATCGGTGTTCATGATGTTGATAAACAGTATGAGAATGGATTGAAATTTGGACAAATGATGATGTGATAATTGTGGACAATTACTAGCAGTTATAATTGTCTTGGTACCGAGAGAATTCCCGGCAAATGTCTTAAATACATAGGAAGGAGAGACGGTTGGAGAGACGGTTGAGTTTGGCGGGAATAACCACCATTCGAAACCGACACAATCCACATGTCAAACCTCTTCGAATTTACACACATACATATAAGTTTATATATCCTAGAATTCGTTATATATAAATACTAAATTATGTTTATAATATTCTAACACTCTCCCCTAAACATATTCGAGTTTACGAGAGTGTTGAAGAACACTTTCATTAGCCGCATCCACCGCCGCTTTTGCCCTGTTGAAATCGAAGATTCTCCTGGCTTGTCTTCGTCTCTTGATCTCGTTCCAGCCATCATTTGTGAAAAATGCATAGTGCTCCTTTGGACTTCCAGCAACCTCTTGACAGTCATCTTCTTCTTTATCATCCTTGACGTCTTCTCCTTCACTATAGCTGCTCCGCTTATCCATCTTAGAAACCAGCACTTCCTTGTCTTCTGCATTATCCCCTTCACTGACTTTTGATTGAACGACGTTGAACTTATAGTAGTAAACGAGAACGTCCAGGTACATTACATATATGAGTCGAATCAACTCACCATCACTGTACTCAAAACCTAAATCTTTGGCCACTTTAGGCCATAAATTATACTCGGTTATACTTCTGTGCCCTCCTTCCTTTTCCGTTTCTAGGTACAGATCCAGTAAACACACTTTCCGAATATCGATGCATAGGCCGGTAACGGTCTGGATGTTATACCCAGTTTCTTTATCATAAACCATTCTACCATTTCTTCAAATTTTGTTTGAAGAATATACTTATACTTCCCGATATATTCATCGTCATCCATCATGTCAAGCAAAGCCTTACAATCCATAAAATCTTTAAACTTCAAAGTTTGAAGTATCATCACGTTCCAATCCGGTTCGTTTGATGATACTTCAAGATTTTCGAAATAACTGTTTAAATAATCGTTCTTGAAAGCCATAAACTCTGCTTCTTTATTCATCACTTTCTGTTTCTCTAAAATACCCATTTCTTCTTCCTTGGTTAACCCAGATTTTGTATCTATACTATTTATTCTATTTATTAGAGGACACTAAATGTAGGATAAAGTTTACACTTATCCCCAGAGAACTTAACAGTGAACCCCTGTGTGATTAGTTGATCATAACTTAAGACGTTCCTATCTATGTCTTGTGAGTAAAACACACTTTGAATACGAATTCTTTCGATCCCTGAAATTACTTCCGTAACACCGATACCCCTTATGAAGTAAAACTGATTTTCACCCGTGTTTGACTCTACCCCTTTCATACTCTTAATACGTTTGAACATGTTTAAATTTCCAGAGAAATGATTTTTTAGAGATTTACTGACATACCAAATTTCCGACCATAAGCCACCATCTGTTCCTGCCACAATGAATTCTGATTCCCAACTTCTTCTGTGTTCTTCATTCTTGACATCACGTTGTTGTACACCGGTGTTGATTGCAAGACGTATTAATTGAGTTTCTTCGTCACTTTCTTTCCTCTTACAGTTTGAAACTTGATGGCCCGGATTATTACAGTAGTAACATCGTTTTACTAGCCATCTTCTTCCCCTTCTTTCGTCTGCACAATGTTGACACGGAATAGTTGTAGATGTTGCCCTAAGATCGGAGTAACCTGATGCTCTGATACCACTATGATGGCCCTCAGAACGTAACGCAGCGGAATCACCACATGAATCGGTGTTCATGATGTTGATAAACAGTATGAGAATGGATTGAAATTTGGACAAACGATGATGTGATAATTGTGGACAATTACTAGCAGTTATAATTGTCTTGGTACCGAGAGAATTCCCGGCAAATGTCTTAAATACATAGGAAGGAGAGACGGTTGGAGAGACGGTTGAGTTTGGCGGGAATAACCACCATTCGAAACCGACACAATCCACATGTCAAACCTCTTCAAATTTACACACATACATATAAGTTTATATATCCTAGAATTCGTTATATATAAATACTAAATTATGTTTATAATATTCTAACAAAACCTTCATTGTTGGTGGTTCCCCGTCTTCTTCTTATTGGTGCCATTACAGAAGTAGTGAAAGAAAAGGAGATACGAAGATGCTATATGCTGAGAATTTGGTGGTGGTGTAGTAATATTGTAAAGGCAGTTGATATAGTGGTAACGCAAGCCACAGATGATTTGGTGGTGAGATAAATGTGATTAACATGAAATGATGAAGAATGCCAGTTGGTTACAATAATCGTGATACCCAGTAATCTTTACATTAAATTCTGTAAAATAATTCTTGATTGTATCTTATTATGAATTAGCTGTAATTGTAAATCATAGAAAAAGCCAAAAAAGATAGTGCAGTTTCCATCCAAACCAGGACACATGAAAAATGAAGACCACATGGAATTGAAAGAAGTAGTGAACAGATATTTACGTTAAGAATTTGAATAAGCATCAAAAGGATGACTATATTTATGTTAATTACCCATGATATTCAAACATTTTAACTTTTCTGGAATTATATACATTTAACTTTTTTACTTTATGTGAAAATCACATACTGTTTAGATATGACTGGAAAATACATAAAGTTATTCATGAGATAAAACTAAATTCTACGCAACAAAGGACTTGATCAAATTTGTAAGTGAGGTAGTGTGCTTTCATTCCGTGTAACTAATGCAGTATTGAAAGCAATGAAATGACACAGTTTGTTTGTTACGAGGAAAGCTCTTGATCCTTGGGGTTCTCCGGCATAAAACCGATTAGAAGGAGATTTATAAGTTAGATTCATTATTAGTTTAGATATAATACATGTTTAGTTTTATTATATTTATGTAACATCTTATTATAGATAGGGGGTGACGGTTATGATATGCATATCATATCATATATATATTTTGTAAAGACATATTCGTATTCACTAATTCTATCAGAACATCATTATTCATTCTCTTTCAGTCCCTAAACCCTAACACGAACAAGATTAATCCCAACAAAGTGGTATCAGAGCCATCACGATCCACGTTTTCAGTATCTGTTTCAATCATTTAAGTGATTATACAATCTCACTACAGAAAAACACAGAACATGACGACGACAAATGGAGGCATTCAAACCCAGATTCCAAAATTACTGGGACAAAACTATTATCACTGGCATATACCAATGAAAGTTTTGTTAGAATCACAAGATTTATGGTCAATTGTGGAAGAAGGGTACAACCAACTTGCATCTGGGGCATCAGAGAATGATCAGAACGCACATAAAGAAAAGGTTAAGGACAAGAAGGCACTGCACATCATTTTCCAAGCGGTAAATGAAATGGTGTTTGAAAGAATTGCTACATGTACAACGTCCAAGGAAGCGTGGAATGTCCTGCACAAGGCATATAGAGGCGAACAGACACTACAAGAAATATTGGCAATAGTGGCAACATTTTTAGCGACGACTTCAGAAAAGTCGCCGCTAAAGGTTCTTATCCGTGTCCAATGTTTAAAATCCATCCACAGCCGTTCGATGAAAACAACATCTGATGGTTCATGTTTTATTACAACTTGTCGCCGCTAAAAAGTGTATCGAAAACCTTTGGCGGGCTCATACCTCACTCAATCCCTCCCAAATCACACCACTCCCTCCCCCAAACCCTAGGCTGTCTAATGCCGCACACCACGCCAGACCACCTCATCTGCGACGCTGCATCATCTCTCCGAACAACCTCTTCAGCGTCGTCGGACCACCAGGTATCCTTGTTGTGTTTGATTGTCTCTATTTTGTATTATCTACACAAATTTCTTGAGTTAAAATGTCAAATTTCTGTAGTTAAATGTAGTATAGCAGGTTATTGTGTCGTTGCTGTGTTGTTCTTGACTTCAATTAGAGGTTAATTGCTGCATTTTTTTGATAAATAGGTTTAGAGCTAGTTGAAGTTAGAGGTGCACAATCGGGTTAGGGTTTGAACCCGAACCGGGTTCAAACTGGTTTGGAGTGAAGTCTAGAAAAGTCAAACCGGGTTGAGTGTGAAACCCGGGTTGGGGTTCAACCCGGGTTGGTGGTTTGTAAAACTTAACCTTATGAAATCAGTTTGGGTTAGGTTGGTGTCAAGTGTATTAGGTTGCTGTGTATTTCAGGTTTCAATGTTGTTGTTGCAGGGCGTGTCTTTTGCTCTGGAGTCGGTTTTGTGTCCGTCACCTGCTTTGTCATCCTCATCACTCAGAAATACAACATCAACAGTCATTCGGGGCATGCTCAATGACTATCAATCTGAATTGCCCCTCTGCCATTGATTCTGAGAGTGACTCAGAGGGCCCTCAGGAGTACTATACCGGCGGCGAAACAAGGTTTGCACTTTTTTAGTCACAAGCCCTAGCTGTATCATTTAATATTTTTTGTTTTGAATTGGATCTGTTTTGTAATCTATTGTTTGTGAGTTAAGAGAATTGTGGAAAGACTGTAACTTGGTAATTTAAGAACTTGAGAATTTAGTTCATACTAGAATTGAACATCTTTTGCATTAAATATGGAGGTTTTTGATCTTCTGTTACATAAGAACTATAGGTCACCTTGGAGAATTCATTAATTACATATGAGTACTTTAAATCTAAAGGGATGTGTGAATGTGTATTTTGAAATGTGATTCCTGCAACCTGATGAACTTGAAGCAGAAAAATAGTTGATTAAAGTTAGGGTAGATATCGATGGGTTATTTTATGTTTATCTCAATAATCAGTGTTCTTTTTTCATATTTAAAAACACTTCCAAATACGCTATAAATATGGTTATTTTATGTTAATCTCAATAATCAGTGTTCTTTTTTCACATGCTTTGACTTTCTTATAAATGTAATTAATATTTTTAAAAAGGGGAAATATTCATCATTTAATACCAGGCATCCATGGAATCCATTCGGGACTCTCTTGCTGAGGAGTTGGTTAAAATGACTGGAGAGGTACGTTTTTGATCAAATTGTTATCTTCTCAATTTTTATACACTCCCAAAAAAATTATAAAAAAATAACAACAGGTTATGTATTTTAATCTTCATCGTAGAGTAATTATTTTTTGTGCAGTGTGAAAAGTTACGGTCAGAAGTGTCTCAGCTGCCTGGCATGAAGGCAGAGATGGAAGCGTTAAGACTTAGACACGCGGCTGCACTCGATTCAATGAACGTGTCGGTATAAATTCAAGTTCGTCTACGCTTTAACGTAATATTTATGTACGTGTCGGTATAAATTCAAGTTCGTCTACGCTTTAACGTAATTTTTGTTTCGAAACGAGTCGGGTCAATTATATAATGTTTTATTTTTATGTACGTTTTGAGTTGGACTACGCTTTGACGTAAATTTTGTTTGCAAAGAAATCAGGTCATAGACTTGGGCTGACTTTCAACCAATTCCCTTTTGGATGATTATTTAGATTTAACCCGTTTGAGATAAAACACAACCCAAATCGACTCTCTTAGCCGATAATTATGTTTATATTTATGGTGTCCATAGTTATTTATAGTATTGATGTATTTGTATTATTATGGGATTGTAATTCCTTATTAGAGTTAGGGTTAATCTTTGTATCTTTAGTGGCGACAAATGGTACTTTTAGCGATGACAATTGTCGCCGCTAAAACTCTATTTTTCCTGTAGTGGGAGTGTAAAAATTGTAAAACTTCAAACCCAAATATGTGAATTTGTTGCCTTACCAATGAAAGAAAATGAATCAATAGAGGATTTCGTTAAGCGAACAACAATCATAGTGAATCAGTTACGGTTAAATGAAGAAAACATAACTGAACAACGCATTGTTGAGAAAATTTTCAGACTCTGACGCGTACATATGAGTCAGTGGTTGTTGCCATCGAAGAATCCAAGGATCTAAATATCATGTCTACTTCAGTCGCATGAATTAAGACTAAAACAATATGATGATACTCCGACGGAACAAGCCTTTCAAGTACAGGGTAACAGTTTTGATCGTTCAAAACAATATAGATCAGAAAATGCAGGAAGAGGACGAGGCAGGAAGAGGAAGGTTTAATAGTCAAATACGGTGTTACAATTGTTAGAAACTGGGACATACGGCACGTTTTTGTCAAAGAAGGGATGAAAATGAGAAAACTAATAGTGCACTCAGAAAAGGGGGCTGCCTTCCGTGCGTCCCCTCTGCCTTGCGTTCACTCTCAGCCGTCAAACTCCTCTGTGGTATGCCAAAAAAAACTCCCAAAGAACATATATGGATCTGATGAGCAGCCTCCTTGAATGAATATTGCGGCTGAGATTAATGTTTTATATATCAAGACCTATATTGGCCAACTTCCTTTTGTTAACCCCAAAGCCCAGAAAAAAAGATCTTGAAATAATACTCCTAAAAACTCCCAAAGAACATATATGGATCTGATGAGCAGCCTCCTTGAATGAATATTGCGGCTGAGATTAATGTTTTATATATCAAAACCTATATTGGCCACTTTCCTTTTGTTAACCCCAAAGCCCAGAAAAAAAGATCTTGAAATAATACTCCTGCACACGTGATATTGTTCCCCCCAAGAATATGCCTCATAATGTGTGTATTAAATTCCTTTTTAATTTAATGATATTGATGTAAGGCTAGATGGTATGGTGACTATCTTCCCTTGGAGGATGATCCGTCACCTAGGCGCCACATCATAGTCCTCTTGAGGATGGTCCATCGCACAAAAAAAAACAATGGAAATTGGAGGATGATCCTACCCTACTAATTTATTATTTTTTTAATCTTCCATTTTTTTAACATTTAACAAATAAAATAGGAAAATACTTTCATTAATATTAAAAAACAATACATAAACTTAAAAAAAAAATCCTAATAACTTAAAAAAAACATAAACTTATAAAAATCATCCACTTAGATGCTTCTTGATGATCTCATCTTGCAATTTTTTAATGTCGAGCGTTTCGGTTCGGGATAACTATCAACATCCATCGTCAATATTTTCCACTCCTTGAACCGAACCTTATCATCGGACAATCGTAGCTTTTCTCCCGCCACGAGTAACTTTTCTTCGATCGCCTGTTCCTTCGCCCTCGCCTTTTGGACCATGACCTCGATGTATGTTTTAAATTGCGTCATAAACTTCTACATCTTCGGATCGACCTTTTGCTTTTCTTTCTTTGACGCCGCCTTTTTCTTTGATTTGTCCCGGCCCGGGGGACGTTCCGCTTCCATTACAGGGTACTCTTCTTCATCGAACTCGGCGTGGTCGTTTAAATTCATGTGACATCTCGCGTCCGATCTGCCGGCGCTATAACTACCGGTCTCCGAGGTTCTTTGACGTTTTGCCATCTCCACCTTGTTCGGAACCGGCGCCCACTTTGGGGCCGTTCGCATAACTTCTCACGCCCGAACGTGTGCGAACATGGTGTGATGGTTCCGCTTCTAATTTTCCAATGTCTTTTTGAAGACATCCTCGTCGCTCATCCCACTACGACGCCCACTTGAATATATTTTATTATATTCTTCCGAAACCTTGTTGATGAACCCGCTAATTTTTCGCCACTTAGAAGACACCGAGTCGACATCCCGATACGGTCCTTGTTCCATTAGCTCAAGAAACTTCGCCAAAACCGATTTCCAAAACCCCTCACCCGTTTGATTGTTACTTATATTGGACAAAAATATATGTTACTAAAATTAAAAAAATAATACTACAAAGTATATACTTTAAAAAATGCAAGTTATTTTTACGTACCTTTAATAGGGTGTGTGGACGAGCCTATATAAGCCTTCGCTAAGGCTTCTTCCTCGAGTTGCATCCATTGTATTGGCTTGGGTTTGGACGGTTGGCTTTGCTCACCCGCAACTTGCTTGCCTTTTTTCGTTTGTTTGTTTGTTTGCGGTTGGGTCTCTGGAACAACTTCAACAACATCTTCGTCGGGTTTGGTTCGAATGGGTTTCGATGGTTGTTCGGGTTGAACGGGTTGTACGGGTTGGATATTAAAAGGATTACGCATCATCAAGTGTTGTATGGCTTGACTTTGTTGCGTGTTCGCAAAAACATTCGGTGAGTTTTGGAAAGCGGCAAAAGCGTTTGCGGAAAATTGGCCAAATTGGTTCGGTTCCATCGTGGGATAGTACCCCGGAAACAAAAATACATTTGGGTTGTTCGGGGGGTTCGGGTTGTTTGGGTTGTTGGGGACGTTCGGTTTGTTAGTGTTGAAGGGATCCATGGTAGAATATTTTTTATAAAAAGGGAAGAGGTTTAAAAAAATTAAAGAGAGAGATGAGGTTGTAGTGGGTGAAAAGTAGTGAATATATATAATTTTTGGTTGGATTTTGGTATAAATTTGAAATATATCTGTTTGTAAATTTGAAATTGGAATTTTTTTTAAACAGTCTAATGCATGGGAAAAGGCAAAATTTTTGTCTTTTAGTGCTTCGTCTCCAACGTCTAGTACTCGACGGGGATGACGAGGACAGGGGGGCGGGATGGTGATTGGGTCGGCGCTGGGTGAGACTGTCCAGGGACGTTCCCCATACCGGTTAGCCTAATATTATTTTGCTAAAACAAAATTCTCCCAAGAAAAGTTGTCCCATGTGCCCGTATGACGACGGCTGATGGTTTGAAAGTAATAGATGTGTTTCCCTTATAACCTATTGTTTCCAACTTAATAACAAATCCCGTAATTGGACTCAGCCGCGCTACGCGGAGTAAACACAAGCCACCCCCGCGTGTCGTGGGGGTCATTTCCTTGACCAGCACGTTTTTCTTATTGACCGACATTATTTCTATGGCTCCAGCGCATCGCGGACCATTCCCGAATACCATCTGCGTATCACCTGGCTGCTCCAATTAAATTCCTTTTGTTTCAAATCTTGCACTTACTTGTCGAACCCTTTTTTCAACTCGCTTACTTTCGTTTAACCTCGTTTATAATACCTGTTAACTCACAAATATCAATACATTAAAAGTAGCGAAACCATTACGACTTAATGTATTTAACTAACTAAAAAACAACACTAATTAATGTAAACTATACATTTTTTAACCCGACATCAGTATATCAAAGTGAACTTATAATGGCTTAATTTAGGGTTTACTCATTTCACATGTTTTTAATGTCCATAGTTGATTTTGAGATGGCTAGACCTAAGAAAACACTGGTGTGTTTATGTTGAAGTACTTGTTACGTACGACACATGTTGTCAGATTCATGTATCAACTAACAGAGATATCACTTGACCACAGGTCTTAGAAAAACAAAGGCCCTAACTATCTGCACACCCAGTTTGCCTATCTGCACACTTAGGGTTTACATACGCTGCGTATTGGTCAATACGCAGCGTATAGGGTTACCTCAATACGCTGCGTATAGAGCTATACTAAGCGTATATAAACCATGGATTTCAGAGCCTTATTAGCAATCATTGCACAGAAAACAAGGGTCATATACGCTGCGTAAAGGTCAATACGCAGCGTATATAAACCATTAGATTTTTTTGGGTCACTTTGGTAGGTTTGAGGGATCATTTTTTCACAAATTTTAAATACGCTGCGTATTGACCTCTAAGAAGCGTATATAAAGGTCTGAAAATGTCTTTTATACCCTTATTTTGAGGCTATACGAAGCCAAATACAAGGGTAGTTGTGTCATTTTTGTCTCATACGCTGCGTAGGGACCTCTAAGGAGCGTATATAGCTCCATTTTTGTATTTTTTATTGTGTATTCCTTTGTTTATTTATAAAAAAAAAAGTAAATTAATTGTGTGTATTTTGGGGTATTTCCATGTTTATTTATAAAAAAAGAATATTATTAAAAATAATACAAATATTATGAATTATAAGAATTAAAAATAATACAAATATTAGGTCCCGTATTGACTTCGTATAAGCCTGTAAGTGTGATATCGTATCGTATAGCGTCGTATAGGTCACATATTGACCTCGTATAAGCCTATAAGTGTGATATCGTATCGTATAGGTGTAGTATAGGTCACGTATTGACCTCGTATAAGCCTATAAGTGTGATATCGTATGGTATAACGTAGTATAGGTCACGTATTGACCTCGTATAAGCCTATAAGTGTGATATCGTATCGTATAGCATCGTATAGGTCACGTATTGACCTCGTATAAGTCTATAAGTGTGCTATCATATCGTATAGGGGTAGTATAGGTCACGTATTGACCTCGTATAAGCCTATAAGTGTGATATCATATCGTATAACGTAGTATATGTCACGTATTGTTCTTGTATAAGCCTATAAGTGTGATATCGTATCATATAGCGTTGTATAGGTCACGTATTGACCTCGTATAAGCCTATAAGTGTGATATCGTATCGTATAGCGGCGTATAGGTCAGGTATTGACCTCGTATAAGCCTATAAGTATGATATTGTTTCATATAACGTAGTATAGGTCACGTATTGACCTCGTATAAGCCTATAAGTGTGATATCGTATCGAATAGGTGTGGTTTAGGTCACGTATTGACTTCGTATAAGCCTATAAGTGTGATATCGTATCGTATAGGTGTGGTTTAGGTCATGTATTAACCTCGTATAAGCCTATAAGTGTGATATCGTATCGTATGGTATAGGTGTGGTTTAGGTCCCGTCTAATCCTATATGCATATACAAGACCTATAGGAAACCTATACGAGACTTATACTACAATATACGATACGATACTATACTATACAATAACACCCATATAGGCCTCTATACGAGACTTATATACTATACACTATACGATACGATATATGCAATACGATACGATATGATACGATGCAATACGATAAGATAATTTAATTTAAACGATAACAATATAATATATTTGTATTATTTACGAATAATATTGTTTTTTTATAAATAATTTTATTTTTATATAAATAAACAAAGGAATACGATAATTTAATTTAAACGATAACAAAACAATATATGTGTATTATTTACCAATAATATTGTTTTTTTATAAATAGTTTTCTTTTTTAATTTTTATAATTCATAATATTTATATTATTGTTTATTTTTAAAATTTATATTTGTATTATTTACCAATAATATTGTTTTTTCATAAATAATTTTCTTTTTTTTTATAAATAAACCAAGGAATACACAATAAAAAAAATACAAAAATAGAGCTTTATATACGCTCCTTAGAGGTCCCTACGCAGCGTATGAGACAAAAATGACACAACTACCCTTGTATTTGGCTTCGTATAGCCTCAATAGAATGGTATAAAAGACATTTTCAGACCTTTATATACGCTGCTTAGAGGTCAATACGCAGCGTATTTAAACTTTGTGAAAAATAATCCCTCAAACCTACCAAAATGACCCAAAAAATCTAATGGTTTATATACGCTGCGTATTGACCTATACGCAGCGTATATGACCCTTGTTTTCTGTGCAATGATTGGTTGTCAGGCACTGAGATCCATGGTTTATCTACGCAGCGTATTGGTCAATACGCAGCGTAGAGGGTTAACCCTATACGCTGCGTATTGACTAATACGCTGCGTAGATAAACCCTAATTTTGCTAGGGTTTGGTGTGCCAATAGGCACTTTAGTGTGCCAATAGGCACACCCAAAACAAAAAGCGCATTAATTAAACCCTTATTTTTCCCCCATCAATGCTACAACGTCGCACGGCAAAACCACAAATCCTACCGGATATGAAAGATTTAAACTAAGCCCTACTTTTAAGATACTTTGGACCAATGGATGGTATTTAATTTCATTTAGTGTACAAATTCTTAACAAATTGATCATCCATATAAAAATCTTAAAATAACTACTCATATCTATAATTAACTTTGTCTTGAGTGGAAACCAGTCACATAAATCTATGAAAACTAATTAAACAATAATTAGTCACCGCATGACATTTGTAGGTCTATGAATCGGATCAGATATACAATGCTATTAGGTGTAACTATGAACAGAAGAATGTGAAATCTGATAGAAGGATTTATTAAACTTAATTATATTTATGATATGTAATTGTATTTATACTTATTTAACTTAGAATTCGGAACATGTTGATAAGTTATGGCTGCTGATAAGCGGGTTATTTCGAAAACTGTCCAATGACAGTTTCTCCCGCCAAACTTAACTGCCATGTTCGTTCATATAAATAATATGGGTCCGGCTACATTCTCCGGCACCAAGACATTCAATAACTATTCGTTCTTGTTTTGTCCATTCGTTCAATTCGTTTCAACATTCATTCAATCATGTCGAATAATTCCGCTGCCAAGTATCATGAAATGCACCGAGATGAAGATAATGATCATGGGCCTTTGCCAACATGTGGTATCAGAGCCACTTCATCAACATTACCATGCCAACACTGTCATGAAGAACAAAGCGATAGGGAGAAAAGAAATCAAAGAACAAGATTGTGTTATTACTGTCACCGACCAGGGCATTATATTACGAGTGTAAATCGAAAGAAAATGATGAAAATACACAACTAATAAGTCAAGCAGTAAATGCCGGAATCCAAACTCAAAGGATATCTGCAGAAGATCGGAACGAAATGATAGTGACGGGGACTGAAGGCGGTATGTGGGGAGACATATGGTATGTTAGTAATTCGTTTTCACATCATTATGCCGGTAACATAAATGTTTTTAAACGGATAAAACATTTAGTGGGTGTTGAAACGAATTCTGAGGAGAATGAATTTCTATTTATGCGGGGCATAGGGGCTGTAGAAATTAAGTCAAATAATGAAAGATTAATGATTCAAAGCGTTTTCTATACGCCTGAATTAGACAGAAACGTTCTAAGCATAAATCAACTGACTTTGCAAGGATTCACGGTCAATAAGACCGGAGATACTTGCAAGATTTTTCCCATGTTCTCTCCTCCGGTAGTTAATTCAGTAAATGAAATCACTGGATTATCCAAGGAAGATGAATTGGGTTTAAAAGAAAAACAAAAGGTGATAAGTCTGAATGATGTTAGCGAAAGATATAAGGAAGAGTATCTGAATTCATACTTTGAGGATCTGCATGTCTCCTCATGTGAAACGGATTGGAGTGTCATGATCATAAGGGCTTTGGAATTCAAGAATTTCAGTGATTGTAAAAATTTACTGAACATGCTGGAAGATGGAAAGTTTCTGTTTCATTACAAACATGAATTAGAAAAAAAAATTCGAAGAAATGTTACACTGGTTCATCACAGTTTATTTAGGCATAACCACAAGGCCAATTCCACCGATGATGATCGACAACAGAAAGATAGACTTACTAAGTCTATATATGATTGTAGAAAGAGATGGAGGTTA
Organism: Helianthus annuus; assembly: GCF_002127325.2. Lineage (NCBI taxonomy): Eukaryota > Viridiplantae > Streptophyta > Magnoliopsida > Asterales > Asteraceae > Helianthus > Helianthus annuus. The sequence goes on from NC_035437.2 coordinate 95,443,677, forward strand.
CCGGAGTGTAACTGAAGATAATCTTTGGCCGATAATTGCCAAAGATATGGGATACGAGTATAAGTCAATGGGTTGAACTGCCACTTGTACGTCTTAGTTATAGCTATATGCCTGTACATGACCCGTATCATGAAATTATTTGTTGTGTAGCGTGAAGAACTTCGGGCTGATATCGTGGACCAGAAGGAGATGTACAGAGAACAAGTAAACACTATTGTAAATAAGGTATTTAATTTAGCCATCAAGGTTACAATTTACATTAACCTATACATCACTAACCGAAAAAAATGTTAGATATTTTGCCCGATGTTCATCTTTTGTAGCTCCAGGTGTTGAGTTTATCAATTGGTGCTGCTTAAAGGAGAGGTCAGTTCTTAAGGGTGTAAAAATATACTATACATTATTACAGTAAAATCATTGTTTTACCCTTCCTTTTTCCCTTGATGAAAGATCTTGTATTTCGAATGATTAGTATTTTTGTTAAATGAGTTTTTGAGAGCTTTCATGGCTGCTCATATGTTCTGTAACTTCAATTGATTTAACATACAGGATTATAGAATTTTTTTTTTACTATTTTGACTTTTAGTGGCAACTTCTTTCGCGGCGACATCTGCTCTTTAGCGATGGAGCATTAGCGGCGACCCTTTTTAGCGACGACAATTGTCGCCGCTAAAACTCTGTTTTTCCTGTAGTGAGAGTGTAAAAATGGTAAAACTTCAAACCCAAATATGTGAATTTGATGCCTTACGAATGAAAGAAAATGAATCGATAGCGGATTTCATTAACCGAACAACAATCATAGTGAATCAATTACAGTTAAATGAAGAAAACATAACTCAACAACGCATTGTTGAGAAAATTCTCAGACTCTGACGCGTAAATATGAGTCAGTGGTTGTTGCCATCCAAGAATCCAAGGATCTAAATATCATGTCTACTTCAGTCGCATGAATTAAGACTAAAACAATATGATGATACTCCGATGGAACAAGCCTTTCAAGTACAGGGTAACAGTTTTGATCGTTCAAAACAATATAGATCAGAAAATGCAGGAAGAGGACGAGGCAGGAAGAGGAAGGTTTAATAGTCAAATACGGTGTTACAATTGTTAGAAACTGGGACATACGGCACGTTTTTGTCAAAGAAGGGATGAAAATGAGAAAACTGATAGTGCACTCAGAAAAGGAGGCTGCCTTCCGTGCGTCCCCTCTGCCTTGCGTTCACTCTCAGCCGTCAAACTCCTCCGTGGTATGCCAAAAAAAACCTCCCAAAGAACATATATGGATATGATGAGCAGCCTCCTTGAATGAATGTTGCGGCTGAGATTAATGTTTTATATATCAAAACCTATATTGGCCAACTTCCTTTTGTTAACCCCAAAGCCCAGAAAAAAAGATCTTGAAATAATACTCCTGCACAGGTGATATTGTTCCCCCCAAGAATATGCCTTGTGTGTAATAAATTCCTTTTTAATTTAATGATATTGATGTAAGGCTAGATGGTATGGTGACTATCTTCCCTTGGAGGATGATCGGTCACCTAGGCGCCACATCATAGTCCTCTTGAGGATGGTCCATCGCACAAAAAAAAAACAATGGAAATTGGAGGATGATCCTACCCTACTAATTTATTATTTTTTTAATCTTCCATTTTTTTAACATTTAACAAATAAAATAGGAAAATACTTTCATTAATATTAAAAAACAATACATAAACTTAAAAAAAAATCCTAATAACTTAAAAAAAACATAAACTTATAAAAATCATCCACTTAGATGCTTCTTGATGATCTCATCTTGCAATTTTTTAATGTCGAGCGTTTCGGTTCGGGATAACTATCAACATCCATCGTCAATATTTTCCACTCCTTGAATCGAACCTTATCATCGAACAATCGTAGCTTTTCTCCCGCCACGAGTAACTTTTTTTCGATCGCCTGTTCCTTCGCCCTCGCCTTTTGGACCATGACCTCGATGTATGTTTTAAATTGCGTCATAAACCTCTACATCTTCGGATCGACCTTTTGCTTTTCTTTCTTTGACGCCGCCTTTTTCTTTGATTTGTCCCGGCCCGGGGGACGTTCCGCTTCCCTTACAGCATACTCTTCTTCATCGAACTCGGCGTGGTCGTTTAAATTCATGTGACATCTCGCGTCCGATCTGCCGGCGCTATAACTACCGGTCTCCGAGGTTCTTTGACGTTTTGCCATCTCCACCTCGTTCGGAACCGGCGCCCACTTTGGGGCCGTTCGCATAACTTCCCACGCCCGAACGTGTGCGAACATGGTGTGATGGTTCCACTTCTAATTTTCCAATGTCTTTTTGAAGACATCCTTGTCGCTCATCCCACTACGACGCCCACTTGAATATATTTTATTATATTCTCCCGAAACCTTGTTGACGAACCCGCTCATTTTTCGCCACTTAGAAGACACCGAGTCGACATCTCGATACGGTCCTTGTTCCATTAGCTCAAGAAACTTCGCCAAAACCGATTTTCAAAACCCCTCACCCGTTTGATTGTTACCTATATTGGACAAAAATATATGTTACTAAAATTAAAAAAAATAATACTACAATGTATATACTTAAAAAATACAAGTTATTTTTACGTACCTTTAATGGGGTGTGTGGACGAGCCTATATAAGCCTTCGCTAAGGCTTCTTCCTCGAGTTGCATCCATTGTTTTGGCTTGGGTTTGGACGGTTGGCTTTGCTCACCCGCAACTTGCTTGCCTTTTTTCGTTTGTTTGTTTGTTTGTTTGCTTGCGGTTGGGTCTCTGGAACAACTTCAACAACATCTTCGTCGGGTTCGGTTCGAATGGGTTGCGATGGTTGTTCGGGTTGAACGGGTTGTACGGGTTGGATATTAAAAGGATTACGCATCATCAAGTGTTGTATGGCTCGACTTTGTTGCGTGTTCGCAAAACATTCGGTGAGTTTTGGAAAGCGGCAAAAGCGTTTGCGGAAAATTGGCCAAATTGGTTCGGTTCCATCGTGGGATAGTACCCCGGAAACGAAAATACATTTGGGTTGTTTGGGGGGTTCGGGTTGTTCGGGTTGTTGGTGTAGGTCCCTTTTCGCGGAGGATTACGAACCTAAACCTTGTTATACAAACCTACTAGCGAGTGCGGAATCTAAGCTAGCAAGCAAACCGAGTTAGTAGCAAGTAGAGAAACAAACACACAAGTTCACCGATTAACACAACTTGTATTAATGCAATGAGGGTTCGGTTACAAGCTCGATGTTTACAGAAATATTCTATAAACTCTCTAAGTGTGTGTGTGTGAGTCCTGGACAGAATGCTCTCAAAGCTCTCTATCTCTCGAATGTGCAAATGGCAGAACTAACTCACACATACACTGCATGGGTATATATATACCCAGCCCATGATGCCAGATCGAAGGATCCGATAGATGGTCCGAAGGATCATCTATCGATCACAACATGTTCGAAAGATGAGCATTGACCTCGAAGGATCATCCTTCGAGGTCTAATCAGTCGAACCATATCTTTCGTGCACCTCGAAGGATTAACACCATCCTTCGAGGAGCTATCCTTCGATCAGAACATCTTTCAACATACAATCTGTTGTCCAAGTCAAACCGGAGGATGGTTGACTTGGTCAACTTACAACACAAATCAGGACATCGTTACATACAGACCGAATACAGACAAAGTACAGACACAAGAGCACCAACAAACTCCCCCTTGGCTGTAGCTTTGTCTTTATCTTCTATGGTTGTAAACTCGTCTTGAACTTCGACGGTCTTTGGTCTTCGAGTTCTCAAAACTCTGATGTCCTTTCAAGTCTTCAATGTCGGAGGATCTTCAAAGTCTTCACGTCTTGAAAGCAGAGAGTGTATCAACAAACTACCCGTATCATGTAAGAAGTGTGTTGACAAACTCCCCCTTAACATAAGCTCCCCCTTGAGTTATGCTCGTGAAAAGACTTTATCTTTATGAAGTGAGATCCTTGTGGTGTTGATGATGACCAGCGGCAACTCGATCATCTTCATCTTTTGAGCGCCTTCTCGTCGTGTCTTCATTCCAATGCTTGTCATCGACCATGTTCTCCTAGCCTTTAGAATCTGCACATGCAAGAAATCTAAACACGTAATGAGAACAACTGCTTGGAATATAGTATAAACAAATGACACACATATGACCATGTCACAATCAAACACCGTCCGACAGTTTGAAAGTTTAAAATTGTCAATTTTAGTTTTTAACTTTCAAACATGCAAATTTTTGACCGTTTATGAAGATTTAGTCAGTTCGGTTTTCAGTCAGGTTTCAGGTAACGAAGACTTGAGCTCCAACATCGTACGATCGAAAATAAAGCAGAAATAAAATCTTTTTGGCTTTTATAAAGTAAAAGACAACAATTTAAAATCCTTTGAGTGTTATCAAACGACATCACCGCTAATGTCGTGCTGATATGCACCAAACGACGAAACTGTTTAAAAGAAATAATAAAAGTTAAGCAGTAAATAAATAAATATATACAAACATTCTTTTTGCGAGTTTCGAGGGTAAGAGAATCATATCAGTGTATGGTCATGCCAAAACACTCTTGTTGTTCAGTTAGTTAACATTAAGATAAGCATCAGACATCTGGAACCGGCTCAAGATGTCACCAACATATTTAGTCTGATGGATGAATATCCCAGACTCCGTTTGTTGTACTTGTAGGCCCAAGAAGAAGGTTATTTCCCCCATAGCACTCATCTCGAATTTATCCTGCATAATGCGCTCGAATTCCCTACACAAGACATCATTAGTAGAACCAAAAATAATGTCATCAACGTATACCTGTACCAGAAGAAGATCTCCATCTTGTTCCTTGATGAAAAGAGTACAGTCGATAAGACCTCTACGAAAACCGTTCTCCAGCAGATAGTGTGATAAGGTTGCATACCAAGCTCGTGGTGCTTGATGAAGACCATAAAGAGCTTTGTTGAGCAACCAAACCCGATCGGGATGGATAGGATCTTCAAAACCTGGAGGCTGTTCGACGTACACCTCTTCTTCAACCACACCGTGTAAAAATGCACTTTTCACGTCCATCTGATAGACCTTGAATCCTTTGAAGGACGCATAGGCTAGAAAGATTCGAATTGCTTCGAGACGTGCAACAGGTGCATAGACTTCGTTGTAGTCGATCCCTTCAATCTGACGAAAACCCTGAACGACTAAACGTGCTTTGTTTCGGATAACAACTCCGCGGTCATCCTTTTTGCATTTGAAAACCCAACGGGTACCAATCTTCTTGTATCCAGCAGGTTTCTCTACTAGTTTCCAGACACCCAGCTTCTGGAATTGTTGCAGTTCTTCCTGCATTGCTTCAACCCAAGCGCTATCTTTCAAGGCTTCTTTCCACGTTCTTGGTTCTTCTTGTGAGACATAACACGCGAAGGACCAATCGTTTTGTTGCCCGGATTCTCGAATAGCTGCATACAAGCCTGCATTGTTGTTGTTTCGCAACATGTTTCTTGTTTGTACGCCACTTTGCACATTTCCAATGATGTTTTGTTGAGGATGGGTATTATGAATCCTTGTTTCTGGATTATCTGGAACTGGAACATTTATACCCAGGTTGTTAAGATTAAGATCAACAACCAATTCAAGACCCGGAATTGACGAAGAGGATGATGCAGTAGTCTCAGCTGTTCTATGTGTATCCACTGGAGGAGTACCCTCTGAAGTACCATGAACTGCTGTTGTAGGAGCTTCTTGATCTGCATCTAGAAATTCATCATCCTCTGAAGATTCGTTCAATTCGTTTGCATCATGAAAATCCTCATTGTTGAGAGTATTGTTGTTCACCGAAGAAGATGGTTCTTGATTAACAAGAATTGGACGAACCACCGGTGAAACTGTTGCATTGTCACTCTCGAAAAACATCCTAGCCGCAGCATTTTCTTCAACGGCTTCAACATTGATCGAATTGAAAAAGTCATCGTACTCAAACATCCAAGGTTGACCCGGATTTTTGACTGGCAAAGTGTGCCTTTGTACTCTGACCTCAGACCATTCCTCGACCCTTTTAGTCTCTAGATTCCAGACTCGTAAGTTAGGGGTGGCATACCCAAGAAAGTATCCATCAATTGCTCTTGCCCCAAACTTTCCATTAGGATCGATGATTGTGCATGGAGCTCCAAACGGTTCTAGATAAGACAAATCTGGTTTCCGTTTTTGAAGAAGCTCAAAGCAGGTCTTGTTGTGCCTTTTGACTGTAAGGACTCGGTTCAATGTGTAACATGCAGAGGCCACAGCTTCAGTCCAGAATGGAATGGGTAGCTGCGACTCTACTAACATTGTCCTAGCAGTCTCGATCAATGTGCGGTTCTTACGTTCAGCGACACCATTCTGTTGAGGAGTATAAGCTGCACTAAACTCATGAAGAATACCCTTTGAAGTGCAGAACTCCGCCATGAAATGATTTTTAAATTCAGTACCATTGTCGCTACGTATCCGCCTAACCTTCAACTTATACAAATTCTCAACCTGAATGATTAAGTTTTTGATAATACCAAAGGTTTCACTCTTGTGTGCCATGAACGCAACCCAAGAAAATCTTGAATAATCATCAGTAACCACGAGGCAGTATTGGTCACCCCGAATACTCTTGTGCTTGACAGGACCGAACAAATCCATGTGCAAACGTTCAAGAGGAACTGCCACTGTGTTAATTTTCTTTGTAGGGTGCTTCTTCTTTGTTTGTTTTCCTTTCTGGCACGAAACACAGATGTCTTGAAGATGGAAATTTTTGAGGGGAACACCATTCACCAATTCATTTGAAACCAAATGATTCATTTTGCGTAAGTGAATGTGACCCACTCGTCTGTGCCAAGAGATAGTGTCTTTTTCTGTGGCTTTAGAAACGAAACAAGTTGCTTGTGCAGACGTAGTAATAGCCTGGCTCATGTCAAGGACGTACAAATCATTTATCCTTGGAGCCGACAAGAGAATCCATTCTTTTGGAATTTTGAAGCCGGGTTTCAGCACATAACATCCATTAGCATCAAAGTGTACTGAAAATTTCTTGTCACAAATTTGAGAAACACTAAGAAGATTGTGATCAAGTTGTTGCACAAAGTTGATCTTGTCAAAGCTGACAATCCCGTTAGATATCATTCCTTCACCCGTAATGTATCCACCTTTATCTCCAGCAAAAGCAACATAACCTCCTCTAATAGATTTAACGTCGTAGAGAAGCTTCATGTCGCCCGTCATGTGCCTGGATGCCCCACTATCAACAATCCAATGACTACTGATAGTTCCTCCTGAAGCACCCTGCACATGAACTCAAATGAATTAGTTGGAGATGGGGACCCAAGCCATTGTGGTCTTGGGTCTTCCATTTTCATCAATGACAATAACTTCTTGTCTTTGATGGTTGGTGAAATGTGATGGTCCCCCTGATTCAGTAACCGTTTTTGGTTTCCAAGTCTGTTTGGTTTCACCAGTGTTTTTCTTTAAAAGTTTAACTTCTTGATGATTTGAAGTTTTAGAATTGTCTGGTTTTACAACAACAGATTGGTTTTGAACCGCATCGGTTTTAATCGCTTTTTCTATCTTTTTGACCTGTTTGCGTTTCTGTTTCTTTTCCCTTTCTTTTACAAGGCGGGGATCTTGTTTTGTGGAAACAGTTGGCTTACGGTCAGTTTTGCCACGGGGATCATCAACCTTTCCTTTTTGTTTATGAAGATATGGACAATTACGAATAATATGTCCAATGGTTCCACATTCAAAACATGATCTTCGTTCTACAAACCCCGAAGAATCATGTGATCGCTTAGCCGATGATGTTGAACTTTGTGAACCCGAGGTACTAGGTTTTGAACTACTTGGTTCATTTCTTTTCTCGACAAAAGCTTTCTTGACAAAATCTAAGTTAGATTGATTTTCAAACTTTTCAATTTTGTCCGTTCCCATCGATTTCACAAAGTTAACCTTTTTCTTCTTCTTTTGGTTCGGCTTCTTGTCACCTTGAGCCGGTGTTTTACCTTTGGGTTTGGTGTGATTTTGCTGTGTTGGCACTGTTGGTAATTTCTTGTTACCAAATTGTTTTCGAATTTCAGCCTTTGGAATAGGAGGACACTGTGTAACTGTAACTTTAGGTCCTGCCTTTCCCAAGAACTTACTCGTCGAATTCTCAAAGACTTTGCAGATTAAGGATTGATTAACATTCTTAATGGGAAAATCTTTGTCTGAGTAAATTTTATCATCACCAACTAGAGTGTACAGCAAATTCACACTCTCCGACTCCTTCTCAGACGAGGACTCAGTTGCAACAGTCTTAGCGGGTTTGACAGGGGGATCACATAGAATGTGATTCTCAAGAGGTATGTCCTCATTTTTGACTACCGCATCAGACTTTGCTGGGACAGTATCGTCAGATTCATCATCAGACGAATCAGCATCCTCAATCACAACTGGAGGATCTTGATTCTGTTCAGCACTCACAAATGTATCTGCTGACACATCTGAATCTGAGGATACTTCCTTTTGGTATCCGAGTCCTGCAGCAAACTCCTTAACATCTAGAGGCACAGAAGGTTCAAAGAAAACTCTGTCCTCTTCATCAGGCATGGCGTCATAATTATGTCTCACTGGTGGTGGACACTTCTTGTAGCCTATGCATGTGACATCTCTCTTTTCCTTCTGAACATCAATGATGTGATCTAACACATAGCTAGAGCTCAAATAACTGTCTAGCTTGAGTTGGATCGCATCACTTTCGGTTTTCACACAAGCCATCTCTTTTTGCATTGTTTCAAGACGAGAGATATACAAATTAATGTCCGTCTGTTTTCTTGAAACCATTTTTGTCAATTCAGTTTTATCTTTCTTTAATGTTTCAAACATTGACTTAAATTCTTTTTCATGGTTTTCATGAAACATGTTGGCTTCTGTGCATTTTGAGAGATCCACAGTCAAGTCAATTTCTGATTGTGGAGAAAGGTCACATCATATTTTTCTTGCAAAGCATCATGCTTACTTTGCAAGTCACTCAAATTCTCATTCACAGTAGTATGTTTGTCTTGCAAGTCAAACAAACTAGCTTGTAAAGCATCATGTTTGCCTTGCAACTCAGACATACTTTTCTCCATTTCAGCACATCTAGCATGTAACCTAGCACATTCATCACAATTAACAGCAGTGGGTTCATCGACACATACCTGACTTGATGAACCGTCGACATTAGCCATAAAGGCTGAATGGAGAGAAGACGAAGTATAAGCAGCTTGATCCACCAAAATAGATCTTCGTTGAGTTTCTGCTGCAGCTTCCTCCAAGAGTTCATCAATATCTGCATCGATTGCTGCATTCGATGTCTCACCCACATAATCATCACCAGAATTGGATGATTCTTCATCAGCACTCCTGCTATAACCAGAAGAGTCTTCATCTTCAGACGATTCACCACCACTGGCAGAAGATTCTCTACCACTGGTGTGAACCAACTCTTTCACAATTTGAGCAAAACATGCTGTTTCATCAGGAGCATCACCACCCAACTGGATTGACCAGTCACAACCTTCATCCACCTGAACTGCAAGTGCTCGGTTGGTTTGGTTATTTGCAGGCACCAATGAACGCTCAGTGTTTCTGTTCTGATTCTGCTGGTTGCCTCGGTTTCTGAAGGGATTTTGATTCCCTTGCTGTGCTGGCTTTGTACATTCCCTTTTAAAGTGGCCCCGTTCACCACAGTTGAAGCACTTAACAGCCTGCTTATCGAACCCATACTTGGTGTCTCGCTTACTTTCCAATCTGGTTCTGCCAGTACTTTCCATCCAATCCTTTGCTCTTCTCACAGCACTCGCAAAGGCCCACTTGATGTCCATCAAGTCCATCTCTTCCTTATCAATCTGCCTGTAATCTTCTTGTGTCAGATTAATGTTTCCAATCTGACCTTCTATCAACCCACAGTACGCGCTCACTACTGTGTTAAGCAGCTCCATGTGTTCCTTAGCTACTTCTACACTGATTTTAGAGAAGCTTGACGTGTCGAGCTGTACTGTACTTGACTTTGATTGTTGACCTGCAGCAGATGATGTTCCTCCATAACACGCATATTGTGGTTGTTGAGCAGGAGGAGGAGGAGGTGGTTGTATTGGATTTCCATACAGATCTGTGGTTGGAGGCGGCTTTACAGGAACTTGCACTGGATTGCCATACATATCCGTGCTTGTGACAAACGCCGTTTGAAGTGGAGCATGTGAACCGGCTTTTGCAGATGAAGTAGTGGAGGTGCCATAATACATCTCTGGATTCTGTGGCACTGCAACTCTCTTTGCCTTCAACGTTTCTTCCTGATCCTTGTTCTCCAGAAGCTGCACGAAATCGTTGATATTTGTAGTTTTCAACGTTCCGTTGTACTTCAAGATTTCCAGGAAGTTATTCCATTGAGGAGGCAATGCATCGGCAAACTTCTTTACCACCTCTGTTGGAGTCGTTGTGACTTCAAAGTTGGTCAGCTCAGTAAGTAGGTGATAGAAACGGCTTGTCATATCTCCCAATGACTCCTTATCCATACATGTGAAGCCATCGAATTCTTTCTTCAGTAGATCTCGTCTTAGTTGACGTGTGGCTTCATTACCTACTCCTCTTGTCTTCAATGCATCCCACAGCTTCTTCGTAGTCTTGAAACTGACGAACTGATGATAAATATCCTTGCTCAGTGCTTGAGTGAGAATAGCGTATGCTTTCTTTTCTAAGTCATACGTCTTCTTTTGATCATCAGGAAGATCGGCAAATGTAGCTGTCGAAGAAGCAGCAACCTCGATAGTTTGATCGAATTCCGTAGTGAACCGCAACCACAACTCTGTATTTTGACCAAGAATGTATGTATGGAAACGATCAACCCATCCCGGATATTCATTAAGATGCATCAACTTTGGAGGCCTGTTTAAACTTCCGGTTTCACTTTCGCTTAGTAGAAGACTTTGAATACTCGGAGTTTGATTTGAAACAAACGCCCATTGACCAGCTGGAGTGGCATTTGTTTGTGAGGATGTAGATACCGGAGATTCTGCCCATGATGGAGATTGACTGGTATTCATGTATTTTCCACTGTCTGGAGCCGGATTTCCCCACCAACTCGGATTCATGATAGATAATCAAAAAAAATCCTAAGAAAGAATGATCCGAAAGATACACAGACGAAAGATCCTGGTCGAAAGATCTGAAATCACAGAAACTTGTTAACAATAAACAGACCACAATCGAAAGATATAACCTTGTTCGAAGGATCAACAGTACTCGAAAGATTACTGTTGACTCTCGAACAATGATCTCGAAAGACTCAAGAACACGAAAGATTCCCTTTTGAAAGATCCTTATCTTTCGTGTTAAATCCTTATCTTTCGAACAACAGATCTCGAAAGATTCACCAATACGAAGGATCCTAATCTTTCGGACACTAGTCTTTCGAAAAGATTCCTTTCTCGAAGGATATAATTCACACTTTGAGAGATGAATCGAAGGATAGTAATCTTTCGACCCTTTCTTGATCGAAAGATGATCTTTCGAAATCGAAAGATATCCTTCGAGACTTCTGACACAAACTGATCTGATGTGAAAGGTTGGTGAAAAGGTGACAGGTTGGTAGGTCAACTTTCGGCAAGATGGTATGTGCAGGCTGTCCTTTCACCACCAACTTTGAAAGTTTGCCAAAAAAGTTTGCCAAAAATGACAACCTTATCTTCAACACCAGTCACCGGAATTTTGAACCGGAATATAGCCGGAAAATTCAAAATCACTTAAAACAATTTTTCAAGTTACCCAACCCCACTTTAAACACTCCCGGTTAGTTTAGACACGTTTTTACTCAAAGAAAGTGCAAGAAACTAAGTAAAAACAGGTGCAAAACCAAGTGTTTCAACACACCAAAACTTGTAAAAACCCGGTTTTAAACAAGGTAAAGAGCCAAGCTCTGATACCACTTGTAGGTCCCTTTTTCGCGGAGGATTACGAACCTAAACCTTGTTATACAAACCTACTAGCAAGTGCGGAATCCAAGCTAGCAAGCAAACCGAGTTAGTAGCAAGTAGAGAAACAAACACACGAGTTCACCGATTAACACAACTTGTATTAATGCAATGAGGGTTCGGTTACAAGCTCAATGTTTACAGAAATGTTCTATAAACTCTCTAAGTGTGTGTGTGTGAGTCCTGGACAGAATGCTCTCAAAGCTCTCTATCTCTCGGATGTGCAAATGGCAGAACTCACTCACACATACACTGCATGGGTATATATATACCCAGCCCATGATGCCAGATCGAAGGATCCGATAGATGGTCCGAAGGATCATCTATCGATCACAACATGTTCGAAAGATGAGCATTGACCTCGAAGGATCATCCTTCGAGGTCTAATCAGTCGAACCATATCTTTCGTGCACCTCGAAGGATTAACACCATCCTTCGAGGAACTATCCTTCGATCAGAACATCTTTCAACATACAATCTGTTGTCCAAGTCAAACCGGAGGATGGTTGACTTGGTCAACTTACAACACAAATCAGGACATCGTTACATACAGACCGAATACAGACAAAGTACAGACACAAGTGCACCAACAGTTGGGACGTTCGGGTTGTTCGTCTTGAAGGGATCCATGGTAGAATAATTTTTATAAAAAGGGAAGAGGTTTTCAAAAATTAAAGAGAGAGATGAGGTTGTAGTGGGTGAAAAGTGGTGAATATATATAATTTTTGGTTGGATTTTGGTATAAATTTGAAATATATCCGTTTGTAAATTTGAAATTGGAATTTTTTTAAACGGTCACATGCATGGGAAAAGGCAAAATTTTTGTCTTTTAGTGCTTCGTCTCCAACGTCTAGTACTCATGGGGACGACGAGGACAGGGGGCGGGATGGTGTTTGGGTCGGCGCCGGGTGAGACGGTCCAGGGACATTCCCCATACCGGTTAGCCTAATATTATTTTGCTAAAACAAAATTTTCCCAAGAAAAGTTGTCCCATGTGCCCGTATGACGGCTAATGGTTTGAAAGTAATAAATGTGTTTCTCTTATAACCTATTGTTGCCAACTTAATAACAAATCCCGTAATTGGACTAGGCCGCGCTACGCGGAGTAAACACAAGCCACCCCCGCGTGTTGTGGGGGTCATTTCCTTGACCAGCACGTTTTTCTTATTGACCGACATTATTTCTATGGCTCCAGCGCATCGCGGACCATTCCCGAATACCATCTGCGTATCACCTGGCTGCTCCAATTAAATTCCTTTTGTTTCAAATCTTGCACTTACTTGTCGAACCCTTTTTTCAACTCGCTTACTTTCGTTTAACCTCGTTTATAATACCTATTAACTCACAAATATCAATACATTAAAAGTAGCGAAACCATTACGACTTAATGTATTTAACTAACTAAAAAACAACACTAATTAATATAAACTATACTTATTTTAACCCGACATCAGTATATCAAAGTGAACTTACAATGGCTTAATTTAGGGTTTACTCATTTCACATGTTTTTAATGTCCATGGTTGATTTTGAGATGGCTAGACCTAAGAAAAAACTGGTGTGTTTATGTTGAAGTACTAGTTACATACGACACGTGTTGTCAGATTCATGTATCAACTAACAGAGATATCACTTGACCACAGGTCTTAGAAAAACAAAAAGCGCATTAATTAAACCCTTGTTTCCACCAATGCTACAACGTCGCACGGCAAAACCACAAATCCTACCGGATATGAAAGATTTAAACTAAGCCCTACTTTTAAGATACTTTGGACCAATGGATGGTATTTAATTGAATTTAGTGTACAAATTCTTAACAAATTGATCATCCATATAAAATTCTTAAAATAACTACTCATATATCTATACTTAACTTTGTCTTGAGTGGAAACTAGTCACATAAATCTATGAAAACTAATTAAACAATAATTAGTCACCGCATGACATTTGTAGGTCTATGAATCGGATCAGATATACAATGCTATTAGGTGTAACTATGAACAGAAGAATGTGAAATCTGATAGAAGCATTTATTAAACTTAATTATATTTATGATATGTAATTGTATTTATACTTATTTAACTTAGAATTCTGAACATGTTGATAAGTTATGGCTGCTGATACGCGGGTTATTTCGAAAACTGTCCAATGACAGTTTCTCCCGCCAAACTTAACCGCCATGTTCGTTCATATAAATAATATGGGTCCGGCTACATTCTCCGGCACCAAGACATTCAATAACTATTCGTTCTTGTTTTGTCCATTCGTTCAATTCGTTTCAACATTCATTCAATCATGTCGAATAATTCCGCTGCCAAGTATCATGAAATGCACCGAGATGAAGATAATGGTCATGGGCCTTTGCCAACAAAATCCAATTCAACACATACGACAATCACAAACGCTTGTAAATAAACATTTCAGCACCAATTGATTAACAATGATTTGCATCTTACACACACAACTAAGAGAATTTGACTCTGAGGGTTTAGAAAAGTCATGAGGAAATGCAAATAATTGGGTATATATAGTGATGGTTGTAGGTCCCTTTTCGCGGAGGATTACGAACCTAAACCTTGTTATACAAACCTACTAGCGAGTGCGGAATCCAAGCTAGCAAGCAAACCGAGTTAGTAGCAAGTAGAGAAACAAACACACAAAGATTCACCGATTAACACTAGTCGTATTAATGCAAATGAAGGTTTCGGTTACAAGCACAATGTTTACAAATCTAACATGTAAACTCTCAAGTGTGTGTGTGTGTGAGTTCCGACAGAATGCTCTCAAAGAAACTCTCTATCTCTCGGTTGTCTTTCTGTCTGTGTGTCTACTGAAACTCAACACATGCATGGGTATTTATACCCAGCTCAAGATGCTATGTCCGAAGGATTCGACAGATGGTCCGAAGGATCATCTGTCGACTACATGTTACACGAAAGATCAGCATGGACCTCGAAGGATCATCCTTCGAGGTCTAATGGTCGAACCATGGTCGAACCATATCTTTCGATTACCTCGAAGGATCAGGTGTATCCTTCGAGGCTATCCTTCGATCAGAACATCTTTCAATATACAAACTGTTGTCCAAGTCAAACCGGAGGATGGTTGACTTGGTCAACTTACAATACAAATCAGGACATCGTTTATATCAGACCGAATACAGACAAAGTACAGACACAAGTGCACCAACAAACTCCCCCTTGGCTGTAGCTTTGTCTTTGATCTCTAAGCTTTGTCTTGTTCTTCTAAAAGTGTAGACTCGTCTGGAACTTCGACAGTCTTTGGTCTTCAGGTCTTCAAGACTCTGATGTCCTATCATGTCTTCAATGCCGGAGGATCTTCTAAGTCTTCACGTCTTGAAAGTAGAGAGTGTATCAACAAACTACCCGTATCATGTAGGAAGTGTGTTGACAAACTCCCCCTTAACATAAGCTCCCCCTTGAGTTATGCTCGTGAAATACTTTAACTTTATGAAGTAAGATCCTTGTGGTGTTGATGATGGCCAACGGCAACTCGATCATCTTCATTCATTGAGCGCCTTCTCGTCGTGTCTTCATTCCAAAGCTCGTCATCGACCATGTTCTCCTAGCCTTTAGAATCTGCACATGCAAGAAATCTAAACGCGTAATGAGAACAACTGCTTGGAATATAGTTAACATAAACAAATGACACACGTATGACCATGTCACAATCAAACACCGTCCGACAGTTTGAAAGTTTAATAAATTTATCAATTTTAAATTTTAACTTTCAAAACATGCAAATTTCTGACCATTTATGAAGATTTAGTCAGTTCGGTTTTCAGTCAGGTTTCAGGTAACGAAGACTTGAGCTCCAACATCGTACGATCGAAAATAAAGCAGAAATAAAATCTTTTTGGCTTTTATAAAGTTTATATTAAAACACACCTAAAATCTTTTTGGTATTTTTGAAAGTAAAAGACAACAATTTAAAATCCTTTGAGTGTTATCAAACGACATCACCGCTAATGTCGTGCTGATATGCACCAAACGATGAAACTGTTTAGAAGAAATAATAAAAGTTAAGCAGTAAATAAATAAATATATACAAACATTCTTTTTGCGAGTTTCGAGGGTAAGAGAATCATATCAGTGTACGGTCATGCCAAAACACTCTTGTTGTTCAGTTAGTTAACATTAAGATAAGCATCCTATAACAATTATCGGTATTGTTGTCCACTTAAGCTCAACTTATCAGATGTAATCATGTTTAGAGGATACGTTAATGTATGATTTATACTTACCGACCGGTGTTCATCCACATCACGACACATTCCCGTATCAAGGTATGCACGAGAGTTCATCTTACCGGTGAGTATACCGATTATCATCTGTTTGACCGTATAAAATGTGAGATACTCACTTATTTTGATTTGAAAACAAGCCCTATGTGATATAATCACTTATTGATGAGGAACTTGATTTTCGTATGCATGAGGGCACAGGTGCAAGTCCGTGAACAGGTCAGTACTTCCGTACAGCAGAGAGACGAACTTGACACCCGGATAAATGTGATATTTTATCACTTATTTGATTTGGACATGTGATTGTTTATCACTTATTGAGGTCGAATGCAGTATGTAATATGTACACGTATGTATAATATCATGGAAGATCTAGACTTGCGTCCCCGTTATTTTTCGGTAAAAGATACAACCATGATACCCAGATGATAAGCAGCATAAAGACCGAATATCTCAGAACCTCGGCAATCTATCAAACGAAATTTCGGTACTAAGACCATATGCCAATGAATGGTTCCCACCTGGTCTTCAGTCGATTTAAGATTTATATCACCCTGCACACTTTAAAATGATTGTGAGCCTACCGATACATCTTATATAGAGCTGCTTATCGTTTTTCATTTAAGGTTTAAAGAGGTTTGGTTAGACCACTGATGTACTATCATTTTCTCTTTTGCTCGCCAGGAAACTCATTTTTGATTTTCTATTGTTTTTGTGTTTTTGAAATTTTTCGATGTTTTTGGATTTTCAGATTTTTGGATTTACTCCCCCTAAAATCAATAAACTAAGATAAATTTAAAAACACACAAAGATATTTACAAAAATGATTTTCCGATGTTGGTTTTACTCTTGCTTGACCTTAATGCCGTTTACCAATAATAAAAAGTCAAATCTTGATTTGTCAAAAGCTTTGGTAAATAAGTCGGCACGTTGGTCATCGGTGTGGACCTTAACAACATCGATTAGCCTTTTCTCAAAGCAATCACGTATGAAGTGATATTTGATTTCGATGTGTTTGGTCTTTGAATGCTGCACAGGATTTCTAGTGATATCTAAAGCAGCAGAATTATCAACGTAAATAGGAGTAGTTAGGAATTCAAAACCGTAGTCCCGCATCTGTTGTTGGATCCAAAGAACTTGGGAGCAACAACTTGAGGCAGCAATGTATTCAGCTTCGCATGTTGATGTAGCTACACACGTTTGCTTCTTGCATTGCCATGTGACTAGGCGATTTCCTAAGAACTGACATCCAGCCGTTGTGGATTTGCCGTCGATTTTGCATCCGCCAAAATCAGAATCACTGAAAGCTACCAATTCAAAGTTATTATCCCTAGGGTACCACAGACCGGTGTCAGGGTACGCCTTCAAATAACGAAAAATCCTTTTAACAGCAGCAAGATGTGAGGCCTTCGGGTTAACTTGATATCTGGCAAGCAGGCACGTCGGGTACATAATGTCTGGCCTTGATGCTGTGAGGTACATGAGAGATCCGATCATGGCGCGATAGATAGAAGGGCTAACAGCTTCTCCCTTCAAGTCTGGAGTAATTCCGTGATTAGTTGGCAATGGGGTACCAATGGGCGTTGCATCAGACATCTGGAACCGGCTCAAGATGTCACCAACATATTTAGTCTGATGGATGAATATCCCAGACTCCGTTTGTTGTACTTGTAGGCCCAAGAAGAAAGTCATTTCCCCCATAGCACTCATCTCGAATTTATCCTGCATAATGCGCTCGAATTCCCTACACAAGACATCATTAGTAGAACCAAAAATAATGTCATCAACGTATACCTGTACCAGAAGAAGATCTCCATCTTGTTCCTTGATGAAAAGAGTACAGTCGATAAGACCTCTACGAAAACCGTTCTCCAGCAGATAGTGTGATAAGGTTGCATACCAAGCTCGTGGTGCTTGATGAAGACCATAAAGAGCTTTGTTGAGCAACCAAACCCGATCGGGATGGATAGGATCTTCAAAACCTGGAGGCTGTTCGACGTACACCTCTTCTTCAACCACACCATGTAAAAATGCACTTTTCACGTCCATCTGATAAACCTTGAATCCTTTGAAAGACGCATAGGCTAGAAAGATTCGAATTGCTTCGAGACGTGCCACTGGTGCATAGACTTCGTTGTAGTCGATCCCTTCAATCTGACGAAAACCCTGAACGACTAAACGAGCTTTGTTTCGGATAACAACTCCGCGGTCATCCTTTTTGCATTTGAAAACCCAACGGGTACCAATCTTCTTGTATCCAGCAGGTTTCTCTACTAGTTTCCAGACACCCAGCTTCTGGAATTGTTGCAGTTCTTCCTGCATTGCTTCAACCCAAGCGTTATCTTTCAAGGCTTCTTTCCACGTTCTTGGTTCTTCTTGTGAGACATAACACGCGAAGGACCAATCGTTTTGTTGCCCGGATTCTCGAATAGCTGCATACAAGCCTGCATTGTTGTTGTTTCGCAACATGTTTCTTGTTTGTACGCCACTCTGCACATTTCCAATGATGTTTTGTTGAGGATGGGTATTATGAATCCTTGTTTCTGGATTATCTGGAACTGGAACATTTATACCCAGATTGTTGAGATTAAGATCAACAACCAATTCAAGACCCGGAATTGACGAAGAGGATGATGCAGTAGTCTCAGCTGTTCTATGTGTATCCACTGGAGGAGTACCCTCTGAAGTACCATGAACTGCTGTTGTAGGAGCTTCTTGATCTGCATCTAGAAATTCATCATCCTCTGAAGATTCGTTCAATTCGTTTGCATCATGAAAATCCTCATTATTGAGAGTATTATTGTTCACCGAAGAAGATGGTTCTTGATTAACAAGAATTGGACGAACCACCGGTGAAACTGTTGCATTGTCACTCTCGAAAAACATCCTAGCCGCAGCATTTTCTTCAACGGCTTCAACATTGATCGAATTGAAGAAGTCATCGTACTCAAACATCCAAGGTTGACCTGGATTTTTGACTGGCAAGGTGTGCCTTTGTACTCTGACCTCAGACCATTCCTCAACCCTTTTAGTCTCTAGATTCCAGACTCGTAAGTTAGGGGTGGCATACCCAAGAAAGTATCCATCAATTGCTCTTGCCCCAAACTTTCCATTTGGATCGATGATTGTGCATGGAGCTCCAAACGGTTCTAGATAAGACAAATCTGGTTTCCGTTTTTGAAGAAGCTCGAAGCAGGTCTTGTTGTGTCTTTTGACTGTAAGGACTCTGTTCAATGTGTAACATGCAGAGGCCACAGCTTCAGTCCAGAATGGAATGGGTAACTGTGACTCTACCAACATTGTCCTAGCAGTCTCGATCAATGTGCGGTTCTTACGTTCAGCGACACCATTCTGTTGAGGAGTATAAGCTGCACTAAACTCATGAAGAATACCCTTTGAAGTGCAGAACTCCGCCATGGAATGATTCTTAAATTCAGTACCATTGTCGCTACGTATCCGCCTAACCTTCAACTTATACAAATTCTCAATCTGAATGATTAAGTTTTTGATAATGCCAAAGGTTTCACTCTTGTGTGCCATGAACGCAACCCAAGAAAATCTTGAATAATCATCAGTAACCACGAGGCAGTATTGATCACCCCGAATACTCTTGTGCTTGACAGGACCGAACAAATCCATGTGCAAACGTTCAAGAGGAACTGCCACTGTGTTGATCTTCTTTGTAGGGTGCTTCTTCTTTGTTTGCTTTCCTTTCTGGCACGAAACACAGATGTCTTGAAGATGGAAATTTTTGAGGGGAACACCATTCACCAATTCATTTGAAACCAAATGATTCATTTTGCGTAAGTGAATGTGACCCATTCGTCTGTGCCAAGAGATAGTGTCTTTTTCTGTGGCTTTGGAAACAAAACAAGTTGCTTGTGCAGACGTAGTAATAGCTTGGCTCATGTCAAGGACGTACAAATCATTTATCCTTGGAGCCGACAAGAGAATCCATTCTTTTGGAATTTTGAAGCCGGGTTTCAGCACATAACAGCCATTAGCATCAAAGTGTACTGAAAATTTCTTGTCACAAATTTGAGAAACACTAAGAAGATTGTGATCAAGTTGTTGCACAAAATTGATCTTGTCAAAGCTGACAATCCCGTTAGATATCATTCCTTCACCCGTAATGTATCCACCTTTATCTCCAGCAAAAGCAACATAACCTCCTCTAATAGATTTAACGTCGTAGAGAAGCTTCATGTCGCCTGTCATGTGCCTGGATGCCCCACTATCAACAATCCAGTGACTACTGATAGTTCCTCCTGAAGCACCCTGCACATGAACTCAAATGAATTAGTTGGAGATGGGGACCCAAGCCATTGTGGTCTTGGGTCTTCCATTTTCATCAATGACAATAACTTCTTGTCTTTGATGGTTGGTGAATTGTGATGGTCCCCCTGATTCAACAACCGTTTTTGGTTTCCAAGTCTGTTTTGTTTCACCAGTGTTTTTCTTTAAAATTTTAACTTCTTGATGATTAGAAGTTTTAGAATTGTCTGGTTTTACAACAACAGATTGTTTTTGAACCTCATTGGTTTTAATCGCTTTTTCTATCTTTTTGACCTGTTGGCGTTTCTGTTTCTTTTCCCTTTCTTTTACAAGGCGGGGATCATGTTTTGTGGAAACAGTTGGCTTACGGTCAGTTTTGCCACGGGGATCATCAACCTTTCCTTTCTGCTTATGAAGATATGGGCAGTTTCTAATAATGTGCCCAATGGTTCCACACTCAAAACATGATCTTCGTTCTACAAACCCCGAAGAATCATGTGATCGTCTAGCCGATGATGTTGAACTTTGTGAACCCGAGGTACTAGGTTTTGAACTACTTGGTTCATTTCTTTTCTCGACAATAGCTTTCTTGAAAAAATCTAAGTTAGATTGATTTTCAAACTTTTCAATTTTGTCCGTTCCCGTCGATTTCACAAAGTTAACATTTTTCTTCTTCTTTTGGTTCGGCTTCTTGTTAGCTTGAGCCGGTGTTTTACCTTTGGGTTTGGTGTGATTTTGCTGTGTTGGCACTGTTGGTAATTTCTTGTTGCCAAATTGCTTTCGAACTTCAGCCTTTGGGATTGGAGGACACTGTGTGACTGTAACTTTAGGTCCTGCCTTTCCCAAGAACTTACTCGTCGAATTCTCAAAGACTTTGCAGATTAAGGATTGATTAACATTCTTAATGGGAAAATCTTTGTCTGAGTAAATTTTATCATCACCAACTAGAGTGTACAGCAAATTCACACTCTCCGACTCCTTCTCAGACGAGGACTCAGTTGCAACAGTCTTAGCGGGTTTGACAGGGGGATCACATAGAATGTGATTCTCAAGAGGTATGTCCTCATTTTTGACTACCGCATCAGACTTTGCTGGGACAGTATCATCAGATTCATCATCAGACGAATCAGCATCCTCAATCACAACTGGAGGATCTTGATTCTGTTCAGCACTCACAAATGTATCTGCTGACACATCTGAATCTGAGGATACTTCCTTTTGGTATCCGAGTCCTGCAGCAAACTCCTTTACATCTAGAGGCACAGAAGGTTCAAAGAAAACCCTGTCCTCTTCATCAGGCATGGCATCATAATTATGTCTCACTGGTGGTGGACACTTTTTGTAGCCTATGCATGTGACATCTCTCTTTTCCTTCTGAACGTCAATGATGTGATCTAACACATAGCTAGAACTCAAATAACTGTCTAGCTTGAGTTTGATCGCATCACTTTCGGTTTTCACACAAGCCATCTCTTTTTGCATACTCTCAAGGCGAGATATATACAAATTGATATCAGTTTGTTTTCTTGAAACCATTTTAGTCAGTTCAGTTTTATCCTTCTTTAATGTTTCAATTACTGACTTAAATTCTTTTTCATGGTTTTCATAAAACATGTTGGCTTCTGTGCATTTAGAGAGGTCCACAGTCAACTTCTGATTGTGGATGAATGTCACATCATATTTCTCTTGCAAAGCTTCATGCTTGCTTTGCAAGTCACACCAATCAGCACTCAAGGAACTATGTTTGTCTTGCAAGTCAAACAAACTAGTTTGTAAAGCATCATGTTTGGCTTGCAACTCAGACATGTTTCCTTCCAAATCAGCACACCTAGCATGCAATCTATCACATTCATCACAGTTAATAGCAGTGGGTTCATCGACACGTACCTGACTTGATGAACCGTCGACATTAGCCATAAAGGCTGAATGGAGAGAAGACGAAGAGTAAGCAGCCTGATCCACCAGAATAGATCTTCTTTGAGTTTCTGCTACAGCTTCCCCCAAGAGTTCATCAATGTCGATATCATCCGAAACATTAGATGTCTCACCCACATGATCATCACTAGAATTGGATGATTCTTCATCAACGCTCCTACTGTATCCAGAGGAGTCTTCATCTTCAGACGATTCATCACCACTGGCAGAAGATTCTCCACCATTGATGTGAACTAGCTCCTTCACAATCTGAGCAAAACATGCTGTTCCATCAGGAGCATCACCACCCAACTGGATTGACCAGTCACAACCTTCATCCACCTGAACTGCAAGTGCTCGGTTGGTTTGGTTGTTGACAGGCACCAATGTACGATCATTGTTTCTGTTCTGCTGGTTGCCTTGGTTCCTGAAGGGGTTTTGATTCCCGTGCTGGGCTGGCTTTGTACATTCCCGTTTAAAGTGGCCCCGTTCACCACAGTTGAAGCACTTAACAGCTTGCTTATCGAACCCATACTTGGTGTCTCGCTTACTTTCCAAGCTGGTTCTGCCAGTACTTTCCATCCAATCCTTTGCTCTTCTCACAGCACTCGCAAAGGCCCACTTGATGTCCATCAAGTCCATCTCTTCCTTATCAATCTGCCTGTAATCTTCTTGTGTCAGATTAATGTTTCCAATCTGACCTTCTATCAACCCACAGTACGCGCTCACTACAGTGTTAAGCAGCTCCATGTGTTCCTTAGCTACTTCTACACTGATTTTAGAAAAACTTGAAGTGTCAAGCTGTACTGTATTTGGCTTTGATTGTTGACCTGCAGCAGATGATGTTCCTCCATAACATGCATATTGTGGTTGTTGAGCAGGAGGAGGAGGAGGTGGTTGTATTGGATTTCCATACAGATCTGTGGTTGGAGACGGCTTTACAGGAACTTGCACTGGATTGCCATACATATCCGTGCTTGTGACAAACGCCGTTTGAAGTGGAGCATGTGAACCGGCTTTTGCAGATGAAGAAGTGGAGGTGCCATAATACATCTCTGGATTCTGTGGCACTGCGACTCTCTTTGCCTTCAACGTTTCTTCCTGATCCTTGTTCTCCAGAAGCTGCACGAAATCGTTGATATTTGTAGTTCTCAACGTTCCGTTGTACTTCAAGATTTCCAGGAAGTTATTCCATTGAGGAGGCAATGCATCGGCAAATTTCTTTACCACCTCTGTTGGAGTCGTTGTGACTTCAAAGTTGGTCAGCTCAGTAAGCAGGTGATAGAAACGGCTTGTCATATCTCCCAAGGACTCCTTATCCATACATGTGAAGCCATCGAATTCTTTCTTCAGTAGATCTCGTCTTAGTTGACGTGTGGCTTCATTACCTACTCCTCTTGTCTTCAATGCATCCCACAGCTTCTTCGTTGTCTTGAAACTGACGAACTGATGATAAATATCCTTGCTCAGTGCTTGAGTGAGAATAGCGTATGCTTTCTTTTCTAAGTCATACGTCTTCTTTTGATCATCAGGAAGATCGGCAAATGTAGTTGTCGAAGAAGCAGCAACCTCGATAGTTTGATCGAATTCCGTAATGAACCGTAACCACAACTCTGTATTTTGACCAAGAATGTATGTATGGAAACGATCAACCCATCCTGGATATTCATGAAGATGCATCAACTTTGGAGGCCTGTTCAAACTTCCGGTTTCACTTTCGCTTAGTAGAAGACTTTGAATACTCGGAGTTTGATTTGAAACAAACGCCCATTGACCAGCTGGAGTGGCATTTGTTTGTGAGGATGTAGATACCGGAGATTCGGCCCATGATGGAGATTGACTAGTATTCATGTATTTTCCACTGTCTGGAGCCGGACTTCCCCACCAACTCGGATTCATGATAGATAAGCAAAATAAATGCTAAGTAAGAATGATCCGAAGGATACACAGCCGAGGGATCCTGGTCGAAGGATCTGAAATCACAGAAACTTGTTAGCAGTAAACTGACCACAGTCGAAAGATCGATTTATTGTTCGAAGGATCAACAGTATTCGAAAGATTACTGTTGACTCTCGAACAATGATTTCGAAAGATTCAAGAGCTCGAAGGATTCCCTTTTGAAAGATCCTTATCTTTCGAGTTAACTCTTTATCTTTCGAATAACAGATCTCGAAAGATTCACCAATACGAAGGATCCTAATCTTTCGGACACTAGTCTTTCGAAAAGATTCCTTTCTCGAAGGATATGTTTCAGACTTCGAAGGATGGGTCGAAGGATATTAATCTTTCGAGCCCTCCTTGATCGAAAGATATCGAAGGATGATCTTTCGATGTCGAAAGATATCTTTCGAGAGCTCTGACACAATCTGATCTGATGTGAAAGGTTGGTGAAAAGGTGACAGGTTGGTAAGGTCAACTTTCGGCAAAAGGTATGGTCAGACGTACTTTCCCACCAACTTTGAAAATTTTGCCAAAAATGAAATCCTTATCTTCAACACCAGTCACCGGAATGTTAACCGGAGATTTAGCCGGAAAATACAAAGTCACTTAAAACAATTTTTCAAGTTACCCAACCCCACCTTAAACACTCCCGGTTAGTTTAAACACGTTTTTACTCAAAGAAAATGCAAAAAATCAAGTAAAAACAGGTGCAAAACTAAGTGTTTCAACACACCAAAACTTGTAAAAACCCGGTTTTAAACAAGGTTAAGAGCCAAGCTCTGATACCACTTGTAGGTCCCTTTTCGCGGAGGATTACGAACCTAAACCTTGTTATACAAACCTACTAGCGAGTGCGGAATCCAAGCTAGCAAGCAAACCGAGTTAGTAGCAAGTAGAGAAACAAACACACAAAGATTCACCGATTCGTATTAATGCAAATGAAGGTTTCGGTTACAAGCACAATGTTTACAAATCTAACATGTAAACTCTCAAGTGTGTGTGTGTGTGAGTTCCGACAGAATGCTCTCAAAGAAACTCTCTATCTCTCGGTTGTCTTTCTGTCTGTGTGTCTACTGAAACTCAACACATGCATGGGTATTTATACCCAGCTCAAGATGCTATGTCCGAAGGATTCGACAGATGGTCCGAAGGATCATCTGTCGACTACATGTTACACGAAAGATCAGCATGGACCTCGAAGGATCATCCTTCGAGGTCTAATGGTCGAACCATGGTCGAACCATATCTTTCGATTACCTCGAAGGATCAGGTGTATCCTTCGAGGCTACCCTTCGATCAGAACATCTTTCAATATACAAACTGTTGTCCAAGTCAAACCGGAGGATGGTTGACTTGGTCAACTTACAATACAAATCAGGACATCGTTTATATCAGACCGAATACAGACAAAGTACAGACACAAGTGCACCAACAATGGTTTATAAACAATCATCTCAATCACTAAAGCCCTGACAAAATTGTTTGCATCCCCAAACAATTGAGTCAAGTATTTGCCTCAATCAGTAACTTAACATATTAATCAAAAGCAAACTATTCTAGACTCGTAATAACACCAAAACACCTAAGACCTAACCACCTACCAGCTGTAGACATAAAATGCATCTACAACATAAACAATGATCTGTAAAAATTATTTTGATTTATACAATTTAATGAGCCTCATGTGATTAATATGTGGAAAGATTTTTTTTGTCAATTATGAACCTTCGTTAAGGTACATAAATAAAAAGCCACAAAAGTCCATATCAGTTTATCTAGTTCCTGGGAAAAAATATAAAGAACACTATTGCTACAGGGTCACAAAAGATCCTCCGAACTTGCAAGTTAATACATACTAAGTTATTTAATTAATATCAGAATTAAAGGAGAATCCAGATATATAAAAGAAGAATTAGAATACTATAACTATCGGCTCAGTTGTCGGATCTTATGTGTTTGTTTCATCCTTCCACTTCTGATTCCCAATGTTCTGTATCTCAACTATCGGCTCAATTGTCGGATCTTAAGAGGTTCTGTCACTCCTTGTGATAGCTTTCACTTGAGCTTTGTGATTATACCCAGTATTGCTTGGCAATCCTCCTAGTGGCCCTTCAGACATCTATTGGGCAACATTTTTGTTGATGCAGATTTTGTGTCCGATGCTTGTCGAATAGATTAGTTATTATTTTACGCTGAATTTGTAATAGTTAGTGAAACGGTCTATCGAACGTGTATAGACCCACTCGTTTGAAGTGGTCAAACGAGAGGGTTATTCGGTTGACCGTGTGTTGTTGCAAGACAAGTTATGGTTGTTAATGTTGGTGTCGAAGGATAAGGCATCGAAGGATTGATGATATCCTTCGATGAGCTCGAAAGATACCCATCGAAGGATGAAGATGGACCTCGAAGGATATGTGATCCTTCGAGGTATGTATGTGTCTTTCGAAAGCTGGATAGTCGACAGATGATCTGTCGACCAGTCAGCTTGATCCTTTGACTGTGCAACCTGTGTTTGGTATAAATACCAACACCTTGTCTTGTAAAACATAAGAGTGAGAGCACAAGTGTGTGCTAGAGAGTGATAGGAGGTTTGAGTCCTCACCGGGAGAAATCACCACTTGATTTCTCCCTGGATGTATACTTCTTTGGTATTAGTTCGGTTATCATGTAATCGGGCCGACTTGTAATGTTTACTACCGGATTAATACAAAGTTTGTTATGTTTATCCTCTTTTATCTCTTCCATCTTTGAACATGAACACGAGAATCACGGATTGGATCCCGAAACCCGGACCTACATTTGGTATCAGAGCCATGGTGCCCGATTTAGTAAAACTAACCGTTTACTAAGTCACATGTGCTCTAGATCTGTGATTTTTGTGGGTTTTTGTTCAAGATGTAAAAATGGTGAAAATGAGAAAAACTCAGATCTGGACCCGAATATTCAGATCTGTGATAAAACGAGTGTTGGGTTTTATGTTTTTCTCCTAAAAGTTCAAGTTTTCTTCATCAAAAATTGTGTACAAAGTGTTTCATCGCATCTGCAAATTTTCCCAGGTCCCTGTGTTCATGATGTTCTTCACATCTTCATAGTTTGAAGGATGTGAAGAACTTCGAAAGATCAGGTTGCTTTTTCGAAAGATCAGTCCTTTAGTCGAAGGGTCATCCTTCATTGATTCGAAGGATCATTCTTTGTTTCGAAGGGTCAAGTTCCTTTTGAAAAATCAGTTCTGATATGACAGCAGCTGATGTGTGTCAGATTCAGATCTGACATGTGCCAGAAAAGTCAACTTCACGATTTTCAAAGTTGTCGAAGGGTCAGATCATTCCACCTTTTTCGAAGGATCACAACTATCGAAGGATGAGACAGACTTCGAAAGATGTGACAGACATCAAAGGATTAAACAGATCTCGAAGGTTAGGGTGCTCGAAAGACTTCAACTGATATGATTCGAAAGATCTGTGACATGTTTGGTGGCTGTTTTGGAGGTATGTATCGAAAAAGGTTCAGGAGAGAGAAAGAACGGCTGCTGCTACTGTTGTTGATTAAATAAAAAAAAAAAAAAAAGGGGCACCATCGTTTTGTTGAATTGTGTGGTGCACCGCCCCAACCGCCCAATAACTTTTGGTTGTGTGTTGTTTGTTAATCACCGCCAAGTTCCACTGTCCAAGGCACCGCCCAATTGACCACTAAGCTTATGGGTTGTTTGTTGTCTATGTTCACGGCCCAACATATGTCTCGGCCCACATGTTTGGAAATTAATCTTTCATTTAGTCAACATGAGACAAGGTTGTGACATCACCATGACATCACAATGATGATGTCATGGTGAGGTGTAAACGGGAATGGGTTTGTGGCGCTCCGTGCTTCGCGTGTCGAACTCTGGGACGCACGACGGAGGAATGTCGTGACGTCGGACTTGAGCCAGACATAACCGTGTCGAAACCGAGTCGAACCGAGCCGAGTCGCGTCGACACAAAGTGTATCAATGTGAAAATCTAGCGCCTAAAGTTATATTTTGCTAGTTAAAAAAAAAAAAAAAAAAAAAAAAAAAAAAAAGGAAAGAATCTGTTAAGAGTGGGGTCGGGTGTTCGCGAAGTTGATTTGAACCGCGCTTCTAAATGTCAACGTCAAAATTCGTATGAATTTGGGAGCGCGCGGGATGATGCGGCATGATGAAAACAAGAGATGATGAAAACTTGATTGTTGAAAATGTGGGGTAGTCACGGTTACCGATGCAATGGCAAAAATGGTAACGCGACTATTATGGGCCAAAAACAACACGGTATGTTCGCTTCCGCACATCAGTATTTATGATTGTTACCGGTTATTCGGAAATGTTCGAAAGGATTTTGTTTATTGTCATATTCTCGCATTTGAAGACGAACGTATGAACCTGGAACGTCTATACCGATCCTAACGAGTTCACAAAGTCTTTGGAGGGATACAAGTCGGATCCTACGGGGTACTAGGCGAAATTTCTTTATCAACTAGAATATGCAACGAAGAAATCTTTTTGTTTATTGTCATATTCTCGCATTTGGTAACGAATGAATGAACCTAGAATGTCAATACCGGTCCTAACGAGTTCACAAATTCTTTGGAGGGATACAATTCAGATCCTACGGGGTACCAGGGGACGTTCTTATTCAACTAGATTATGCAAAGAAGAAAGTCATGTTCGTGAATTTTCGGAACCGAGAACATTCAATGAAGATTGATGACAGTTCCGCTCAGTGGAGGGAATTGGTGAACATTTGACGACAGTTTCTTTGAAGTGGAAAGAATCTGTTAAGGTTTAGAGATTTTACCAAAGAAATGGGGGGATAAAAATTTTCATTTGTTGAATTTCTTCGGTAAATTTCTAAACGCAATCACAGGTGGTAGAGTTTGTGATTTTTCTGGTGATACAAGCGGTTCAGAGTGGAATGTTTTGCACAGACACATATTTGAGGATTTTAATTAATTCTCCAGCCAGCGTGAAGGGTTTTGCACGGAAACATACAGGTATCTAAAGTCGACAGTTGTTTCAAAGCGCTGTTTACTGAAGACCTGGGGGAATCTTTATAGAAGTTGATAGTTCAAGGCTGAAGACCTGCAGGATTCGGTTTTGGGTTTGATATTTCTTTGGGATTTTACAGGGATCTGGGGGTAACTCAATTCGTTGAGTTTGCAAACGATGTA
This sequence comes from Helianthus annuus, assembly GCF_002127325.2. Taxonomy (NCBI): domain Eukaryota; kingdom Viridiplantae; phylum Streptophyta; class Magnoliopsida; order Asterales; family Asteraceae; genus Helianthus; species Helianthus annuus. The sequence goes on from NC_035437.2 coordinate 95,473,252, forward strand.
CTTGGTCAAGCTGACTTCCTGAGTACTGATGCTGAAGATTCGTAGTGCATTACGTGGTCAACTTCACAAAGGCGAGACAATGAGATCTGGATGTAGTGAAACTAAGCGTGCCGTTTGGTTGAGCTTGCAAGGGATACACTTGGTCAAGCTGACTTTCCTGAGTGTTGATGCTGAAGATTAAAGTGCATTACTTGGTCGATTTCACAAAGACGGTTTACAGAAGACAGTTCACCAGAAATCTCTATCAATGTAGTATGCTTGAAGATCAAGACTTGATGCAGCTTTTAAAGAATGGAACCCTTATAAAATGCCGGTTGGAGTATTGGAAGATCAGCGGAAGATCGGTCAATTGAGCCTCTTGAGGAAATTGCACAACACTCAACACGGATACGCGTACTTTAAGGGGGAAACATTATACAAGGAGCATCAAGATACTACTTACCTGGATCATCGGTCAAGGGGGAATTGGTTAACACAGAGAAGATGAATACTTGACTGAAGATCGATTGCAGTTGCATGTTCAGCATTCGACAGCAACGGACAAGGGGGAATTTGTTGATGCAGATTTTGTGTCCGATGCTTGTCGAATAGATTAGTTATTATTTTACGCTGAATTTGTAATAGTTAGTGAAACGGTCTATCGAACGTGTATAGACCCACTCGTTTGAAGTGGTCAAACGAGAGGGTTATTCGGTTGACCGTGTGTTGTTGCAAGACAAGTTATGGTTGTTAATGTTGGTGTCGAAGGATAAGGCATCGAAGGATTGATGATATCCTTCGATGAGCTCGAAAGATACCCATCGAAGGATGAAGATGGACCTCGAAGGATATGTGATCCTTCGAGGTATGTATGTGTCTTTCGAAAGCTGGATAGTCGACAGATGATCTGTCGACCAGTCAGCTTGATCCTTCGACTGTGCAACCTGTGTTTGGTATAAATACCAACACCTTGTCTTGTAAAACATAAGAGTGAGAGCACAAGTGTGTGCTAGAGAGTGATAGGAGGTTTGAGTCCTCACCGGGAGAAATCACCACTTGATTTCTCCCTGGATGTATACTTCTTTGGTATTAGTTCGGTTATCATGTAATCGGGCCGACTTGTAATGTTTACTACCGGATTAATACAAAGTTTGTTATGTTTATCCTCTTTTATCTCTTCCATCTTTGAACATGAACACGAGAATCACGGATTGGATCCCGAAACCCGGACCTACAATTTTTCTCAATGTTGAGAATAGCACTTCTTTGTTGCTTCAGCTCATCTTTTGTCCTTGCAAGACAGTTATCATTTAACGCACTTTACCTCTCCATAAGTTCTTCAAGTTCGGATTTCCTCTCAGAAGCAGTGGAGCTGGCACCTTGCTTGAATCCTTCCAACTGAAGCTGCGTTGGTTTCTCCGCCCATGGTTTTCGATGAAATCCACTTCCTTGGAGAAAGTGTGTGATAAGCATTCACATGTGTTAAGTTGGTAAACATTCCACCAGCTGGGCTACTCCACAGGATCCACAAGTTGCTTGCGCTGCAGCGAAACCATCAAGTCGACTGGCCATTGCTTCCATTTTAGCTTCCTTGGTCATCTGCGTCAGTTCCATGAATTATTGCTTTCTTCATGGTTGTGGGCCAATTTCTCCAACAGTGCCTAAGCATTCACATGTGTTAAGCTGGTAAACACTCCACCAGCTGTAGTGTCTATTGTCTATTTTGCTTGAGTGAACAGAGCAATCCATAGACTCGTCAATATTCTATAACACATGAATCTTGTTCCTCAGGTTCGTGGTTCTTGATGGTTGAAAATCTTTAGTTAAGAACATTTTCCATGTATGAAATTAAAGATACTTTAGAGCAATAAATGGTATTTAGTTTCATTTTTTGCGGTGATCAAAATGTTAATAAGGTGAGCATCTCATATAAAAATATCCTAATGACCAAATCTACACTTAACTATATATGTCTTAAGTAAAAACTAATGAAAATAAATTATCAAAAATTAAAGAAACAATTTAATCATCACATAACTGGAAGGAGTGATCCACAAAACTAATTTTTATTTGTACAAATTGCTGCACAACTTATTTTGATTTGCACAAATTAATGCAACTCTGGGGCCAAAAATGTAATGAAATGTGATTAATATGTGGTGAGAATTTGTGTTTTTTTTTCAGTCATGAACCTACGTTAAGGTACACAAATAAAAAGCCACAAATGTTCCATATTAGTTTATCTATTTCCGGGGCTAAAAATATAATGAAATATGTTGTTTCCGGGTCATAAATGTTCCACTGAGCATGTAAGTAAATACATTTTAAGTTATTTAATCCGGGACAAAAGCGAGAATCTTGATTTTCAAAGAAGAATTAGAATTGTACAAATTAGGACCAAGAGCTTAGAGGTTCTATTATCTTACTGAACATAAGGATAGTTTGATATGTAACTCAAGTCCCATACACACAACTAATTTATATTAAAAGTACTAGCAAGTTCATTAGCTAGGCTGATGACTGATTAGGCATAAAACTTGATATCTTGATGTTCTTGCACAAAGGGCATTCAGAAACTTTGGTGTCACACTCTAAACATACGGAAAAGTGTCTGCATGGATAGCACACCATGGTTGCAGGCATGGCATTGCAGTTCAGGCATGTGGTAACCTGAGGTTGCACCCTTGTGGCCAAAGATTGGCTACTCTCCACGCCAGAAGAAACTTGGTGCAACCTTCGGTGCATATCAACTTCCGGATGTTGTAAACGAGTCTTCAATCTGTCAATGCACTCTCGCATCTCTTTCTCCTGCATCACAAGCAGAAAGCCTGTAGACTATAAGTTCTCAGAAACTAGCAATGCATTAGGCAAAAAGGATAGAACTTGTTGCCTGGATGTCCACAAGGATGTACAACTCTTCTATGTGATGCGACACACTATCATCGACTGACTGCACTGGTTGCTGATTACCGGTTCAAGGGATGTTGTTAAGTGGATCAGGTTTGTAGTGATGTCCAGAAAGAGTAGCGTCGTTGTCTACAAATAAAATTCCTCAAACACTTTATGAAGAACAAAGATAATCAAGTCCATCCGAATGAATATGGTTTCGGGCCGGTAGTTTGTTTATTTATTTAGTTTACTTAATGGGTCAAACAATTTACTGTTTCATTGTTTATGTTTTAGAGTTTGGGCCGGAGGCCATGTCCAGTGGGTCGAACAATTAGAAGTCCAGTAGGGTATTATCATGTAGTTTGTTTTGGGCCGTATTAAGCGAACCGGTGTGAGTATGTAACCACTGCAGCGGTTATGAAGGAAGAGACGTATCTCTTCATTGAAACGACACAACCGATACTCGCACCCCTTCGCTGCTATATATATGGTTCAAGGCAATCAGTATGTACGTAATCTGTAATGCAAGTTTATGTTTATTGAAAGTTCAGTTCGATCAGATTTGTTACGGTTAGTGTTATTATCATTCAACAAGTTTTTCGGTTAGTTTGATTCATAATGAAGTATTGTGAAAGTTGTGGTTCGTTTGAAAGAGATTGTGTATGTGGTCACAACTCGATCCGTTCCGACTGGTCCTGGGTTTCCGATGACGATGATACCAACACTTTAGAATTGAAATACATAGATACAAAGACGACACGATGTTAAAAGATATCTAATCAACACTTAAAACCTTCATTGTTGGTGGTTCCCCGTCTTCTTCTTATTGGTGCCATTACACAAATAGTGAAAGAAAAGGAGATATGAAGACGCTATAGGCTGAGAATTTGGTGGTGGTGTAGAGATATTGTAAAGGCAGTTGATATAGCGGTAAGGCAAGCGACATATGATTTGGTGGTGAGATAAATGTGATTAACATGAAATGATGAAGAATGCCAGTTGGTTCAAGGGTGTATATCTACAATAATCGTGATACCCAGTAATCTTTACATTAAGTTTTGTAAAACAATTCTTGATTGTATCTTATAATAAATTAGCTGTAATTGTATATCATAGAAAAAGCCAAAAAAGGCAGTGCAATTTTCCTCCAAACCAGAACACATGAAAAATGAAGACCACATGTGAAGGGGGTGTCTAAAAAACATGTGCCGACCAATCAGGTCACGCGCGAGACCATACCCTTAGCAGACTAATTTGGTATCTTTTCCAGCCTCATGCAGACAAATCACGTATAACCTAGGTCGTGTGCGGGATCAGGATAAAAACAAGACCAGATTTCACACTTGGCTCCTTGGGTGAAAACCCTTACTTCCTGGACCCTGCGCCGGCTACACGTGAAACACCCAGTGGTGGTCGTGCGGAGGACAGAAGTTCAAGAAATCCAAGGACAAGTACCAAAGGTACAAGTGGCAGAGCAGTGAACCAATGAGCGTCCAACAGGTTGTATTCGATCATGCTCCACGATTGACGATCGTACAGGAGACAAGAAGGTACACAGGGACGCACACGTGGCATAAATCAGCGTGCGCCGACATATGCTTCACGATCTCCACTTAGCTGCTGATGACAAACGAGACACCAAGGACAAAGGTCAGGCCACGTGGATCCATTCAACGTGCGCCATCTCTCCTCTTACCCAGAAGCACTAACGGTCGTGGCAGAGGAGACAAGACGGATATTCCTTGTTGTCGACTACAGGCCCAGGGCCCATCAGCCCATCTCCTTCTACATCACTCTAGCTATAAACAGGGACCATCACCTTTAGGTTTAAGGATTATGCTTCCTTGCTTTCTCACTCTTAATCACACACTTAAATCCTCAAAACATATACTTATTCTCACGCCGGAGAGTGGTTACGAGGAGAACCCCCTTATTCCCATCCTCGTAACGAGCTTAACGGTGTGTTTAGTGTTTTGCATGACCATTGCATCACAGCTTGGACGAGGTAAAGAAGATTAACCTTATTTGTCGAGGCACAAACCACAAACTAATCACCAGATTAGATTAGTTTGGTGTTTCTTCATTGGCACCAATCGATTTTTACAATCGCTTTCATCTTCTTCCTCTGAGTTGTTCTTTTCTCTCGATCAATGGTTGATCAGGGAATCCCTTTTCCACCCATCGTTGCACGCTCTCAATTAGGTACAGTGGAGGACATCTTGCATGTCCAAAACCTACCTAATGACGAGTTTACCAAGGGGGAAGGTACAAACGTTGGGTCCATCCGCGCAAGTGGTGTTTGCACCACCCAAATGATGACCCCAACAAGTTATGGCGTTGGTCCGTCAACACCAGCAGCATCTAGCGTATCTGCATTGTTAGGCCTACCAAAGGGGGAGACACTCGCCTCCTGGTATGCAAAAAGTCAAGCGACGTTGAATCTCATCTTTGAGCGCGCAACAAGCGCAGACGAAGCCATCTCCTTTGGTGACTCCTGCACCAAGGCAAGGGACTTATCTGTAACGCCCTGCGTTTTGATAGTTTTATTATCTTAGCAAGTTTCATCGCACTTCCTACCATGTGATGCTTGTACACTCGAGACTACCGATCATTATAAGAAATGAGACTGTTTGAATCTTAATTTTTGTGTTAAACTATGTGAAAATTTTATCATAAATGACGCTTCTTGTGATGCTTCTTATATGTGAACGATATGTTTAAACAGATTCTTGACTCTTTATGATGCTTGAAACTTAATGAACGAGAAACTAATTTGAAGCACGAAGTTACTCTTGTTATTTATGCTATTTGAACATCTAGATGTAATAATACTATATGTAATGGTTACTCACAATGATACGCAACGCAACACTTAACCTCGCCCGCAAAACGAACCAAAGACGGAAAACTAACAAACGCGAATCGGCTGTCCGAATGGACATCCGATCGGATGACCATCATCCGATCGGATGACCATCCGACCGGATGGCCATTCGACCAGACGCCATCCGACACTTGCACCGCCTTAATTCATCCGATCACAACCATTCGACTGAGCACGTCACTATCACCTATAAATAGTGGACATAACCTTTCATTTTCACCTTTCACTGCTCACTCGCTCTTAAGACCTCCAACGTGATTCAAAGGCATTTTGTAAGCATTTATCCCCTAATCTTTGCTAATCCTCATCTTTAATCACTTCTACTCCATCTTCTTCATCAAAATCACACGAACACTTCAACCTTTTCTCAAAAACAATGATTTTAGACCTTCCAAAGGTGGTTTTCACTCGTTTTTCTTCAGCAAACTGTTGTGAAGCACCAATAAGTTGGAGTTGGTCTAAGATCTAAAGGATTATACATTTTTATACCAGATCTAGAGGATTTTCACATGTTTTTCGCCTCAGATCTGATAAACTTCCACGTTTTACAACTTATTTCTAAACTTTTCTTCAGTTTTATACAAAACATTGGTGAAATCGGACTCAAACAGACTCTAGACTCGTTCCCTAGTCAAGAGAGCCGGCTTGAAAAAGGAATTCCACCGGAGAAATGGACCGATTAACGGGTCAAACATGACATTTCACCAAGAACAGCTCGTCTGTTCGAAGGGGTGGTACCCATCCGACCGAATGAACTGGAATTGGTATGTTTCCGTTGTTTGACACGTCGCCACGCCGTCTCCGTTAACTCAAAACCTTTACTTAAAAAATTTTACGAAACTTCAAACACCGACCATCTGTCCGAATGGTCATCCGATCGGATGACCATCCGTCTAGATGATCTGCCCATGATAACAATTGTTGTTTACTTTATAGGACACTTGGTCAAAACATCGAAAACCTTAACAGTTCACAAGTACCCACACTGTTCGAATGGCCATCCGCTCGGATGACCATCCGTTCGGATCACCCGCTGAACACTTAACTTGATTTTGCACCATTCGACACTTAACACTTACAGGACTTATGCTCTGTTCCCACACGCAGGCTGATCCAGCGCTCCCTTCAATTCAACCAGACTGTGCTTAGAATCTAAGCACCCACTGTGAGTATTCTCGATCCCCTTTTGTTTTAAACGCTTTGGGATGCAACATGTATTCTATATAAATGCACGACACTTGAAACTTGTTTATAAATACTCTATCCACTGTTAAACATGAAAACATGATACTTGCGATACTTGTGAATCTTATGTGTTACGTGAACGTTGAATCTTATGTTTAGCCACCTTGACAATTATAGCGCTATAGGGTTAACGCACCGCCCTTGAGACTTGGGGTATTGTTAAGTTTGATTCTTTTACCTCCTCATCGTGGCAACGATATAGGAAAGGCACAGTTAACGCGTTGGAAACTTAGGTTAACATAATGATTACGTTAGCTTAGCATGTTGAAACTTGTAATATGTTATTCATGTTGGATATGGGAAATCACTTTTTAAACTATTTATGCTATGTATTAAACTTGTATACTCGCCAACATTTTTGTTGATTTTATTTTAATACATGTTGCAGGTTGATAAGTTTGGACGCTGAAGAATCAAGCTAGGGTGACTTTAGATACACACCTTAGAAAAAACAAAATTTTGGATATGTTCGAATTTTGATGATGTTTTGATACAATTTTGGATCATGTGTTGGTTGTATGACGTTTTAGTCCTTAATATGAAATTTTGATTAATCTATATTGAAAGAAGTAGCGTTATGATGCTTTGAGCGATTTGTTCGTCCCGGCCGATGTTTCCGACATCGGTTGGGGTGTGACATTATCAGACACCTCCTCAAGAACGCATGCAAAGGCAACAACATGAGAGACCCACATCACAAGGAGACAGAGTGCGCGTGATACACGTGACACTTACAGTGAAACTGAGAGTTATTATGAGACTCCCTCTCATATGCAAAAAAAACGTCCAATGAGTAGCCAGCTTGGGCCGCGCAACATCAATGACGAATGGGAGCGAAACATTGATGAGAATGACTCCACGTTGTTGGATTGAATGAGTCGATCAGAAGAGTCGTTTATCTAATTCAAAGGCGGAATCGATGAATCAGACGCTCAAACTAAATATAATGCTTCTTGTATTAATTCTAACAATGTTTACAACCTGGAAGCAAACCGACAGCACTTCGTTACAAGTTCTGAGCCGTTACCAAATGAACTAACCATGCACCTATTTATAGTGTATCAGGTTCGCTTATGTGACCTGTCCTAAAAGCGAACCTGTTATGATGAGAGTGGTTCGCTTTTATGGACAATGTCCATAAAAGCGGACCTACATGCTATTCCACCATATTTCGTTTCTGGAACCTCGTGCATAGAATATTCTAACCTATCCTAATCTATTACATGATACAAGACGAAATCAATAGACGTAGTGCACCAACAGACTCCCCCTCGGATATTGACGAAGTCTTCAGTGAACATTCTCTGTTATGCCACCTCTTCAGTCTTGATCATCTTGCCATCTTGTTCAGATTCTAACAATGTAAGTATCCTTCAATTTTTCTCTTTGACATCTTCATCGTCAGCTGGCTCCCCCTCTCTTCAAGCTTTCGTGCTTTTAGGGATCGACACCTAGCTTTCCAGCTACAAGCTCTTCCTTACTTTCAGCTTGTCTTCAGACTCCCCCTTAGACTCGGCTCTTGGGATCGTAATCTGGATTTTTCCTGCAATCACTCATACAAATGATAAGTAACAACATATTAAAACCATTAACCATGTTCTCTAATACACTCCCCCTGTCAACAAACTTCATAGTTATGACAATATTAACAAACCAGATCGTAAACTATCTTTATTACAAAGATTTTAACAATCTACACATTCAAATCCCTCTCAGTTTATCATCCAAGTCCAAATTAATGACCTTGGAGATATCACAAACTGTTTTTGAACTTTTTCTAGTAATTTCAAGTTTCAAATTAATGAACTTGTTTTATTTTCAGAAACACAATCAGCTTACTTAGATTTTGAAACTCAGCAACTCAGACATCGGTTTATCTAAAATAAAGCAGAAATCAAAATCTTTTTGTATTTTCTGAAAATATAAAGCAGTAAAAAAAATATATACAAACATATTTACAAATAATATTTTTGTTTGAGTATGCGTCAGAGGATCATATCAGTTTTTGACAAGTCACAAGTACCGTTGAGCTTAGTTACACATTAAGAATTAAACAATTCACTTAGATTGTCGATATACTGATCCACTTAAATTTTCATACAAATTTCAACTGATTCAGGATACGAATTAGATGTTTTAAGAACTTAACTCATTCATGTGTCCCACCACTTGAATATACTCCCGTATCCAGAATCCCAGATATTCAGTCTTACAGGTGAGTATACCACAGATGATATCTGTAAGGGGTAAAATGCGAAACCGTGAGAGCTCAGGTCAGAACTTCCGTTCAGCAGAGAGATGACGGCTCGACTTTTGGTGTGTCCCCTTTAGAGGATCTTTTAGCATTACAACAGCAGCGACTATCAATTTTATTGTTTCATCAGCTTGCTGAGGGCGATGCTGTGTTTCAAGCATTTTGCAAAAAGTATTATTCGGGGACTAGGTCAGTACTTCCATACAGCAGAAGTCCCGGAATAATACCCCAGATATCACTGAGTATAAAGACCTAGTATCTCAGAATATGGGACCTTTCAAACAAGATTTCAGGGGTTACCTATATATCCAAGTAGTGTTCCCCACAAAATAAGCAAGTGTTTGAATTTAGGTTTATATCCCAAAAAAGTTTACTAAATGTACAAAAACCAATCGGCATATCATAAGTGAGACTTTTTAACGCTATTTAATCATTACAATTCTTTAGCATACTGTAACTGTCTACTGATGTACTATCATTTCCTTCTTTTTACGCAAAACTCAAATTTTTGAATTTTATCATGTTTTTGGCTTTTTCAAATTTTCTAATGTTTTTGTATTTTCTGACAATTTTTCTCCCCCTAAAATGCAAAATCATTAAAGAAATTTGACAAACCGATACTGATAGCTTTGTCTCGCCATCCATTTTCTGCATCTCATGCTCTGTTGTGCAGAAAATATAACGTACCCCCATGATTTACAACCCATTGATTTTGACAGCTAGAAAACCGTTCTTCAACCTGTGACAGTAATCATGCTTGTTCAGCCGTGAGGGTTTCGGCGTAGTCCATCACCACTTATTCAAAGTAAACTAATCATCAAACATCTCAATCATCAACCAAACAAACAAACAACCAACAAACAAACAGCAATCATCAAACACAACACAAATTTATACAAAACAACAAACAAACTCCCTGTCTGACCAAAACCAGGGATCTTCAACCTCTTCCTGTGCAACACTCTTACAATCTTCAGCATCATCGATCACCTGCACATTCAAACTTTATCAAATTTTCTGTTCCGCCATTTTGAAGAAACTGTAAGAAGAAGCATTTTGGAAGGTGTAAGGAAACCTGCAACTTTTGCAAAGCTGTAGGACATCGTGAAGAGAGTTGCAGAAAGAAAACAACAGTCTGTTTCAACTACGGAGAAACCGGACATTTTAGACCAGGCTGCCCTAAACTGGTTAAACCAGTAGACAACAAGGCGAAACCTGCAGAAGGAAATACCAAGAAGAACGCAAGAGCCTTTCAGTTGACTACTCAGGAAGCCGAACTAATTCCTGATGTCATAGCTGGTACATTTTTAGTTCACAACGTTTATGCAAAAGTATTATTTGACTCTAGTGCAAACCAAAGTTTTATAAATACTTCGTTCTACCAAGCTCTTAATTTACCTTTAACCAGCCTTAGGCAAATTTTTACAGTCGAAACTGCAGACGGGAATTCTGTTAAAATAAATAAGGTTTTGCGAGAAGGAAAAATAGAACTCTTAGGCCATAAATTTTCTGCAAACCTATTACCTATGAATCTAACCGGATTCGATGTTGTATTAGGAATGGATTGGTTAATAGCCAACCATGCTCGAATTCTCTGTGATAAAAATTCCATAGAAATCCATACACCCACAGGAGAATTAATAATGATTACCGGAGATAAGCCACAAAAGCCACTGAAATTTTTTTCAGTAATGAAGTTGGCCAGTTATTCAAGAAAACAAGGAATAGCATATATGGTTTCGGTAGTTGTTAATACCAAAAGTAAGAAACTGGAGGACATTCCGATAGTATTAGAATACCCAGATGTCTTTCCAGATGACCTACCAGGATTACCACCCGATAGGGGGTAGAATTTAGAATTCATCTAATTCCAGGAACTGTACCGATAGCCAAGGCACCCTATCGGTTAGCACCTACTGAAATGTTAGAATTAAAGAAACAGTTAGATGAATTACTAAGTAAAGGGTTTATACGACCAAGTTCCTCTCCGTGGGGAGCTCCAGTATTGTTTGTAAAGAAGAAGGACGGATCAATGAGAATGTGTATCGACTATAGGGAATTAAATAAAGTTACAATTAAGAACCGATACCCATTACCTAGGATTGATGATCTTTTTGATCAATTTCAAGGAGCTAGATATTTCTCCAAAATAGATTTACGCTCCGGATATCATCAATTGAAGGTACAAGAAGAAGACATACCTAAAACTGCTTTCAGAACTAGGTATGGACATTACGAGTTTACAGTCATGCCCTTCTGATTAACAAATGCTCCAGCAGCATTTATGGACATGATGAATAGAATCTGTAAACCGTATTTGGATAAATTTGTAATCGTTTTCATCGACGATATACTTATTTACTCCAAAAGTCAGGAGGAACATTGTGAACACCTGCATGCACTCTTAACTTTGTTAAGAAAAGAAAAGCTTTACGCCAAATTTTCGAAGTGCGAATTCTGGCTCCAAGAAGTGCAATTCTTAGGACACATGGTGAATCACGAAGGTATTCACGTAGATCCCTCCAAAATTGAAGCTATCACCAAATGGAAGGCCCCGCAATCAGCTACAGAAGTTAGAAGTTTTCTAGGATTAGCTGGATATTATAGACGCTTTATTAAAGATTTTTCTAAGATAGCAGTTCCATTAACTAAACTAACCTGTAAAGCCGTAAAATTAGAATGGGGACCTAGACAGGAAGAGGCCTTTAGGATTTTAAAGCAAAAGTTAACAAATGCCCCAATCTTAGCATTACCAGATGGAACAGAAGATTTTGAAGTCTACTGTGATGCTTCTATGCTAGGATTAGGATGTGTGTTAATGCAACGCAAAAAGGTAATTGCGTACGCCTCAAGGCAATTGAAAAAGCACGAGGAAAACTACATGACTCATGATTTAGAATTAGGAGCGATAATTTTTGCCCTTAAGATTTGGAGACATTATCTGTATGGAAGTAAGTTTATTGTCTATACGGACCACAAAAGTTTAAGGTACATATTTGGGCAAAAAGAACTGAACATGAGGCAAAGAAGATGGATGGAAATTCTAAGCGATTACGACTGTGATATTCAATATCACGAGGGAAAGGCAAATATAGTTGCAGATGCCTTAAGTCGTAAGTACCATGAAAAACAAAAGCGAGTTCGTGCTCTTAGATTAAATCTACAATTAGATTTAATGGAACAATTAAAGAATGTTCAAACCACAGCAATCAAGGATGATGCTGAAGAAATGAAAGGACGAATAAAAGAATAAGAACAAGGAAGTGATGGAATTTGGAGATTCCACAAGAAAAGGATTTGGGTACCTAAACAGGGAGATTTAAGGAATAAGATTTTAGAGGAAGCCCATAAATCTAGGTATACTATGCACCCTGAAAATAATAAAATGTACCAAGATTTAAGAAATAATTTCTGGTGGATAGGTATGAAAAAGGACATAGCTAGTTATATATCTAAGTGTCTTACTTGTTCACACGTTAAGGCAGAACACCAGAAACCTTCAGGGTTACTTCAACAGTTAGAAATGCCTATTTGGAAATGGGAACTGATAACTATGGATTTTGTTACTAAGTTACCCAAAACCCGAAAAGGTAATGATGCGATTTGGGTAATTGTGGATCGATTAACCAAGTCAGCTCATTTTCTACCAATGAAAGAAACCTTCACCATGGAAAGATTAGCAAAATTTTATGTAGATGATGTAGTATCCCTACATGGAGTCCCACTCTCTATTGTATCGGATAGGGATAGTCGTTTCACCTCACACTTCTGGACAAGTTTCCAAGAAGCCATTGGTACTCGATTAAATTTAAGTACAGCTTATCATCCCCAAACAGACGGACAAAGTGAAAGAACCATTCAAACCTTGGAAGACATGCTTAGAGCATATGTAATAGATTTTGGTGGAAACTGGGATGATCATTTACCTTTAATTGAATTCTCCTATAACAATAGTTATCATGCAAGCATTGAAGCTGCCCCATTCGAAGCACTGTATGGACGCAAGTGTAGAACTCCAGTTTGTTGGGCAGAAATAGGAGAAAGTCAATTATCAGGACCTGAGATTGTGCAAGAAACCACCGACAAGATAACGCAAATCAAAGAAAGACTAAAGACAGCTCGAGATCGCCAGAAAAGTTATGCAGACAATCGCAGCAAGCCACTAGAATTTCAAGTCGGAGACAAGGTACTTTTGAAAGTTTCTCCTTGGAAAGGAGTAGTGCGATTTGGGAAGAAAGGAAAACTGAGCCCAAGGTACATAGGACCATTTCAAGTAATCCAACGAATAGGACCAGTTGGTTATCGTCTACAATTACCAGAAGAGTTAGCTGGAGTACATGATGTGTTTCATGTATCCAACCTCAAGAAATGTCTATCTGACGATTCCCTGGTAGTACCTCTCCAAGATGTGCAAGTAAATGAAAAGTTGAAATTCGTTGAAAAACCACTACAAATAGAGGACAGAAAGATCAAATTTCTTAAACACACGCGACTGGTGCTGGTCAAGGTCAAATGGAATTCAAAGAGAGGACCTGGATATACTTGGGAGCTAGAATCAGAGATGAAGCACAAATATCCACACTTATTTCAATAAATCTCGAGGACGAGATTTTATTTAAGGTGGGGAGGATGTAAGGACCTTCAAAAATGTCCCTAATTTATCCATAAATGGAAACCTGGACCCTTAAAACCCTAACCAGCTTGAAAAATCAAGAAAACAAGAAAAATGGGTTTTAGACGGGCCGCGTAAGGAATAGCTTAACCTTACGCAGGCCGCCACAACTTAGTAATCAAACCAGATAGGTTTTAGGAGTTCAGACGGGCCGCGTGAAAGTTAAACTTGTCTTTACGCGGGCCGCGTCAACCTGAAATCTATCCGGATACACATTTGGGCCACGTATAACCCACCTGTCAAGCCTAGCCCATGACCCAGCAAACCTACGCCTAGACTAGGCGGCCACGCGGGCCGCGTAAGGTTTGCCTATGGGTTACGCGGGCCGCGTAAAACCCATTTTCAGGCTATAAATAGCCGGTGCATGGGACTTTCATTCCGTGCTCAGAAATTCGATCAAAGAACGAAGTTAGGCTGTCAAAATTATAATTTTCATATAGTGAGGTGCTGCCACAATACCGGGTAATAACTCGACCGCTGCTACGATTAAATATCCGATCGATTGAAACTATCCAATGGATGTTTAAGTGCTGCCCGCACTAGGGTTATACTTTGTTATTCGTGGTGATTCCGACAAGATGTTTGGGTGTTGCCCAAATCCGGGCTATGCTCTGTCATTCGTTGTGAATCCGCTGGATATTTAAGTATCGCACTTTGTCATTCGTTGTGAGGGTTGTATCTCGTGAGTTATCGTAAATGTTGTATTAGTTACTAACCTGGTTCGTGTGCATTATTGTTTAAATTAGGTTAATCAGCTTACCAATAAGCAAAACCCTGCCCGTATAAACTTGCAATGTGAGTCATTCTCTTTTTACTAAATTGCTTTCAAAATCATGTTTGGTTTTAAAGTTATAATTACAGGGATTAAGTTTATGTAATCTTCAATTACTGCCGGTATATGGGGTTTTGTATACATTACTTATTTCCCGTCACCATTGGACAACGAGTTAGCCAATGGGTGATCTGACCATAGTCACAGAAACGAGTCGAGTGACAAATACCGATTTGGGGTAATTGGTTGATAGAAACATTATAATCTCCCTTAATACTGTGAATTATAACAACATATCTTTTTATTTAAAATGAATGATTCACTCAGTATTTCCCCGCTGACAAAATGTTTTACAACATGTTTCAGGTGACCTACTGTGAATCAAGTACAAGTGCTACGGAGCACTCCCAAAGCTTAAAGTAGTGGCTTGAATAAATAAATAAACATGTTTTGTAAAACAAAGGGATTATGAAATTCCTCTACTGTAAATTACGGGGTTTATCCCGAATTGTAATAAATAATACTCGGGCATTTTCAAGTTTAAACGATCCTGTTAAGACTTTCGCTGTAAACATGAATACCACGGGTTTTCTGTCCCACGGCTCCTGGACCGGGTCAAACCAGGCACGGGGGCCGTGACAATATATGAGAGAAATAAGGAAATACTTGAACAAATTGTGTGTTTGAATTTATGGTCATACTTACTATGAAACGGGTTTTGTATGATAAAATGAAAATGATGATAGAATAATGTTAGAATGATGTTTGATATCATCATGTGTTAAAAATGATCAAAGTTGTGTTAATTCAATGAATTTCGATTACATGAACTTGATTAAATAAGTAATTAAACCGGTAGCATAAGAGTGATGCTTACTGGATATTGACAAAGTAATAAAACGAGTAGTTGATCTACGTTGTGTAATTACTTTCGTCAATAGGTAGTTTGACTTTTTAAAAGTTAAAATGACCAATTATAGGATCAAATGATAATTTCGACATAAAGATCGTAGGATGGAATAGTCGTGAATGATAATAACTAGTCTAACCATCTTACAAATTACAATGATAGTTTGACGCTTGACGAGCTAGGTGAAAGCTTGGGAAGGAAGCGGGTCAAACGAATCAGGAATGAAGGAAAAACATAATCTGGATGCTTGGTAAGTAAAGCTTACACTCTATTTATTTAATACCTATTGATTTTATAGGTTCTGAATAATATAAAGTCTTGTTTGAATTCTAATGCTCCGACACGACATGTGCGGTTCGGAACAAAAGACAATAAAGATAAACCATGTTCAACGGTTAAAAAGAGCTAATACGGTTATTTAGTCATGAAAGGACTAATAAATAACGAGTTTTGAATAATTACCTTATAAGATAAACTAATACAAATAATAAAGGTAAAACGGTAATTCGATCTGTCGTTGACGATTACTGTTAGTGTTGAAAGCCACTTTATGGCGAAAGTCATAAGGGGTAAAAAGCATTTAGAAATGGTTTATAAGTAAAATGAACATACGGTGTAAATCGGAGCGAGTCATGTAGATGCGATGATAGTAAATATCATCTTGCAAAGATAAACAGTCATTCAGACTAAACGGGTCAAAAGGTGAAAATATCACCCTTTGACGATATCGACTAATGACTTTGTCAAGTGTATGATTACAGGAATATATATCGAAAGGAAATTTCCATCGCTATTAATTAGCGTTTATTAGGCAAAGCATTAAATGGGTTAGTATGTTGATCCGAGCCAGGTATGTATGATAGGTTAACTACTCATTTAGAACGTAAGGTTCAATGAGAGTTAAGTGAAGTTGAAAATGAATATTCGGTTATCTTATAGATAAACCGAATAATTTAAGTTATAATCATGGTGTTTTAGAAACCTAATGGTTTCTAAACAAGATTATGGTTAAAAGGACGGATTTTGGGGTCAAACAAGTATTAAAAGTCCTTTGTCGTAAAAGAAGGACTAAAATTGACTAAAACGCCCTTGTAAGATAAATCGAGCAAATGACCCTTAAAGGTTGTTTGGAAATGAGTTATATGATGAAATAAATACTTTGAATAAGTATAAAAAGCGAAGGATGTAAAATGTTGGTCAAATGACTCCATAAGAGTCTTTGCCGTAAAATAATGATTCGAAGGATAAAACTCGGAATATATAAATCACCACATTGAAAGTTGTGGTGGGAGATCATTTGATAAGAAATGTGGACATATGCATTTAGAAACGAATGAAATCAATTCGTGCTTAAAATATGCTTAAATACCCTTAATGGGTCAAAATAAGCATATGAGTGAAAAGGGGTTTAAGAAGGTATATGAACCTGTAATTGGAACCTAATATGATAAACATCATTGAATTAAATAGGTTCATGAGAAATAGCAGTCAAACAAACTTGTTTGTTTGATAAATGCACGAACGGGTCGAATAATTTAGAAAACCCCTACTGTCCAGGGAACACTCCTACTGTACAGTGAATACTCCTACTGTACAGTGAATACTCCTACTATTCAGTAAAAACCCCTACTATTTAATGAACATTCCTACTGATGGGCGAACTCGTTTAGACATGTTTTAAGCGCTATATGACTAACTCATTTCATATTTTATGAAACTCATTTCATATTTTATGAAATGTAGGTACTATTTGAGTTACCGGAGGACGATCAAGCTAAATGAAGAACCGAACATATAAAGAACAACGCTTCCGCGAAATGATTCGTCGTCACGTTTTAAACGGCGAATGTTTTATAAAATGTGGAAATGTTTTATTTCTTAAAAAGTTTTTACGAACCTGTATTTTTAGTGTATGGTTAACCGTAAATACACTATTATAGTCGAAATTTATAAAATAATCGTATAATTTGACTAAGGGTCTTACAGAAACAGTCCAGCAGGGTTGGTTTAAAGTTTTAATAGTAGTTTATAGATAAGGGATTCAAGTGGTTTCTTACTTCTCCCAAGGCGAACAGTACCACCCACTCGTGAAGTCTTACTAAGCTTGAACCAGGTTCTCACAGGATCTATACACTGAACGAGACATAGAGTTACCCAACCACCCTTCTAACCCCCTTCCAAGTAGTTAACGTGCTTTATATAGACCGTAAAGACATGAATGAGTGAATCAACAACACATTAAGAATGTCACCTTCAATATAGAAAACTAGTTATTAAAGTCATTAATACATATCCAAATAAAAAAGAGCCAAAGGTTGGAACTCAAAAATTAATACATAAAAGATTTGTCTTCACCAAGTGATGTAAGAGTTTAGCCAAGCATGGCCTTTGTTTGACAAGAACTCTTACGATTGATCTTGGATCCCGAGACTACTACACACTCTAAATGATGGAAGATGGATGATGGTGGTGAGTGTTGGTGTTGTAGTGGTGGTGGAGTGGTGGCAAGTCTGAAAGAAGTGGATTTTATGTGTGTTTGATATTAGTGTTTATGAATTCAAAGTGATGGGAATTTGGGAAAGATAAATATGATCTTTGATGATAGAATGTGTTGCTTTAGATATGTCCATGACCACTTTGTTATATGTTTATTCCCATATTAATTGTTTGATAGCTTTAAAAACAAAAACTTGCAAAATTGAGATCTTTTAATGCACATTTATTTACTCACTTTAATGTGTGTCATATTTGTGTTTCTTAAATAGGTTTCTGCCATAAACATTCTGCAGTGGCTTTTTATTTACTTTTTCTAAATGTGGCCTAATAATAAATTTATGTATCAGGTATGTGGCGATCATTGACGCTCACACGTATAAAGGAGCATTTGGATGCTAAGACACTTGTTGAAAAACGTGCGCAAGGAAATGTGCCAGATACAGAGGAATGATGATGGGGTCAGAAGAAGAAAATTCGTCGTTTAGAGACTCATATCGTCGACTAACCAAGAAGAAGCGCAAAGAGCAAGGGCAAGCGCCCATATGAAGCATCGTGGGAACAACAGCAGGTAATTTTCCCGGTGGTGCGCGGGGGGCCTCGTGCCACACGCCCCGTCGTCATCACCGACATCATTGGCCAATATGAGACGGAGTATGTCCTCATCGACCCCGAAAGCACAGCCGACATCATCTATGAACAATGTTTTGACCAGTTCGATCCTGAAGACAAGGCACGCCTAGAACTAATGGATTACCCGTTGTCCGGTTTCTGTAATGAAACGGTATTCCTTCTAGTCCAGTGACGTGTGAGGGTGTGAGTCTGATTTTTAGATATATTTTAACCCCTTTTTACTTGTGAATCAAGTTTTTAATTTATAAAACACGATATAATACTATCACTCTACACGCATTAGGGCAAGTGCACCCATTGCGGACATAGTATAGTGATGGCAAGATACTAAAGTCACCCATGGACACAAGAGCTTTTAATACCGGCTTATCGTTAACGTCTAATCTAACCAAACTTTGATAAAAGGTTTTGAAAGATTTAAAAAGATAAACTAGAAAATAAAAATAAAATAAGAAAAACAAATAGACAAGAAGGAATCACTTGGTTCTAACTCCTCTTTTATGTATTCTTTAATGATTTCCGTACTTTGGGCATTTTAAGAGATTATCTTTAAGTTATAGTAGTAAGCCCCCTTCCAGGTAGCGTTACGCTCAACCTATTGGTCTAAGTCAGCAGGGATACAGTCCCACAAGGTCGGATTATTGAAAGATAATTAAGTAAGTTATTAATGCGAAAAGTGGTAGGCCCCCTTCCAGACAGCGTTACCCTCAACCCATTGGTCTGAGACAGCAAGGAAACAGTCCCGCAGGGTTGGTTTAAAGTTTTAATAATAGTTTATAGATAAGGGATTCAAGCGGTTTCTTACTTCTCCCAAGGCGAACAGTACCACCCACTCGTGAAGTCTTACTAAGCTTGAACCAGGTTCTCACAGGATCTATACACTGAACGAGACATAGAATTACCCAACCACCCTTCTAACCCCCTTCCAAGTAGTTAACGTGCTTTATATAGACCGTAAAGACATGAATGAGTGAATCAACAACACATTAAGAATGGTTAAATAAATTCACCTTCAATATAGAACACTAGTTATTAAAGTCATTAATACATACCCAAATAAAAAAGATCCAAAGGTTGGAAATCAAAAATTAATACATAAAAGATTTGTCTTCACCAAGTGATGTAAGAGTTTAGCCAAACATGGCCTTTGTTTGACAAGAACTCTTACGATCGATCTTGGATCCCGAGACTACTACACATTCTAAATGATGGAAGATGGATGATGGTGGTGAGTGTTGGTGTTGTAGTGGTGGTGGAGTGGTGGCAAGTCTGAAAGAAGTGGATTTTATGTGTGTTTGATGTTAGTGTTTATGAATTCAAAGTGATCGGAATTTGGGAAAGATGAATATGATCTTTGATGATAGAGTGTGTTGCTTTAGGTATGTCCATGACCACTTTGTTATATGTTTATTCCCATATTAATCGTTTGATAGCTTTAACAACAAAAACTTGCAGAATTGAGATCTTTTAATGCACATTTTATATACTCACTTTAATGGGTGTCATATTTGTGTTTCTTAAATAGGTTTCTGCCATAAACATTCTACAGTGGCTTTTTATTTACTTTTTTTAAATGTGGCTTAATAATAAATATTTGTATCATATATGTGGCGATCATTGACGCTCACACGTATAAAGAAGCATTTGGATGCTACGTGGTTTTAATATTAAGGAGGTTTTGCCGGCTCTATGCTCATGGAATGTGATTTATTGACTCCAATCGTATAAAAAGTCATTTAATCATATAAAGGTACTAATACCCATTGAAAACTATTTATGGGCAATCCCAATACAATACAAAATCAACCCATTTTGACCCAAAGTAAAAATGAACCTGCTCATACTACATCTCTCTTATTCAACCAATCTCATTTGATATCTTTTAGCATCAGTCATATATCTATCATTGATTAAAGAAACTAATATGATATGGAGCATAAATTGATCAGTCTGTTTTGATACATTGAGGTTTATTGACCTATAATATGTGTGATGAGATGATAATTTTACACTTCAATAGGAGTGTGAATTTTACAAAAAATTAATTTTTGTAATCCATGTTCATTCAGACGATTTTTGTATCAACTTCCAAAATTGTGATTTGGTCAATCGACAATCTGGTTGACACATCTATTGAGATATAAGGTAATTGATGTGAAAAAATGACATCCTCGTCGCTCATCCCACTACGACACCCACTTGAATATATTTTATTATATTCTCCCGAAACCTTGTTGACGAACCCGCTCATTTTTCGCCACTTAGAAGACACCGAGTCGACATCTCGATACGGTCCTTGTTCCATTAGCTCAAGAAACTTCGCCAAAACCGATTTCCAAAACCCCTCACCCGTTTGATTGTTACCTATATTGGACAAAAATATATGTTACTAAAATTAAAAAAAATAATACTACAAAGTATATACTTAAAAAATACAAGTTATTTTGACGTACCTTTAATGGGGTGTGTGGACGAGCCTATATAAGCCTTCGCTAAGGCTTCTTCCTCGAGTTGCATCCATTGTTTTGGCTTGGGTTTGGACGGTTGGCTTTGCTCACCCGCAACTTGCTTGCCTTTTTTTCGTTTGTTTGTTTGTTTGCGGTTGGGTCTCTGGAACAACTTCAACAACATCTCCGTCGGGTTCGGTTCGAATGGGTTGCGATGGTTGTTCGGGTTGAACGGGTTGTACGGGTTGGATATTAAAAGGATTACGCATCATCAAGTGTTGTATGGCTCGACTTTGTTGCGTGTTCGCAAAACATTCGGTGAGTTTTGGAAAGCGGCAAAAGCGTTTGCGGAAAATTGGCCAAATTGGTTCGGTTCCATCGTGGGATAGTACCCCGGAAACGAAAATACATTTGGGTTGTTCGGGGGGTTCGGGTTGTTGGGACGTTCGGGTTGTTGGGACGTTCGGGTTGTTCGTCTTGAAGGGATCCATGGTAGAATAATTTTTATAAAAAGGGAAGAGGTTTTAAAAAATTAAAGAAAGAGATGAGGTTGTAGTGGGTGAAAAGTGGTGAATATATATAATTTTTGGTTGGATTTTGGTATAAATTTGAAATATATCCGTTTGTAAATTTGAAATTGGAATTTTTTTAAACGGTCACATGCATGGGAAAAGGCAAAATTTTTGTCTTTTAGTGCTTCGTCTCCAACGTCTAGTACTCGATGGGGACGACGAGGACAGGGGGCGGGATGGTGTTTGGGTCGGCGCCGGGTGAGACGGTCCAGGGACATTCCCCATACCGGTTAGCCTAATATTATTTTGCTAAAACAAAATTTTCCCAAGAAAAGTTGTCCCATGTGCCCGTATGACGGCTAATGGTTTGAAAGTAATAAATGTGTTTCTCTTATAACCTATTGTTGCCAACTTAATAACAAATCCGGTAATTGGACTCGGCCGCGCTATGCGGAGTAAACACAAGCCACCCCGGCGTGTCGTGGGGGTCATTTCCTTGACCAGCACGTTTTTCTTATTGACCGACATTATTTCTATGGCTCCAGCGCATCGCGGACCATTCCCGAATACCATCTGCGTATCACCTGGCTGCTCCAATTAAATTCCTTTTGTTTCAAATCTTGCACTTACTTGTCGAACCCTTTTTTCAACTCGCTTACTTTCGTTTAACCTCGTTTATAATACCTGTTAACTCACAAATATCAATACACTAAAAGTAGCGAAACCATTACGACTTAATGTATTTAACTAACTAAAAAACAACACTAATTAATATAAACTATACTTATTTTAACCCGACATCAGTATATCAAAGTGAACTTACAATGGCTTAATTTAGGGTTTACTCATTTCACATGTTTTTAATGTCCATGGTTGATTTTGAGATGGCTAGACCTAAGAAAACACTGGTGTGTTTATGTTGAAGTACTAGTTACATACGACACGTGTTGTCAGATTCATGTATCAACTAACAGAGATATCACTTGACCACAGGTCTTAGAAAAACAAAAAGCGCATTAATTAAACCCTTGTTTCCACCAATGCTACAACGTCGCACGGCAAAACCACAAATCCTACCGGATATGAAAGATTTAAACTAAGCCCTACTTTTAAGATACTTTGGACCAATGGATGGTATTTAATTTCATTTAGTGTACAAATTCTTAACAAATTGATCATCCATATAAAATTCTTAAAATAACTACTCATATATCTATACTTAACTTTGTCTTGAGTGGAAACTAGTCACATAAATCTATGAAAACTAATTAAACAATAATTAGTCACCGCATGACATTTGTAGGTCTATGAATCGGATCAGATATACAATGCTATTAGGTGTAACTATGAACAGAAGAATGTGAAATCTGATAGAAGCATTTATTAAACTTAATTATATTTATGATATGTAATTGTATTTATACTTATTTAACTTAGAATTCTGAACATGTTGATAAGTTATGGCTGCTGATAAGCGGGTTATTTCAAAAACTGTCCAATGACAGTTTCTCCCGCCAAACTTAACCGCCATGTTCGTTCATATAAATAATATGGGTCCGGCTACATTCTCCGGCACCAAGACATTCAATAACTATTCGTTCTTGTTTTGTCCATTCAATTCGTTTCAACATTCATTCAATCATGTCGAATAATTCCGCTGCCAAGTATCATGAAATGCACCGAGATGAAGATAATGGTCATGGGCCTTTGCCAACAAAATCCAATTCAACACATACGACAATCACAAACGCTTGTAAATAAACATTTCAGCACCAATTGATTAACAATGATTTGCATCTTACACACACAACTAAGAGAATTTGACTCTGAGGGTTTAGAAAAGTCATGAGGAAATGTTGGTGCACTTGTGTCTGTACTTTGTCTGTATTCGGTCTGATATAAACGATGTCCTGTTTTGTATTGTAAGTTGACCAAGTCAACCATCCTCCGGTTTGACTTGGACAACATTTGAAAGATGTTCAGATCGAAGGATAGCCTCGAAGGATACACCTGATCCTTCGAGGTGATCGAAAGATATGGTTCGACCATGGTTCGACCATTAGACCTCGAAGGATGATCCTTCGAGGTCCATGCTGATCTTTCGTATGAACTGTGATCGATAGATGATCCTTCGGACCATCTATCAGATCCTTCGATCCAGACCTGCTGAGCTGGGTATATATACCCATGCATGTGTTGAGTTTCGGTAGACAGACACACAGACAGAAAGAGAGAGTATTCTTTGAGAGCATTCTGTCCAAACTCACACACACATCTTAGAGAGTTTATAGAACACTTCTGTAAACATTGAGCTTGTAACCGAACCCTCATTGCATTAATACAAGTTGTGTTAATCGGTGAACTTGTGTGTTTGTTTCTCTACTTGCTACTAACTCGTTTTGCTTGCTAGCTTGGATTCCGCACTCGCTAGTAGGTTTGTATAACAAGGTTTAGGTTCGTACTCCTCCGCGAAAAGGGACCTACAAGTGGTATCAGAGCTTGGCTCTTTACCTTGTTTAAAACCGGGTTTTTACAAGTTTTGGTGTGTTGAAACACTTGGTTTTGCACCTGTTTTTACTTGGTTTCTTGCATTTTCTTTGAGTAAAAACGTGTCTAAACTAACCGGGAGTGTTTAAAGTGGGGTTGGGTAACTTGAAAAATTGTTTTAAGTGATTTTGAATTTTCCGGCTATATTCCGGTTCAAAATTCCGGTGACTGGTGTTGTTGTCATTTTTGGCAAACTTTCAAAGTTGGTGGTGAAAGGACAGCCTGCACATCCTTTCTGCCGAAAGTTGACTTACCTACCCATCACCTTTTCACCAACCCGTCACATCTGTGTCAGTGTGTCAGTGCCCATTCGAAAGATATCCTTCGACTTCGAAAGATATCCTTCGACATCGAAAGACCATCCTTCGATCAGTGACAGCTCGATAGATAAACATCTTTCGAGTAGTCCTTCGAAGTTCGAAACATATCTTTCGATCAGGGAATCTTTTCGAAAGATAGTTGTTTTATCTCGGAAGATAAGGATCTTTCAAGTGTGAATCTTTCGAGATTTTGAGTCTTTCGAAGCCAGTGCTCGAAAGTCAACAGTGATCCTTCGAACACTGTTGATCATTCGAACAAGTGTGATCCTTCGGAAGGTAGCTATTCGAAAGATAAGTGTCCAAAAGATAGGGATTGACTCGAAAGATAAGGATCTTTCAAAAGGGAATCCTTCGAGTTCTTGAATCTTTCGAAATTATTGTTCAAGACTCAACAGTAATCTTTCGAGTACTGTTGATCCTTCGAACAAGATTATATCTTTCGATTGTGATCTGTTTATTGTTAACAATTTTCTGTGATTTCAGATCTTTCGACCAGGATCTTTCGGTTGTGTATCTTTCGGATCTTTCTTACTTAGCATTTATTTTGCTTATCTATCATGAATCCGAGTTGGTGGGGAACTCCGGCTCCAGACAATGGTGAATATACAAGATCAAATGTCACTCCTTCATGGTGGGGTACATCGGCTCCAGACGATGGAAAATACACGAATACCAGGTCATCTCCTTTATGGGCCGAGTCGCCGGTATCGACATCTTCTCAGGGAAATCAATGGGCTTTGGTATCGAATCAAACTCCGAGCATTCAAAGTATTCTACTAAGCGAAAGTGAATCAGGAAGTTTGAATCGACCTCCAAAGTTGATGCATTTGAATGAATATCCAGGATGGGTTGAGAGATTTAAAACATATGTTCTTGGTCAAAATACGGAACTGTGGATACGTTTCACCACAGATTTCGATCAAGCCATAGAGGTTGCTGCTTCAGATTCTACTACGTTTGCTGATCTTCCAGAAGATAAAAAGAAAACCTATGATCTGGAAAAGAAGGCATACGCCATTCTCACTCAGGCGTTGAGCAAGGATATCTACCATCAGTTTGTCAGCTTCAAGACAACAAAGAAGTTATGGGATGGATTGAAAAACAGAGGAGTGGGAAATGCAGCAACACGTCAAATGCGTCATGATCTTCTCAAGAAAGAATTCGAAGGCTTCACTTGTATGGATAAGGAGTCCTTGGGAGATATGACAAGCCGATTTTATCATCTGCTTACGGAATTGGATAATTACAGTGTAGTGACAACTCAAGCTGAAGTTGTGAAGAAGTTTGCTGATGCTTTGCCTCCTCAATGGAGTAGTTTCTTGGAAATCCTGAAGTACAACGGGGTGTTGAGGACCACTAATATCAACGAATTCGTTCAACTGTTGGAAAACAAGGATCAGGAGGAAACATTGAAGGCGAAGAGAGTTCCATTGCCACAGAATCCAGAAATGTACTGTGGAACTTCCAATTCTTCGTCTGCAAGAACCGGTTCACATGCTCCACTTCAAACAGCGTTTGTCACAAGCACAGATTGTTTTGGCAATCCAATACAAGTTCCTGTTAAGCCACCTCCCACCACAGACATGTATGGAAATCCAATCCAACCACCTCCACCTCCTCCTGCTCAACAACAACAACGTGCATGTTATGGAGGAACATCATCTGCTGGTCAACAATCAAAGTCAAGTACAGTACAGCTCGACACGTCAAGCTTCTCTAAAATCAGTGTAGAAGTGGCTAAGGAACACATGGAGCTGCTTAACACTGTAGTGAGCGCGTACTGTGGGTTGATAGAAGGTCAGATTGGCAACATTAATCTGACACAAGAAGATTACAGGCAGATTGATAAAGAGGAGATGGACTTGATGGACATCAAGTGGGCCTTTGCGAGTGCTGTGAGAAGAGCAAAGGATTGGATGGAAAGTACTGGAAGAACCAGCTTGGAAAGTAAGCGAGACACCAAGTATGGGTTCGATAAGCAAGCTGTTAAGTGCTTCAACTGTGGTGAACGGGGCCACTTTAAACGGGAATGTACAAAGCCAGCCCAGCACGGGAATCAAAACCCCTTCAGGAACCAAGGCAACCAGCAGAACAGAAACAATGATCGTACATTGGTGCCTGTCAACAACCAAACCAACCGAGCACTTGCAGTTCAGGTGGATGAAGGTTGTGACTGGTCAATCCAGTTGGGTGGTGATGCTCCTGATGGAACAGCATGTTTTGCTCAGATTGTGAAGGAGCTGGTTCACACCAATGGTGGAGAATCTTCTGCCAGTGGTGATGAATCGTCTGAAGATGAAGACTCCTCTGGATACAGCAGGAGTGTTGATGAAGAATCATCCAACTCTGGTGATGATCATGTGGGTGAGACATCTAATGTTTCAGATGATATTGACATTGATGAACTCTTGGGGGAAGCTGTAGCAGAAACTCAAAGAAGATCTATTCTGGTGGATCAAGCTGCTTACTCTTCGTCTTCTCTCCATTCAGCCTTTATGGCTAATGTCGACGGTTCATCAAGTCAGGTATGTGTCGATGAACCCACTGCTGTTAATTGTGATGAATGTGCTAGGTTGCATGCTAGATGTGCTGATCTTGAGAAAAGTATGTCTGAGTTGCAAGGCAAACATGATGCTTTACAAGCTAGTTTGTTTGACTTGCAAGACAAACATACTACTGTGAATGAGAATTTGAGTGACTTGCAAAGTAAGCATGACGCTTTGCAAGAAAAATATGATGTGACCTTTCTCCACAATCAGAAGTTGACTGTGGATCTCTCTAAATGCACAGAAGCCAACATGTTTTATGAAAACCATGAAAAAGAATTTAAGTCAGTAATTGAAACGTTAAAGAAGGATAAAACTGAACTGACTAAAATGGTTTCAAGAAAACAAACTGATATTAATTTGTATATATCTCGCCTTGAGAGTATGCAAAAAGAGATGGCTTGTGTGAAAACCGAAAGTGATGCGATCCAACTCAAGCTAGACAGTTATTTGAGTTCTAGCTATGTGTTAGATCACATCATTGACGTTCAGAAGGAAAAGAGAGATGTCACATGCATAGGGTACAAGAAGTGTCCACCACCAGTGAGACATAATTATGACGCCATGCCTGATGAAGAGGACAGAGTTTTCTTTGAACCTACTGTGCCTCTAGATGTTAAGGAGTTTGCTGCAGGACTCGGATACCAAAAGGAAGTATCCTTAGATTCAGATGTGTCAGCAGATGCATTTGTGAGTGCTGAACAGAATCAAGATCCTCCAGTTGTGATTGAGGATGCTGATTCGTCTGATGATGAATCTGACGATACTGTTCCAGCAAAGTCTGATGCGGTAGTCAAAAATGAGGACATACCTCTTGAGAATCACATTCTATGTGATCCCCCTGTTCAACCCGCTAAGACTGTTGCAACTGAGTCCTCATCTGCAGGAGAGTCGGAGAGTGTGACCTTGCTGTACACTTTGGTTGGTGATGATAAAATTTACTCAGACAAAGATTTTCCTATTAAGAACGTTAATCAATCCTTAATCGATAAAGTCTTTGAAAATTCGACAAGTAAGTTTTTGGGGAAGAAAGGACCACATGTTACAGTTACACAGTGTCCTCCAATCCCAAAGGCTGAAGTTCGAAAACAATTTGGCAACAAGAAATTACCAGCAATGCCAAAACAGCAAAATCACACCAAGCCCAAAGGAAAGGCACCGGCTCAAGTCCAGAAGAAGCCGAATCAAAAGAAGAAGAAAAATGTTAACTTTGTGAAATCGACGGGAACGGACAAAATTGAAACGTTTGAAAATAAATCTAACTTAGATTTTGTCAAGAAAGCTACTGTTTTGAAAAGGAATGAACAAAACAGCTCAAAGCCTAGTACCTCGAGTTCACAAGGTTCAACATCATCGGCTAAGAGAACACATGATTCTTCGAGGTATGTTGAACGAAGATCATGTTTTGAGTGTGGAACCATTGGGCATATAATTCGAAATTGCCCTTACCTTCATAAGCAAAAAGGGAAGGTTGATGATCCCCGTGACAAGACTGACCGTAAGCCATCTACTTCCACAAAACAAGATCCCCGACTTGTAAAAGAAAGGGAGAAGAAGCAGAAACGCCAACAGGTCAAAAGGATTGAAAAAGCAATTAAAACCGATGTGGTTCAAAAACAATCTGTTTCTGTAAAATCAACACATTCAAAAACTTCAAACTGTAATGAAGTTAAAATGTTAAAGAATGACACTGATAAAACAAAACAGACATGGAAACCTAAATCGGTTACTGAATCAGGGGGACCATCACAATTTACAAACCATCAAAGACAAGAAGTTATTGTCATTGATGAAAATGGAAGACCCAAGACCACAATGGCTTGGGTCCCTCTCTCCAACTAATCTCTGAGTGAGTGTGCAGGAAGTTCCAGGAGGAACTATTGATAGTCTTAGGATTGTTGATGGTGGAATGTCCTTGCACAAGATAGGCGACAGAAGAAATTGTTGCCTTTGATGGAGAAAGAGGAAAGAAAAAGAGAATGTGTTTGAATGAAGTTGCAAAATTCGACCAACTGAAGAACGTGCCAAAAATTTGGTCATTCTGGTTTTTGATCGGGTCCACAGGAACGAATGAAGTGAAATGTGTGTCGATGCCTTGGAGTGCATTGAACATCCGCACACCATTTCTGAAAGAGAAAGTCAAAGACCTTCGCTGGTGAAATGTGGAAGACCAGCCGGACCCGGAGGTTTATGAGCTTGTTGCTGTCAAGAGATTTTTCAGTAGTTGCAAATTCGACCTTGAAGTCCACACCGGGTGGATATCCAGTTGGGAGAGTGCTTAGATTCCTTGCAATGCACGGAACAGTTGCAGGATACGCCTCTAAATTCTTAATCTCTCCTATACTTGTCGATATTTTAGCTGCTCTGTGAATTGTTATTATCTCGTACAGCACTCTTTGACCTGACACGTTGATCTCGGATATCACCTCACACGTGATTGTTTCAATATGAAACTCATCAATGTTGTCAAGGTCCGCACCGCTTACCGACCTGCCAACTCATTTTTCCAAAATTTGTTAAGTCTTTTCGGATAAAACTTAATTTTGGTAAACGGCATTAAGGTCAAGCACAAGAGTAAACCAACATCGGAAAATCATTTTTGTAAATACCTTTGTGTTTTTAAATTTATCTTAGTTTGTTGATTTTAGGGGGAGTAAATCCAAAAATCGGAAAATCCAAAAACATCGAAAAATTCAAAAACACAAAAACAATAGAAAAACAAAAATGAGTTTCCTGGCGAGCAAAAGAGAAAATGATAGTACATCAGTGGTCTATCCAAACCTCTTTAAACCTTAAATGCAAAACGATAAGCAGCTCTATATAAGATGTATCGGTAGGCTCACAATCATTTTAAAGTGTGCAGGGTGATATAAATCTTAATCGACTGAAGATCAGGTGGGAACCATTCATTGGCATATGGTCTTAGTACCGAAATTTCGTTTGATAGATTGCCGAGGTTCTGAGATATTCGGTCTTTATGCTGCTTATCATCTGGGTATCATGGTTGTATCTTTTACCGAAAAATAACGGGGACGCAAGTCTAGATCTTCCATGATACTATACATACGTGTACATATTCATACTGCATTCGACCTCAATAAGTGATAAACAATCACATGTCCATATCAAATAAGTGATAAAATATCACATTTTTCCGGGTGTCAAGTTCGTCTCTCTGCTGTACGGAAGTACTGACCTGTTCACGGACTTGCACCTGTGCCCTCATGCATACGAAAATCAAGTTCCTCATCAATAAGTGATTATATCACATAGGACTTGTTTTCAAATCAAAATAAGTGAGTATCTCACAATTTATACGGTCAAACAGATGATAATCGGTATACTCACCGGTAAGATGAACTCTCGTGCATACCTTGATACGGGAATGTGTCGTGATGTGGATGAACACCGGTCGGTAAGTATAAATCATACATTAACGTATCCTCTAAACATGATTACATCTGATAAGTTGAGCTTAAGTGGACAACAATACCGATAATTGTTATAGGATGCTTATCTTAATGTTAACTAACTGAACAACAAGAGTGTTTTGGCATGACCGTACACTGATATGATTCTCTTACCCTCGAAACTCGCAAAAAGAATGTTTGTATATATTTATTTACTGCTTAACCTTTATTAGTTCTTTTAAACAGTTTCATCGTTTGGTGCATATCAGCACGACATTAGCGGTGATGTCGTTTGATAACACTCAAAGGATTTTAAATTGTTGTCTTTTAATTTCAAAAATACCAAAAAGATTTTAGGCTTGTTTTAATATAAACTTTATAAAAGCCAAAAAGATTTTATTTCTGCTTTATTTTCGATCGTACGATGTTGGAGCTCAAGTCTTCGTTACCTGAAACCTGACTGAAAACCGAACTGACTAAATCTTCATAAACGGTCGAAATTTGCATGTTTTGAAAGTTAAAAACTAAAATTGACAAATTTTATTAAACTTTCAAACTGTCGGACGGTGTTTGATTATGACATGGTCATTCGTGTGTCATTTGTTTATACTATATTCCAAGCAATTGTTCTCATTACGCGTTTAGATTTCTTGCATGTGCAGATTCTAAAGGCTAGGAGAACATGGTCGTTGACGAGCTTTGGAATGAAGACACGAAGGCACTCAATGAATGAAGATGATCGAGTTGCCGCTGGCCATCATGATCACCTCGAAGGATCTTACTTCATAAAGTTAAAGTATTTCACGAGCATAACTCAAGGGGGAGCTTATGTTAAGGGGGAGTTTGTCAACACACTTCCTACATGATACGGGTAGTTTGTTGATACACTTTCTACTTTCAAGACGTGAAGACTTTGAAGACCCTCCGACATTGAAGACATGATAGGACATCAGAGTCTTGAAGACTTGAAGACCAAAGACCGTCGAAGTTCAAGACGAGTCTACACTTTTAGAAGAACAAGACAAAGATTAGAGATCAAAGACAAAGCTACAGCCAAGGGGGAGTTTGTTGGTGCACTTGTGTCTGTACTTTGTCTGTATTCGGTCTGATATAAACGATGTCCTGTTTTGTATTGTAAGTTGACCAAGTCAACCATCCTCCGGTTTGACTTGGACAACATTTGAAAGATGTTCAGATCGAAGGATAGCCTCGAAGGATACACCTGATCCTTCGAGGTGATCGAAAGATATGGTTCGACCATGGTTCGACCATTAGACCTCGAAGGATGATCCTTCGAGGTCCATGCTGATCTTTCGTATGAACTGTGATCGATAGATGATCCTTCGGACCATCTATCAGATCCTTCGATCCAGACCTGCTGAGCTGGGTATATATACCCATGCATGTGTTGAGTTTCGGTAGACAGACACACAGACAGAAAGAGAGAGTATTCTTTGAGAGCATTCTGTCCAAACTCACACACACATCTTAGAGAGTTTATAGAACACTTCTGTAAACATTGAGCTTGTAACCGAACCCTCATTGCATTAATACAAGTTGTGTTAATCGGTGAACTTGTGTGTTTGTTTCTCTACTTGCTACTAACTCGTTTTGCTTGCTAGCTTGGATTCCGCACTCGCTAGTAGGTTTGTATAACAAGGTTTAGGTTCGTACTCCTCCGCGAAAAGGGACCTACAGGAAATGCAAATAATTGGGTATATATAGTGATGGTTTATAAACAATCATCTCAATCACTAAAGCCCTGACAAAATTGTTTGCATCCCCAAACAATTGAGTCAAGTATTTGCCTCAATCAGTAACTTAACATATTAATCAAAAGCAAACTATTCTAGACTCGTAATAACACCAAAACACCTAAGACCTAACCACCTACCAACTGTAGACATAAAATGCATCTACAACATAAACAATGATCTGTAAAAATTATTTTGATTTATACAATTTAATGAGCCTCATGTGATTAATATGTGGAAAGATTTTTTTGTCAATTATGAACCTTCGTTAAGGTACATAAATAAAAAGCCACAAAAGTCCATATCAGTTTATCTAGTTCCTGGGAAAAAATATAAAGAACACTATTGCTACAGGGTCACAAAAGATCCTCCGAACTTGCAAGTTAATACATACTAAGTTATTTAATTAATATCAGAATTAAAGGAGAATCCAGATATATAAAAGAAGAATTAGAATACTATAACTATCGGCTCAGTTGTCGGATCTTATGTGTTTGTTTCATCCTTCCACTTCTGATTCCCAGTGTTCTGTATCTCAACTATCGGCTCAATTGTCGGATCTTAAGAGGTTCTGTCACTCCTTGTGATAGCTTTCACTTGAGCTTTGTGATTATACCCAGTATTGCTTGGCAATCCTCCTAGTGGCCCTTCAGACATCTATTGGGCAACATTTTTCTCAATGTTGAGAATAGCACTTCTTTGTTGCTTCAGCTCATCTTTTGTCCTTGCAAGACAGTTATCATTTAACGCACTTTACCTCTCCATAAGTTCTTCAAGTTCGGATTTCCTCTCAGAAGCAGTGGAGCTGGCACCTTGCTTGAATCCTTCCAACTGAAGCTGCGTTGGTTTCTCCGCCCATGGTTTTCGATGAAATCCACTTCCTTGGAGAAAGTGTGTGATAAGCATTCACATGTGTTAAGTTGGTAAACATTCCACCAGCTGGGCTACTCCACAGGATCCACAAGTTGCTTGCGCTGCAGCGAAACCATCAAGTCGACTGGCCATTGCTTCCATTTTAGCTTCCTTGGTCATCTGCGTCAGTTCCATGAATTATTGCTTTCTTCATGGTTGTGGGCCAATTTCTCCAACAGTGCCTAAGCATTCACATGTGTTAAGCTGGTAAACACTCCACCAGCTGTAGTGTCTATTGTCTATTTTGCTTGAGTGAACAGAGCAATCCATAGACTCGTCAATATTCTATAACACATGAATCTTGTTCCTCAGGTTCGTGGTTCTTGATGGTTGAAAATCTTTAGTTAAGAACATTTTCCATGTATGAAATTAAAGATACTTTAGAGCAATAAATGGTATTTAGTTTCATTTTTTGCGGTGATCAAAATGTTAATAAGGTGAGCATCTCATATAAAAATATCCTAATGACCAAATCTACACTTAACTATATATGTCTTAAGTAAAAACTAATGAAAATAAATTATCAAAAATTAAAGAAACAATTTAATCATCACATAACTGGAAGGAGTGATCCACAAAACTAATTTTTATTTGTACAAATTGCTGCACAACTTATTTTGATTTGCACAAATTAATGCACCTCTGGGGCCAAAAATGTAATGAAATGTGATTAATATGTGGTGAGAATTTGTGTTTTTTTTTCAGTCATGAACCTACGTTAAGGTACACAAATAAAAAGCCACAAATTCCATATTAGTTTATCTATTTCCGGGGCTAAAAATATAATGAAATATGTTGTTTCCGGGTCATAAATGTTCCACTGAGCATGTAAGTAAATACATTTTAAGTTATTTAATCCGGGACAAAAGCGAGAATCTTGATTTTCAAAGAAGAATTAGAATTGTACAAATTAGGACCAAGAGCTTAGAGGTTCTATTATCTTACTGAACATAAGGATAGTTTGATATGTAACTCAAGTCCCATACACACAACTAATTTATATTAAAAGTACTAGCAAGTTCATTAGCTAGGCTGATGACTGATTAGGCATAAAACTTGATATCTTGATGTTCTTGCACAAAGGGCATTCAGAAACTTTGGTGTCACACTCTAAACATACGGAAAAGTGTCTGCATGGATAGCACACCATGGTTGCAGGCAAGGCATTGCAGTTCAGGCATGTGGTAACCTGAGGTTGCACCCTTGTGGCCAAAGATTGGCTACTCTCCACGCCAGAAGAAACTTGGTGCAACCTTCGGTGCATATCAACTTCCGGATGTTGTAAACGAGTCTTCAATCTGTCAATGCACTCTCGCATCTCTTTCTCCTGCATCACAAGCAGAAAGCCTGTAGACTATAAGTTCTCAGAAACTAGCAATGCATTAGGCAAAAAGGATAGAACTTGTTGCCTGGATGTCCACAAGGATGTACAACTCTTCTATGTGATGCGACACACTATCATCGACTGACTGCACTGGTTGCTGATTACCGGTTCAAGGGATGTTGTTAAGTGGATCAGGTTTGTAGTGATGTCCAGAAAGAGTAGCGTCGTTGTCTACAAATAAAATTCCTCAAACACTTTATGAAGAACAAAGATAATCAAGTCCATCCGAATGAATATGGTTTCGGGCCGGTAGTTTGTTTATTTATTTAGTTTACTTAATGGGTCAAACAATTTACTGTTTCATTGTTTATGTTTTAGAGTTTGGGCCGGAGGCCATGTCCAGTGGGTCGAACAATTAGAAGTCCAGTAGGGTAATATCATGTAGTTTGTTTTGGGCCGTATTAAGCGAACCGGGGTGAGTACGTAACCACTGCAGCGGTTATGAAGGAAGAGACGTATCTCTTCATTGAAACGACACAACCGATACTCGCACCCCTTCGCTGCTATATATATGGTTCAAGGCAATCAGTATGTACGTAATCTGTAATGCAAGTTTATGTTTATTGAAAGTTCAGTTCGATCAGATTTGTTACGGTTAGTGTTATTATCATTCAACAAGTTTTTCGGTTAGTTTGATTCATAATGAAGTATTGTGAAAGTTGTGGTTCGTTTGAAAGAGATTGTGTATGTGGTCACAACTCGATCCGTTCCGACTGGTCCTGGGTTTCCGATGACGATGATACCAACACTTTAGAATTTAAATACATAGATACAAAGACGACACGATGTTAAAAGATATCTAATCAACACTTAAAACCTTCATTGTTGGTGGTTCCCCGTCTTCTTCTTATTGGTGCCATTACACAAATAGTGAAAGAAAAGGAGATATGAAGACGCTATAGGCTGAGAATTTGGTGGTGGTGTAGAGATATTGTAAAGGCAGTTGATATAGTGGTAAGGCAAGCGACATATGATTTGGTGGTGAGATAAATGTGATTAACATGAAATGATGAAGAATGCCAGTTGGTTCAAGGGTGTATATCTACAATAATCGGGATACCCAGTAATCTTTACATTAAGTTTTGTAAAACAATTCTTGATTGTATCTTATAATAAATTAGCTGTAATTGTATATCATAGAAAAAGCCAAAAAAGACAGTGCAATTTTCCTCCAAACCAGAACACATGAAAAATGAAGACCACATGTGAAGGGGGTGTCTAAAAAACATGTGCCGACCAATCAGGTCACACGCGAGACCATACCCTTAGCAGACTAATTTGGTATCTTTTCCAGCCTCATGCAGACAAATCACGTATAACCTAGGTCGTGTGCGGGGTCAGGATAAAAACAAGACCAGATTTCACACTTGGCTCCTTGGGTGAAAACCCTCACTTCCTGGACCCTGCACCGGCTACACGTGAAACACCCAGTGGTGGTCGTGCGGAGGACAGAAGCTCAAGAAATCCAAGGACAAGTACCCAAGGTACAAGTGGCAGAGCAGTGAACCAATGAGCGTCCAACAGGTTGTATTCGATCATGCTCCACGATTGACGATCGTACAGGAGACAAGAAGGTACACAGGGACGCACACGTGGCATAAATCAGCGTGCGCCGACATATGCTTCACGATCTCCACTTGGCTGCTGATGACAAACGAGACAACAAGGACAAAGGTCAGGCCACGTGGATCCATTCAACGTGCGCCATCTCTCCTCTTACCCAGAAGCACTAACGGTCGTGGCAGAGGAGACAAGACGGATATTCCTTGTTGTCGACTACAGGCCCAGGGCCCATCAGCCCATCTCCTTCTACATCACTCTAGCTATAAACAGGGACCATCACCTTTAGGTTTAAGGATTATGCTTCCTTGCTTTCTCACTCTTAATCACACACTTAAATCCTCAAAACATATACTTATTCTCACGCCGGAGAGTGGTTACGAGGAGAACCCCCTTATTCCCATCCTCGTAACGAGCTTAACGGTGTGTTTAGTGTTTTGCATGACCATTGCATCACAGCTTGGACGAGGTAAAGAAGATTAACCTTATTTGTCGAGGCACAAACCACAAACTAATCACCAGATTAGTTTGGTGTTTCTTCATTGGCACCAATCGATTTTTACAATCGCTTTCATCTTCTTCCTCTGAGTTGTTCTTTTCTCTCGATCAATGGTTGATCAGGGAATCCCTTTTCCACCCATCGTTGCACGCTCTCAATTAGGTACAGTGGAGGACATCTTGCATGTCCAAAACCTACCTAATGACGAGTTTACCAAGGGGGAAGGTACAAACGTTGGGGCCATCCGCGCAAGTGGTGTTTGCACCACCCAAATGATGACCCCAACAAGTTATGGCGTTGGTCCGTCAACACCAGCAGCATCTAGCGTATCTGCATTGTTAGGCCTACCAAAGGGGGAGACACTCGCCTCCTGGTATGCAAAAAGTCAAGCGACGTTGAATCTCATCTTTGAGCGCGCAACAAGCGCAGACGAAGCCATCTCCTTTGGTGACTCCTGCACCAAGGCAAGGGACTTATCTGTAACGCCCTGCGTTTTGATAGTTTTATTATCTTAGCAAGTTTCATCGCACTTCCTACCATGTGATGCTTGTACACTCGAGACTACCGATCATTATAAGAAATGAGACTGTTTGAATCTTAATTTTTGTGTTAAACTATGTGAAAATTTTATCATAAATGACGCTTCTTGTGATGCTTCTTATATGTGAACGATATGTTTAAACAGATTCTTGACTCTTTATGATGCTTGAAACTTAATGAACGAGAAACTAATTTGAAGCACGAAGTTACTCTTGTTATTTATGCTATTTGAACATCTAGATGTAATAATACTATATGTAATGGTTACTCACAATGATACGCAACGCAACACTTAACCTCGCCCGCAAAACGAACCAAAGACGGAAAACTAACAAACGCGAATCGGCTGTCCGAATGGACATCCGATCGGATGACCATCATCCGATCGGATGACCATCATCCGATCGGATGACCATCATCCGATCGGATGACCATCATCCGATCGGATGGATGGCCATCCGACCGGATGGCCATTCGACCAGACGCCATCCGACACTTGCACCGCCTTAATTCATCCGATCACAACCATTCGACTGAGCACGTCACTATCACCTATAAATAGTGGACATAACCTTTCATTTTCACCTTTCACTGCTCACTCGCTCTCAAGACCTCCAACGTGATTCAAAGGCATTTTGTAAGCATTTATCCCCTAATCTTTGCTAATCCTCATCTTTAATCACTTCTACTCCATCTTCTTCATCAAAATCACACGAACACTTCAACCTTTTCTCAAAAACAATGATTTTAGACTTTCCAAAGGTGGTTTTCACTCGTTTTTCTTCAGCAGATCTAGAGGATTTTTCACATGTTTTTCGGCTCAGATCTGATAAACTTCCACGTTTTACAACTTATTTCTAAACTTTTCGTCAGTTTTATACAAAACATTGGTGAAATCGGACTCAAACAGACTCTAGACTCGTTCCCTAGTCAAGAGAGCCGGCTTGAAAAAGGAATTCCACCGGAGAAATGGACCGATTAACGGGTCAAACATGACATTTCACCAAGAACAGCTCGTCTGTTCGAAGGGGTGGTACCCATCCGACCGAATGAACTGGAATTGGTATGTTTCCGTTGTTTGACACGTCGCCACGCCGTCTCCGTTAACTCAAAACCTTTACTTAAAAAATTTTACGAAACTTCAAACACCGACCATCTGTCCGAATGGTCATCCGATCGGATGACCATCCGTCTAGATGATCTGCCCATAATAACAATTGTTGTTTACTTTATAGGACACTTGGTCAAAACATCGAAAACCTTAACAGTTCACAAGTACCCACACTGTTCGAATGGCCATCCGCTCGGATGACCATCCGTTCGGATCACCCGCTGAACACTTAACTTGATTTTGCACCATTCGACACTTAACACTTACAGGACTTATGCTCTGTTCCCACACGCAGGCTGATCCAGCGCTCCCTTCAATTCAACCAGACTGTGCTTAGAATCTAAGCACCCACTGTGAGTATTCTCGATCCCCTTTTGTTTTAAACGCTTTGGGATGCAACATGTATTCTATATAAATGCACGACACTTGAAACTTGTTTATAAATACTCTATCCACTGTTAAACATGAAAACATGATACTTGTGATACTTGTGAATCTTATGTGTTACGTGAACGTTGAATCTTATGTTTAGCCACCTTGACAATTATAGCGCTATAGGGTTAACGCACCGCCCTTGAGACTTGGGGTATTGTTAAGTTTGATTCTTTTACCTCCTCATCGTGGCAACGATATAGGAAAGGCACAGTTAACGCGTTGGAAACTTAGGTTAACATAATGATTACGTTAGCTTAGCATGTTGAAACTTGTAATATGTTATTCATGTTGGATATGGGAAATCACTTTTTAAACTATTTATGCTATGTATTAAACTTGTATACTCGCCAACATTTTTGTTGATTTTATTTTAATACATGTTGCAGGTTGATAAGTTTGGACGCTGAAGAATCAAGCTAGGGTGACTTTAGATACACACCTTAGAAAAAACAAAATTTTGGATATGTTCGAATTTTGATGATGTTTTGATACAGTTTTGGATCATGTGTTGGTTGTATGACGTTTTAGTCCTTAATATGAAATTTTGATTAATCTATATTGAAAGAAGTAGCGTTATGATGCTTTGAGCGATTTGTTCGTCCCGACCCGATGTTTCCGACATCGGTTGGGGTGTGACATTATCAGACACCTCCTCAAGAACGCGTGCAAAGGCAACAACATGAGAGACCCACATCACAAGGAGACAGAGTGCGCGTGATACACGTGACACTTACAGTGAAACTGAGAGTTATTATAGACTCCCTCTCATATGCAAAAAAAACGTCCAATGAGTAGCCAGCTTGGGCCGCGCAACATCAATGACGAATGGGAGCGAAACATTGATGAGAATGACTCCACGTTGTTGGATTGAATGAGTCGATCAGAAGATTCGTTTATCTAATTCAAAGGCGGAATCGATGAATCAGACGCTCAAACTAAATATAATGCTTCTTGTATTAATTCTGACAATGTTTACAACCTGGAGGCAAACCGACAGCACTTCGTTACAAGTTCTGAGCCGTTACCAAATGAACTAACCATGCACCTATTTATAGTGTATCAGGTTCGCTTATGTGACCTGTCCTAAAAGCGAACCTGTTATGATGAGAGTGGTTCGCTTTTATGGACAATGTCCATAAAAGCGGACCTACATGCTATTCCACCATATTTCGTTTCTGGAACCTCGTGCATAGAATATTCTAACCTATCCTAATCTATTACATGATACAAGACGAAATCAATAGACGTAGTGCACCAACAGACTCCCCCTCGGATATTGACGAAGTCTTCAGTGAACATTCTCTGTTATGCCACCTCTTCAGTCTTGATCATCTTGCCATCTTGTTCAGATTCTAACAATGTAAGTATCCTTCAATTTTTCTCTTTGACATCTTCATCGTCAGCTGGCTCCCCCTCTCTTCAAGCTTTCGTGCTTTTAGGGATCGACACCTAGCTTTCCAGCTACAAGCTCTTCCTTACTTTCAGCTTGTCTTCAGACTCCCCCTTAGACTCGGCTCTTGGGATCGTAATCTGGATTTTTTCTGCAATCACTCATACAAATGATACGTAACAACATATTAAAACCATTAACCATGTTCTCTAATACACTCCCCCTGTCAACAAACTTCATAGTTATGACAATATTAACAAACCAGATCGTAAACTATCTTTATTACAAAGATTTTAACAATCTACACATTCAAATCCCTCTCAGTTTATCATCCAAGTCCAAATTAATGACCTTGGAGATATCACAAACTGTTTTTGAACTTTTTCTAGTAATTTCAAGTTTCAAATTAATGAACTTGTTTTATTTTCAGAAACACAATCAGCTTACTTAGATTTTGAAACTCAGCAACTCAGACATCGGTTTATCTAAAATAAAGCAGAAATCAAAATCTTTTTGTATTTTCTGAAAATATAAAGCAGTAAAAAAAATATATACAAACATATTTACAAATAATATTTTTGTTTGAGTATGCGTCAGAGGATCATATCAGTTTTTGACAAGTCACAAGTACCGTTGAGCTTAGTTACACATTAAGAATTAAACAATTCACTTAGATTGTCGATATACTGATCCACTTAAATTTTCATACAAATTTCAACTGATTCAGGATACGAATTAGATGTTTTAAGAACTTAACTCATTCATGTGTCCCACCACTTGAATATACTCCCGTATCCAGAATCCCAGATATTCAGTCTTACAGGTGAGTATACCACAGATGATATCTGTAAGGGGTAAAATGCGAAACCGTGAGAGCTCAGGTCAGAACTTCCGTTCAGCAGAGAGATGACGGCTCGACTTTTGGTGTGTCCCCTTTAGAGGATCTTTTAGCATTACAACAGCAGCGACTATCAATTTTATTGTTTCATCAGCTTGCTGAGGGCGATGCTGTGTTTCAAGCATTTTGCAAAAAGTATTATTCGGGGACTAGGTCAGTACTTCCATACAGCAGAAGTCCCGGAATAATACCCCAGATATCACTGAGTATAAAGACCTAGTATCTCAGAATAAGGGACCTTTCAAACAAGATTTCAGGGATTACCTATATATCCAAGTAGTGTTCCCCACAAAATAAGCAAGTGTTTGAATTTAGGTTTATATCCCAAAAAAGTTTACTAAATGTACAAAAACCTATCGGCATATCATCAGTGAGACTGTTTAACGCTATTTAATCATTACAATTCTTTAGCATACTGTAACTG
Source organism: Helianthus annuus (assembly GCF_002127325.2). Taxonomy (NCBI): domain Eukaryota; kingdom Viridiplantae; phylum Streptophyta; class Magnoliopsida; order Asterales; family Asteraceae; genus Helianthus; species Helianthus annuus. Next base: position 95,514,672 of record NC_035437.2, read on the forward strand.
TCTACTGATGTACTATCATTTCCTTCTTTTTACGCAAAACTCAAATTTTTGAATTTTATCATGTTTTTGGCTTTTTCAAATTTTCTAATGTTTTTGTATTTTCTGACAATTTTTCTCCCCCTAAAATGCAAAATCATTAAAGAAATTTGACAAACCGATACTGATAGCTTTGTCTCGCCATCCATTTTCTGCATCTCATGCTCTGTTGTGCAGAAAATATAACGTACCCCCATGATTTACAACCCATTGATTTTGACAGCTAAAAAACCGTTCTTCAACCTGTGACAGTAATCATGCTTGTTCAGCCGTGAGGGTTTCGGCGTAGTCCATCACCACTTATTCAAAGTAAACTAATCATCAAACATCTCAATCATCAACCAAACAAACAAACAACCAACAAACAAACAACAATCATCAAACACAACACAAATTTATACAAAACAACAAACAAACTCCCTGTCTGACCAAAACCAGGGATCTTCAACCTCTTCCTGTGCAACACTCTTACAATCTTCAGCATCATCGATCACCTGCACATTCAAACTTTATCAAATATTCAAACAATTTTACACACAAAAATTTCAATCAATAAAGATAGATGCCGATTCATGCTTCGCAATAAAGGAAGCTCCGGCGATTTCAACCGCTTAATCAAACATGGTGTCCACCCAGGCCTCAGCAGCCTTAGGTGTAACCTTGATTCTAAAAACCTGAATTTTAAAGTTTTCAGCCTTGAGCGGTGGAAAATTTGCATCATAGGCAACCAAAACTGAATCCTCAGACGTTTTCACCTCAGAAGTTGAACTTATTGTGTCAGTTTTTGGTTTCCATATTTGTTTCTGTTTCTCATCTTTTATCACATCAACACGTTTCTTAACCGACCACACTTGACCTTCCAGAGTACCTCTTTTGTAAAAATTTGTTTCTTTTTGAACCTTTTGAGTTTGAACAACATTTTTAGGTTTCCAAATCTCTTGAGGTTTTGTCACACCAACGGATGTTCTCTGACTCTGTGTCGTTCTCAATCTGGGTGTGTGAGAGTTCCAGGTCTGTCTAGAATCAAACCTGTTCGGGTTTGATTTCCAATTTTGATTTGAAGCAAACTTGTTTGTGCTAAACTTCCAAGTTTGTCTCGAATCAAATCTGGTTGACCTTGGTTTCTCATTCCCAGATTTCTGTTTTTCAACATCAACAGACTTTGGATTTTGACACTTTCGTGCAACATGTCCAATTTGATCGCATTTAAAATAAACTTTCTTTGACACATCTTTTGGCTGTTGTTGTTTCTTTTTCATGGCCTCAAACTCTGCATTAGATTGTTTTCCAATTTTGAGTCTTTCTTCTTCGGTGAAGCTTTTTCCTTGAACAAAAGTCATTTTTGTCTGAAAATTGGACCTTTCAGTTCTATTTCGATTATGTTTCTTCTTATACCCCAAACCAGACTTCATGTTTTTCTTCTTAGAACCAGGTTTGTTATAACACCCTTTGAAACCTTTACCAGCAAACTTCAACATTTCAGACTTCTCAATTTCAACCATCTTGAAAACTTTGTCAATTTTCTCTGAAATCACATTCTGAATCGGGAAAACAACATCTAAGAATAGTTTGTCAGATCCAATCATGGTATAAACCAATCCTTTTGAATCATCATTCAAATTCTTCTCGGATTTTGTGTCTTTCAGATAACCATCATAAAGATTTCCTTCATCTTCATCCTGTGATTCAGACTTACTTTTCAAAACACTATCACCCACCTTACATACCACCTCTGAGTCATCAGCATCATCAGATTTGGTGTAAGTCACATCGATACTTTTAGGTAATTGGTCAGCTATGTTCAAACCCTTTGCCACATTTTCCTCATCATAAAAAGTATAATTGTCTCTCAATGGTGGTGGTACCTGATGAAATTCTGAACCAATACCCTTTTTACAATTATTAGTATCTTTGTCATCTAGTGTGATATTGAAAATACGTTCGAGAATGTACGAAGAGTTATGATAACTTTGAAGTTTTGTAACAATCTTTTCTTTTTCAGCCAAGACTTGTTTAAGATTAGCAATTTCATCAACACGCTTGTTTAATTCAATTTGCTTTTCTTTAAACTGTCTTTCATACATTTCTTTGGTTGTTAAAGTTTCAGACAATCTTTGATCAAAACTTTTGACTTGGCTCTTCAAAGTATCATAAGCTTCTTATACTCTCTGACTTGACCATTTTAAAGAATCATACTGTTTTTGTAACTCTAAAAACATAGATTCTTTCTCAATGCAATCAACACATTTTGTGTCACATTTTTCTTTCAAAACCTTATTTTCTTTTTCAAAATCATGACATTTCTGAGTTAATTTCTCAACTTTTAATTTTAAACTTTGCTCTGTGTCAATCCTTTCTTTACATTTCAATTTTAAAGCATTTTCAAGTTTATTCATTTCATTATCTTTTGTTTTTATTATTTCTTCTTTTTCAGTAAAGGCTTTGCACTTTTCAATGCAATTCCTGCACTTGTTTTCCTTTTCTACAACCAATTCATCATTTGATAATTCAGAGGATTTTATTACCTCAGTGATTGACACCTCGGCGTGCTCAGCTGCCTTTGTCTCCTGTATCTTCTCAACTTTTTATTCCATCTCTTTCGGCTTCTGTTCTTCCTCAGCTTTTTGATTCTCTTCACCAGCAAGCTTTGCAACAGTCTTTACCTCTTCAATCATCTTCTTCAACTCTTCTTCTTTTCTCTTCTTCATCTCTACTACCTTCGGTAGACTTGCTTCAGAAACTTCTCTCAACTTGTTCATCAACTCTGGCAGATAGCTTTTATCAGAAAGCCTTTTCGTGTTGAAAGTTCGCTAACTTGGAAACACATTGGTTACAGCATCAAAATTAACTTTTGACGGATCTACCACTGGATTACCCTGTGGGTCCAAGTAACACTCCAACTCTTCATTCCATCTCTTGGCTCTTTGTGCTTCTTGAAATGGTTCATACAGTTTGCCAATCTCCCATCTTGCACTGTCTCTTCTCCACCAGGTATCATGATCATCTTTTGCAACAAATGCATAACCAATAGCATCTTGTTCTGGAAGAACTTCTTTGCTCCAGTCATAACCTTCATCATCATAAATGACTGCAAGAGCCCTTGATTTTTCTTCCTGTTGTTTCAACCTTGGTGGTTCAGACTTATTTTGATGGTAAATCGCTTCTTGTAATAATCTTCATTGAACGGGTTTTCAGAATCATCAGCAACATACGAATTTCTGCACTCGCGCATGAAGTGACCTTTTTGTTTGCATTTGAAACATGTCACTTTGGATTTATCAAAACCCAGTTTGGTAGATGGCCCTCCAATTGACTTCCTCCCCGTAATCTCCATGAACCGCTGTGCTCGACGAACTGCACTGGCCATGCACCATCTGATATCCATTAGTTCCATCTCCTCGGGGTCTATTTGATCATACTCTTCTTTTGTCAAATTGGTATTTCCAATCTTCCCTGCGACGAGGCCTTCATACGATTCCAGTACAGATGCTAAGAAAACCATCTGTTGTTTTGCTGATTCTTCACTGAAGTTCTGCCCATTCTTCAAATCGATTGCAATATTACACTAAAATACATTCTTTGAAGCAGAATGGTCTGAAGTGTTTGAAGAAGAACCACTGTGAGACCACTGTGAAGACTTTCATTGTTGACTGAGTTCGAACTTTCTGCAGAAAATGCTGTTTTTGGAGAACTAGCATTTGGTATATTTCCTCTGTAATAAAGCTCCACATTCTGCTGATAAGCTGGACTGTTGACTTTAGATCTCTTTTAACTCCAATTCATGACTTTCAAGCCTTTCAATCAGCAAATCAATCTTTAACTCATCTGGCTTGATTGTATTCTTCAGCATAAGAGCGAAATATTGCCATTCTTGATCATTTGGCAATGAATCAAACAATTTATCCACCATCAAATCTTCATCATAATTGATTCCATGTCTGGTCAACTCCATTTTCAGATGTCCTAATCTCTCTAGCATTTTACAAACAGATTCATTTTTCATACAACTGAATAAATCAAACTCTCTACGCAACAACTTCTTCTTGTTTTTGACAATCTCATTACTCCCAATACACTTTCTCTCCAATGCTTCCCACAATTTCTTTGAAGTTTTTTCTTGTTCAAGCAATGAGATAATATCCTCTCTCACCGACTGTTTGATCAATGTTATCATTCTGTATTCAGCAACAACATTCTTTACATCTTTTTCTGAAAAATCTTTCTCCTCGATTAACTCTCCTCCTGCTTTCTCCGGTGCTTGATATTCAGTTACTAACTTTAACCAACTCTCAGGAGCGAAAGCTTTCACCCACCCTTCAAACCTGTTTTTCCACCAATTATAATCTTTGACTTTCATCAACTTTGGTGGCTTCTGTTGGCTTCCGTACATGTTTTCGAACTTCAGATTATCCGAAATCTCTTTTGAATATTCTTTCAACTCAGATCTTCTATCTGACGATTCGGAAGTGAACGCATTGTAGAATGTATTGTAGAATTCTTCACCGTTGTTCGACATTTTTGATCACCTGACAATCAATAACCTGGAAGCAAAACAAACAAACTTAATCAGTTCAAACAATATCAAGTAATTTGAAATGTGCTAACACTCGATTGTCGTGAAATAATCTTGACACTTGGGCGAAAATCAGATTGAACGAATGAGCAAAACCAGATTGGTCAAATAAGCAGACCAATAACTCTGACCGAATAAGCGAATCTCGATTGGACCAAATAAGCGAACTAGATGATGTTGTTCGAGCGGACCAAAAGTGGATCAGAAAATGTCATTCGAGCGAACCATAAAGTGTCATTCGAGCGGACCAAAAAGTGTCATTCGAACGGACCAAAATTGTTTATACAAGCGGACCAGGATTGTATGCTCGAGCGGACCAGATGTTGTATGCTCGAGCGGACCAGGCTTGTTCGATTCGAGCGGATCTACCTGAAAAGCGGATCTACTGTGCAATTTCGAGCGGACCTAGGCTGTTTTTGGAACGGACCAGAGTCACAAAAGCGGACCTGACATGTTTCGATCGAGCGGACCTGTATTCGAAAGTTATTTTGACCAAATTTAATCCGAATTTTAACTCGAAACTTCCAAGGGTTTGTTATTGTCCACTAATACATGTCCTGTGAAAATTTCGTCCGATTTTAACCGTGGAAACTTGTCTAATACGAAAAAGAAGGTGTAGAAGACAGAAAACGAATCAAATTTGAGCTGAACTCTTCCTCCTGAGCTCTGATACCACTTGTTGGATTGTCGTTGACCCTGAATGAGTTGATCAGAAGAGTCGTGTTGGTGCACGACATCTGTTGATTTCGTCTTAGATCGAGTCTTACATTGTATTGTATAGATTAGGGCGTGATTTACGAGAAAATTAGAGAGTTTATGTGTTTTAGAGGCTGGACCGCTTATACGGCAATGTTCTGGACCGCTTATACGGACATGCCGTTGGAGAGGTCCAGAACTTAAGGTCTGGTCCACTTATTCGGACGTGACGTTGGGGTGGACCAGAAATTGTATAAATACCCTTGGAGAGGTCCAGAAATATGTGGTGGTGTAGAAATCGTGCCGAAGTGCTGCCAGTGCGAGATTTGAGCTGTAAACGTTTGATATCAGTAAAACAAGAAGTTAAAGTGATTTGCCTGCTGTTTCTACCTTAGTTTCTTGTTATTCCGCACCTGAAACCAAGGAGAAAGCCTCTGAACGACTCGTTCGGGTCAGAATACGATCCTACAATTGGTATCAGAGCTCAGGAGGAGGTTCTCTGCAGAAATTAGCCGGATTTAGTCACTTTTTCTTACTTCTACACCTTCTTTTTCTGATTCGGGAAGATTTCATGGTCGGAATTTGCTCAAATTCTCACAGATTGTGCGCAATAGTATCGTGACAAACCCTGGAAAGTTTCAGATCAAAATTCGAAGTTTTAGTGGGTCAAAATTGGAATTGAAGGCTGGTCCGCTTTTGTGACAAGGCTGGTCCGCTTTTGTGACAAGTCTGGTCCGCTTTTGTGACAAGTCTGGTCCGCTTTTGTGACAAGTCTGGTCCGCTTATTTGAACATTAGCAGGTCAGCTTATTCGGACAAATTCTGGTCCGCTTTTTCGGACAAATTCTGGTCCGCTTATTTGAACATTAGCAGGTCAGCTTATTCGGACAAATTCTGGTCCGCTTTTTCGGACAAATTCTGGTCCGCTTATTTGAACAGTAGCAGGTCAGCTTATTCGGACGTTGAGTAGATTCGCTTATCCGGACATCACAGTTCCACTTATCTCTCACAGTGTTTGAAAAACGTGTTACTGAATCATGGGTTTTAATATCTTTAACATGACTCAAGAAATAGTTGATAAAAGAAGAGTATTAACTAAAGAGTTTGATTCATTTTCAGGTTTTCCAGGAGAAAGCACAAAATGTGTCATTAAGAGATACAAACATCTTGTTAGTTCAATGTCCGAAGTTGGTTTAACCAAAGCACCAGAAGAGTGGGTTGAAAAATTTATCAGTGCTTTACCGAAAGAAGAATGGGAAGATTATGTCTTGAACTTGAAAAGTTCTAGAGAATTTTCTCAACTGACAATTTCTCCACTCATTGGTAAGATTGAAGAACAGATGATGATCAAAGATGAGAAAAAGAAAAAGGAAGTTTTAAAAGTCAAAGAATCTGTGAAGAATGAATCGTCAAGGTCTGCATCAGTATGCTCAAATTGTCACAACTTCAAGACAGTCAATGCCAAACTTGTGAAGGATGCAGAAAGTTTAGCATTGGAGATCAAGAAGTTGAACAATAAGAAGAAAGCTGATGAAAAACAGATTCTAGACTTACAGGGTATTTGTGAGAAGTTGAAAGTCGAAAATGGCAAACTGTTGGGTAGTGTGAACAGTTTGACATTAGAGAACAAAGGTTTGAAAGAAAATGAAAAGGTCTTTGAAAGCAAACAGAAATCATCAGAAAATGAAGATTTCTGGATAAAATTGGAGAACAAAAATCTTAAAGCTAATGAAGTGAAACTTCAAGAACAGATAAATGTTTTGGAAAATGAAAAATCGGTTCTTGAAAATTTGAAAAATGATAATGAAAATTCAATCAAGTCTCATCTTGAAAGAATCTCTAAGCTTGAAGACGAAGCTAAGAGTTCAAGGATCAAGATTGATGAACTTGAAAAGAAATTGATCAGTTTTGCGACTAAGTCTGACAAGTTGAATATTCCTTGTCCAAAACCGATCAATTCTGTTCCAATAAGTGACAATGTCACAAACTTTGACTCTGTCAAAGTTGAAGATTGTGATGAGACACCTGATGATGAAAATGTTAAAAAAGAAAAACAAAAATTGTTTTTAAAGTTGAAAGAAAAATTTCAGAAAACTGTTCTGCAATCAACTGAAAAAGGTGAATGCTCTAAGCAAAAGTCTTTGAAGAAGAAAGCAGAACAGAAACAAAAAGATAATAAAAGTTCATCGGGTCGATCATCCAATCAAAAACAAATATTACAAAAATTGAAAAATGAAAATTCAAAATTTGTTGGTAATAAGTGGTGCAGGTTTGACCACAGTGCTCAAAAGACAAATCCAACAATCAAGAGGAGAAAGGAATATCACCAAGCCAAACAGTGCTTTGATCTGAGCGTTTGGTATAAAGATGGTGATTGGTACGATAACAGAGTGTGTTACCGATGTGGTTTTCAAGGACATACTGCTGTTAACTGCCAGAGACAGAAATTTGAGACAAGGAGATGCTTTAATTGTCAAATCAAAGGTCACATTGCCAGGGATTGCCCAAGGAGATCAAATGAAAGATCGAGGGATGTATCTCAGAAGTTGGCAAAGAAACCAGTCACTGTCAAGCCCAAGGAACTGAGAGTTTCACACCAGAAAGTCAAAGAACAGAAGGTTCAAGAACCTAAAGTTCTAGAAAAGAAAGTGAGACTTTCTCAAGGGCAGAAAGACAAACTGCGAAAGAAGAGGAAGAAAGCCAGAGAATATCTGGAGAAGATTTTGTCCTCGGATTCTCCAAATAGAAAGAGTAAAAGTTCTGATGAATCAATTTCCTCGATTGCAAAGTCTAGCAAGACAGACTCATCAGATACAAATCTGAGGACTAAAGAGGAAAAGAAGAAAAAGGGGAAGGTCGGCGATGAATCTGACAGATCAAAGTCGGACAAGCCACCTTCAGGCAATGATTCTGGTTCATTAAAACCAGGGGAGCCTTTGGTTGAGGTAAAAAAGGAGAATTCAGGTTTAGCAATGGATGATGCAAATTTTCCACCATTGTTGAACAAGAATTCGAAATCACCCAAGGACCGTCAGGCTTGGGTGAATCTGTTTAAATGAAAAACCTGACTTGCCGGAGATCCCAAGATGGTATCGTGGATCATGAATCGGCACATTTCTTGAGAAATTTCACTTTGGTGATTTTTCGCCTCGTACGTGGTAAATCAGGGACATTAATTTGTACTTGATTTTCTACTGATGGTTTATGATCAAACTGGAAATGATAAATCTTTAAAATGTTTGAAGAAAACAAGATGTAGAGATAACCCCGAACCTACAAATGGTTTGAATACAAACTAATTTTTCCGGAAAAACCATTTTGATTGAAACAAACTTAAGTGTTTTGAAATCATTATGGGAAAATAGTTTGTTGTGAGGGGGAGTTCTGATTGTTTTTGCACAAGAATGGTGAATTGAGGTAATTCACATAATGTTGTCAAGTTTCTTGTATAGTTTGTTTTCAATTTTTCTTCAGAAAATCAAAATTGAAACATATTTTGATTTTAGGGGGAGTATTAAAAAATTAAAAAAAAAATTGAAAAATGAAAATGAGTTTTGTTGCAAAAAGAGGAGATGATAGTACATCGGTGGACTATCACAGCATGCTAGAGATTTGTAAAGACAAAATTGTTTTTAAACAAGTCTTACTAATGATGTGTCAGTAGGCTTCACACAGTTAGTAAGTTGTATTCGAGATATAAACATAAAATCAAAACTTACTTATTTTGTGGGGAGCACTATTTGGATATATAGGTAACCCCTGAAATCTCGTCTGAAAGGTTTCTTATTCTGGAATACTAGGTTCTTGTACTCAATTGATGTCTGGGGTATTATTCCGGGACTTCTGCTGAACGGTAGTTCTGACCTAGTCCCTGGCTAATACTTGCTTCCATATGCTTGAAACATAGCATAAAGCCCTCAGCTGATTAGACAATAAAATTGATGATCAGTTGTTGTAGCTGAAAAGATCCTCTAAAGGGGACCCACTGCTAAGTCGAAGCTGATATCTCTCTGCTGAACGGAAGTTCTGACCTGAGATCCCTCAGTTCTCGCATTTTTCCCCTAATTTATATACAGATATCATTTGTAGTTATACTTACCTGTAAATCAGAATATTGGGATCTGGATACGGGAGTATATTCAAGAGGTGGGACACTCAAATAAGTTTAAGTGATAATACATTAAATACGTATCTTGAATCAATTGAAAATTTGTGTAGAGGTTTAAGTGGACAACAATACTGACAATCAGAAGTAAATTTGTTTTTAACATTTGCCGATTAATCAAGATCAACGGTGTTGGTGATATGTCTCAAAAAACCGATATGATCCTCTTGCACAATCTCTCAAAAATAGTGTTCATTTTTGTATTTCATTAAAATTCAAAAATTCAAAAATATTGTATTTTTGTTTGTTTTTTTGAAAACTTCAAAAAGATTTTCGACAACAGAGTGTGAAGAACTGATTTTCGACATTTCAAGCGCTAAACATGTTGAACTTGTGGTTTGGGAGAGTGTGTGAAATTGTGAAGATTTGAAATGCAAATTTGGTTCATTAACTTGATGAATAAGTTGAATGGTAACCTACAGTTTGATCTTCATAATTTTTCTTATACGATTAGTTAATTCATTAAGTTGAATTACAAATTGTATTGTTTTGTAATAGTATATTTGAGTTTTGCAGGTTTCTGATCCTGTTGTTACGGATAGCCAGGAGACACATCAGAACCAGAGAAGAGCTTAAACGGAGAAAGCCAGGAGTTGATTTCAATGGTGATAACGATTTCCAGACAGAGATCTCAGCATTATGTTAGGGGGAGTCTGATGAAAGTTAGAACCAGAGAATGATCCAGGCATATGATTCCAGGAAGGAATTTCTGAAGATAGAGAGAAAGAGAAAGCCCAGAGGCTGATCAAGACTGAAGATGTGAAGACACAGCATTGTTGTGACTCGATAGTCGACTTCATCAACATCTGAGGGGGAGTCTGTTGGTGCACGACATCTGTTGATTTCGTCTTAGATCAAGTCTTACATTGTATTGTATAGATTAGGGCGTGATTTACGAGAAAATTAGAGAGTTTATGTGTTTTAGAGGCTGGACCGCTTATACGGCAATGTTCTGGACCGCTTATACGGACATGCCGTTGGAGAGGTCCAGAACTTAAGGTCTGGTCCACTTATTCGGACGTGACGTTGGGGTGGACCAGAAATTGTATAAATACCCTTGGAGAGGTCCAGAAATATGTGGTGGTGTAGAAATCGTGCCGAAGTGCTGCCAGTGCGAGATTTGAGCTGTAAACGTTTGATATCAGTAAAACAAGAAGTTAAAGTGATTTGCCTGCTGTTTCTACCTTAGTTTCTTGTTATTCCGCACCTGAAACCAAGGAGAAAGCCTCTGAACGACTCGTTCGGGTCAGAATACGATCCTACAAGTCGTTTATCTAATTCAAAGGCGGAATCGATGAATCAGACGCTCAAACTAAATATAATGCTTCTTGTATTAATTCTGACAATGTTTACAACCTGGAAGCAAACCGACAGCACTTCGTTACAAGTTCCGAGCCGTTACCAAATGAACTAACCATGCACCTATTTATAGTGTATCAGGTTCGCTTATGTGACCTGTCCTAAAAGCGAACCTTTTATGATGAGAGTGGTTCGCTTTTATGGACAATGTCCATAAAAGCGGACCTACATGCTATTCCACCATATTTTGTTTCTCGAACCTCGTGCACAGAATATTCTAACCTATCCTAATCTATTACATGATACAAGACGAAGTCAATAGACGTAGTGCACCAACAGTACCAACAGGAGGTAAGCACTTCAGTTTTCAACCATTTGTAGAAGAATCATGAATCATACAAGCCAAGGCCACGCGTCACGTACAACGAAGCGGCAGAGCACGACTTCAGCCTCATCTATCAGCCAGCGGCAGCAACTAAACACTCTAAATTCATCCGGAGCATCGCTTTGGCTCCTCTAGAGAAGGCCAAACTTCCATAAATTGTGGGTAAGTTCAATGGTTTAACTGATCCGGAGGATCATATTCAGCTTTTTACGAGCGTTAGTGTAGTGGGTGGATGGACCATGCCCATATGCTGCCATCTCTTTGTCAAACACTTACGGGGCGGCTCGCGTGTGGTTCGACAGCCTCCCCGCAGGAAGAATCAAATTGTGGATTGATTTCCAGGAACAGTTACTTGCCCACTTCAGCCAACAAAGACGATACAAGCACGATACTTCTGAAGTCATAAATATTTGGCGATGCGATAACGATGGTTTGGAAGACTTTATCACTCTCTTCAACAAGGAGTGTTTAGAGATCGGTGGTGTGAGCAAAGATCTGATGTGCGCCCACTTCAAAAAGGCAATCCATTGTGATAGTCTAATCCGGACGATCACAGGCAGAGACGGCATGTGTAAGGAGTGGGATAAACTGATGGCAGCAGCCAAGGAGGTCGCGCAAACAGAGGAATCACTGACCGGAGGTAAGTCCAGTTATTATTCTGACGACCACTACTCAAGAGTCAACGCACAGGAGTCAAGCAAGCACCACTAGTTCAACGGTTACGAGGAAAGGCCTAGCTACAAGAAAGACGTGCGCGCCACGATTGACAGAATTCGATACCGCAAGGCGGTAAAGAACGAGAACAGGGAGAAACACTGGATTCCGTTGAATAAGACACCTAAAAAGGTTCTTATTATGGAGAACCATGATTTCAAAGCTCCTAAACCTATGTCAAACAAAAAGAGCCATGACCCTAATTTTATTATGATTTCCATAAAGACACGGGTCACTTGACAGATGATTGCATCAGCCTTCGCCAAGAGATAGAAAAGGCCTTCAAGAGCGGCAAACTAAGACACTTGGTGAAAAACGTGCGCAAGGAAATGCGCTAGATACAGAGGAATGATGATGGGGTCAGAAGAAAATTTGTCGTTTAGAGACTCATATGGTCGACTAACCAAGAAGAAGCACAGAGAGCAAGGGCAAGCGCCCATATGAAGCATCGCGGCAAGAACAGCATGTAATTTTCCCGGTGGTGCGCAGGGGGCCTCATGCCACACGCCCCGTCGTCATCACCGACATCGTCGGCCAATATGAGACGGAGTATGTCCTCATCGACCCCGAAAGCACAGCCGACATCATCTATGAACAATGTTTTGACCAGTTCGATCCTGAAAACAAGGCGCGCCTAGAACTAATGGATTACCCGTGTCCGGTTACTGTAATGAAACGGTATTCCTTCTAGTCCAATGACGTGTGAGGGTGTGAGTGTGATTTTTAGATATATTTTAACCCCTTTTTACTTGTGAATCAAGTTTTAAATTTATAAAACACGATATAATACTATCACTCTACACGCATTAGGGCAAGTGCACCCATTGCGGACATAGTATAGTGATGGCAAGATACTGAGGTCACCCATGGACACAAGAGCTTTTAATACCGGCTTATCGTTAACGTCTAATCTAACCAAACTTTGATAAAAGGTTTTGAAAGATTTAAAAAGATAAACAAGAAAACAAAAATAAAATAAGAAAAACAAATAGACAAGAAGGAATCACATGGTTCTAACTCCTCTTTTATGTATTCTTTAATGATTTCCGTACTTTGGGCATTTTAAGAGATTATCTTTAAGTTATAGTAGTAAGCCCCCTTCCAGGTAGCGTTACGCTCAACCTATTGATCTAAGTCAGCAGGGATACAGTCCCACAAGGTCGGATTATTGAAAGATAATTAAGTAAGTTATTAATGTGAAAAGTGGTAGGCCCCCTTCCAGACAGCGTTACCCTCAACCCATTGGTCTGAGTCAGCAAGGAAACTGTAACACCCCGAAAACGGGTTTGTAAATCAAACCATATTAATACTAAAAGACGGGTAAATTACCGTAATGGTAAAAGTAACCCGGTGAATATTAGGATTTTTAAATAAATAAGCCTAATATTAAATAAAAGCTGGAAGAAAGCTTTTAAAAAAAATAAAGTTTATAGAAGCCCGAGTTAACGGGACTTAAAATAAACTGAGTCATAAAGTCCCCGAACCCACTAATTTAACTAGGAATGTTTAACTTAGTTAATGAGTGGAAATAGTGTTAGAAATAAGTAGGTTGTAGCCTACTTAATAACTAACCAAACAAGAGGGGCCAAATCTGGATAGACTTGAATGATAATTATTAAAAGGGGTTTTAAAACAAAACACACACAAATTGTGTGTTCTGTTCGTCGACCAGGAGGTTCCCCAGGAACCAAAACCCTAATTCCAAGCAAATTATCAAATTAAAGATCTAAACGAAGCCCAAATTCACGACCGAATGTGAATTAATGATTACCCAAGCTAGGGGATAAGGTATGTAAAATTTTGATGATTCTTGAAGTTTTGAAATTTGATAAATCTCATAATCTGCGAATTAGGGATGAATTATAGAAGCTATGGCTGAATTATGATGTATAATTGCTTAGGAACCAAACCCTAAGTGAAAATTATACATAAGATGCTATAAATTGAATGATTTGATGATTTTACTACACTAGGATAAGTGGGTATTAATCATATGATGAAATTGATGATATAATTGTGTTTATAATCATCATATATGAGAGAAAAAAGGAAATACTTGAACAAATTGTGTGTTTGAGTTTATGGTCATACTTACTATGAAACGGGTTTTGTATGATAAAATGAAAATGATGATTGATTAATGTTAGAATGATGTTTGATATCATCATGTGTTAAAAATGATTAAAGTTGTGTTAATTCGATGAATTTCGATTACATGAACTTGATTGAATAAGTAATTAAACCGGTAGCATAATAGTGATGCTTACCGGATATTGACAAAGTAATAAAACGAGTAGTTGATCTACATCGTGTAATTACTTTCGTCAATAGGTAGTTTGACTTTTTAAAAGTGAAAATGACCAATTATATGATCAAATGATAATTTCGACATAAAGATCGTAGGATGGAATAGTCGTGAATGATTATGACTAGTCTAACCATCTTACAAATTACAATGATAGTTTGACGCTTGACGAGCTAGGTGAAAGCTTGGGAAGGAAGCGGGTCAAACGAATCAGGAATGAAGGAAAAGCATAATCTGGATGCTAGGTAAGTAAAGCTTACACTCTATTTACTTAATACCTATTGATTTTATAGGTTCTAAATAATATAAAGTCTTGTTTGAATTCTGATGTTCCGACACCACATGTGCGGTTCGGAACAAAAGAAAATAAAGATAAACCATGTTCAATGGTTAAAAAGAGCTAATACGGTTATTTAGTCATGAAAGGACTAATAAATAACGAGTTTTGAATAATTACCTTATAAGATAAACTAATACAAATAATAAAGGTAAAACGGTAATTCGATCAGTCGTTGACGATTACCGTTAGTGTTGAAAGCCACTTTATGGCGAAAGTCATAAGGGGTAAAAAGCATTTAGAAATGGTTTATAAGTAAAATGAACATACGGTCTAAACCGGAGCGAGTCATGTAGATGAGATGATAGTAAATATCATCTTGCAAAGATAAACAGTCATTCAGACTAAACGGGTCAAAAGGTGAAAATATCATCCTTTGACGATATCCACTAATGACTTTGTCAAGTGTATGATTACAGGAATATATATCGAATGGAAATTTGCATCGCTATTAATTAGCGTTTATTAAGCAAAGCATTAAATGGGTCAATATGTTGATCCGAGCCAGGTATGTATGATAGGTGAACTACTCATTTAGAATGTAAGGTTCAATGAGAGTTAAGTGAAGTTGAAAATGAATATTCGGTTATCTTATAGGTAAACCGAATAATTTAAGTTATAATCATGGTGTTTTAGAAACCAAATGGTTTCTAAACAAGATTATGGTTAAAAGGACGGATTTTGGGGTCAAACAAGTATTAAAAGTCCTTTGTCGTAAAAGAAGGACTAAAATTGACTAAAATGCCCTTGTAAGATAAATCGAGCAAATGACCCTTAAAGGTTGTTTGGAAATGAGTTATATGATGAAATAAATACTTTGAATAAGTATGTAGCGAAGGATGTAAAATGTTGGTCAAATGACTCCATAAGAGTCTTTGCCGTAAAATAATGATTCGAAGGGTAAAACTCGGAATATATAAATCGCCACATTCAATCCACTACAACTATAGTTGTGGTGGGAGATCATTTGATAAGAAATGTGGACATATGCATTTAGAAACGAATGAAAGCAATTCGTGCTTAAAATATGCTTAAATACCCTTAACGGGTCAAAATAAGCATATGAGCGAAAAGGGGTTTAAAAAGGTATATGAACCTGTAATTGGAACCTAATATGATAAACATCATTGAATTAAATAGGTTCATGAGAAATAGCGGTCAAACAAACTTGTTTGTTTGATAAATGCACGAACGGGTCGAATAATTTTGAATACCCCTACTGTTCAGGGAACACTCCTACTGTACAGTGAATACTCCTACTTTACAGTGAATACTCCTACTATTCAGTAAAAACCCCTACTATTTAATGAACATTCCTACTGATGGGCGAACTCGTTTAGACATGTTTTAAGGGCTATATGACTAACTCATTTCATATTTTATGAAATGTAGGTACTATTTGAGTTACCGGAGGACGATCAAGCTAAATGAAGAACCGAACACATAAAGAACAACGCTTCCGCGAAATGATTCGTCGTCACGTTTTAAACGGCGAATGTTTTATAAAATGTGGAAATGTTTTACTTCTTAAAATGTTTTGATGAAACTGTATTTTTAGTGTATGGTTAACCGTAAATACACTATTATAGTCGAAATTTATAAAATAATCATATAATTTGACTATGGGTCTTACAAGTTGGTATCATAGCCCTGGTTTAAGAGATTCAAGTATGGTGGGGAAAAAACTATGCTTGAACTTAAACCTTATGCTCTTGATAAAGATTGGTGTTCGGTTCAAGACTTGATCGCATAATCCGGTAGGTTATTCAATACATTACGGTTTAGCTTGTTAAAATGTTGTAAACAACACATGGGGATATTGTGTAATACACGTTATCCCAACTAAAAGACCGAAATAGTTAACGAAATACGTGTGTTAACATGTATTGTAGAAAGCATTGTATTATAATACGGGTGCTTGTTAATGCCAACGTTACTAACATTGGTAGATGTTCTAAATTAAAGGATCCTCGCATATGAAGATGACGAGAGTCTAAGGATCTAACGATATGATGAAAACATAGTATAAAGCATGACAAGTAAGTCATACGCGCCATATACATGAATCAGGAAATGATTTCGAAT
Source organism: Helianthus annuus (assembly GCF_002127325.2). NCBI lineage: Eukaryota > Viridiplantae > Streptophyta > Magnoliopsida > Asterales > Asteraceae > Helianthus > Helianthus annuus. The sequence continues at coordinate 95,531,266 of NC_035437.2, forward strand.
GAGAGATCGGATAACAAGGAGAGTTATCAGGGTGAGTATCTATAAGGTACACGTCTTAAACTAATAGCATAAACAATAATATGAAACAAATACACAATGAAAGACGGTTGCATATAAAATACGAAACTTGGAAACCTGGATAGGTTACCTATCCAGGATGAAAATTCCAAGAGAAATTCAGTAGAGATAAGTATTATTCACAGTCGTGAATAATAAGACAATAACTGAATTTAGTTTAAATATAAACTTGGATGAAAGTAATCATCCAAGTAAGTATTCTCAATAAAGATCCAATTGAGAAAAGTAATGATCACATCAACGAATGTGGTTGTATAAATGGTTATAAAAAGGAACATTGTATATGTTCAAGGATAAAATTGGTAAAAATAATAATTGTTAATTGACAATTAAATAAAGTTTTACCAAATGAAATCATAAAAATGAAATAAATTGAGAGATTACTTACATGGGACGTGATGTGGTAATTATAATAAGGTCATGTGTACCATGTGTTGATCGCTTACTCTGGCCAAGTAAGTAGTGAACACATGATACCAAGAGCTTCTTATAAGGAGCACAGTTATGTCTGATGTGGTAGGGTTGAGACGAATGAAAAAGATAAAAGAACCTTGGGGTCAAGAAAATCTTAGGGGCATACTCGTATAAATGGTTTTCGAGGGAACCATAAAAACTAAGTATGGCGCGCATAGAAATATATGACCCAAGTAAATCATGAAATAAGTCATTTTGGACGAAAGAGCCATGGTTGACAACAAGGGGCATATAAAACCAAAGTATAAATGACCCACAAGGTCATAGAAACAAAAGTATTGCCCATACGAAAAGACGATCGAAGTCGTTGATATTGATCGTAGTAAAGAAAGGATGACGATGATAATCATCATTCAGAATTAATAAGATCATCAAGCATGGTCACATAAAGAATACAGGTTTGGTTAAATAAAGCGATGAATTTCGCTAAGACAACCAAACAAGTCAAAACAAAGTCTTAATGCACACCTAAAGGGTTGCATTAATAATGACTTCGGTAAATCACCCGGTTGATGGGTAGGAAATTAAACACATGCATAAATCGAGAGACGGGAACGCGGATTGAAAGTCAAAAGACTCGGATTATGAGTTATGACTAAAAGACTATAAAATTTCGCAAAAAGAAATTTTAATAATTGTGTTCAACTATTGTGAGGTTGAACAGGGTGAATAAAGAACAAAGTTTCACTGTTCACAAGTGATGGATTTCACATGAGCAAGTCAAACGGGTTAAATACAATGTAAGGCCAGATGGCATAAGAAAACGACTGTAGATACAGACTACAGTCACACTTAATGAATTTAAAATGGGAAAACAAATGAATTTCAAACATAAAAAGAATGATCTACGGGATCATCATAACCTTCGGGTTACAAACAGTGTAAAGGTCTACAGGACCAAAATGACCCATGAGTCATGAATAGTAAGAAATAGATTATAAAGACCTCGCCTTAAAGAGGTGAAAGTCTAATGAAATAGCCCATGAGGCTAAGTGATAGAACCTATGAGTTAATTAGATAAAGCGAGGGAATCGGTTGAGAATCCCCGCATAAAACAAAGACTGTAAAAAGATAAATTCTTTGTTGTCAATTTCTTGATATGAAGTAATTGACATAAGTTAAAAAGAAAACGTTAGACTAAAATTCAATTTTAGTAAGAAATAACGTTTTTACAAATATGAATTCTGATAGGAATTTAAATAGTAAATATTAAAGATACAGGTCTTAACACTGATAGGTGCAAGACGATATATATATTGAAAAGAAATATTTTCGAAAACGAAAGGTTGAAATAAACCTAAATATGACGTGACGCGATCACGGTCAAGAAAAGTAATGTGAAGCATAATCACATTATAAACCGAGCGATGGATTTCGCTAAGTTAACCAAACTGTTTGAATTAATGAGATTACGTTATTTCGAGTTGCATTAGTTCGTATGAAATAGTATATGCTTTGTAACCAAAAAGATATTACCATACTTCTTTTCTGGTAATACTAACAATTGGTTAAAATATGAGTAATGCTTAAAAGATTACTCAGATTCAATTGCATTGAGTTTAAAACTCAATAAATTATGTAAGAAAGGTTTCGATGACGAAACCTCTTTAAGGGGGGGTAGACTTGTAACACCCCGAAACGGGTTTGTTAATCAAACCATATTAATACTAAAAGATGTGTAAATTACCGTAATGGTAAAAGTAACCTGGTGAATATTAGGATTTTTAATTAAATAAGCCTAATATTAAATAAAAGCTGGAAGAAAGCTTTTAAAAAAAATAAAGTTTATAGAAGCCCGAGTTAACTGGACTTAAAATAAACTGAGTCATAAATTCCCCGAACCCACTAATTTAACTAGGAATGTTTAACTTAGTTAATAATTGGAAATAGTGTTAGAAATAAGTAGGTTGTAGCCTGCTTAATAACTAACCAAACAAGAGGGGCCAAATCTGGATAGACTTGAATGATAATTATTAAAAGAGGTTTTAAAACAAAACACACACAAATTGTGTGTTCTGTTCGTCGACCAGGAGGTTCCCCAGGAACCAAAACCCTAATTCCAAGGAAATTATCAAATTAAAGATCTAAACGAAGCCCAAATTCACAACCGAATGTGAATTAACGATCACCCAAGCTAGGGGATCATAAGGTATGTAAAATTTTGATGATTCTTGAAGTTTTGAAATTTGATAAATCTCATAATCTGCGAATTAGGGATGAATTATAGAAGCTATGGCTGAATTATGATGTATAATTGCTTAGGAACCAAACCCTAAGTGAAAATTATACATAAGATGCTATAAATTGAATGATTTGATGATTTTACTACACTAGGATAAGTGGGTATTAATCATATGATGAAATTGATGATATAATTGTGTTTATAATCATCATATATGTAAGGACCTTCAAAAATGTCCCTAATTTATCCATAAATGGAAACCCGGACCCTTAAAACCCTAACCAGGTTGAAAAATCAAGAAAACAAGAAAAACGGGTTTTAAATGGGCCGCGTAAGGAATAGCTTAACCTTACGCGGGCCGCCACAACTTAGTAATCAAACCAGATAGGTTTTAGGAGTTCAGACGGGCCGCGTGAAAGTTAAAGTTGTCTTTACGCGGGCCGCGTCAACCTGAAATCTATCTGGATAAACATTTGGGCCACGTATAACCCACCTGTCAAGCCTAGCCCATGACCCAGCAAACCTACGCCTAGACTAGGCGGCCACGCGGGCCACGTAAGGTTTGCCTATGGGTTACGCGGGCCGCGTAAAACCCATTTTCAAGCTATAAATAGCCTGTGCATGGGACTTTCATTCCGTGCTCAGAAATTCGATCAAAGAACGAAGTTAGACTGTCAAAATTATAATTTTCATATAGTGAGGTGCTGCCACAATACCGGGTAATAACTCGATCGCTGCTACGATTAAATATCTGATCGATTGAAACTATCCAATGGATGTTTAAGTGATGCCCGCATTAGAGTTATACTTTGTTATTCGCCGTGATTCTGACAGGATGTTTGGGTGTTGCCCAAATCCGGGCTATGCTCTGTCATTCGTTGTGAATCCGCTGGACATTTAAGTATCGCACTTTGTCATTCATTGTGAGGGTTGTATCTCGTGAGTTATCGTAAATGCTGTATTAGTTACTAACCTGGTTCTTGTGCATTGTTGTTTAAATTAGGTTATTCAGCTTACCAGTAGGCAAAACCCTGCCCGTATAAACTTGCAATGTGAGTCATTCTCTTTTTACTAAATTGCTTACAAAATCATGTTTGGTTTTAAAGTTATAATTACAGGAATTAAGTTTATGTAATCTTCAATTACTGCCGATATATGGGGTTTTGTATACATTACTTGTTTCCCGTCACCATTGGACAACGAGTTAGCCAATGGGTGATCTGACCATAGTCACAGAAACGAGTCGAGTGACAAATACCGATTTGGGGTAATTGGTTGATAGAAACGTTATAATCTCCCTTAATACTGTGAATTATAACAACGTGTCTTTTTATTTAAAATGAATGATTCACTCAGTATTTCCCCGCTGACAAAATGTTTTACAACATGTTTCAGGTGACCTACTGTGAATCAAGTACAAGTGCTACGGAGCACTCCCAAAGCTTAAAGTAGTGGCTTGAATAAATAAATAAACATGTTTTGTAAAATAAAGGAATTATGAAATTCCTCTACTGTAAATTACGGGGTTTATCCCGAATTGTAAATAAATTATACTCGGGCATTTTCAAGTTTAAACGATCCTGTTAAGACTTCCGCTGTAAACATGAATACCACGGGTTTTTTGTCCCACGGCTCCTGGACCGGGTCAAACCAGACACGGGGGCCGTGACAGAAAAAGGTGGTATCAGAGCCACTGTTTAAGCCAATTAAGTATTTAAAAATACTTAATTTATCTGATTGCCATTCTGTGATTTTGTGAAACTTTAGTTTACAAAATTTTAACTTAGGTTTGTGTATGTCTTCGTGTGTGCTAACAGCATGAACGAACTATCAAAAGCCCTACAAAATATTTCAATCCATAGTACAGATATGGATATCACCAGTATTACCACCGGATACCAGGCAGAAACCCGCCATGGGAAGACAAATTGGATGAAAAATGGTCAGACCTTTACATGTTAGCCACTACTGCAGTGAATCTTGATCTTTAATTAAGATAAGTTGCCAAACCAAGACCAACCATGGTAAATAAATAAGTACAAGGGAATAAAATAAACGCAGGGCGTAATTGTTATAGTTAAAGTAGTAGTATGTTTTTAAATTTCGAGTTGTAATAAATCTATAAGGTTGTGTGTTTGCTATTTTAATAAAGTTTGGTTGTACAGTGTATCAAAGTATTTGTACTAAATAATAGTTCATGATTGATATACATACAGATGGAACACACTGTTAATGAACCAGTTAATGAAGTTAACCAATTGGAACACAATAACGAGGATCACTTCCTAAATCGACAAGATATAGAAAACATCGTTGCTCAGGGAATAGTTAATGCTATTCCAGCAATTGTAGCTGCAGTAAAATTCCCGTTGAGCCTTCGCAAGCTCACTCTAGTAAACGTACGCACGACGATACTGCTAGTAATAGTATCAATGGAGGCGGTAATAATAATAACGGAATTCAAGCCCCGATACATAAAAGGTTGAAAGCTGCAACACCTGGTTGCACCTATAAGGAATTTCTTGCCTGTAAACCAGCTGAAATTGCAGGCAATAAAGGGGCGACTGCGGCACTACATTGGTTGGAGAAAACTGAGGCGGTAATTAAAATAAGTAAATGTGCCGAGGAAGATAAAGTCATGTACGCTTCTCACCTTTTCAAGGAAGAAGCATTAGAATGGTGGAATACAGTATTACAAGCCAAAGGAAGTGACATGGCCTATGCCATGAGTTGGGAGGAATTTAAGCGTCTGATAGAAAGGAAGTTCTGCCCCTGAATACGAAAAAGAGCAGATGGCGAATAAGTTTCTGAGCCACCGAATGGTGGATGTAGATTGTCGAGGGTATACTTCAAAATTCTTTGAGTATGCCAGAATTGTTCCTACTCTGGCTCGCCAGAACCGATACTTATCTCTCGCTATATTTGGGGTTTGATTAGTGAGATTCGTGACATTGTCAAAGCTGCGAAACCCCGCACGATTGACGATGTGGTGGAGTTAGCCAACACCTTAACTGACGGACTGGTACGCACTCGAGAAGAAAATAGAAAGAAAGATTTGGCTCAGAAAATTTCCCAGGGATTTCGTGTGGGTAGTAGTAGTAGTAGTAGTAGTAGTAATTTCAAGAGAATGGGAACATGGCAATTTTCTGTTCCGCCATTTTGAAGAAACTGTAAGAAGAAGCATTTTGGAAGGTGTAAGGAAACCTGCAACTTTTGCAAAGCTGTAGGACATCGTGAAGAGAGTTGCAGAAAGAAAACAACAGTCTGTTTCAACTACGGAGAAACCGGACATTTTAGACCAGGCTGCCCTAAACTGGTTAAACCAGCAGACAACAAGGCGAAACTTGCAGAAGGAAATACCAAGAAGAACGCAAGAGCCTTTCAGTTGACTACTCAGGAAGCCGAACTAATTCCTGATGTCATAGCTGGTACATTTTTAGTTCACAACGTTTATGCAAAAGTATTATTTGACTCTGGTGCAAACCAAAGTTTTATAAATACTTCGTTCTACCAAACTCTTAATTTACCTTTAACCAGCCTTAGGCAAATTTTTACAGTCGAAACTGCAGACGGGGATTCTATTAAAATAAATAAGGTTTTGCGAGAAGGAAAAATAGAACTCTTAGGCCATAAATTTTCTGCAAACCTATTACCTATGAATCTAACCGGATTCGATGTTGTATTAGGAATGGATTGGTTAATAGCCAACCATGCTCGAATTCTCTGTGATAAAAATTCCATAGAAATCCATACACCCACAGGAGAATTAATAATGATTACCGGAGATAAGCCACAAAAGCCACTGAAATTTTTTTCAGTAATGAAGTTGGCCAGTTATTCAAGAAAACAAGGAATAACATATATGGTTTCGGTAGTTGTTAATACCAAAAGTAAGAAACTGGAGGACATTCCGATAGTATTAGAATACCCAGATGTCTTTCCAGATGACCTACCAGGATTACCACCCGATAGGGGGTAGAATTTAGAATTCATCTAATTCCAGGAACTGTACCGATAGCCAAGGCACCCTATCGGTTAGCACCTACAGAAATGTTAGAATTAAAGAAACAGTTAGATGAATTACTAAGTAAAGGGTTTATACGACCAAGTTCCTTTCCGTGGGGAGCTCCAGTATTGTTTGTAAAGAAGAAGGACGGATCAATGAGAATGTGTATCGACTATAGGGAATTAAATAAAGTTACAATTAAGAACCGATACCCATTACCTAGGATTGATGATCTTTTTGATCAATTTCAAGGAGCTAGATATTTCTCCAAAATAGATTTACGCTCCGGATATCATCAATTGAAGGTACAAGAAGAAGACATTCCTAAAACTGCTTTCAGAACTAGGTATGGACATTACGAGTTTACAGTCATGCCCTTCTGATTAACAAATGCTCCAGCAGCATTTATGGACATGATGAATAGAATCTGTAAACCGTATTTGGATAAATTTGTAATCGTTTTCATCAACGATATACTTATTTACTCCAAAAGTCAGGAGGAACATTGTGAACACCTGCATGCACTCTTAACTTTGTTAAGAAAAGAAAAGCTTTACGCCAAATTTTCGAAGTGCGAATTCTGGCTCCAAGAAGTGCAATTCTTAGGACACATGGTGAATCACGAAGGTATTCACGTAGATCCCTCCAAAATTGAAGCTATCACCAAATGGAAGGCCCCGCAATCAGCTACAGAAGTTAGAAGTTTTCTAGGATTAGCTGGATATTATAGACGCTTTATTAAAGATTTTTCTAAGATAGCAGTTCCATTAACTAAACTAACCTGTAAAGCCGTAAAATTTGAATGGGGACCTAGACAGGAAGAGGCCTTTAGGATTTTAAAGCAAAAGTTAACAAATGCCCCAATCTTAGCATTACCAGATGGAACAGAAGATTTTGAAGTCTACTGTGATGCTTCTATGCTAGGATTAGGATGTGTGTTAATGCAACGCAAAAAGGTAATTGCGTACGCCTCAAGGCAATTGAAAAAAGCACGAGGAAAACTACATGACTCATGATTTAGAATTAGGAGCGGTAATTTTTGCCCTTAAGATTTGGAGACATTATCTGTATGGAAGTAAGTTTATTGTCTATACGGACCACAAAAGTTTAAGGTACATATTTGGGCAAAAAGAACTGAACATGAGGCAAAGAAGATGGATGGAAATTCTAAGCGATTACGACTGTGATATTCAATATCACGAGGGAAAGGCAAATATAGTTGCAGATGCCTTAAGTCGTAAGTACCATGAAAAACAAAAGCGAGTTCGTGCTCTTAGATTAAATCTACAATTAGATTTAATGGAACAATTAAAGAATGTTCAAACCACAGCAATCAAGGATGATGCTGAAGAAATGAAAGGAGAATAAAAGAATTAGAATAAGGAAGTGATGGAATTTGGAGATTCCACAAGAAAAGGATTTGGGTACCTAAACAGGGAGATTTAAGGAATAAGATTTTAGAGGAAGCCCATAAATCTAGGTATACTATTCACCCTGGAAATAATAAAATGTACCAAGATTTAAGAAATAATTTCTGGTGGATAGGTATGAAAAAGGACATAGCTAGTTATATATCTAAGTGTCTTACTTGTTCACACGTTAAGGCAGAACACCAGAAACCTTCAGGGTTACTTCAACAGTTAGAAATGCCTATTTGGAAATGGGAACTGATAACTATGGATTTTTTTACTAAGTTACCCAAAACCCGAAAAGGTAATGATGCGATTTGGGTAATTGTGGATCGATTAACCAAGTCAGCTCATTTTCTACCAATTAAAGAAACCTTCACCATGGAAAGATTAGCAAAATTTTATGTAGATGAAGTAGTATCCCTACATGGAGTCCCACTCTCTATTGTATCGGATAGGGATAGTCGTTTCACCTCACACTTCTGGACAAGTTTCCAAGAAGCCATGGGTACTCGATTAAATTTAAGTACAGCTTATCATCCCCAAACAGACGGACAAAGTGAAAGAACCATTCAAACCTTGGAAGACATGCTTAGAGCATATGTAATAGATTTTGGTGGAAACTGGGATGATCATTTACCTTTAATTGAATTCTCCTATAACAATAGTTATCATGCAAGCATTGAAGCTGCCCCATTCGAAGCACTGTATGGACGCAAGTGTAGAACTCCAGTTTGTTGGGCAGAAATAGGAGAAAGTCAATTATCAGGACCTGAGATTGTGCAAGAAACCACCGACAAGATAACGCAAATCAAAGAAAGACTAAAGACAGCTCGAGATCGCCAGAAAAGTTATGCAGACAATCGCAGCAAGCCACTAGAATTTCAAGTCGGAGACAAGGTACTTTTGAAAGTTTCTCCTTGGAAAGGAGTAGTACGATTTGGGAAGAAAGGAAAACTGAGCCCAAGGTACATAGGACCATTTCAAGTAAGCCAACGAATAGGACCAGTTGGTTACCGTCTACAATTACCAGAAGAGTTAGCTAGAGTACATGATGTGTTTCATGTATCCAACCTCAAGAAATGTCTATCTGACGATTCCCTGGTAGTACCTCTCCAAGATGTGCAAGTAAATGAAAAGTTGAAATTCGTTGAAAAACCACTACAAATAGAGGACAGAAAGATCAAATTTCTTAAACACAAGCGACTGGTGCTGGTCAAGGTCAAATGGAATTCAAAGAGAGGACCTGAATATACTTGGGAGCTAGAATCAGAGATGAAGCACAAATATCCACACTTATTTCAATAAATCTCGAGGACGAGATTTTATTTAAGGTGGGGAGGATGTAAGGACCTTCAAAAATGTCCCTAATTTATCCATAAATGGAAACCTGGACCCTTAAAACCCTAACCAGCTTGAAAAATCAAGAAAACAAGAAAAATGGGTTTTAGACGGGCCGCGTAAGGAATAGCTTAACCTTACGCAGGCCGCCACAACTTAGTAATCAAACCAGATAGGTTTTAGGAGTTCAGACGGGCCGCGTGAAAGTTAAACTTGTCTTTACGCGGGCCGCGTCAACCTGAAATCTATCCGGATACACATTTGGGCCACGTATAACCCACCTGTCAAGCCTAGCCCATGACCCAGCAAACCTACGCCTAGACTAGGCGGCCACGCGGGACGCGTAAGGTTTGCCTATGGGTTACGCGGGCCGCGTAAAACCCATTTTCAGGCTATAAATAGCCGGTGCATGGGACTTTCATTCCGTGCTCAGAAATTCGATCAAAGAACGAAGTTAGGCTGTCAAAATTATAATTTTCATATAGTGAGGTGCTGCCACAATACCGGGTAATAACTCGACCGCTGCTACGATTAAATATCCGATTGATTGAAACTATCCAATGGATGTTTAAGTGCTGCCCGCACTAGGGTTATACTTTGTTATTCGTCGTGATTCCGACAAGATGTTTGGGTGTTGCCCAAATCCGGGCTATGCTCTGTCATTCGTTGTGAATCCGCTGGATATTTAAGTATCGCACTTTGTCATTCGTTGTGAGGGTTGTATCTCGTGAGTTATCGTAAATGTTGTATTAGTTACTAACCTGGTTCGTGTGCATTATTGTTTAAATTAGGTTATTCAGCTTACCAGTAAGCAAAACCCTGCCCGTATAAACTTGCAATGTGAGTCATTCTCTTTTTACTAAATTGCTTTCAAAATCATGTTTGGTTTTAAAGTTATAATTACAGGGATTAAGTTTATGTAATCTTCAATTACTGCCGGTATATGGGGTTTTGTATACATTACTTATTTCCCGTCACCATTGGACAACGAGTTAGCCAATGGGTGATCTGACCATAGTCACAGAAACGAGTCGAGTGACAAATACCGATTTGGGGTAATTGGTTGATAGAAACATTATAATCTCCCTTAATACTGTGAATTATAACAACGTGTCTTTTTATTTAAAATGAATGATTCACTCAGTATTTCCCCGCTGACAAAATGTTTTACAACATGTTTCAGGTGACCTACTGTGAATCAAGTACAAGTGCTACGGAGCACTCCCAAAGCTTAAAGTAGTGGCTTGAATAAATAAATAAACATGTTTTGTAAAACAAAGGGATTATGAAATTCCTCTACTGTAAATTACGGGGTTTATCCAGAATTGTAAATAAATAATACTCGGGCATTTTCAAGTTTAAACGATCCTGTTAAGACTTTCGCTGTAAACATGAATACCACGGGTTTTCTGTCCCACGGCTCCTGGACCGGGTCAAACCAGGCACGGGGGCCGTGACAATATATGAGAGAAATAAGGAAATACTTGAACAAATTGTGTGTTTGAATTTATGGTCATACTTACTATGAAACGGGTTTTGTATGATAAAATGAAAATGATGATAGAATAATGTTAGAATGATGTTTGATATCATCATGTGTTAAAAATGATTAAAGTTGTGTTAATTCAATGAATTTCGATTACATGAACATGATTGAATAAGTAATTAAACCGGTAGCATAAGAGTGATGCTTACTGGATATTGACAAAGTAATAAAACGAGTAGTTGATCTACATCGTGTAATTACTTTCGTCAATAGGTAGTTTGACTTTTTAAAAGTTAAAATGACCAATTATAGGATCAAATGATAATTTCGACATAAAGATCGTAGGATGGAATAGTCGTGAATGATAATAACTAGTCTAACCATCTTACAAATTACAACGATAGTTTGACGCTTGACGAGCTAGGTGAAAGCTTGGGAAGGAAGCGGGTCAAACGAATCAGGAATGAAGGAAAAGCATAATCTGGATGCTTGGTAAGTAAAGCTTACACTCTATTTATTTAATACCTATTGATTTTATAGGTTCTAAATAATATAAAGTCTTGTTTGAATTCTAATGCTCCGACACGACATGTGCGGTTCGGAACAAAAGACAATAAAGATAAACCATGTTCAATGGTTAAAAAGAGCTAATACGGTTATTTAGTCATGAAAGGACTAATAAATAACGAGTTTTGAATAATTACCTTATAAGATAAACTAATACAAATAATAAAGGTAAAACGGTAATCCGATCTGTCGTTGACGATTACTGTTAGTGTTGAAAGCCACTTTATGGCGAAAGTCATAAGGGGTAAAAAGCATTTAGAAATGGTTTATAAGTAAAATGAACATACGGTGTAAACCGGAGCGAGTCATGTAGATGAGATGATAGTAAATATCATCTTGCAAAGATAAACAGTCATTCAGACTAAACGGGTCAAAAGGTGAAAATATCACCCTTTGACGATATCGACTAATGACTTTGTCAAGTGTATGATTACAGGAATATATATCGAAAGGAAATTTGCATCGCTATTAATTAGCGTTTATTAGGCAAAGCATTAAATGGGTTAGTATGTTGATCCGAGCCAGGTATGTATGATAGGTTAACTACTCATTTAGAACGTAAGGTTCAATGAGAGTTAAGTGAAGTTGAAAATGAATATTCGGTTATCTTATAGGTAAACCGAATAATTTAAGTTATAATCATGGTGTTTTAGAAACCTAATGGTTTCTAAACAAGATCATGGTTAAAAGGACGGATTTTGGGGTCAAACAAGTATTAAAAGTCCTTTGTCGTAAAAGAAGGACTAAAATTGACTAAAACGCCCTTGTAAGATAAATCGAGCAAATGACCCTTAAAGGTTGTTTGGAAATGAGTTATATGATGAAATAAATACTTTGAATAAGTATAAAAAGCGAAGGATGTAAAATGTTGGTCAAATGACTCCATAAGAGTCTTTGCCGTAAAATAATGATTCGAAGGATAAAACTCGGAATATATAAATCACCACATTGAAAGTTGTGGTGGGAGATCATTTGATAAGAAATGTGGACATATGCATTTAGAAACGAATGAAAGCAATTCGTGCTTAAAATATGCTTAAATACCCTTAATGGGTCAAAATAAGCATATGAGCGAAAAGGGGTTTAAGAAGGTATATGAACCTGTAATTGGAACCTAATATGATAAACATCATTGAATTAAATAGGTTCATGAGAAATAGCGGTCAACAAACTTGTTTGTTTGATAAATGCACGAACGGGTCGAATAATTTAGAAAACCCCTACTGTCCAGGGAACACTCATACTGTACAGTGAATACTCCTACTGTACAGTGAATACTCCTACTATTCAGTAAAAACCCCTACTATTTAATGAACATTCCTACTGATGGGCGAACTCGTTTAGACATGTTTTAAGCGCTATATGACTAACTCATTTCATATTTTATGAAACTCATTTCATATTTTATGAAATGTAGGTACTATTTGAGTTACCGGAGGACGATCAAGCTAAAGCTAAATGAAGAACCGAACATATAAAGAACAACGCTTCCGCGAAATGATTCGTCGTCACGTTTTAAACGGCAAATGTTTTATAAAATGTGGAAATGTTTTATTTCTTAAAAAGTTTTTACGAACCTGTATTTTTAGTGTATGGTTAACCGTAAATACACTATTATAGTCGAAATTTATAAAATAATCGTATAATTTGACTAAGGGTCTTACACAAACAGTCCAGCAGGGTTGGTTTAAAGTTTTAATAGTAGTTTATAGATAAGGGATTCAAGTGGTTTCTTACTTCTCCCAAGGCGAACAGTACCACCCACTCGTGAAGTCTTACTAAGCTTGAACCAGGTTCTCACAGGATCTATACACTGAACGAGACATAGAGTTACCCAACCACCCTTCTAACCCCCTTCCAAGTAGTTAACGTGCTTTATATAGACCGTAAAGACATGAATGAGTGAATCAACAACACATTAAGAATGTCACCTTCAATATAGAAAACTAGTTATTAAAGTCATTAATACATATCCAAATAAAAAAGAGCCAAAGGTTGGAACTCAAAAATTAATACATAAAAGATTTGTCTTCACCAAGTGATGTAAGAGTTTAGCCAAGCATGGCCTTTGTTTGACAAGAACTCTTACGATTGATCTTGGATCCCGAGACTACTACACACTCTAAATGATGGAAGATGGATGATGGTGGTGAGTGTTGGTGTTGTAGTGGTGGTGGAGTGGTGGCAAGTCTGAAAGAAGTGGATTTTATGTGTGTTTGATATTAGTGTTTATGAATTCAAAGTGATGGGAATTTGGGAAAGATAAATATGATCTTTGATGATAGAATGTGTTGTTTTAGATATGTCCATGACCACTTTGTTATATGTTTATTCCCATATTAATTGTTTGATAGCTTTAAAAACAAAAACTTGCAAAATTGAGATCTTTTAATGCACATTTATTTACTCACTTTAATGCGTGTCATATTTGTGTTTCTTAAATAGGTTTCTGCCATAAACATTCTGCAGTGGCTTTTCAGGGACCTTTCAAACAAGATTTCAGGGATTACCTATATATCCAAGTAGTGTTCCCCACAAAATAAGCAAGTGTTTGAATTTAGGTTTATATCCCAAAAAAGTTTACTAAATGTACAAAAACCTATCGGCATATCATCAGTGAGACTGTTTAACGCTATTTAATCATTACAATTCTTTAGCATACTGTAACTGTCTACTGATGTACTATCATTTCCTTCTTTTTACGCAAAACTCAAATTTTTGAATTTTATCATGTTTTTGGCTTTTTCAAATTTTCTAATGTTTTTGTATTTTCTGACAATTTTTCTCCCCCTAAAATGCAAAATCATTAAAGAAATTTGACAAACCGATACTGATAGCTTTGTCTCGCCATCCATTTTCTGCATCTCATGCTCTGTTGTGCAGAAAATATAACGTACCCCCATGATTTACAACCCATTGATTTTGACAGCTAGAAAACCGTTCTTCAACCTGTGACAGTAATCATGCTTGTTCAGCCGTGAGGGTTTCGGCGTAGTCCATCACCACTTATTCAAAGTAAACTAATCATCAAACATCTCAATCATCAACCAAACAAACAAACAACCAACAAACAAACAGCAATCATCAAACACAACACAAATTTATACAAAACAACAAACAAACTCCCTGTCTGACCAAAACCAGGGATCTTCAACCTCTTCCTGTGCAACACTCTTACAATCTTCAGCATCATCGATCACCTGCACATTCAAACTTTATCAAATATTCAAACAATTTTACACACAAAAATTTCAATCAATAAAGATAGATGCCGATTCATGCTTCGCAATAAAGGAAGCTCCGGCGATTTCAACCGCTTAATCAAACATGGTGTCCACCCAGGCCTCAGCAGCCTTAGGTGTAACCTTGATTCTAGCAACCTGAATTTTAAAGTTTTCAGCCTTGAGCGGTGGAAAATTTGCATCATAGGCAACCAAAACTGATTCCTCAGACGTTTTCACCTCAGAAGTTGAACTTATTGTGTCAGTTTTTGGTTTCCATATTTGTTTCTGTTTCTCATCTTTTATCACATCAACACGTTTCTTAACCGACCACACTTGACCTTCCAGAGTACCTCTTTTGTAAAAATTTGTTTCTTTTTGAACCTTTTGAGTTTGAACAACATTTTTAGGTTTCCAAATCTCTTGAGGTTTTGTCACACCAACCGGTATTCTCTGACTCTGTGTCGTTCTCAATCTGGGTGTGTGAGAGTTCCAGGTCTGTCTAGAATCAAACTTGTTCGGGTTTGATTTCCAATTTTGATTTGAAGCAAACTTGTTTGTGCTAAATTTCCAAGTTTGTCTCGAATCAAATCTGGTTGACCTTGGTTTCTCATTCCCAGATTTCTCTTTTTCAACATCAACAGACTTTGGATTTTGACACTTTCGTGCAACATGTCCAATTTGATCGCATTTAAAATAAACTTTCTTTGACACATCTTTTGGCTGTTATTGTTTCTTTTTCATGGCCTCAAACTCTGCATTAGATTGTTTTCCAATTTTGAGTCTTTCTTCTTCGGTGAAGCTTTTTCCTTGAACAAAAGTCATTTTTGTCTGAAAATTGGACCTTTCAGTTCTATTTCAATTATGTTTCTTCTTATACCCCAAACCAGACTTCATGTTTTTCTTCTTAGAACCAGGTTTGTTATAACACCCTTTGAAACCTTTACCAGCAAACTTCAACATTTCAGACTTCTCAATTTCAACCATCTTGAAAACTTTGTCAATTTTCTCTGAAATCACATTCTGAATCGGGAAAACAACATCTAAGAATAGTTTGTCAGATCCAATCATGGTATAAACCAATCCTTTTGAATCATCATTCAAATTCTTCTCGGATTTTGTGTCTTTCAGATAACCATCATAAAGATTTCCTTCATCTTCATCCTGTGATTCAGACTTACTTTTCAAAACACTATCACCCACCTTACATACCACCTCTGAATCATCAGCATCATCAGATTTGGTGTAAGTCACATCGATACTTTTAGGTAATTGGTCAGCTATGTTCAAACCCTTTGCCACATTTTCCTCATCATAAAAAGTATAATTGTCTCTCAATGGTGGTGGTACCTGATGAAATTCTGAACCAATACCCTTTTTACAATTATTAGTATCTTTGTCATCTGGTGTGATATTGAAAATACGTTCGAGAATGTACGAAGAGTTATGATAACTTTGAAGTTTTGTAACAATGTTTTCTTTTTCAGCCAAGACTTGTTTAAGATTAGCAATTTCATCAACACGCTTGTTTAATTCAATTTGCTTTTCTTTAAACTGTCTTTCATACATTTCTTTGGTTGTTAAAGTTTCAGACAATCTTTGATGAAAACTTTTGACTTGGCTCTTCAAAGTATCATAAGCTTCTTGTACTCTCTGACTTGACCATTTTAAAGAATCATACTGTTTTTGTAACTCTAGAAACTTAGATTCTTTCTCAATGCAATCAACACATTTTGTGTCACATTTTCCTTTCAAAACCTTATTTTCTTTTTCAAAATCATGACATTTCTGAGTTAATTTCTCAACTTTTAATTTTAAACTTTGCTCTGTGTCAATCCTCTCTTTACATTTCAATTTTAAAGCATTTTCAAGTTTATTCATTTCATTATCTTTTGTTTTTATTATTTCTTCTTTTTCAGTAAAGGCTTTGCACTTTTCAATGCAATTCCTGCACTTGTTTTCCTTTTCTACAACCAATTCATCATTTGATAATTCAGAGGATTTTATTACCTCAGTGATTGACACCTCGGCGTGCTCAGCTGCCTTTGTCTCCTGTATCTTCTCAACTTTTTCTTCCATCTCTTTCGGCTTCTGTTCTTCCTCAGCTTTTTGATTCTCTTCACCAGCAAGCTTTGCAACAGTCTTTACCTCTTCAATCATCTTCTTCAACTCTTCTTCTTTTCTCTTCTTCATTTCTACTACCTTTGGTAGACTTGCTTCAGAAACTTCTCTCAACTTGTTCATCAACTCTGGCAGATAGCTTTTATCAGAAAGCCTTTTCGTGTTGAAAGTTCGCTCACTTGGAAACACATTGGTTACAGCATCAAAATTAACTTTTGACGGATCTACCACTGGATTACCCTGTGGGTCCAAGTAACACTCCAACTCTTCATTCCATCTCTTGGCTCTCTGTGCTTCTTGAAATGGTTCATACAGTTTGCCAATCTCCCATCTTGCACTGTCTCTTCTCCACCAGGTATCATGATCATCTTTTGCAACAAATGCATAACCAACAGCATCTTGTTCTGGAAGAACTTCTTTGCTCCAGTCATAACCTTCATCATCATAAATGACTGCAAGAGCCCTTGATTTTTCTTCCTGTTGTTTCAACCTTGGTGGTTCAGACTTATTTTGATGGTAAATCGCTTCTTGTAATAATCTTCATTGAACGGGTTTTCAGAATCATCAGCAACATACGAATTTCTGCACTCGCGCATGAAGTGACCTTTTTGTTTGCATTTGAAACATGTCACTTTGGATTTATCAAAACCCAGTTTGGTAGATGGCCCTCCAATTGACTTCCTCCCCGTAATCTCCATGAGTTCCATCTGATATCCATCAGTTCCATCTCCTCGGGGTCTATTTGATCATACTCTTCTTTTGTCAATTTGGTATTTCCAATCTTCCCTGCGACGAGGCCTTCATACGATTCCAGTACAGATGCTAAGAAAACCATCTGTTGTTTTGCTGATTCTTCACTGAAGTTCTGCCCATTCTTCAAATCGATTGCAATATTACACTGAAATACATTCTTTGAAGCAGATTGGTCTGAAGTGTTTGAAGAAGAACCACTGTGAGACCACTGTGAAGACTTTCATTGTTGACTGAGTTCGAACTTTCTGCAGAAAATGCTGTTTTTAGAGAACCAGCATTTGGTATATTTCCTCTGTAATAAAGCTCCACATTCTGCTGATAAGCTGGACTGTTGACTTTAGATCTCTTTAACTCCAATTCATGACTTTCAAGCCTTTCAATCAGCAAATCAATCTTTAACTCATCTGGCTTGATTGTATTCTTCAGCATAAGAGCGAAATATTGCCATTCTTGATCATTTGGCAATGAATCAAACAATTTATCCACCATCAAATCTTCATCATAATTGATTCCATGTCTGGTCAACTCCATTTTCAGATGTCCGAATCTCTCTAGCATTTTACAAACAGATTCATTTTTCATACAACTGAATAAATCAAACTCTCTACGCAACAACTTCTTCTTGTTTTTGACAATCTCATTACTCCCAATACACTTTCTCTCCAATGCTTCCCACAATTTCTTTGAAGTTTTTTCTTGTTCAAGCAATGAGATAATATCCTCTCTCACCGACTATTTGATCAATGTTATCATTCTGTATTCAGCAACAACATTCTTTACATCTTTTTCTGAAAAATCTTTCTCCTCGATTAACTCTCCTCCTGCTTTCTCTGGTGCTTGATATTCAGTTACTAACTTTAACCAACTCTCAGGAGCGAAAGCTTTCACCCACCCTTTAAACCTGTTTTTCCACCAATTATAATCTTTGACTTTCTTCAACTTTGGTGGCTTCTGTTGGCTTCCGTACATGTTTTCGAACTTCAGATTATCCGAAATCTCTTTTGAATATTCTTTCAACTCAGATCTTCTATCTGACGATTCGGAAGTGAACGCATTGTAGAATGTATTGTAGAATTCTTCACCATTGTTCGACATTTTTGATCACCTGACAATCAATAACCTGGAAGCAAAACAAACAAACTTAATCAGTTCAAACAATATCAAGTAATTTGAAATGTGCTAACACTCGATTGTCGTGAAATAATCTTGACACTTGGGCGAAAATCAGATTGAACGAATGAGCAAAACCAGATTGGTCAAATAAGCAGACCAATAACTCTGACCGAATAAGCGAATCTCGATTGGACCAAATAAGCGAACTAGATGATGTTGTTCGAGCGGACCAAAAGTGGATCAGAAAATGTCATTCGAGCGAACCATAAAGTGTCATTCGAGCGGACCAAAAAGTGTCATTCGAACGGACCAAAATTGTTTATACAAGCGGACCAGGATTGTATGCTCGAGCGGACCAGATGTTGTATGCTCGAGCGGACCAGGCTTGTTCGATTCGAGCGGATCTACCTGAAAAGCGGATCTACTGTGCAATTTCGAGCGGACCTAGGCTGTTTTTGGAACGGACCAGAGTCACAAAAGCGGACCTGACATGTTTCGATCGAGCGGACCTGTATTCGAAAGTTATTTTGACCAAATTTAGTCCGAATTTTAACTCGAAACTTCCAAGGGTTTGTTATTGTCCACTAATACATGTCCTGTGAAAATTTCGTCCGATTTTAACCGTGGAAACTTGTCTAATACTAAAAAGAAGGTGTAGAAGACAGAAAACGAATCAAATTTGAGCTGAACTCTTCCTCCTGAGCTCTGATACCACTTGTTGGATCGTCGTTGACCCTGAATGAGTCGATCAGAAGAGTCATTTATCTAATTCAAAGGCGGAATCGATGAATCAGACGCTCAAACTAAATATAATGCTTCTTGTATTAATTCTGACAATGTTTACAACCTGGAAGCAAACCGACAGCACTTCGTTACAAGTTCCGAGCCGTTACCAAATGAACTAACCATGCACCTATTTATAGTGTATCAGGTTCGCTTATGTGACCTGTCCTAAAAGCGAACCTGTTATGATGAGAGTGGTTCGCTTTTATGGACAATGTCCATAAAAGCGGACCTACATGCTATTCCACCATATTTTGTTTCTCGAACCTCGTGCACAGAATATTCTAACCTATCCTAATCTATTACATGATACAAGACGAAGTCAATAGACGTAGTGCACCAACAGTACCAACAGGAGGTAAGCACTTCAGTTTTCAACCATTTGTAGAAGAATCATGAATCATACAAGCCAAGGCCACGCGTCACGTACAACGAAGCGGCAGAGCACGACTTCAGCCTCATCTATCAGCCAGCGGCAGCAACTAAACACTCTAAATTCATCCGGAGCATCGCTTTGGCTCCTCTAGAGAAGGCCAAACTTCCATAAATTGTGGGTAAGTTCAATGGTTTAACTGATCCGGAGGATCATATTCAGCTTTTTACGAGCGTTAGTGTAGTGGGTGGATGGACCATGCCCATATGCTGCCATCTCTTTGTCAAACACTTACGGGGCGGCTCGCGTGTGGTTCGACAGCCTCCCCGCAGGAAGAATTAAATTGTGGATTGATTTCCAGGAACAGTTACTTGCCCACTTCAGCCAACAAAGACGATACAAGCACGATACTTCTGAAGTCATAAATATTTGGCGATGCGATAACGATGGTTTGGAAGACTTTATCACTCTCTTCAACAAGGAGTGTTTAGAGATCGGTGGTGTGAGCAAAGATCTGATGCGCGCCCACTTCAAAAAGGCAATCCATTGTGATAGTCTAATCCGGACGATCACAGGCAGAGACGGCATGTGTAAGGAGTGGGATAAACTGATGGCAGCAGACAAGGAGGTCGCGCAAACAGAGGAATCACTGACCGGAGGTAAGTCTAGTTATTATTCTGACGACCACTACTCAAGAGTCAACGCACAGGAGTCAAGCAAGCACCACTAGTTCAACGGTTACGAGGAAAGGCCTAGCTACAAGAAAGACGTGCGCGCCACGATTGACAGAATTCGATACCGCAAGGCGGTAAAGAACGAGAACAGGGAGAAACACTGGATTCCGTTGAATAAGACACCTAAAAAGGTTCTTATTATGGAGAACCATGATTTCAAAGCTCCTAAACCTATGTCAAACAAAAAGAGCCATGACCCTAATTTTATTATGATTTCCATAAAGACACGGGTCACTTTACAGATGATTGCATCAGCCTTCGCCAAGAGATAGAAAAGGCCTTCAAGAGCGGCAAACTAAGACACTTGGTGAAAAATGTGCGCAAGGAAATGCGCTAGATACAGAGGAATGATGATGGGGTCAGAAGAAAATTCGTCGTTTAGAGACTCATATGGTCGACTAACCAAGAAGAAGCACAGAGAGCAAGGGCAAGCGCCCATATGAAGCATCGCGGCAAGAACAGCAGGTAATTTTCCCGGTGGTGCGCAGGGGGCCTCGTGCCACACGCCCCGTCGTCATCACCGACATCATCGGCCAATATGAGACGGAGTATGTCCTCATCGACCCCGAAAGCACAGCCGACATCATCTATGAACAATGTTTTGACCAGTTCGATCCTGAAAACAAGGCGCGCCTAGAACTAATGGATTACCCGTGTCCGGTTACTGTAATGAAACGGTATTCCTTCTAGTCCAATGACGTGTGAGGGTGTGAGTGTGATTTTTAGATATATTTTAACCCCTTTTTACTTGTGAATCAAGTTTTAAATTTATAAAACACGATATAATACTATCACTCTACACGCATTAGGGCAAGTGCACCCATTGCGGACATAGTATAGTGATGGCAAGATACTGAGGTCACCCATTGACACAAGAGCTTTTAATACCGGCTTATCGTTAACGTCTAATCTAACCAAACTTTGATAAAAGTTTTTGAAAGATTTAAAAAGATAAACAAGAAAACAAAAATAAAATAAGAAAAACAAATAGACAAGAAGGAATCACATGGTTCTAACTCCTCTTTTATGTATTCTTTAATGATTTCCGTACTTTGGGCATTTTAAGAGATTATCTTTAAGTTATAGTAGTAAGCTCCCTTCCAGGTAGCGTTACGCTCAACCTATTGATCTAAGTCAGCAGGGATACAGTCCCACAAGGTCGGATTATTGAAAGATAATTAAGTAAGTTATTAATGTGAAAAGTGGTAGGCCCCCTTCCAGACAGTGTTACCCTCAACCCATTGGTCTGAGTCAGCAAGGAAACTGTAACACCCCGAAAACGGGTTTGTTAATCAAACCATATTAATACTAAAAGACGGGTAAATTACCGTAATGGTAAAAGTAACCCGGTGAATATTAGGATTTTTAAATAAATAAGCCTAATATTAAATAAAAGCTGGAAGAAAGCTTTTAAAAAAATAAAGTTTATAGAAGCCCAAGTTAACGGGACTTAAAATAAACTGAGTCATAAAGTCCCCGAACCCACTAATTTAACTAGGAATGTTTAACTTAGTTAATGAGTGGAAATAGTGTTAGAAATAAGTAGGTTGTAGCCTACTTAATAACTAACCAAACAAGAGGGGCCAAATCTGGATAGACTTGAATGATAATTATTAAAAGGGGTTTTAAAACAAAACACACACAAATTGTGTGTTCTGTTCGTCGACCAGGAGGTTCCCCAGGAACCAAAACCCTAATTCCAAGAAAATTATCAAATTAAAGATCTAAACGAAGCCCAAATTCACAACCGAATGTGAATTAATGATTACCCAAGCTAGGGGATAAGGTATGTAAAATTTTGATGATTCTTGAAGTTTTGAAATTTGATAAATCTCATAATCTGCGAATTAGGGATTAATTAAAGAAGCTATGGCTGAATTATGATGTATAATTGCTTAGGAACCAAACCCTAAGTGAAAATTATACATAAGATGCTATAAATTGAATGATTTGATGATTTTACTACACTAGGATAAGTGGGTATTAATCATATGATGAAATTGATGATATAATTGTGTTTATAATCATCATATATGAGAGAAAAAAGGAAATACTTGAACAAATTGTGTGTTTGAGTTTATGGTCATACTTACTATGAAACGGGTTTTGTATGATAAAATGAAAATGATGATTGATTAATGTTAGAATGATGTTTGATATCATCATGTGTTAAAAATGATTAAAGTTGTGTTAATTCGATGAATTTCGATTACATGAACTTGATTGAATAAGTAATTAAACCGGTGGCATAAGAGTGATGCTTACCGGATATTGACAAAGTAATAAAACGAGTAGTTGATCTACATCGTGTAATTACTTTCGTCAATAGGTAGTTTGACTTTTTAAAAGTTAAAATGACCAATTATATGATCAAATGATAATTTCGACATAAAGATCGTAGGATGGAATAGTCGTGAATGATTATAACTAGTCTAACCATCTTACAAATTACAATGATAGTTTGACGCTTGACGAGCTAGGTGAAAGCTTGGGAAGGAAGCGGGTCAAACGAATCAGGAATGAAGGAAAAGCATAATCTGGATGCTAGGTAAGTAAAGCTTACACTCTATTTATTTAATACCTATTGATTTTATAGGTTCTAAATAATATAAAGTCTTGTTTGAATTCTGATGTTCCGACACCACATGTGCGGTTCGGAACAAAAGACAATAAAGATAAACCATGTTCAATGGTTAAAAAGAGCTAATACGGTTATTTAGTCATGAAAGGACTAATAAATAACGAGTTTTGAATAATTACCTTATAAGATAAACTAATACAAATAATAAAGGTAAAACGGTAATTCGATCAGTCGTTGACGATTACCGTTAGTGTTGAAAGCCACTTTATGGCGAAAGTCATAAGGGGTAAAAAGCATTTAGAAATGGTTTATAAGTAAAATGAACATACGGTCTAAACCGGAGCGAGTCATGTAGATGAGATGATAGTAAATATCATCTTGCAAAGATAAACAGTCATTCAGACTAAACGGGTCAAAAGGTGAAAATATCATCCTTTGACGATATCCACTAATGACTTTGTCAAGTGTATGATTACAGGAATATATATCGAATGGAAATTTGCATCGCTATTAATTAGTGTTTATTAAGCAAAGCATTAAATGGGTCAATATGTTGATCCGAGCCAGGTATGTATGATAGGTTAACTACTCATTTAGAATGTAAGGTTCAATGAGAGTTAAGTGAAGTTGAAAATGAATATTCGGTTATCTTATAGGTAAACCGAATAATTTAAGTTATAATCATGGTGTTTTAGAAACCAAATGGTTTCTAAACAAGATTATGGTTAAAAGGACGGATTTTGGGGTCAAACAAGTATTAAAAGTCCTTTGTCGTAAAAGAAGGACTAAAATTGACTAAAATGCCCTTGTAAGATAAATCGAGCAAATGACCCTTAAAGGTTGTTTGGAAATGAGTTATATGATGAAATAAATACTTTGAATAAGTATGTAGCGAAGGATGTAAAATGTTGCTCAAATGACTCCATAAGAGTCTTTGCCGTAAAATAATGATTCGAAGGGTAAAACTCGGAATATATAAATCGCCACATTGAATCCACCACAACTATAGTTGTGGTGGGAGATCATTTGATAAGAAATGTGGACATATGCATTTAGAAACGAATGAAAGCAATTCGTGCTTAAAATATGCTTAAATACCCTTAACGGGTCAAAATAAGCATATGAGCGAAAAGGGGTTTAAAAAGGTATATGAACCTGTAATTGGAACCTAATATGATAAACATCATTGAATTAAATAGGTTCATGAGAAATAGCGGTCAAACAAACTTGTTTGTTTGATAAATGCACGAACGGGTCGAATAATTTTGAATACCCCTACTGTTCAGGGAACACTCCTACTATACAGTGAATACTCCTACTTTACAGTGAATACTCCTACTATTCAGTAAAAACCCCTACTATTTAATGAACATTCCTACTGATGGGCGAACTCGTTTAGACATGTTTTAAGGGCTATATGACTAACTCATTTCATATTTTATGAAATGTAGGTACTATTTGAGTTACCGGAGGACGATCAAGCTAAATGAAGAACCGAACACATAAAGAACAACGCTTCCGCGAAATGATTCTTCGTCACGTTTTAAACGGCGAATGTTTTATAAAATGTGGAAATGTTTTACTTCTTAAAATGTTTTGATGAAACTGTATTTTTAGTGTATGGTTAACCGTAAATACACTATTATAGTCGAAATTTATAAAATAATCGTATAATTTGACTATGGGTCTTACAAGTTGGTATCATAGCCCTGGTTTAAGAGATTCAAGTATGGTGGGGAAAAACTATGCTTGAACTTAAACCTTATGCTCTTGATAAAGATTGGTGTTCGGTTCAAGACTTGATCGCATAATCCGGTAAGTTATTCAATACATTACGGTTTAGCTTGTTAAAATGTTGTAAACAACACATGGGGATATCGTGTAATACACGTTATCCCAACTAAAAGACCGAAATAGTTAACGAAATACGTGTGTTAACATGTATTGTAGAAAGCATTGTATTATAATACGGGTGCTTGTTAATGCCAACGTTACTAACATTGGTAGATGTTCTAAATTAAAGGATCCTCGCATATGAAGATGACGAGAGTCTAAGGATCTAACGATATGATGAAAACATAGTATAAAGCATGACAAGTAAGTCATACGCGCCATATACATGAATCAGGAAATGATCTCGAATGAGAGATCGGATAACAAGGAGAGTTATCAGGGTGAGTATCTATAAGGTACACGTCTTTAACTAATAGCATAAACAATAATATGAAACAAATACACAATGAAAGACGGTTTCATATAAAATACGAAACTTGGAAACCTGGATAGGTTACCTATCCAGGATGAAAATTCCAAGAGAAATTCAGTAGAGATAAGTATTATTCACAGTCGTGAATAATAAGACAATAACTGAATTTAGTTTAAATATAAACTTGGACGAAAGTAATCATCCAAGTAAGTATTCTCAATAAAGATCCAATTGAGAAAAGTAATGATCACATCAACGAATGTGATTGTATAAATGGTTATAAAAAGGAACATTGTATATGTTCAAGGATAAAATTGGTAAAAATAATAATTGTTAATTGACAATTAAATAAAGTTTTACCAAATAAAATCATAAAAATGAAATAAATTGAGAGATTACTTACATGGGACGTGATGTGGTAATTATAATAAGGTCATGTGTACCATGTGTTGATCGCTTACTCTGGCCAAGTAAGTAGTGAACACATGATACCAAGAGCTTCTTATAATGAGCACAGTTATGTCCGATGTGGTAGGGTTGAGACGAATGAAAAAGATAAAAGAACCTTGGGCTCAAGAAAATCTTAGGGGCATACTCGTATAAATGGTTTTCGAGGGAACCATAAAAACTAAGTATGGCGCGCATAGAAATATATGACCCAAGTAAATCATGAAATAAGTCATTTTGGACGAAAGAGCCATGGTTGACAACAAGGGGCATATAAAACCAAAGTATAAATGACCCACAAGGTCATAGAAACAAAAGTATTGCCCATACGAAAAGACGATCGAAGTCGTTGATATTGATCGTAGTAAAGAAAGGATGACGATGATAATCATCATTCAGAATTAATAAGATCATCAAGCATGGTCACATAAAGAATACAAGTTTGGTTAAATAAAGCGATGAATTTCGCTAAGACAACCAAACAAGTCAAAACAAAGTCTTAATGCACACCTAAAGGGTTGCATTAATAATGACTTCGGTAAATCACCCGGTTGATGGGTAGGAAATTAAACACATGCGTAAATCGAGAGACGGGAACGCGGATTGAAAGTCAAAAGACTCGGATTATGAGTTATGACTAAAAGACTATAAAATTTCGCAAAAAGAAATTTTAATAATTGTGTTCAACTATTGTGAGGTTGAACAGGGTGAATAAAGAACAAAGTTTCACTGTTCACAAGTGATGGATTTCACATGAGCAAGTCAAACGGGTTAAATACAATGTAAGGCCAGATGGCATAAGAAAACGACTGTAGATACAGACTACAGTCACACTTAATGAATTTAAAATGGGAAAACAAATGAATTTCAAACATAAAAAGAATGATCTACGGGATCATCATAACCTTCGGGTTACAAAGAGTGTAAAGGTCTACAGGACCAAAATGACCCATGAGTCATGAATAGAAAGAAATAGATTATAAAGACCTCGCCTTAAAGAGGTGAAAGTCTAATGAAATAGCCCATGAGGCTAAGTGATAGAACCTATGAGTTAATTAGATAAAGCGAGGGAATCGGTTGAGAATCCCCGCATAAAACAAAGGCTGTAAAAGGATAAATTCTTTGTTGTCAATTTCTTGATATGAAGTAATTGACATAAGTTAAAAAGAAAACGTTAGACTAAAATTCAATTTTAGTAAGAAATAACGTTTTTACAAATATGAATTCTGATAGGAATTTAAATAGTAAATATTAAAGATACAGGTCTTAACACTGATAGGTGCAAGACGATATATATATTGAAAAGAAATATTTTCGAAAACGAAAGGTTGAAATAAACCTAAATATGACGTGACGCGATCACGGTCAAGAAAAGTAATGTGAAGCATAATCACATTATAAACCGAGCGATGGATTTCGCTAAGTTAACCAAACTGTTTGAATTAATGAGATTACGTTATTTCGAGTTGCATTAGTTCGTATGAAATAGTATATGCTTTGTAACCAAAAAGATATTACCATACTTCTTTTCTGGTAATACTAACAATTGGTTAAAATATGAGTAATGCTTAAAAGATTACTCAGATTCAATTGCATTGAGTTTAAAACTCAATAAATTATGTAAGAAAGGTTTCGATGACGAAACCTCTTTAACGGGGGGTAGACTTGTAACACCCCGAAACGGGTTTGTTAATCAAACCATATTAATACTAAAAGATGTGTAAATTACCGTAATGGTAAAAGTAACCTGGTGAATATTAGGATTTTTAATTAAATAAGCCTAATATTAAATAAAAGCTGGAAGAAAGCTTTTAAAAAAAATAAAGTTTATAGAAGCCCGAGTTAACGGGACTTAAAATAAACTGAGTCATAAATTCCCCGAACCCACTAATTTAACTAGGAATGTTTAACTTAGTTAATGAGTGGAAATAGTGTTAGAAATAAGTAGGTTGTAGCCTACTTAATAACTAACCAAACAAGAGGGGCCAAATCTGGATAGACTTGAATGATAATTATTAAAAGAGGTTTTAAAACAAAACACACACAAATTGTGTGTTCTGTTCGTCGACCAGGAGGTTCCCCAGGAACCAAAACCCTAATTCCAAGCAAATTATCAAATTAAAGATCTAAACGAAGCCCAAATTCACAACCGAATGTGAATTAACGATCACCCAAGCTAGGGGATCATAAGGTATGTAAAATTTTGATGATTCTTGAAGTTTTGAAATTTGATAAATCTCATAATCTGCGAATTAGGGATGAATTATAGAAGCTATGGCTGAATTATGATGTATAATTGCTTAGGAACC
This sequence comes from Helianthus annuus, assembly GCF_002127325.2. NCBI lineage: Eukaryota > Viridiplantae > Streptophyta > Magnoliopsida > Asterales > Asteraceae > Helianthus > Helianthus annuus. The sequence goes on from NC_035437.2 coordinate 95,559,450, forward strand.
AAACCCTAAGTGAAAATTATACATAAGATGCTATAAATTGAATGATTTGATGATTTTACTACACTAGGATAAGTGGGTATTAATCATATGATGAAATTGATGATATAATTGTGTTTATAATCATCATATATGTAAGGACCTTCAAAAATGTCCCTAATTTATCCATAAATGGAAACCCGGACCCTTAAAACCCTAACCAGGTTGAAAAATCAAGAAAACAAGAAAAACGGGTTTTAAATGGGCCGCGTAAGGAATAGCTTAACCTTACGCGGGCCGCCACAACTTAGTAATCAAACCAGATAGGTTTTAGGAGTTCAGACGGGCCGTGTGAAAGTTAAAGTTGTCTTTACGCGGGCCGCGTCAACCTGAAATCTATCTGGATAAACATTTGGGCCACGTATAACCCACCTGTCAAGCCTAGCCCATGACCCAGCAAACCTACGCCTAGACTAGGCGGCCACGCGGGCCACGTAAGGTTTACCTATGGGTTACGCGGGCCGCGTAAAACCCATTTTCAGGCTATAAATAGCCTGTGCATGGGACTTTCATTCCGTGCTCAGAAATTCGATCAAAGAACGAAGTTAGACTGTCAAAATTATAATTTTCATATAGTGAGGTGCTGCCACAATACCGGGTAATAACTCGATCGCTGCTACGATTAAATATCTGATCGATTGAAACTATCCAATGGATGTTTAAGTGATGCCCGCATTAGAGTTATACTTTGTTATTCGCCGTGATTCTGACAGGATGTTTGGGTGTTGCCCAAATCCGGGCTATGCTCTGTCATTCGTTGTGAATCCGCTGGACATTTAAGTATCGCACTTTGTCATTCATTGTGAGGGTTGTATCTCGTGAGTTATCGTAAATGCTGTATTAGTTACTAACCTGGTTCGTGTGCATTGTTGTTTAAATTAGGTTATTCAGCTTACCAGTAGGCAAAACCCTGCCCGTATAAACTTGCAATGTGAGTCATTCTCTTTTTACTAAATTGCTTACAAAATCATGTTTGGTTTTAAAGTTATAATTACAGGAATTAAGTTTATGTAATCTTCAATTACTGCCGATATATGGGGTTTTGTATACATTACTTGTTTCCCGTCACCATTGGACAACGAGTTAGCCAATGGGTGATCTGACCATAGTCACAGAAACGAGTCGAGTGACAAATACCGATTTGGGGTAATTGGTTGATAGAAACATTATAATCTCCCTTAATACTGTGAATTATAACAACGTGTCTTTTTATTTAAAATGAATGATTCACTCAGTATTTCCCCGCTGACAAAATGTTTTACAACATGTTTCAGGTGACCTACTGTGAATCAAGTACAAGTGCTACGGAGCACTCCCAAAGCTTAAAGTAGTGGCTTGAATAAATAAATAAACATGTTTTGTAAAATAAAGGAATTATGAAATTCCTCTACTGTAAATTACGGGGTTTATCCCGAATTGTAAATAAATTATACTCGGGCATTTTCAAGTTTAAACGATCCTGTTAAGACTTCCGCTGTAAACATGAATACCACGGGTTTTTTGTCCCACGGCTCCTGGACCGGGTCAAACCAGGCACGGGGGCCGTGACAGAAAAAGGTGGTATCAGAGCCAAGGTTTAAGCCAATTAAGTATTTAAAAATACTTAATTTATCTGATTGCCATTCTGTGATTTTGTGAAACTTTAGTTTACAAAATTTTAACTTAGGTTTGTGTATGTGTTCGTGTGTGCTAACAGCATGAACGAACTATCAAAAGCCCTACAAAATATTTCAATCCATAGTACAGATATGGATATCACCAGTATTACCACCGGATACCAGGCAGAAACCCGCCATGGGAAGACAAATTGGATGAAAAATGGTCAGACCTTTACATGTTAGCCACTACTGTAGTGAATCTTGATCTTTAATTAAGATAAGTTGCCAAACCAAGACCAACCATGGTAAATAAATAAGTACAAGGGAATAAAATAAACGCAGGGCGTAATTGTTATAGTTAAAGTAGTAGTATGTTTTTAAATTTCGAGTTGTAATAAATCTATAAGGTTGTGTGTTTGCTATTTTAATAAAGTTTGGTTGTACAGTGTATCAAAGTATTTGTACTAAATAATAGTTCGTGATTGATATACATACAGATGGAACACACTGTTAATGAACCAGTTAATGAAGTTAACCAATTGGAACACAATAACGAGGATCACTTCCTAAATCGACAAGATATAGAAAACATCGTTGCTCAGGGAATAGTTAATGCTATTCCAGCAATTGTAGCTGCGGTAAAAAGTCCCGTTGAGCCTTCGCAAGCTCACTCTAGTAAACGTACGCACGACGATACTGCTAGTAATAGTATCAATGGAGGCGGTAATAATAATAACGGAATTCAAGCCCCGATACATAAAAGGTTGAAAGCTGCAACACCTGGTTGCACCTATAAGGAATTTCTTGCCTGTAAACCAGCTGAAATTGCAGGCAATAAAGGGGCGAGGCACTACATTGGTTGGAGAAAACTGAGGCGGTAATTAAAATAAGTAAATGTGCCGAGGAAGATAAAGTCATGTACGCTTCTCACCTTTTCAAGGAAGAAGCATTAGAATGGTGGAATACAGTATTACAAGCCAAAGGAAGTGACATGGCCTATGCCATGAGTTGGGAGGAATTTAAGCGTCTGATAGAAAGGAAGTTCTGCCCCTGAATACGAAAAAGAGCAGATGGCGAATAAGTTTCTGAGCCACCGAATGGTGGATGTAGATTGTCGAGGGTATACTTCAAAATTCTTTGAGTACGCCAGAATTGTTCCTACTCTGGCTCGCCAGAACCGGTACTTATCTCTCGCTATATTTGGGGTTTGATTAGTGAGATTCGTGACATTGTCAAAGCTGCGAAACCCCGCACGATTGACGATGTGGTGGAGTTAGCCAACACCTTAACTGACGGACTGGTACGCACTCGAGAAGAAAATAGAAAGAAAGATTTGGCTCAGAAAATTTCCCAGGGATTTCGTGTGGGTAGTAGTAGTAGTAATTTCAAGAGAAGGGGAACATGGCAATTTTCTGTTCCGCCATTTTGAAGAAACTGTAAGAAGAAGCATTTTGGAAGGTGTAAGGAAACCTGCAACTTTTGCAAAGCTGTAGGACATCGTGAAGAGAGTTGCAGAAAGAAAACAACAGTCTGTTTCAACTACGGAGAAACCGGACATTTTAGACCAGGCTGCCCTAAACTGGTTAAACCAGCAGACAACAAGGCGAAACCTGCAGAAGGAAATACCAAGAAGAACGCAAGAGCCTTTCAGTTGACTACTCAGGAAGCCGAACTAATTCCTGATGTCATAGCTGGTACATTTTTAGTTCACAACGTTTATGCAAAAGTATTATTTGACTCTGGTGCAAACCAAAGTTTTATAAATACTTCGTTCTACCAAGCTCTTAATTTACCTTTAACCAGCCTTAGGCAAATTTTTACAGTCGAAACTGCAGACGGGAATTCTGTTAAAATAAATAAGGTTTTGCGAGAAGGAAAAATAGAACTCTTAGGCCATAAATTTTCTGCAAACCTATTACCTATGAATCTAACCGGATTCGATGTTGTATTAGGAATGGATTGGTTAATAGCCAACCATGCTCGAATTCTCTGTGATAAAAATTCCATAGAAATCCATACACCCACAGGAGAATTAATAATGATTACCGGAGATAAGCCACAAAAGCCACTGAAATTTTTTTCAGTAATGAAGTTGGCCAGTTATTCAAGAAAACAAGGAATAGCATATATGGTTTCGGTAGTTGTTAATACCAAAAGTAAGAAACTGGAGGACATTCCGATAGTATTAGAATACCCAGATGTCTTTCCAGATGACCTACCAGGATTACCACCCGATAGGGGGTAGAATTTAGAATTCATCTAATTCCAGGAACTGTACCGATAGCCAAGGCACCCTATCGGTTAGCACCTACTGAAATGTTAGAATTAAAGAAACAGTTAGATGAATTACTAAGTAAAGGGTTTATACGACCAAGTTCCTCTCCGTGGGGAGCTCCAGTATTGTTTGTAAAGAAGAAGGACGGATCAATGAGAATGTGTATCGACTATAGGGAATTAAATAAAGTTACAATTAAGAACCGATACCCATTACCTAGGATTGATGATCTTTTTGATCAATTTCAAGGAGCTAGATATTTCTCCAAAATAGATTTACGCTTCGGATATCATCAATTGAAGGTACAAGAAGAAGACATACCTAAAACTGCTTTCAGAACTAGGTATGGACATTACGAGTTTACAGTCATGCCCTTCTGATTAACAAATGCTCCAGCAGCATTTATGGACATGATGAATAGAATCTGTAAACCGTATTTGGATAAATTTGTAATCGTTTTCATCGACAATATACTTATTTACTCCAAAAGTCAGGAGGAACATTGTGAACACCTGCATGCACTCTTAACTTTGTTAAGAAAAGAAAAGCTTTACGCCAAATTTTCGAAGTGCGAATTCTGGCTCCAAGAAGTGCAATTCTTAGGACACATGGTGAATCACGAAGGTATTCACGTAGATCCCTCCAAAATTGAAGCTATCACCAAATGGAAGGCCCCGCAATCAGCTACAGAAGTTAGAAGTTTTCTAGGATTAGCTGGATATTATAGACGCTTTATTAAAGATTTTTCTAAGATAGCAGTTCCATTAACTAAACTAACCTGTAAAGCCGTAAAATTAGAATGGGGACCTAGACAGGAAGAGGCCTTTAGGATTTTAAAGCAAAAGTTAACAAATGCCCCAATCTTAGCATTACCAGATGGAACAGAAGATTTTGAAGTCTACTGTGATGCTTCTATGCTAGGATTAGGATGTGTGTTAATGCAACGCAAAAAGGTAATTGCGTACGCCTCAAGGCAATTGAAAAAGCACGAGGAAAACTACATGACTCATGATTTAGAATTAGGAGCGGTAATTTTTGCCCTTAAGATTTGGAGACATTATCTGTATGGAAGTAAGTTTATTGTCTATACGGACCACAAAAGTTTAAGGTACATATTTGGGCAAAAAGAACTGAACATGAGGCAAAGAAGATGGATGGAAATTCTAAGCGATTACGACTGTGATATTCAATATCACGAGGGAAAGGCAAATATAGTTGCAGATGCCTTAAGTCGTAAGTACCATGAAAAACAAAAGCGAGTTCGTGCTCTTAGATTAAATCTACAATTAGATTTAATGGAACAATTAAAGAATGTTCAAACCACAGCAATCAAGGATGATGCTGAAGAAATGAAAGGACGAATAAAAGAATAAGAACAAGGAAGTGATGGAATTTGGAGATTCCACAAGAAAAGGATTTGGGTACCTAACCAGGGAGATTTAAGGAATAAGATTTTAGAGGAAGCCCATAAATCTAGGTATACTATGCACCCTGGAAATAATAAAATGTACCAAGATTTAAGAAATAATTTCTGGTGGATAGGTATGAAAAAGGACATAGCTAGTTATATATCTAAGTGTCTTACTTGTTCACACGTTAAGGCAGAACACCAGAAACCTTCAGGGTTACTTCAACAGTTAGAAATGCCTATTTGGAAATGGGAACTGATAACTATGGATTTTGTTACTAAGTTACCCAAAACCCGAAAAGGTAATGATGCGATTTGGGTAATTGTGGATCGATTAACCAAGTAAGCTCATTTTCTACCAATGAAAGAAACCTTCACCATGGAAAGATTAGCAAAATTTTATGTAGATGAAGTAGTATCCCTACATGGAGTCCCACTCTCTATTGTATCGGATAGGGATAGTCATTTCACCTCACACTTCTGGACAAGTTTCCAAGAAGCCATTGGTACTCGATTAAATTTAAGTACAGCTTATCATCCCCAAACAGACGGACAAAGTGAAAGAACCATTCAAACCTTGGAAGACATGCTTAGAGCATATGTAATAGATTTTGGTGGAAACTGGGATGATCATTTACCTTTAATTGAATTCTCCTATAACAATAGTTATCATGCAAGCATTGAAGCTGCCCCATTCGAAGCACTGTATGGACGCAAGTGTAGAACTCCAGTTTGTTGGGCAGAAATAGGAGAAAGTCAATTATCAGGACCTGAGATTGTGCAAGAAACCACCGACAAGATAACGCAAATCAAAGAAAGACTAAAGACAGCTCGAGATCGCCAGAAAAGTTATGCAGACAATCGCAGCAAGCCACTAGAATTTCAAGTCAGAGACAAGGTACTTTTGAAAGTTTCTCCTTGGAAAGGAGTAGTACGATTTGGGAAGAAAGGAAAACTGAGCCCAAGGTACATAGGACCATTTCAAGTAATCCAACGAATAGGACCAGTTGGTTATCGTCTACAATTACCAGAAGAGTTAGCTGGAGTACATGATGTGTTTCATGTATCCAACCTCAAGAAATGTCTATCTGACGATTCCCTGGTAGTACCTCTCCAAGATGTGCAAGTAAATGAAAAGTTGAAATTCGTTGAAAAACCACTACAAATAGAGGACAGAAAGATCAAATTTCTTAAACACAAGCGACTGGTGCTGGTCAAGGTCAAATGGAATTCAAAGAGAGGACCTGAATATACTTGGGAGCTAGAATCAGAGATGAAGCACAAATATCCACACTTATTTCAATAAATCTCGAGGACGAGATTTTATTTAAGGTGGGGAGGATGTAAGGACCTTCAAAAATGTCCCTAATTTATCCATAAATGGAAACCTGGACCCTTAAAACCCTAACCAGCTTGAAAAATCAAGAAAACAAGAAAAATGGGTTTTAGACAGGCCGCGTAAGGAATAGCTTAACCTTACGCAGGCCGCCACAACTTAGTAATCAAACCAGATAGGTTTTAGGAGTTCAGACGGGCCGCGTGAAAGTTAAACTTGTCTTTACGCAGGCCGCGTCAACCTGAAATCTATCTGGATACACATTTGGGCCACGTATAACCCACCTGTCAAGCCTAGCCCATGACCCAGCAAACCTACGCCTAGACTAGGCGGCCACGCGGGCCGCGTAAGGTTTGCCTATGGGTTACGCGGGCCGCGTAAAACCCATTTTCAGGCTATAAATAGCCGGTGCATGGGACTTTCATTCCGTGCTCAGAAATTCGATCAAAGAACGAAGTTAGGCTGTCAAAATTATAATTTTCATATAGTGAGGTGCTGCCACAATACCGGGTAATAACTCGACCGCTACTACGATTAAATATCCGATCGATTGAAACTATCCAATGGATGTTTAAGTGCTGCCCGCACTAGGGTTATACTTTGTTATTCGTCGTGATTCCGACAAGATGTTTGGGTGTTGCCCAAATCCGGGCTATGCTCTGTCATTCGTTGTGAATCCGCTGGATATTTAAGTATCGCACTTTGTCATTCGTTGTGAGGGTTGTATCTCGTGAGTTATCGTAAATGTTGTATTAGTTACTAACCTGGTTCGTGTGCATTATTGTTTAAATTAGGTTAATCAGCTTACCAATAAGCAAAACCCTGCCCGTATAAACTTGCAATGTGAGTCATTCTCTTTTTACTAAATTGCTTTCAAAATCATGTTTGGTTTTAAAGTTATAATTACAGGGATTAAGTTTATGTAATCTTCAATTACTGCCGGTATATGGGGTTTTGTATACATTACTTATTTCCCGTCACCATTGGACAACGAGTTAGCCAATGGGTGATCTGACCATAGTCACAGAAACGAGTCGAGTGACAAATACCGATTTGGGGTAATTGGTTGATAGAAACATTATAATCTCCCTTAATACTGTGAATTATAACATCATATCTTTTTATTTAAAATGAATGATTCACTCAGTATTTCCCCGCTGACAAAATGTTTTACAACATGTTTCAGGTGACCTACTGTGAATCAAGTACAAGTGCTACGGAGCACTCCCAAAGCTTAAAGTAGTGGCTTGAATAAATAAATAAACATGTTTTGTAAAACAAAGGGATTATGAAATTCCTCTACTGTAAATTACGGGGTTTATCCCGAATTGTAAATAAATAATACTCGGGCATTTTCAAGTTTAAACGATCCTGTTAAGACTTTCGCTGTAAACATGAATACCACGGGTTTTCTGTCCCACGGCTCCTGGACCGGGTCAAACCAGGCACGGGGGCCGTGACAATATATGAGAGAAATAAGGAAATACTTGAACAAATTGTGTGTTTGAATTTATGGTCATACTTACTATGAAACGGGTTTTGTATGATAAAATGAAAATGATGATAGAATAATGTTAGAATGATGTTTGATATCATCATGTGTTAAAAATGATCAAAGTTGTGTTAATTCAATGAATTTCGATTACATGAACTTGATTAAATAAGTAATTAAACCGGTAGCATAAGAGTGATGCTTACTGGATATTGACAAAGTAATAAAACGAGTAGTTGATCTACGTTGTGTAATTACTTTCGTCAATAGGTAGTTTGACTTTTTAAAAGTTAAAATGACCAATTATAGGATCAAATGATAATTTCGACATAAAGATCGTAGGATGGAATAGTCGTGAATGATAATAACTAGTCTAACCATCTTACAAATTACAATGATAGTTTGACGCTTGACGAGCTAGGTGAAAGCTTGGGAAGGAAGCGGGTCAAACGAATCAGGAATGAAGGAAAAACATAATCTGGATGCTTGGTAAGTAAAGCTTACACTCTATTTATTTAATACCTATTGATTTTATAGGTTCTGAATAATATAAAGTCTTGTTTGAATTCTAATGCTCCGACACGACATGTGCGGTTCGGAACAAAAGACAATAAAGATAAACCATGTTCAATGGTTAAAAAGAGCTAATACGGTTATTTAGTCATGAAAGGACTAATAAATAAGGAGTTTTGAATAATTACCTTATAAGATAAACTAATACAAATAATAAAGGTAAAACGGTAATTCGATCTGTCGTTGACGATTACTGTTAGTGTTGAAAGCCACTTTATGGCGAAAGTCATAAGGGGTAAAAAGCATTTAGAAATGGTTTATAAGTAAAATGAACATACGGTGTAAATCGGAGCGAGTCATGTAGATGCGATGATAGTAAATATCATCTTGCAAAGATAAACAGTCATTCAGACTAAACGGGTCAAAAGGTGAAAATATCACCCTTTGACGATATCGACTAATGACTTTGTCAAGTGTATGATTACAGGAATATATATCGAAAGGAAATTTGCATCGCTATTAATTAGCGTTTATTAGGCAAAGCATTAAATGGGTTAGTATGTTGATCCGAGCCAGGTATGTATGATAGGTTAACTACTCATTTAGAACGTAAGGTTCAATGAGAGTTAAGTGAAGTTGAAAATGAATATTCGGTTATCTTATAGATAAACCGAATAATTTAAGTTATAATCATGGTGTTTTAGAAACCTAATGGTTTCTAAACAAGATTATGGTTAAAAGGACGGATTTTGGGGTCAAACAAGTATTAAAAGTCCTTTGTCGTAAAAGAAGGACTAAAATTGACTAAAACGCCCTTGTAAGATAAATCGAGCAAATGACCCTTAAAGGTTGTTTGGAAATGAGTTATATGATGAAATAAATACTTTGAATAAGTATAAAAAGCGAAGGATGTAAAATGTTGGTCAAATGACTCCATAAGAGTCTTTGCCGTAAAATAATGATTCGAAGGATAAAACTCGGAATATATAAATCACCACATTGAAAGTTGTGGTGGGAGATCATTTGATAAGAAATGTGGACATATGCATTTAGAAACGAATGAAATCAATTCGTGCTTAAAATATGCTTAAATACCCTTAATGGGTCAAAATAAGCATATGAGTGAAAAGGGGTTTAAGAAGGTATATGAACCTGTAATTGGAACCTAATATGATAAACATCATTGAATTAAATAGGTTCATGAGAAATAGCGGTCAAACAAACTTGTTTGTTTGATAAATGCACGAACGGGTCGAATAATTTAGAAAACCCCTACTGTCCAGGGAACACTCCTACTGTACAGTGAATACTCCTACTGTACAGTGAATACTCCTACTATTCAGTAAAAACCCCTACTATTTAATGAACATTCCTACTGATGGGCGAACTTGTTTAGACATGTTTTAAGCGCTATATGACTAACTCATTTCATATTTTATGAAACTCATTTCATATTTTATGAAATGTAGGTACTATTTGAGTTACCGGAGGACGATCAAGCTAAATGAAGAACCGAACATATAAAGAACAACGCTTCCGCGAAATGATTCGTCGTCACGTTTTAAACGGCGAATGTTTTATAAAATGTGGAAATGTTTTATTTCTTAAAAAGTTTTTACGAACCTGTATTTTTAGTGTATGGTTAACCGTAAATACACTATTATAGTCGAAATTTATAAAATAATCGTATAATTTGACTAAGGGTCTTACAGAAACAGTCCAGCAGGGTTGGTTTAAAGTTTTAATAGTAGTTTATAGATAAGGGATTCAAGTGGTTTCTTACTTCTCCCAAGGCGAACAGTACCACCCACTCGTGAAGTCTTACTAAGCTTGAACCAGGTTCTCACAGGATCTATACACTGAACGAGACATAGAGTTACCCAACCACCCTTCTAACCCCCTTCCAAGTAGTTAACGTGCTTTATATAGACCGTAAAGACATGAATGAGTGAATCAACAACACATTAAGAATGTCACCTTCAATATAGAAAACTAGTTATTAAAGTCATTAATACATATCCAAATAAAAAAGAGCCAAAGGTTGGAACTCAAAAATTAATACATAAAAGATTTGTCTTCACCAAGTGATGTAAGAGTTTAGCCAAGCATGGCCTTTGTTTGACAAGAACTCTTACGATTGATCTTGGATCCCGAGACTACTACACACTCTAAATGATGGAAGATGGATGATGGTGGTGAGTGTTGGTGTTGTAGTGGTGGTGGAGTGGTGGCAAGTCTGAAAGAAGTGGATTTTATGTGTGTTTGATATTAGTGTTTATGAATTCAAAGTGATGGGAATTTGGGAAAGATAAATATGATCTTTGATGATAGAATGTGTTGCTTTAGATATGTCCATGACCACTTTGTTATATGTTTATTCCCATATTAATTGTTTGATAGCTTTAAAAACAAAAACTTGCAAAATTGAGATCTTTTAATGCACATTTATTTACTCACTTTAATGCGTGTCATATTTGTGTTTCTTAAATAGGTTTCTGCCATAAACATTCTGCAGTGGCTTTTTATTTACTTTTTCTAAATGTGGCCTAATAATAAATTTATGTATCAGGTATGTGGCGATCATTGACGCTCACACGTATAAAGGAGCATTTGGATGCTAAGACACTTGTTGAAAAACGTGCGCAAGGAAATGTGCCAGATACAGAGGAATGATGATGGGGTCAGAAGAAGAAAATTCGTCGTTTAGAGACTCATATCGTCGACTAACCAAGAAGAAGCGCAAAGAGCAAGGGCAAGCGCCCATATGAAGCATCGTGGGAACAACAGCAGGTAATTTTCCCGGTGGTGCGCGGGGGGCCTCGTGCCACACGCCCCGTCGTCATCACCGACATCATTGGCCAATATGAGACGGAGTATGTCCTCATCGACCCCGAAAGCACAGCCGACATCATCTATGAACAATGTTTTGACCAGTTCGATCCTGAAGACAAGGCACGCCTAGAACTAATGGATTACCCGTTGTCCGGTTTCTGTAATGAAACGGTATTCCTTCTAGTCCAGTGACGTGTGAGGGTGTGAGTCTGATTTTTAGATATATTTTAACCCCTTTTTACTTGTGAATCAAGTTTTTAATTTATAAAACACGATATAATACTATCACTCTACACGCATTAGGGCAAGTGCACCCATTGCGGACATAGTATAGTGATGGCAAGATACTAAAGTCACCCATGGACACAAGAGCTTTTAATACCGGCTTATCGTTAACGTCTAATCTAACCAAACTTTGATAAAAGGTTTTGAAAGATTTAAAAAGATAAACTAGAAAATAAAAATAAAATAAGAAAAACAAATAGACAAGAAGGAATCACTTGGTTCTAACTCCTCTTTTATGTATTCTTTAATGATTTCCGTACTTTGGGCATTTTAAGAGATTATCTTTAAGTTATAGTAGTAAGCCCCCTTCCAGGTAGCGTTACGCTCAACCTATTGGTCTAAGTCAGCAGGGATACAGTCCCACAAGGTCGGATTATTGAAAGATAATTAAGTAAGTTATTAATGCGAAAAGTGGTAGGCCCCCTTCCAGACAGCGTTACCCTCAACCCATTGGTCTGAGACAGCAAGGAAACAGTCCCGCAGGGTTGGTTTAAAGTTTTAATAATAGTTTATAGATAAGGGATTCAAGCGGTTTCTTACTTCTCCCAAGGCGAACAGTACCACCCACTCGTGAAGTCTTACTAAGCTTGAACCAGGTTCTCACAGGATCTATACACTGAACGAGACATAGAATTACCCAACCACCCTTCTAACCCCCTTCCAAGTAGTTAACGTGCTTTATATAGACCGTAAAGACATGAATGAGTGAATCAACAACACATTAAGAATGGTTAAATAAATTCACCTTCAATATAGAACACTAGTTATTAAAGTCATTAATACATACCCAAATAAAAAAGATCCAAAGGTTGGAAATCAAAAATTAATACATAAAAGATTTGTCTTCACCAAGTGATGTAAGAGTTTAGCCAAACATGGCCTTTGTTTGACAAGAACTCTTACGATCGATCTTGGATCCCGAGACTACTACACATTCTAAATGATGGAAGATGGATGATGGTGGTGAGTGTTGGTGTTGTAGTGGTGGTGGAGTGGTGGCAAGTCTGAAAGAAGTGGATTTTATGTGTGTTTGATGTTAGTGTTTATGAATTCAAAGTGATCGGAATTTGGGAAAGATGAATATGATCTTTGATGATAGAGTGTGTTGCTTTAGGTATGTCCATGACCACTTTGTTATATGTTTATTCCCATATTAATCGTTTGATAGCTTTAACAACAAAAACTTGCAGAATTGAGATCTTTTAATGCACATTTTATATACTCACTTTAATGGGTGTCATATTTGTGTTTCTTAAATAGGTTTCTGCCATAAACATTCTACAGTGGCTTTTTATTTACTTTTTTTAAATGTGGCTTAATAATAAATATTTGTATCATATATGTGGCGATCATTGACGCTCACACGTATAAAGAAGCATTTGGATGCTACGTGGTTTTAATATTAAGGAGGTTTTGCCGGCTCTATGCTCATGGAATGTGATTTATTGACTCCAATCGTATAAAAAGTCATTTAATCATATAAAGGTACTAATACCCATTGAAAACTATTTATGGGCAATCCCAATACAATACAAAATCAACCCATTTTGACCCAAAGTAAAAATGAACCTGCTCATACTACATCTCTCTTATTCAACCAATCTCATTTGATATCTTTTAGCATCAGTCATATATCTATCATTGATTAAAGAAACTAATATGATATGGAGCATAAATTGATCAGTCTGTTTTGATACATTGAGGTTTATTGACCTATAATATGTGTGATGAGATGATAATTTTACACTTCAATAGGAGTGTGAATTTTACAAAAAATTAATTTTTATAATCCATGTTCATTCAGACGATTTTTGTATCAACTTCCAAAATTGTGATTTGGTCAATCGACAATCTGGTTGACACATCTATTGAGATATAAGGTAATTGATGTGAAAAAATGACATCCTCGTCGCTCATCCCACTACGACACCCACTTGAATATATTTTATTATATTCTCCTGAAACCTTGTTGACGAACCCGCTCATTTTTCGCCACTTAGAAGACACCGAGTCGACATCTCGATACGGTCCTTGTTCCATTAGCTCAAGAAACTTCGCCAAAACCGATTTCCAAAACCCCTCACCCGTTTGATTGTTACCTATATTGGACAAAAATATATGTTACTAAAATTAAAAAAAATAATACTACAAAGTATATACTTAAAAAATACAAGTTATTTTGACGTACCTTTAATGGGGTGTGTGGACGAGCCTATATAAGCCTTCGCTAAGGCTTCTTCCTCGAGTTGCATCCATTGTTTTGGCTTGGGTTTGGACGGTTGGCTTTGCTCACCCGCAACTTGCTTGCCTTTTTTCGTTTGTTTGTTTGTTTGCGGTTGGGTCTCTGGAACAACTTCAACAACATCTTCGTCGGGTTCGGTTCGAATGGGTTGCGATGGTTGTTCGGGTTGAACGGGTTGTACGGGTTGGATATTAAAAGGATTACGCATCATCAAGTGTTGTATGGCTCGACTTTGTTGCGTGTTCGCAAAACATTCGGTGAGTTTTGGAAAGCGGCAAAAGCGTTTGCGGAAAATTGGCCAAATTGGTTCGGTTCCATCGTGGGATAGTACCCCGGAAACGAAAATACATTTGGGTTGTTCGGGGGGTTCGGGTTGTTGGGACGTTCGGGTTGTTGGGACGTTCGGGTTGTTCGTCTTGAAGGGATCCATGGTAGAATAATTTTTATAAAAAGGGAAGAGGTTTTAAAAAATTAAAGAAAGAGATGAGGTTGTAGTGGGTGAAAAGTGGTGAATATATATAATTTTTGGTTGGATTTTGGTATAAATTTGAAATATATCCGTTTGTAAATTTGAAATTGGAATTTTTTTAAACGGTCACATGCATGGGAAAAGGCAAAATTTTTGTCTTTTAGTGCTTCGTCTCCAACGTCTAGTACTCGATGGGGACGACGAGGACAGGGGGCGGGATGGTGTTTGGGTCGGCGCCGGGTGAGACGGTCCAGGGACATTCCCCATACCGGTTAGCCTAATATTATTTTGCTAAAACAAAATTTTCCCAAGAAAAGTTGTCCCATGTGCCCGTATGACGGCTAATGGTTTGAAAGTAATAAATGTGTTTCTCTTATAACCTATTGTTGCCAACTTAATAACAAATCCGGTAATTGGACTCGGCCGCGCTATGCGGAGTAAACACAAGCCACCCCGGCGTGTCGTGGGGGTCATTTCCTTGACCAGCACGTTTTTCTTATTGACCGACATTATTTCTATGGCTCCAGCGCATCGCGGACCATTCCCGAATACCATCTGCGTATCACCTGGCTGCTCCAATTAAATTCCTTTTGTTTCAAATCTTGCACTTACTTGTCGAACCCTTTTTTCAACTCGCTTACTTTCGTTTAACCTCGTTTATAATACCTGTTAACTCACAAATATCAATACATTAAAAGTAGCGAAACCATTACGACTTAATGTATTTAACTAACTAAAAAACAACACTAATTAATATAAACTATACTTATTTTAACCCGACATCAGTATATCAAAGTGAACTTACAATGGCTTAATTTAGGGTTTACTCATTTCACATGTTTTTAATGTCCATGGTTGATTTTGAGATGGCTAGACCTAAGAAAACACTGGTGTGTTTATGTTGAAGTACTAGTTACATACGACACGTGTTGTCAGATTCATGTATCAACTAACAGAGATATCACTTGACCACAGGTCTTAGAAAAACAAAAAGCGCATTAATTAAACCCTTGTTTCCACCAATGCTACAACGTCGCACGGCAAAACCACAAATCCTACCGGATATGAAAGATTTAAACTAAGCCCTACTTTTAAGATACTTTGGACCAATGGATGGTATTTAATTTCATTTAGTGTACAAATTCTTAACAAATTGATCATCCATATAAAATTCTTAAAATAACTACTCATATATCTATACTTAACTTTGTCTTGAGTGGAAACTAGTCACATAAATCTATGAAAACTAATTAAACAATAATTAGTCACCGCATGACATTTGTAGGTCTATGAATCGGATCAGATATACAATGCTATTAGGTGTAACTATGAACAGAAGAATGTGAAATCTGATAGAAGCATTTATTAAACTTAATTATATTTATGATATGTAATTGTATTTATACTTATTTAACTTAGAATTCTGAACATGTTGATAAGTTATGGCTGCTGATAAGCGGGTTATTTCGAAAACTGTCCAATGACAGTTTCTCCCGCCAAACTTAACCGCCATGTTCGTTCATATAAATAATATGGGTCCGGCTACATTCTCCGGCACCAAGACATTCAATAACTATTCGTTCTTGTTTTGTCCATTCAATTCGTTTCAACATTCATTCAATCATGTCGAATAATTCCGCTGCCAAGTATCATGAAATGCACCGAGATGAAGATAATGGTCATGGGCCTTTGCCAACAAAATCCAATTCAACACATACGACAATCACAAACGCTTGTAAATAAACATTTCAGCACCAATTGATTAACAATGATTTGCATCTTACACACACAACTAAGAGAATTTGACTCTGAGGGTTTAGAAAAGTCATGAGGAAATGCAAATAATTGGGTATATATAGTGATGGTTTATAAACAATCATCTCAATCACTAAAGCCCTGACAAAATTGTTTGCATCCCCAAACAATTGAGTCAAGTATTTGCCTCAATCAGTAACTTAACATATTAATCAAAAGCAAACTATTCTAGACTCGTAATAACACCAAAACACCTAAGACCTAACCACCTACCAACTGTAGACATAAAATGCATCTACAACATAAACAATGATCTGTAAAAATTATTTTGATTTATACAATTTAATGAGCCTCATGTGATTAATATGTGGAAAGATTTTTTTGTCAATTATGAACCTTCGTTAAGGTACATAAATAAAAAGCCACAAAAGTCCATATCAGTTTATCTAGTTCCTGGGAAAAAATATAAAGAACACTATTGCTACAGGGTCACAAAAGATCCTCCGAACTTGCAAGTTAATACATACTAAGTTATTTAATTAATATCAGAATTAAAGGAGAATCCAGATATATAAAAGAAGAATTAGAATACTATAACTATCGGCTCAGTTGTCGGATCTTATGTGTTTGTTTCATCCTTCCACTTCTGATTCCCAATGTTCTGTATCTCAACTATCGGCTCAATTGTCGGATCTTAAGAGGTTCTGTCACTCCTTGTGATAGCTTTCACTTGAGCTTTGTGATTATACCCAGTATTGCTTGGCAATCCTCCTAGTGGCCCTTCAGACATCTATTGGGCAACATTTTTCTCAATGTTGAGAATAGCACTTCTTTGTTGCTTCAGCTCATCTTTTGTCCTTGCAAGACAGTTATCATTTAACGCACTTTACCTCTCCATAAGTTCTTCAAGTTCGGATTTCCTCTCAGAAGCAGTGGAGCTGGCACCTTGCTTGAATCCTTCCAACTGAAGCTGCGTTGGTTTCTCCGCCCATGGTTTTCGATGAAATCCACTTCCTTGGAGAAAGTGTGTGATAAGCATTCACATGTGTTAAGTTGGTAAACATTCCACCAGCTGGGCTACTCCACAGGATCCACAAGTTGCTTGCGCTGCAGCGAAACCATCAAGTCGACTGGCCATTGCTTCCATTTTAGCTTCCTTGGTCATCTGCGTCAGTTCCATGAATTATTGCTTTCTTCATGGTTGTGGGCCAATTTCTCCAACAGTGCCTAAGCATTCACATGTGTTAAGCTGGTAAACACTCCACCAGCTGTAGTGTCTATTGTCTATTTTGCTTGAGTGAACAGAGCAATCCATAGACTCGTCAATATTCTATAACACATGAATCTTGTTCCTCAGGTTCGTGGTTCTTGATGGTTGAAAATCTTTAGTTAAGAACATTTTCCATGTATGAAATTAAAGATACTTTAGAGCAATAAATGGTATTTAGTTTCATTTTTTGCGGTGATCAAAATGTTAATAAGGTGAGCATCTCATATAAAAATATCCTAATGACCAAATCTACACTTAACTATATATGTCTTAAGTAAAAACTAATGAAAATAAATTATCAAAAATTAAAGAAACAATTTAATCATCACATAACTGGAAGGAGTGATCCACAAAACTAATTTTTATTTGTACAAATTGCTGCACAACTTATTTTGATTTGCACAAATTAATGCACCTCTGGGGCCAAAAATGTAATGAAATGTGATTAATATGTGGTGAGAATTTGTGTTTTTTTTTCAGTCATGAACCTACGTTAAGGTACACAAATAAAAAGCCACAAATTCCATATTAGTTTATCTATTTCCGGGGCTAAAAATATAATGAAATATGTTGTTTCCGGGTCATAAATGTTCCACTGAGCATGTAAGTAAATACATTTTAAGTTATTTAATCCGGGACAAAAGCGAGAATCTTGATTTTCAAAGAAGAATTAGAATTGTACAAATTAGGACCAAGAGCTTAGAGGTTCTATTATCTTACTGAACATAAGGATAGTTTGATATGTAACTCAAGTCCCATACACACAACTAATTTATATTAAAAGTACTAGCAAGTTCATTAGCTAGGCTGATGACTGATTAGGCATAAAACTTGATATCTTGATGTTCTTGCACAAAGGGCATTCAGAAACTTTGGTGTCACACTCTAAACATACGGAAAAGTGTCTGCATGGATAGCACACCATGGTTGCAGGCAAGGCATTGCAGTTCAGGCATGTGGTAACCTGAGGTTGCACCCTTGTGGCCAAAGATTGGCTACTCTCCACGCCAGAAGAAACTTGGTGCAACCTTCGGTGCATATCAACTTCCGGATGTTGTAAACGAGTCTTCAATCTGTCAATGCACTCTTGCATCTCTTTCTCCTGCATCACAAGCAGAAAGCCTGTAGACTATAAGTTCTCAGAAACTAGCAATGCATTAGGCAAAAAGGATAGAACTTGTTGCCTGGATGTCCACAAGGATGTACAACTCTTCTATGTGATGCGACACACTATCATCGACTGACTGCACTGGTTGCTGATTACCGGTTCAAGGGATGTTGTTAAGTGGATCAGGTTTGTAGTGATGTCCAGAAAGAGTAGCGTCGTTGTCTACAAATAAAATTCCTCAAACACTTTATGAAGAACAAAGATAATCAAGTCCATCCGAATGAATATGGTTTCGGGCCGGTAGTTTGTTTATTTATTTAGTTTACTTAATGGGTCAAACAATTTACTGTTTCATTGTTTATGTTTTAGAGTTTGGGCCGGAGGCCATGTCCAGTGGGTCGAACAATTAGAAGTCCAGTAGGGTAATATCATGTAGTTTGTTTTGGGCCGTATTAAGCGAACCGGGGTGAGTACGTAACCACTGCAGCGGTTATGAAGGAAGAGACGTATCTCTTCATTGAAACGACACAACCGATACTCGCACCCCTTCGCTGCTATATATATGGTTCAAGGCAATCAGTATGTACGTAATCTGTAATGCAAGTTTATGTTTATTGAAAGTTCAGTTCGATCAGATTTGTTACGGTTAGTGTTATTATCATTCAACAAGTTTTTCGGTTAGTTTGATTCATAATGAAGTATTGTGAAAGTTGTGGTTCGTTTGAAAGAGATTGTGTATGTGGTCACAACTCGATCCGTTCCGACTGGTCCTGGGTTTCCGATGACGATGATACCAACACTTTAGAATTTAAATACATAGATACAAAGACGACACGATGTTAAAAGATATCTAATCAACACTTAAAACCTTCATTGTTGGTGGTTCCCCGTCTTCTTCTTATTGGTGCCATTACACAAATAGTGAAAGAAAAGGAGATATGAAGACGCTATAGGCTGAGAATTTGGTGGTGGTGTAGAGATATTGTAAAGGCAGTTGATATAGTGGTAAGGCAAGCGACATATGATTTGGTGGTGAGATAAATGTGATTAACATGAAATGATGAAGAATGCCAGTTGGTTCAAGGGTGTATATCTACAATAATCGGGATACCCAGTAATCTTTACATTAAGTTTTGTAAAACAATTCTTGATTGTATCTTATAATAAATTAGCTGTAATTGTATATCATAGAAAAAGCCAAAAAAGACAGTGCAATTTTCCTCCAAACCAGAACACATGAAAAATGAAGACCACATGTGAAGGGGGTGTCTAAAAAACATGTGCCGACCAATCAGGTCACGCGCGAGACCATACCCTTAGCAGACTAATTTGGTATCTTTTCCAGCCTCATGCAGACAAATCACGTATAACCTAGGTCGTGTGCGGGGTCAGGATAAAAACAAGACCAGATTTCACACTTGGCTCCTTGGGTGAAAACCCTCACTTCCTGGACCCTGCACCGGCTACACGTGAAACACCCAGTGGTGGTCGTGCGGAGGACAGAAGCTCAAGAAATCCAAGGACAAGTACCAAAGGTACAAGTGGCAGAGCAGTGAACCAATGAGCGTCCAACAGGTTGTATTCGATCATGCTCCACGATTGACGATCGTACAGGAGACAAGAAGGTACACAGGGACGCACACGTGGCATAAATCAGCGTGCGCCGACATATGCTTCACGATCTCCACTTGGCTGCTGATGACAAACGAGACAACAAGGACAAAGGTCAGGCCACGTGGATCCATTCAACGTGCGCCATCTCTCCTCTTACCCAGAAGCACTAACGGTCGTGGCAGAGGAGACAAGACGGATATTCCTTGTTGTCGACTACAGGCCCAGGGCCCATCAGCCCATCTCCTTCTACATCACTCTAGCTATAAACAGGGACCATCACCTTCAGGTTTAAGGATTATGCTTCCTTGCTTTCTCACTCTTAATCACACACTTAAATCCTCAAAACATATACTTATTCTCACGCCGGAGAGTGGTTACGAGGAGAACCCCCTTATTCCCATCCTCGTAACGAGCTTAACGGTGTGTTTAGTGTTTTGCATGACCATTGCATCACAGCTTGGACGAGGTAAAGAAGATTAACCTTATTTGTCGAGGCACAAACCACAAACTAATCACCAGATTAGTTTGGTGTTTCTTCATTGGCACCCACCGATTTTTACAATCGCTTTCATCTTCTTCCTCTGAGTTGTTCTTTTCTCTCGATCAATGGTTGATCAGGGAATCCCTTTTCCACCCATCGTTGCACGCTCTCAATTACGTATAGTGGAGGACATCTTGCATGTCCAAAACCTACCTAATGACGAGTTTACCAAGGGGGAAGGTACAAACGTTGGGGCCATCCGCGCAAGTGGTGTTTGCACCACCCAAATGATGACCCCAACAAGTTATGGCGTTGGTCCGTCAACACCAGCAGCATCTAGCGTATCTGCATTGTTAGGCCTACCAAAGGGGGAGACACTCGCCTCCTGGTATGCAAAAAGTCAAGCGACGTTGAATTTCATCTTTGAGTGCGCAACAAGCGCTGCTTCAAGCGCAGACGAAGCCATCTCCTTTGGTGACTCCTGCACCAAGGCAAGGGACTTATCTGTAACGCCCTGCGTTTTGATAGTTTTATTATCTTAGCAAGTTTCATCGCACTTCCTACCATGTGATGCTTGTACACTCGAGACTACCGATCATTATAAGAAATGAGACTGTTTGAATCTTAATTTTTGTGTTAAACTATGTGAAAATTTTATCATAAATGACGCTTCTTGTGATGCTTCTTATATGTGAACGATATGTTTAAACAGATTCTTGACTCTTTATGATGCTTGAAACTTAATGAACGAGAAACTAATTTGAAGCACGAAGTTAGTCTTGTTATTTATGCTATTTGAACATCTAGATGTAATAATACTATATGTAATGGTTACTCACAATGATACGCAACGCAACACTTAACCTCGCCCGCAAAACGAACCAAAGACGGAAAACTAACAAACGCAAATCGGCTGTCCGAATGGACATCCGATCGGATATCATCCGATCGGATGACCATCATCCGATCGGATGACCATCATCCGATCGGATGACCATCATCCGATCGGATGGATGGCCATCCGACCGGATGGCCATTCGACCAGACGCCATCCGACACTTGCACCGCCTTAATTCATCCGATCACAACCATTCGACTGAGCACGTCACTATCACCTATAAATAGTGGACATAACCTTTCATTTTCACCTTTCACTGCTCACTCGCTCTCAAGACCTCCAACGTGATTCAAAGGCATTTTGTAAGCATTTATCCCCTAATCTTTGCTAATCCTCATCTTTAATCACTTCTACTCCATCTTCTTCATCAAAATCACACGAACACTTCAACCTTTTCTCAAAAACAATGATTTTAGACTTTCCAAAGGTGGTTTTCACTCGTTTTTCTTCAGCAGATCTAGAGGATTTTTCACATGTTTTTCGGCTCAGATCTGATAAACTTCCACGTTTTACAACTTATTTCTAAACTTTTCTTCAGTTTTATACAAAACATTGGTGAAATCGGACTCAAACAGACTCTAGACTCGTTCCCTAGTCAAGAGAGCCGGCTTGAAAAAGGAATTCCACCGGAGAAATGGACCGATTAACGGGTCAAACATGACATTTCACCAAGAACAGCTCGTCTGTTCGAAGGGGTGGTACCCATCCGACCGAATGAACTGGAATTGGTATGTTTCCGTTGTTTGACACGTCGCCACGCCGTCTCCGTTAACTCAAAACCTTTACTTAAAAAATTTTACGAAACCTCAAACACCGACCATCTGTCCGAATGGTCATCCGATCGGATGACCATCCGTCTAGATGATCTGCCCATAATAACAATTGTTGTTTACTTTATAGGACACTTGGTCAAAACATCGAAAACCTTAACAGTTCACAAGTACCCACACTGTTCGAATGGCCATCCGCTCGGATGACCATCCGTTCGGATCACCCGCTGAACACTTAACTTGATTTTGCACCATTCGACACTTAACACTTACAGGACTTATGCTCTGTTCCCACACGCAGGCTGATCCAGCGCTCCCTTCAATTCAACCAGACTGTGCTTAGAATCTAAGCACCCACTGTGAGTATTCTCGATCCCCTTTTGTTTTAAACGCTTTGGGATGCAACATGTATTCTATATAAATGCACGACACTTGAAACTTGTTTATAAATACTCTATCCACTGTTAAACATGAAAACATGATACTTGTGATACTTGTGAATCTTATGTGTTACGTGAACGTTGAATCTTATGTTTAGCCACCTTGACAATTATAGCGCTATAGGGTTAACGCACCGCCCTTGAGACTTGGGGTATTGTTAAGTTTGATTCTTTTACCTCCTCATCGTGGCAACGATATAGGAAAGGCACAGTTAACGCGTTGGAAACTTAGGTTAACATAATGATTACGTTAGCTTAGCATGTTGAAACTTGTAATATGTTATTCATGTTGGATATGGGAAATCACTTTTTAAACTATTTATGCTATGTATTAAACTTGTATACTCGCCAACATTTTTGTTGATTTTATTTTAATACATGTTGCAGGTTGATAAGTTTGGACGCTGAAGAATCAAGCTAGGGTGACTTTAGATACACACCTTAGAAAAAACAAAATTTTGGATATGTTCGAATTTTGATGATGTTTTGATACAGTTTTGGATCATGTGTTGGTTGTATGACGTTTTAGTCCTTAATATGAAATTTTGATTAATCTATATTGAAAGAAGTAGCGTTATGATGCTTTGAGCGATTTGTTCGTCCCGACCCGATGTTTCCGACATCGGTTGGGGTGTGACATTATCAGACACCTCCTCAAGAACGCGTGCAAAGGCAACAACATGAGAGACCCACATCACAAGGAGACAGAGTGCGCGTGATACACGTGACACTTACAGTGAAACTGAGAGTTATTATAGACTCCCTCTCATATGCAAAAAAAACGTCCAATGAGTAGCCAGCTTGGGCCGCGCAACATCAATGACGAATGGGAGCGAAACATTGATGAGAATGACTCCACGTTGTTGGATTGAATGAGTCGATCAGAAGATTCGTTTATCTAATTCAAAGGCGGAATCGATGAATCAGACGCTCAAACTAAATATAATGCTTCTTGTATTAATTCTGACAATGTTTACAACCTGGAGGCAAACCGACAGCACTTCGTTACAAGTTCTGAGCCGTTACCAAATGAACTAACCATGCACCTATTTATAGTGTATCAGGTTCGCTTATGTGACCTGTCCTAAAAGCGAACCTGTTATGATGAGAGTGGTTCGCTTTTATGGACAATGTCCATAAAAGCGGACCTACATGCTATTCCACCATATTTCGTTTCTGGAACCTCGTGCATAGAATATTCTAACCTATCCTAATCTATTACATGATACAAGACGAAATCAATAGACGTAGTGCACCAACAGACTCCCCCTCGGATATTGACGAAGTCTTCAGTGAACATTCTCTGTTATGCCACCTCTTCAGTCTTGATCATCTTGCCATCTTGTTCAGATTCTAACAATGTAAGTATCCTTCAATTTTTCTCTTTGACATCTTCATCGTCAGCTGGCTCCCCCTCTCTTCAAGCCTTCGTGCTTTTAGGGATCGACACCTAGCTTTCCAGCTACAAGCTCTTCCTTACTTTCAGCTTGTCTTCAGACTCCCCCTTAGACTCGGCTCTTGGGATCGTAATCTGGATTTTTCCTGCAATCACTCATACAAATGATACGTAACAACATATTAAAACCATTAACCATGTTCTCTAATACACTCCCCCTGTCAACAAACTTCATAGTTATGACAATATTAACAAACCAGATCGTAAACTATCTTTATTACAAAGATTTTAACAATCTACACATTCAAATCCCTCTCAGTTTATCATCCAAGTCCAAATTAATGACCTTGGAGATATCACAAACTGTTTTTGAACTTTTTCTAGTAATTTCAAGTTTCAAATTAATGAACTTGTTTTATTTTCAGAAACACAATCAGCTTACTTAGATTTTGAAACTCAGCAACTCAGACATCGGTTTATCTAAAATAAAGCAGAAATCAAAATCTTTTTGTATTTTCTGAAAATATAAAGCAGTAAAAAAATATATACAAACATATTTACAAATAATATTTTTGTTTGAGTATGCGTCAGAGGATCATATCAGTTTTTGACAAGTCACAAGTACCGTTGAGCTTAGTTACACATTAAGAATTAAACAATTCACTTAGATTGTCGATATACTGATCCACTTAAATTTTCATACAAATTTCAACTGATTCAGGATACGAATTAGATGTTTTAAGAACTTAACTCATTCATGTGTCCCACCACTTGAATATACTCCCGTATCCAGAATCCCAGATATTCAGTCTTACAGGTGAGTATACCACAGATGATATCTGTAAGGGGTAAAATGCGAAACCGTGAGAGCTCAGGTCAGAACTTCCGTTCAGCAGAGAGATGACGGCTCGACTTTTGGTGTGTCCCCTTTAGAGGATCTTTTAGCATTACAACAGCAGCGACTATCAATTTTATTGTTTCATCAGCTTGCTGAGGGCGATGCTGTGTTTCAAGCATTTTGCAAAAAGTATTATTCGGGGACTAGGTCAGTACTTCCATACAGCAGAAGTCCCGGAATAATACCCCAGATATCACTGAGTATAAAGACCTAGTATCTCAGAATAAGGGACCTTTCAAACAAGATTTCAGGGATTACCTATATATCCAAGTAGTGTTCCCCACAAAATAAGCAAGTGTTTGAATTTAGGTTTATATCCCAAAAAAGTTTACTAAATGTACAAAAACCTATCGGCATATCATCAGTGAGACTGTTTAACGCTATTTAATCATTACAATTCTTTAGCATACTGTAACTGTCTACTGATGTACTATCATTTCCTTCTTTTTACGCAAAACTCAAAATTTTGAAATTGATCATGTTTTTGGCTTTTTCAAATTTTCTAATGTTTTTGTATTTTCTGACAATTTTTCTCCCCCTAAAATGCAAAATCATTAAAGAAATTTGACAAACCGATACTGATAGCTTTGTCTCGCCATCCATTTTCTGCATCTCATGCTCTGTTGTGCAGAAAATATAACGTACCCCCATGATTTACAACCCATTGATTTTGACAGCTAAAAAACCGTTCTTCAACCTGTGACAGTAATCATGCTTGTTCAGCCGTGAGGGTTTCGGCGTAGTCCATCACCACTTATTCAAAGTAAACTAATCATCAAACATCTCAATCATCAACCAAACAAACAAACAACCAACAAACAAACAACAATCATCAAACACAACACAAATTTATACAAAACAACAAACAAACTCCCTGTCTGACCAAAACCAGGGATCTTCAACCTCTTCCTGTGCAACACTCTTACAATCTTCAGCATCATCGATCACCTGCACATTCAAACTTTATCAAATATTCAAACAATTTTACACACAAAAATTTCAATCAATAAAGATAGATGCCGATTCATGCTTCGCAATAAAGGAAGCTCCGGCGATTTCAACCGCTTAATCAAACATGGTGTCCACCCAGGCCTCAGCAGCCTTAGGTGTAACCTTGATTCTAAAAACCTGAATTTTAAAGTTTTCAGCCTTGAGCGGTGGAAAATTTGCATCATAGGCAACCAAAACTGAATCCTCAGACGTTTTCACCTCAGAAGTTGAACTTATTGTGTCAGTTTTTGGTTTCCATATTTGTTTCTGTTTCTCATCTTTTATCACATCAACACGTTTCTTAACCGACCACACTTGACCTTCCAGAGTACCTCTTTTGTAAAAATTTGTTTCTTTTTGAACCTTTTGAGTTTGAACAACATTTTTAGGTTTCCAAATCTCTTGAGGTTTTGTCACACCAACCGATGTTCTCTGACTCTGTGTCGTTCTCAATCTGGGTGTGTGAGAGTTCCAGGTCTGTCTAGAATCAAACCTGTTCGGGTTTGATTTCCAATTTTGATTTGAAGCAAACTTGTTTGTGCTAAACTTCCAAGTTTGTCTCGAATCAAATCTGGTTGACCTTGGTTTCTCATTCCCAGATTTCTCTTTTTCAACATCAACAGACTTTGGATTTTGACACTTTCGTGCAACATGTCCAATTTGATCGCATTTAAAATAAACTTTCTTTGACGCATCTTTTGGCTGTTGTTGTTTCTTTTTCATGGCCTCAAACTCTGCATTAGATTGTTTTCCAATTTTGAGTCTTTCTTCTTCGGTGAAGCTTTTTCCTTGAACAAAAGTCATTTTTGTCTGAAAATTGGACCTTTCAGTTCTATTTCGATTATGTTTCTTCTTATACCCCAAACCAGACTTCATGTTTTTCTTCTTAGAACCAGGTTTGTTATAACACCCTTTGAAACCTTTACCAGCAAACTTCAACATTTCAGACTTCTCAATTTCAACCATCTTGAAAACTTTGTCAATTTTCTCTGAAATCACATTCTGAATCGGGAAAACAACATCTAAGAATAGTTTGTCAGATCCAATCATGGTATAAACCAATCCTTTTGAATCATCATTCAAATTCTTCTCGGATTTTGTGTCTTTCAGATAACCATCATAAAGATTTCCTTCATCTTCATCCTGTGATTCAGACTTACTTTTCAAAACACTATCACCCACCTTACATACCACCTCTGAGTCATCAGCATCATCAGATTTGGTGTAAGTCACATCGATACTTTTAGGTAATTGGTCAGCTATGTTCAAACCCTTTGCCACATTTTCCTCATCATAAAAAGTATAATTGTCTCTCAATGGTGGTGGTACCTGATGAAATTCTGAACCAATACCCTTTTTACAATTATTAGTATCTTTGTCATCTAGTGTGATATTGAAAATACGTTCGAGAATGTACGAAGAGTTATGATAACTTTGAAGTTTTGTAACAATCTTTTCTTTTTCAGCCAAGACTTGTTTAAGATTAGCAATTTCATCAACACGCTTGTTTAATTCAATTTGCTTTTCTTTAAACTGTCTTTCATACATTTCTTTGGTTGTTAAAGTTTCAGACAATCTTTGATCAAAACTTTTGACTTGGCTCTTCAAAGTATCATAAGCTTCTTATACTCTCTGACTTGACCATTTTAAAGAATCATACTGTTTTTGTAACTCTAAAAACATAGATTCTTTCTCAATGCAATCAACACATTTTGTGTCACATTTTTCTTTCAAAACCTTATTTTCTTTTTCAAAATCATGACATTTCTGAGTTAATTTCTCAACTTTTAATTTTAAACTTTGCTCTGTGTCAATCCTTTCTTTACATTTCAATTTTAAAGCATTTTCAAGTTTATTCATTTCATTATCTTTTGTTTTTATTATTTCTTCTTTTTCAGTAAAGGCTTTGCACTTTTCAATGCAATTCCTGCACTTGTTTTCCTTTTCTACAACCAATTCATCATTTGATAATTCAGAGGATTTTATTACCTCAGTGATTGACACCTCGGCGTGCTCAGCTGCCTTTGTCTCCTGTATCTTCTCAACTTTTTATTCCATCTCTTTCGGCTTCTGTTCTTCCTCAGCTTTTTGATTCTCTTCACCAGCAAGCTTTGCAACAGTCTTTACCTCTTCAATCATCTTCTTCAACTCTTCTTCTTTTCTCTTCTTCATCTCTACTACCTTCGGTAGACTTGCTTCAGAAACTTCTCTCAACTTGTTCATCAACTCTGGCAGATAGCTTTTATCAGAAAGCCTTTTCGTGTTGAAAGTTCGCTAACTTGGAAACACATTGGTTACAGCATCAAAATTAACTTTTGACGGATCTACCACTGGATTACCCTGTGGGTCCAAGTAACACTCCAACTCTTCATTCCATCTCTTGGCTCTCTGTGCTTCTTGAAATGGTTCATACAGTTTGCCAATCTCCCATCTTGCACTGTCTCTTCTCCACCAGGTATCATGATCATCTTTTGCAACAAATGCATAACCAATAGCATCTTGTTCTGGAAGAACTTCTTTGCTCCAGTCATAACCTTCATCATCATAAATGACTGCAAGAGCCCTTGATTTTTCTTCCTGTTGTTTCAACCTTGGTGGTTCAGACTTATTTTGATGGTAAATCGCTTCTTGTAATAATCTTCATTGAACGGGTTTTCAGAATCATCAGCAACATACGAATTTCTGCACTCGCGCATGAAGTGACCTTTTTGTTTGCATTTGAAACATGTCACTTTGGATTTATCAAAACCCAGTTTGGTAGATGGCCCTCCAATTGACTTCCTCCCCGTAATCTCCATGAACCGCTGTGCTCGACGAACTGCACTGGCCATGCACCATCTGATATCCATCAGTTCCATCTCCTCGGGGTCTATTTGATCATACTCTTCTTTTGTCAAATTGGTATTTCCAATCTTCCCTGCGACGAGGCCTTCATACGATTCCAGTACAGATGCTAAGAAAACCATCTGTTGTTTTGCTGATTCTTCACTGAAGTTCTGCCCATTCTTCAAATCGATTGCAATATTACACTGAAATACATTCTTTGAAGCAGAATGGTCTGAAGTGTTTGAAGAAGAACCACTGTGAGACCACTGTGAAGACTTTCATTGTTGACTGAGTTCGAACTTTCTGCAGAAAATGCTGTTTTTGGAGAACCAGCATTTGGTATATTTCCTCTGTAATAAAGCTCCACATTCTGCTGATAAGCTGGACTGTTGACTTTAGATCTCTTTTAACTCCAATTCATGACTTTCAAGCCTTTCAATCAGCAAATCAATCTTTAACTCATCTGGCTTGATTGTATTCTTCAGCATAAGAGCGAAATATTGCCATTCTTGATCATTTGGCAATGAATCAAACAATTTATCCACCATCAAATCTTCATCATAATTGATTCCATGTCTGGTCAACTCCATTTTCAGATGTCCTAATCTCTCTAGCATTTTACAAACAGATTCATTTTTCATACAACTGAATAAATCAAACTCTCTACGCAACAACTTCTTCTTGTTTTTGACAATCTCATTACTCCCAATACACTTTCTCTCCAATGCTTCCCACAATTTCTTTGAAGTTTTTTCTTGTTCAAGCAATGAGATAATATCCTCTCTCACCGACTGTTTGATCAATGTTATCATTCTGTATTCAGCAACAACATTCTTTACATCTTTTTCTGAAAAATCTTTCTCCTCGATTAACTCTCCTCCTGCTTTCTCTGGTGCTTGATATTCAGTTACTAACTTTAACCAACTCTCAGGAGCGAAAGCTTTCACCCACCCTTCAAACCTGTTTTTCCACCAATTATAATCTTTGACTTTCATCAACTTTGGTGGCTTCTGTTGGCTTCCGTACATGTTTTCGAACTTCAGATTATCCGAAATCTCTTTTGAATATTCTTTCAACTCAGATCTTCTATCTGACGATTCGGAAGTGAACGCATTGTAGAATGTATTGTAGAATTCTTCACCGTTGTTCGACATTTTTGATCACCTGACAATCAATAACCTGGAAGCAAAACAAACAAACTTAATCAGTTCAAACAATATCAAGTAATTTGAAATGTGCTAACACTCGATTGTCGTGAAATAATCTTGACACTTGGGCGAAAATCAGATTGAACGAATGAGCAAAACCAGATTGGTCAAATAAGCAGACCAATAACTCTGACCGAATAAGCGAATCTCGATTGGACCAAATAAGCGAACTAGATGATGTTGTTCGAGCGGACCAAAAGTGGATCAGAAAATGTCATTCGAGCGAACCATAAAGTGTCATTCGAGCGGACCAAAAAGTGTCATTCGAACGGACCAAAATTGTTTATACAAGCGGACCAGGATTGTATGCTCGAGCGGACCAGATGTTGTATGCTCGAGCGGACCAGGCTTGTTCGATTCGAGCGGATCTACCTGAAAAGCGGATCTACTGTGCAATTTCGAGCGGACCTAGGCTGTTTTTGGAACGGACCAGAGTCACAAAAGCGGACCTGACATGTTTCGATCGAGCGGACCTGTATTCGAAAGTTATTTTGACCAAATTTAATCCGAATTTTAACTCGAAACTTCCAAGGGTTTGTTATTGTCCACTAATACATGTCCTGTGAAAATTTCGTCCGATTTTAACCGTGGAAACTTGTCTAATACGAAAAAGAAGGTGTAGAAGACAGAAAACGAATCAAATTTGAGCTGAACTCTTCCTCCTGAGCTCTGATACCACTTGTTGGATCGTCATTGACCCTGAATGAGTTGATCAGAAGAGTCGTTTATCTAATTCAAAGGCGGAATCGATGAATCAGACGCTCAAACTAAATATAATGCTTCTTGTATTAATTCTGACAATGTTTACAACCTGGAAGCAAACCGACAGCACTTCGTTACAAGTTCTGAGCCGTTACCAAATGAACTAACCATGCACCTATTTATAGTGTATCAGGTTCGCTTATGTGACCTGTCCTAAAAGCGAACCTTTTATGATGAGAGTGGTTCGCTTTTATGGACAATGTCCATAAAAGCGGACCTACATGCTATTCCACCATATTTTGTTTCTCGAACCTCGTGCACAGAATATTCTAACCTATCCTAATCTATTACATGATACAAGACGAAGTCAATAGACGTAGTGCACCAACAGTACCAACAGGAGGTAAGCACTTCAGTTTTCAACCATTTGTAGAAGAATCATGAATCATACAAGCCAAGGCCACGCGTCACGTACAACGAAGCGGCAGAGCACGACTTCAGCCTCATCTATCAGCCAGCGGCAGCAACTAAACACTCTAAATTCATCCGGAGCATCGCTTTGGCTCCTCTAGAGAAGGCCAAACTTCCATAAATTGTGGGTAAGTTCAATGGTTTAACTGATCCGGAGGATCATATTCAGCTTTTTACGAGCGTTAGTGTAGTGGGTGGATGGACCATGCCCATATGCTGCCATCTCTTTGTCAAACACTTACGGGGCGGCTCGCGTGTGGTTCGACAGCCTCCCCGCAGGAAGAATCAAATTGTGGATTGATTTCCAGGAACAGTTACTTGCCCACTTCAGCCAACAAAGACGATACAAGCACGATACTTCTGAAGTCATAAATATTTGGCGATGCGATAACGATGGTTTGGAAGACTTTATCACTCTCTTCAACAAGGAGTGTTTAGAGATCGGTGGTGTGAGCAAAGATCTGATGTGCGCCCACTTCAAAAAGGCAATCCATTGTGATAGTCTAATCCGGACGATCACAGGCAGAGACGGCATGTGTAAGGAGTGGGATAAACTGATGGCAGCAGCCAAGGAGGTCGCGCAAACAGAGGAATCACTGACCGGAGGTAAGTCCAGTTATTATTCTGACGACCACTACTCAAGAGTCAACGCACAGGAGTCAAGCAAGCACCACTAGTTCAACGGTTACGAGGAAAGGCCTAGCTACAAGAAAGACGTGCGCGCCACGATTGACAGAATTCGATACCGCAAGGCGGTAAAGAACGAGAACAGGGAGAAACACTGGATTCCGTTGAATAAGACACCTAAAAAGGTTCTTATTATGGAGAACCATGATTTCAAAGCTCCTAAACCTATGTCAAACAAAAAGAGCCATGACCCTAATTTTATTATGATTTCCATAAAGACACGGGTCACTTGACAGATGATTGCATCAGCCTTCGCCAAGAGATAGAAAAGGCCTTCAAGAGCGGCAAACTAAGACACTTGGTGAAAAACGTGCGCAAGGAAATGCGCTAGATACAGAGGAATGATGATGGGGTCAGAAGAAAATTTGTCGTTTAGAGACTCATATGGTCGACTAACCAAGAAGAAGCACAGAGAGCAAGGGCAAGCGCCCATATGAAGCATCGCGGCAAGAACAGCATGTAATTTTCCCGGTGGTGCGCAGGGGGCCTCATGCCACACGCCCCGTCGTCATCACCGACATCGTCGGCCAATATGAGACGGAGTATGTCCTCATCGACCCCGAAAGCACAGCCGACATCATCTATGAACAATGTTTTGACCAGTTCGATCCTGAAAACAAGGCGCGCCTAGAACTAATGGATTACCCGTGTCCGGTTACTGTAATGAAACGGTATTCCTTCTAGTCCAATGACGTGTGAGGGTGTGAGTGTGATTTTTAGATATATTTTAACCCCTTTTTACTTGTGAATCAAGTTTTAAATTTATAAAACACGATATAATACTATCACTCTACACGCATTAGGGCAAGTGCACCCATTGCGGACATAGTATAGTGATGGCAAGATACTGAGGTCACCCATGGACACAAGAGCTTTTAATACCGGCTTATCGTTAACGTCTAATCTAACCAAACTTTGATAAAAGTTTTTGAAAGATTTAAAAAGATAAACAAGAAAACAAAAATAAAATAAGAAAAACAAATAGACAAGAAGGAATCACATGGTTCTAACTCCTCTTTTATGTATTCTTTAATGATTTCCGTACTTTGGGCATTTTAAGAGATTATCTTTAAGTTATAGTAGTAAGCCCCCTTCCAGGTAGCGTTACGCTCAACCTATTGATCTAAGTCAGCAGGGATACAGTCCCACAAGGTCGGATTATTGAAAGATAATTAAGTAAGTTATTAATGTGAAAAGTGGTAGGCCCCCTTCCAGACAGCGTTACCCTCAACCCATTGGTCTGAGTCAGCAAGGAAACTGTAACACCCCGAAAACGGGTTTGTAAATCAAACCATATTAATACTAAAAGACGGGTAAATTACCGTAATGGTAAAAGTAACCCGGTGAATATTAGGATTTTTAAATAAATAAGCCTAATATTAAATAAAAGCTGGAAGAAAGCTTTTAAAAAAAATAAAGTTTATAGAAGCCCGAGTTAACGGGACTTAAAATAAACTGAGTCATAAAGTCCCCGAACCCACTAATTTAACTAGGAATGTTTAACTTAGTTAATGAGTGGAAATAGTGTTAGAAATAAGTAGGTTGTAGCCTACTTAATAACTAACCAAACAAGAGGGGCCAAATCTGGATAGACTTGAATGATAATTATTAAAAGGGGTTTTAAAACAAAACACACACAAATTGTGTGTTCTGTTCGTCGACCAGGAGGTTCCCCAGGAACCAAAACCCTAATTCCAAGCAAATTATCAAATTAAAGATCTAAACGAAGCCCAAATTCACGACCGAATGTGAATTAATGATTACCCAAGCTAGGGGATAAGGTATGTAAAATTTTGATGATTCTTGAAGTTTTGAAATTTGATAAATCTCATAATCTGCGAATTAGGGATGAATTATAGAAGCTATGGCTGAATTATGATGTATAATTGCTTAGGAACCAAACCCTAAGTGAAAATTATACATAAGATGCTATAAATTGAATGATTTGATGATTTTACTACACTAGGATAAGTGGGTATTAATCATATGATGAAATTGATGATATAATTGTGTTTATAATCATCATATATGAGAGAAAAAAGGAAATACTTGAACAAATTGTGTGTTTGAGTTTATGGTCATACTTACTATGAAACGGGTTTTGTATGATAAAATGAAAATGATGATTGATTAATGTTAGAATGATGTTTGATATCATCATGTGTTAAAAATGATTAAAGTTGTGTTAATTCGATGAATTTCGATTACATGAACTTGATTGAATAAGTAATTAAACCGGTAGCATAATAGTGATGCTTACCGGATATTGACAAAGTAATAAAACGAGTAGTTGATCTACATCGTGTAATTACTTTCGTCAATAGGTAGTTTGACTTTTTAAAAGTGAAAATGACCAATTATATGATCAAATGATAATTTCGACATAAAGATCGTAGGATGGAATAGTCGTGAATGATTATGACTAGTCTAACCATCTTACAAATTACAATGATAGTTTGACGCTTGACGAGCTAGGTGAAAGCTTGGGAAGGAAGCGGGTCAAACGAATCAGGAATGAAGGAAAAGCATAATCTGGATGCCAGGTAAGTAAAGCTTACACTCTATTTATTTAATACCTATTGATTTTATAGGTTCTAAATAATATAAAGTCTTGTTTGAATTCTGATGTTCCGACACCACATGTGCGGTTCGGAACAAAAGAAAATAAAGATAAACCATGTTCAATGGTTAAAAAGAGCTAATACGGTTATTTAGTCATGAAAGGACTAATAAATAACGAGTTTTGAATAATTACCTTATAAGATAAACTAATACAAATAATAAAGGTAAAACGGTAATTCGATCAGTCGTTGACGATTACCGTTAGTGTTGAAAGCCACTTTATGGCGAAAGTCATAAGGGGTAAAAAGCATTTAGAAATGGTTTATAAGTAAAATGAACATACGGTCTAAACCGGAGCGAGTCATGTAGATGAGATGATAGTAAATATCATCTTGCAAAGATAAACAGTCATTCAGACTAAACGGGTCAAAAGGTGAAAATATCATCCTTTGACGATATCCACTAATGACTTTGTCAAGTGTATGATTACAGGAATATATATCGAATGGAAATTTGCATCGCTATTAATTAGCGTTTATTAAGCAA
Source organism: Helianthus annuus (assembly GCF_002127325.2). NCBI lineage: Eukaryota > Viridiplantae > Streptophyta > Magnoliopsida > Asterales > Asteraceae > Helianthus > Helianthus annuus. The sequence continues at coordinate 95,594,558 of NC_035437.2, forward strand.
AGCATTAAATGGGTCAATATGTTGATCCGAGCCAGGTATGTATGATAGGTTAACTACTCATTTAGAATGTAAGGTTCAATGAGAGTTAAGTGAAGTTGAAAATGAATATTCGGTTATCTTATAGGTAAACCGAATAATTTAAGTTATAATCATGGTGTTTTAGAAACCAAATGGTTTCTAAACAAGATTATGGTTAAAAGGACGGATTTTGGGGTCAAACAAGTATTAAAAGTCCTTTGTCGTAAAAGAAGAACTAAAATTGACTAAAATGCCCTTGTAAGATAAATCGAGCAAATGACCCTTAAAGGTTGTTTGGAAATGAGTTATATGATGAAATAAATACTTTGAATAAGTATGTAGCGAAGGATGTAAAATGTTGGTCAAATGACTCCATAAGAGTCTTTGCCGTAAAATAATGATTCGAAGGGTAAAACTCGGAATATATAAATCGCCACATTCAATCCACCACATCTATAGTTGTGGTGGGAGATCATTTGATAAGAAATGTGGACATATGCATTTAGAAACGAATGAAAGCAATTCGTGCTTAAAATATGCTTAAATACCCTTAACGGGTCAAAATAAGCATATGAGCGAAAAGGGGTTTAAAAAGGTATATGAACCTGTAATTGGAACCTAATATGATAAACATCATTGAATTAAATAGGTTCATGAGAAATAGCGGTCAAACAAACTTGTTTGTTTGATAAATGCACGAACGGGTCGAATAATTTTGAATACCCCTACTGTTCAGGGAACACTCCTACTGTACAGTGAATACTCCTACTTTACAGTGAATACTCCTACTATTCAGTAAAAACCCCTACTATTTAATGAACATTCCTACTGATGGGCGAACTCGTTTAGACATGTTTTAAGGGCTATATGACTAACTCATTTCATATTTTATGAAATGTAGGTACTATTTGAGTTACCGGAGGACGATCAAGCTAAATGAAGAACCGAACACATAAAGAACAACGCTTCCGCGAAATGATTCGTCGTCACGTTTTAAACGGCGAATGTTTTATAAAATTTGGAAATGTTTTACTTCTTAAAATGTTTTGATGAAACTGTATTTTTAGTGTATGGTTAACCGTAAATACACTATTATAGTCGAAATTTATAAAATAATCATATAATTTGACTATGGGTCTTACAAGTTGGTATCATAGCCCTGGTTTAAGAGATTCAATTATGGTGGGGAAAAAACTATGCTTGAACTTAAACCTTATGCTCTTGATAAAGATTGGTGTTCGGTTCAAGACTTGATCGCATAATCCGGTAGGTTATTCAATACATTACGGTTTAGCTTGTTAAAATGTTGTAAACAACACATGGGGATATCGTGTAATACACGTTATCCCAACTAAAAGACCGAAATAGTTAACGAAATACGTGTGTTAACATGTATTGTAGAAAGCATTGTATTATAATACGGGTGCTTGTTAATGCCAACGTTACTAACATTGGTAGATGTTCTAAATTAAAGGATCCTCGCATATGAAAATGACGAGAGTCTAAGGATCTAACGATATGATGAAAACATAGTATAAAGCATGACAAGTAAGTCATACGCGCCATATACATGAATCAGGAAATGATTTCGAATGAGAGATCGGATAACAAGGAGAGTTATCAGGGTGAGTATCTATAAGGTACACGTCTTAAACTAATAGCATAAACAATAATATGAAACAAATACACAATGAAAGACGGTTGCATATAAAATACGAAACTTGGAAACCTGGATAGGTTACCTATCCAGGATGAAAATTCCAAGAGAAATTCAGTAGAGATAAGTATTATTCACAGTCGTGAATAATAAGACAATAACTGAATTTAGTTTAAATATAAACTTGGATGAAAGTAATCATCCAAGTAAGTATTCTCAATAAAGATCCAATTGAGAAAAGTAATGATCACATCAACGAATGTGGTTGTATAAATGGTTATAAAAAGGAACATTGTATATGTTCAAGGATAAAATTGGTAAAAATAATAATTGTTAATTGACAATTAAATAAAGTTTTACCAAATGAAATCATAAAAATGAAATAAATTGAGAGATTACTTACATGGGACGTGATGTGGTAATTATAATAAGGTCATGTGTACCATGTGTTGATCGCTTACTCTGGCCAAGTAAGTAGTGAACACATGATACCAAGAGCTTCTTATAATGAGCACAGTTATGTCTGATGTGGTAGGGTTGAGACGAATGAAAAAGATAAAAGAACCTTGGGGTCAAGAAAATCTTAGGGGCATACTCGTATAAATGGTTTTCGAGGGAACCATAAAAACTAAGTATGGCGCGCATAGAAATATATGACCCAAGTAAATCATGAAATAAGTCATTTTGGACGAAAGAGCCATGGTTGACAACAAGAGGCATATAAAACCAAAGTATAAATGACCCACAAGGTCATAGAAACAAAAGTATTGCCCATACGAAAAGACGATCGAAGTCGTTGATATTGATCGTAGTAAAGAAAGGATGACGATGATAATCATCATTCAGAATTAATAAGATCATCAAGCATGGTCACATAAAGAATACAGGTTTGGTTAAATAAAGCGATGAATTTCGCTAAGACAACCAAACAAGTCAAAACAAAGTCTTAATGCACACCTAAAGGGTTGCATTAATAATGACTTCGGTAAATCACCCGGCTGATGGGTAGGAAATTAAACACATGCATAAATCGAGAGACGGGAACGCGGATTGAAAGTCAAAAGACTCGGATTATGAGTTATGACTAAAAGACTATAAAATTTCGCAAAAAGAAATTTTAATAATTGTGTTCAACTATTGTGAGGTTGAACAGGGTGAATAAAGAACAAAGTTTCACTGTTCACAAGTGATGGATTTCACATGAGCAAGTCAAACGGGTTAAATACAATGTAAGGCCAGATGGCATAAGAAAACGACTGTAGATACAGACTACAGTCACACTTAATGAATTTAAAATGGGAAAACAAATGAATTTCAAACATAAAAAGAATGATCTACGGGATCATCATAACCTTCGGGTTACAAACAGTGTAAAGGTCTACAGGACCAAAATGACCCATGAGTCATGAATAGTAAGAAATAGATTATAAAGACCTCGCCTTAAAGAGGTGAAAGTCTAATGAAATAGCCCATGAGGCTAAGTGATAGAACCTATGAGTTAATTAGATAAAGCGAGGGAATCGGTTGAGAATCCCCGCATAAAACAAAGACTGTAAAAGGATAAATTCTTTGTTGTCAATTTCTTGATATGAAGTAATTGACATAAGTTAAAAAGAAAACGTTAGACTAAAATTCAATTTTAGTAAGAAATAACGTTTTTACAAATATGAATTCTGATAGGAATTTAAATAGTAAATATTAAAGATACAGGTCTTAACACTGATAGGTGCAAGACGATATATATATTGAAAAGAAATATTTTCGAAAACGAAAGGTTGAAATAAACCTAAATATGACGTGACGCGATCACGGTCAAGAAAAGTAATGTGAAGCATAATCACATTATAAACCGAGCGATGGATTTCGCTAAGTTAACCAAACTGTTTGAATTAATGAGATTGCGTTATTTCGAGTTGCATTAGTTCGTATGAAATAGTATATGCTTTGTAACCAAAAAGATATTACCATACTTCTTTTCTGGTAATACTAACAATTGGTTAAAATATGAGTAATGCTTAAAAGATTACTCAGATTCAATTGCATTGAGTTTAAAACTCAATAAATTATGTAAGAAAGGTTTCGATGACGAAACCTCTTTAAGGGGGGGTAGACTTGTAACACCCCGAAACGGGTTTATTAATCAAACCATATTAATACTAAAAGATGTGTAAATTACCGTAATGGTAAAAGTAACCTGGTGAATATTAGGATTTTTAATTAAATAAGCCTAATATTAAATAAAAGCTGGAAGAAAGCTTTTAAAAAAAATAAAGTGTATAGAAGCCCGAGTTAACTGGACTTAAAATAAACTGAGTCATAAATTCCCCGAACCCACTAATTTAACTAGGAATGTTTAACTTAGTTAATAATTGGAAATAGTGTTAGAAATAAGTAGGTTGTAGCCTACTTAATAACTAACCAAACAAGAGGGGCCAAATCTGGATAGACTTGAATGATAATTATTAAAAGGGGTTTTAAAACAAAACACACACAAATTGTGTGTTCTGTTCGTCGACCAGGAGGTTCCCCAGGAACCAAAACCCTAATTCCAAGCAAATTATCAAATTAAAGATCTAAACGAAGCCCAAATTCACGACCGAATGTGAATTAATGATTACCCAAGCTAGGGGATAAGGTATGTAAAATTTTGATGATTCTTGAAGTTTTGAAATTTGATAAATCTCATAATCTGCGAATTAGGGATGAATTATAGAAGCTATGGCTGAATTATGATGTATAATTGCTTAGGAACCAAACCCTAAGTGAAAATTATACATAAGATGCTATAAATTGAATGATTTGATGATTTTACTACACTAGGATAAGTGGGTATTAATCATATGATGAAATTGATGATATAATTGTGTTTATAATCATCATATATGAGAGAAAAAAGGAAATACTTGAACAAATTGTGTGTTTGAGTTTATGGTCATACTTACTATGAAACGGGTTTTGTATGATAAAATGAAAATGATGATTGATTAATGTTAGAATGATGTTTGATATCATCATGTGTTAAAAATGATTAAAGTTGTGTTAATTCGATGAATTTCGATTACATGAACTTGATTGAATAAGTAATTAAACCGGTAGCATAATAGTGATGCTTACCGGATATTGACAAAGTAATAAAACGAGTAGTTGATCTACATCGTGTAATTACTTTCGTCAATAGGTAGTTTGACTTTTTAAAAGTGAAAATGACCAATTATATGATCAAATGATAATTTCGACATAAAGATCGTAGGATGGAATAGTCGTGAATGATTATGACTAGTCTAACCATCTTACAAATTACAATGATAGTTTGACGCTTGACGAGCTAGGTGAAAGCTTGGGAAGGAAGCGGGTCAAACGAATCAGGAATGAAGGAAAAGCATAATCTGGATGCCAGGTAAGTAAAGCTTACACTCTATTTATTTAATACCTATTGATTTTATAGGTTCTAAATAATATAAAGTCTTGTTTGAATTCTGATGTTCCGACACCACATGTGCGGTTCGGAACAAAAGAAAATAAAGATAAACCATGTTCAATGGTTAAAAAGAGCTAATACGGTTATTTAGTCATGAAAGGACTAATAAATAACGAGTTTTGAATAATTACCTTATAAGATAAACTAATACAAATAATAAAGGTAAAACGGTAATTCGATCAGTCGTTGACGATTACCGTTAGTGTTGAAAGCCACTTTATGGCGAAAGTCATAAGGGGTAAAAAGCATTTAGAAATGGTTTATAAGTAAAATGAACATACGGTCTAAACCGGAGCGAGTCATGTAGATGAGATGATAGTAAATATCATCTTGCAAAGATAAACAGTCATTCAGACTAAACGGGTCAAAAGGTGAAAATATCATCCTTTGACGATATCCACTAATGACTTTGTCAAGTGTATGATTACAGGAATATATATCGAATGGAAATTTGCATCGCTATTAATTAGCGTTTATTAAGCAAAGCATTAAATGGGTCAATATGTTGATCCGAGCCAGGTATGTATGATAGGTTAACTACTCATTTAGAATGTAAGGTTCAATGAGAGTTAAGTGAAGTTGAAAATGAATATTCGGTTATCTTATAGGTAAACCGAATAATTTAAGTTATAATCATGGTGTTTTAGAAACCAAATGGTTTCTAAACAAGATTATGGTTAAAAGGACGGATTTTGGGGTCAAACAAGTATTAAAAGTCCTTTGTCGTAAAAGAAGAACTAAAATTGACTAAAATGCCCTTGTAAGATAAATCGAGCAAATGACCCTTAAAGGTTGTTTGGAAATGAGTTATATGATGAAATAAATACTTTGAATAAGTATGTAGCGAAGGATGTAAAATGTTGGTCAAATGACTCCATAAGAGTCTTTGCCGTAAAATAATGATTCGAAGGGTAAAACTCGGAATATATAAATCGCCACATTCAATCCACCACAACTATAGTTGTGGTGGGAGATCATTTGATAAGAAATGTGGACATATGCATTTAGAAACGAATGAAAGCAATTCGTGCTTAAAATATGCTTAAATACCCTTAACGGGTCAAAATAAGCATATGAGCGAAAAGGGGTTTAAAAAGGTATATGAACCTGTAATTGGAACCTAATATGATAAACATCATTGAATTAAATAGGTTCATGAGAAATAGCGGTCAAACAAACTTGTTTGTTTGATAAATGCACGAACGGGTCGAATAATTTTGAATACCCCTACTGTTCAGGGAACACTCCTACTGTACAGTGAATACTCCTACTTTACAGTGAATACTCCTACTATTCAGTAAAAACCCCTACTATTTAATGAACATTCCTACTGATGGGCGAACTCGTTTAGACATGTTTTAAGGGCTATATGACTAACTCATTTCATATTTTATGAAATGTAGGTACTATTTGAGTTACCGGAGGACGATCAAGCTAAATGAAGAACCGAACACATAAAGAACAACGCTTCCGCGAAATGATTCGTCGTCACGTTTTAAACGGCGAATGTTTTATAAAATTTGGAAATGTTTTACTTCTTTTAAAATGTTTTGATGAAACTGTATTTTTAGTGTATGGTTAACCGTAAATACACTATTATAGTCGAAATTTATAAAATAATCATATAATTTGACTATGGGTCTTACAAGTTGGTATCATAGCCCTGGTTTAAGAGATTCAATTATGGTGGGGAAAAAACTATGCTTGAACTTAAACCTTATGCTCTTGATAAAGATTGGTGTTCGGTTCAAGACTTGATCGCATAATCCGGTAGGTTATTCAATACATTACGGTTTAGCTTGTTAAAATGTTGTAAACAACACATGGGGATATCGTGTAATACACGTTATCCCAACTAAAAGACCGAAATAGTTAACGAAATACGTGTGTTAACATGTATTGTAGAAAGCATTGTATTATAATACGGGTGCTTGTTAATGCCAACGTTACTAACATTGGTAGATGTTCTAAATTAAAGGATCCTCGCATATGAAGATGACGAGAGTCTAAGGATCTAACGATATGATGAAAACATAGTATAAAGCATGACAAGTAAGTCATACGCGCCATATACATGAATCAGGAAATGATTTCGAATGAGAGATCGGATAACAAGGAGAGTTATCAGGGTGAGTATCTATAAGGTACACGTCTTAAACTAATAGCATAAACAATAATATGAAACAAATACACAATGAAAGACGGTTGCATATAAAATACGAAACTTGGAAACCTGGATAGGTTACCTATCCAGGATGAAAATTCCAAGAGAAATTCAGTAGAGATAAGTATTATTCACAGTCGTGAATAATAAGACAATAACTGAATTTAGTTTAAATATAAACTTGGATGAAAGTAATCATCCAAGTAAGTATTCTCAATAAAGATCCAATTGAGAAAAGTAATGATCACATCAACGAATGTGGTTGTATAAATGGTTATAAAAAGGAACATTGTATATGTTCAAGGATAAAATTGGTAAAAATAATAATTGTTAATTGACAATTAAATAAAGTTTTACCAAATGAAATCATAAAAATGAAATAAATTGAGAGATTACTTACATGGGACGTGATGTGGTAATTATAATAAGGTCATGTGTACCATGTGTTGATCGCTTACTCTGGCCAAGTAAGTAGTGAACACATGATACCAAGAGCTTCTTATAATGAGCACAGTTATGTCTGATGTGGTAGGGTTGAGACGAATGAAAAAGATAAAAGAACCTTGGGGTCAAGAAAATCTTAGGGGCATACTCGTATAAATGGTTTTCGAGGGAACCATAAAAACTAAGTATGGCGCGCATAGAAATATATGACCCAAGTAAATCATGAAATAAGTCATTTTGGACGAAAGAGCCATGGTTGACAACAAGAGGCATATAAAACCAAAGTATAAATGACCCACAAGGTCATAGAAACAAAAGTATTGCCCATACGAAAAGACGATCGAAGTCGTTGATATTGATCGTAGTAAAGAAAGGATGACGATGATAATCATCATTCAGAATTAATAAGATCATCAAGCATGGTCACATAAAGAATACAGGTTTGGTTAAATAAAGCGATGAATTTCGCTAAGACAACCAAACAAGTCAAAACAAAGTCTTAATGCACACCTAAAGGGTTGCATTAATAATGACTTCGGTAAATCACCCGGCTGATGGGTAGGAAATTAAACACATGCATAAATCGAGAGACGGGAACGCGGATTGAAAGTCAAAAGACTCGGATTATGAGTTATGACTAAAAGACTATAAAATTTCGCAAAAAGAAATTTTAATAATTGTGTTCAACTATTGTGAGGTTGAACAGGGTGAATAAAGAACAAAGTTTCACTGTTCACAAGTGATGGATTTCACATGAGCAAGTCAAACGGGTTAAATACAATGTAAGGCCAGATGGCATAAGAAAACGACTGTAGATACAGACTACAGTCACACTTAATGAATTTAAAATGGGAAAACAAATGAATTTCAAACATAAAAAGAATGATCTACGGGATCATCATAACCTTCGGGTTACAAACAGTGTAAAGGTCTACAGGACCAAAATGACCCATGAGTCATGAATAGTAAGAAATAGATTATAAAGACCTCGCCTTAAAGAGGTGAAAGTCTAATGAAATAGCCCATGAGGCTAAGTGATAGAACCTATGAGTTAATTAGATAAAGCGAGGGAATCGGTTGAGAATCCCCGCATAAAACAAAGACTGTAAAAGGATAAATTCTTTGTTGTCAATTTCTTGATATGAAGTAATTGACATAAGTTAAAAAGAAAACGTTAGACTAAAATTCAATTTTAGTAAGAAATAACGTTTTTACAAATATGAATTCTGATAGGAATTTAAATAGTAAATATTAAAGATACAGGTCTTAACACTGATAGGTGCAAGACGATATATATATTGAAAAGAAATATTTTCGAAAACGAAAGGTTGAAATAAACCTAAATATGACGTGACGCGATCACGGTCAAGAAAAGTAATGTGAAGCATAATCACATTATAAACCGAGCGATGGATTTCGCTAAGTTAACCAAACTGTTTGAATTAATGAGATTACGTTATTTCGAGTTGCATTAGTTCGTATGAAATAGTATATGCTTTGTAACCAAAAAGATATTACCATACTTCTTTTCTGGTAATACTAACAATTGGTTAAAATATGAGTAATGCTTAAAAGATTACTCAGATTCAATTGCATTGAGTTTAAAACTCAATAAATTATGTAAGAAAGGTTTCGATGACGAAACCTCTTTAAGGGGGGGTAGACTTGTAACACCCCGAAACGGGTTTATTAATCAAACCATATTAATACTAAAAGATGTGTAAATTACCGTAATGGTAAAAGTAACCTGGTGAATATTAGGATTTTTAATTAAATAAGCCTAATATTAAATAAAAGCTGGAAGAAAGCTTTTAAAAAAAATAAAGTGTATAGAAGCCCGAGTTAACTGGACTTAAAATAAACTGAGTCATAAATTCCCCGAACCCACTAATTTAACTAGGAATGTTTAACTTAGTTAATAATTGGAAATAGTGTTAGAAATAAGTAGGTTGTAGCCTACTTAATAACTAACCAAACAAGAGGGGCCAAATCTGGATAGACTTGAATGATAATTATTAAAAGGGGTTTTAAAACAAAACACACACAAATTGTGTGTTCTGTTCGTCGACCAGGAGGTTCCCCAGGAACCAAAACCCTAATTCCAAGCAAATTATCAAATTAAAGATCTAAACGAAGCCCAAATTCACGACCGAATGTGAATTAATGATTACCCAAGCTAGGGGATAAGGTATGTAAAATTTTGATGATTCTTGAAGTTTTGAAATTTGATAAATCTCATAATCTGCGAATTAGGGATGAATTATAGAAGCTATGGCTGAATTATGATGTATAATTGCTTAGGAACCAAACCCTAAGTGAAAATTATACATAAGATGCTATAAATTGAATGATTTGATGATTTTACTACACTAGGATAAGTGGGTATTAATCATATGATGAAATTGATGATATAATTGTGTTTATAATCATCATATATGAGAGAAAAAAGGAAATACTTGAACAAATTGTGTGTTTGAGTTTATGGTCATACTTACTATGAAACGGGTTTTGTATGATAAAATGAAAATGATGATTGATTAATGTTAGAATGATGTTTGATATCATCATGTGTTAAAATGATAATTTCGACATAAAGATCGTAGGATGGAATAGTCGTGAATGATTATGACTAGTCTAACCATCTTACAAATTACAATGATAGTTTGACGCTTGACGAGCTAGGTGAAAGCTTGGGAAGGAAGCGGGTCAAACGAATCAGGAATGAAGGAAAAGCATAATCTGGATGCCAGGTAAGTAAAGCTTACACTCTATTTATTTAATACCTATTGATTTTATAGGTTCTAAATAATATAAAGTCTTGTTTGAATTCTGATGTTCCGACACCACATGTGCGGTTCGGAACAAAAGAAAATAAAGATAAACCATGTTCAATGGTTAAAAAGAGCTAATACGGTTATTTAGTCATGAAAGGACTAATAAATAACGAGTTTTGAATAATTACCTTATAAGATAAACTAATACAAATAATAAAGGTAAAACGGTAATTCGATCAGTCGTTGACGATTACCGTTAGTGTTGAAAGCCACTTTATGGCGAAAGTCATAAGGGGTAAAAAGCATTTAGAAATGGTTTATAAGTAAAATGAACATACGGTCTAAACCGGAGCGAGTCATGTAGATGAGATGATAGTAAATATCATCTTGCAAAGATAAACAGTCATTCAGACTAAACGGGTCAAAAGGTGAAAATATCATCCTTTGACGATATCCACTAATGACTTTGTCAAGTGTATGATTACAGGAATATATATCGAATGGAAATTTGCATCGCTATTAATTAGCGTTTATTAAGCAAAGCATTAAATGGGTCAATATGTTGATCCGAGCCAGGTATGTATGATAGGTTAACTACTCATTTAGAATGTAAGGTTCAATGAGAGTTAAGTGAAGTTGAAAATGAATATTCGGTTATCTTATAGGTAAACCGAATAATTTAAGTTATAATCATGGTGTTTTAGAAACCAAATGGTTTCTAAACAAGAATATGGTTAAAAGGACGGATTTTGGGGTCAAACAAGTATTAAAAGTCCTTTGTCGTAAAAGAAGAACTAAAATTGACTAAAATGCCCTTGTAAGATAAATCGAGCAAATGACCCTTAAAGGTTGTTTGGAAATGAGTTATATGATGAAATAAATACTTTGAATAAGTATGTAGCGAAGGATGTAAAATGTTGGTCAAATGACTCCATAAGAGTCTTTGCCGTAAAATAATGATTCGAAGGGTAAAACTCGGAATATATAAATCGCCACATTCAATCCACCACAACTATAGTTGTGGTGGGAGATCATTTGATAAGAAATGTGGACATATGCATTTAGAAACGAATGAAAGCAATTCGTGCTTAAAATATGCTTAAATACCCTTAACGGGTCAAAATAAGCATATGAGCGAAAAGGGGTTTAAAAAGGTATATGAACCTGTAATTGGAACCTAATATGATAAACATCATTGAATTAAATAGGTTCATGAGAAATAGCGGTCAAACAAACTTGTTTGTTTGATAAATGCACGAACGGGTCGAATAATTTTGAATACCCCTACTGTTCAGGGAACACTCCTACTGTACAGTGAATACTCCTACTTTACAGTGAATACTCCTACTATTCAGTAAAAACCCCTACTATTTAATGAACATTCCTACTGATGGGCGAACTCGTTTAGACATGTTTTAAGGGCTATATGACTAACTCATTTCATATTTTATGAAATGTAGGTACTATTTGAGTTACCGGAGGACGATCAAGCTAAATGAAGAACCGAACACATAAAGAACAACGCTTCCGCGAAATGATTCGTCGTCACGTTTTAAACGGCGAATGTTTTATAAAATTTGGAAATGTTTTACTTCTTAAAATGTTTTGATGAAACTGTATTTTTAGTGTATGGTTAACCGTAAATACACTATTATAGTCGAAATTTATAAAATAATCATATAATTTGACTATGGGTCTTACAAGTTGGTATCATAGCCCTGGTTTAAGAGATTCAATTATGGTGGGGAAAAAACTATGCTTGAACTTAAACCTTATGCTCTTGATAAAGATTGGTGTTCGGTTCAAGACTTGATCGCATAATCCGGTAGGTTATTCAATACATTACGGTTTAGCTTGTTAAAATGTTGTAAACAACACATGGGGATATCGTGTAATACACGTTATCCCAACTAAAAGACCGAAATAGTTAACGAAATACGTGTGTTAACATGTATTGTAGAAAGCATTGTATTATAATACGGGTGCTTGTTAATGCCAACGTTACTAACATTGGTAGATGTTCTAAATTAAAGGATCCTCGCATATGAAGATGACGAGAGTCTAAGGATCTAACGATATGATGAAAACATAGTATAAAGCATGACAAGTAAGTCATACGCGCCATATACATGAATCAGGAAATGATTTCGAATGAGAGATCGGATAACAAGGAGAGTTATCAGGGTGAGTATCTATAAGGTACACGTCTTAAACTAATAGCATAAACAATAATATGAAACAAATACACAATGAAAGACGGTTGCATATAAAATACGAAACTTGGAAACCTGGATAGGTTACCTATCCAGGATGAAAATTCCAAGAGAAATTCAGTAGAGATAAGTATTATTCACAGTCGTGAATAATAAGACAATAACTGAATTTAGTTTAAATATAAACTTGGATGAAAGTAATCATCCAAGTAAGTATTCTCAATAAAGATCCAATTGAGAAAAGTAATGATCACATCAACGAATGTGGTTGTATAAATGGTTATAAAAAGGAACATTGTATATGTTCAAGGATAAAATTGGTAAAAATAATAATTGTTAATTGACAATTAAATAAAGTTTTACCAAATGAAATCATAAAAATGAAATAAATTGAGAGATTACTTACATGGGACGTGATGTGGTAATTATAATAAGGTCATGTGTACCATGTGTTGATCGCTTACTCTGGCCAAGTAAGTAGTGAACACATGATACCAAGAGCTTCTTATAATGAGCACAGTTATGTCTGATGTGGTAGGGTTGAGACGAATGAAAAAGATAAAAGAACCTTGGGGTCAAGAAAATCTTAGGGGCATACTCGTATAAATGGTTTTCGAGGGAACCATAAAAACTAAGTATGGCGCGCATAGAAATATATGACCCAAGTAAATCATGAAATAAGTCATTTTGGACGAAAGAGCCATGGTTGACAACAAGAGGCATATAAAACCAAAGTATAAATGACCCACAAGGTCATAGAAACAAAAGTATTGCCCATACGAAAAGACGATCGAAGTCGTTGATATTGATCGTAGTAAAGAAAGGATGACGATGATAATCATCATTCAGAATTAATAAGATCATCAAGCATGGTCACATAAAGAATACAGGTTTGGTTAAATAAAGCGATGAATTTCGCTAAGACAACCAAACAAGTCAAAACAAAGTCTTAATGCACACCTAAAGGGTTGCATTAATAATGACTTCGGTAAATCACCCGGCTGATGGGTAGGAAATTAAACACATGCATAAATCGAGAGACGGGAACGCGGATTGAAAGTCAAAAGACTCGGATTATGAGTTATGACTAAAAGACTATAAAATTTCGCAAAAAGAAATTTTAATAATTGTGTTCAACTATTGTGAGGTTGAACAGGGTGAATAAAGAACAAAGTTTCACTGTTCACAAGTGATGGATTTCACATGAGCAAGTCAAACGGGTTAAATACAATGTAAGGCCAGATGGCATAAGAAAACGACTGTAGATACAGACTACAGTCACACTTAATGAATTTAAAATGGGAAAACAAATGAATTTCAAACATAAAAAGAATGATCTACGGGATCATCATAACCTTCGGGTTACAAACAGTGTAAAGGTCTACAGGACCAAAATGACCCATGAGTCATGAATAGTAAGAAATAGATTATAAAGACCTCGCCTTAAAGAGGTGAAAGTCTAATGAAATAGCCCATGAGGCTAAGTGATAGAACCTATGAGTTAATTAGATAAAGCGAGGGAATCGGTTGAGAATCCCCGCATAAAACAAAGACTGTAAAAGGATAAATTCTTTGTTGTCAATTTCTTGATATGAAGTAATTGACATAAGTTAAAAAGAAAACGTTAGACTAAAATTCAATTTTAGTAAGAAATAACGTTTTTACAAATATGAATTCTGATAGGAATTTAAATAGTAAATATTAAAGATACAGGTCTTAACACTGATAGGTGCAAGACGATATATATATTGAAAAGAAATATTTTCGAAAACGAAAGGTTGAAATAAACCTAAATATGACGTGACGCGATCACGGTCAAGAAAAGTAATGTGAAGCATAATCACATTATAAACCGAGCGATGGATTTCGCTAAGTTAACCAAACTGTTTGAATTAATGAGATTACGTTATTTCGAGTTGCATTAGTTCGTATGAAATAGTATATGCTTTGTAACCAAAAAGATATTACCATACTTCTTTTCTGGTAATACTAACAATTGGTTAAAATATGAGTAATGCTTAAAAGATTACTCAGATTCAATTGCATTGAGTTTAAAACTCAATAAATTATGTAAGAAAGGTTTCGATGACGAAACCTCTTTAAGGGGGGGTAGACTTGTAACACCCCGAAACGGGTTTATTAATCAAACCATATTAATACTAAAAGATGTGTAAATTACCGTAATGGTAAAAGTAACCTGGTGAATATTAGGATTTTTAATTAAATAAGCCTAATATTAAATAAAAGCTGGAAGAAAGCTTTTAAAAAAAATAAAGTGTATAGAAGCCCGAGTTAACTGGACTTAAAATAAACTGAGTCATAAATTCCCCGAACCCACTAATTTAACTAGGAATGTTTAACTTAGTTAATAATTGGAAATAGTGTTAGAAATAAGTAGGTTGTAGCCTACTTAATAACTAACCAAACAAGAGGGGCCAAATCTGGATAGACTTGAATGATAATTATTAAAAGAGGTTTTAAAACAAAACACACACAAATTGTGTGTTCTGTTCGTCGACCAGGAGGTTCCCCAGGAACCAAAACCCTAATTCCAAGGAAATTATCAAATTAAAGATCTAAACGAAGCCCAAATTCACAACCGAATGTGAATTAACGATCACCCAAGCTAGGGGATCATAAGGTATGTAAAATTTTGATGATTCTTGAAGTTTTGAAATTTGATAAATCTCATAATCTGCGAATTAGGGATGAATTATAGAAGCTATGGCTGAATTATGATGTATAATTGCTTAGGAACCAAACCCTAAGTGAAAATTATACATAAGATGCTATAAATTGAATGATTTGATGATTTTACTACACTAGGATAAGTGGGTATTAATCATATGATGAAATTGATGATATAATTGTGTTTATAATCATCATATATGTAAGGACCTTCAAAAATGTCCCTAATTTATCCATAAATGGAAACCCGGACCCTTAAAACCCTAACCAGGTTGAAAAATCAAGAAAACAAGAAAAACGGGTTTTAAATGGGCCGCGTAAGGAATAGCTTAACCTTACGCGGGCCACCACAACTTAGTAATCAAACCAGATAGGTTTTAGGAGTTCAGACGGGCCGCGTGAAAGTTAAAGTTGTCTTTACGCGGGCCGCGTCAACCTGAAATCTATCTGGATAAACATTTGGGCCACGTATAACCCACCTGTCAAGCCTAGCCCATGACCCAGCAAACCTACGCCTAGACTAGGCGGCCACGCGGGCCACGTAAGGTTTGCCTATGGGTTACGCGGGCCGCGTAAAACCCATTTTCAGGCTATAAATAGCCTGTGCATGGGACTTTCATTCCGTGCTCAGAAGTTCGATCAAAGAACGAAGTTAGACTGTCAAAATTATAATTTTCATATAGTGAGGTGCTGCCACAATACCGGGTAATAACTCGATCGCTGCTACGATTAAATATCTGATCGATTGAAACTATCCAATGGATGTTTAAGTGATGCCCGCATTAGAGTTATACTTTGTTATTCGCCGTGATTCTGACAGGATGTTTGGGTGTTGCCCAAATCCGGGCTATGCTCTGTCATTCGTTGTGAATCCGCTGGACATTTAAGTATCGCACTTTGTCATTCATTGTGAGGGTTGTATCTCGTGAGTTATCGTAAATGCTGTATTAGTTACTAACCTGGTTCTTGTGCATTGTTGTTTAAATTAGGTTATTCAGCTTACCAGTAGGCAAAACCCTGCCCGTATAAACTTGCAATGTGAGTCATTCTCTTTTTACTAAATTGCTTACAAAATCATGTTTGGTTTTAAAGTTATAATTACAGGAATTAAGTTTATGTAATCTGTTACACCCTAATACGTTTAACCTTAAAATGACGCAGCGGAAAATCGAGTCATAAAATTTCTTATTTTATAACTGATCTAACATACTTGAAAACCGATTTATACGACTTCTATACTATGTACATCGTTCATCCTTAGTTAAAATAACATTTATAACATATGAATACAACCCACGTGACAACTTTTCCGTACAATCCATGATCTTCAACTCGATCCTCATGCTCTTGTTCCTTATGAAGAATATAATGATCCGAATAGCCTGCGGTCACCATACATCACTAACACATTAGTAAATGATGACATCATACAAAATTAATGAAAATATAATAACAATCGTAGCATTCTATCTGTGAGTTCTACTCCATCAAGATGCTCTTCCAAGTTCGTTCTTTACACCGGGCCTCCAATCGCTGAGAGCCCCACGCTTACCATCCTGCACTTTCATTTCAGTCTCATAGATAACTCAGTTAATATCATCAATACTCGTACATATTAGAACATACATACCTTTATCCAAGTCTCACTCTTTCGGAAAACATTCGGTTAATTTAATATGCAAGCGTCTTATCTAACCCAACTCCTTAAAAGATAAAAATCCTACTTAATACATGCATACCTACATGCCCACGTACTTAATTCATTACCCCGCCAACTCGCTTTCATACCCCGATCTCATTTGCACATCACAAACACTTTTATAATATCTATCGGATATGTTTCGATTCTTAAAAATGAATTTCATACTCATCCGTAACTTACCAAGCCATTTGGTAGGGTTTAAGAACATTATAAAAACATAACCAGGCTTGGAATGATTCCACGGGGTCCGAATTCGAAGGAAAAACAAGGAAATCCACAAACTTAATATTTGCATCTGACCTCCACCGTAAGCTACGGTGGTCACCGTAGCTTACGGTGGTCATTAAATGGCTTACGGCAATCATGTACTGCCTTACGGCAGAAAACAGGTTCAGCACCCACCGTAACTTACGGTGGGCACCGTAAGCTACGGTGGTGCCCAGTTTGGCTCTCCAAATTGATGCTAAAACTCGCATAACTTATTCGTTTTGCATCCGTTTCACACGAAACCTATTCCTAAACATCCGTAAAATGATTCCTTATGTGTTAGACTAAAATTCCTTTCCCGGGACCCTGTTCATTACCCGTATTATTACCGTTAGCTTACTTATCCTTATTTATTCGACCCGTTTGGTCCCACAAACTACCTTCAATTATTTATATCAATACTTACCTTAATACTTTCAATTATTTCATATCGTACATAGCTTCCCTTCATTTACAAACAAGAAATCCTTATGTATACTAAGAAGCGAGTTGAAGGTCACTTACCTCATAGATTCCATGCTTCTTACTTGATATACCGCTTCCCTTGTCTTGCTAACTCCGAAGGTATAAATCCACATTTCCGAGGGCCTATCCTTCATTAACATTTACATACACATGAATGTTAATCCACAAGCCAATGGTAATTAATCGCATCAACAATCGGCTTTCATGTCATGTTGACTTCCGAGCATTCAATATCAACACACGTACTTGTGATCCTATCCACCTAACCTTTTCACATTTAGACTAATCGTTGCAACATGGTCCTAGCATTAATGCTTTCGATTAAGATTCTACATGTCACCCCTCACAACACATTCCTTCCATGTTTACCAACTAATGAATCACATAATATGTATCATTTACAACAACAAGGTTCATGGACCTCTAAGACGCCATCTTTTACCGATTACATGACTACTATAATTGAAACATGAAATTCACTCAAGACACCTTCCTTTTTGCATATTTACTAACACTAACACAACCAATTCATTATGCTAGGAATTTACACTCTTCACGGACACAATATCATCTATTACTACTAGTTAAGCATTTCATCGAACACTTGGTGTGCATACAACCTACTATGCATAGTTTACAACTAGTTTAGGCATAGTCATCTCCTTCTAAATTCCAATCATTAAAAGAGTGCTCAAAATCACATTCCATTCATAGAATTAACCCTAGACTAACATCACATAACCTATTTCAAGTTAGGAACAAGTACATCAAACAAGACTTGGACATGGGTAGAACCCCCATGTCGCCACTTCCATTCATAATTGTGGGTTTCCCTTTAAATCATCAAATTAATTGAATCTGTTCATAACACATGATCTAAATGATGATTCTAACACCTCTACATGCACAATTTCACACAATTTCATAGTTTGATCATAACCCAATTCATACAAACATCATCAAATCCAAAATTACAACTTACCATGTGTTTGTTAGGGCTAGATGATCATGTATTTGGGTCCATGCACAAGATTAAATCTTGAATTCCACTCTGATTCTGTGATTTAGGGTTTGAGAGGGCTTCCCCTCTTTTTCTTCTCCTCTGCTCGCACACACACCTACGCCCAGAATGGGCTTTTGTGTTTTTGATTTTTGTTTTATAATTTTACCTTTCCCTTTGCTCATTTTCAACCCCTCATGTTTGTCCTTTGTTCATACTTATCCCAACTTCATATCCTTAATTATTTTAAACAAAGCATTTAACTAGGTTTATTAACCTAGTTATTACATTTCCTTCTTGTAGATGTAGTAACATTCTAGCAACTAAATAGTTCGAGTTTTGGGGTGTTTCACCTTGTGTTAGCCACTAAAGCATAAACGGGTATAACTTTAGTCATTTAGTACTTCTAGCCACACACACACTTAACTACGGTAATTAACCTAGTTATTCATTTCGTGCTAAGTCATATAAGAACACATGGCAATTAATAACATTCGGTTTTTGGGATGTTACAAATCTACCCCCCTTAAAGAAGGTTTCGTCCCCGAAACCTTCCTCGTTCCTTCTTTTACCTTTCTAACGTACTAATTTAATGGGCACACTAGGACATACTTCATTCGGGGTTCTTGCAAAGGTCTTAACCATGAACAATTATGATCGTACGCATTGTGATCTCCTTAGGTTAGTAATTAACTTTCATAATCACACGCGAATCAGGGTCTGATCTAGAGCTCTTATTAGTGTCTTTCATTTTATATTGTCAGTTTCTAGTACATACAATCACTTAACATTTCATTCGGTGAACTTTTTTCCAAGTGCATACAATCATCACTCGTATAGACCTAAGGTCATAACTCGTCTCTAACTTCCTACTTAGCCATATTACATTCATAGATTTACTATTCGGGATAATTCGATTCATTTCATACTACTCATACTTACATATCACATGTCTTCACACAATCCTACATACATGCATACCTTCGTACGTACTCACTTGCGTATATAAAATTAGCTTTCCTACTATAAACGTGCTCACGGTCATACATACCTTTCTTACATAACTTTTTACATACGTGTACAGATGCATACAGACGTACATACTTGCTTATCTACTAAGGTGCATACCTATATGCTCATGAAAAGCTTTACAATTCATCGAGTGACACACCGGGGTGCGTTACGGATCACTCGGAAATGCAGCACAAGACAAAATCAGAGAATCGGCTAGATAACCCGTCGGCGACGGGGTGGGTACCCGTCGGCGACGGCTTCTTAAAATGCCCGTCGCCCAACTTTCCCGTATCCAGTTAAATAGGCCGTCGGCCAAAGTGGTGGTTTTGGGAACCCGTCGGCGACGGGGTGGGAGCCCGTCGGCGACGCCCTCTTGAAACGCCACTTTTCTGCAGTTCCGTTCCATCGTTCGTACGCACTAAAACACGCGTAACTTTCGAACCACTTACCCGTTTAACCTCCCATTTCTTCCTACATGCTTGTAAATTCACATTCTATCAAATGAACTTAAAATCCCATAACCGCCTTAAGGAAAATCTTAACTTACACGCTATCGGCTTATTACCCTCTTACCCACAATTCGACCCGTTCATGCATTCATCAGCGCAACTTGTTTGTTTTACCATAAACTCTTATAAACCTAATAATATTAGTGACATCTATCATACGATAATAAGTTCTTAGACAATTTGCATCCTCTTAACACATTATCGTTCGTATACTTAGTTTTGACCCGTTAAGGGTATTTACGTATTAAAAGGTCTATGGCTTACAAAGACCATACTTCCCACTTCCATACTTGTCTAAAACATTACATTGATCGAACAACTTGGTTCTAAACCACTTTTACTATTGTTTGCCCAAAATACCCATCAAGGGCATTTTGGTCAACTTTAATTCAATCATTTACAATGAAAGACTTCCTCACATATGTGACCTCAAAGATCATGTTCAATTTCTTTAAACAGTATATTGTTTACTAGTACTAAGAGGTGATTACAGGAATCACTTACCTTATGCGTCCGTGCTCGTATCCGATTCCTTGCCTTTTCTTGACCCGTTATCCTTTCATGCTTGAGTCCGTCACGACGTGATTCCTATACTTTCATTTCATCGAAACCACGCTCTTATTAGCATACTCATTTGTACATATAGCAATCATATCATTCGCATAATTCATACTTAACTTTCCTTAGTCAAAGGCAACATCATATTACATTAATCTCATGTAATTAAAGATTGAATAACGTTCGTCAATTTAACATTAATTCATCCCATTATTCTTTCTCATCCTCTTATTCCGGGTTCGGTTTAAGTTTCGTAAGAATCCGGTGTACTTGTTCCTGCATCACATACCAACCTCAAACGCATAATTAGTAACGTTAAAATTCTACGTATCTAAATCATGCACACGTACATGTTTACATGTATACATATGCGTCTACATACGTACATGTCCTCCTATATTTCTACATACCTGCATATACTCATACGTACCTTCTTCGATACCAACCCCATATCTACATTCGTGCATGCATTACTACTTCTCTACATACATTCATATATATATACCTACGTATCTTCGCATACGCATAATACACATTTACATACATGCATACCTTTACTTGCATACCCACGCATCTAATTACATACATACATGATTTCATCTTCTCATATGTATTTACATACATACATACATAACTACATACACACATACCTACTCACATACATACATACATACATACATACATACTTACTTGCATCCACATATATATATATACGTTCGTACCTACACACGTATGTACCTTCATATTCAAATACATAATGCTCATGCTGATACATAACTACTTACGTACATACATACACCAATACCTACATATATACATACATGCATACATAACTCCATACTTACATACATTCATAAAATGAATCATAACTACACCCGTGCATACCTTAGCTCACACGTGCATGTACTTACGTAATTTTCCTGAATGCATTCATACATTTCATTCCTTGAATCCGTCTTGCGGATTCAAGCATTGCATTTATGCATTTCATTCCTTGAATCCGTCTCGCGGATTCAAGCATTGCATTAACATCTTTCGTTCTTTGAATCCATCTCGTGGATTCAAACATTGCATTTACGCTTTTCATCCCTCACAACACCTACTACTTAATTCTAACGGACACACCTGTAACAATTATCACGGGCTCACGAAAGTCATGCGTTTCTTGTGTACTGGCCAGGTACACAATCCACACACTAGTTTCGTGTCTTCGTGTAATTGTCACCTTATGTCCGAAGAATTAGGTTTCGGCACGTGTAACATTCCCAAAACTTCGTTACCATTCTTATCATATTTTTTTCACTTAAAATTTTCCTTTCATTGTTAGGTTTTACCATCACATGTACTTACATATATTAAACATATGTACTTGGGTCAATATGTCAAATTACATACCTTGGCGTCGGTGCTAGACTGCATCCACAAATCATTCTTTCCAAGCAACCATGCTTACCTTACACATAACATATAGTTAGTTATCTTCCAATACATACTTAAGCACATACTTACCTTTGCTTCTACCTTTAGATCTTGGTCGAGTCTCGGATTGTACGGGTTTCTTGACATAAGAGCACACGGTTCGAGTTCAAGCACCTATTCTCTTGTACTTGATTCTCTCAAACCAGGGCTCTGATACCAACTTGTTACACCCTAATACGTTTAACCTTAAAATGACGCAGCGTAAAATCGAGTCATAAAATTTCTTATTTTATAACTGATCTAACATACTTGAAAACCGATTTATACGACTTCTATACTATGTACATCGTTCATCCTTAGTTAAAATAACATTTATAACATATGAATACAACCCACGTGACAACTTTTCCGTACAATCCATGATCTTCAACTCGATCCTCATGCTCTTGTTCCTTATGAAGAATATAATGATCCGAATAGCCTGCGGTCACCATACATCACTAACACATTAGTAAATGATGACATCATACAAAATTAATGAAAATATAATAACAATCGTAGCATTCTATCTGTGAGTTCTACTCCATCAAGATGCTCTTCCAAGTTCGTTCTTTACACCAGGCCTCCAATCGCTGAGAGCCCCACGCTTACCATCCTGCACTTTCATTTCAGTCTCATAGATAACTCAGTTAATATCATCAATACTCGTACATATTAGAACATACATACCTTTATCCAAGTCTCACTCTTTCGGAAAACATTCGGTTAATTTAATACGCAAGCGTCTTATCTAACCCAACTCCTTAAAAGATAAAAATCCTACTTAATACATGCATACCTACATGCCCACGTACTTAATTCATTACCCCGCCAACTCGCTTTCATACCCCGATCTCATTTGCACATCACAAACACTTTTATAATATCTATCGGATATGTTTCGATTCTTAAAAATGAATTTCATACTCATCCGTAACTTACCAAGCCATTTGGTAGGGTTTAAGAACATTATAAAAACATAACCAGGCTTGGAATGATTCCACGGGGTCCGAATTCGAAGGAAAAACAAGGAAATCCACAAACTTAATATTTGCATCTGACCTCCACCGTAAGCTACGGTGGTCACCGTAGCTTACGGTGGTCATTAAATGGCTTACGGCAATCATGTACTGCCTTACGGCAGAAAACAGGTTCAGCACCCACCGTAACTTACGGTGGGCACCGTAAGCTACGGTGGTGCCCAGTTTGGCTCTCCAAATTGATGCTAAAACTCGCATAACTTATTCGTTTTGCATCCGTTTCACACGAAACCTATTCCTAAACATCCGTAAAATGATTCCTTATGTGTTAGACTAAAATTCCTTTCCCGGGACCCTGTTCATTACCCGTATTATTACCGTTAGCTTACTTATCCTTATTTATTCGACCCGTTTGGTCCCACAAACTACCTTCAATTATTTATATCAATACTTACCTTAATACTTTCAATTATTTCATATCGTACATAGCTTCCCTTCATTTACAAACAAGAAATCCTTATGTATACTAAGAAGCGAGTTGAAGGTCACTTACCTCATAGATTCCATGCTTCTTACTTGATATACCGCTTCCCTTGTCTTGCTAACTCCGAAGGTATAAATCCACATTTCCGAGGGCCTATCCTTCATTAACATTTACATACACATGAATGTTAATCCACAAGCCAATGGTAATTAATCGCATCAACAATCGGCTTTCATGTCATGTTGACTTCCGAGCATTCAATATCAACACACGTACTTGTGATCCTATCCACCTAACCTTTTCACATTTAGACTAATCGTTGCAACATGGTCCTAGCATTAATGCTTTCGATTAAGATTCTACATGTCACCCCTCACAACACATTCCTTCCATGTTTACCAACTAATGAATCACATAATATGTATCATTTACAACAACAAGGTTCATGGACCTCTAAGACGCCATCTTTTACCGATTACATGACTACTATAATTGAAACATGAAATTCACTCAAGACACCTTCCTTTTTGCATATTTACTAACACTAACACAACCAATTCATTATGCTAGGAATTTACACTCTTCACGGACACAATATCATCTATTACTACTAGTTAAGCATTTCATCGAACACTTGGTGTGCATACAACCTACTATGCATAGTTTACAACTAGTTTAGGCATAGTCATCTCCTTCTAAATTCCAATCATTAAAAGAGTGCTCAAAATCACATTCCATTCATAGAATTAACCCTAGACTAACATCACATAACCTATTTCAAGTTAGGAACAAGTACATCAAACAAGACTTGGACATGGGTAGAACCCCCATGTCGCCACTTCCATTCATAATTGTGGGTTTCCCTTTAAATCATCAAATTAATTGAATCTGTTCATAACACATGATCTAAATGATGATTCTAACACCTCTACATGCACAATTTCACACAATTTCATAGTTTGATCATAACCCAATTCATACAAACATCATCAAATCCAAAATTACAACTTACCATGTGTTTGTTAGGGCTAGATGATCATGTATTTGGGTCCATGCACAAGATTAAATCTTGAATTCCACTCTGATTCTGTGATTTAGGGTTTGAGAGGGCTTCCCCTCTTTTTCTTCTCCTCTGCTCGCACACACACCTACGCCCAGAATGGGCTTTTGTGTTTTTGATTTTTGTTTTATAATTTTACCTTTCCCTTTGCTCATTTTCAACCCCTCATGTTTGTCCTTTGTTCATACTTATCCCAACTTCATATCCTTAATTATTTTAAACAAAGCATTTAACTAGGTTTATTAACCTAGTTATTACATTTCCTTCTTGTAGATGTAGTAACATTCTAGCAACTAAATAGTTCGAGTTTTGGGGTGTTTCACCTTGTGTTAGCCACTAAAGCATAAACGGGTATAACTTTAGTCATTTAGTACTTCTAGCCACACACACACTTAACTACGGTAATTAACCTAGTTATTCATTTCGTGCTAAGTCATATAAGAACACATGGCAATTAATAACATTCGGTTTTTGGGATGTTACATAATCTTCAATTACTGCCGATATATGGGGTTTTGTATACATTACTTGTTTCCCGTCACCATTGGACAACGAGTTAGCCAATGGGTGATCTGACCATAGTCACAGAAACGAGTCGAGTGACAAATACCGATTTGGGGTAATTGGTTGATAGAAACATTATAATCTCCCTTAATACTGTGAATTATAAC
This sequence comes from Helianthus annuus, assembly GCF_002127325.2. NCBI lineage: Eukaryota > Viridiplantae > Streptophyta > Magnoliopsida > Asterales > Asteraceae > Helianthus > Helianthus annuus. The sequence continues at coordinate 95,620,162 of NC_035437.2, forward strand.
AACGTGTCTTTTTATTTAAAATGAATGATTCACTCAGTATTTCCCCGCTGACAAAATGTTTTACAACATGTTTCAGGTGACCTACTGTGAATCAAGTACAAGTGCTACGGAGCACTCCCAAAGCTTAAAGTAGTGGCTTGAATAAATAAATAAACATGTTTTGTAAAATAAAGGAATTATGAAATTCCTCTACTGTAAATTACGGGGTTTATCCCGAATTGTAAATAAATTATACTCGGGCATTTTCAAGTTTAAACGATCCTGTTAAGACTTCCGCTGTAAACATGAATACCACGGGTTTTTTGTCCCACGGCTCCTGGACCGGGTCAAACCAGACACGGGGGCCGTGACAGAAAAAGGTGGTATCAGAGCCACTGTTTAAGCCAATTAAGTATTTAAAAATACTTAATTTATCTGATTGCCATTCTGTGATTTTGTGAAACTTTAGTTTACAAAATTTTAACTTAGGTTTGTGTATGTCTTCGTGTGTGCTAACAGCATGAACGAACTATCAAAAGCCCTACAAAATATTTCAATCCATAGTACAGATATGGATATCACCAGTATTACCACCGGAGGACCAGGCAGAAACCCGCCATGGGAAGACAAATTGGATGAAAAATGGTCAGACCTTTACATGTTAGCCACTACTGCAGTGAATCTTGATCTTTAATTAAGATAAGTTGCCAAACCAAGACCAACCATGGTAAATAAATAAGTACAAGGGAATAAAATAAACGCAGGGCGTAATTGTTATAGTTAAAGTAGTAGTATGTTTTTAAATTTCGAGTTGTAATAAATCTATAAGGTTGTGTGTTTGCTATTTTAATAAAGTTTGGTTGTACAGTGTATCAAAGTATTTGTACTAAATAATAGTTCATGATTGATATACATACAGATGGAACACACTGTTAATGAACCAGTTAATGAAGTTAACCAATTGGAACACAATAACGAGGATCACTTCCTAAATCGACAAGATATAGAAAACATCGTTGCTCAGGGAATAGTTAATGCTATTCCAGCAATTGTAGCTGCAGTAAAATTCCCGTTGAGCCTTCGCAAGCTCACTCTAGTAAACGTACGCACGACGATACTGCTAGTAATAGTATCAATGGAGGCGGTAATAATAATAACGGAATTCAAGCCCCGATACATAAAAGGTTGAAAGCTGCAACACCTGGTTGCACCTATAAGGAATTTCTTGCCTGTAAACCAGCTGAAATTGCAGGCAATAAAGGGGCGACTGCGGCACTACATTGGTTGGAGAAAACTGAGGCGGTAATTAAAATAAGTAAATGTGCCGAGGAAGATAAAGTCATGTACGCTTCTCACCTTTTCAAGGAAGAAGCATTAGAATGGTGGAATACAGTATTACAAGCCAAAGGAAGTGACATGGCCTATGCCATGAGTTGGGAGGAATTTAAGCGTCTGATAGAAAGGAAGTTCTGCCCCTGAATACGAAAAAGAGCAGATGGCGAATAAGTTTCTGAGCCACCGAATGGTGGATGTAGATTGTCGAGGGTATACTTCAAAATTCTTTGAGTATGCCAGAATTGTTCCTACTCTGGCTCGCCAGAACCGGTACTTATCTCTCGCTATATTTGGGGTTTGATTAGTGAGATTCGTGACATTGTCAAAGCTGCGAAACCCCGCACGATTGACGATGTGGTGGAGTTAGCCAACACCTTAACTGACGGACTGGTACGCACTCGAGAAGAAAATAGAAAGAAAGATTTGGCTCAGAAAATTTCCCAGGGATTTCGTGTGGGTAGTAGTAGTAGTAGTAGTAGTAATTTCAAGAGAAGGGGAACATGGCAATTTTCTGTTCCGCCATTTTGAAGAAACTGTAAGAAGAAGCATTTTGGAAGGTGTAAGGAAACCTGCAACTTTTGCAAAGCTGTAGGACATCGTGAAGAGAGTTGCAGAAAGAAAACAACAGTCTGTTTCAACTACGGAGAAACCGGACATTTTAGACCAGGCTGCCCTAAACTGGTTAAACCAGCAGACAACAAGGCGAAACTTGCAGAAGGAAATACCAAGAAGAACGCAAGAGCCTTTCAGTTGACTACTCAGGAAGCCGAACTAATTCCTGATGTCATAGCTGGTACATTTTTAGTTCACAACGTTTATGCAAAAGTATTATTTGACTCTGGTGCAAACCAAAGTTTTATAAATACTTCGTTCTACCAAACTCTTAATTTACCTTTAACCAGCCTTAGGCAAATTTTTACAGTCGAAACTGCAGACGGGGATTCTGTTAAAATAAATAAGGTTTTGCGAGAAGGAAAAATAGAACTCTTAGGCCATAAATTTTCTGCAAACCTATTACCTATGAATCTAACCGGATTCGATGTTGTATTAGGAATGGATTGGTTAATAGCCAACCATGCTCGAATTCTCTGTGATAAAAATTCCATAGAAATCCATACACCCACAGGAGAATTAATAATGATTACCGGAGATAAGCCACAAAAGCCACTGAAATTTTTTTCAGTAATGAAGTTGGCCAGTTATTCAAGAAAACAAGGAATAACATATATGGTTTCGGTAGTTGTTAATACCAAAAGTAAGAAACTGGAGGACATTCCGATAGTATTAGAATACCCAGATGTCTTTCCAGATGACCTACCAGGATTACCACCCGATAGGGGGTAGAATTTAGAATTCATCTAATTCCAGGAACTGTACCGATAGCCAAGGCACCCTATCGGTTAGCACCTACTGAAATGTTAGAATTAAAGAAACAGTTAGATGAATTACTAAGTAAAGGGTTTATACGACCAAGTTCCTCTCCGTGGGGAGCTCCAGTATTGTTTGTAAAGAAGAAGGACGGATCAATGAGAATGTGTATCGACTATAGGGAATTAAATAAAGTTACAATTAAGAACCGATACCCATTACCTAGGATTGATGATCTTTTTGATCAACTTCAAGGAGCTAGATATTTCTCCAAAATAGATTTACGCTCCGGATATCATCAATTGAAGGTACAAGAAGAAGACATTCCTAAAACTGCTTTCAGAACTAGGTATGGACATTACGAGTTTACAGTCATGCCCTTCTGATTAACAAATGCTCCAGCAGCATTTATGGACATGATGAATAGAATCTGTAAACCGTATTTGGATAAATTTGTAATCGTTTTCATCAACGATATACTTATTTACTCCAAAAGTCAGGAGGAACATTGTGAACACCTGCATGCACTCTTAACTTTGTTAAGAAAAGAAAAGCTTTACGCCAAATTTTCGAAGTGCGAATTCTGGCTCCAAGAAGTGCAATTCTTAGGACACATGGTGAATCACGAAGGTATTCACGTAGATCCCTCCAAAATTGAAGCTATCACCAAATGGAAGGCCCCGCAATCAGCTACAGAAGTTAGAAGTTTTCTAGGATTAGCTGGATATTATAGACGCTTTATTAAAGATTTTTCTAAGATAGCAGTTCCATTAACTAAACTAACCTGTAAAGCCGTAAAATTTGAATGGGGACCTAGACAGGAAGAGGCCTTTAGGATTTTAAAGCAAAAGTTAACAAATGCCCCAATCTTAGCATTACCAGATGGAACAGAAGATTTTGAAGTCTACTGTGATGCTTCTATGCTAGGATTAGGATGTGTGTTAATGCAACGCAAAAAGGTAATTGCGTACGCCTCAAGGCAATTGAAAAAAGCACGAGGAAAACTACATGACTCATGATTTAGAATTAGGAGCGGTAATTTTTGCCCTTAAGATTTGGAGACATTATCTGTATGGAAGTAAGTTTATTGTCTATACGGACCACAAAAGTTTAAGGTACATATTTGGGCAAAAAGAACTGAACATGAGGCAAAGAAGATGGATGGAAATTCTAAGCGATTACGACTGTGATATTCAATATCACGAGGGAAAGGCAAATATAGTTGCAGATGCCTTAAGTCGTAAGTACCATGAAAAACAAAAGCGAGTTCGTGCTCTTAGATTAAATCTACAATTAGATTTAATGGAACAATTAAAGAATGTTCAAACCACAGCAATCAAGGATGATGCTGAAGAAATGAAAGGACGAATAAAAGAATTAGAATAAGGAAGTGATGGAATTTGGAGATTCCACAAGAAAAGGATTTGGGTACCTAAACAGGGAGATTTAAGGAATAAGATTTTAGAGGAAGCCCATAAATCTAGGTATACTATTCACCCTGGAAATAATAAAATGTACCAAGATTTAAGAAATAATTTCTGGTGGATAGGTATGAAAAAGGACATAGCTAGTTATATATCTAAGTGTCTTACTTGTTCACACGTTAAGGCAGAACACCAGAAACCTTCAGGGTTACTTCAACAGTTAGAAATGCCTATTTGGAAATGGGAACTGATAACTATGGATTTTTTTACTAAGTTACCCAAAACCCGAAAAGGTAATGATGCGATTTGGGTAATTGTGGATCGATTAACCAAGTCAGCTCATTTTCTACCAATTAAAGAAACCTTCACCATGGAAAGATTAGCAAAATTTTATGTAGATGAAGTAGTATCCCTACATGGAGTCCCACTCTCTATTGTATCGGATAGGGATAGTCGTTTCACCTCACACTTCTGGACAAGTTTCCAAGAAGCCATGGGTACTCGATTAAATTTAAGTACAGCTTATCATCCCCAAACAGACGGACAAAGTGAAAGAACCATTCAAACCTTGGAAGACATGCTTAGAGCATATGTAATAGATTTTGGTGGAAACTGGGATGATCATTTACCTTTAATTGAATTCTCCTATAACAATAGTTATCATGCAAGCATTGAAGCTGCCCCATTCGAAGCACTGTATGGACGCAAGTGTAGAACTCCAGTTTGTTGGGCAGAAATAGGAGAAAGTCAATTATCAGGACCTGAGATTGTGCAAGAAACCACCGACAAGATAACGCAAATCAAAGAAAGACTAAAGACAGCTCGAGATCGCCAGAAAAGTTATGCAGACAATCGCAGCAAGCCACTAGAATTTCAAGTCGGAGACAAGGTACTTTTGAAAGTTTCTCCTTGGAAAGGAGTAGTACGATTTGGGAAGAAAGGAAAACTGAGCCCAAGGTACATAGGACCATTTCAAGTAAGCCAACGAATAGGACCAGTTGGTTACCGTCTACAATTACCAGAAGAGTTAGCTAGAGTACATGATGTGTTTCATGTATCCAACCTCAAGAAATGTCTATCTGACGATTCCCTGGTAGTACCTCTCCAAGATGTGCAAGTAAATGAAAAGTTGAAATTCGTTGAAAAACCACTACAAATAGAGGACAGAAAGATCAAATTTCTTAAACACAAGCGACTGGTGCTGGTCAAGGTCAAATGGAATTCAAAGAGAGGACCTGAATATACTTGGGAGCTAGAATCAGAGATGAAGCACAAATATCCACACTTATTTCAATAAATCTCGAGGACGAGATTTTATTTAAGGTGGGGAGGATGTAAGGACCTTCAAAAATGTCCCTAATTTATCCATAAATGGAAACCTGGACCCTTAAAACCCTAACCAGCTTGAAAAATCAAGAAAACAAGAAAAATGGGTTTTAGACGGGCCGCGTAAGGAATAGCTTAACCTTACGCAGGCCGCCACAACTTAGTAATCAAACCAGATAGGTTTTAGGAGTTCAGACGGGCCGCGTGAAAGTTAAACTTGTCTTTACGCGGGCCGCGTCAACCTGAAATCTATCTGGATACACATTTGGGCCACGTATAACCCACCTGTCAAGCCTAGCCCATGACCCAGCAAACCTACGCCTAGACTAGGCGGCCACGCGGGACGCGTAAGGTTTGCCTATGGGTTACGCGGGCCGCGTAAAACCCATTTTCAGGCTATAAATAGCCGGTGCATGGGACTTTCATTCCGTGCTCAGAAATTCGATCAAAGAACGAAGTTAGGCTGTCAAAATTATAATTTTCATATAGTGAGGTGCTGCCACAATACCGGGTAATAACTCGACCGCTGCTACGATTAAATATCCGATTGATTGAAACTATCCAATGGATGTTTAAGTGCTGCCCGCACTAGGGTTATACTTTGTTATTCGTCGTGATTCCGACAAGATGTTTGGGTGTTGCCCAAATCCGGGCTATGCTCTGTCATTCGTTGTGAATCCGCTGGATATTTAAGTATCGCACTTTGTCATTCGTTGTGAGGGTTGTATCTCGTGAGTTATCGTAAATGTTGTATTAGTTACTAACCTGGTTCGTGTGCATTATTGTTTAAATTAGGTTATTCAGCTTACCAGTAAGCAAAACCCTGCCCGTATAAACTTGCAATGTGAGTCATTCTCTTTTTACTAAATTGCTTTCAAAATCATGTTTGGTTTTAAAGTTATAATTACAGGGATTAAGTTTATGTAATCTTCAATTACTGCCGGTATATGGGGTTTTGTATACATTACTTATTTCCCGTCACCATTGGACAACGAGTTAGCCAATGGGTGATCTGACCATAGTCACAGAAACGAGTCGAGTGACAAATACCGATTTGGGGTAATTGGTTGATAGAAACATTATAATCTCCCTTAATACTGTGAATTATAACAACGTGTCTTTTTATTTAAAATGAATGATTCACTCAGTATTTCCCCGCTGACAAAATGTTTTACAACATGTTTCAGGTGACCTACTGTGAATCAAGTACAAGTGCTACGGAGCACTCCCAAAGCTTAAAGTAGTGGCTTGAATAAATAAATAAACATGTTTTGTAAAACAAAGGGATTATGAAATTCCTCTACTGTAAATTACGGGGTTTATCCCGAATTGTAAATAAATAATACTCGGGCATTTTCAAGTTTAAACGATCCTGTTAAGACTTTCGCTGTAAACATGAATACCACGGGTTTTCTGTCCCACGGCTCCTGGACCGGGTCAAACCAGGCACGGGGGCCGTGACAATATATGAGAGAAATAAGGAAATACTTGAACAAATTGTGTGTTTGAATTTATGGTCATACTTACTATGAAACGGGTTTTGTATGATAAAATGAAAATGATGATAGAATAATGTTAGAATGATGTTTGATATCATCATGTGTTAAAAATGATTAAAGTTGTGTTAATTCAATGAATTTCGATTACATGAACATGATTGAATAAGTAATTAAACCGGTAGCATAAGAGTGATGCTTACTGGATATTGACAAAGTAATAAAACGAGTAGTTGATCTACATCGTGTAATTACTTTCGTCAATAGGTAGTTTGACTTTTTAAAAGTTAAAATGACCAATTATAGGATCAAATGATAATTTCGACATAAAGATCGTAGGATGGAATAGTCGTGAATGATAATAACTAGTCTAACCATCTTACAAATTACAATGATAGTTTGACGCTTGACGAGCTAGGTGAAAGCTTGGGAAGGAAGCGGGTCAAACGAATCAGGAATGAAGGAAAAGCATAATCTGGATGCTTGGTAAGTAAAGCTTACACTCTATTTATTTAATACCTATTGATTTTATAGGTTCTAAATAATATAAAGTCTTGTTTGAATTCTAATGCTCCGACACGACATGTGCGGTTCGGAACAAAAGACAATAAAGATAAACCATGTTCAACGGTTAAAAAGAGCTAATACGGTTATTTAGTCATGAAAGGACTAATAAATAACGAGTTTTGAATAATTACCTTATAAGATAAACTAATACAAATAATAAAGGTAAAACGGTAATGCGATCTGTCGTTGACGATTACTGTTAGTGTTGAAAGCCACTTTATGGCAAAAGTCATAAGGGGTAAAAAGCATTTAGAAATGGTTTATAAGTAAAATGAACATACGGTGTAAACCGGAGCGAGTCATGTAGATGAGATGATAGTAAATATCATCTTGCAAAGATAAACAGTCATTCAGACTAAACGGGTCAAAAGGTGAAAATATCACCCTTTGACGATATCGACTAATGACTTTGTCAAGTGTATGATTACAGGAATATATATCGAAAGGAAATTTGCATCGCTATTAATTAGCGTTTATTAGGCAAAGCATTAAATGGGTTAGTATGTTGATCCGAGCCAGGTATGTATGATAGGTTAACTACTCATTTAGAACGTAAGGTTCAATGAGAGTTAAGTGAAGTTGAAAATGAATATTCGGTTATCTTATAGGTAAACCGAATAATTTAAGTTATAATCATGGTGTTTTAGAAACCTAATGGTTTCTAAACAAGATCATGGTTAAAAGGACGGATTTTGGGGTCAAACAAGTATTAAAAGTCCTTTGTCGTAAAAGAAGGACTAAAATTGACTAAAACGCCCTTGTAAGATAAATCGAGCAAATGACCCTTAAAGGTTGTTTGGAAATGAGTTATATGATGAAATAAATACTTTGAATAAGTATAAAAAGCGAAGGATGTAAAATGTTGGTCAAATGACTCCATAAGAGTCTTTGCCGTAAAATAATGATTCGAAGGATAAAACTCGGAATATATAAATCACCACATTGAAAGTTGTGGAGGGAGATCATTTGATAAGAAATGTGGACATATGCATTTAGAAACGAATGAAAGCAATTCGTGCTTAAAATATGCTTAAATACCCTTAATGGGTCAAAATAAGCATATGAGCGAAAAGGGGTTTAAGAAGGTATATGAACCTGTAATTGGAACCTAATATGATAAACATCATTGAATTAAATAGGTTCATGAGAAATAGCGGTCAACAAACTTGTTTGTTTGATAAATGCACGAACGGGTCGAATAATTTAGAAAACCCCTACTGTCCAGGGAACACTCATACTGTACAGTGAATACTCCTACTGTACAGTGAATACTCCTACTATTCAGTAAAAACCCCTACTATTTAATGAACATTCCTACTGATGGGCGAACTCGTTTAGACATGTTTTAAGCGCTATATGACTAACTCATTTCATATTTTATGAAACTCATTTCATATTTTATGAAATGTAGGTACTATTTGAGTTACCGGAGGACGATCAAGCTAAATGAAGAACCGAACATATAAAGAACAACGCTTCCGCGAAATGATTCGTCGCCACGTTTTAAACGGCAAATGTTTTATAAAATGTGGAAATGTTTTATTTCTTAAAAAGTTTTTACGAACCTGTATTTTTAGTGTATGGTTAACCGTAAATACACTATTATAGTCGAAATTTATAAAATAATCGTATAATTTGACTAAGGGTCTTACACAAACAGTCCAGCAGGGTTGGTTTAAAGTTTTAATAGTAGTTTATAGATAAGGGATTCAAGTGGTTTCTTACTTCTCCCAAGGCGAACAGTACCACCCACTCGTGAAGTCTTACTAAGCTTGAACCAGGTTCTCACAGGATCTATACACTGAACGAGACATAGAGTTACCCAACCACCCTTCTAACCCCCTTCCAAGTAGTTAACGTGCTTTATATAGACCGTAAAGACATGAATGAGTGAATCAACAACACATTAAGAATGTCACCTTCAATATAGAAAACTAGTTATTAAAGTCATTAATACATATCCAAATAAAAAAGAGCCAAAGGTTGGAACTCAAAAATTAATACATAAAAGATTTGTCTTCACCAAGTGATGTAAGAGTTTAGCCAAGCATGGCCTTTGTTTGACAAGAACTCTTACGATTGATCTTGGATCCCGAGACTACTACACACTCTAAATGATGGAAGATGGATGATGGTGGTGAGTGTTGGTGTTGTAGTGGTGGTGGAGTGGTGGCAAGTCTGAAAGAAGTGGATTTTATGTGTGTTTGATATTAGTGTTTATGAATTCAAAGTGATGGGAATTTGGGAAAGATAAATATGATCTTTGATGATAGAATGTGTTGCTTTAGATATGTCCATGACCACTTTGTTATATGTTTATTCCCATATTAATTGTTTGATAGCTTTAAAAACAAAAACTTGCAAAATTGAGATCTTTTAATGCACATTTATTTACTCACTTTAATGCGTGTCATATTTGTGTTTCTTAAATAGGTTTCTGCCAAAAACATTCTGCAGTGGCTTTTTATTTACTTTTTCTAAATGTGGCCTAATAATAAATTTATGTATCAGGTATGTGGCGATCATTGACGCTCACACGTATAAAGAAGCATTTGGATGCTAAGACACTTGTTGAAAAACGTGCGCAAGGAAATGTGCCAGATACAGAGGAATGATGATGGGGGTCAGAAGAAAATTCGTCGTTTAGAGACTCATATCGTCGACTAACCAAGAAGAAGCGCAAAGAGCAAGGGCAAGCGCCCATATGAAGCATCGTGGGAAGAACAGCAGGTAATTTTCCCGGTGGTGCGCGGGGGGCCTCGTGCCACACGCCCCGTCGTCATCACCGACATCATTGGCCAATATGAGACGGAGTATGTCCTCATCGACCCCGAAAGCACAGCCGACATCATCTATGAACAATGTTTTGACCAGTTCGATCCTGAAGACAAGGCACGCCTAGAACTAATGGATTACCCGTTGTCCGGTTTTTGTAATGAAACGGTATTCCTTCTAGTCCAGTGACGTGTGAGGGTGTGAGTCTGATTTTTAGATATATTTTAACCCCTTTTTACTTGTGAATCAAGTTTTTAATTTATAAAACACGATATAATACTATCACTCTACACGCATTAGGGCAAGTGCACCCATTGCGGACATAGTATAGTGATGGCAAGATACTGAAGTCACCCATGGACACAAGAGCTTTTAATACCGGCTTATCGTTAACGTCTAATCTAACCAAACTTTGATAAAAGGTTTTGAAAGATTTAAAAAGATAAACTAGAAAATAAAAATAAAATAAGAAAAACAAATAGACAAGAAGGAATCACTTGGTTCTAACTCCTCTTTTATGTATTCTTTAATGATTTCCGTACTTTGGGCATTTTAAGAGATTATCTTTAAGTTATAGTAGTAAGCCCCCTTCCAGGTAGCGTTACGCTCAACCTATTGGTCTAAGTCAGCAGGGATACAGTCCCACAAGGTCGGATTATTGAAAGATAATTAAGTAATTTATTAATGCGAAAAGTGGTAGGCCCCCTTCCAGACAGCGTTACCCTCAACCCATTGGTCTGAGACAGCAAGGAAACAGTCCCGCAGGGTTAGTTTAAAGTTTTAATAGTAGTTTATAGATAAGGGATTCAAGCGGTTTCTTACTTCTCCCAAGGCGAACAGTACCACCCACTCGTGAAGTCTTACTAAGCTTGAACCAGGTTCTCACAAGATCTATACACTGAACGAGACATAGAATTACCCAACCACCCTTCTAACCCCCTTCCAAGTAGTTAACGTGCTTTATATAGACCGTAAAGACATGAATGAGTGAATCAACAACACATTAAGAATGGTTAAATAAATTCACCTTCAATATAGAACACTAGTTATTAAAGTCATTAATACATACCCAAATAAAAAAGATCCAAAGGTTGGAAATCAAAAATTAATACATAAAAGATTTGTCTTCACCAAGTGATGTGAGAGTTTAGCCAAACATGGCCTTTGTTTGACAAGAACTCTTACGATCGATCTTGGATCCCGAGACTACTACACATTCTAAATGATGGAAGATGGATGATGGTGGTGAGTGTTGGTGTTGTAGTGGTGGTGGAGTGGTGGCAAGTCTGAAAGAAGTGGATTTTATGTGTGTTTGATGTTAGTGTTTATGAATTCAAAGTGATGGGAATTTGGGAAAGATGAATATGATCTTTGATGATAGAGTGTGTTGCTTTAGGTATGTCCATGACCACTTTGTTATATGTTTATTCCCATATTAATCGTTTGATAGCTTTAACAACAAAAACTTGCAGAATTGAGATCTTTTAATGCACATTTTATATACTCACTTTAATGGGTGTCATATTTGTGTTTCTTAAATAGGTTTCTGCCATAAACATTCTACAGTGGCTTTTTATTTACTTTTTTTAAATGTGGCTTAATAATAAATATTTGTATCATGTATGTGGCGATCATTGACGCTCACACGTATAAAGAAGCATTTGGATGCTACGTGGTTTTAATATTAAGGAGGTTTTGCCGGCTCTATGCTCATGGAATGTGATTTATTGACTCCAATCGTATAAAAAGTCATTTAATCATATAAAGGTACTAATACCCATTGAAAACTATTTATGGGTAATCCCAATACAATACAAAATCAACCCATTTTGACCCAAAGTAAAAATGAACCTGCTCATACTACATCTCTCTTATTCAACCAATCTCATTTGATATCTTTTAGCATCAGTCATATATCTATCATTGATTAAAGAAACTAATATGATATGGAGCATAAATTGATCAGTCTGTTTTGATACATTGAGGTTTATTGACCTATAATATGTGTGATGAGATGATAATTTTACACTTCAATAGGAGTGTGAATTTTACAAAAATTAATTTTTATAATCCATGTTCATTCAGACGATTTTTGTATCAACTTCCAAAATTGTGATTTGGTCAATCGACAATCTGGTTGACACATCTATTGAGATATAAGGTAATTGATGTGAAAAAATGACAAAGAGAGCAAGGTTTTCTTTAGTAGTTATGAGGATATTATTTTGATTCATGAAATAGATATATATTTATTTCTTAATCATATGGTTATTAATGTTCCAGGTGTATGATGGTTTTGTTTATATGCAAAAGGGGAAAAACTGTTTAACAAAGAATAAGATTTATTAACTAAAGTTGCATGTTTGATGTAGCTAAGCCATTGTTTTTAGGAGGATTAGCTTGGTTTTTGAAGAAGATTATGGTATTAGATCATTGTTGTCTACTATAAGTTTCAATCTCAAGTTTCAATCTCTTTTGTGTGTATTTAGTTTTATTAACTTGTAGCATGTAGCTAAGGCTATTGTTTACATGTAGGATGTATTTGCTCCACTTTGTAGGTTAGTTTATTAGTTTGAGTTTATGCTAAACCTTTTCGCGATGTTGAATGTGGATGTTGATGACCATAACTAAACTACAAAGGTACCACATCATTGTTTTTATGATTTTTATTACTTTAGTTATTAAGTTGGGTTATTCTTTCCGTGAAACTAAATGTTGTGTCATTGACTGCTTGCTTGTAGATAGACTTGTATTAAGCCCCCAATTTGATAATACAATCAACAGGTTCTTACAGTATTCTCTTCTCACAAGTTATTAACATGTAATCTTTATATTTTCTTTTTTTTAACATGTAATCTTTGTATTTTCGTTTTTTTTTTAATTTCATCGGTTTATCGGTTTGTGCGGATCTAATCCATTCTCTTACTTAAATTCAACAAGGCCTTCAACGAAACACCATCTTTCCAACAGATTATAGCTTATGGCTAAAACAGGTTTGACCCACAATGGTTTTTTTTTTAATTTCTTATAAGTATTACACAATTTTTTTTACTTAATCATACACGAATATTCAGAATCTTTAAATAAATTAACTTAGGAAGTTGAATGCATTAAAAATATATTATTGGCTACTCTTAGCTGATTTGACCATTTGGATCAATTGATGCTTTCCATGGAAGGGTATATGTTCCAACTTTGCTCTTCTTGCGCATAATTTAAGCATTTGACTCAATAGTATATAATCAGCTAACCATTTATTAGAGATTTTACCAAAGATTAGTATAATTATAAAATGAGAAAATTATGGACCAGATACTTAGTAGAACTATAGATAATGTGATCATATTCCACTTTGACAAGTGAGATTTAGGGAAATTAATAAAAATAATTGAATTTTTACCTATGTCGGACTGTCGGTGTAAAACCTAATTGCTCGATCTTGAGGGATTAGCTCTGTGTAAAACCTAATCGGTATTGCTTATGTTCTACAAAGCTTATCATGCTTAAGATGAGAATTTACTTCAATTACATCATTAGTAATATTTTTAGTTGTAGCATCATTATTTTGCTTCATAATTTCTCTTACATAAACCAATAATCTTTCTCTTTCTATTTGTAGTAACAGCTAAAAACGATTGTATTTTGCAACAATAATTGTCATTAACATCTCAACAATCTTCATAAAATAAATTCAACAATTCATCAATAAATCTAGGTACTTTGTTTTTATTGGTCGTGTGTTGTGACAAAGTCAAAGGTCTATATTGGAGTGCACATTGTTTTGGTATTTAGAGGAGAAACAAGGTTTATGGAGTGTTGCATCACATGTATGGGCTTTATTTCTGACATCTTTACCTTTTATTATGCTGTTTTGGGTTGTGGTTTATCTCAAATAGGTCAAGCTAAAAATTGGTTCGCACAAAGGAGAGTTAGTCAAGCGGCTTGGAAATCGTCCATAGGATATATAACCCACTTAAATCGTTTTCTATTTCTGGATATAGAGTATTACAATAACAATATTGTTTTTATAATTATCATGAACCGATATCATCCTTCACAAAATATTGTTTGGTTGATGTAATTGATTTGAGTTTTGTTATTTATATTTTTTCTCAAAAAATTTGTTTAATTGATGTACTTGATTTGTGTTTAGTTATTTATATTTTTTTCTAATGTTGTTTACATGATGTGGGAAACGATATGTAAGTTCTTGTTGTATCCACACATTTGATTGCGAAATATCTCAAGTCGTCTTATAGCTTTGTACTTCAAGTCTGACGACGAGGATCCCCGCTTGCTCTCCTCGTCTGGGCTCATCGCCATAGATTGATGACTGGGCTCGAGCCCACTTGGGTCTTTCTCGGTATGTTTAGATTGGTTCGAGTGGGCCATGTCTTGATAAGCCCATTCTTGGGTCAGCCCATTAGGGTTATGGCCCAAGTGTTTTGTTATAAAAGGGAAAGCTACTCCTCCTAAGAAAAGGCTCGAGCCCACTTGGGTCCAACATCGCTCATGTGTCATAGACTTCGGTGGTAATTGGGACGCATACCTGCCTCTAGTCGAATTCTCGTATAATAACAGCTATCATTCCAGCATTCAAATGGTACCATTCGAGGCCTTATACGGGAGAAGATGTCGGCCGCCTATTGTATGGCACGAAATCGGTCACTCGCAATTAACCGGTCCCGAGCTATTGCAAGAAACAACTGACAAAATCCTCCAAATAAGAGACAATTTGCTGAAAGCACGGAGTCGTCAGAAAAGTTACGCCGATAGACGACGTAAGCCCCTTGAATTTGCCATTGGCGACCGCGTACTCCTAAAGGTGTCACCTTGGAAGGGTGTGGTCAGATTCGGGAAGAAAGGAAAGCTCGCGCCTCGATTTGTTGGACCCTTTAAGATTCTGGAAAGGATCGGGAAAGTGGCCTACAGACTCGAACTACTGGAGGAACTCAGCAACGTTCACCCGACTTTCCATGTGTCTAACCTCCGAAAATGCCTTGCTGAGCATGATATTCAAGTTCCTCTCGAGGAACTCCAAATAAAAGAAACACTACACTTCGTGGAGAAGCCTGTCAAAATCATGGACCGCCAAACCAAGCAGCTCAGATGCTCGCGCATTCCCATTGTGAAGGTTCGATGGGAAGGCAAACAAGGTGTAGAGTTCTTGGGAACTCGAAAGCGACTTGAAGGTGAAGTACCCACAGTTGTTTTTTACGGCCGAAGCTTAATTTCGGGACGAAATTCCCTAAACAAGGGGAGGCTGTAACACCCCGTGTTTCGAAAGTCAAAGTCAAGATTGAAGTCAAAGGAAGAAAAGATTGCTAATTGCGATCTGTCACTCCTTGCTCTAATCCTGTTTTGACTTCTTTGACTTATAATTAGCCTATTTTATTGTGTACGTTAGTTGTATTATATGGAGTATCTATTAATAATCGAAGTTTATTCGCTATTGATCGATGTTCATCGCATGTTTTATCGCTTATCGCAATCGTGCTCGCAACTCGAATTACGTGTTATGGTTATTGTTATACGTGTGTGTGCCTTTTATGTGTTACTTGTGCATGTTTATTTATGTTATGTTGTAGTAATCAATCGAAACGCAATCGAAACTCAATCGCAATCGAATCGTAAACGCTAAACGCAAGTGAAATAGGATGATTGTATGTTAGATATAGTAGGTGGGATTAAAAGTAATTTGAATAGGAAACTCTATCGCATCGCAGTGCTCGCAATCGCCATCGAAACTGCAAAAATTCGTCGCACCGAACACTCGAACCCAAGTGACAGATCGACCAGGCGACCAGCCGATCGATCGAGCTGCCGCTCGATCAACCTGCTGCTCGAACGGGCTGCCACCCGATGGACCAGCCCCTTTCCACTTTAAGTAACCCTATAAATACCCCATGTCACCATCAAACTTTCCACTTTTGCTCTCTGACGTCCGACCAGCGCTCCAACCTTGCTTTTTCTCCGATTTCTCGCAATTCCGGTAAGATCTCAACCTAAATCTTGTACATCTTTGATCTACACTTGATTCTACACCATTCTATCTTTCAAATCTTAACTTTTAACCGTGAAATCACTAGATTTGAGGTGTTCTAGGATGATGTCATCATGGTGTTCTTGAAGGACTTCATGTTTTCACCTCAATCCACTACGAACAACTTAAATCTAACCGATTTCCACATAAAAAAACAAAGATCTTCCATGAGATCTAAACATATTCACGGTGAAAGGGATTGAGAGAAGGTTTTCCAACTTTCTTTCAACTCTTTTACACTCAATGCACCAAAACCGATAGAGTCGGAGCTTGTACCGATTTCCTACTCATTCATGTGGTTGCGTTGGTCCAAGATCTAGATTCTATCTACGAGGTTTACCGGTTTCGGGTTAAACATGGAACACTGTCTCGAACAGTTAACTGATCAGATTTGGGTGGTTCCTGTCTGATCAGGAGTACCAAGTATTGACGAGGTTTCTGTTGGTTAACACTTTATCACATCATCTCGATAAAACGACAAACTATCAAACAACCAAGTGTAAGACGAACGGAACGACCAGGACGGAATGTCGTCCGATCGGACTATCGTCCGAACGGGACGTCGCCCGATCGACTTCCACCTTACTCCCACAATCAACTTTATTTTCAAACCTTTGAAGGATGAACATTGAACGAAGTACTGATCGATTGAATTAACACCCGATCGGACTACCACTCAACCATGTAATGTTCAGACTTCAACACTTAAACAATTTCTAACATGTTCAAATACAATGGTTTGCCACCGATCGAACTACAATCCGATCGAGTGACAACTGCTGTGAACTTGTTCTCACTAAGTGTTAACCTACCGGAATATCGCCCGATCGAACGACCGTACGATCGATCAACCTGAAGGATAGAAACACTTCTGTGTTTTCAAATGCTACAACAAAAACTTCAAAAGTCAAACCATCATACACAAACACTTCCTTCACAAGGGAAGAAACAATCCACTCGATAGGCCACCCGATCGGATGACCATCCGAGCGGACTGTCACTCGCACGATCAGCTGTCCGATCGGACTACCATCCAATCGAACTGTTGTTCGACCCGCTATCACTTGTTTCGTTTTACGCGTCGCTTAGTGTTATACTATCAATCTGTTCAGGCTATTTCCTCTCTAAGTGCTCCCTTCAATCCATCATTGTTGTGAGTATACTCGAACCCTTTTTGCTTTCGTACTTTTGGGTGTTACATACGTTACCTATATTCAAATCACATCGAACACACAACGCAACACTATTTAAACACTAACCGCTACTGCATATTATACGTGACTTAATGAATGCTTGTTTGTTATGTTTACACATGGAATGCTGTCTACCTGCCTTAACGACGATAGTACTATAGTTTGGACTCAGCGCCTGTTCACTCAGGGGTTGTTAAGGACAATTAGTTACATGGCTCACAGTGGTGAATGTGTATCGTGAACTGCCTTGGGCAGTCAACCCGCAGTCATTGGTATCGATAAGTTCATGTCGATAACTAACATGCCTCATTTTACACTGTGTACGTGCTGGTTATGCGTAATCGATTTCGAACTCTACTATATCTATTAAACTTGTATGCTCACCTTTACACTATGTGTATTGACTTTTACTTTAACATATGTGACACGTGCTTAGGATGCTTATTTGCTTTCTATGCTGTGAAATCGAGGCTAGGAAAGACCTTGGTCAACAATAAACAATTGTCTGTAATAAAAATCTGAGTTGTCGGAACAGAACAATTTGACCAGATCTTTTCTGTAATAATTGTATTATCTTATATGACATGGTATGGGACATGTTGCTTTAAATATTTGGTAAACATAGTTGTTATGGAAACTTCTGGACAATCTGTTTCGCTCAATGCCACGCCCCGATGATTCCGCCATCGGTTGGGGTGTGACACTTGAATGGTACAACACCATCATTACATGACATCTATTGAACATTGATCGACGTCCTCATGTCAGAGTCACAACCGACGGACGAGCTTAAGGACAACTTATTTTCAGTATTACCAACTACGCTTGACAGCACTGAACTGGGAAGCTAGCATGGTATAACACCAATGGGTTCTACATTGAAGACTTTTAGAAAGGATCTTTATTTTTGTATTGCCTCCTCCGGAAAGGACTAAGCCTCCTCCATAAGTTCTCATGTTCGAAGATCACTACAAAAAAAAGGGAGGAAGGGGGGAATGAGCATGGACTGCCTTACTAATTCCTCCCTTGAAGAAAGGAAAAGGCTGGGTTGTGTATTTGGCTCCTTCCTTGAAGGAAAAAGAATCCGTGAACGACAATCCTCCACTTGAAAGAAGGAAAAGTCTGGGCTGTGTATTTGGCTCCTTCCTTGAAAAAAAATCAGAGGACTACGTTATCAATTCTTCACCTGATGAAATGATGAGTCTGGGCTACATAGTTGGCTCCCCTCCTGAAGACGAAAAGAATCGTCAGACTACGTTATTAGTCCTTAAGGAAAATCCAGATGCTCTCTCCTTGAAGACAGAAGACTCATGGGACTACGATGTTAGTCCTTAAGAAAACCCTGGACGGTCCTTCCTTGAAAGAGGAAGAATCCTTGAGCTGCAGTATTAGTCCTTCTCTTGAAGAAGGAAAGAACCTGAGCAGGACAATACGCGAGATAAGTTCCCAACACTTATATTCTGTACTTTAGATGGAATTGAGCTCCTTCTGTCAGCTCCCATCCCCAAAGATTCTACAAGGAAAAAGAAAGAGAGGGAAACCTTAATAAGTGCATCTTCGCTTTAAGGGAAAGTGAAATCCTCCTACGGTCTGTCGTGCTCAAGAAACCCTTATCTGCCGGAACAAAACGATATTCTCTCCTAAAGGCTAAAGCATTCTGGAAGTCCCTTCCATCAACAAGAAAATCCCTTCTCTTATGGATAAGGTACCTCAGCAGTCGCTTCCAAGAACAGGAACGTATACTTTCCATGGAATTAAGTCCAGGAAAAGTTCCTTCCGAGATTATGAAGAATATCTCATTCCCTGGGATCAAGTGTTTTAGAAGTCCCCTTCATAAACAGGAACATACCCCTTCCTTGGGACTAGGTCTTGAAGAAACTCCTTCCAAGAATAGGAAGGAACATATCCCTCCCTCGGGATCTAGTCTTGAAGAAACTCCTTCCAAGAATAGGAAGGAACATATCCCTCCCTCGGGATTCAGCCTTGAAGAAACTCCTTCCAAGAATAGGAAGGTTTAATTGCTTAATTCAGTGAAGTTAAGGAGTTTAGAGATAAAGCGGAACAGACGAAAATGATAAATGAGGAGGAATGTGAAGTAAATAAGTTGGGGGTCCAATATGTCATTATTCGAAACTTAAATGTGGGAGGTGCCTGAAGTGGGAGTTTCACTATGGGGATTAATGTCCCCGGGGATTAAGTCTTGGAGGAGCCACTTCCGAAAAAATGAAGGTGTCCCATCCTATGTGATTAGGGGTCTCGTAAGTCTCTTCAACGAATAGGAACAAGTTTCTCCCAAGAAAAGGAGAGTATCCCCTCCCGTGGGATCAAGTATTGCAGAAGTCTATTCAACGAACAGAAGTGCACCCGGCTACGGGATCAAGTATTGTAAAGTTCCTTCTAAGGACGGTAAAGTATCCCCGTTTCTGGGATTTGATATATGAGAAAAATCCTCCTTGAGATTTCGCACCTGAACAACTTATTCGGAAAAAAAGAGGGGGAGAGCCCCCTTGACAAGGGACTTCGAATCTGAAGAATCCTTTCCTTGAAAAGAAAAGATCTTCGCCACAGGTCTGTGTTTCAGAAAGTATCTCTCCAAAGAAGAGGAGCCCCATCTCGGGGTCGCATACGTTTGAAGAAGTCTCTCCAGGAGGAGAGGGTTGCACATTCCATGGGCACCCATTTTTAGAGAATTACAACATCTCTCCAAGGGAGGAAAGAGCCCTTAACAAGGACTCACATAGGAAGGTTCCTTCTACATAACAAGTGTTTTTAAAGGGCTCATAAAACCTCTCCAAAAGGAGAAGACTCCACCCCTTCTCGAAGAACAAAAACCTGAACGGTTTGAGGACCTTGCTAACGGGTCAAACAGGATTATCTAGGCAAACATGCCGAACAATCTTACAATAAAATGAGCATGTACATAGGCATACAGACATGCCGCCTTAGTCAAAACAAGGCAAATCCCGACCGTGGGGCTAGGACTAAGTCGACTACGTCCAAAAAACGCCGAAGCAGGCATATGAAAATCCAAGTGGCCCAAGCGCCATTGGACAACAGGCCCAACCAAAGCTTTAACAACTTAGACGAGTTACGAAGCGGGCCTATACAAAGCTTTAACAACACAAACACGTTACAAAACAAACTATAGAAAGCTTTAACAACCCAAACACGTTACAAAGCAAACTATAGAAGCTTTAACAACCCAAACACGTTACAAAGCAAACTATAGAAAGCTTTAACAACCCAAACACGTTACAAAGCAAACTATAGAAAGCTTTAACAACCCAAACACGTTACAAAGCAAACTATAGAAAGCTTTAACAACCCAAACATGTTACAAAGCAAACTATAGAAAGCTTTAACAACCCAAACACGTTACGAGACAAACTATAGAAAGCTTTAACAACCCAAACACGTTACGAGGCAAACTATAGAAAGCTTTGACAACCCAAACACCTTACAAGGCAAACTTATAGGAAAGTTTTAACAACTCAAACAAGTTACGAAGCAAACTTATACAAAGTTTTAACAACTCAATCGAGTCACAAAACAGGTCTATACAAAGCTTTAACAACCTAGAAAGTTACAAAGCGACCCAAAGAAAGCCTTAACGGCTTAAACCGGGTACAAAGAAAATTCATGAGAAAGTTTTAACACTTCGAGCAAGACAAAACCCTTATTAGAGGAACACCATACAAAGAGTATGACTTGGTAACTAAGGCATCCCGGTCGATGCCCTTAGAGAAATTACTCTTGAACGAGTACCTTGATCGAAATGCATTTAAGAGATACATGCAAAGATGGTCCAAATAGCATAAACGCTCTCAAAAAGCATTTTCGAACGCGTACATTGGGTAAAGTGCCTTCAAGGAGGCATAGATTGAAGTACGGTACCGAGCTACCCTACTTGTGGTGTCGCCTTTCTGTTTTGAATGTTGAACGCTAGGTCACCCCAAGGACAACAAAGTAGATTGGTTTGGCATGACGTGCCTTAGACTATATTCACCCGACGGATAGTGGGAACGGTTGAAGGGCGGATAGCGACCCGCCTAGATTTTCAGGGACTGGAATAAGTCCTGCGCCCATTCATGAGTGAATAGACTTGGACTAGGGATGACTTGACGACGAGGATCCCCGCTTGGGCTCCTCGTCTCGGCTCATCGCCCTAGATTGATGACTGGGCTCGAGCCCACTTGGGTCTTTCTCGGTATGTTTAGATTGGTTCGAGTGGGCCATGTCTTGATAAGCCCATTCTTGGGTCAGCCCATTAGGGTTATGACCCAAGTGTTTTGTTATAAAAGGGAGAGCTACTCCTCCTAAGAAAAGGCAGATTACATCTCCCCAGTAAAAGGTTACTTTCTCCTCCATCTCCTTGACAACTCCTGCCCTTCTACTTTCTCTCTCTAAATTATACTTGCACTTATAACTATATACAAGATACTGACTTGAGCGTCGGAGTGCCCTCGGGGTGAACCCCCTCGGGCCCTCTAACTAGATTTTCATGTGGCTGCAGTTCAAGACCCGACATCCCGCGAGAGGAACCGTCACCATGACGACGAGAGGATGAACCTGAACCGAATCCTACCGAATCTAAGGTTAGTAACGCCGACCCACTTCAACCAGGGATTTGGGGATTCGACAAAGTCATTGCATATGACCAACGAATGGGATTGGAGCTTTTTTTATGACTGAAATTTTGCGATTGTACAATCGTGATGATATGTTTTGAAAAAACAACAAACTATGATGTGAATTGTCTATTCTGTTAAATTATTTTTAATAAACATCATTGCTATGACTCTTACGGAAAATAACTTATTTTTCAATAAATAACCTATTTTCCAATTGGAATATTTACCTCTCACATAAATAAATATTTTTATACCTTATACAAGAATTTTAAAATGTTTGATTTAAACATGATACTGTATATCTATAAAACATTAAATATATAAGGGAACGATTTACTATATTTGACGACTTGCTTCATCTATAAATATACTTATTTTCCCCCATATCGTACATTTTAAATAAATCTTTACATTCGTTGTTCACATCATTTAAATAGTCTTACCCATGTAATTCATGGATGCTAACCTTTAATTAATATACATTATTTGTCACGCGTTAATGCATTATTCATTTTTAATAATATATATACAATTTTGTTCAATAAAATTTAAATATCCGAATCAATGAATATTCACTTTTTTAAAATATATATACAATTGTTTTTAATAAGATTAAAATATCCAAACCTATAAGTATAACCTAGTTATCTTATAATAACATTTAATATGAAGTAGACATGTATATGGTAGAAATAGAAGAAATGTATGCACTAAAAAGTTGTTTTTGTTTGATTTTGATTTAATTGTTAACGTTCGGATTTGATTTTATATGTTAGACAGGCGGGGAAAAACCTTTTATGGGTTATGTAGATGCAAACGAATTTAGCCTTCAACTTTTGATTAAATCAAAAGATGATTACGCAAGGCTCATACCAACCCAAACTGTATACAACTCAAACCGGACATCCTGTCTTGCAAAATATCATCATCATACTCAGTAAATCCTACCAGTAGCAAAGCTAAAGTAGGGTCTGAGAAGGGTAAGATGTAGACAGCCTTACCTCTACCCCGTATGAACAGAGGCTGCTTCCAGTGAGACCCCCGGCTCGATAGTAGTTTTGCAGCAAGCCTTGGACATAAGGCATATAACACTCAGCAATTGAGACAACTGCCAATTAGTTCATGTACCCCTTGTCTTTCGGCTATCAACGCCACCACATGATGCATAATTAACCATCCCCCCCCCCTCCTTTAATGTTATTTTCACGAAATTCGTAAAGTAACCTTAAAATTAGTGCACTTTCACTTTGACTCCCGAGCGCCCACACATATATACATTATATGCGCATACAACAAGCGGGGCGTTAAACATATACTTGTTATTCCTTATAATTATGGGGAAAAAACAAACTATTTCAGAAACATATCGGACAGAACACATCCATGAAATTAACAAAATGCACGGTTTTAGTCCCTCAACTTTTAACAACGTTTTATTTTGGTAGTCAAGATATGCTTCCACAAAAACTACTAATCATGGCATGGGTACCTCAAGCACTATTTTCCGTAGTGAACAACTTAAATCATGCCTTAGAACAAAACATGTAACACTAGAAAATCGCTGAATCGACAAAAAACATCTAAACCAAGACCAAGTTAAGATTATTTGAAAAAAAAAACGCCATGAACAACCGTCTCTAACTCACTTGACGAAACCAGCTTTATGCAAGAACCAAGCAACTATAGAAAACTCAAGCTCATTCCCAAGAAGACTTGGGTGCTTTAGCGATATCATCCTTGATCCATTTTTGAACTCGTTTAACAAACAAGTACTGCAAAAAAATGCCGAAGATGTGCGATGATCACACGAGATGAATCAAAACAAGTTGAAAATAAGTGTTTTGTCTCTAACCGGTAAAATCATTAAAAAAATACTGCTATAAAAGGGTCAAACGGGCTGAACATGTAAACGGGTCAAATGGCACATAGAAACTCGTAAAATATATGATTTAAATTATTAAATTATAATTGACATATTATAATTTTTGAAAGATTTCATATATCCTCTTCTAAACTTGGAATAATATCATATCAACCCAAATTAATCATACTATCATATATACCCATTTTTAAAGTTTACAACATTTATACCCTTTGTTAAAGCATGCATTAGGACATAAGAGTTAGGAGTGTAAGGAAATAGAGTAGGGTATATAACTGTCATATTATAAATTATAGAATTAAATGCCATTTTAGTCCCTGTGGTTTGGACCATTTTGGCAGTTTAGTCCAAAGGTTTCATTTTTCGCATATGGGTCCAAAAAAGTTTCACCGTTGCCATTTTAATCCACTGGGTTAACTTCATCCATTATTTTTGTTAACGAGAAAGGCAATTCGGCCATTTTATATGGCCGAATTGCCCTTCTAGTTCACAGAATTACATATATAATGACCGAATTGCCCTTCTCGTTAACAGAAAAAATGGATGAAGTTAACCCAATGGACTAAAATGGCAACGATGAAACCTTTTTGGACCCACAAGCGAAAAATGAAACCTTTGGACTAAACTGACAAAATGGCCCAAACCACAGGGACTAAAATGGCATTTAACTCTAAATTATATTTAATGAAATGGGTAAACATAAAACTTGATATTTTGATCGGGTATATCTGATGTTAATTTCTCAGGTTGGGTAAACATGATATTATGCAAGTTTTCAAGGGTATATATGAAATTGCCCAATAACTTTTGTTATCATATCTGATACTCTAATTATTAATAAAACATTTAAAATTCTGTGGAGAAAAAGTTGTTTCGGGCCAATCCGACATGAAAAATCACTCGTTTTCACCCAAACCATTTGTGACGTGTTACATGACCTATCTATGTGTCACATCTATATAAATGTCAGAAAAAAATGAAGCAAGTTTGATAGCTTACTTGGAATGCTAAGATGGCAGGAATAAACACTTTCCCTCTTTCATTTGCATTTGGACCATCAATCAATTTCTGGTCAACCAGAATGCTTTGACTTTGATTTGTAGCAACTTTTGTGATGGTTTCCACTATGTTGGGAATCCAAGCAGTTCCATTTGGAAGAATCTAGTGCAACACAATATAAAAATATATAAAAAAAAAAGATACAATTTTGTATATAAGCATGGTGAATGGTGATCGAGTAATACTAACCTTTTCGTCACTGTCGTTTTTACTACACCTGCTGCTGTTCTCAACCAAGACGGCGGGAACTGCATGACCCTACATAAAGCAGATGCACAAAAAATCATGCTTTTTGTCTTGTATGTGCATCTTAATGAGAAAATTCGACTTGCTATAGTCAACGATATTCGCACAAAACTAAACACGCCGGAGAAAAAAATTGATCCAAGGGTTGAAACATAGGATCAAGCCTATCACTTTTGGATTGAAAAGTCGCGAACACCAAATTTTTTTAATCCTTGTTTACACAATAACCTCATGTCATATCCACGATAATGGAAAGGAGACAATTCAAACCGGTCAACTCAGTCAAACGGATCAAGAGTCGACAAAACTGTTCACAAATGCTTGAAACCTGAGAAATTGTTTTTATTTTTTTTAACAAAACAGATTTTATAATCTTATGTCATGTCTTAAATTTTATAAAATTCTTAATCAAAATAATTAAATTACCGACCGTACATCTTTCTGAATTCAACAGAAATACACACAGACACAAAAATGATAAATTTGACAGAATTCAGTAAGTATTAGTACCGGAATTTCACGTTTATTGAACCGAGCTCCAGATTCTACAACTTTAAGGAGAGCCTCTGACCTTCGTGCGAAAAAGTCATCATAACTAAGAAAATCTGGTGGTGTGAGCTGAGCATGTGTTAGCACCAAAATTCCTTTACGCCATATTTCTTTACCGAAACTTTCTGTTATTGCCTTGACAATTTGTCGGTCCAAGTTATCAACTCTATAGGAATCCAGGCGGTCAACATATAACAAAACATCTATTGTTTTGTTCAAAAGAAACCTGCTTAGACAACCACAAAATCACGAATTGTTAAAATAGCCCGTTGACATAAAAAAAGCTTACGATAACAAATATAAGAAAAATAAAGAAAGCCTTATATAAATGGGTTATGTTTATCTCAAACGGGTCAAACTTCAAGTTAATAGGGTAAACGCTAATCAGGTTCAACGGTTGAAAGTCCCCAAAATCCTAATATTAAAACATAGAGTTAAATGCCATTTTAGTCCCTGTGGTTTAGGCCATTTTGCCAGTTTAGTCCAAAGGTTACTCCAAATAATTTCAAGCGTTGCCATTTTAGTCCACTGGGTTAACTCTATCCCTTTATTCTGTTAACTATAAGGGCATTTCGGTCATTTTATATGTAATTCTGTTAACTAGATGCGCAATTCGACCATATAAAATGATAGAATTACCCTTCTAGCTAACAGAAAAAATGGACGGAGTTAACCCAATGGACTAAAATGGCAACGCTTGAAACTACTTGGACTAAAATAACAACGTTTCAAACCTTCGGACTAAACTGGCAAAATGGCCCAAACCACAGGGACTAAAATGGCATTCAACTCTAAAACATACAAATGCCTTGTTTTAGTAATCAATAATTAACATTATCACATTAATTATTTGTAAATTATTGGAAGAAAAAAGTATTTGTGGGTCAACCCGACACGTCCTGTCTGTTCCAACTGAATCGCTGATTCTTGTTTTGACCAGTTACTAAACATATACCGACAGGCTAACATGCATAGCTAATAACACGATACGCTACACTTATCTTACGTATACAAGTACAAAAAACTCATTAACAGACCTTTTGATGAGGTCCAGGGCCTGATCATTGACATATCCACCTTCAACAATACCGGGTGTGTCAATGATGTTCAATGTGAACCCTGACCGCTCACGGGAAACCATCACGGGTCGTGGAATATCTGACTGCATAATACGATGAATAAATTACAAAACTGAAACTCACTTGAATATCAACTATGATGTTGTAATAAGTACCTGAAATGCACTGACTGAAACTGCTCGTTCCCCTAAAATGGAGTTCACAGTCGATGATTTCCCGACACCACCTTTTCCCATTACAAGAATTGTCAAACTGTTCCTCTCCTGTGATATTGCAACAGTTGTACTTCAAACTGACTAGATTTCTTGAAAAGTATCAAAAAGCATTACAAGTTTGGAAAAACAAAAAGAACTGTCGTCGACAGAAACCGTAGAACTGGTTTAAATTATGACTTTAATAACGATCAAGTAGGAATTGATTTTGACCTTCTCCTTTAGTGTTCCAAGTAATTCCAGTAACTTGCTCTGTGTGGCAAGAGGAAACTGCTGAATCCCACTCCATTCACGGGCCATTGAACCTGAAAGAAGACGAACACAATCAACCAATAATTTAACCGAATTTGTACTCACCAAATAACAGCAAATTAAACAAGCACTTAACCCAGCTTTTACTCATAAAAACACAACTATAACTTCAAATATAATCAAATTTCTCACCAAATAATATGTTAAACAAATAACTAACTAACTACATGCAAGTTCCATCAAGAAGAGCAACTCAACCAAGTTTTTCCTCAAGGATATAGAACTAAAATTCAAAATATAAATCAAATTTCTCACGAAATAGCTTGTTAAACAAGTAATCACACGCAAATTTCCTCAAACAGAAGAAAGGTCATGAAGCAGAAATTCGAGATGAGCTCAATGGGAGAGATGAAGTTCTTCCTAGGCCTGCAAGTTGATCAACTGTCCAAACCAAGTATGTTCACGATGTGTTGGAGAAATTCAGCATGACGGGAACCTCTGCAGTGTCTGCACCATTGGCGCTCAACCACGGCATTCATCCAGATCCTACGGGGGATAAGGTCGACGAAACCTTGTACCGGTCAATGATTGGCTCGCTCATCCAACCCAATATTTTACTCATGGAAACAAAACTAAATTTCAAGAGTATAATCAAATATCTCACAAATTGACTTGAAATGAGCGGAGTAGATAGGATTTGCCAGAGTTGCACCTCTTCGAGGACATGGTCCAAGATAGGAGTTCGTGGAGCCATAGGATTAGGGTTAAGGACGTTTAGGGGACGAGACGTATGTAGCCTAGCTTTGTCACTCCATTTGTTATTTGGTACCTTTCTATCTCTATAGCGTTAGGTTGTTTGTAATCATTAGCTTTGCTATTTGTGGGATATACCGGGTACGGGTTGTTATTGTAATCAAATATCTCACAAATAAGTCATTAAACTATAATTCATCAAACAAATTCCTAAGTCAAACATAAGTCATTAAACTATAATTCAATCCATTTTTTTACTCATGAAAACAGAACAAAAATTCAAAATATAATCAAACTTCTCACCAAATAACATGTTAAACCAATGTTGGAGAACTCGCTAGTCGCTAGTCGGCCGGTGAGGTGGGGACTAGCGACTACTCGGGATTACTCGCGATTACTCGGGATTAATCGGATCAGAACTTTATATGTAAATTTTATTATTTTTATAAATATGTATATATACTCACACATCCATATCAATATAGTACTTAAAAATGTAAAAGTAGTTCAAAATACAAACTAAACTTACATATAAGTCATAACATAACAAGTCTCAGTATTAAAATTCAAACATTAACAAATAGCTCAAATGTAATCGCCATCCCCATAGTGTTCAATGATTTCGACACCATCCGACTCGTATTCAATCTCCTCGTCTACTTCATCCTCTTTCTCCGACTCAAATTCTTCGTCATATTAGGGTAAGGGATAAGGAAAATGGGCTAAAGTTGTAATCTTGGGCCTGTTTTGTAAGGATTTCAAATGGGCCGACTAGGGCGACTAGGGCCGACTAGGGCGGCTTTGACCGACTAGCGATTTTTTGACTGATTAGTGAAAAATTACTCAGTAGGAGGCCGACTAGCGACTAGTCGGCGATTAATCGCCGAGTAATCGCGATTTTTGCAACACTGTGTTAAACAAGTAACTAGTTGCAAAATTCATCAAACAAATTCCTACACACAAGTACCCTTCATAAACAAGATCACAATTTAACCACAAATGTCAAATGGGTTACTTTTTAACTTCGAATTTTATACAGAACTCAACTTGTATCATCATATTTAAGGAAAGAAGAGAGTAAATGCACACAATTTTCAACCCCATGAACCCAAAATTGAAAGAACAAGAACATGGGTTTTGAATCTTACCTTATCTTTTACGAAAATTTGATATTTGGGGCTTCAAATTGTAAAGAAAACCCCTAAATTTTCTTCAACGGACAGTGTAGATTGGAAGAGAAAAGGGTTAAGAATCTATGTCGATATGAGTTTATCAACACCAGGGTTTTTGGGGTTTGAAGAATTTGCAGTAAAGGTCCCTT
This sequence comes from Helianthus annuus, assembly GCF_002127325.2. NCBI lineage: Eukaryota > Viridiplantae > Streptophyta > Magnoliopsida > Asterales > Asteraceae > Helianthus > Helianthus annuus. The sequence continues at coordinate 95,649,652 of NC_035437.2, forward strand.
TAGTATCTATTAAATGATATGTTTGGTATGTATATTTTACAAAAGAGACAACTTTAGTCCTTCTACTCTTAAACTAAGGAGTTTGGTTTTTTTGTGAAGTTATAGAGTTAATTACACAAATGGGTCCTGTGGTTTATACTAGACCTGGCAAACGGGTCGGGTTGGGTCGGGTCGGGTCATGGATCATACCTTGAGTGGAATTTATGAATTATCATATTGGATTCGTGAAGAACAGTGAAAAAGGTCAACTGAAGAAGATAGAAATTGTTGTAGTGATGAATTCCATGGAGATTGGAAGTTGATGTCAGGCAGAGATGGCGGCGACGGTCGTAGATGAAGATCTGAAGATGATGTTCTTCGTTGATGAAGTTCTTCAAGGAATGGGTGTTGACTGATGAAGTGATGAGTGACCCGTGGTTTCTTGTGTTCTAAAACCCTAACCCGTATGACCCGTTGTTCTAATTTATTCAACCCTAAAAGACCCGTAAATATGACTTTTATGTTTTTAAAAGACCCGCTTTGACCCCCTTGTTTAAATTTCTTTACCCAAAACAACCCATTGTCTAAATTTTTAAACCCAAACTGGCCCATATGATAGTAATTGGGTCAGAATTGCCCCCTCTAGTTTATACATAATTTCGTCTTTGGGTACTAACTTTTTTTTAACAGGTTTAGGTTCTATGGTTTCAATTTTGTAACACATTTGGGTATTAACTTCAAAATTAGTTAATTAATGACTAAAATGCCCTTGCATTTTTTTAAGTTTATCAATGTAACACATTTGGGTATCAACACCTAATTTTATTTAAGTTTAAATCAATTTTACAAAATCTATTTATTTTGATTATTTTATGACATCTCTTAATTAACACAAACTCTATTTATTTATTTTTTTCATATTTTTATTAAATTTCTTATTCAACATAAAATCTACTTGTTACACCAATATTTTTTTAAATAAAATCTACTAGCTATATAGTTTTATGTAAATTAAATTTTCGTTTTCAATTTTGGATTGAAATGATTGATAATAATAAATATCTTTCATGTAAAAAAATTTAAGCCTTTTTTTAACTCGTTTTTTTTTTTTTTTGTTCATTTACATTTCACTATTTTAAAAAGATATTTAATTACATAAAACTATATAGCTAGGTATTTTAGATAAAACTATATAGCTAGGTATTTTAGATAAAACTAAAAAAATTTAAGCCTTTTTTTAATTCGTTTTTTTTTTTTTTGTAAAATAGATATTTAATTTACATAAAACTATATAGCTAGTAGATTTTACTGGTGCAATTAGTAGATTTTATGTAAATTAAATATCTTTCTAAAATAGTAAAATGTAAATGAACAAAAAACGAGTTAAAAATGGCTTAATTTTTTTACATGAAAGATGTTTATTATTATTATTATTATTATTATTATTATTATTATTATCAATCATATATATCCAAAATTCAAAAACGAGTAAGGTTTACATTATTTAAAACTAGTAAGAAATTTAATTTACATAAAACTATATAGCTAGTAGATTTTATTTAAAAAAAATTATTTAAAAAAATACTGGTGTAACAAATAGATTTTATGTTAAATAAGAAATTTAATAAAAATATGAAAATAAAAAAAATAAATAGACTTTATGTTATCTAAGAGATATAATAAAAAGATGAAAATAAAAAAAAATAAATAGATTTTGTAAAATTGATTTAAACTTAAAAAATTTAGGTGTTAGTACCCAAATTTGTTATATTGATAAACTTAAAAAATGAAAGGGTATTTTAGTCATTAATTAACTAATTTTGGTGTTAGTACCCAAAGGTGTTACAAAATTGAAACCATAGAACCTAAATCTGTTAAAATAAAAAGTTAGTACCCAAAGGCGAAATTAGGTATAAACCACAGGACCCATTTGTGTAATTAACTCGAAGTTATATGAAAAATTGTCTGTAGATACAAACCCGAATTTGGCTGGACTTGGGATCAGTGGCGTACCTATTACTAAAGGAAGCGGGGCAACCACCCTCCTGAAAAAATTGGTGTTAAACTCTTGATTGTCTCTTTAAAAGTTTGGCTAAATCCCTCAATTGCAACCCCCCTCCCCCCTCAACTTCCAATGTTCTCCAACCATTGCTGAAAGATTGGAATGGATCCAATCTTCAAAACAGATCATCATTAACCTTGCTACAGAAATAGAATTCTCCTTCCGATTCCGGCGTAATAATAAGTATTTGTTTATTGTCATAAAAACAAATATGAAAGAGAGAGAGAGAGAGAGAGAGAGAGAGAGTTGAAAGAGAATTCATCCCCTTAGGCCACCGGATATCGTGTGAAATTTGAAGGGAATCCGCGGTATAATAATTTTGAACCCTTTTTTTGAACCTGGTTCATGTATGTATATATTTATTATTACAAAATAATCAAAACACTTTTGACAAATATGTATACATATATATTTGTTAGTTAAATAAACTTTAACTATTAAATATATATATATATATATATATATACATTTTTAAGCAACGGAAGCATAGGTAATAATATATAAATAATATGAACACTTTTATACCAAGGAGTATCCGCAATGGAACAAGATCACCGACATGCAAACACGAAATAAAATAGAAACCATAGGGGGTTTAGATATACCTTTGGTTAGTAAATAACCAGTTGAGACACCGAGGTTCAACGAACAGGTGCTAGTGATACAAATTAACGAATCGCGGGTATAGACCCGAGTAGCGGCAGCGGTGGCCAGCCGCGGCGGGGCCGGTGGCGGCTTCGGTTGTTGCGGGTGCCTTTTTTGAGTTTTGAAAGTTCTTCTAACCCCTTTAATGCAAGACCAAACTCTCATTTAAATAGTACATGGAGGTCTATGCATGTTTACCAAGTGGCGGACAGGCACATGCATATGCGACAAGTGGCCAGGGTTCTTTGCATGCGCGATAAGTGGCGATGCAAGAGTGCATGCGCAACAAGTGGCGTAGCATGGGTGCATGCACGACAAGTGGCGAGATGAGTGTACTTATCTAACCCGGTCCATGTACCTGCTCCTGATCATAAATTTAATTATGACCCGTTTCGCATATCGTTCGTAATTACCAGTTAAACAGGTTAAGTGGATTTTAGTTCATTGCCCACGGTGTAACTCTTACGCATCAAGGCTCGGTCGGTAGCGTTGACTTATCGAACCGGACATAAATATCCAACAGCTCCCACTTGGACGATTTCCGATAAGATCTCAATGCAGACAGCCAGCGGTGCTCTAGCTACACATAGCTGCCCCCAACAGGTCATGCCACTTTAAAGTCACCAACTAGGTATCTTCCCCTCAGCAACGTCTTGCTACTTGAAGACAGTAGACTTATAGCAATCGTTGTCATCTATCCTTTCTATAAAGACATCAATTGAACAATGAGACATGGATCAGATTCAATCTCACATGGCGTTCAATCATTATCGTTCTCGTTCAAGAATTAAAGTGGTCCAATCAAACACACAGTAAGTTTGGGTAAGGCCTTACACTTCACCAGTTTGAATCAACGAGGGTGCCCCGATGTCTAGTTATTACATATAATGTTAGAGTACAGAATCCCATCTTGACTACATACAACTCCCACTGAACTTCAGATCTACTCCCAACTAATGCCTTTATGACTGGCAGTTACACGACAACGGTTGACACTGATCAAAGAATAGTCTTTAGTAAATGAAAGTTCTAGTATGTATCTCAGGTCAGAGGATACTAAATGAGTATGCGTAAATCAAGACATCTTATGACTAAGATCCATGAAAATGATTTGATGCGAATTACATCCAGCGTCATTCACAATGAGGACTGTGAATTTGGAAGTCAACTCCTTGAGTCCAAAAATCAGAAAAGTCTTAATTCAGAGTCGTTCCAACGAGTCTGACCGACTATGGATAATTTAGAATACAAGATTCATGGATTAAACGTATCAAATTTGAACATAGTTGTAGTATTTAAGAATTGCATTTAACTAGTAAATCAAGAGTGAATGCAAGAGTACAACTGTTTGATGTTCGTACATCCAAATACTAAATCAGAACATATCACTAGTTATCTAAGCCCAATAGCGTCCATGTGACGGTCATGTTTTTTTTTTGAGTCATTGGCTTAGTAAACAGGTCAGCTAGGTTTTGATCTATGTCAATTTTGCTTATAACGATGTCTCCACGTTCCACAATCTCACATATGTAGTGAAACTTTCTCAAAATGTGCTTGGCTTTGTGATGTGATTTAGGCTCCTTGGCTTGAGCAATAGCACCTGTGTTATCACAAAATATCTGGAGGGGCTTCATGATACTTAGAACCACATCGAGACCGGTTATGAACTTCTTCATCCAAGCAGCTTCCTTTGTGGCATCCGATGCGGCAATGTACTCAGATTTTGTGGTGGAATCAACCACAACACTCTGCTTGGAGCTTTTCCATGATACAGCTCCTCCGTTGAGAGTGAACACAAAACCCATTTGTGAGTGAGAGGTATCTCGATCAGTTTGAAAACTAGCATCAGTGTAACATTTTATTGTGAGCTCCTTATTGACTCCTCCAAATATTAAGAACATATCTTTTGCCTTCTCAAGTACTTAAGGATGTTCTTAACTGCAGTCCAGTAGGCAATCCCAGGGCTTTGCTGATAACGGCTAGTCATGCTCAAAGCATACGAGACGTTCGGTCGAGTACATACCATAGCATACATGATAGAACCAATCGCGGAAGCATATAGAACTGCTTCCATTTGCTTTATCTCATAGTCCTCAGATGGAGCTTGCGATTTGTCCAAGACGGTTCCTTTAGTCATTAGAACACCTTCTTTCTTGGAGGTTTCCATCTTGAAGCGTCTTATTACTTGATCTATGTATGTGCTCTGAGTTAGCCCAAGAAGTCGCTTAGATCTACTCTTATTGATCTTGATTCCCATAATGTAAGCGGCTTCTCCAAGATCCTTCATTGTGAAATAAGATCCCAACCAGTGTTTAACTTCCTTAAGCATGGGGATGTTGTTTCCAATGATCAATATATCATCTACATACAAGATGAGAAATGATATAGCACTCCCACTAGCCTTTCTGTAAACACAAGGTTCATCTTCGTTCTTGACAAAACCAAACGCTTTGACTTTCTGGTCAAAACGAAGATTCCAGCTCCGAGATGCTTGCTTGAGTCCATAAATGGACTTGTTTAGTTTATATACCCTATTAGGATATTTTGGATCGATAAAACCGTCAGGTTGAACCATATAAACATCTTCAGAAAGATGTCCATTAAGAAAGGCAGTTTTAACATCCATTTTCCAAATTTCGTAATCATAGTACGCAGCTATGGCAAGTAATATCCTGATCGATTTGATCATAGCAACGGGCGAGAAGGTTTCATCATAGCCAACACCTTGAGTTTAAGTGAAACCTTTCGCTACTAGCCGTGCTTTATAGGTTTGTATATTTCTATGCATGTCGGTTTTTCTCTTGAAAACCCATTTGCTCCCTACTGCTCGAGATTTGGGGGGGGTAGCTCAACCAAGTCATAGACTTGATTGTCACGCATAGATTGCATCTCATCTTCCATGGCCTCTAGCCATTTCACAGAATCTGGATTAGAAATAGCATATTTGTAACTAGTAGGCTCGTCATCAGACTCGGCTACTGTCAGGACTTCAGAACACCTCAACATGCCAAAGGTATCTATCAGGTTCTTTACGAGTCCTGATGTTCCTGCGTAGGCTTGTGTTCAAGTTTGATTCAGTATCAATAATTTCTTGCGATTCAGAAATTCCGACCTCCTCAACGGTTGTTTGTGGTCCTTGACCTTCTTCAAGCTCCACTTCATTACTTCCAGTTCCTTGACTAAGAAGTTCATCTTCAAGGAATCTTTTAGCCTTCCTTTTGATGGAAATCGTATTTACATCAGGATGGTAGAAGTAGTAACCGCTTTGGTTATAGTATCCGAGGAAAACAACCTTTTTGCCTCGAGGGTCAAGCTTGTCATCATAATCACTTGTGATGTAAGCATCACACCCCCATACTCTTAGGTAACTCAAACTTGGCTTACGCCCATGCCATATCTCATATGGAGTCTTGTTTACCTTTTTGGCTGGCGTTAGATTTATGAGTCGAGTAGCAGTCATAAGAGCAAAACCCCAAAAGGAGTGAGGCAAATTTGTTCTACACATCATCGATCGAATCATATTTAGTAGGGTTCGTTTTCTCCTTTCACACACGCCATTAAGTTGGGGTGTGCCTGGTGGTGGGTTGTGAAACTATTTCACGTTCCTTTAGATGATCGAGAAATTCTAAGATGAGGTATTCACCGCCTCGATCTGAGCGAAGCATTTTAATCTTTCTATTAAGTTGGTTTTCAACTTCGTTCTGAAACTCTTTGAACCTTTCAAAGGTTTCATGTTTATGATTCTTGAGATAGACATAAGCATATCGACTATAGTCGTCGATGAACGTAACGAAGTATCTCTCGTGATTCTTAGTCATAGTTCTAAAAGGACCACACACATCTGAGTGTATGAGTCTTAGTAGATCACTAGCTCGTTCACTAACATGGGTGAAGGGATCCTTGGTGAGTTTGTCAGCTAAGCATGACTCGCAATCATCAAATGAGTCCGCTCCGGTGGATTCAAGAATCCCCTCAGATTGGAGCCATTTTACGTGTGCCTTGCTTATGTGGCCAAGTCTACAATGCCATAGGAATGAATCACTAGTACCATTTTTCTGACGTTTAGAAAGGTGATATATGTTACCGCTAGGTTGAACATCAATTTCATAAATACCGTTTCGAGCTTTAGCCTCAAAATAGTAAATACCGTTTAGATAAGCAGAAATTGCAACATCATTAAAAACATATCTAAATCCTTGTTCAAAAAGCAACAACACCGAAATGATGTTCCTGGTCAAACCAGGTGCAAAAAGACAATAGTTCAAAACAACAACAAGACCAGAAGGACATGTAAGACTAAATGTGCAAGTTGCCAGAACTGGGACCATCGCCAACGATGAGCTCCATGTCTCCCGGCTTCAGTTTCTTCCACTTCTCAGGCTCCTGCAAGACATTAATGATATGATAACCACACCCGGTATCAGATACCCATGTGTTTCTTGAAACAGTGAAAAGCTCGATAACATATATTAGAATACCTGAAGAAGTGCCTTCTTCATTAGCCTTCTTCAATTTGAGCTTGGCAAGATACTCGGGGCAGTTACGTTTCCAGTACCCCATCTTGTTACACTCATAGCATTGCCGCTCTTCTGGAAGAGGAGCTTTCACAACTTGTTTGCTCTTGTTGGTGGCAGGTTTGACAGCAACGGGAGCCTTTCCTTTACTTTTGCTGTTATAACCTTTCTTTGTTTCGGGCTTCCTAACACCACCAGATCGAACCATTAACACTTGGTTTATTTTGTTGGAAATGTTCTTCTCTACCGTTTTGAGCAACCCATGTAGCTCTGGCACTATCTTTACCTAGTCATTCATGTTAAAGTTCATAACAAATTGATCATAGTGACTGGAAAGAGAGTTGAGAATGAAATCAACAGCCATCTCATCTTGGAGAGGGTAACCAAGTTTGTTTAATTGGTCGATGTAGCCTTTCATCTTGAGAACATGAGCACTAACTGAGGAACCCTCTTGCATTCTACAGCTTATGAATTGTTTCATGGTGTCATAGCATTCCTGACTGGCTTGTTTCTGAAACATGCCTTTGAGTTGCTCAACTATTGATTTCCTTTTTAGTTGTTAAGGTTAGGATTGTAATTATACAATAAATTAGTTTTAAATCTTTATTTTAATCATTAAGTTTCAGTTACACATTTAATTTTCGTAATTTTCTTAAATTGCATAATTATCTTCTCTATCTCTCTTAATTCAAAATAATTTTATTTTCCATTTCTCTGTATATTCATGTCGTTCAGCAGGCCCTTGATAAGGGATAATTATATTCACAAAAGACTAAGAAGTATTATTTTTTAATAAATGAATTCATATGTTTGTGTTATTTATTTTTGTTTTTAATTGCATATTCATGCAAGAATGGATTATTTACAGAACGTCTGATTACATATTTTTTATTTTTGGATTAAATATTCATTTTTTTATAATTGCATATCCATGATTATTCTTCATGTACTCATCATGAATCTTGTGTGATAATGTACATTTATTCTAAACATAGGTGTGATAATATCCATATGTGTACATACATCTTAAGAATATGACTTGTTAATGTACATATATGTATATATGTGTTGAGACTGTTGTCACACCCCAACCGATGGCGGAATCATCGGGGCATGGCACTGAGCGAAACAGATTGTCCAGAAGTTTCCATAACAATTATTATTACTATTCAATTTATATAATACGTCCCATACCGTACCTTAAATAGCAAACAAATTATTACAGATAACATCAAGTCAAATATTCTGTTCTGACAACTCGGATTTAAATATAAAAAATGTTCAAATGCTTCTAGAGACTCGATCTGCAAGATCTACAGACAACTATGCTCTAGACGCTTATTCTAAGCTCGCCTTCCTAGCAGATAAGCATCCTAATTACCTGTCACTTACGTTAAAATAAACTCAATAGATAAAATGTAAAGGTGAGCATACAAGTTTGATAATAGCATATAGAATTCGAAATAGTTTACGAATAACCAGCACGTACACAGAGGAAAACGAAGCATGTTAATTATCGACATGGATCTATCGATACCAATGACTGCGAGTTGACTGCCCGAGGCAGTTCGCAATACATGATTACCACCGTAATCCATGCAAGTAATTGTCCTTAACAACCCCCGTGTGAACGGGTGCTGAGTCCAAACTATAGTACTATCGTCGTTAAGGCAGGTAAAGAGCATTCCACGTGTAAACATAACAACAAGCATTCATTTAGTCATGTAATACATGCGGTAACGGTTAGCGTTTAACGTAATTGAGTAGTTTGTCTGATTGTGATTTAGAATATATGTAACACCCAAAAGTGCTAAAGCAAAAAGGGTTCGAGTATACTCACAGTGATCGATGGATTGAAGGGTGCACTTGAGAGTAAGGTTAGCCTGAATAGTTCGATAGCATAACGATAAGCAACGCGTAAAACGTAAACAAGTGTTGGAGGATCGGACAGCCTGGTCGGTCGGACGGTAGGTCCGATCGGACGGCTTGATCGTTCGGTTAACCAGTCCGTTCGGACAGTCTGTCCGGTCGGTCAGTAGGCCGATCGGATGGACTGTTCGAGTGGGTTGTTTCTTCCTTTGGGAAGGATGTGTTTGTGTATGATGGTTTGACCTTTTGAGGTTTTCGTTGTAGTATTTGAAAACAATGAAGTATCCTTACCTTTCAGGTCGATCGATCGAACGGACCGTTCGACCGGCCAGCTTAACCGATCAGTTAGGTTCTTCAACAGCAAGTCCTTATCAGGGTGTCACCTGGTCGGACGACTCGACCAATCGGGTGGCACTCCAACGTGTTGAATAAGCTGAAAATCGATTAAGGGTTGAAGCATAGTATCTCATGATCCGAAGAGTAATTCAAATCAGACCGTAGTCCGATCGATCAGCACTTCATTCAATACTAGACTTCATGAAACTGTTAAAGTGTGGGGCCATGCGCTAGCCGATCGGTTGGCCTGGTCGATCGGCTGCCTTATCCGATCAGCTGGGCTGTCCGTTCGGACAGTCAGCCCGATCGGTCAGCTCCCTGACCTGGTCGACTCGCTCGTCTAACACTTGGTTGTGTTGATTTTTGACGTTATATCGAGGTACTTTGACAACGAGTTGAACCATAGAACCCTCGTTCTTACTTGTTTCTCCTGCTCGGACAGGAATCACCCAAATCCGGCCGGTGACTATTCGGAACGGAGTTTAACGTTTAACCCGAAGTCGGTGAACCTCGTGGATAGAACCCGAATCTTGAACCACACAACTACTAGGATGATAAGTGAGTCGGTTCAAACTCCGTTTCTACCGGTTTGAAGGCATTGAGTGTAAAAGAGTTGAAAGAAAGTTGGAAAAACATTTTTCCAATCCTTTTCACCGTGTAAATGTTTAGATCTATAATAGATCTTTGTTTGTTTATGTGGAAATCGACTAGATCCAAGTTATTCTTGGTGGATTGAAGCCAAAACATGAAGTTCTTCAAGAACACCATGATGACATCATCCTTGAACACTTGAATCTTGATGATTTCACGGTTAAAAAGTAAGATTTGAAAGATAGAAAGGTGTCGGAGTGTGTATAGATCAAGAAAGTACAAGATTTAGGATGAAAACTTACCGGAATCGGAAGGAATCTAAGAAAAGGAGGGGAGCACGAGCTGGTCGGTCAGAGCTTTCCAAAAGTGGTAAGCATGACAATGACAGGGGTATTTATAGGCTTCCAAAAGAGGAAAGGGCTGGCCGATCGGCCAGGCATCCCGATCGGACAGCAGTCCGATCGGCTAAGAGCCTGATCGTTCAGCTGCCTGATTCGAGCGTTCGGTGCGACGATTTTCGATATTTCGATTTCGACTGCGATTGATGAGAATACGATAGAGTTTCCTATTCAAATTACTTTTAATCCCACCCACTATATCTAACATACAATCACCTATGTCTCGCGCTGTCTTTTCGCCACCCAATTATCATAATTCGATTTTGATTTAATTTCGAGTTTCGGTTCGAGTTTCGATTGATTACCACACATAACATAAAGTAAACATGCACAAGTAACACATAAGGCACACACACACGTATACTAACACCATAATTCGCGTAATTCGAGTCTCGAGTTCGATGATGATTAGATTAGCTCGATTATTGATTAATTGACTTTATCGCATTGTTACTTCCTATTATTCACAGTCGTAATGCGGTTCGCGTCGATTAAATAAACTTTGATTAATTTGATTTCAGCATATACTCCACATAATACAACTAACGTAATCGCAAACATAAAATAGACTAACTATGGTCAGAGGAGTCAATCTTGACTTTGACTTTGACTTTGACATTCGGTAACACGGGGTGTTACAGCCTCCCCTTGTTTAGGGAATTTCGACCCGAAATTAGGCTGAAAGCTGTACATCACCGTGAATTACGTTTGAGAACTTTCTCTCTCTAGACTTTCACTTGAACAACTGCGGGTACTTCGCCTTCATGTCGCTTTCGAGTTCCCAAGTGAACTCCGTGCCTCGTTTGCCTTCCTATCGGACTTTCACAATATGAATGCGCGAGCGCCTGAGTTGCTTGGTTTGGCGATCCATGATTTCGACAGGCTTCTCCACGAAGTGTAGCATTTCGTTTATTTGAAAGTCGTCGAGAGGTACAATTAGATCATGCTCAGCCAGGCATTTTCGGAGGTTTGACACATGGAAAATCGGGTGGACGTTACTGAGTTCCTCTGGTAGTTCGAGTCTGTAGGCGACTTTTCCGATCCTTTCCAGAATCTTAAAAGGTCCAACATATCGAGGCGCTAATTTCCCTTTCTTGCCGAATCTGACCACACCCTTCCAAGGTGATACCTTTAGGAGTACGTAGTCGCCAACGTCAAATTCCAGGGGCTTGCGTCTTCTATCTGCGTAACTTTTCTGTCTATCCCGGGCTTTCGACAAGTTGTCTCGAATCTGGAGGACTTTTTCAGTTGTTTCTTGTTATAGCTCAGGACCGGTTAATTGCGAATGACCGATCTCGTGCCATACAACAGGCGATCGACATCTCCTTCCATATAGGCCCTCGAATGGTGCCATTTGGATGCTGGTATGATAACTGTTATTGTATGAGAATTCGACTAACGGCAGGTATTTGTTCCAATTACCACCGAAGTCTATGACACACGCACGGAGCATGTCTTCAAGAGTACGGATCGTTCTTTCAGTCTGTCCGTCGGTCTGCGGATGGAATGCGGTACTCAGGTTAAACGACGTACCGAGTGCTGCTTGAAACGTTTCCCACAATCGCGACGTAAACCGAGCATCACGGTCAGAGATGATGTCACGAGGCGTACCATGATTACAAATGATCTCGTCGGTGTAGATTCGGGCTAATCGTTCCACCTTGTAGTCTTCTCGTATTGGCAAAAAGTGGGCTGATTTGGTCAAACGATCAACTATAACCCAAATGCTGTCGTGACCTGATGACGTGGGTGGAAGCTTGGTTATGAAATCCATAGCTATACTCTCCCACTTCCATATAGGGATTGGCAGTTGTTCGAGTAAGCCAGAGGGCCTTTGATGTTCAGCCTTGACCCTTGCATAAGTCAGGCATCTTCCGACATAGAGAGCGATATCCCTTTTCATACCCGGCCACCAATACGTGTAGCGAAGGTCCTGGTACATTTTATCGGCACCGGGATGTATAGAATACCGAGATTTGTGGGCTTCATCCATTAAAATGTTTCGTAATTCTGTCCGCTTAGGGATCCAAATTCGGTCCAGAAAATAGAAGATCCCATTCGATTTGCTTACAAGTTGAGCTCCATCATGATAGATTCTCCCCTTCTTCAAGGTGCGTTCATTAAAGCAAGTGTGTTGGGCTTCGCGGATGAGGGTTTCGAGATCGTGTTGGGCTTGGGTATTACGAATACTGAGCAAATAACTCCGTCTGCTGAGCGCGTCGGCAACGACATTTACCTTGCCTGGGTGATAACGAATCTCGCAGCCGTAATCGTTGAGGAGTTCTACCCATCGGCGTTGACGCATACTGAGTTCTTTCTGATTAAAGATGTGTTGTAAACTCCTGTGATCGGTGAAGATCGTACACTTGGTACCATACAGATAGTGTCGCCATATCTTTAATGCAAAAACAACTGCGCCTAGCTCGAGATCATGGGTTGTGTAGTTCTTCTCGTGGATTTTGAGCTGTCGAGAAGCGTAAGCTATAACCTTGTCTCGTTGCATGAGGACACAACCAAGGCCGAGGTTGGAAGCATCACAATGGACAATGAAATCATCGTTCCCATCAGGCAATGAGAGAACAGAAGCATTGCAAAGCTTATGCTTGAGAGTTTGGAAAGCAGACTCTTGTTCGGTTCCCCAAACAAAAGACCTATCTTTATGCATAAGAGCGGTAAGCGGCACAGCGATCTTAGAGAATCCTTCGATAAATCGTCGATAATAGCCCGCTAATCTGAGAAAAGAACAGACTTCAGACGGGTTCTTTGGCGTAATCCAACTCTTAACTGCTTCAATCTTCGCAGGGTCGACATGGATACCTTGACTATTCACGATGTGACCCAAAAACTGAACCTCTTTTAACCAGAATTCGCACTTGGAGAACTTGGCATAGAGTTGGTTCCCCTGGAGTAACTCGAGAACCAAACGTAGATGTTGCGTGTGTTCGGCTTTCGATTTGGAATAAATCAAGACATCGTCAATGAATATGATGACGAAACGGTCAAGATACGGCTTACACACACGATTCATCAAATCCATGAAAACCGCGGGCGCGTTGGTTAAACCAAAAGTCATAACAACGAACTCATAGTGGCCGTAGCGAGTGCGAAAAGCAGTTTTGGGTATATCTTCTTCCTGAATACGCAACTGATGATAGCCTGAACGTAGATTGATCTTCGAAAAACACGTAGCTCCTTGTAGCTGATCAAACAAATTGTCGATGCGAGGTAGGGAGTAACTGTCACACCCCCAAAATCCACCCACGGAGTACCACCACTTGGAGGCGTGACATGACCAGGATCAAGCCACCAATCATATTGAACATATAAGTAATTAGCAAAGGTAAATGTATATCAACCCACAATATGAAAGGTGTTCAAATAACATAGTTTATGTAGCGGAAGCATAGTATAAAATCCAACGTAATTATTAAGTTTTCAACTGTCATAAGTGTTTATCAAAACATCCACATTCCGTGCCCACAATGACTGCGCCTCCCGTGCAAGCTCCATATATACCTAAGGTCCTGCAAGGCATGTAACAGAGAGTCAACAACTAGTTGAGCGAGTTCACAGTAAGTAAGTTCGTAATAGTAAGTTCATTTCGTAACATGTGGCTCTACTAGGCCGATAGTATGTTCTATTGGTGGGGGCTTCCCATATTTGTATATACACTAGACTATTTGTAACCATAAGTTTTCTTCTTAACCCGAGAACAGTAGTACGTATAAGGTATACGTAGGTTTTACGTAAGTGCCCTTCTTTACCCGAGGACAGTGGTACGCGTGGGGTTTACGTAGGTTTTACGTAAGTGTCCTTCCTAACCCGGAAGACAGTAGCATGTGTAAGTTTACGTAGGTTTTACGTAAGTGTCCCTCGAAACCTGAGGACAGTGGTAAGTACTTGTTTACGTAGGTTTTACGTAAGTGTCCTGCTTAACCCGAGGACGATGGTAGATAGTCTAGTAACACTGTAATCCAAATAATTCATCATTCCTTTTCCTTCAATCCCATTCCCTACCCACCGGGAATCCCATGCCTTGGTAAGAGTGTGAACTCACCTTGGTTTGCTCGGCAGATTACACAGAAAGGTCAATCAAGCTATATTATGGTCAACCACGTCCTAACATAGTTGTACCATACAAGTCAGGTTCGTATTCAAATAGTCCACGTATGTTCTACAGGTATTGTACACAAGTAGTGATCATAGCATACACGTATAATCATGGCAGTTCAACAACAGTGCTAGTTCAACAGTACAGTCACGTAAACAAAGTCCAAGTATGCGGCCCAAATGGTTGGGCTCGTAACAGTGTGCAAGTCCAACAGTGTGCATGTGTTCGTGGTCTCAAGTCGTGACTAGAAATCTCGAGTCGAGACAGTGCGGTCTCGAGTTGTAGTCCTGGAGTTCTCGAGTCGCAACTGAGGAGGTCTCGAGTCATGCATGTACTAGTCGAGACTAGACGGTCTCGAGTCGCAACCGGACCCGCAACCATGGTCTCGAGTTGTGCTGTTTGTGTCGGTGTTGTGGTCTCGAGTCGAGACAGTGGGGTCTCGACTTGCAATCCCTTGTCGAGACTATGAATGTGTAACAGACTTCCTTATTTACAGCATCAATAATTCCGTAACAATTGCTAACAAGTTTGGCAGTTTCACAACAGATCAAACAACAATTAATTTCAGTAATCATGCATAATCATTCAATCCTATTATTCATCCCTTAATCAAGAACAATAGCAATCGGACCAAGCAGTTTAACTTCATGCACTTCTATGAACATTTACCCCAACTAAATCATGTCTAGCCCTTAATCATATGATCATCATGAACTACTAAATTCTTGATCAATCAGTTACATTCGTATGTAAATCAATTTGCATAAACACCATCTTATTAATATCATATCACATATTAATACTACAGTTAAGCACATGTTATGATTTCACACATAATCTCATTAATCAACATCACTAGCATGAAACCCTATTTGTCATATAGAAATCGAAATCATGTCAATTAACAAAGATGTAACACTAACCGAGTCGTGTGATGTGACAAGCTTGATCGAGAGAAAAGGGCTTCGAGTGAGAGGTGATGCCGTCGAACAAGAGAGAGAGAGAGAGTTCTAGGGTTTTGTGTGTGTTTGTGGTTTACAAGTTATGAGGATCAAAACCCCCATAATGGGTATGTGTAGTCGCATAAGGGAGTGGGCCGAGCCCATCAATGGGTTGCCCCTCTTGGCCTCGAGTCCAATTATTGTGAGCCGATAAAAGAAGTTTATGGCCCAAAGGGCTTGTGTGACCGGACAAGTGTCGTGCAACCGAGCTTATACTATTCACATGCAATTACGTAGCACATAGCATAACAAAACATAATATTCCATTACCAACAAACACGTCAACTAGTCACGTATAGTCCAAACAAGTTACATCGAAGCACACAAATAGAGGTTTGAAATACGAGTTGTCACATTATCCCCAACTTGAAAGAAATTTCGTCCCGAAATTTGGTACGTACTCACTGAGGGAGCTAGTTAAGTTGTATGGTTTTCCTGGTTTGCCTGGGGTGTCACATCATCCCCCCATTGATCTGGAATTCCGTGGTAGCTTCAGCCTCAGTAGTGGTTGTACTGTTCGCGAATAACTGGGATACTTTTCTTTCATTTGGTCTTCTCGTTCCCAGGTGAACTCTGGGCCACGACGGGAGTTCCAACGAACTCGAACAAGAGGTATTCTGGTGTTCTTGAGGACCTTGACATCCCGGTCCATGATTTCAACTGGTTCCTCGACGAAATGTAACTGTTCGTCGATAGTGAGCTCCTTCAAAGGAACTATAAGGGTCTCATCTGACAGACACTTCTTCAGATTCGATACGTGGAAAACATTGTGGACTGCACCAAGTTCAGCTGGTAGGTTCAGTTTGTAGGCCACCTTGCCGATTCTTTCTATGATCTCGAACGGTCCGACATACCGCGGATTGAGTTTGCCTCGTTTGCCAAAACGAACTACCCCTTTCCAGGGTGAGACTTTGAGTAGCACTCGATCCCCAACTTGGAACTCGAGTGGTTTCCTGTGCTTATCAGCGTAACTTTTCTGACGGTCGCGTGCCGCCGCCATGCATTGCCGTATCTGTGCAATCCGTTCAGTAGCATCAACTACCATTTCTGGTCCTGTGATTTGGCTATCCCCCACCTCTGCCCAACAGAGAAGCGACCGGCATTTACGTCCGTACAAAAGGGAGATGCTTTTCCCAGCTGTTGCCGAAATCAATAACACATGCCCGAAGCATGTCTTCTAGGGTTTGAATCGTGCGCTCAGACTGTCCATCCGTCTGAGGGTGATATGATGTGCTCATGTCTAGTCGAGAGCTAAAAGATTTGTGCATGGCTTGCCACAGTTCTGAAGTAAATCGTGCATCACGATCCGAAATAATATAGGTGGGCACCCCGTGCCTCGAGACCACTTCCTTCAAGTAGATGTCTGCTAATTTGGAGAACTTGTCTGTTTCTTTGTGTCACACCCCGATTTCCACGTGTATCACCGGTGGGCCCGGTGGGGGATTACCGTGACGTAGTTGGCAACAATATAGTCAAACCACACAATTATATGAATGCACAGCGGAAGCATAAAGATAATATATTTCAACTTTAAGTGTAATATCAATGTATCACCATTGTTGAAATAATAATCCACAGGGAATCAATAAAAATAACAAAAAGTATTGTTCAACAGACTTCAGGCATCTTAAGCTTGCGAGACTTCTAATGATGCTAAGGAGAAATCCCAGCCAATTACGCCTAGTACCTGCATTTAGTCTTTTGGGGAAAATACGTCAGTTTACACTGGTAAATACGTTCAACTGACACTTTTGTAAAAATGTTTAATAAAATTGGTTTAAATGCTCAAGGCACAAACTCTTTATAACTTGGGATAATTTATAATTAAATCTTGTACAGAATTACATGTTACTATGCGTTCGGTCGCCCGAGTCGTATCGGGTTAAAGTTTAATAGACACACCACATAGTATAAAACCGTGGCGGGTAACCAACGGCTACACTGTTATAATTATAGACATAATGTCGGGTGTACGCCTACACCGGGATGTCAAGGTCGTGGCCATTCGTAAATGCTGCCAAGGATATTCGGGACATGGTCATTAAGCCCCCAAAGGCGTTAAGCCAACAAAACAAGTTTTTAAACGGGTCACATTGATAATACCCAACTACAAATGAGATGGGGTCAATTGCCCGACCAAGCGGTATTTTAGATACCGTAACCCAAGCCCGTATAACGGGAAATAAATTAAAAGTATTTACCTTTGCAAGTATAATCCTTAATTGAATAAATCACAGATAGCTTTTACTGGTCTCCTATTCTGGAACGAAGGTTTTAAAATAACCTATTAGAATCCTAACGGGTCTTTATATTTGCCGTAGCTTATACCGGTCAGTTTCAAAGGATAGTTACGGTTTAATCGCGTGAAAGGCGAAAACCATGAATGGAGTGTGATTTTGACCCAACAAGTTTGAAGACTTGTTTTATATGGGTATAATAATCATACTCTGGATTTTGGGGTCCAAACAATATGGTTTGACCCGTTTCGGCTAATTTATGTAAACTAGTTACATAAACCGAACCGTGCGCGCAAAAGGCGCAACGGGTAACCGTAGGAGTCCTACACTTGTTTCCTAAGTCAATATGCCTTAAAGAGGTTGTGGTATCAGTAGGATACCTTCCGTAATGCCCGTAACGAGTTTAAGTTCATATTATGCCCCGCAGGGGTATCTTGGTCTTTTTAAAGATTATAAAAGAGGTTTTAGAGTTCTACAGGAAATCTGAGTTTCCCGAATAGTTTATAAAGTCTAAAATACTTTATTTATTATTTAAAATCAGTAGCAACTGGAATCGGGTCAAAAGACCATGTAGAACTCAAGTTATGGCCGAAAAGTGCATATTCGGTATTTACCGAACCGTTGCCATAACCGCAGGTTATGAGCAGGTTAAAAAGAATTAAAAATCTTTAAAAATCCCAAAATATTATTTTACATCAGTGAGCAAAAGGTTTGGTGTCGAAATCCGGGTTTAGATAGGCATTATGCTAATTGCGCTATTTAATTACTAAAGTTTCGCAATATGCGCTATTTAGCATAACTCATATTCTGGACCTCGGATTGACGTGAAATTTTAGGGACATGCTTAGAAATCAGTAACCAAGGTTATGATCCGTTCACGTGTCCGAAATTCTCGTTTTAATTTATAAAGGGCGTTACGGTCAACTTTTAAGCATTTAACGGAAATGTGTAAAAGACTCGGACAAACAACGAACTGGTCACAGAGGATTATACCATTATGTAACCTGGTCCTAAGAGAGTCCTAAGGCATATCTAAATCAAACTTTAACGGGTCAGAACTGAAGTCAATGCAAAAGTCAAACTTTTGCGACTTTCGGCTCCGAACCAGGTCTAAACAGAAAATGGTCGGATCAAACAAGCTTAGACTAGTTTATATACTTATTATCATGTTTTATGAGTGTTCAAACAGGTTACATATCATCTACATTACAGATTATGCAAGAAATCGCAAAATGACATTTTTGTTGACTTTTTCTAAGCACGTTTGACTCGATATTTGAACTAGTTAGAGTGGGAATCAGAGGGTGCCCTTTTAGGGGTTTAATGCCCACATGATTACCATCATATAACTATCTTTGATTCGACAAACCACTGGACCATTCGTGATTTATCGCAAAGTCAATCGTTAATTACGACGGATTGACTTTTAGGCTAAACTAAGCAAAAACTAAGCCATAAAAGGGTTGGCATACTTACAGAAGCTTGGTGCACGATTTAGAATGCTAGAAGAAAGCTTGAGAGCTCCATGAATGATCAGAAGGTAAGTTTTGAGGTGTGTTTTCACTTATGCACAATGTATGCCTTTTATAGTGAAAGAAGGGCCTCTAGATCATTACACATCAACCTACAATGGAGCATGGATGTTCAGCAGGTGGCCCTTGGTGCTAGGAGGCAAGTAGAGGGCGCCCATGCTTTATTTATTGCACTTTTGATCGTTCACAACTTCAAACAACAAGTCTGTCCAAAGTTTCTGCATCTGGGACATTCACGCGGCCCGCATTAGATTTCATGCAGCTTGTACGCGGGCCGCATGAATCTTCATGTCAGACGCGTATTCACAGGTGGCTCGCGGCCCGCTTCAACTTGCTTGTTTCACTCAGGTGGGCCGCCTGAGGCCTGTTTTCAAAGATTTTTAAATCTTTTGTAATGATTAACCGAATCTTCGGTAATTAATAACCTGACCTTTCGGGTTCGAAGGGGTAACTTTGCGATTTGGCCCTCGGTTAATTACAATTAAGGGCCTCGTGCCATTTACCCGTACTGTTAAGTCCCCGGTTAGTTTAATTACTATCCGAAAAGCCTTAACTTTCATTGTTGATGCTTTTAACCCCTCTTGTTTTGATCATAACTTTCTCGTTTTAAAACGGAACTTCGCGAAATTTATATAGTACATTCTAGTGAGCGTATTTTACTGTTACAAAGCCTCGGGTTCGTCAAAGGGTCACTCAGAGGTATAATTAAACATGTTGACACAGTTAACCCCTGCAGCTTGTAATCTCTCACTTTCTTCCGCGTTTCGCTTCCGTACGATCCATGATTTAGCATCATTTAGGGCTACTATACAGTATATTTACCCTTTGTTGACATTTATAACCCTCGAATTTACATACTTTCAAGGTTTGTCAACTTTAGTCCTTTATTTATTATTTAATGCCACGTGTAAACTAATGACACGTGTTAACACATTATTGGACACAAAATTTCGAGGTGTTACATCATCACCCCCTTAAAATAAATCTCGACCCGAGATTTACTCAAACAAATAAGGGTATTTTTCTTTCATCGTGGCTTCAACTTCCCACGTGAATTCGGGACCTCTACGGGCATCCCACTTGACCTTTACTATAGGTACATGCTTCCTTCGAAGCTTCTTTACCTGTCGATCTACAATCGACAAAGGCTTCTCCACAAATTTCAAGCTCTCATCTATATGCACATCTGTGTGTGGGATCACCAATGATTCATCAGCGAAGCACTTCTTTAGATTGCAGATGTGGAACACATTGTGAATTCCATTGAGCTCCTCCGGTAAGTTTAACTTATAGGCAACTGACCCGACACGTTCGATAACCTCGAAAGGTCCTATGTATCTCGGGCTTAGTTTGCCTTTCTTACCGAAACGCATCACCCCCTTCCAGGGTGATACTTTTAGTAACACTTTTTCACCTACTTCGAAGTGAAAATCTTTACGCTTTAGATCCGCGTAACTCTTCTGCCTATCTCGGGCAGCTCTGAGACGGTCTCGAATCTGGACAATCTTGTCCGTCGTCTCGAAAACTATCTCTGGTCCAGACAATTGGACATCTCCAACTTCCGCCCAACAAACAGGCGATCTACACTTTCTACCGTATAATGCCTCGAAAGGCGCAGCCTTAATGCTGGTATGGTAGCTATTGTTGTAGGAGAATTCGATTAGTGGTAGGTTCTTATCCCAACTACCACCCAAATCGATAGCACATGCACGTAGCATGTCTTCCAACGTTTGAATAGTACGCTCACTCTGACCGTCTGTCTGAGGATGGTAAGCCGTACTAAAATTCAAACGTGTGCCCAAAGATTGCTGGAAGCTTTTCCAGAAATGCGACGTGTATCTAGTATCCCGATCCGAGATAATAGACACAGGTATGCCATGCAAGGCTACAATCTTATCGACGTATAACTGGGCTAACATGTCGGAGCTATAAGTCTCCTTGATGGGTAAGAAATGCGCTGATTTAGTCAGCCTATCAACGATAACCCATATTGTGTCATTTCCTTTCCTCGTCTTGGGCAACTTGGTAATAAAATCCATAGTTACACATTCCCACTTCCATTCGGGAAGTTCAGGCTATTGTAGCAAGCCAGATGGCTTTTGATGCTCAGCTTTGACTTGCGCACAAGTTAAGCATTTTGCTACATAAGCGGCTACAGACTTTTTCAAGCCTATCCACCAATAATTTGCCTTTAGATCCTGATACATCTTATCAGCTCCCGGGTGAACAGAATACTTGGAACTATGGGCTTCCTGGAGGATAACATCTCGTAGTCCTCCATAAATCGGAACCCATATTCGTCCATTCAAACGTAAAATTCCGTCCTTGCTAAGAATTAACTGCTCCTCAGTTACTCCTAACTTTTCTTTAGGATAGTTAGCTTCCAACACAGCTTCTCTCTGTGCAGCTAACACCCTTTCAATCAAATTATTCTTGACTTCAATGCTCTTGGCATTGATTCGGATGGGTTTCACCCTTTCCTTTCTACTCAGGGCATCAGCGACTACATTCGCTTTGCCGGGATGATATCTGATCTCACAATCATAATCATTTAAAGTCTCCATCCAACGGCGTTGCCTCATATTTAGCTCCTTCTGATTAAACAGATGTTGAAGGCTCTTGTGATCCGAATAGATCACAAACTTGATACCATACACGTAATGCCTCCACAGTTTTAGTGCGAACACAACGGCACCCAGCTCCAAGTCATGGGTGGTGTAATTCTTCTCGTGCACCTTTAACTGTCTCGAAGAATAGGCAATGACTTTGCCTTTCTGCATGAGCACACATCCCATGCCAGTGTGTGATGCGTCGCAGTAAACTACGAACTCTTCGGTACCTTCAGGTAATGTCAACACAGGGGCGTTGCTCAGCTTTTGCTTTAAAATATCAAAGGACTCTTGCTGCTTAGGACCCCAAACAAACTTTTCCTTCTTCTTGGTCAAGGAAGTTAAGGGCGCAGCAATCCTTGAAAAATTTCCAATGAATCGCCTGTAGTATCCTGCTAACCCCAGGAAACTACGAATCTCAGTAGGCGTCTTTGGCTTTTGCCAATTCATGACAGCCTCTACTTTAGCGGGATCCACCTGGATACCACGCTCGCTGACAACGTGTCCTAGAAATTGGACTGCTCGTAGCCAGAATTCGCACTTGGAGAATTTGGCATAGAGTTTCTCATGATGTAGCAGTTGGAGAATACATCGAAGGTATTTCTCATGGTCAGCTCGGTTCTTCGAGTATATAAGAATATCGTCGATGAAGACGATGACGAATTTATCCAAGTACGGCTTGCAGACGCGATTCATGAGATCCATGAACGCAGCCGGTGCATTAGTGAGCCCAAAAGGCATCACTAGGAACTCGTAGTGACCGTAGCGAGTCCTAAATGTTGTTTTATGTACGTCTTCATCTCTGACTTTCAGTTGATGGTAGCCTGACCTCAAATCAATCTTCGAAAAGTAACTTGCCCCTTGTAACTGATCGAACAAATCGTCGATCCTCGGCAAGGGATATCTATTCTTTATCGTGACTTTATTAAGTTCGCGATAATCGATGCACAGACGCATCGATCCGTCCTTCTTCTTAACAAACAGGACAGGTGCTCCCCAGGGAGACGAACTAGGTTTGATGAAACCTTTAGCTATAAGTTCATCCAGCTGGATCCTCAATTCCTTCATTTCGGTTGGCGCTAGCCTGTAAGGTGCTCTAGCAATAGGTGCTGCTCCAGGGAAGATATCAATCCTGAATTCCACTTGCCTATCTGGTGGCAAACCAGGTAGATCTTCAGGGAAAACTTCTGGATACTCCGAAATGACGGGAATGTCTTCTATCTTCGGTTTAGGCTCCTCAATAATCACTTGTGCCATGTAGATGACACAACCTTTCTTTAGACATTTTGAAGCCTTGAGCATAGTTACTTGCTCAGGCAATCCGTACTGGGTATCTCCCCGAATGGTAAGCGATTCACCAGCCGGAGTCCTTATCACAATCTACTTTCTGTTGCAGACGATTTGGGCCTGGTTGTGAGATAACCAGTCCATACCCAATACTAGGTCAAAACCGGCCAATTTAAAGGGAAGTAGAGATAGAGGAAAAGAGTGGTTCTTAATGGATATCACACATCCATCTAACACTGTGGAGACGGTTTCTATGGTTCCATCTGCTAGCTCTACCTCGTAATTCACATTTAAGGTTTTGACAGGCATATTCAGCAATTTGCAAAATTTATGATCTACGAAAGACTTATCAGCGCCTGAATCAAAAAGTACTCTTGCAAAGATATCATTTACGAGAAAAGTACCTGTGATTACGTTGTCATCCAGCACTGCTTCTTTTGCCTCCATCCTGAAGACTCTAGCATTGTTCTTCTTGGCCTCCTCAGGCTTCTTGGCATATTTAGGGCAGTTGCTTGCCCCTTCTCATTGCAGTTATAGCAGGTAGCATCTTTTATTTTCTTGCAGTCCACGGTCTTGTGGTCTTTGGACTTGCACAACCCGCAAGCATACGACCTCGACTGGGTCTGCGAGTTTGACTCGAGCCTACACTTTCCAAAGTGATGTCTCTTGCAAGTCTTGCACTTGGGCTTCTCACCAGTCTGTTGCCCATCTTTCCTTGACTCCGACCCCTTCTTGTTATCACCGTTTCCACGGTGTTTCTTGCTCGACCTCCGTGAAGTTTCATCTTCACGCTTTCTCTTTTCAGCTTCTTTGTTCCTTAGCGATCTTTGTCGGACCGCATCCAGAGTAAGGGACAAAGATATATCGGCTACAGATCGAAAGGTCGCTGGCCGAGAGGCCTTCACGCTTGCCTTTATTTCGGGGGCTAACCCACCGATGAAACGAGCGATTCTCTTTGGTTCCGGGGTTACCAGATATGGAACCAACCGAGACATCGTGTTGAAGCTCGTTAGGTAAGCTTGGCAGTCAAGGTTTGTAATCACTAATGATAGAAAATCGGATTCTATCTTTTCCACCTCATGTTGAGGGCAGTAATTTTCTTTAATGAGAGAAACGAATTCCTCCCATGTCATGCTGTATAGAACAGCCTTTCCCGAGGCCTAAACCAACGACCTCCACCAAGCCAGGGCCTCGCCCTTGAATGATTGAGACACAAACTTTACCACGTCTCTTTCCGCACAGCCGCTGATGTCCACCACGGTGTCCATCTCATCAAGCCACGTCATACATTCGACCGCTCCTTTCTCCCCAATGAAGTCCCGGGGTTTGCATGATACAAAGTATTTGTAGGTGCAGCCTCTGGCGCGAGATGCGTCAGTATATACTCTTTCTTGACGGACACTGTTTTCATTGGACGAATGATTATCATCATCCTTTTTAGGCTTGGACAGCGGTTTGCTGTGAGATTTTGTGTGGGTTCTCGGCTTGGAGTGTGGTTTGGATATGGTTCGGCTCCGAGATTCAGTATATTCCTCATATTGTCGATCCAGAGCTGCCTTGACAGCATTATCGACAAGAGCTTTCAGCTCTGCGCCCGTCAGATGAACTTGGGCGTTATCAAATTCGTCTTCCTTCGAGCGGCTATTTTCTCCACTAGGGTCAGCCATGGTAACTTGAATCTGTTACAGAAGATAACGAAAATTTTATTTAGGAGTTTATTATGGAATTGTCTTCTATGGCAATTCATTAACCATGGTAACAGAGACCATATCTGGTTAATTTGTTACTCACTTTTATTTAGGATTTGAACATACTTATCCTAATTATAACAATAATATTGCTATTGGCACAATGCCTAGTCACGAGGACGTTATTATAATATTAGCCGAGATTACAGAGAATCAAGGTATGAAGGTTTGAACCGTAGTCCTTTTACCCTTCTGACAGGGGGTCATAGACCACCACTGTCTTTTGTCTTATTATGACAACAATTATGGCCCATAGGCACTACATCACTAATGGATGCTTAATAATTTGGCCCGTAGGCACTACATCGCTAATGGATGTTTAACAAGTTTGGCCCGTAGGCACTACATCGCTAATGGATGTTAAATATTTGATCATCTTTATTGATGATTTAACCCATGATTTATTATATCATTAATCTGGGCTTTGGAATCCTTAGAAGGATTCTTATATAAGAATGACTCGTGTGATTTTAACGAATCACATCTGCCATGAACGTTAACATGATTACAGAGGTTAACTGGAATTCTGAATCTTTTAATCAGGTCTTACCATCTTGGCCGGGTCTAAAAGACACCTGGCTAGGTTTCACTCTTAAGATTCTTTATTTAGGCAGATTTAAATTTAAAAGGAATGATTCTGATTTATTTCATATATAGTAATAACAAAATGAAATCTATAACATAACATTCCATAAACTTCAAATACGATTACACGCTGCCTTAAACGGTACTTTTAAACAAGTACATACCTACATTGAAGTTAATAAAGAGACAAGTCCACGCAGGGACCAGTACAAGATAGGTGTCCACGCAGGGACTAAAGGATAAGTCCACGTAGGGACTGAAATACAATAAATGTCCACGCAGGGACTTATTTAAAATAGACATTACATTAGAACATATATAGACTAATGGTCACGTTTCTTCTTCTTGCCCTTCAACAGGTTCGCTAGACCCTTAAGGAATCCCCTGTTGTTCTTTCGTTCTTCCTCGAAATCCCGTTCCACACGACTTAACCGATGGAGGATTTCTTCTTGTTTAGGAGGAGAGAAACGTGGTTGTGGCGCTAGTTGCGGAACTGGAGGTCTAGGCAGTGCTGGATACCCATGTGCTGAGTAATCCGGTATCCCTAGGTTTCCAAAAGCTCCGTCGGGATAGCGGGCATTATACCTAGCCGCTATTACATATGGGTCGCGCTCATAGTTGTAATTGTAATGCGTATGCGACGGCTGATCGAACGGGTTGTATGCCGTTGGACCCGTGTATGCAGGTATTGGGTGGTCATACCCAAATGGTGGCGAAGATGGTGCAACTGGTGCGGAGTTCGCCTCCTGTACTGGACTTGAAGGTCCTTCTTCAGGTACTGACGGATAGTGACTAGCACTCGAGTGGCGAGGGGTGCTGAAATGGAATTCCCCTCCTCGGGTAGACATCCGTGCGCCTGATCTTCTACGCCTTGGCGGATCTGGAATTTCTGGTTGAACCGGTGGCGGTGGTGGTGGCGTAACGGCCACAAACCGCGAATCATCTGAAGGATCCTGTTGTTGCTGCTGCTCGTGTTGCGCTGTCTGATGGGAGGGTGTGAAGTACCACTCGTGCTGGTTGAACAGCGCTTGAAAACTATCTGGCCCTTGATAAGGTGTGCCATGAAAAGAAGATCCATTAGAGATCTCGATAGGATGTGTGGGCGTACCACGAGCAGGTTCTACGGGATCTGTGTCCTCATCCATGTGGTCTTCTGAGAAGTGATCCTGTGGTCCTAACGGGACAAAGCCTGCAGGTTCCTGAATGTAATCTGCCGGGTTAAACTGACCTCTGAAGTAAGGAGTGGGATCATCAAAAGTACGGTGCGATGCAGATCGCTGTAGAGGTAAAAAGGATGGTTGAGGGTTATTGGGATTATTTTCGGAATCTGGCCCGAACGAGTGACGGTACGATGGCGTCGAGCTATGCGAGGTAGAATGTCTCGCAGGTTCAAAAAGGTTTCTTCGTCTATGTGGTTCTTCACTCCTTGTACTGGAAGGAGCTCGCGTGTTCGAAGGTCCAGCTTCGTGATCATGGTGAGTAATGATCGTTCCTCTGCCTCTTCCTCCTCTTCCTCGTCTGATTGCAGGCGGCATTTTTCCTGCTTTTAGAACTTTAAATAATAATAAACAATAAAAAGACAAACTGGAATAACAAATTCGAATTTGTCTTATGTTCTTGTCTAGACTCAAGTATGTGCAATTGTGTAACTGAGATTAAACACAAAGGCTAGTGTTTAATTCACTCAGTGTTGGCTCTGATACCAACATGTCACACCCTGATTTCCACGTGTATCACCGGTGGGCCCGATGGGGGATTACCGTGACGTAGTTGGCAACAATATAGTCAAACCACACAATTATATGAATGCACAGCGGAAGCATAAAGATAATATATTTCAACTTTAAGTGTAATATCAATGTATCACCATTGTTGAAATAATAATCCACAGGGGATCAATAAAAATAACAAAAAGTATTGTTCAATAGACTTCAGGCATCTTAAGCTTGCGAGACTTCTAATGATGCTAAGGAGAAATCCCAGCCAATTACGCCTAGTACCTGCATTTAGTCTTTTGGGGAAAATACGTCAGTTTACACTGGTAAATACGTTCAACTGACACTTATGTAAAAATGTTTAATAAAATTGGTTTAAATGCTCAAGACATAAACTCTTTATAGCTTGGGATAATTTATAATTAAATCTTGTAAAGAATTACATGTTACTATGCGTTTGGTCGCCTGAGTCGTATCGGGTTAAAGTTTAATAGACACACCACATAGTATAAAACCGTGGCGGGTAACCAACAGCTACACTGTTATAATTATAGACATAATGCCGGGTGTACGCCTACACCGGGATGTCAACGTCGTGGCCATTCGTAAATGCTGCCAAGGATATCCGGGACATGGTCATTAAGCCCCCAAAGGCGTTAAGCCAACAAAACAAGTTTTTAAACGGGTCACATTGATAATACCCAACTACAAATGAGATGGGGTCAATTGCCCGACCAAGCGGTATTTTAGATACCGTAACCCAAGCCCGTATAACGGAAAATAAGTTAAAAGTATTTACCTTTGCAAGTATAATCCTTAATTGAATAAATCATTGATAGCTTTTACTGGTCTCCTATTCTGGAACGAAGGTTTTAAAATAACCTATTAAAATCCTAACGGGTCTTTATATTTGCCGTTGCTTAGACCGGTCAGTTTCAAAGGATAGTTACGGTTTAATCGCGTGAAAGGCGAAAACGGTGAATGGAGTTTGATTTTAACCCAACAAGTTTGAAGACTTGTTTTATATGGGTATAATAATCATACTCTGGATTTTGGGGTCCAAACAATATGGTTTGACCCGTTTCGGCTAATTTATGTAAACTAGTTACATAAACCGAACCGTGCGCGCAAAAGGCGCAACGGGTAACCGTAGGAGTCCTACACTTGTTTCCTAAGTCAATATGCCTTAAAGAGGTTGTGGTATCAGTAGGATACCTTCCGTAATGCCCGTAACGAGATTAAGTTCATATTGTGCCCCGCAGGGGTATCTTGGTCTTTTTAAAGATTATAAAAGAGGTTTTAGAGTTCTACAGAAAATCTGAGTTTCTCGAACAGTTTATAAAGTCTAAAATACTTTATTTATTATTTAAAATCAGTAGCAACTGGAATCGGGTCAAAAGACCTTGTAGAACTCAAGTTATGGCCGAAAAGTGCATATTCGGTATTTACTGAACCGTTGCCATAACCGCAGGTTATGAGCAGGTTAAAAATAATTAAAAATCTTTAAAAATCCCAAAATATTATTTTACATCAGTGAGCAAAAGGTTTGGTGTCGAAATCCGGGTTTAGATAGGCGTTATGCTAATTGCGCTATTTAATTACTAAAGTTTCGCAATTTGCGCTATTTAGCATAACTCATATTCTGGACCTCGGATTGACGTGAAATTTTAGGGACATGCTTAGAAATCAGTAACCAAGGTTATGATCCGTTCACGTGTCCGAAATTCTCGTTTTAATTTATAAAGGGCGTTACGGTCAACTTTTAAGCATTTAACGGAAATGTGTAAAAGACTCGGACAAACAACGAACCGGTCACAGAGGGTTATACCTTCATGTAACCTGGTCCTAAGAGAGTCCTAAGGCATATCTAAATCAAACTTTAACGGGTCAGAACTGAAGTCAATGCAAAAGTCAAACTTTTGCGACTTTCGGCTCCGAACCGGGTCTAAACAGAAAATGGTCGGATCAAACAAGCTTAGACTAGTTTATATACTTATTATCATGTTTTATGAGTGTTCAAACAGGTTACATATCATCTACATTACAGATTATGCAAGAAATCGCAAAATGACATTTCTGTTGACTTTTTCTAAGCACGTGTGACTCGATATTTGAACTAGTTAGAGTGGGAATCAGAGGGTGCCCTTTTAGGGGTTTAATGCCCACATGATTACCATCATATAACTATCTTTGATTCGACAAACCACTGGACCATTCGTGATTTATCACAAAGTCAATCGTTAATTACGACGGATAGACTTTTAGGCTAAACTAAGCAAAAACTAAGCCATAAAAGGGTTGGCATACTTACAGAAGCTTGGTGCACGATTTAGAATGCTAGAAGAAAGCTTGAGAGCTCCAGGAATGATCAGAAGGTAAGTTTTGAGGTGTGTTTTCACTTATGCACAATGTATGCCTTTTATAGTGAAAGAAGGGCCTCTAGATCATTACACATCAACCTACAATGGAGCATGGATGTTCAGCAGGTGGCCCTTGGTTCTAGGAGGTAAGTAGAGGGCGCCCATGCTTCATTTATTGCACTTTTGATCGTTCACAACTTCAAACAACAAGTCTGTCCAAAGTTTCTGCATCTGGGACATTCACGCGGCCCGCATTAGATTTCATGCAGCTTGTACGCGGGCCGCATGAATCTTCATGTCAGACGCGTATTCACAGGTGGCTCGCGGCCCGCTTCAACTTGCTTGTTTCACTCAGGCGGGCCACCTGAGGCCTGTTTTCAAAGATTTTTAAATCTTTGGTAATGATTAACCGAATCTTCGGTAATTAATAACCTGACCTTTCGGGTTCGAAGGGGTAACTTTGCGATTTGGCCCTCGGTTAATTACAATTAAGGGCCTCGTGCCATTTACCCGTACTGTTAAGTCCCCGGTTAGTTTAATTACTATCCGGAAAGCCTTAACTTTCATTGTTGACGCTTTTAACCCCTCTTGTACGAATTTGATCATAACTTTCTTGTTTTAAAACGGAACTTCGCGAAATTTATATAGTACATTCTAGTGAGCGTATTTTACTGTTACAAAGCCTCGGGTTCGTCAAAGGGTCACTCAGAGGTATAATTAAACATGTTGACACAGTTAACCCCTGCAGGTTGTAATCTCTCACTTTCTTCCGCGTTTCGCTTCCGTACGATCCATGATTTATTCGTTTGAAGGTACGAGCATCATTTAGGGCTACTATACAGTATATTTACCCTTTGTTGACATTTATAACCCTCGAATTTACATACTTTCAAGGTTTGTCAACTTTAGTCCTTTATTTATTATTTAATGCCACGTGTAAACTAATGACACGTGTTAACACATTATTGGACACAAAATTTCGAGGTGTTAACTTTGATTGCCAAGAAATGAACAGACTTTGTGAGTCGATCCACGATCACCCAAATAGTATCGTTCCCACGCTGGGATCTAGGCAGGCCAGTAACGAAATCCATGGAAATTTCCTCCCATTTCCACTGTGGTATCTTGGGTTGCTGAAGTAGGCCTGATGGTTTCTGATATTCCGCCTTGACTCTCGCACAAGTCAGACACTTGCCAACGTAAGTTGCAATGTGGGCCTTCATGCTAGGCCACCAATACGTAGTTCTGAGATCGTGGTACATTTTATCCGAACCTGGATGTACCGAGTATCGAGACTTATGAGCTTCGTCCATTACCAGCTCGCGTAAGTTTCCATATAGTGGGACCCAAATACGCCCCGTTACATAGTAGGCGCCGTCTTCCTTTTGTTCTAATCGCTGCCTTGAACCGCGTAAGGCTTCAGCCTTGACGTTTTCTGGTTTCAATGCTTCCACCTGAGCATCTCGTATCTGTGCAGGAAGACCAGACTAAATAGTAAGCTGTAGTGCTCGCACGCGTCTAGGTAGAGTGTCCTTTCGACTGAGAGTGTCAGCCACAACGTTGGCTTTGCCTGGATGGTACTTGATGGCGCATTCGTAATCGTTAAGAAGTTCAACCCATCGACGTTGACGCATGTTCAATTCCTTCTGCTTGAAGATATGCTCGAGACTCCTGTGATCGGTGTAGATAGTGCACTTGGTACCGTACAGGTAGTGTCGCCATATCTTGAGCGCGCAAACAACAGCTCCCAGCTCTAAATCGTGCGTCGTGTAGTTCCGTTCGTGAACCTTGAGTTGGCGCGAAACGTAGGCAATGACTTTGTCACGCTGCATTAACACACATCCAAGACCCTGAATGGATGCATCACAATAAACCACGAAATCGTCCGTGCCCTCTGGCAATGAAAGAATAGGTGCGCTGCAAAGCCTATCCTTTAAGTGCTGAAAAGCGGTTTCCTGAGTATTACCCCAACGGTAGGTGACACCCTTTTGTGTCAGTAGTGTAAGCGGCTGAGCAATCTTTGAGAAATCTTTAATAAATCGTCTGTAATAACCCACCAAACCCAAGAATTGGCGTATTTCCATTGGTGTTCGCGGTGCAGGCCAGTTCCTGATCGAATCTACCTTGGATGGATCAACATGGATCCCATCCTTGTTTACCACATGGCCCAGAAAGTGGACTTCACGAAGCCAGAAGTCGCATTTCGAAAACTTGGCGTACAACTGTTCTATTCGTAGGAGCTTCAAAATAAGTCGTATGTGCTGCTCGTGTTCCTCCTAACTCTTGGAGTAAATCAGAATGTCGTCGATGAATACAATCACAAACTTATCTAGGTAGGGTTTGCACACCCTGTTCATAAGGTCCATAAAGACTGCAGGCGCGTTCGTTAGCCAGAAAGGCATGACTAGAAACTCGTAGTGGCCGTAGCGAGTTCTGAATGCTGTTTTGGAGACGTCCTCATCCCGGACTCTCAGCTGATGATAACCTGACCGCAGGTCTATCTTAGAGTAGTAGCTCGACCCTTGCAACTGTTCGAATAAATCATCGATACGTGGCAGAGGATAGCGGTTCTTCACTGTCACCTTGTTCAGTTCACGGTAGTCAATGCACATGCGGAAGGTACCATCCTTCTTTTTCACAAATAATACTGGAGCTCCCCAAGGCGAAGAGCTTGGACGAATAAAGTCCTTATCCAAGAGCTCTTGTAGTTGCTTAGACAGTTCTTCTAGTTCTGTTGGAGCTAGTCGATACGGTGCGCGAGCCATGGGTGCTGCTCCAGGAGCTAGTTCGATCTGGAATTCGACCTGGCGATGAGGCGGTAGACCAGGTAAATCTTCAGGAAACACTTGAGAAAAATCGCGTACAACTGGGATATCCTCTATTCTTTTCTCTTTCGTTGATGCCTCCGTAACTAGTGCCAAAATGGCAGTGTGCCCCTTCCGTAAACACTTTTGGGCCTTCAGGAAGGAGATGATGCCAACCACAGCACCACTCTTGTCTCCTTGAACTTCAAGAGGTTCTTTACCAGAACGGGGAATACGAACTATCTTTTCCTTGCATAAGATCTCCGCTTGCTGTTTGGATAACCAGTCCATACCAATGACGATGTCGAAACTACCCAGAACTATAGGAATGAGGTCGATGGGGAAAGTCTGACCAGCGAGGATAAGATTACAACCCTGAACTATGTGTGTGGCCTCTAGACTTTTACCGTTAGCTAATTCTACAACATGTTTGGCATTTAAGGGAGTTGGTGCACGTTTTAACATTTAGAGACATATAACTTGTATCCGCACCCGAATCAAACAATACAAGAAGAAACTTACCCATAACTACGTTGGGGTCATTCCTGGCATCACCCTGCCCCAGCACAAATGCACGCCCCCTAGCTTCGTTGCCGTTGTTGTTCCCACCATTGTTGTTTCCGTTACCTTGGTTATTGTTGTTGTTGTTGTTGTTCTGGTTTCGGTTTAACTGAGGGCAGTGTCTTTTGAAGTGACCTTCCATGCCACAATGAAAGCATCCCTTGTTGCCCTGTTGCGGATTCTACTGTGCTTGCTGTTGCTGCTGATTCTGAGTTACAGGCTGTGGGCTCCTACAATCCTTGGCCTCATGGCCCATCTTGAGACACCTCTGACAACGACCTTTGTTGCACTGGCCACTATGGTGTCTGTTACAGTTGTTGCACATGGGGTGATTTCCGCGATAAACTCTCTGCCCGCGACTACCAGAAGACTACTGACTGGGACTCTGGTAGTGGTCAGTCTTTTGCTGTTGAACCTGAGACTGAACTGTAGCTGATCCCTTGCTGGAATCCCCCTCCCATTTTCTCTTGTTGTCACCGGGAGTAGCAGGAGTAGCTGAAGTGGTAGCGGTAGTAGTAACACTGATGCGCTTAGGCAGCCTGTTCTGATCTACTGCCTGATCCGTGAGGCGATGAGCAAGGCGTTGAATGTCTTGGATATTATCAAGGTTGGCCGATGTCACGTGGCTCTGGATTTCTGGCGCTAGACCCTTGAGATACAACTCAATGCGCTTGATTGGGGGGTCCACCATAGTTGGACACAAGATGGCCAGCTCGTTTGACCGTTTAGTATAAGCTTCAATTTCCGATCCAGTCATTTTCAAATGGTAGAGCTCCACTTCCAACTTGTGGATGTCATCACGTGTGCAGTATTCTCTTTTGATGAGTTCCTTGAAATCATTCCAAGGGGTGGCGTTAGCAGCTGCCAGCCCTAAAATCTGAACTTGCACTTTCCACCAAGTCAGCGCAATTCCTTCTAGATTACCAGTGGCGTATTTCACCCTGCGAGCCTCAGGGCATTCACACATTTCAAATACCGACTCGAGCTTTTCGAACCAATGGAGGATGTCACACCCCCAAATTCCACCTGCGGATAACACCCGCTTCGAGGGCGTGACTGACCAGGATCCAGCCACCAATTATACTGACTAATTAAATTGATAACAAAAGTAATACTTACTAACCACAAGATTAGCAAATATCAAGTTCAGAGTTTAAGGTTTCAAGTTCAAACAGAAATAAGTAGCGGAAGCATAAATAAACAGTTTTAAACAATGTTCGTAAGGTAAGCATGATAAATGCCCAACACACGGGCAGACGACCACTACACATCCCAAGCAGCTGCTCCAGTCACTGGCCACCTGCAAAGCATGCAGTAAGGGGGGGGGGGGGGTCAACAATAATGCTGAGTGAGTTCACTAGTTGTCCAGTTTTAATTACCAAAAACTTGTTTCACCAGTTAATTTATCCGTTTATACATGCCATGGGGAGCTACCCCAAAAGTTAGCGACTAAACTGTTTTTCCAATACCGAACACTAGGTAACCGTTTGCGTTTCCGCAGGATGCCCCGATGTCAATGTTCTATCATCATTGACGGATGCCTGAGTACATTAGTTCACGACCGATCCCATACCATGGCACGGTGTGAGGTTGGTAAAACCTAAATAGCGCTATCAACTAATAACCCGTTCGCCTGGCCCCGGCGACTAATCGGTATTATGTAGTAGGGACTTGAGTGATAGAGTTGTGTTTAGTGCCATTTGGTTGCATTCCGTATAAAAAGTAATTAACTAAAAGGTTTCCCAATACAAGGGAAGGAATAGTAAGTTTGTTCCCAGTAACTAGGGAAGGAATGTAAATGGTATCCCCTTTACAAGGGGATAGGGTTGTTTTAGTCTCGTGTCCCAAACCACCGGGACGCATGCTTTTAAGTTGTGAACTCACCTTGGGTTGCTCGGTAGATATTTTTACCCGGTCAAGTATGTTGGTCACCACGTCCTAACATGGTTACCAAATATGGGTCAAGTCGGGTACAAGTAAACACATAGCGAACACGTATGGCAATACACATAGCAAACACGTATAACATGCAAATACACAAACAGTTGGGTCATTGGGTCAGCCCTAACATACAATCACATAGCCCAGTCAACAGAAAGCCCAACAGTCAAAGCCCAATAACACCAAAATAGCCCAGTCGAGACAAGGGTGGTTGCGACTCGCAACCGAGGTTACGACTCGCAACCGAGGTCTCGGTTCATCACGTTTTGGTTACGAGTCGCAACCAGAGGTTCCGACTCGCAACCGGCGGTTCCGACTTGTCAACAGTGGTTACGACTCGCAACCGGATTCGATGCGCGTTGATTGCGACTCGCAACCGGGAGATCTCGACAAGACTTGATGCGGTCTCGAGTAGCAACCAAAGGTTGCGACTCGCAACCGTGATTACGTGCACAACAAATCTTCTAGAACCTGCAATGTACTGACCAATAGAATTGCATTTTCATGTAACAGTGTACTATCCCCACTAAACATGTTTTCTTGTCTAAATTATGTCTAAAACAGATCAAACAAGGCATATTCAAAATATTTCAAGGACATTCATACATGTTCTTACCATATTCAAACACATTCAAGAAATTTCTTATGAACAATCAACCCCATTTATCAACAAACCAACCCCGAGATCATGCATAAAAACCCTCCAATCCTACTCGTAACATCATCCGGACAACAAGCATCATTAACCATCATCATATAACATGTAAACAATTTAATCCGAGACATATTATATTTAATCCACCACAATCATGAATATCCATTCTATCTAAACATTCCAAAACATAAACATGCTAACCGGTTATCCATTTCACACATTTTGATTCACACAAAACATGGCAAACAATCATCATCCATACACAAGAATCATAGTAACACATAATATATATGTATATCCATCCTAGTGACATTATTAACACATGAACATCTAGAAGAGAGCTCAAACCACTAACCGGTTAACTCGAGGTGTAAGAAAGGGGGTGTTCGGGTGAAGATTGATCCGACCGCTCCTCCTTGTCGTTTGTCTACTTGATCCGAGAGAGGAAGAGGGAGAATGAGATGGTTTTGGTTGCTAGAGTTCTTAGGTTTTTAGGGTTTTAGTGAGGAAGAAGGAGTGAGTGAAGGTGAGTGTTGTAAAAATGGTTAAGGGAGGGGAGGGTCGGTTTATATAATGTCACGAGTGGGCTTAGGGGTTTCCGGGTTGGGTTCTCGGTCGCAAGGCCCTAACCGGCCCAACACTTGCTGTTCACTCGAGACCAAGCGGTCTCGAGTCGGGTCTCGGCTCGTCTCACATACACACTTATACATATATATATATATATATATATATAAATACATATATACGTACACCTTCTCAACAATGAACACGTAACGATAAATCACCGATTTTCATTTAATGATAATATATAAATATAAATACAAGTTGATCAATTACAGAAATGGTTGTCCGGGAAAACCCGAAGTGTCACATTATCCCCAAGTTTTAGGAACTTTCGTCCCGAAAGTTAAGGCAGCCACTGTCAAGCTAGCGTTAGTGAAAGCGTTTCAACGGGGTGTCACATCATCCCCCCGTTAGTTGGGAATTTCGTCCCGAAATTCGGTTGTAGCTTCAGTGCTGGGGTTTTCGTTAGGAAATAGCCGGGGATACTTGTGCTTCATCTGGTCTTCCCGCTCCCAGGTAAACTCTGGGCCGCATCGCGAGTTCCAACGGACTCGCACAAGAGGTATCTGGCTACGTTTGAGGATTTTGATCTCTCGATCCGTGATTTCAATCGGTTCCTCAGTAAAGTGTAGCTGTTCGTCAATGGTTAGTTCCTTGAAAGGAATTACGAGCGTTTCATCTGACAGACACTTCTTCAGATTGGATACGTGAAATACGTTGTGTACCGCACTCAGTTCTTCAGGCAGGTTCAATCTATAAGCAACCTTACCAATTTTCTTGGTAATTTCGAATGGTCCGATATATCGCGGATTAAGCTTGCCCCGTTTACCAAAGCGGACCACACCCTTCCAGGGTGAGACTTTAAGTAGAACCCGGTCACCGACCTGGAATTCCAATGGTTTCCTACGCTTATCAGCGTAGCTCTTCTGACGGTCGCGAGCTGCCGCCATGCGTTGTCTGATCTGGGCAATCTTTTCCGTTGTATCTACCACCATCTCTGGGCCCGTGATTTGACTATCACCGATTTCTGCCCAGCAAAGAGGTGACCGGCATTTACGACCGTACAATGCCTCGAAAGGTGCTGCCTGAATACTAGTGTGGTAGCTGTTGTTGTAGGAGAATTCCACTAGCGGTAGATGCTTCTCCCAGTTCTTGCCAAAATCGATCACACACGCTCTAAGCATGTCTTCTAGGGTTTGGATGGTGCGTTCAGACTGCCCATCCGTTTGCGGGTGATAAGCAGTGCTCATGTCCAAACGTGAGCCAAAGGATTTGTGCATAGCTTGCCACAATTCCGAAGTAAAACGAGCGTCTCGGTCGGAAATAATTGAGGTTGGCACTCCGTGCCTCGAGACTACTTCCTTTAAGTAAATCTCCGCCAAGGTAGAAAACTTGTCCGTTTCCTTAATAGCCAGAAAGTGCGCGGACTTGGTCAATCGGTCTACTATTACCCAAATAGTGTCATTTCCGCGTTGAGACCTAGGTAGCCCTGTAACAAAGTCCATGGAAATTTGCTCCCATTTCCATTTCGGGATTTCTGGTTGTTGGAGTAGACCTGCTGGCTTCTGGTACTCTGTCTTGACTCTTGCGCAAGTCAAACATTTGCTGACGTATGTTGCTATGTGGGCCTTCATGCCAGGCCACCAATAGGTAGTCTTCAAGTCGTGATACATCTTGTCCGAACCAGGGTGTACGGAGTAGCGGGACTTGTGGGCTTCATCCATCACGAGTTCACGTAAATCTCCATAGAGAGGGACCCAAATGCGCCCTATTACATAGTAAGCGCCATCTTCTTTCTGTTCTAGTTGCTGCCTCGACCCTCGCAGAGACTCAGCCCTGATGTTTTCCGGTTTCAATGCTTCAACTTGAGCATTTCGGATCTGGGTAGGGAGGTTAGACTGGATGGTAAGTTGCAATGCTCGCACGCGCTTTGGTATAGTGTCCTTTCGGCTGAGGGCGTCTGCCACGACATTGGCCTTGCCCGGATGATACTTGATGGCGCATTCGTAGTCATTTAAGAGTTCGACCCATCGACGTTGTCGCATGTTCAATTCCTTTTGCCTAAAGATATGCTCGAGACTCCTGTGATCGGTGTAAATAGTGCACTTGGTACCGTACAGGTAATGTCTCCATATCTTAAGAGCAAAAACCACTGCTCCGAGTTCCAAGTCATGCGTTGTGTAGTTTCTTTCGTGTGTCTTGAGTTGTCGTGAGGCGTAGGCAATAACTTTCTCGCGTTGCATTAACACGCAACCGAGCCCATGGATAGACGCATCGCAGTAAACCACAAAGTCGTCAGTGCCTTCAGGCAACGAGAGAATAGGAGCACTACAGAGGTTATCCTTAAGCCTCCGAAAAGCAGATTCCTGTGCTTCATTCCACTTGTAGGCGACACCTTTCTGAGTGAGTGTAGTGAGGGGTTGTGCAATCTTTGAGAATCCCTGAATGAATCTGCGGTAGTAACCTGCCAATCCCAAGAATTGGCGAACTTCAGTGGGAGTCTTAGGTGTAGGCCAGTTCTTTATCGATTCGATCTTAGCTGGGTCAACATGAATTCCGTTCTTATTAACTACATGGCCGAGGAAATGGACTTCTCGAAGCCAGAAGTCACATTTAGAGAATTTGGCGTACAACTGCTCCTTGCGAAGGAGTTCCAGAATAAGGCGTAGGTGTTGTTCATGTTCCTCCTGACTTTTCGAATAAATCAGGATGTCGTCGATAAACACAATCACGAATTTGTCGAGGTAAGGCTTACATACGCGGTTCATAAGATCCATGAACACTGCCGGTGCGTTGGTCATTCCGAAAGGCATAACGAGAAATTCATAGTGACCATAACGGGTCCTAAACGCAGTCTTGGAAATATCTTCGTCACATACTCTCAACTGGTGATAACCTGATCGTAGGTCAATCTTAGAATAGTAGCTCGATCCTTGCAACCGATCGAATAGGTCGTCGATGCGCGGGAGAGGGTAACGGTTCTTGATGGTAACCTTGTTCAACTCACGATAGTCGATGCACATTCGGAATGTGCCATCCATCTTCTTGACAAAGAGTACTGGTGCTCCCCAGGGTGATGAACTAGGACGGATAAATCCTTTATCCAAAAGTTCTTGTAGTTGCGTAGAGAGTTCTTTCAGTTCTGCAGGGGCTAGACGGTACGGTGCACGAGCTATGGGTGCTGCCCCGGGAGCTAGCTCGATTTGGAATTCGACCTGACGGTGGGGAAGGAGT
Source organism: Helianthus annuus (assembly GCF_002127325.2). Lineage (NCBI taxonomy): Eukaryota > Viridiplantae > Streptophyta > Magnoliopsida > Asterales > Asteraceae > Helianthus > Helianthus annuus. Next base: position 95,688,990 of record NC_035437.2, read on the forward strand.
CCAGGTAGTTCCTCAGGAAATACCTCGGGGTAGTCACGTACTACAGGAAAATCTTCAATCCTCTTTTCCTTTTCGTGAGTATTGGTGACAAGTGCTAGGATTGCGGTGTGCCCTTTTTGTAAACACTTCTGGGCTTTCAGGAGCGAGATAATGCCTGTGGCTTCTCCACCTTTGTTGCCTTGAACGATGAGGGGTTGGCCAGAACGGCGAGGTATACGAACTGCTTTCTCTTGACAGAGAATCTCAGCGCGATGTTTGGATAACCAATCCATACCGATGACGACATCGAAGCTTCCAAGTTTGACGGGGAAAAGATCGATACTAAACGTGTGGCCAGACAATTCTAGTGTGCAGTCGTGGATCATGTGCGTGGCCTCGATGTTCTTACCATTAGCTATCTCGACGATGTGCTTGGAACTTAATAATGCAGGCGGGTGCTTAAGTTTCTTACTAATGCGAAGGGATACATAACTGGCATCGGCACCGGAATCAAATAACACAGAAACATAACGATCATCAAGTAGGAACTTACCCGCCACGACGTTGGGATCGTTCCTTGCTTCACCAGCTCCAATCACGAAAGCTCTTCCCCTTGCACCATTCCCAACATTGTTGTTTTGCTCATTGTTCCCAGCTCCCTGATTGTTGTTGCGATTCTGATTCAGTTCAGGGCAATCCTTTCGCATGTGCCCTGTTGCCCCACATTTAAAACATGCTCGGTTATTTCCCTGCTGCTGTTGCTGTTGGGGTTGTTGCTGATTCTGCCTTGCTGGGAACTGACTCCTACAATCCTTGGCTTCGTGCCCCATCTTGTGGCATCGCTGACACTGGCCCTTGTTACATGCCCCATTGTGGTGCCTGTTACACTTGTTGCACTTAGGGTAGCTTCCCCGGTAGCCACCCTGTTGCTGAGTGCCCTTGTTGTTGTCAGTTTTCCTTTGCTGAGCTGGGGCCTGAGTAGAGTTAGCATCCTTGCCCTGATTTCCATCCCACTTTCGTTTACCATCACTAGAAGTTCCTTCCGCAGCACTGATCCTTTTGGGCAACCTGCCCTCCTCCACAGCCTGGTTGGTGAGTTTGTGGGCAAGACGAACCACGGGCTGTATGGCAGTGAGGTTGGCCGAGGTTACGTGGCTCCTGATTTCTGGGACTAAGCCCTTGATGTACAATTCGATCCTTCGGTACATGGGTCGGGACATGTTTGGACAAAGAGCAGCATAGTCGTTGGACAGCTTGGTGTAGGTCTCAATCTCTGACCCAACCATCTTGAGTTCATAGTACTCGTCCTCGAGTTTGTGGATGTCATCCCTGTGACAGTACTCTTCCTTGATCATATCCTTGAAATCTTCCCATGCAGTAGCGTTTGCAGTCTCCAAACCAAGCATTTGAATTTGCGCCTTCCACCATGAAAGTGCGCTTCCCTCAAGAGTACCAGTAGCAAACTTCACCCAATTAGCAGGGGGACACTCGCAGACAGCGAAGACAGCTTCGACCTTCTCGATCCAGTGCAGGAGACCTATGGCACCCTCAGTGCCACTGAATGGAAGAGGCTTGCAATCCATGAAGGTCTTGAAGGTACAGACACGTGGTTGCATAGGCGCAGGCTGACCTGTTGTGAGGAGTGAAGCGAAATAGGTTTAGAGGCGAAAAGACGATGCGGCGGTAGGGTCTAAACATCCTAAAACAACGAGCTTACCTATAGGGTGAGCTGCGAAAGCTGCAGCCACTGTGTTGAGTAGGTTAGTGAACTGAGCCTGAGTCATGTTGACGTTTCCTCGTCCGCGTCCACTCATTGTCTTCATAACCAGAAAACATAGTATGAGTGTGGTGTCGTAACATAGCGGGAATAAGATAGAAGAGGGGAGGCGTATCTATCTAATCCGGCAAACTAGTACGTATAATAAAGCAGAAAGCATAAGACAAATAAGCAAGTAAATATGGGTCCGAGCTATGAGGTCAGATAAGTCGAGCCTTGCACTTGGAGTGTAGTGTCGTCACGAGTCACGGGTTATAGTCTGGTTTTTCTCAAAAAGATTTTTCCCCTTTTTAAAACCAAGTTCACTATAACCAATGGCTCTGATACCAATCTGTCACACCCCCAAATTCCACCTGCGGATAACACCCGCTTCGAGGGCGTGACTGACCAGGATCCAGCCACCAATTATACTGACTAATTAAATTGATAACAAAAGTAATACTTACTAACCACAAGATTAGCAAATATCAAGTTCAGAGTTTAAGGTTTCAAGTTCAAACAGAAATAAGTAGCGGAAGCATAAATAAACAGTTTTAAACAATGTTCGTAAGGTAAGCATGATAAATGCCCAACACACGGGCAGACGACCACTACACATCCCAAGCAGCTGCTCCAGTCACTGGCCACCTGCAAAGCATGCAGTAAGGGGGGGGGGGGGGGTCAACAATAATGCTGAGTGAGTTCACTAGTTGTCCAGTTTTAATTACCAAAAACTTGTTTCACCAGTTAATTTATCCGTTTATACATGCCATGGGGAGCTACCCCAAAAGTTAGCGACTAAACTGTTTTTCCAATACCGAACACTAGGTAACCGTTTGCGTTTCCGCAGGATGCCCCGATGTCAATGTTCTATCATCATTGACGGATGCCTGAGTACATTAGTTCACGACCGATCCCATACCATGGCACGGTGTGAGGTTGGTAAAACCTAAATAGCGCTATCAACTAATAACCCGTTCGCCTGGCCCCGGCGACTAATCGGTATTATGTAGTAGGGACTTGAGTGATAGAGTTGTGTTTAGTGCCGTTTGGTTGCATTCCGTATAAACAGTAATTAACTAAAAGGTTTCCCAATACAAGGGAAGGAAAAGTAAGTTTGTTCCCAGTAACTAGGGAAGGAATGTAAATGGTATCCCCTTTTACAAGGGGATAGGGTTGTTTTAGTCTCGTGTCCCAAACCACCGGGACGCATGCTTTTAAGTTGTGAACTCACCTTGGGTTGCTCGGTAGATATTTTTACCCGGTCAAGTATGTTGGTCACCACGTCCTAACATGGTTACCAAATATGGGTCAAGTCGGGTACAAGTAAACACATAGCGAACACGTATGGCAATACACATAGCAAACACGTATAACATGCAAATACACAAACAGTTGGGTCATTGGGTCAGCCCTAACATACAATCACATAGCCCAGTCAACAGAAAGCCCAACAGTCAAAGCCCAATAACACCAAAATAGCCCAGTCGAGACAAGGGTGGTTGCGACTCGCAACCGAGGTTACGACTCGCAACCGAGGTCTCGGTTCATCACGTTTTGGTTACGAGTCGCAACCAGAGGTTCCGACTCGCAACCGGCGGTTCCGACTTGTCAACAGTGGTTACGACTCGCAACCGGATTCGATGCGCGTTGATTGCGACTCGCAACCGGGAGATCTCGACAAGACTTGATGCGGTCTCGAGTAGCAACCAAAGGTTGCGACTCGCAACCGTGATTACATGCACAACAAATCTTCTAGAACCTGCAATGTACTGACCAATAGAATTGCATTTTCATGTAACAGTGTACTATCCCCACTAAACATGTTTTCTTGTCTAAATTATGTCTAAAACAGATCAAACAAGGCATATTCAAAATATTTCAAGGACATTCATACATGTTCTTACCATATTCAAACACATTCAAGAAATTTCTTATGAACAATCAACCCCATTTATCAACAAACCAACCCCGAGATCATGCATAAAAACCCTCCAATCCTACTCGTAACATCATCCGGACAACAAGCATCATTAACCATCATCATATAACATGTAAACAATTTAATCCGAGACATATTATATTTAATCCACCACAATCATGAATATCCATTCTATCTAAACATTCCAAAACATAAACATGCTAACCGGTTATCCATTTCACACATTTTGATTCACACAAAACATGGCAAACAATCATCATCCATACACAAGAATCATAGTAACACATAATATATATGTATATCCATCCTAGTGACATTATTAACACATGAACATCTAGAAGAGAGCTCAAACCACTAACCGGTTAACTCGAGGTGTAAGAAAGGGGGTGTTCGGGTGAAGATTGATCCGGCCGCTCCTCCTTGTCGTTTGTCTACTTGATCCGAGAGAGGAAGAGGGAGAAGGAGATGGTTTTGGTTGCTAGAGTTCTTAGGTTTTTAGGGTTTTAGTGAGGAAGAAGGAGTGAGTGAAGGTGAGTGTTGTAAAAATGGTTAAGGGAGGGGAGGGTCGGTTTATATAATGTCACGAGTGGGCTTAGGGGTTTCCGGGTTGGGTTCTCGGTCGCAAGGCCCTAACCGGCCCAACACTTGTTGTTCACTCGAGACCAAGCGGTCTCGAGTCGGGTCTCGGCTCGTCTCACATACACACTTATACATATATATATATATATATATATATATATATATATATATATATATATAAATACATATATACGTACACCTTCTCAACAATGAACACGTAACGATAAATCACCGATTTTCATTTAATGATAATATATAAATATAAATACAAGTTGATCAATTACAGAAATGGTTGTCCGGGAAAACCCGAAGTGTCACAGAGGAGTCCAACCGCTCCTTCAGTGCCACTAAACGTGCTAGGACGACAGTCCATGAAGTTCTTGAAAGTGCAAACAGGTTGCTGAGCGTGTTGACCTCCTGCGTGTGCAGCTGCTAGTGCCGCAACAACTTGTTCGTTGATAAGAGCCGTCAACTGGGCTTGAGTCAAGTTAATACGTCCGGACATGATCTTCATAGCAAAGATAACATAGGTAAGAGAGAGGTTCGTGAAAAGTGCGATGACAGAAGAGAGTAAGCACACAAGTGTTCTCAAGCAATAGTGGTTATGTGTATCTAAGCATACCCTGAGCAAAGTTCTATGTAATCTAGCAAGTAGGCAATAAAACATGTTCCATATTACCTAGGATGTTGAGTCTTGCACGTGGAGCGAGGCGTCGTTGTGGATCATTGAGAACTGTTCTGGTTATAGTCTGGTTTTAATAAAAACGTTTTTCCCTTATGAAAACCAAGTTCTCTATAACCAATGGCTCTGATACCAATCTGTCACACCCCCAAAATCCACCTGCGGAGTACCACTGCTTGGAGGCGTGACATGACCAGGATCAAGCCACCAATCATATTGAACATATAAGTAATTAGCAAACGTAAATGTATATCAACCCACAATATGAAAGGTGTTCAAATAACATAGTTTATGTAGCGGAAGCATAGTATAAAATCCAACGTAATTATTAAGTTTTCAACTGTCATAAGTGTTTATCAAAACATCCACATTCCGTGCCCACAACGACTGCGCCTCCCGTGCAAGCTCCATATATACCTAAGGTCCTGCAAGGCATGTAACAGAGAGTCAACAACTAGTTGAGCGAGTTCACAGTAAGTAAGTTCGTAATAGTAAGTTCATTTCGTAACATGTGGCTCTACTAGGCCGATAGTATGTTCTATTGGTGGGGGCTTCCCATATTTGTATATACACTAGACTATTTGTAACCATAAGTGTTCTTCTTAACCCGAGAACAGTAGTACGTACAAGGTATACGTAGGTTTTACGTAAGTGCCCTTCTTTACCTGAGGACAGTGGTACGCGTGGGGTTTACGTAGGTTTACGTAAGTGTCCTTCCTAACCCGGAAGACAGTAGCATGTGTGAGTTTACGTAGGTTTTACGTAAGTGTCCCTCGAAACCTGAGGACAGTGGTAAGTACTTGTTTACGTAGGTTTTACGTAAGTGTCCTGCTTAACCCGAGGACGATGGTAGATAGTCTAGTAACAGTGTAATCCAAATAATTCATCAATCCTTTTCCTTCAATCCCATTCCCTACCCACCGGGAATCCCATGCCTTGGTAAGAGTGTGAACTCACCTTGGTTTGCTCGGCAGATTACACAGAAAGGTCAATCAAGCTATATTGTGGTCAACCACGTCCTAACATAGTTGTACCATACAAGTCAGGTTCGTATTCAAATAGTGCACGTATGTTCTACACGTATTGTACACAAGTAGTGATCATAGCATACACGTATAATCATGGCAGTTCAACAACAGTGCTAGTTCAACAGTACAGTCACGTAAACAAAGTCTAAGTATGCGGCCCAAATGGTTGGGCTCGTAACAGTGTGCAAGTCCAACAGTGTGCATGTGTTCGTGGTCTCGAGTCGAGACTAGAGATCTCGAGTCGAGACAGTGCGGTCTCGAGTTGTAGTCCTGGAGTTCTCGAGTCGCAACTGAAGAGGTCTCGAGTCATGCATGTACTAGTCGAGACTAGACGGTCTCGAGTCGCAACCGGACCCACAACCATGGTCTCGAGTTGTGCTGTTTGTGTCGGTGTTGTGGTCTCGAGTCGAGACAGTGGGGTCTCGACTCGCAATCCCTTGTCGAGACTATGAATGTGTAACAGACTTCCTTATTTACAGCATCAATAATTCCGTAACAATTGCTAACAAGTTTGGCAGTTTCACAACAGATCAAACAACAATTAATTTCAGTAATCATGCATAATCATTCAATCCTATTATTCATCCCTTAATCAAGAACAATAGCAATCGGACCAAGCAGTTTAAGTTCATGCACTTCTATGAACATTTACCCCAACTAAATCATGTCTAGCCCTTAATCATATGATCATCATGAACTACTAAATTCTTGATCAATCAGTTACATTCGTATGTAAATCAATTTTCATAAACACCATCTTATTAATATCATATCACATATTAATACTACAGTTAAGCACATGTTATGATTTCACACATAATCTCATTAATCAACATCACTAGCGTGAAACCCTATTTGTCATATAGAAATCGAAATCATGTCAATTAACAAAGATGTAACACTAACCGAGTCGTGTGATGTGACAAGCTTGATCGAGAGAAAAGGGCTTCGGGTGAGAGGTGATTCCGTCGAACAAGAGAGATAGAGAGAGTTCTAGGGTTTTGTGTGTGTTTGTAGTTTACAAGTTATGAGGATCAAAACCCCCATAATGGGTATGTGTAGTCGCATAAGGGAGTGGGCCGAGCCCATCAATGGGTTGCCCCTCTGGGTCTCGAGTCCAAGTATTGTGAGCCGATAAAAGAAATGTACGGCCCAAAGGGCTTGTGTGACCGGACAAGTGTCGTGCAACCGAGCTTATACTATTCACATGAAATTACGTAGCACATAGCATAACAAAACATAATATTCCATTACCAACAAACACGTCAACTAGTCACGTATAGTCCAAACAAGTTACATTGAAGCACACAAATAGAGGTTTGAAATACGAGTTGTCACAGTAACGGTTCTTGATGGTCAACTTATTCAATTCTCGGTAGTCGATACACATCTTGAACGACCCATCCTTCTTTTTGACGAAAAGGACTGGTGCGCCCCAAGGAGAGGTGCTCGGGCGAATAAAGCCTTTCTCAAGTAACTCCTGGAGTTGGTTCGAGAGTTCCCGTATTTCGGATGGCGCGAGTCGATAAGTGGCTTTGGCTACGGGGTTAGCTCCAGGAATGAGGTCGATGCGGAAGTTGATATCGCGACTGGGCGGTAATCCGGGAAGATCATCAGGGAACACCTGGGGAAATTCACGGACCACTGGGACGTCTCTGATTTCTGTCTTCCTTTTCTTTTCCTTCTCCGTTACTACGATGTTGGCTAAGAATGCTCTGTATTCCTTGCGGAGATACTTGCTCGCTTGGACACATGAAATGAGCTTGAGACCTTTCGAAGCAGTTTCACCATACACACATAATAAGTCACCATTCGCGAGCGAGAATCGAATCATCTTGTCGAAGCACACAACTTCAGCATGGTTTTCGCGTAGAAAGTCCATGCCTACTATGATGTCGAAACTTCCGAGTTGCATCGGAATAAGGTCGATTGGAAAGATGTGATTGTTGAGCTCGAGAGTACAATCATGAAGAACAGAATTAATGGCGACAATTCTCCCAGTAGCGACTTCAACTTCGAATGACGAGGGGAGATAAGAACGCTTACGACTAAGGAGCTTCTCGAATTCAAACGACACAAAGCTGTTATCGGCTCCAGTATCAAACAAACATGATGCATAAATACCATTCACAAGGAACGTACCATTAACCATGTTTTTGTCAGCCTGGGCTTGGCGAGCATTAATGTTGAAGGTTCTGGCGCGTGCTGCTTGTTGCTGCTGCTGAGGCTGCTGCTGCTGCTGGGGCTCTTGCTTCACCACCCTGTTCGGGCACATGTTTGCAAAGTGGTTTGGATCACCACATGCAAAGCAGACTTGAGCGTTGATCGCGGGTGCTTGAGCTGCGTGTTGGCCTTGCGGGGCTGGGAGTAGAGCTTGATGAGCAGTGGCTTGAACTGGGGTTTGACGAGGACCATAGTGACAATTAGCAATAAAATGGCCGTACAGATTGCAATGAGCGCAGAAACGACAGGCAAGACCCACCAGATGATGATATGAGCATGTCGGGCAGAGCGGGTGGGGACCTGTGTAAGCACGCTTTGCTGGCGGCGCTTGAGTAATTGGTGCTGGTCGATGATGAGACTGCTGCTGAGCCGGTATGGCTTGTAGAGGAGCAGCAGTGGTAGTGACAACACAGTTCTTGTTGCTGGAGCTGTTGTTGTTGTGCTTCTTCTTGCGGCGTGATGACTTGGATGGTTGAGCAGTGGTGGTGTCGGCGGTCGATGCAGTGGGAGCTTGATGCAGAGACTTGGAGGGCTTATCCCAAAAACCAGCTTTTACTCGCTTGTCGTTGATCTCGGCGGCAAGCAAGTAAGTCTCTTCAATTGATGATGTCTTGGCGGCATGAACAAAGTCGGCAACACAATCGGGTAGAGCTCGAATGTACTTCTTGATTGCCATGTCTGACGTCTTGACTTGATCGGGACAAATTATGCTGAGCTGTTTAAAGCGAGCAGTTAAGGCAGCGTTATCTCCATCCTTCTGCTTAATGTTCCAAAACTCGTCCTCCAGCTTTTGGCGTTCATGGGGAGGGCAGAATTCGTCCATCATGATGGCTTTCAGCTCCTTCCATGTCAGCTCATAAGTTGCATCATTCCCGCGTTTGTTTCGTTCAGCCGTCCACCAGTCTAGAGCTCGGGACTGGAAGACGCTGGTTGCGTTTAGGGTACGGAGATTTTCTGGACAGCCGCTTTGGCGCAGAGTGACTTCGATAGAATCGAACCATTGAAACATAGTTGTTGGGCCATCTTCTCCGGTGAATTCCTTTGGTCCGCATGCCTTGAACTGTTTAAAGCTGAAAACAGTCTTGGTAGCGTCTTTGGGAGCTTCAGTTCTCGACTCCTCAGAAGATTTTCTGACGTTTTCATAGACGTCGCTCACATCTTTTGCTACCTGCTTGGCGATGATAGCAGCAAGACGTCGGTCTCTCTTCTCTTGGCGGGTAAGCGGGGTTCGGTGTCCGGATGACGACATGGTCTGCAACAGACATCGTCGTAGGTCTCAGACACATCAAAATCAAATCTCACCTCACGCGTCTACTATTTACTAAAGCTCAGGAATACGTCGAAACACGTATCACATAAACACTTAAGCACATAATCACAGATTCACGTAGTCACAAAAGCACATAAGCACGTAGGGGACGTAAAGCACAGAGACACATAAATACAGAAGCACATTCCTATTTAATCACAGAGGCAGTCAGAATACAGAAACCTATCATTCAAGTTCGCGTGTCGTTCATGTATAGCGAGCGCGTATAGCATATCGAGTAGTATAGTATAATCGTATATCATATCATAATGTCGTCTAGATTTGCAGCGACTTGTTAGCGTTTTGAGATAGAAGAGCAATGCGAGCCGTGTGTGTCGATCGAAGTGATAGCAAAAATCGAATAATCCTCCAAAAATTTAAACACATGAACATGTAATTACACATAAAACACATAAAATCGACAAATCATCAGAGTCGGCAGTTGCGGGCTCAGAATCGAAACACAAAAAATCGAGAGATGGATTGTCTACGGCTATTAGACATCGACTACCTAAAGCGATTTGACTATTCTCAAGAGACTTGTCGTCACTTTTCGACTTTCGGGATCGTGTTTCTGCCTCGATTCTTGGGCATTTAGCACGTATTCCCTAGGTCATACTCGTGAGTTCAGGTCGTCGGAGTCCGTCGAGGCTTTGGTGAGATGAGCAAAAATCAGAATAAGTTGTCAAGGTTAGGGTTTCACCCCTGGCTTAGCAACTTCTTCCTTGTTTTAGTGAAATTTAGGAGATTATTCATCAAAATATGGATTTCACTCCTGATTTGGTATAATTCTCCTTGTTAAACAAGTGTTCGTTACTGGAAAGAACGAAGAAATTATTGATAAAACAACATTGACCCAGCAACTTAGTCGAGAGATTGCGGTTTTCACACCTAATCCCGACCGAGTCACTTGTCGTTGTCTGAAAATTTCGAGTGCAGTGATGATGAGAATAAGCAGGATATATAGCACATAAGCTTGGTCTGTTGGTTCCTAACTATAGTCTAGGTCTCTAAGACATCGACCCGGACTAGGTCGAGTCTAGCCTAATTCCCTATAGTTATGGCTCTGATACCAATCTGTCACACCCCAACCGATGGCGGAATCATCGAGGCATGGCACTAAGCGAAACAGATTGTCCAGAAGTTTCCATAACAATTATTATTACTATTCAATTTATATAATACGTCCCATACCATACCTTAAATAGCAAACAAATTATTACAGATAACATCAAGTCAAATATTCTGTTCCGACAACTCAGATTTAAATATAAAAATTGTTCAAATGCTTCTAGAGACTCGATCTACAAGATCTACAGACAACTATGCTCTAGACGCTTATTCTAAGCTCGCCTTCCTAACAGATAAGCATCCTAATTGCCTGTCACATACGTTAAAATAAAGTCAATACATAAAATGAAAAGGTGAGTATACAAGTTTGATAATATCATATAGAGTTCGAAATAGTTTACGCATAACCAGCACGTACACAGAGGAAAACAAAGCATGTTAATTATCGACATGGATCTATCGATACCAATGACTGCGGGTTGACTGCCCGAGGCAGTTCGCAATACATGATTACCACCGTAATCCATGCAAGTAATTGTCCTTAACAACCCCCGTGTGAACGGGTGCTGAGTCCAAACTATAGTACTATCGTCGTTAAGGCAGGTAGACAGCATTCCACGTGTAAGCATAACAACAAGCATTTATTTAGTCACGTAATACATGCGGTAACGGTTAGCGTTTAAAGTAATTGAGTAGTGTGTCTGATTGTGATTTAGAATAGGCAACGTATGTAACACCCAAAAGTGCTAAAGCAAAAAGGGTTCGAGTATACTCACAGTGATCGATGGATTGAAGGGAGCACTTAAGAGTAGGGTTAGCCTGAATAGTTCGATAGCATAACGATAAGCAACGCGTAAAACGTAAACAAGTGTTGGAGGATCGGACAGCCTGGTCGGTCGGATGGTAGGTCTGATCGGACGGCTTGATCGTTCGGTTAACCAGTCCGTTCGGACAGTCTATCCGGTCGGTCAGTAGGCCGATCGGATGGACTGTTCGAGTGGGTTGTTTCTTCCTTTGGGAAAGATGTGTTTGTGTATGATGGTTTGACCTTTTGAGGTTTTCGTTGTAGTATTTGAAAACATTGAAGTATCCTTACCTTTCAGGTCGATCGATCGAACGGACCGTTCGACCGGTCGGCTTAACCGATCAGTTAGGTTCTTCAACAGCAAGTCCTTATCAGGGTGTCACCTGGTCAGACGGCTCGACCGATCGGGTGGCACTCCAACGTGTTGAACAAGCTGAAAATCGATTAAGTGTTGAAGCATAGTATCTCATGATCCGAAGAGTAATTCAAATCAGACCGTAGTCCGATCGATCAGCACTTCATTCAATACTAGACTTCATGAAACTGTTAAAGTGTGGGGCCATGCGCTAGCCGATCGGTTGGCTTGGTCGATCGGCTGGCTTATCCGATCGGTTGGGCTGTCCGTTCGGACGGTCAGCCCGATCGGTCAGCTCCCTGACCTGGTCGACTCGCTCGTCTAACACTTGGCTGTTTTGATTTTTGACGTTATATCGAGGTACTTTGACAACGAGTTGAACCATAGAACCCTCGTTCTTACTTGTTTCTTCTGCTCGGACAGGAATCACCCAAATCCGGCCGGTGACTATTCGGAACGGAATTTAAATTTTAACCCGAAGTCGGTGAACCTCGTGGATAGAACCCGAATCTTGAACCGCACAACTACTAGGATGATAAGTGAGTCGGTTCAAACTCCGTTTCTACCGGTTTGAAGGCATTGAGTGTAAAAGAGTTGAAAGAAATTTGGAAAAACATTCTTTCAATCCTCTTCACCGTGTAAATGTTTAGATCTATGATAGATCTTTGTTTGTTTATGTGGATATAGACTAGATCCAAGTTATTCTTGGTGTATTGAAGCCAAAACATGAAGTTCTTCAAGAACACCATGATGACATCATCCTTGAACACTTGAATCTTGATGATTTCACGGTTAAAAAGTAAGATTTGAAAGATAGAAAGGTGTAGGAGTGTGTATAGATCAAGAAAGTACAAGATTTAGGATGAAAACTTACCGGAATCGGAAGGAATCTGAGAAAAGGAGGGGAGCACGAGCTGGTCGGTCAGAGCTTTCCAAAAGTGGTAAGCATAACAATGACAGGGGTATTTATAGGCTTCCAAAAGAGGAAAGGGCTGGCCGATCGGCCAGGCATCCCGATCGGACAGCAGCCGATCGGCTGGGTTGTTCGATCGGCTAAGAGCCTGATCGTTCAGCTGCCTGATTCGAGCGTCCGGTGCGACGATTTTCGATATTTCGATTTCGACTGCGATTGATGAGAATACGATAGAGTTTCTTATTCAAATTACTTTTAATCCCAACCACTATATCTAACATACAATCACCTATGTCTCGCGCTGTCTTTTCGCCACCAATTATCATAATTCGATTTTGATTGAGTTTCGAGTTTCGGTTCGAGTTTCGATTGATTACCACACATGACATAAAGTAAACATGCACAAGTAACACATAAGGCACACACACACGTATACTAACACCATAATTCGCGTAATTCGAGTCTCGAGTTCGATGATGATTAGATTAGCTCGATTATTGATTAATTGACTTTATCGCATTGTTACTTCCTATTATTCACAGTCGTAATGCGGTTCGCGTCGATTAAATAAACTTTGATTAATTCGATTTCAGCATATACTCCACATAATACAACTAACGTAATCGCAAACATAAAATAGACTAACTATGGTCAAAGGAGTCAATCTTGACTTTGACTTTGACATTTGGTAACACGGGGTGTTACAACTGTTATGTACACATATATACAATGCCGAACAATCATCTCATATACTTCCTATACACATGTGTACCATGTTGAACAACCATATCATTAACTTCTTTTTTAGAAATATATTATGAATGTACATATGTGCACATTACAAATAGGACATGTACACTTAAAGAAGATGATCGGATGGAACAATATTTGTTAATGTACATATATATACATACATTTTTAAATGGTGATTACGTATAATACATATATGTGCATTCACTTCTACAGTGTTTTTAATCATGTTCTAGATAGAACAATATATTATACAATGGTTATATTTTTTAGAATTAAAAAATTAGTTAACTGGTGAGAGAAAAAATGAGAGAGAATATAATTAATTATTTAATTAGAGAGAGAAGTAGTTAATGATTTACCTTTATACCCTTTACATTTATTTTTTACATATAAATAATTACAAAACTGCCATTATTAAAATTTCCAAGATCTAAACAATTAATGGCTCGGATTAGTTCACACAGTTCACTCTCAACCTAATGTTCACTCTAGAACCCTACCATATATATATATATATATATAGGAGGAGTTGGGTAGAAAGTGGATTTTTCCTAAAAAGTCTAGGAAGCAATAAGAATTTGACATGTGGCATTGAGGGATTTTAACTAGAAGGGCAAGTATGTAATTTCACATTCTAATTTTATATTTGGAATTTATCTTCATTAACTAACATTGCATGTAACTGATCTTGTCCATGATTTTCGGAATATTGGTTGTTTTCGAATTCAAACTTCATTCAAATCATATGTAATTATAAATTGTTCGATCGTTTACTTGTTCACCAGCATCATCCGTATTTAATATTTTTTTCAGAGAGAAAAATCATGGCTTCAAACACACTTGTTGATTGTGGAGATGCTAATTACAGTTATTTTTTTTCTTTATTATTGTAGTTTTGTGTGTTGATTATTAACATTTAACTGGAAAACCATTAGCATGTTCTTGGTGATGTGTTTTAACAGTCAGAGAGGTTGAAGTCAATATGTTTATTGATCTCATAATGTGGCTGTGTTTTACCATTCATGCTGGTAATGCTGGAGGATTTCTTGACATTGTGTTTTAACAACAAAAAGATTAATACAGTTGTGTTTTAGCATTCATGTTGGTAATGCTGGAGGATTTCTTGACGCTGTGTTTTACCATCCATGCTAGTAATGCTGGAGGATTTCTTGACATTGTGTTTTAACAGCAAGCAGATTAATACAGTTGTGTTTTAGCATTCATGTTTGTAATGCTGGAGGATTTCTTGACGCTATGTTTTACCATCCACGCTGGTAATGCTGGAGGATTTCTTGACACTGTGTTTTAACAGCAAGCAGATTAATGCAATTTTGTTTTAGCATTCATGTTTGTAATGCTGGAGGATTTCATGACGCTGTGTTTTACCATCCATGCTGGTAATGCTAGAGGATTTCTTGACATTGTGTTTTAACATCAAGCAGTTTGATACCGTTGTGTTTTAGCATTCATGCTGGTAAATAGTAATGCTTGAGGATTTCTTGACGCTGTGTTTTACCATTCATGCTGGTAATGCTGGAGGATTTCTTGACATTATGTTTTAACAACAAGCAGTTTGATACAGTTGTCTTTTAGCATTCATGCTGGTAATGCTGGAGGATTTCTTGACGCTGTGTTTTACAATTCATGCTGTTACGATGTGTGACATTTGTCGCGATGTGTTTTCTTGATGTTGTGTTTCTTCATGAAGGATAGAAGGAAGAGAGAGAAACGAGAGAAAGGGAGAGGGAGAGAGAGAGAGAAAATCGCATGAAATGTGGGGTGGTTTGTGGAATGACGGTTATTTCCATATATAAAACAAGCTAAATGACATATCTACCCCTGATTAATTAAATAATCCTATTTTTAAGACACACATATTACCAAAATGCCACCAAGATAATCTCAACCATTAAACACACCCATTGGATGGCCCAGATCGCTTCCTAGACTTTCTAGGAAAAACACACTTTCCGCAGGATCCCCACTCTCTCTCTCTCTCTCTCTCTCTATATATATATATATATATATATATATATATATATACACACATACATATATATGTATAATTGAAGGGGTATAACCCTACTACACAGTGAAGTTATATAACCCCTCATAACTCCCATTTCTTATACATTTGTCACGTGCCGTATAACACCACATCTATGAGGGTTATGGAACTTTACCACCACACATGCTCTTAATATGGTCTAAGAAGATAAGGGTGAGACATTAATTGTGAAAATCAATCAGAAAGTTCCATGTGTCCCACTAACTACATTTTCTTTTTAAAGATTTAAATTTATATTATTTTAATGAGTGGGGAATAGTTAAAACTAGTAAAACCAGTAAAGGATATGGTCTGGTAGACACCTTATATTAAAGAATAAAGTACAGTTTCAGTCCCTAAGGTTAACACCTGCTCACAGGTTCAGTCCCTATTTTGAAAAAATCAACACTCCAGTCCCTGATGTATTCAATTGCTCACAATTAAAACCCTGGCACTAACTGGCCGTTAGTATTTTTGTGAAAAGACTAAAATACCCACCAAAACTTTACTTACAGTTTCAGTCCCTACAGTATGATTTCTTAATTTCCCTCCATTTTCAAACGTTTTTCCTAATCAAGTAACAAGTCAAACCACATGTAACCAGAAAATTAAACAACAATATCAAGGTACTAACACAACAAACAACAAGAGATCAACACATATAACCAGAATTGGAATGCAGCTTATAAGTTGAACTGGTTTGACTTTATCTGGTCAAACAGTTCATGTTATCCCTGCCAAGATGTATGCTCCTTATTCAAGTGATTGACAAAGCCTACTTAATAGTGCAAAACATAGTCTATCATGCCTGTTCAACTTATAACCAAGTTCAATTGTGCATACAATTAGAAAACTTAATGTGCAGCAGGTGTTTAACTCGAATTGTCCATTTCATGTTCAAAGCCTTATATGCAGTTAAAAACTTAATGTGCAGCAAACCAACAATTCTTATGTGCAGCAACTGATCCAACTACTTATGTGCAACAAACAAACAATTCTGTTTATAGGTCTTGTGTCCAACAATGTCTAGCTGATCCATCTACTTATGTCCAGTAATGTCATTTGATCCTAAACACCCTTCTAATCATCTTCTTATGTGCAGCAATGTCATTTGATACCGTCTGCTTATGTCCAGCAATGTCATTTATCCTAAACACCCTTCAAATCATCTACTTATGTGAAAACTTCAACTAATATCATTTGATCTTAAGCACAAAAAACATAAATATGTTGTAAACTTCAACTGATATGTTGCACATAATATCATCTGATCCTAAGCACATAAAACATAAACAAACATCCACTGATGCCACACCATGATTTCCCGATGGGCCTGGACTTGGGGTTTATGCGTGACGATTGATACAGATATTCACATATAGCACAACGGAAGTCTTGGGATTATAAAACAATATTACAAAGTACAAATGTCCGAAATGTTAAAAATAAATATACAGACGGAAAGTGTACTAAAGATCCACAAACGGGTCGAAAATGAACAAAATGAAATATTAAGACTACTAGGACTTGCGTGGAGTCACAAATTCCAATATGCATATACCGAGCAGCTCCAGCCTATTCCGTATTTGCTAATCTGCGCTTAGACTTTTGAAAATACGTCAGCTTTCGCTGGTAAATACAATTAACTGACACATTTTGAAAAAAAAATCAAAATCATTTTATACCATTTGGTATATCATTTTATAAATAACTTGGGACAAAGTGATATTTCTTGTTACCAGTATTACATGCTTGTTAATACATATGGGGCCCGAAACTAAACTCTGATACATGATTAACCGACACACCACTTTTCAATAAAAATATAGTAGCATCAGCGTCTGTCAGGTGTATGCCTACACCCCGCACTTAGGTCGTGGCCATTTGCAATTAAGTCATGAGCTGTGGATATCCAGGACACGATCACATTAACCCCCATTGTTTAAGTTATCAAGCATAACAATTAAAATGAGTTATTTGGATTTTGGACATCATTCATCACTGATCCTATACCCGACCAAGCGGATAATGTCGTATCCCAAAGCTCGTATAGGGAAAATAGGCTAAAAGTATTTACCTGAGCTTATCTCTACAAATCAAAGATGTTTAAGCACGACCGTAATCAAAACAACCTAACTACGGGCGCAATTTACTGGAGGCTCCTAGTATAGAATGGACTGAACTATGATCCGTTAGAATGTTAACGGGTCTTATTCAAGTCATAAGACTTGGACCGGTTAACTTATAATAAATAGGTACGGTTCGCTAGATTAAGCGGAGACTGGATAAAATGTGGTTTGCACCCTCATGAGTACTGTGACTCGTATAATATGGGTCAAACAACCATACATTCTGATTAGAACTGATTTGGAAAGGTTTTGACCCGATTTGGCTAACTTATATAAACTAAATTGTATAAGTCAACCGTACGTGCATATGCGGCACCAGGTGGTCGAATGGGTCTATATAGGTCTAATATGCCAAAATATATTTCATTATGTTACCATATCAATTTCAAACTCAACTTATAAGTTCATTATATTTTTAAACCATTCTTTGCATTAAAAGAGCATTTTGGGCATTATTAGCCACATTATATACACTTTGCATAAAACCCGACAAACGATATGATCAAAAGGTATAACCCTTAGGGGTTATTCCCTACAATAATACGATCATATAGAAACTTCAAATTAGTATCTAAACTATCCTAAATGGGCCAGAATCGAAAGTCAAAGCAGAAGTCAAACTGTTTGACTTTCAGTTGCGAACCGATCTTTAAACAGGAAATGACGGGTTGAACATGAGCTAACATGTCCTAATATGTTATATAAACTGATATAGTGTCAAAAATTATGGTTTCGATACTTAGAAGTTTATTTAACGTTAATTACGAACATCTGTGTTTTTTACTTCTATTTAATAAAACTTTGACCCGTCATTTGACCAACTTAACGTGATATTCAGAAGGTGCCCTCATAGGGGATTATCACCTACATTATTACGATCACGTAGCCATGTTCGATTCGAACATTGGCTTGACCGAAATGGTCATAATCGAAAGTCAAATCAAAAGTCAATTTGCTCGACTTTCGACTAATAACTAGCTTATAAAATGAAAAGTGACTAGGGAGAACACTTACAAGTGTTCAATGGAAAGATTGAACTTCAGAGAAGGAGGGTTCTTGGTCCAGAAGCAGCCCCAAATTATAGAGAAAAAGAATGTGAAAGGTGCAAGTTCAAGTGGTGAGCTTGATCACCTATTTATACTAAGATTCAAGCACCTAAACCTTGCCAAGTGTAACCAGGAGCTATAGGAGGGTGATAAGTGTCCTAGTAGGTGTCTAAAGGAGGTTAAAGGTGGCAAGAAACGGAGCAAGGTGGCATGGAGAGCATGCTGTAGCTGCCAGCTCATTTTAGACTGTCAGCGACCCTCTCGCGGACT
This sequence comes from Helianthus annuus, assembly GCF_002127325.2. Lineage (NCBI taxonomy): Eukaryota > Viridiplantae > Streptophyta > Magnoliopsida > Asterales > Asteraceae > Helianthus > Helianthus annuus. The sequence continues at coordinate 95,707,877 of NC_035437.2, forward strand.
GTAAGAGGTGAGGCCTGCAGTCCGCAAGAGCTTCCGGCGCCCACTGATTTTGAATGCCTTACAGACCGTAAGGCATATGCCTTGCGGTCCGTAAGGGACATTCAGAAGCCAAAAGTTTGGCATTTTGTCAGGTTTGACCCCTCCACTTCCATCCTTCCACATATTTACGTATTTGGTCCCTCTCGTCCAACTTATCGGGAATATTTGAGAGTTGACTGGACACGTATTGCCATATTATTCGTTTTGAATTTCCGAGGTGTTACAACTAATTCAACTAATATCATCTGATCCTAAGCACATAAAACAGAAACTAATATCCAGTGATCTCAAATTAATATCCTTTGATCCTAATATCAACTGATATGCTGCAAACTTCAACTGATACATCTCAAACTAATATCTAGTGATCTCAAACTAATACATCTTAAACTGATACAGTTTAAATAAGCATTATATTTCACCATTCAGACACCATTAACATAGTTCCATAACAAAAAAACGACCAGTTATCTAAAAATCACCTTTTTAAACTGTTCTACAGAACTCAAATCATCCACAACTGTTCTACTAGTTAGGTCATCATCATTGAATCCCAAAATGTGATCAACCCAACCCATATCATGCATTAAGTTAATATATTATATATGCATCATATATTTACAGTAGAGGTGCAGCAACACATCTACCCTCGACTGGAAGCAGAGTTCCACCCAGAACCCCTTGTCATAACTCATCAGGACCCGATACTGGATCTTGATGTACGTCCTGGTCACCTGCACCCTAAACCTAACTGGAATCAAACATAAACAACCCAAAATTCAGGTTTCATACAACTGGAATGACTGGAATCAAACATAAACAGACTTGAAAAAAGCAAAATTAGAGTCAAATCTTACCGACGACGTGCAATGTGAACAAAGTGACTGCGTATTGCCTCATTTCAAAGGTGATCGGAAGAAGTTCGCCGGAGCTTTGGAGTTGCCGGAGTGTTTCGGGGAGAAGAGGGAGTGTATTGTAGCTTACAAAAGAAGATTGGGGGTGTATTAGTAGCATAAGTTTCTAACTTTGGTGAATTTACCATTTTGCCCTCCCTGGAATTAAAAGATTTAACAGTCAACTAACACCAGTATGGTCAAAGATTTTAATTGTGAGCAATTGAATACATCAGGGAGCGACTGGAATGTCGATTTTTTCAAAATAAGGACTGAACCTATGAGCAGATATTAACCTCAGTGTACTTTACTTTGTATTAAACCACGCGTGTTCTAATTTAAAATAAACGTTCATTCCAAGTTGACTCACACCGCATGTTTGAAGTCCGGCTTTTTTATGTATTTTTTTAGAGATGTATAACCTTTACAATTAGTTGTACGAATTTTAAGCCCTTTAACAAATGTATTTCACATTGGTCTTTTATATTTATTAACCAAGAAAGAACTTGAATTTGAGTAGGGTCTTAATCGTTACAACCTTGCCATTCTAATTTTACAAAGACAAAACCGAACACGAGTGATATCTCAACCTAGACAACCGTTCCATGATTTAGAGTTCCTGGCATCAGGCAGTCTTTCATGATTTAGAGTTCCTGGTTAGGCTAGACCAAGAGCATGCCAAGATAAATACCATTCATTTTTTACACTCCATTTCAACAAATAACAGATAAAAGAATCCATATTCTGGTTCCATTTTACAAAAGAAAGCAAATAACTTGTCTACCTGAAGAACAAATCTATTGATTACATCTATATCGCGTTTTGTTTTGTTTCTACCCAACTCAAGTAATCTTGCAAGGGAGTTTAGAAATTTAGAACAAACCTTCAGTTAGACCATACATGAACTAGCCCGAGCCTATTCCCTGTATAAATCTCGTTACGCTCTTCATCATAGAAAAGGGCAGTAATGTCCTCTAGGGCTTCTGTGACAGAACTTGTGATTCTAGATGCTTGGACTCGTTTTCTTGATGTGCATTTGCAGCTTTTGCTCGTGCTGGCACCACTGCAACTGCATTCATCCAACGGAACACCATTCTTTGCCTTTATTTTAGCAAGGCATTTTCCAGTCAAGATGTTGCTGATATTTATAGACCCTTCTGCATTGCCAAAGTAAAAAACATTATATTCAAGAAACGGAATCACAGCCATCAAAATGACTCAAATTACACTTAATTATTATATGTTTAGAGCCACTAAAGTACGACTTCTAGTGTTCATATGATGCGCTCAAGGAAACAATGTATTTACTAGAAGGATAGTAAAAATGAAAAATATAATCCCCTTAAAACTTGTTATAATATCAAATTTACCCAACAAAAAATCAAAATATCAAATAAACCCATTTTTAAATTTATGACATTTATACACATCCCTTTAAACTAGGGATGAGAGTTTGGTACCGGTACCGAACCGGTACTGTACCGCAGTACCGGGTATATTCGGTACCGGTACCCACTTTCTCCGTTTTTCGGTACCGGTGCGGTACCGTAAATACCGGGTAAAACACCGGTAAATACCGGTACCGTACCAATACCGGGCTCATCCCTACTTTAGACTTGCATTAGAAAATGAGAGTTTAGAGTGTAAGGAGAAAGAGAAGGACGCAATGGCCATATGCTAAGTTGTATTTAAACAAAATTGGTAAATATAAATTTTAAGTATTTTAAATGGGTATATTTGATATTCATTTTTTTGTTTGGGTAAATATGATACTAAAAGACAACATGGTCAAAGGCACCAACATATCGTCCGTCACGTCAGCATTTTGGCCTGGTGAGATACAACGGGATTATAACACTATTGTTTACTTTTTCACTTAATTACACCTAATAAAAAGAGGGAAAAATGGAATATAAAGTCACAGTAAAACCTCCCTTTTCGTTTCATCAGAATCTAAGAAAGGCAAAGGTCCTTAAAACAGAATTGGATTTGTTAAACATGATTTCACCTTTAAAACATCTCAAAAGATAATTGTTCAAAAAATATAGATCGGGTATTTTACCATTTCCTTCGGTTGGCGAATCATCAGACTTGGTTTTGCAGTATGAAATGATAAGATCTTGATCACTTGTGATGTATATGTTGTTTGTGTTGCAGTCAGGATGCCACAATAAATGATCTTCAAATGAAGTCACAAGTTCCCCACGAAAATTCCAGACTGCTACTGTTCGGTTTCTAAATGTCAGGAATAACTGATTCTCATACAGAAAGATGAATGCAGATGGTGTCATAAATTCTGTCCTGCTAACTTCCGTTAAGTCAGAATTGCGTACCTATATAGAAAACAATCTTTAGATTCAGTGCTTATAAAACAACTAGTATTTAGAACCCGCGCTTTGCGGAGGGTCCGTTAAACTGAACCAAAGTAGACATAAAAATGATGAACCACGCACGCGCGTTGTAGCATATTAAATTGCAAAAATTAGACTGAAACGTAATACATATAAAAGAATAACTAAGTCGACTTAGGACCCGCGCATTGCGACAGAGCTGTTAAACCGCAAAACAAAATAACGTAAAAACTTTGAACCACATACACACGTTGCAAGGTGTTAACTCGCAAAATTTAGATCGAAATGTAAAATGACAAATTCGTAAAGGATGAAAAATATATGGGATCAAAGTTAAAGGTGGATAAGTATTGGGCTAAAAATAAAAAATAAAAAATTCGACCAAAACATAATACATAATACAAAACGTAAAACGACAAAGTTGTAAATGAAAAAAAAAATTATAGGGGTGAAAACTGTGAAAAAGTTGAATTGTAACTCTTACTAATAAACCAAATTTGGTAAAAGTAAAAATATATGAACCAATGGCAATGGACCAATAAATCAAAAAGAAAAATGAATTGTGCTTTGATTAATTATACCCAAAACTATAATGAGTTGTACATAATTGAATAGTAGATTTAACTCACAAAATCTTTTTGTAAATTAATTAGAGGGGAAATAGTATTTATATTATTACTACGATAATTTAATAAAGAAATAATGGAAATTCCTTACATCAAGAATTTGGAGATTTTCATTTTCTTGCTTGACGAGAAGCTTCTCATTGAACTGCTCGATGAAATCCACTTTCTTGTTTCGGTGAAGGAGATGATTAAAGGATTTTAAAACGGTCCCGTCTTCAATAGAGAGAATCTTGAGAGGGACATGACTGCTAGCTTTATTATATATCAACAACATGATTCCGGGGCTGTTTTTTCACAAAACAATGGAAATATCATGCAATTTAGCAATACAATATATAGAAAGTATAAAAAGAAACAAAAAGACTTGTAAATTGAATTTACCTTATTTTGATCTCTTGTACATTTCTATCGGCAATGGAATACAACATCGTATAGTTTTTCAAATCAAACACCTTGTAAATGCTGAAAAAACATAAAACAAGAAATCCGCATTAATCCCAAGAAGTAGCATATTAGCTAGAGCTAAAAGACAGTTCATAATGTCAAAACTTACCTATCTTGTGCTGAAAAGGTCAGCACCTTCCCGTTCACATCATCAAATTCCACAAAACCTGGCCATTTCAATGATTCTGACTCAAAAAGAGCAAAACCAGCATCGGGTTGACCTCGTCGTATGTATCTGTCACAAGTATGAGCATGATATATTTTCAACAAAAGAACCTAAGAATACTTGAAACTGATATTTCCGTACGTATAACAAGACTAGCAACATACTCAATTCTTGTTGTTCTGCATTTCAAGGAACTAAAGCTGTCTGAAGCATAGACTGATACTGTAATGAGTGAATCATTGTTCTTGTTGTAAAACAAGCTTCTTATAACTTCATCAGGGCTAACGTTGAGAAAGCATATTCTCTGGTTAGTGTCTGCATAAAATATATGACATGTGAAAACCCTTGAAACATTAAAGCTATAGTTGAAGAAGTGTATTTTCATCTTAATATTAATATTAATGGTATAATACCTCGGCTGAATGCAGCACAGACTCCAGATTGCGCAAGAGCAAATACTATATCATGAGCAGCTACAATCTCAATGATTTTTGACCGTTTTTTAAGAAACGGCAATACCATAGCACAATGGCCCTTTGGATCATGAGTATCATACTCCTCCTGATATCATTGTTTACCAAATAAGTTACCATAACCAGTTAGTGAATACTAGATGTGACAAGATAGGCAAGAGGGAAATGCGCGAAAAGGATTTAGATTAAAATAAGAAATTCTTTATTAAAGGTTGAAACAAGCCATGCTAGGTTCGACTGACCTACAAACACCTTTTGTTCGCGTTCTACTTTTTTTTTTGTTGAAAATAACGCATGCCTATGTTTAGTTTACTAAATATATATAACTGCAATGATAATCTAGATCTTTGTTTCTTTGAATAGGAATGATTTAATACTTTCAACAATTCAACTCGTTTGACACTTTGACCCATTCCATTTATAGCTAAAGCTTTGAATTTGACCCGTTACAGATAAAACACAACCCACATCAACGCATTCATAAGTATGATTACTATGGATAAAACTGTACCAACTCACACTGCAAGAACATATAAATACACATAAAGTAATAACTTTGATCAACTAAAACCTTAACTATTAGCATACAAACATAGACGAGCAAAACTAGGTCCATTATGTGCTCCAAATAACCATAAAACACAAACGTTAACAACAACAACCATATCCAGTAAATCCCACAAATAGCAAAGCTACTTATAGGGTCTGGGGAGGGTGGGATGTAGACAGACCTTACCTCTATCCCTAGGGATAGAGAGGTTGCTTCCAGAGAGACCCACCCTCGGCTCCGAAACGAACAGCATACCAACACATCAAGTCAAAGAATATAGAAATAAGATGTCAGCAATACCAAGAAAATTATCAGAGTGACACAATATAATGTAAATCATGTATAATATCATACAACAACATTTGTGCATGAACACGGGAATGCAATCACCGGTAAGGTCACTTAAAGAATCAGAAAACCTACGTCCCTAAAAACACAAACGTTAAAGATTCGGTAAATACAAGAGATTCACCACTTCTTATTCTAGTAATGATATGAGCTTCATAAATGACAAGAAACGATCATTCCCAACTTGCAAAACATAACAAGCGTAACGACAACAATCATTATCCAAGCTATTTTCAACGAGAAACACAACCCTGAACCACCGAGTCACTCAGCATAACTCACAGCTTTATATACCCTCTTAAAAAAGCCAAAACTAAGCTGTTTTAGGGTGTAATTTTGGCACTTTATATCAAAACTATAACACCTAACCAATTACTTCACCTACTAATTACACAAAGTGGTTACAACTTCGCTAAAACCCTCTTCTATATCATCCACATAATCAAGTTTAAATTCATCTATCTTAGCAAACAACAAAAAGAAACCCTAATTTCAAATTTTGTCCAGCAAACTAAAACAAGAATCACACAGTTTAAAAAACGAAATTGAACCTGCAAGCGGATGTTTCTGAATCTCTCCTGAGCATCAGACATTCTAAACCCTCGATCTCTCTTCGAACAAATCTCCCTCCTCTGCAGCTTCTTAACACTATTCACAAATCCATCACCACCACCACCACGCCGCCGCTTCTTCGCCACCACTCGCCGCCCGTTACACGGCCGTGGACTCGCCGTAATCCTCCTTCCATCCATCGGTCAAATCGAATTCCCCCCACAAATCTCTTGAATGCAAATATTTCACGATTTGTAGCAAAATCGATGATTTGCAATCGGAAACCCTAAATCTGAAGATCGGAAGTTGAAATTAGAAGAATTTTGGGTTGTTTGTGTAGTGAAATTTTAGGGTTAAAGTAGTGAATTTGGTGTGCTGTGTGTGTAAATGAAGATGGGGATGAAATGGGAGTGAACCAAATATGGTGGGGATCACCTTTTAGTAAAGAAAGATATATATGGGTCTTCTTTAACTATTTTATGTTTTGGTTTTTCTTAGCTTTTTTAGTTCAAATATAATTGTAGTTTTTATAACTTTTTGTGGGTGTTGTTTTATAGAAAGAGGTTATCATCCGTGAATACTCACGGGTTTGGGTTGTGAATCTTTTTATGTAAAAAAATAAATATACATATATATTAATAAATAAAAATTGCATGATGAATAAGGTAGATTAATCAATGTTACAACGTCTGTAAAATTAAACAGTTATAAAATGTAATACAGACAAAAACAAAGTTGTTTTTATATTCGTTATATCATAGCTAAAAGAATATTAAATAACTTAAGCGGCAACTTCTTTATTAACTTATTTTCTAACACGTGCAATATGTTGTTCAGAAATACGCACCAAAGCTTCTGTCCTTTTAAAAGGTATCATATCAAACTTTGACTCAAAAATCATGTCGAATATAATAAAGTGTTCTTCTTGAATTTCATGTCTTCTTTGATGCAATTCCACCCGTTAGTCATATAAAAATTTTGACCATGTTTTTCCATAACAACTTGGGTTATACTATTTCGTTTAAAATTCGCGTCGGTTAAAAAAGTTATATACAAGGTTAAATTACATTTTTCGTCCTTTATGTTTGAAGCGGGTTGCAATGGATAGTCTTTAACCTCAATAATTACAACCACAATCCTTTATTTAGAAAACATGTTGCACGTTTCATCCTTTACCCCAAACCCAGTTAGAAAATTAAGTTAGTTCTGATCACGTGCTTGGCATGTGAGGCATTTAAGTCCATTCACCTACCAACTACCCCACCATATAAATTTCTCCCTTTTCTCCCCCAAATCCATGGTTTTTATCCAAACCTGCAACTTCTCTTACCATTGCATAGTTCATTTGAAATCAAATCCAATATGTGCCTATTACCCATCCATCCTTTCATTGCACGTTCTTCTGTCTCTTCGATATACTGGGATCACCATCAGAAAAATATTAGGTAACAAAAATAAGTCAGGTATATTACTGACTGATATACAAGGAGCTATGGGAACTCTTGTCAATTCACGAGTGAAGAGTTCTAATACTTCAATTGTCATATCAGCAAGAATTACATGCGGGTCATCCTACTGAATCAAGATAGCAAAGGCAAATGACTTAATGAACTTACAAAAATAACATTCGAACGAAAAGAATGAATTAATGGTGGTGATAATTCTTTAATACCCTGTATTTTATGAGTTCTCCATTAGTACTATCTGCTCTATTCTATTAGCTAATCCCACTCTGTTAGTCAACGTAGCATACCCTAACCTTGAATTCCTAGGGCTTGTCACCATTTCTATAGCAATCAAACAAATAATTAAATGTTAAGTGGGATGCAATTTTGTAACACCCCAAAAATATTAAATTATAAATATAAATATATAAAAACGTAAGTTGGTCATAAACAAGGGTAATGTAACTAGGAATAATTCACCTAGTTAATTTAAATGTGATGGACAATAAAGAAACTTGACTTAGTTAACCTTCTTTTATAAATTTGGAATTAGAGGGACTAAAATGGTCAATATTGAAAGTGATTTACTAAAAAGGAAAAATGGACTCAAAACACACACTTGGTGTGTGTTCTGGTCAACGTTTTCATAAGAGCAAGAAGGGGTTCTTCCACTTGAACCCTAAACTCACTAAATTGATCAAAATCATAGAGAAATCAAGCTAAGAATTGGGGCTTTAACTAAATTCGTGATCACCTAAGCTAGGAGATCACAAGGTATGTCAAATTTTGTCATTTGGTGATATCTTGAATTTATGATGAACACTCATAATCGAAATTCTAGAGTGAATGTTGAATGTATGAGTGATATTGACATGAGTACAAGTCTAGGAACAAACCCTAGATGTAAACTTGTTGAATTAGTGCCATAAGTCTAGTGATTGAAGGATTAACCTTGTATGTGCTAGTGGATTTTATGATAATGTGATGAACACATGAAATTGAGTGTTAAATTTGTGAAAATTGATGTTATGATGCAAGTTCTAGATAGTGTTCATGAACACTAGACACAAGGGCTTGATTTTGATGTTAAAACATGGTTTAAAAGTTAATCATGAACTTGATAAAAGATGCACATAAATCTCACCCACAAGATGCTTGTTAAAATGCATAAGTGAATCTTGATATGTTAAAAACATGAAAGAATCGCGTAATTGACTAATTTGACAAATTACGTGTGATATGTGATAATACGAGTTCTAAACATGATGTTGATTGAACTCTATAGGCAAAGCGGGTGAATCTTCAAGCGGTCAAGTTGGAACAGACGCGTGCTTGAAGGATAAGCTTTAAGGTACGTAACTTGTTGTTTCGTTACACTTCTATAAACAAGTTTGGTCATTGTAGTGTATTATGTATGATGATAGCAAAGTTGGATGCGTTTGGTATGTCAACGAAGTGATGGAAATGCACTTGACAAACCAAACGGGTCAAAATAGAATAGTTAGCCAAATGGCGGTTTTAAGTGACTTGAATGTCACACAAGAAACAGGAAAAGTGGATGCGTAAGCCGAGTATCAGATACGCTAAAGTTTGAAAGATGAACCTTAGATTTGGGCCAAGGCTTAGAGAACTAGATTTTCTTGAATTATAGATGGAAAAACGTATGCTTGAATCAAAGATATCAAGCGGACGTAAACGCGTACGCAAACCATGTAATGGGAGCGAAATATTAATGATGCGCATGTATGTGGTGATTGTTGGTTGCACAAACTTAACATCATTATGAAGTATAGGAGGATTGAAGATCGTGTCAAGAGCAATGATTGTACGGGAAGAGTAGTCACACAACTGTAGATTTTATATTTCATTTGATGTGATAAATAAAGAATGAATGTTGTAAATCTTTTTAGTAAAGTGTTGATTATTCTAGAAACGAACCTTCAAGCATGTTATACGGGTTATAATGAAAGAAATTTTAAGTCTCTATTTTTCGTTGCATCTGTAAGGTTAAATCGTGATATGGGTGTTTCACTTTCTTAATGTTTCTGTTTCATTCAGCAACTTCTCGGGGCAATCAGAATGTTGGCAGAACTGTGGCAGGTTTGCAGGAAATGTATTTGAAGATCATTGTTTCAAACAATGAATCACCTAGAAATGGTTTGATTGTACAAGTCCACCTAAAGGTGATTTATTGATGTCCAAACCACCTACTCTTGAAAAAAATTCTCATATTTACTGAGTATTTACGTTAAAATCACATTTGAATGCGTACTTGAAAATGTGCCATTTAAGATCATAGTCATGTGTTCTATGTTGGGCACACATAAGTCCATCATTAACCTTATAATATGACCGTCCAAAGTTGACGCTACAAGATTCTTTCCAAATACCCTGAGACATTTCCATCAAGTCCATGAAAGGACAAAGTTTGACCATTGATACGAACCACCTCTTGAAGCTACTAGCCAAGGTGAAAGATTTAGGATTTGTGAGATTGTCGCATAAACGGATAAGCGACGTGATGTGATACCAGGGGCGGAGCCAATGTAGTAATCGGGGTAGCACAGGCTACAGCTCAACCCCGTATAATGTATTTTTTCGGTTTTATACAAATGATACCCCTAAATAAATACGAAGATACCCCTAGCAAAAATATAGGATAGTTGATGTTATTAATATCCCAATTTTTATAAGCCCGAACTATTTACAACCCAAAAGTTATAGAATAAATTATGCCCAAACTGTAAAGTAAGCCCAAATTAACAATAATATAATTGGAAGGAGCCCAATTAGTAAATGTCAAAGCTTAGCCCAAGACCCAAAACATTATAATAAACCTAGTGGAAAATGGAAACAAACGTCTAACCTGAACTATCAATGAGCTAGATCCGCCACGCCACTGTGTGATACCATCTTTTGAATTTGAATTAAGGCTCTTGAAGAATGTTGTTCAGGAATCACTCTACAATTACTGCTCAGCGTCATCCCTGTTAAATGTTTTAACCTTCAAAATAATGATTAACGATTGCTAATTAGTCACAAGGTTAAATGAAACAAAGAGTTGAGATAAGATAATATTGATTCCTTTAAATAGTTAGATGCTACCATTTCAAAGAGAAAACAGGGGAGTTCATGGTAACTAAATACTACCATCTTACAGAAACAATTATTAAACCCATGATTTATAGCCTAATGGTATCTTGTGGGTGCGATAAGGCTTATGACCATTAAGTCATGGGTTCGATTCCCACAAAGGAGGTTTTTCCAGATTTATTGGGTTTCCTCCTGAATTGGTGTATATGCATTATTGTCTAGTGAAGATGGATATGATCGGGTGGTTTTGCTGGTGGCACGATGATACTCCAGTGGTCCGTTAGTGATCCAAATTTGCCGTTAAAAAAAATTAAACCCATGATTTAGATTGATTAATGATGTGTGCTAAACAGACTATAAAAATTAACTAAATTAGACTCTCTAAGCTAGACACTAAAAAGCTTTAATTCTAGACTCGACCTAAACCACACAATCGGCAAGTGTACCGATCAATGTAGTATAACCTAGGAAGTCCGGATATCGAACCACAGGACTCTATGTATCACGTAAATTAGACTCTAATAGACACAGACAGACACGACTTAACTTGTTTAATTGTTTTTTTTTTTTTTTGGGGGGGGGGGGTTACGGAAATCTAAATTAAACTACTAGATTAAACTAGAATTAAACTAATACGAAATAAGACTGAGGACTTTTCTTATATGAGAATGAGACCACCTAGATAAGAACCCTGGATCGTTTTTAAGAGATTACCGATTAAGTTAAATGCGCGAGTTATGGAACCGGGATCTTATAATACTAAACCTATTAAGAACCAACGAGGCCCCTCGACCCTTCTCAAGGAGAAACCTGTGAAGCTACCTAGGCCGTTAATCCTATCGGTTATTAGACGCCTTCCCAGTTGTCTAATTATTGTGTAAGTACCCTAATGTTGACCTACTCTTTCCCAATCATAGATCTAGGGTAGTTTGGAGTAATTAATTTGACTTGATAGACTAATAAAACCGACAGGTAAACCAAGACATGACCTTTCCCAAGGACTATCTAAAGCAATTCGCCAGGTAAGACCTACCAATAGCCCTTTACTTCCCATATATTAGGACTAGTAGAACACTAAGACTTAGCAAATTATTATCAATTACTTCTAGAGATTATTGTGCAATTCTCCCTAAAGAGTTAAGGTTTTCTAACGTGATATAGACACTCACCGAAATCCTAAACCCTAATATGACTCTACGTTGTGATAAAGACCGTCACTAAGAATCATATGAAGCAAATAATAACAATAAACCAATTCAAAGTATGCATATACATCAAATCATTAAACCAAACCTTTTACAAAACACAATTAATCCATAATAATCATGCAATTAATAAAACCGGTAAAGTCTTAATATTAATCCATTCATCAAGTCTAGGTGGCTTAAATGTTTAGCCAAGCATACTAAAACATGAAAACAAAACAAAGATGTCTAACAACGAATTCATTGTAACAAGTTTCAAGAAAAGAAATCGACAAAACAAGGGATTAGAAAACCCGATAGATCCTTCGATTCTTCGCCCTTGACTCGTACCGATGATTCCTATGCCTTGAGAAATCCGATTGTACGCCAAGAATGCTCCAAAGATGCTCCAAGAAGTCTCTAATTCGTAATTAGGGTTGTGGTTAAGTTTTCTTGGGAATTCATCTTCAAAACCCTAGCTGCCAAACATTGTCTTCAACTTCTGACCCTAGGCGTGACGCGAGGGGGGGGTGGCGTCACGCGGCGCCTCCAAGTCCTGATATTATTATTTTTTTATTTAATTTCGATTTCCAGCTTCTCCGACGCGCGTACGAATCCCGGTTTTCTTCTAAACTGCTCATTTTTACTCGTTTTTCATCACTTTAAGCTACGGGACTTGAAATCAAAGCTTAACGTCAGCAATATCGAAATTCTAACATAAACTAGACTCAAAGTAACCGAAAACTAACCAAAATATACACTAAAAACATATGTACTTTTCAGTACATCAATTAACATCACACGAGCCATTTATACATTCTTGTGTTTGTAACTTTGTATGGTGAAACAATATGTAACTTACAATTTTCTTCGTAATATATATTTTATTGTTAAAGAAACTCAACCAAGGTTCTTAAATATTTTAAAAATAAGTTATTAAACGGTACGGGTTCTTAAGATTCCTATCATTTATTAAATACTTTTACAACACGATTTTGTCATATTAAAAAAGTACATTATATATTGAAATCTTGTGTTTTAAAAACCATGATATTTTATAGTTGTGTTAAATAGGTCGTGTTTACGGGTTCAATCTAACAAATTAACACAGACCTGAAAATCATGTCACATGCATGAATTTGATATGAGCTTCATGGGTTGACACGAACCTGTAACCCGGAACTTTATTTTATTTTATCTTTTATATATTAACACTCTAAATTAAAACTTAACAATAAAAATGTACATAAAGTAATTATATTTTGTTGGGGAATTTCGGTTTGCCGGATGATCAGAGAGGCGTGTAATCACTCTCAGATCAAATTATTTCGGTGGTTCACCCGAATAATTCAATCGGATACAACTCTGATTTTGAGAAATTGAACCAGGGTATGTTTTTGCGTGAATTGTATGAACCAGAAGAGAATGATAAAAAAAACTGTCTAAAATTTGATATTTTGGGGTTGTAACTGCCGTTAGGCAGTTACCTCTATTTTTCAGACAAAAATTACCCAAAAACTGCCGTTTTTTATCATTTCGAAAATGTGATAAATTCCAGAAAATAAAATTTTTCTGATACAGTTTCATTAAGGCAATTTAATGAAAACAGAAAGACCCCAGCCAGGGGCTCTGCCCCTTGGACCCCGCCAGGGGCTGCCGCCCCTTGGACCCTGCTCCCAGGGGCGCTGCCCCCGGACCCCTGCCAAGGGAGCGCTGCCCCCTTGGAACCCCCGTAGGGTACAGGCTCCGCCCGTACACTCCGAATTATAATAACTCAAACGAGTGTGCACTCCCGCGCCTCCTAACTCGCTTGATGTGTATTATTATTCGCTTTGATCACCAAGTCAATCCCCGATTACACTAAAATATCTAACATTCCTTCCCCATTTTAGCGTAATCCTTGATTAACTTAAACAAATTCACAACAATCAAACTTATGCATAAATGAAATATCGCGACGATTGAATTTCACATTAGTATTTTACACATTCCAAATATTCGAATATAGGGGTGTTGTTGGAACCCGAAGGTTTATTCATGTAGGTTAGCATAGTTTAAGGGTTGATTATGTATTTGTTTAGCTTTTATGTTTTGGGTCGATAATATGTATGTGGGTCATGTCGCAACCGGGTTGGATAGTGGGCTTAGGTTTCGGCCTACTTGATTAGTATTTAAGCAAACCTCAACCTTAGGGTTGAGGTTGTTGATCACATTGGAGGTTGCGAGTTCCACTGCAAGGTCTTGTATCAGTCTTCGTTGATCGTTGAATGCAAGATACTTTTGGTTTGTGATTTCTATTATTCTAGATCATTGTTCTTTGTCATTGTTTAATCTTGAATCATCTTGTGATTGAATTCCGCACCTTCACAAGACATTGTTGATATCATTGATTGATCCTGCAAGGGTTTTACAATTGGTATCAGAGCCATTGAAGCTATTCAAGGGCTCGGTTTTGATATCATTCGGATTCAAGAATTGTTTGTGCTACTAATCCAGTTTGTTGCTTGTTTTTGCAGTGAAAACCATTGAAATATTTAGTCTGTTCCTGATCGATTCATTAAAAATTTACTGATTTTGGTTTGTTGATCTTTGAAAAGGTGTTTGCTGATTTTACGGGAAGTTGGTGGTCAACAAATTCAAAGATTACAATATCTTTGAATTTAGGAAGTGCTGAAAAATAGGGATTGCGAGTCAACAGATCTTATCTTTTATTCTTTTGCAGGTTTCGACTCGCAACCATCACCGTTGCGGTTCATCACGTTTGGTTTCGACTCGCAACCATCACCGTTGCGGTTCATCACGTTTGGTTTCGACTCGCATCCATCACGGTTTCGGTTCATCCTGTTTCAGTTACGACTCGCAACCATCAGTCAGTCTCCACTCGCAACCAAAGCTGTTTCGACTCGCGACCACAGTTTCGGCTCATCCTGTTTTAGTTACGACTCGCAACCATCAGTCAGTCTCCACTCGCAACCAAAGCTGTTTCGACTCGCAACGACACTGATTTCGACTCGCAACGACACTGATTTACGGACCTTTGAACTGTTGACTTTTTGGACTTAAAAATATATTTAATTAATTAATTAACTGATTAATTAAACATGTCGACAAACAACAGTGAATTGACTGCCCTTAATCAACAACAAGAATTGGATTCAAAGCTTGGAACCACAACACGCATTCCTAGGTTAACCGATGCTAATGATTTTCCCGAGTGGAAGTGGCGCTTTGAACAGCACTTGAAGGTTAAGGATTATAAACTGTGGCGAAGCATTTTGAGAGGTCCTAGGGAGATTATGATGGAAAGCTCCACTGAACCAGGTCTTAAGGTAAAGAAACCTAGAGATCAGTACACTGAAGATGATTTGCTTATTGTTGAAGAAGATGATCGAGCTCTTTCTTACTTAACCATGGGTTTGGGTCCTGATATTGCTATTGGATTTCGCACCTGCAAATCTGCCAAAGAATTGTGGGATTCTCTGATTGAAGTATATGAAGGAAACGAAGATATGAAAGAGAGCCGAAGAAATCTGCTGCAACAAAACTTCAACAATTTCAACCATATTTATGGTGAAACGATAGACAATCAGATTCAGAGATTTGTGAAGCTGATCACCCAAATGCAAATGGAAGAAATTCATACAACAAATGCATCCACAAACCGACAACTCCTTAATGCACTACCAAAGAGTTGGGATCATCATGTTGCTATGATCAAGAAGACTAAAGACCTCGCTAGATGCACTCTGTCAGAGATGATCTCTCACATTAAGGCATGCGAACTGGATGATAAGCAAAGAGAAACAAATTACAAGAATAGTATGCTAGCTGCTGGTTTCTCCATTGCTCCCGCTTCCTCTAACAACAGCAACACAGCCTTATTGTCTCAAGGAGGTTTTCAGATGTTTCGCAATACTTCATCCGCTACTCCAACTTCAGCAAAGGTGCACTCATCTGGATCCTCTAATCAAGTCGTTTCTCCTGCTGCCTCTGCTTCCATTCCAAATTCTGGAAATATCTCTACTGCTGCCTCTGCTTCCGCTGCAAACAACGAAATGATAGCCTTCTTTGCTAAACAATTAAAGGAAAACTTGGATATCGCAGCTTCAGTGATCAACTGTTTGAATGCTTTTATTGCAGGAAAACTTGATCCACCAAAGTGGAGTCCTGATGATCTGACACAGATTCATCCAGATGATGTTGAAGAAATGGACATCACCTGGCAGATGGCAATGGCAGCTTTCAGAGCCCAAAAGTTTGTGAAAAGAACAGGTAAAAACAGGTGGGGAAATGCATGGAATGGAGCTGCTAAAGTGCCCTTTAATCTTCGTTGCTTCAACTGTCATGAGGAAGGACACTATGCTCGAAACTGCCCGAAGCCACTTATAAACAGAGATCAAACTCCTGCAACTCCTGCCCAACCTGCAACTCCTAATCGAGAAAGAGCTCTTGTGACCACTACAAGTATAGCAGATGCTGCTGCTTCTGGAAGTCCACAGCCGCAAGGATTAGCACAAGCACTGGTGGTTCAGCCCAACCTCAATTTTGATTGGACTTCAGAAATTGAGCGTCTGAACATATCAGCTCCAGAGAATCAAACTGCTACATCCAACATTGCATTCATGACTTCAAGCGAACATAGCCCAAAGCCAGAGGAAGAGACTGCAGCCGATGACTTTGCGTTCATGACTCAAATTCTTTCAGCTCCTGTTAAAGGTCTCACCAAAGAAGAGGTAATTTCCGTTTTCTGTACTCCTGAGTGTAGGGAAAGGGTTGAGGCTTATAGAATACACAACGCTGAGCTCATTCAAGATTATAATGACATAAAAAATAAGAACTTTACTTTGTCTAAAAATGAGAAACTCTATAAAGAAAAAATTGAGGCTCAGCGAAAGGACATCATCAAACTAAAGGATGATGTGAGTGTAAAAACAACCCATTTCCTAGAAGCTCAAGAAAAGGTGTGCATTTTAACAAAGGAACTGGAAGATATTAGAAACAGATATCAAATTAATGAACTTAATATCAAGAAGTTTGATTCTTCCAGTAAATTGGTTAAAAATCTTTGTGATCAACAAATCGCTTTTAAAGAAAAGAAAGGGCGTGGCTTGGGTTACACTCAGACTCCTCCTCCGTACAATGATAATTATACTTATCTACCAATGACCGAGGAGGAGATGATAAATGAGAGTAAAATGACGTATGGTTCGAAAAAACACAAATCGTCTGTTCATGACAGACATGTTGAGCCACAAAAGTCTACTCCATTGAATTTTGTTCACAAAGGCACAATTGATCCTAATGTTTCATCTTCGAGTGCAGATGATAGCTCTGAAATAAAGTGTGATGATGTTCATGGGAGTGAACCGGTTATTATTTCAAATGTTTCTGAACCATATTTTGAACATTATTCTGAACCAACTGAGTCTGACATTGCTTTTACTAGTTCTTTGTTTGCGTCGTTTTCAGCTTATGTTTCGTCTTGTGAGCCTGTTGTTTTGGGCAAAACTGATAATGTTTGTGTTGATGATTTGAACAATAAGTGTGGTGATGATTGTTTTTCAGCTAATGTTTGTGATCCTAACATCTCTAATGTTTCAGCTTGTGAAAATCTTACAGGTGAGGTCCCTCAGGATGCATTCAGTGAAACCACTGAAACGACTTCTCAAGAAAATCAAGAGTATCCTGATTCTTCTTCTGAATCTGTCTCAGTGGGTGTCCCTAATGTTGAATCTAGTGGGACCCATTGGAAACTGAATTAAACAATGAACCTGAAACTGTGTTGCATGATCAATGCTCTGAGGAAATGCACACTGATGAAACTTCTTCATGTTCAGAAAAGGAACCTGATTCAGTTTCACATGACAAATGCATTGAGGAAGAGCATATTGTTGAGACTTCTTCTTGTTCGGGAAGTGAACCTGAATCAGTTTCATATGATAAATGCCTTGATAAAACGCATTTGGATGAAACTCGTACATGTTCAAATTCTGAATCAAGATTAAGTGAAAATGAAAAGGATGCTGATCTTAGAGAGAAATCTTTAAAAGAAAATTTATCTAAAGAAAAACCACAAGTCAAATCATCTAAATCCTCAGAGCAATCACAAGTCAAACATGTTCAGAAAATTAAAACATCAAATCACACGAAATCAAGCAAATAGAGTCAAAATGTCAAGAATATTCAAAATATGAAACGTCAAACATGTTTTAACTGTGGCATTGCTGGTCACATTGCCAAAAATTGTGGTAAACTCCCAAGGACATCGAACAAGAAAACATCAGGGCTAAATCAGAAGGTCACGTATAACCGATATCACTATTCGGAGTCCATGATGTCTGCAAGGACTAAGACAATGAAGAACAACTATCATAGGACTAGACCTTCTGATCAGGATTGGAATGCAGCCAAACGCTATAATCAATATCAGAATAGACAAACAAATTTTCAGCGTAATCGAAGTAATTCTTTTGGCAATGCTTTTGAAAGTTTCAATTCTAACTGGTCAAGACAGTTTTGGAAACCTAAAGCTAATGGTATGCAATCCAATTCAATAAAATCATGTCATCAAAATGTCGCCAAAAGGGATGTTTCAAAATTTCTGAATAAAGATAATTTAGTGTGGCAGAGAGTGACGTATATTGATGCACAAGGAAAACCCAGATCCACTATGGGCTGGGTTCCTAAATCTAACTAATCCCGCTAATCGTGCAGGAACAGCTGTGGAGGACTACCGTGCGCCTCTGGTACATGGATAGTGGCTGTTCCAGGCACATGACAGGAGACTTATCCCAACTGGTAAATGTCAAAGAGTTTAATGGTGGATATGTCTCATTTGCGGGAGGAGAGTCAGGCAGAATCACGTTAAAAGGAACTGTTCAAAACGGCGTCTTAAGCTTTGAGAATGTTAATTATGTTCTAGAACTGAAACACAATCTGTTAAGTATTTCGCAGATCTGTGATCGAGGGAATTCAGTTCATTTCACGAAGAAGGGGTGTCATGTTCTTAAGCCTGGGATTGTTATTCCAGAAGACTAGTTCTTGATGACAGCTGAGAGAAAGGGAAATGCTTACGTTATTGATATGAACAAGAAACCGTGTGAAGAGATCACTTGTCTATTTTCAAAGATTTCGGAGCATGATGGTCTACTGTGGCATCGTCGACTTGGGCATGTGAATATGAAAAACCTGAACCGTCTAGCTAAAGGTCAACTGGTACGTGATCTTCCAATCAAGGACTTCATGTTGGTGGAGAAATGTGTTGCTTGTGCGAAAGGGAAAGCTCATCGAAAACCCCATAAGACTAAACCAGCTCCTTCGACAAAAGCTGTACTCGAGCTACTTCACATGGATCTTTTTGGCCCAGTGAATGTGCTAAGTATTGGGAAGAAAGCTTATTGTCTAGTAATCGTTGATGATTACTCTCGCTACACCTGGGTGTACTTTCTCAGTCATAAAAATGAAACTGCTGTATTGGTGAAACAATTCATCACTTTGGCTGAAAATCAAGCGAGTGCTAAGGTGAAGGTCATTCGATCAGACAATGGGACAGAGTTCAAGAACGTTACTTTGGATACATTCTGCATTGATAAGGGAATAGATCGTCAGTACAGTGCGCCACGAACTCCTCAACAAAATGGAGTTGCTGAAAGAAGGAATCGTACTCTCATCGAGGCTGCACGAACTATGCTGGCGGATTCGAAGCTTCCTAGCTTCTTTTGGGCTGAGGCTGTTAGCACGGCTTGTTACATCCAGAATCACGCTTTAGTAAACAAACGTCATATGAAAACGCCTTATGAGATTCTGGAGGGACGCAAACCTTCGGTTTCACACTTTCGTATCTTTGGTTGTCCATGTGTATTATTACTCATGGACTCCAACGGAAAGTTTGAAGTCAAAGGGGACGAATGTTTCTTTGTTGGATATGCTAAGGGCTCTGCTTATAGAGTATACAACAAAGTAACTAAAAAGGTCGTCGAGTCGTGCAACATAGAGTGGCTTGAAGAGAATGCTACGGATGCTAGAGTCGGTCCAAATTGGTTATACGATTATTCTGAATTGTTTAAATCATTTAACCCTTTGTCAAGTGATTTCTCAGGTGCAGGTACGTCCATTCCCAAACAACCATTGTCATTTGAAGACACTGAAGACGAAGAACAGATGCAAGAAAGCGTGAGACATCATACCATTGATCCACCGGGAATGTCGTTTACGCAGCATCCTACGCCTCCGCCGACGTTCAATCGATCCCCTGAAGGTGCCCCAACTGGTGGTTCTGCATCAAGCAGTTCTGACAATGTACTGTTTCCTGAACCAATTCCTGAGGATTGCATTGTCACCACTCCTTTAGCTCATAGTACAGCAGCACCTAATGAGGGGGAGTCTAGCAACACCACCACTGAAGAGGAGATTGTACTTGATTTGGTCATACCTACGAGCGTTCAACGCAATCACCCAATAGAAAATGTGATTGGTCCTGTAAATGCAGGAATTTTAACCAGGAGTCAATCAGGAACCATTAACACTTGCTTATATTCTTGTTATCTTTCTCAAATCGAACCTAAAACCATTGATATAGCTTTGCAGGAACCTGGCTGGGTAGATGCTATGCACGAAGAGCTGAACCAGTTTGAAAAACTTGGAGTATGGAAACTTGTCAAGTTGCCAACAGGAAAACGTAAGCTTGGAACTAGATGGGTATTTCGAAACAAGCAGGATTCTGCAGGAGTCATCGTTCGAAACAAAGCAAGGCTGGTGGTTCAGGGATTTAGACAAATTGAAGGACTGGACTATGATGAAGTATATGCTCCGGTTGCACGACTTGAAGCCATCCGGATCTTTTTAGCTTACGCGTCATACATGGGATTCACTGTTTATCAGATGGATGTCAAGACCGCGTTTCTCTATGGAGATGTGAAGGAAGAAATTTTTGTCGAGCAGCCACCAGGGTTTGTGCATCCAGACCATCCTGAGTACGCTTACAAGCTAGACAAGGCACTGTACGGGTTACACCAGGCTCCTCGAGCTTGGTATGCTACCTTAACAGAGCATCTTTTGGCTCATGGGTATACGCGTGGCACCATAGACCAGACTCTGTTTATCAAGAAGGTAGGAAGTGATCAAATCCTGGTTCAAATCTATGTTGATGATATCATTTTCGGATCTACAAGTGAGGATCTTTGCAAGGAGTTCGAGAGAGTTATGAAGAAGAAGTTTGAAATGAGTGATCTGGGGGAAATGACACTGTTTTTGGGTCTACAAGTCAAGCAGAGTTCGCAAGGGATTCTTATTCATCAAGGGAAATATGTGGATGATGTGCTGGCAAAATTCAGATTTACGGATGCAAAGCCTGCTGAAACACCAATGGCAGAGAGACCACTATTGACTGAAGATGAAGACGGAGAGTCTGTAAATCAACGTCAATACAGGTCCATGATCGGGTCATTGATGTATCTCACAGCTAGCCGTCCGGACATCATGTTTGCTGTTTGCAACTGTGCACGCTATCAGGCTAATCCTAAAACTTCTCATCTTACTGCTGTTAAAAGAATCTTTCGGTATCTTAAAGGCCGACCTCGGTTTGGCCTATGGTATCCGAGGGATTCCAATTTTGACTTGTTTGCTTTCTCTGACAGCAACTTTGGAGGTACTGACAGTGACAGGAAATCTACATCTGCGGGATGCCAATTTTTGGGTGATCGGCTCATTTCTTGGCAATGCAAGAAACAACAAACAGTGGCGATATCTACAGCTGAAGCCGAGTATGTTGCTGCTTCTGCTTCTTGCTATCAAGTGGTGTGGATGCAACATCAATTGCAGGATTATGGTTTGACTTATCTTAACACTACTATTTACTGCGATAATGATGCTGCAATACAAATTGTTCGAAATCCTGTCTTTCACTCCAAAACCAAGCACATTGATATTAAAGTTCATTTTATCCGAGACTGTTTTGACAGAGGTCTTATTACTCTTGAACAAATCGACACAGATGCAAATGCTGCCGATTTGTTCACCAAACCTGTCAGCAGCTCGAAATTCAGAGTGCTTGTGGATTTTCTAAAAATGATCCGTTTTACTGATTGAGCATGTTTTTGTTTTTCGTAGGTAAATTTGTTCATAAAGTTTTCTATTCTTAGGTAGTTTTTTATTTATGCTCAAATTTAGGGGGAGAAATTTTGAAAAATACAAAAACATTAAAAAATCGAAAAATACAAAAAGAAGTGTGGCTGGACTGGGAAATGAAATGAATTTTCACATTATGGTCGAGGGCTGACTCATGTAAGACCAGTATCGAAAAAGTTTGACTCTAGTATGATGTGTTGGTAGGCTCTATCCTTAAGATTGGAAACATTAGCTGTTTCTGTTCAGAACTAAACTAGTACATGACCTCAGAAAAGAAAATCACCTGGAATTAGCTCATGTCTATTTGAATGTCTGTATGTTTTTCCTGATACACACAATTTTGATCTGATTCTGAAATCTTATCTGAAAAAGTCGTGTACCTCCTCTGCTGCATCCAGATACATGCTGACCTGGAGGTGCTAGGCAACTACAGCTTCTGCTGCATCCAGATACATGCTGACCTAGCTGTACGTTGTCGATCTGTAGATCAATTAACACCCGAAAGAGGCCCTCAAGTGCCCAAAAGAAACCCATGAAACCTATATCAAATTGAGAAAACTCATTTGATTTGTATATTACACCATCTCTGTTTAAGATCTATTCTGTTCTCTTCTCAATCTAATCCCAGTTAAGATTTCAGAAATTTGGATTGGACTTGTGAAATATGTGGTAGGGAAACTGCTTGCATGATAGAGTGAGCTGTGCATAATCCCAGGATTTGATTAGTATGTGTTTGGGTGTTCATTATTAAAATATCAAAACATGATAAAATGAGATACAGGCAGTGATATGGAAAAGGTCTAGGGAGATGAGTTTAAGAGGACAAATATACTGGCAGTTGTCTAGATCATCCTGTAGTAGATCGGTGTTGATAAGTGAAGTCAAGCCCGAAACCTTGTGATTTGATCCCTGAGTATCTATGCAAATTTCCTAATTTATTTTTGTAAATAATATTTTATTATTTAATTTTGTTTTAGGTTTTTATTTTGCAAACATTGCTTAGAAGGTTAACGGATAATTTTTAAAATTAAATCTGATTTTGAAATGGGGTTAAAGAAAATGTTTGATAAATCTGTTTGAGCCCAAGGTCTTAAGGCCCAAGCCCATAAGACATGGGCCCGTGATAAAAGTGAAGTATAAAAAGGTGGTTACGAGTCATAACCTATGTTCACTCGCAACTGAATTTTATTCTCTCTCGAAATTCCGGTCATCATTGAAGATTCCGACCTGTCTCCGGTTGCGACTCGCAATCTGCTTTTTGATAATCAAGGTATTATGATGTCATTATTCAAGTTTTTGCAGAAAATTATGAATGTTTGAAGAAGCTCCGATGAAGATTTGAAGATTCCGTTGAAGATTTGAAGATTCCGATGAAGTTTTTGACTCGCAATCAAGAACACTTAGATGAAGTTTATGTGTTTATGTGGTTGCGACTCAAACAATACAAGGACTCGAAACCAGTGGTTACGAGTCGCAACATCAAGATTGCTACTCATGGTTGCGACTCAAAGTCTGTTAGTTGCGACTCATGATTGCGACTCGAAATCTGTTGATTGCGACTCATGGTTGCGACTCGCAGACAAGTGGTTTCGACTCGAGACCTTTTAGTTTCGACTCATGGTCTCGAGTGAACAGTGACAGTGTTTATTTTTATTTTATTTTTATCACTGTTATAACCAAGATTGGAAACTTATTTGACTTGTGTTGTGTGCAGAAAAATGGATTTAAAGTTTATATCTTCTCATAATCAAGTCGAATACTTAGCACCTCCACCAGAGAAACACAAGCAGCTGTATACGTCGTTGATGAAAGGCCTAAATACATGCCGGATTGTTCATGCTCTTCGTGAGAATCCAGTTTTTTATGAAAGCCTTATCCGAGATTTTTGGAAGAGTGCTAAAGTCGAAATCGTTGAAGGAAAGGGAGCTATAGTTGCTGAGATTCAAGAGATGAAAGTTATAGTGACTGAGCAGATGATTAGAGAAGTGTTGAAGTTTAATGATCAGGAAACAGATCCTATAGAACTTCCTGCTGGAACAGTGGAAGCAATTCTACCTCGTTTAAGCTATGAAGGAAAGTTTCCTCCCCTGGTAAAGAAGTTTGTGCATCCTTACTGGCGTCTATTACTGCACATGTTCCTTTTGTGCATGACAGAAAATAGAGGGGGAATTGATCAGTTGAATATCACTCAGTCTGCTGCTTTGATATGTGTGATTACAAATGAGCCGTTCAATTATTCAAGATATATCTTGGAAGCAATGAAGAGAAATGCAGTTGGTCTTCGAAAGGATAAGTTTCTTATGTATCCAAGGTTTGTGCAGATGATTTTGAATGAGTGTTATCCAGGATTGAAGAGATCTGGTAATACGTTGGAATTAAAGCCTATGGGTCCCTCATGTTTTGGTGCTCTTACTACAAAGAAGGGAACTGAAAAAAGGTTTGAAGGTTTGATTGAATTGGAGAAATTTGGTCAGTTCGCAGAGACGGAAGATGTTGGTGAGAATCCAGTAATGACACGATCTGTTCCAGAGCATAGTGTATCTGCACGTGCTATTGTTGCTGAAGAACATGATATTCTGAGGAGAGTTGAAGGTGAGCCTGAGACAGAGCGTATTACAATTAACTCTGACGATGAAGGTGTTGAAATAATGTGTGACTCTGATGATGACATAGAACTTCCTCCTGAAGTTGATGCTGTTTCTACGGTTGAACCAGTGATTACTGCTGAAAGCTTGGCTATGCTAATAAAGTCAGTAACTGACAAGATGGGAAATCCTCCTTCCAATCTGTCAGTATCAACTGAAGAGCCTGTTGATAGCCCTATGGATTCTGATTCCATTCCATTAAAAAGGAAAAGGAGGGATCCTAGACCTGGAATGTTTGTTGAACAAGGAAAAGATCAATCCGAGAACGTTGCTGATGATGACGAAGGTTTGTATGACTTCGATTTTGAAAAGAATGTTAGCGATACTACCACCACTGCAGAGAACATCTTTGAGTTTGACGTTGATACTCAAAGGGATGAGATAGCTATGATGAATGTTGAAGTTCACAATGATGCTGGGCCCTCTGGAATTGTTCATGATGAACCTGGAAGTTCTAGTGGTAAAAGACCTGAAGAACCACTAAGAATGCCGTTTGATGATGATTCAAGTGATGAAGATGAATTTATCAGCATGAGAGATATGAAGAAACGAATGGTTGTGCTTGAGCAAGATTCGATTCATAAAGATGCAAAGATTATCCAACTTGAAGATACTATTGTAAAGAAAGATCAACAGATTGAGCAACTTCAAGGAGATGTTAGTTTGTTGTTCAATATTGTTTATGATTTACGAGGAAAGTTGGAGAAGAAGTTTGGGCAAGAATTTTCTGATCCAACTGATGTTGAAAACAGAAGAAAAGCTATTGCTAAAGATGATGCTGAAAGAAGTGCTGCGATGGAAAAATATTTCACGAGAGTTACAGATCCAGTTGCAGACAAAGAGAAGGCAGAGAGGATGAAAAAGAAAAGAGAGTTAGTGATCTTGAAGAACAAGAATGTGAATCCAGATGATGAAGATGCTCATGCAACTCATCATTTAATGGATGTTGGTGAAACTCTCTATGATAAAGTTGGTAATCGTTCTGGTGTAGTTAGCTGGGGATATGACCATGATCGTAAGAGATGGTGGATAAAGAGAAAAGTTGGTCCTGTCGAGTGGTACAAACGTTCAGGACAGTTTCAGTCTTTCACTAAGGTGGATTTGACAGATTTGTCTAATGCACCTTATGTGGATGATAAGCCTGGAGGTGCTGGATATGCATTTTTTGAGAGGTTGAAGAGGGAGGTTCTTAAAGGTTTTCCTTCAATGCGTACGGCAGATTCCATTGTTAAACCAGCGAAAGGGATTAGAGATCCTTACACAAACAAGCGTATGAAGATTGTGCATTGGCCAGCTACGGATAAAGAGAAGACGATTCCGTTAGTGAGAAAGATTCCCAAAGGTGCACTGAAAACATTACACTTTTGGGCATATGATGAACGTCTTGGGCAGGCGGTGATTGTTTGTGATGGAGATGCAAGTTTTTGTTTGGTCGATCAGATTGACTTGTTGAATCTTGCTGTTGAAGATCTAGAAGTATTGGCATGCAATCAAATCAGAGCTACAGAGAAATATGAAGAAATAGCTAAGGGTTGGACGTCTGCTGTAGCGTCTGTTCTGCATATTCATAAGAAGGGATTCGGTGGATATAAAGATCGTATAAGTGGTGGTGATCAAGGCAATTGAAGTCAGAAGAACCTTCATGCATAAACCTAGGGGGAGATTGTTGGAACCCGAAGGTTTATTCATGTAGGTTAGCATAGTTTAAGGGTTGATTATGTATTTGTTTAGCTTTTATGTTTTGGGTCGATAATATGTATGTGGGTCATGTCGCAACCGGGTTGGATAGTGGGCTTAGGTTTCGGCCTACTTGATTAGTATTTAAGCAAACCTCAACCTTAGGGTTGAGGTTGTTGATCACATAGGAGGTTGCGAGTTCCACTGCAAGGTCTTGTATCAGTCTTCGTTGATCGTTGAATGCAAGATACTTTTGGTTTGTGATTTCTATTATTCTAGATCATTGTTCTTTGTCATTGTTTAATCTTGAATCATCTTGTGATTGAATTCCGCACCTTCACAAGACATTGTTGATATCATTGATTGATCCTGCAAGGGTTTTACAGGTGTCGCTAAGGATTGAACCCTTTCTATTCAGTGAATACATGAAGATAATATACACACAAGTTTACATACTCTAAAGTTCTTTCTTGACACTATTTTTACTAGCCTGTGTCCCATCCTTCAATGAACATATCAAAGCCAAGTCCTAGCTTCTTGAAGCGGCTAAACTTCATGCTCATATAGCTAGCTCTTTATTCTTGCACCTGCATATGCAATTTTTCAAAGAACTATTAAGAAGAAAACCTTCAACCTCCTTTAACTTGCAGGTCTGAACACATACCTTGGGATGATGCTACTAATGTGTTCCAATTTCTAGATGTTAAGCTTTCCACATTGAATTCAGCACCTAACATCATATTAGGTGGGAATTGGGTATCTAAACACGAGAAATCTCAGGTGGACTTTAATCCCATCCCTACAGCCGCCTTATGCACAAGATCTCTACATAACTCTTTAGTTAAGTGGTCGGCTAAATTCTGTTGAGTTCTCAAAAACTCCACCGATATCACCCCATGCATGATGAGCTCATGAATCATGTTGTGTCTAACACCTAAGTGTCTAGACTTCCCATTATACACTTGGCTATAGGCCTTAGCCAAGGTAGCAGCACTATCACATCTAATAGATATTGGTGATATAGGTTTAGGCCACAATGGAATTTCATAAATCAAGTCTCTTAGCCACTCAGCTTCTTTGCCAGCTGCGGCTAATGCTACAAACTCAGACTCCATTGTCGAATCAGTAATGCAAGTCTGTTTCTTAGATGCCCAGGATATGGCACCACCTCCAAGCAGAAAAGTCCATCCACTCGTGGAAGAATGATCTTCCTTGTTTTTAATCCTACTTGCATCCGAATAACCTTCTAAAACCGAAGGAAATCCAGTATAGGTCAAACTATATTTCATGGTTCCTTTCAAGTACCTAAATACTCGATTCATTGCTGTCACACCCCCATTTCCACACGTTTCACCGGTGGGCCCGGTGGGGGATTACCGTGACGTAGTTGGCAACATTATAGTCAAACCACACAATATTTAAATGCACAGCGGAAGCATAAAGATAGATATATTTCAACCATCGAATGTAATATCCAAGTATCACAAGTAGTCGAAATAAATCCACAGGGGATCAAAATAAAATAGAAATATTGTTCAACAGGTAGTGGCATCCCAAGCTTGCGAGACTCTAACGATGCTAAGGAGTGGCCAGCCTATTTTGTGTAGAACCTGCATTTAATCTTTTTAGGGAAAATACGTCAGTTTACACTGGTAAATACATTCAACCGACACTTTTGTAAAAGGTTTAATAAAATTGATTTGAATTCACAAGGCACAAACTCTTTATAACTTGGGATAATTAATCAATTAAATCTTGTAAAAGAATTACATGTTCACTATGCGTTCAGTCGCCCGGGTCGTGCCGGGTTTAAGGTTAATTAACACACCACATAGCATAAAACCGTGGCGGGAAAACCAACGGTTATACCTTTATAAATATGGACACATTGTCGGGTGTACGCCTACACCCGCGTGCCAAGGTCATGGCCATTTCGTAAAATGCTGCCAAGGATATCCGGGACATGGTCAATAAGCTCCCAAAGGCGTAAAGCCAACAAAACCAATTTTTAAACGGGTCACATTGATATTACCCAACTACAAATGAGTTAGGGTCAATTGCCCGACCAAGCGGTATTTTATATACCGTAACCCAAGCCCGTATAACGGAAATTAAGTTAAAAGTATTTACCTAAGCAAGTAATAACCTCAATAAACAAATGCAAGTATCTTTTACTGGTCTCCTATTCTGGAACGAAGGTTTAAAATAACCTATTAGAATCCTAACGGGTCTTTAATTTAGCCTTAGCTTAGACCGGTCAGTTTCAAAGGATAAATACGGTTTAATCGCGTGAAAGGCGAAAACCGGGAATAGAATGTGGTTTGGACCCAACAAGTTTGAAGACTTGTTTTATATGGGTAATATAAACACATTCTAGATTTTGAAGTAAAAACGATAAGGTTTGACCCGTTTCGGCTAGTTTATGTAAACTAGTTACATAAACCGAACCGTACGCGTAAAAGGCGCAACGGGTAACCGTAAGAGTCTTACACAGGTTTCCTAAGTTAATATGCTCTAAAGAGGTTGTCGTATCAGTAGGATACCTTCCATTATGCCCATAACGAGTTTAATTCCAATATACGCCCCGTAGGGGTATTTCGATCATTTTAAAGATTATAAAAGAGGTTTCCAAGTTCTACAGAAAATCTGAGTTTCCCGAACAGGTTATAAAGTTCAAAATACTTTATTTATTATTTAAAATCAGTAGCAACTGGATTCGGGTCAAAATACCATGTAGAACTCATTTTATGTCAGAAAAGGGTATATTCGGTATTTACCGAATCAATGCCATAACTGCAAGTTACGAGCAGGTTAAAAATAATTAAAAATCTTTAAAATCTCAAAATATTATATTACATTAGTGTGTAAAAGGTTTGGTGTCGAAATTTGGGTTTAGATAGGCTTTATGCTAATTGCACCGTTTAATTACTAAAGTTTCCGTAATTGCGCTATTTAGCATAACTCCTATTCTAGACCTCGGATTGACATGAGATTTTAGGGACATGCTTAGAAATTAGTAACTAAGGTTATTGTCCTTTCACATGTTCAAAATTCTCGTTTTAAAGTAAAAATGGCGTTATGGTCAACATTTAAGCATATAACGGAAATGTGCAAACGACTCGGACAAACAACGAACCGGTCACAGAGGGTTAGACCATCATGTAACCTGGTCCTAAGAGAGTCCTAAGGCGTATCTAAATCATACCATAACGGGCCAGAACTGAAGTCAAAGCAGAAGTCAAAGCTTTGCGACTTTCGGTTCCGAACCGGGTCAAAACAGTAAATGGTCGGATCAAACAAGCTTAGACCAGTTATAATACTTATTATCATGTTATATGAGTGTCAAAACAGGTTACACGCCATCTACATTACTGATTATGCATAAAATCGAAAGTTAGCATTTTGTTGACTTTTTCTAAGCAAGTTTGACTCGACATTTGGACTAGTTAGAGTGGGAATCAGAGGGTGCCCTTTTAAGGGTTTAAAGCCCACATGATTACCAACATATAACTACCTTTGTTTCGATTAATCACTGGACCATTTGCGATTAATCGTTAAGTCAATCGTTAATTACGACGAATTGACTTTTAAGCTATATCTAAGCAAAAACTAAACCATAAAGGGTTAAGTACACTTACAGAAGTTAAGTACACTACCAGAGATGCTAAGAGAGTATTCTTGAGCTCCAGAAGTGATCAAGAAAGCAGATGAAGGTGTGAAGAACATTGTTGCAACATCATGGCCTTTTATAGTGTTCACAAGCCTTTAGATCATTGACAACAATGCCTACAAGTGTTCTTGGATGATCAACAACTGTCCCTGAGTGCTAGGGGACGTTTAGGGGGCGCCCATACTCATAATAATGGCTACAAAGTCGGTTAAAACAGCAAACAGTGCTTCTGTCCGACTTTTCTGCATCTGGGAGGCTGACGCGACCCGCGTCCATGATCATGCAACCTTTACGCGGCCCGCTTGAATCTCAATGTCAGAGCCCATATCTTTACTGTCAGCGCGGCCCGCGTAAAGCCCTTTGCTACCTTTACGCGGCCCGCCTGAGACCTGTTTGCAAGATTTTCAAATCTTTTTCATTATTGCAGTTGGCCTTTGGCGTTTCGAAGGGGTAACTTTGCGATTTGGGCCTCCTTTATTTACGTATAAGGGCCTCGTGACTTTTACCTGTGCCGTTAAGTCCTCGGTTAGTTTATTACTACCCGAAAAGTCCTAACTTTCAATGCTGACGCTTTTAACCCCTCGCATACGAATTTGATCATAACTTTCTCGTTTTAAAACGGAACCTTGCGAAATTTGTATCGTATATTATAGTGAGCGTAATTTACTGTTACAAAGTCTCGGGTTTGTTAAAGAGTCACTCAGAGGTATAACTTAAACATGTTGACACATTTAACCCCTGTAGTTTGTAATCTCTCACTTTCTTCCACATTTCATTCCGTACGATCCATGATTTATTCGTTTGAAAGTACGAGCATCATTTAGGGTTACTATACAGTATATTTATCCCTCGTTGACATTTTGAACCCTCAGATTCACATGCTTTCAATGTCTGTCAACTTTAGTCCTTATTTAGTATCTATTACCACGTGTAAACTCATGACACGTGTCAATATATTATAGGACGCAAATTTTCGAGGTGTTACATCCTCACCCCCTTAAAAGAAATCTCGACCTCGAGATTTATTGAAATAAATGAGGGTACTTTTCTTGCATCGTGGACTCTACCTCCCACATGTACTCGGGACCTCTACGGGCATCCCATTTGACCTTCACAATCGGTATATACTTCCTGCGAAGTTTCTTAACCTGTCGATCCTCGATCGACACAGGCTTTTCAACGAACTTTAGGCTCTCATCGATGTGTACATCTCTATGCGGTATAACTAGTGATTCGTCAGCGAAACACTTCTTCAGATTACAGATGTGGAACACATTGTGGATACCACTGAGCTCTTCCGGTAAGTTTAATTTGTAGGCAACCGATCCGACACGTTCGATTACCTCGAAAGATCCAATATATCTCGGGCTTAACTTGCTTTTCTTACCGAATCACATCACCCCCTTCCAGGGCGATACCTTAAGCAATACTTTGTCGCCTACTTCGAAATTGAAAGGCTTACGCTTCAAATCTGCGTAGCTTTTCTGCCTATCTCGGGCAGCTTTCAATCGATCGCGAATTTGGACAATCTTGTCCATTGTTTCAAAAATTATATCAGGTCCTGTCATCTGGACATCTCCAACTTCTGCCCAACAAACGGGCGTTCTACACTTTCTACCATATAGGGCTTCAAAAGGTGCAGCCTTAATGCTCGTATGGTAGCTGTTGTTATAGGAGAACTCGACCAATGGTAGGTGGTTATCTCAACTACCACCTAAGTCGATCGCACATGCACGAAGCATGTCTTCCAACGTTTGGATTGTACGCTCACTCTGTCCATCTGTCTAAGGGTGGTAAGCCGTACTGAAGTTCAAACGTGTGCCCAAAGATTGTTGGAAACTTTTCTAAAAGTGTGAAGTGTATCTGGTATCTCTATCAGAGATGATAGAGACAGGCACGCCATGAAGGGCTACAATCTTATCTACAAACAACTGGGCTAGCATATCGGAGCTATGGGTCTCTTTTATGGGTAGGAAATGTGCTGACTTGGTCAGTCTATCAACTATTACCCATATTATATCGTTTCCCTTCTTTGTCTTTGGCAACTTGGTGATGAAGTCCATCGTCACCATTTCCCACTTCCACTCGGGAAGCTCGGGCTGTTGTAGCAAGCCTGACGGCTTTTGATGTTCAGCTTTTACTTGCGCACAAGTCAAACACTTTGCTACATAGGTGGCTATAGACTTTTTCAAGCCTATCCACCAAAAGTTTGCCTTCAAATCATGGTACATTTTGTCCGCTCCAGGATGAATGGAATATCTGGAACTGTGGGCTTCCTGAAGGATAACGTCACGAAGACCTCCATACATAGGAACCCATATCCTTCCATTTAATCTCAGAATTCCGTCTTTGCCATAGGATAACTGCTCTTCAGTTACTCCTAGATTTTCGTTAGGATAGTTAGCTTCTGACACAGCTTCTTTCTGTGCAGCTAACAATCTCTCATTCAGACTGTTCTTGATTTCAATGCTCTTGGCATTGATTCTTATTGGTTTCACTCTTTCTTTTCTGCTCAAGGTATCTGCGACTACGTTGGCCTTGCCTGGATGGTATCTTATTTCACAGTCATAATCGTTTAGGGTTTCCATCCAACGTCGCTGCCTCATATTCAAATCCTTCTGATTAAACAGGTGCTGGAGGCTTTTGTGATCAGAATAGATCACAAACTTAATACCATACAAATAGTGCCTCCATAGTTTTAGTGCAAATACAACGGCACCCAACTCCAGGTCATGGGTGGTGTAATTCTTTTCATGCACCTTTAATTGTCGTGAAGCATAGGCAATCACCTTGCCCCTCTACATAAGCACACAACCCATCCCGGTGTGTGATGCATCATAATACACTACGAATTCTTCCATTCCTTCCGGCAATGTCAACACAGGAGTATTGCTCAGCTTTTGCTTAAGGATATCAAAAGCTTCGTGCTGTTTAGGGCCCTAATTAAACTTTATATTCTTTCTAGTTAAAGAAGTTAGGGGTGCAGCAATCCTTGAGAAATTCTCGATGAAGCGTCTGTAGTATCCTGCTAGACCTAGGAAACTGCGAATCTCCGTAGGCGTCTTCGGCTCTTGCCAATTCATGACGGCTTCAACCTTGGTGGGATCCACTTGGATACCACGCTCACTGACTACATGTCCAAGGAATTGGACTTCTCGTAGCCAAAATTCACATTTAGAGAATTTGGCGTAAAGCTTTTCTTGATGAAGCAGTTTAAGAATACATCGAAGATGCTTCTCGTGGTCAGCTTGACTTTTTGAGTATATGAGAATGTCATCGATGAAGACAATGACAAATTTATCTAAATAAGGCTTACAAACGCGATTCATGAGATCCATGAATGCGGCAGGTGCATTGGTGAGCCCAAAAGGCATCACTAGGAACTCGAAATGACCATAACGAGTCCTAAATGCAGTCTTGTGCACATCTTCGTCCTTGACCTTCAATTGATGGTAGCCTGACCTAAGATCAATCTTGGAAAAGTAGCTCGCTCCTTGCAACTGATCGAACAGATCGTCGATCCTGGGCAAAGGATACATATTCTTGATTGTAACCTTATTAAGCTCACGGTAATCGATGCATAGACGCATCGAACCATATTTCTTTTTGACGAATAAGATTGGTGCTCCCCATGGAGACGAACTGGGTCTTACAAAACCTTTGGCTAGCAGATCATCTAGCTGCGTCCTCAATTCTTTCATTTCCGCGGGTGCCAATCTATAAGGTGCTCTTGCAATAGGCGCTGCTCCTGGAATGATGTCGATACTGAATTCCACTTGCCTATCTGGCGGCAAACCAGGCAGTTCTTCTGGGAAAACTTTAGGATAGTCAGAGATGACTGGGATGTCTTCAATCTTGGGTTTCTCCTCACCAATGGTCACATGTGCGATATAAATGACACATCCTTTCTTCAAACATCTGGATGCCTTTAGCATAGACACTTGCGCAGGCAATCCATGCCGAGTATCTCCCTGAATGGTAAGTGGTTCTCTAGACGGAGTCTTGATCACCACTTGTTTCTTGTTGCACACAATCTGGGCTTGGTTATGCGATAACCAATCCATACCCAATACTATGTCAAAACCAGCTAGCTCAAAGGGTAACAGGGATAAAGGAAATGAGTGATTCCTAATGGATATAACAGGTCCATCTAAGACAGTTGAGACTGTTTCCAAAGTCCCATCAGCTAACTCTACTTCAAAGTTCGCATTCAATGCTTTAATAGGCAATTTTAACAACTCACAAAACTTACTATCCACAAAGGATTTATCGGCTCCAGAATCAAATAATACTCTTGCGAATACATCATTAATGAGAAACGTACTGTTTTGGTCAAAAATCACACAAGGATAATGTAACCAAACTTTATGTAAACGGGGTATGATGCTTGGTTAGCTATAAAAGTAAAGGATCACTTCTGTGATGAATATGCAAAGACACAATGATTTATACGAGGAAAAAGCCCTTGATCAATGTATGATCTCCGGCATAAAAAACCTCGGGTGATGGCAACTACCGATCACCAACTTCAATATAATAAAAATGTAGTTACAACTTCGGATGATAATGAGCTGAGTACAAGGATCACTGAGTGTCTAAGTGTTGAGAGTTGTGTCGTATGTTGTGTGTGTTCTTCCGAATGAGGAAGATGGGTATTTATACATGTGTAGGTAACTTATTTTAGGTAGATAGACCACTAATCAGCTCATTACCCCTTTAGAAATAAAGATAATCTAGCCTAAATTGCTGCCCTTAGATCAAGCCATGTTTCCATATCCGGCACAATGTTCATCTTCAATTCAGCTCTTGCCATATTTGTAAAAGCGCGTCCCTGGATCATGATATGTAGGGCATATCCTGCTAGACATTCCTGCAAAATAATATTGTAGTAATCGAAAATGACCGTTAGTATAAGGATCACCTCAATGTCCCGTGATCCTGATCCTGAGGTCCGGCTGAGGATCACTGCCTGCCAAAGAAATAAGGATCACTGGTTAGGATCACGTATAAGGATCATTCATAGTAAAAATCCAGCCCTAACAATTGCCCCCAAAATATAAGGAGTTAAATGTAAATGGATGAGTTATATTTTGTTTTGAGCTTATCTCTAACGGACGATTCCGATTTACTAGCCGTTGCACATGGACTAGCCGTTATGATATTTACGTCACTGATGTGACAATCCCTGCGAATCATCATTATAAATAGGAGATAGGGTTAGGATCACTTTGTATTTAAATTCGAAGTATCTCCCTTTATAATCGTCACCGAAGGCTTTGATCAGGTATCATTTTCTTCTTTCTCTTCTTTGCTCTGTTCTTTCTTGTTTTTCTTCTGTTTTTTGTCTCGAACATGCTTCTTCGGAATTCACCGCACAAAGGCTCTAAGAAGGATAGTCCCTTGAAAAGCCAGGGGATTATCAAGGATTCCCCTATGGAGAGGTGCTGTTTTACCGATATCCAGATAGACAAGATTCGCCATTGCTTCCCGGCGAATGTTGTTTTTAAGCCTTTTGACCCTACTGCTTTGAGTGATTTTGTTTCGGACACTTGGGTGGCCTTTCCTGCTACCCCTTTCCTCATCGGGTACTCATATCCTTTTCCGACATTTACCCAATCCTTCTTTTCTCTTGCCGGCATCTCATATATCCAAGCTATGCCGATGATCTGGAGGGTTCTATATACCTTCGAGAGGATCATCGAGCAAGAAGGGATTGATTTGGGGATGTCAGAGTTAGCTGAACTTTATGATCTCACCACCTTTGGTTCTCACCGGTACTTGTTGAAACGGAAAGCTGGGGAGGATCATCCAATTTTCAAAGTGACCAAGAATGATGCCAACTGGAAACGTAGATTTTTCTTTGTTAAGAGGGATTCCATCCCGGATGGGAAGGATCTGCCCAAGGAATGGGCCACTCATGGTAGGATAGAGGATCCTCGAAGGATCACTATCAGTTCTGTCTCATATGATGAGGATCACTGATGTCTTTTCTTTTTTTTGTCTTTTTATGCAGCTATCTCCGTTGCTCACTTAAGGTTGACCCCTGCTGCCAAAGAAAGAGTGTTAGCTTTCAAGAAGCTTGATCCTGAAGTTCGAAGCTTTCAGATTATTATCCAAGATTCTCAAGAGATATCCTCTGCATCTGCCACAATGTCAAGTAAGTATCCTCATAAAAAAAATAAGTCTTATGTGAAAGTATTCAATTTAATAAGGGAACTTATCTTGTTTTTGAATTGTGTAGGTGCCGGAAAGTCTGCCAGGTCCGTTAAGTCTGCCTCCATGTTTGGGATAAGTGACCTTGCCAATGTCACGTCTTCTAAGAAGAAGAAGGCTCCTGCTGCCAGCCCTTCAGTCTCAGCTCCTAAAGCGTCCATTCGGGGTAAGGGAAAAAAGAGGAAAGCCTCTGATGAACTCCAAGGATTCCCTCTCCTTCGTCAGCAATTTCTTGACTATGTGAACGAGGTGAGGATCACTGCCCCTGTTGGTTATCTAGTATCTTTCGAGGATCACCTGATTCCGAGCTTGTCTTTATTTCTTTTGTTTGCAGAAACTTGCTGAGATTGAAACTTATCTTGGCAATGTTGAGGACCAGGAGAGCCAGATTGCCGATCTTCAGCAAATGGGTGTGTTGAAGGATCTCAAGATAGCGGATCTTGAGAAGGAACTCCAGGCCACCAAGGATGAAGCTGCTCAGAGGCTGATTGACATGGATAATGAGAAGCAGGAGATCATCCAGGATGCCAAGGTCTCTGCCGCTACTGCTATGTACAAGATACAACTACAAATGGCTGCGGAGGCTCAGGATCCTGCCTTTGACAAGAGCTCATGGGATGTTGAAGGTTGGAAGGCAAGGCTGGTAGACTTGGATGATGAGGAGGATGCTGAGGATATCCCAAGGCTGGAGGGAGGTGATGCTGGCAAGGATCATGGTGAAGATGCTGGTGGAGATGGAGCAGCGGAGAAGTAGGCTGCATGATTGGGCGATGATGGATATTGTTGACTAGGCCGGAGCCCAATTTTTTTTAGGTTTTTGGTAGTGGTTTGTGGTTGATGGTTTGTGAACAATTATGGTTTGTAATCTCTGGACAATAGTTTTTTAGGGTTAAGGATCCTGGATCCTTTGAACAATAGGTAGGATTACACATGGTGGAGGGATCCTCTGTTTGGGGGATGAAGCCGTTGTGATCCTGCCGCCTTCTAATTTCCCTGCAATACTTTTGAACCTATTATCATGGACACCCTTTACCTACCCCAGCGGACGGGCCACGTATTGCTGGTAGAAGCTTTGGGTAGGTAATTTTGACAACTTTTTTGAAAGGGTTAATGATCCTTTGGTTTAATAATATAACTTCAATCTTTCTGGCTTATCTTGTGTTGTTATCCTTTTTGATTTTCAATTGTTTTGACACATGTTTGTTTGAAAAGTTTGAGCAAATTATGTTTAAGAAATTTAGGATATGATCCTGGATCAAATATCCTATAATCGAAAGTTTCCAAGATAGTTTATTTTAAGGATCATAGGTTCAGTTGTCAAGGTCTAAAGGTTATTCAAATGAATAATGAAATTAAAAGTAGTTAAGGATCATACCTGAGGATCCAAGTTTGGATCCTAACCTTTAATTGGAACAACCGTAGGTAAAACTTTAGTGGATAATAAGGATTAAGGATCCTTAATCGTTTAACTTCGAAAACCTGAAAAAATGGAGTATAACTTGGGACTAAGCCAATATAAAAGATAAGTTAGTAACTGGGGACAAGCCCAAAGGATAACTGAGAATGATCCCGGAGGATCACTGGGGACAAGCCCAAAGGATAACTGGGGATGATCCCGGAGGATCACTGGGGACAAGCCCAAAGGATAACTGGGGACAAGCCCAAAGGATCGTATGTAAACTGGAGTATGGCCCTTTCTGGCAACTATCCAAACTTAGTGACATGAAAATGTCAAAACCTTAGCTAACGTGAAAACGTTAGAAACCTTAGGAACGGATGTATGGTGCGTCCACCATTATACGTAGGATCCCAAGTATAGCCAGTACGATGAGGTCGCCAGCCCCGAAAATGGGTACTGATCCCAAAGACATGAACTATATCAGGATCATCGTGCGCTGCTGGCGGAAACTGGGGATAATCCCAAGGATAACTGGGGTTGGACCCGGGGATCTGTGATGCTTTTGAAGATCTTTGATGATATGCTGGAGATACCTGAACTATCATAGCTCAAATGGTTTGTGAGTAGAGGATGAAGGATACATGATCCTTATCCTTAGGCAAAAAGTAAGAAAATGCAATAGTTTTAGGATAAGCATATTACCTGAGTAAGGATCAACGATATCTCCAGGATCCTTCAAGGATATTTCAATGTAAGGATCACATGCAGGAAGGATCATGTTCACATGAAATATTTCTTTAAGTGAACAGCATTCCAGGCTCTTGGTAACAAGTTTCCTTCCATGGTTAGCAACCTGTATGCCCCCTTTCCTGCTTCAGCTTCAATCAAGTAGGGACCTTCCCATTTTGGTGCTAGCTTCCCGTCAGCAGGATTGATGGTGTTTTGAAATGCTTTT
Source organism: Helianthus annuus (assembly GCF_002127325.2). Taxonomy (NCBI): domain Eukaryota; kingdom Viridiplantae; phylum Streptophyta; class Magnoliopsida; order Asterales; family Asteraceae; genus Helianthus; species Helianthus annuus. Next base: position 95,746,725 of record NC_035437.2, read on the forward strand.
CTCAACACCATATCTCCGACTTGGAACTTCCTTATCCTGACATTCTTGTTGTAGGCACCAGCCATCCTTTGTTGGTAGCTTGCCATCCTTATCCTAGCTAGATCCCTGTTTTCCTCAATAGTATCCAAATCCTGAGCTAGGATTGTAGCATTTTCTTCAGGATCACGAGCACTTGTTCTAGCGGTTGGGATCACCATCTCTGTTGGGATCACTGCTTCTGCCCCAAATACTAAAGAGAAAGGTGTTTGGCCAGTGGCATTCTTGGGAGTTGTCCTATCAGCCCATAGCACATAAGGTAACTCCTCTGCCCATTTTCCTTTCTTGGATCCTAGCTTCTTCTTCAGATTGTTGATGATGATCTTGTTGGATGATTCTGCTTGACCATTGGCTTGTGGATGAACTGGTGTTGATGTTATCATCTTGATTCCCCAACTGTCACAAAAGTTAGTGGTTCTCCTTCCAATGAATTGAGAACCATTATCACATATAATTTCAGAGGGGATGCCAAATCTGGTTATAATGTTTCTTTTAATGAAGGATATGACTTCCTTTTCTCTGACTTGAGCGAAGGCTTCAGCTTCTATCCACTTGGAAAAATAGTCAGTCATGGCAAGCATAAATACTTTTCCACCAGGTGCTTTAGGGAGCTTGCCAACTATATCCATTCCCCATCTCATGAATGGCCAAGAGGATGGTATGGGGTGTAGTAATTCAGCTGGTTGGTGAAGGATATTGCTATGTCTTTGGCAAGGATCACATTTCTTAGCATACTCTACAGCATCCCTTTTCATGGTTGGCCAGTAGTATCCTGTTCTAAGGATCCTTGAGAATAATGCCCTGCCCCCAGTGTGGTTTCCACAATCTCCTTCATGGAAATCCTTCAACACCTCTTCAATTTCAGGATCCTCGATACATCTCAAATATGGTCCTGCAAGAGATCGCTTATATAATACATTATTCAGAATTGTGAATTGAGATACCTTAATCCTGAAAGCTCTAGGATTTTCTCCCATCGGTATCTCCCCGTGTTGCAAATATCCCATGATCGGTGAGATCCATGATCCTGAATTAGGTTGGGCTTCTTCACTAGGGATCATTGCAGTATCCTCTTCTATTTCCATGGCCACCTGTTTTTCAATAGCAGGAGCCAGGATATGGATGATAGGGATACTTATATCTTCTGGAATCTTCAAAGATGATCCTAGGTTGGCCAATGCGTCAGCTTCCGTGTTATCCTCCCTTGGTACCTGTGTTAAGCTAAAAGAAACAAAAGAGAGTGCCAATTCTTTGACTATCTCTAAATATTTGGTTAGTTTTTCACCTTTAACAGCATAGGATCCATTAAAGTGATTGGTGATCAATAATGAATCTACATATACTTCGAGATACTTTACCCCCATATCCTTAGCAATTTGTAAGCCAGCAATTAAGGCTTCATACTCAGCCTCATTGTTAGTTGCCTGGAACTCACAAGCTATAGAGTGGGGTATTATGTCCCCCTGTGGCGATTTTAGTAGGATCCCTAGCCCTGTGCCTTTGATGTTTGAGGATCCGTCAGTGTGTAGGATCCAAGGATCCTTGGTCTCATCCAGCTGCTGGACCTCCAATTCTGCTTCCTTTTGTAGATCACTACTGAAATCAGCCACAAAGTCAGCTAGTGCTTGAGATTTAATGGCTGTTCTTGGTTCGTATCTTATATCATGGGCACTAAGCTTCACTGCCCACTTAGCCATTCTCCCTGACATATCCGGTTTCCTGAGGACATTCTTAATTGGAAAATTAGTTTTAACAATAATAGTATGAGTTTCAAAATAATGCCTTAACTTCGTGGATGCCATGATTAATGCAAGGATGAGTTTTTCGAGGTGTGAGTACCTGGATTCGGCATCAAGTAGACTTTTACTTACATAGTAGATAGGATATTGTGTACCTTCGTGATCCTTAACAAGGACAGCACTTACAGCGGTTGAGGATACCGCCAGATATAAGGATAACACATCTCCTTTTTCCGGTTTTGCTAATGCTGGTGCTGAGGACATATACTCTTTTAGGGCTTGTAAAGCATTTTCATGCTTCTCAGTCCATTCGAACTTCTTATTCTTCCTTAGGATATCGTAGAATTCTTTGCACTTTTCTGAGGATTTCGATATGAACCTGTTCAAAGCTGCTATCCTGCCTGTTAGTCTTTGAACATCCTTGGCATTGGCAGGAGACTTGATATTTATTAATGCTTTGATTTGTTCTGGGCTTGCTTCAATGCCCCTCTGGGTTACCATGTATCCTAAGAACTTTCCTGCCTTAACACCAAAATGGCATTTCGAAGGATTAAGTTTCATGTTGTAACTATCAAGGATATCGAATGCTTCTTCCAAGTCCCTTAGGTGATCCTCAGCTTTCTTTGACTTGACCACCATATCATCTATGTACACCTCCATAGTTTTTCCAATTTGATCTTTGAACATCATATTTACCAGCCTTTGATATGTTGCACCTGCATTTCTTAGTCCAAAAGGCATGGCAATATAACAATATAAACCGGTTGGGGTCATAAAGGCTGTATCCTCTTGGTCAGATGGTTCCATCTGGATTTGTTGGAATCCAGATGATGCATCCATAAAAGTTAACAGTTCATGCCCCGCTGTTGCATCCACCATGGAGTCAATGTGGGGTAATGGGAAAGGATCCTTGGGACATGCCTTATTCAAATCAGTGAAATCGACACATACCCTCCACTTTCCGTTTTTCTTTTGGACAACAACCACATTGGCTAACCATTTAGGATACTTTACCTCTCTGATCATACCTGCTCGAAGTAGTCTCTCTACTTCTTCTTGGATAATGGCATTCCTTTCTGGTGCAAACTTCCTCCTTTTTTGATGGATTGGCTTGATAGACCTGTCAATGCCAAGTTTGTGAGTAATAATATCCTTAGATATACCTGTCATATCTTCATGTTTCCAAGCAAAGGTGGATTTTCTTCTTTTGAGGAAGGATATCATGTCTTCTTTCATTTTGCCAAGGATCCCTGATCCGATATAGATTTTTGATTCAGGATCACTAGGATCCAAGAGGATTTCATCTACATCTTGTTCCCTTGCCTCCAAGACGTTCCTCGGAGGATACTGTAATTGCTATTGCTCCCTTGGCTTCGAGGTTGGCTTCATGGATGAGGTATAGCAATCCTTAGCCTCTTGCTGATCGCTGTCGATCTTGATTATCCCCCATGGGCTAGGGAGCTTTACACATTGATGGTAGGTAGATGGAACTGCTTTCATGTCATGTATCCAAGGCCTGCCAAGGATAACGTTGCAACAAGATAAACAGTCAATAACACAAAATTTCTGATAATTATGTAATCCTTCCACATAGATTGGGAGTTTGATGTCCCCCAGAGTTTTCTTCGTTTCTCCGCTAAATCCTACAAGCACGGAGGATCTTGGTGTGATGTCTGATTCTGGAATACCCATTTTCTTCAGTACATCAAGCTGGATAATGTTGACTGAACTTCCTCCATCGATAAGGATCCTGCGGACAAAATGGTTAGAAATAAAGAGAGTAATAACTAAACTATCATGATGAGGATCCTGGATGTTGATGCGATCATCCTCATCAAAGGTTATCGTTTTCCCTTCTGAAACACTTGATGTTCTAATAGGCCTTTCTCCATTGTCCATTTTTGATTCTTTTGCATGTCTTTTGGCCGCTGAAAAGGATGTACCACAAATGTCTGATCCTCCGGATATGAAGTTGATTACTTGTGCATTTGCCGGAGGTGCTGGGGCTTTTTCGGGGATCCTTTCAGGATCCTGGGTCCTTTGCTTTTTTCTCCCCAGCAATTCTTTTAGATGCCCCTTGCTTAGCAGGTATCCAATTTCTTTTCTTAAAGCTATGCAATCTTCAGTCAGATGGCCGAAATCCTCATGGTATGCACACCATTTGGACTTGTCTTTAGTCCCGGATGGTTTATCATTCTTCCTGGGCCACCTAGCCTTTTCACCTAGATTCTGCATTGCAAGGATTAGTTCGTGATTGTCAACGGAAAAACAATATTCTGAGATTGGAGGATATTCTTCATCATCCTCTTCTTGGTCGACAGCATGCACATTCTTGTTCTCGTTTCTATGGTAGGATTTGAACTTGTTGTTTTTGAAGGAGGATCCTTGCTTATCTTGTTTTGAGGATCCTACTTGTCTCTCCTGGATCCTCTTGTCATCCTCTAGCCGGATAAACCTGAGTGCTCGAGTTCTTACTTCATCTAAATTCCTGCAAGGTGTCATAACAAGATCATCATAGAATAATGAATCCTTAAGAAGTCCCATTTTGAAGGCTTCAACAGCCGTAGCCATATCCAAGTTGGGAATATCCAAGGATTCTTTACTAAATTTAGTTATATAATCCCTTAATGATTCATTATTATTTTGAGTTATCCTGTACAAATCACTGGTTAATTTTTCAAATTTTCTACTACAAGAGAATTGGTTATTGAATAAATTAACTAAATTAGCAAATGAAGTAATAGAGTAAGGGGGAAGACTTAGCAGCCACTTAAGAGCTGATCCAGTTAGAGTGGATCCAAATCCTTTACATAGGCATGCTTCCTTTAATTTTTCTGGGATAGGATTGATTTCCATCCTTTCCCTGTATTGTGCTATATGCTCCTCTGGATCCGTCGTGCCATCATACAGCTTCATGGTAGGGATATGGAACCTTTTGGGCACCTCTGCATCACAAATTGGTGGTGCAAAGCGTGATACCTTGTGGCTTCCATCTGCAATCTCTGGGATAGGCTTGACTACCCCTGGAACACTTGAGATCATGTCCTTTAGTTTCTGTAATTCCCTGGCCATAGCGTGATTGGTACCTGTATCCTGCATGAATCCATGGTTAGTGGTAGGATAATTATTTAAAGTGTTACCTCCCATTGGGTTCAAGTTAGGGAATCCGTATTGCTGGGATTCTGGAATAACGGAGGGACCAGTGGAAGCAATGGTCTGCATTGGAATGAAGTCCCCTTGATGGACATCTAGATTCCCTGCTTGCAAACTTTTTAGGGATCCTGGCATCTGTAAGGATCCTGGTATCTGGGATGATCCTGGAACGAAGGAGGATCCTTGAACCTGGGATGATCCTGGAACAAAGGAGGATCCTTGGCCCTGGAACGATCCTGGAATAAAGTAGGATCCTTGAAACTGCTGTGCCCCCGGATAGGCTCCCGGATTCATGAAGGATCCCATATACTGAGGATAGGATCCTGCTGGCTGAAAATACGAGCCCGATGTCTGAGTCATTGCTGCTGACTTGAGATGTAATCCTCTCGTCTCCCCTGTGATCTGTACGTCTGGGATCCCTGATGGCTGAGAGGTGACCATTGGAGTCTCAAAACTCAAGGATTTTGGCATCAGTGGGGAATGATCCTCTGCCGGTTTCTTTTGTCTTTTGAGATCTCCAATCTCCCTGAGGATCCTGTCATTAGTTTCATCCTGCCGCTGCATACGATCCTTCATCTGCAAAATTAAAGCAAACACATCACTAGTACTGGGAATAGAAGAATTCATAGCAGAAGAAGATGGAGGTTTAGAGAAAGAAGGGGTTGGTCTCTTCTCAGCATTTCTCTGGGATCCTGCCGGTGGAGGAGGTAGAGTGGTTTGTGCTGAGGTGACTGCAGACATCGCCGTGGAAGTGTTCTTCAATGATGAAGCCATGTAACTCTTTGAAATGATTTTGAACAAAAGATTTTCTTTATGAATGAAGCACCAATGGCCCCACGGTGGGCGCCAAACTGTTTTGGTCAAAAATCACACAAGGATAATGTAACCAAACTTTATGTAAACGGGGTATGATGCTTGGTTAGCTATAAAAGTAAAGGATCACTTCTGTGATGAATATGCAAAGACACAATGATTTATACGAGGAAAAAGCCCTTGATCAATGTATGATCTCCGGCATAAAAAACCTCGGGTGATGGCAACTACCGATCACCAACTTCAATATAATAAAAATGTAGTTACAACTTCGGATGATAATGAGCTGAGTACAAGGATCACTGAGTGTCTAAGTGTTGAGAGTTGTGTCGTATGTTGTGTGTGTTCTTCCGAATGAGGAAGATGGGTATTTATACATGTGTAGGTAACTTATTTTAGGTAGATAGACCACTAATCAGCTCATTACCCCTTTAGAAATAAAGATAATCTAGCCTAAATTGCTGCCCTTAGATCAAGCCATGTTTCCATATCCGGCACAACGTTCATCTTCAATTCAGCTCTTGCCATATTTGTAAAAGCGCGTCCCTGGATCATGATATGTAGGGCATATCCTGCTAGACATTCCTGCAAAATAATATTGTAGTAATCGAAAATGACCGTTAGTATAAGGATCACCTCAATGTCCCGTGATCCTGATCCTGAGGTCCGGCTGAGGATCACTGCCTGCCAAAGAAATAAGGATCACTGGTTAGGATCACGTATAAGGATCATTCATAGTAAAAATCCAGCCCTAACACGTACCGGTTATGACGTTGTCATTCTGGATAGCCTCTTGAACATTCATTTGAAAGACCCTGGCATTGGTCTTTTTCCCTTCTTCAGCCTTCTTCACCAGCTTCAGGCAGTTAGTCTTGATGTGCCCTTTTTCATTGCAACTATAACAAGTTGCATCCTTGAGTTTCTTGTACTCAAGTGTCCTATGCTCAGAGGACTTGCAAATCCCACATGCCTTCGGCTGGGATTTCTGTTCATACCTGCACCTTCCGAAATGGTGCTTCTTATAAACATTGCACTTGGGCCTATCGCCCGACTGTCGGTCATTCTTCTTGGTCTCCGATCCCTTCTTGTGGTCACGATTTCCCCGATGCTTCTTGCTTGACCTACGTGAATCATCATCTTCACGTTTCCTCTTCTCAGTGTCAGCATTTCTCAATGATCTCTGTCTCACTGCATCCAGTGTGAGAGACAGAGATATATCTGCCACGGATCTAAATGTAGTGGGCCTAGAAGCCTTCACGCTAGCTTTTATCTCTAGGGCCAAACCCCCAATGAAACGTGCGATCCGTTTAGGTTCCGGGGTCACAAGGTACGGAACCAATCTTGACAGGGTGTTGAAACTTGTGAGATACGCCTGGCAATCCAGGTTCTTCATAACCAGAGATAGGAAATCAGATTCTATCTTCTCGACCTCGTGCTGAGGGCAGTAGTTTTCTTTGATGAGAGCAATAAATTGTTCCCATGACATGCTGTACAAAGCAACCTTCCCTGAGGCTTGAACTAATGATCTCCACCAAGCTAGGGCTTACCCTTAAATGACTGGGATACAAACTTCACCACATCCCTCTCAGCACAACCACTAATGTCCACAACAGTGTCCATTTCGTCCAGCCAGGTCATGCAATCCACGGCGCCTTTTTCCCCAGTAAAATCTTGGGGCTTGCAGGAAACAAAGTACTTATACGTGCAACCCTTGCTACGAGGTGCATCAGTGAACACTAGTTTCTTGGGACAAACACTATTCTCATTTGATGAGTGTCGATCGTCATCCTTCTTAGGTTTAGACTGGGACGAGGGTGGTTTGCTGTGAGGTTTAGAATGGGTTCTTGGCTTTGAGTGTGGTGCAGATAGGGTCCTGCTTCGAGACTCGCTATACTCTTCATATTGCCGATCTAAGGTCGTCTTAACAGCGTCGTCTACTAAAGCTTTCAATTCAGCGCCCGTTATATTAATTTGGGCGTTATCATTGTCATCCTCCTTTGATTGACTATTAACTCCATTTGGGTCAGCCATTGAGATCTTGATCTGCTACAAGGAATATGACAGAATTTTATTTAGGAGTTTATTATGGAATTGTCTTTTATGGCAATTCATTAACCATGGTAAACATAGACCGTATTTGGTTAATTTGTTACTCACTTCTATTTAGGATTTGAATATAACTTATCCTATTTACAAACAATATTGTTAGTGGCACAAAAGCCTAGTCACATGCACGTTTTATATATTATCAGCCAAGATTTCAGAGAATCAAGGCATGAAGGTTTGAACCATAGTTTTTTTTTTTACCTTTTCTGACAGGGAGTCATAGACTACAACTGTCTTTTGTCTTATATGACAATTAGTATAGCCCATAGGCATTACATCGCTAATGGATGTTTGATAAGTGATCATCTTAATTGATGATTTGTCACACCCCGATTTCCACGTGTATCACCGGTGGGCCCGGTGAGGGATTTCCATGACATAGTTGGCAACAATATAGTCAAACCACACAATATATAAATGCACAGCGGAAGCATAAAGATAAATATATTTCAACTATCGAATGTAATATCCAAGTATCACAATCGTCGAAATATAATCCACAGGGGATCAAAATAAGATAGAAAAATAATTGTTCAACAGATATTGGCATCCCAAGCTTGCGAGACTCTAACGATGCTAAGGAGTGGCCAGCCTATTACGTGTAGAACCTGCATTAATCTTTTTGGGGAAAATACGTCAGTTTACACTGGTAAATACATTCAACTGACACTTTTATAAAATGTTTAATAAAATTGATTTGAATGCACAAGGCACAAACTCTTTATAACTTGGGATAATTTATAAATCAAATCTTGTAAAAGAATTACATGTTCACTATGCGTTCGGTCGCCCGGGTCGTACCGGGTTTAAGGTTAATAGACACACCACATAGCATAAAACCGTGGCGGAAAACCAACGGCTATACCTTTATAATTATGGACACAATGTCGGGTGTACGCCTACACCCGCGTGTCAAGGTCGTGGCCATTTCGTAAAATGCTGCCAAGGATATCCGGGACATGGTCATTAAGCTCCCAAAGGCGTAAAGCCAACAAAACCAATTTTTAAACGGGTCACATTGATAATACCCAACTACTAATGAGTTGGGGTCAATTGCCCGACCAAGCGGTATTTTAAATACCGTAACCCAAGCCCGTATAACGGAAAATAAGTTAAAAGTATTTACCTGAGCAAGTAATAACCCCAATCAAATAAATCCAAGTTTCTTTTACTGGTTTCCTATTCTGGAACGAAGGTTTAAAATAACCTATTAGAATCCTAGCGGGTCTTTAATTTAGCCTTAGCTTAGACCGGTCAGTTTCAAAGGATAATTACGGTTTAATCGCGTGAAAGGCGAAAACCAGGAATGGAATGTGGTTTGGACCCAACAAGTTTGAAGACTTTTTTTTATATGGGTAATATAACCACACTCTGGATTTTGAGGTCAAAACAATAAGGTTTGACCCGTTTCGGCTAGTTTATGTAAACTAGTTACATAAACCGAACCGTACGCGCAAAAGGCGTAACGGGTAACCGTAAGAGTCCTACACAGGTTTCCTAAGTTAACATGCTCTAAAGAGGTTGTGGTATCAGTAGGATACCTTCCATAATGCCCGTAAAGAGTTTAAATCCAATATATGCCCCGTAGGGGTATTTCGGTCATTTTAAAGATTATAAAAGAGGTTTCCGAGTTCTACAGGAAATCTGATTTTTCCAAACAGTTCATAAAGTCCAAAATACTCTATTTATTATTTAAAATCAGTAGCAACTGGAATTGGGTCAAAATACCATGTAGAACTCAAGTTATGCCCGAAAAGGGTATATTCGGTAATTACCGAACCGATACCATAACCGCAGGTTATGAGCAGGTTAAAAATAATTAAAAATCTTTAAAAATCTCAAAATATTATATTACATCAGTGTGTAAAAGGTTTGGTGTCAAAATTTGGGTTTAGATAGGCTTTATGCTAATTGCGCCGTTTAATTACTAAAGTTTCCGTAATTGCGCTATTTAGCATAACTCCTATTCTAGACCTCGGATTGACGTGAAATTTTAGGGACATGCTTAGAAATCAGTAACTAAGGTTATTGTCCCTTCACATGTCCAAAATTATTGTTTTAAAGTTAAAAGGGCGTTATGGTCAACTTTTAGGCGTTTAACGGAAATGTGCTAAAGACTCGGACAAACAATGAACCGGTCACAGAGGGTTATACCATCATGTAACCTGGTCCTAAGAGAGTCCTAAGGCATATCTAAATCATACCATAACGGGTCAGAAATGAAGTCAAAGCAAAAGTCAAAGTTTTGCGACTTTCGGTTCTGAACCGGGTCAAAACAGTAAATGGTCGGATCAAACAAGCTTAGACTAGTTAATATACTTATTATCATGTTATATGAGTGTTAAAATAGGTTACACGCCACCTACATTACTGATTATGCATAAAATCGCAAAATAGCATTCTGTTGACTTTTCTAAGCAAGTTTGACTCGACATTTGGACTGGTTAGAGTGGGAACCAGAGGGTGCCCTTTTAGGGGTTTAATGCCCACATGATTACCAACATGTAACTGCCTTTGATTCGACAAACCACTGGACCATTTGTGATTTATCGTTAAGTTAATCGTTAATTACGACGGATTGACTTTTAAGCTATAACTATGAAAAAACTAATCCACAAAGGGTTAGGCACACTTACAGAAGTTTGGTACACGACCAGAGATGCTAGAAGAGTGTTCTTGAGCTCCAGATGTGATCAAGAAAGCCGATTGAGGTGTGATTCTAAAGTGTGCACAACAAGGCCTTTTATAGTGAAATTTGGAGCTTAGGATCATTACAACTATGGCTACAAGGGTTCCTTGATCATCAACATGTGTCCCTGAGTGCTAGGGGTCGTTTAGGGGGCGCCCATGCTGCCATAATTGCATTCCAAGTCGGTTAAAACAGCAAACAGTGAACCTGTCCACGTTTTCTGCAACTGGGGCCTTGACGCGGCCCGCGTAAGAGGTCAGGTAACCTTTACGCGGGTCGCCTGAATCTCAATGTCAGAGCCCGGATCTATACAAGGCTCGCGGCCCGCGTAAGATCCATCAATACTCTAACGCGGCCCGCCTGAAAGCTAATTTTCAAGAGTTTCAAATCTTTTGTAATCATTGGTCTGGCCTTTCGGTTTCGAAGGGGTAACTTTGCGTTTTGGACCTCGTTTACTTACGAATAAGGGCCTCGTGACTTTTACCCGCACCGTTAAGTCCCCGATTAGTTTAATTACTACCCGAAAAGTCATAACTTTCAATGTTTGGCGCTTTTAACCCTTCTCATACGAATTCGATCATAACTTTCTCGTTTTAAAACGGAACTTCGCGAAATTTATATCGTATATTCTAGTGAGCGTAATTTACTGTTCTCGGGTTTGTCAAAGGGTCACTCAGAGGTATAAACTAAACATGTTGACACATTTAACCCCTGTAGTTTGTAATCTCTCACTTTCTTCCACAATTTGTTCCGTACGATTCATGATTTATTCGTTTGAAGGTACGAGCATCATTTGGGGTTACTATACAGTATATTTATCTCTTGTTGACATTTTTAACCCTCGAATTTACATACTTCCAATGTTTGTCAACTTTAGTCCTTTAATTATACCACGTGTAAACTTATGACACGTGTCAATACATTATTGGACGCAAAATTTCGAGGTGTTACATCCTCACCCCCTTAAAAGAAATCTCGACCTCGAGATTTATTGGAATAAATGAGGGTACTTCTCCTTCATCGTGGACTCTACCTCCCACGTGTACTCGGGACCTCTACGGGCATCCCATTTTACCTTTACTATTGGTATATACTTCCTGCGAAGCTTCTTAACCTGTCGATCCTGGATTGACACAGGTTTTTCAACGAACTTTAAGCTCTCGTCGATGTGTACTGTATGCGGTATAACCAGTGATTCGTCAGCGAAACACTTCTTCAGGTTACAGATGTGGAAGACATTGTGGATACCACTGAGCTCTTCTGGTAAGTTTAATTTGTAGGCAACCGATCCGACACGTTCGATTACCTCAAAAGGTCCAATATATCTCGGGCTTAGTTTGCCTTTCTTACCGAATCGCATCACCCCCTTTCAAGGTGATACCTTAAGCAAAACCTTGTCGCCTACTTCGAAATTGAAAGGCTTACGCTTCAGATCTGCGTAGCTTTTCTGCCTGTCTCGGGCAGCTTTCAATCGATCGCGAATTTGGACAATCTTGTCCGTTGTTTCGAATATTATATCAGGTCCTGTCATCTGGACATCTCCAACTTCTGCCCAACAAACGGGCATTCTACACTTTCTATCATATAAGGCTTCAAAAGGTGCAGCCTTAATGTTGGTATGGTAGCTGTTGTTATAGGAGAATTCGACCAAGGGTAGGTGGTTATCCCAACTACTGTTTTGGTCAAAAATCACACAAGGATAATGTAACCAAACTTTATGTAAACGGGGTATGATGCTTGGTTAGCTATGAAAGTAAAGGATCACTTCTGTGATAAAGATACAAAGACACAATGATTTATACGAGGAAAAAGCCCTTGATCAATGTATGATCTCCGGCATAAAAAACCTCGGGTGATGGCAACTACCGATCACCAACTTCAATATAATAAAAATGTAGTTACAACTTCGGATGATAATGAGCTGAGTACAAGGATCACTGAGTGTCTAAGTGTTGAGAGTTGTGTCGTATGTTGTGTGTGTTCTTCCGAATGAGGAAGATGGGTATTTATACATGTGTGGGTGACCTATTTTAGGTAAAATGACTAAATATCAGCTCATTACCCCTTTAGAAATAAAGATAATCTAGCCTAAATTGCTGCCCTTAGATCAAGCCAAGTTTCCATATCCGGTACAACGTTCATCTTCAATTCAGCTCTTGCCATAATTGTGAAAACGCGTTCCTAGATCATGATGCCTAGAGCATATCCTGCTAGATGTTCCTGCAAAATAATATTGTAGTAAGCGTAGGTGACCGTTAGTATAAGGATCACCATAGCGTCCTATGATCCTGATCCTGAAGTCCGCTGAGGATCACTGCCTGTCAAAGAAACAAGGATCACTGGTTAGGATCACGTATAAGGATCACTTATAGTAAAAATCCAGCCCTAACAATTGCCCCCAAAATATAAGGAGTTAATTGTAAATAGATGAGTTATATTTTGTTTTGAGCTTATCTCTAACGGGCGACTCCGGGTTACTAGCCGTTACATATGGACTAGCCGTTGTGATATTTACGTCACTGATGTGACGATCCCTGCAAATCATCATTATAAATAGGAGATAGGGTTAGGATCATTTTGTATTTAAATTCGAAGTATCTCCCTTTATAACCATCATTGAAGACTCTTGATCAGGTATCATCTTCTTCTTTCTCTTCTTTGCTCTGTTCTTTCGTGCTTTTACTCTGTTTTTTGTTCAAAATATGCTGCTCCGTAATTCTCCGCACAAGAATCCCAAGAAGGAGAGTCCCTTAAAGAGCCAGGGAATTATCAAGGATTCTCCCGTGGAGAGATGCTGCTTTACTGATGTCCACATAGACAAGATTCGCCATTGTTTCCCAGCGAATGTTGTTTTCAAACCCTTTGATCCTACTGCTTTGAGCGATCTTGTCTCAGATGTCTGGGTGGCTTTTCCTGCTACTCCCTTCCTCATTGGGTATTCATATCCTTTTCCGATGTTCACCCAATCTTTCTTTTCTCTTACCGGCATCTCATATATCCAAGCTATGCCGATGATCTGGAGGGTTCTATATACCTTCGAGAGGATCATTGAGCAAGAAGGGATTGATCTGGGGATGGCAGAGCTGGCCGAGCTCTATGATCTTACTACGTTTGGTTCCCACCGGTATCTGCTGAAACGGAAAGCTGGGGAGGATCACCCTATTTTCAAAGTTACCAAGAATGATACAAAATGGAAACGTTGGTTTTTCTTTGTTAAGAGGGATTCCATCCCGGATGGGAAGGATCTGCCCAAGGAATGGGCCACTCATGGTAGGGTAGAGGATCCTCGAAGGATCACTATCAGTTCTGTCTCATATGATGAGGATCACTGATGTCTTTTCTTTTTTTGTCTTTTTATGCAGCTATCTCCGTTGCTCACTTAAAGTTGACCCCTGCTGCCAAAGAGAGAGTGTTAGCTTTCAAGAAGCTTGATCCTGAAGTTCGAAGCTTCCAGATTATTATCCAAGATTCTCAAGAGATATCCTCTGCGTCTGCCACAATGTCAAGTAAGTATCCTCATAAAAAATAAGTTTTATGTGAAAGTATTTAATTTAACAAGGGAAGTTATCTTGTTTTTGAATTGTGTAGGTGCCGGAAAATCTGCCAGGTCTATTAAATCTGCCTCCAAGTTTGGGATTAGTGATCTTGCCAATGTCACGTCTTCAAAGAAGAAGAAGGCTCCTGCTGCCAGTCCTTCAGCATCAGCTCCTAAAGCATCTATTCGGGGCAAGGGAAAAAAGAGGAAAACCTCTGAAGATCTCCAAGGATTTCCCCTCCTCCGTCAGCAACTCCTCGACTACGTGAATGAGGTAAGGATCACTGCCCCTGTTGGTTATCCGTCTGTTTGTGTATCCTGCTTTTCTGGAGGATCATCTGATCCTATGCTTATCTTTTTCTTCTCCTGTTGCAGAAACTTGCTGAGGTTGAAACTTATCTTGGCAATGTTGAGGACCAGGAGAGCCAGATTGCCGATCTTCAGCAAATGGGTGTGTTAAAGGATCTCAAGATAGCGGATCTTGAGAAGGAACTCCAGGCCACCAAGGATGAAGCTGCTCAGAGGCTGACTGACATGGATAACGAGAAGCAGGAGATCACCCAAGATGCTAAGGTCTCCGCGGCAATTGCTATGTATAAGATACAACTTCAGATGGCCGAGGAGGCACAGGATCCTACCTTTGACAAAAGCTCATGGGATGTTGAAGGTTGGAAGGCAAGGCTGGCGGACTTGGATGATGAGGAGGATGCTGAGGATATCCCAAGGCTGGAGGGAGGTGATGCTGATAAGGATCAGGATGGAGAAGCTGGTGGAGATGGAGCAGCGAAGGAGTAGGCTGCATGATTGGGCGATGATGGATATTGTTGACTAGGCCGGAGCCCAATTTTTTTTAGGTTTGTTTGTGGTTGTGGTATTTGGAACAATTTATGGTCTGTAACTTAAACAATAGTTTCTTAGGGTTAAGGATCCTGGATCCTTTTAGACAATAGGTAGGATTACAAAAGGTGGAGGGATCCTCTGTTTGGGGGATGAAGCCTTTGTGATCCTGCCGCTTTTACTTTCCTGCAAAAATGCTAAGACCGCATAGACAATGGACACCCTTTGCCAACCCATGTGGACGGGCCACGTTTTGCTGGTAGAAATGTGGGTTGACAATTTTGACAATCTTTTTGAAAGGGTTAATGATCCTTTTGCTTAATAATATAACTTAACTTTTCTGGCTTATCTTGTGTTGTTATCCTTCAATAATCCTCTTATTTCTCAATTGCTATATTTGTTAAAATGACAAGAGTTGACAAAGTGTTAAATAATCTTAGGATATGATCCTGGATCAAATATCCTCATATTGAAAATTCTTAAAGCGTTTTAGTTCAAGGATCATAGGTTCGGTTGTCAAAGTATAAGGGTTGGTTAGGATAAAGAGTATAATCAAAAATAGTCAAGGATCATACCTGAGGATCCACGTTAGGATCCTAACCTTCAATCAAGACAACATAGATAAGACTTTGATAATTAATAAGGATTAAAGATCCTTATATGTTTAGACTTCCAAAACCTGAAAAGTGAGATATAACTTGGGACTAAGCCAATGTAAAAGATAAATGAGTAACTGGGGACATGCCCAAAGTATAACTGAGGATGATCCCAGAGGATCACTGGGGACAAGCCCAAAAAGATAACTGGGGATGATCCCGGAGGATCACTGGGGACAAGCCCATAGGATAACTGGGGACAAGCCCAAAGGATCGTATGTAAACTGGAGTATGGCCCTTTCTGGCAACTATCCAAACTTAGTGACATGAAAATGTCAAAACCTTAGCTAACGTGAAAACGTTAGAAACCTTAGGAACGGATGTATGGTGCGTCCACCATTATACGTAGGATCCTAAATATAGCCAGTACAATGAGGTTGTCAGCCCCGAAAGTGGGTACTGGTCCCAAAGACGTGAACTATACCAGGATCATCGTGCGCTGCTGGCGAAAACTGGGGATAATCCCAAGGATAACTGGGGTTGGACCCAAGGATCTGTGGTGCTCTTGGGGGTCTTTGACGATTTGCTGAAGATACCTGAACTATCATAACTCAAACGGTTTGTGAGTAGAGGATGAAGGATACATGATCCTTATCCTTAGGAAAAAAGTAAGAAAATGCAATAGTTTTGGGATAAGCATATTACCAGAGTAAGGATCACCGATATCTCCAGGATCCTTCAAGGGTACTTCAATGTAAGGATCACATGCAGGAGGGATCATGTTCACATGAAATATTTCTTTAAGTGAATAGCATTCCAGGCTCTTGGTAACAAGTTTCCTTCCATGGTTAGTAACCTGTATGCCCCCTTTCCTGCTTCAGCTTCAATCAAGTAGGGACCTTCCCATTTTGGTGCTAGCTTCCCGTCAGCAGGATTGATGGTATTTTGAAATGCTTTTCTCAACACCATATCTCCGACTTGGAACTTCCTTATCCTGACATTCTTGTTGTAGGCACCAGCCATCCTTTGTTGGTAGCTTGCCATCCTTATCCTAGCTAGATCCCTGTTTTCCTTAATAGTATCCAAATCCTGAGCTAGGATTGTAGCATTTTCTTCAGGATCACGAGCACTCGTTCTAGCAGTTGGGATCACCATCTCTGTTGGGATCACTGCTTCTGCCCCAAATACTAAAGAGAAGGGTGTTTGACCGGTGGCATTTTTGGGAGTTGTCCTATCAGCCCATAGCACATAAGGTAATTCTTCTGCCCATTTCCCTTTCTTGGATCCTAGCTTCTTCTTTAGATTGTTGATGATGATCTTGTTGGATGATTCTGCTTGACCATTGGCTTGTGGGTGAACTGGTGTTGATGTGATCATCTTGATTCCCCAACTGTCACAAAAGTTAGTGGTTCTGCTTCCAATGAATTGGGAGCCATTATCACATACAATTTCAGAGGGAATGCCAAATCTAGTTATAATGTTTCTTTTGATGAAGGATATGACTTCCTTTTCTCTGACTTGAGCGAAGGCTTCAGCTTCTATCCACTTGGAAAAATAGTCAGTCATGGCAAGCATAAATACTTTTCCACCAGGTGCTTTAGGGAGCTTGCCAACTATATCCATTCCCCATCTCATGAATGGCCAAGAGGATGGTATGGGGTGTAGTAATTCAGCTGGTTGGTGAAGGATATTGCTATGTCTTTGGCAAGGATCACATTTTTTAGCATACTCTATAGCATCCCTTTTCATGGTTGGCCAGTAGTATCCTGTTCTAAGGATCCTTGAGAATAATGCCCTGCCCCCAGTGTGGTTTCCACAATCTCCTTCGTGGAAGTCTCTCAACACTTCTTCAATTTCAGGATCTTCAATACATCTTAAATATGGTCCTGCAAGGGATCGTTTATATAGCACATTATTTAAGATTGCAAATTGAGATACCTTAATCCTGAAAGCTCTAGGATTTTCTCCCGTTGGAATCTTCCCATGTTGCAAGTATCTCATGATTGGTGAGATCCATGATCCTGAATAAGATTGGGCTTCTTCACTAGGGATCATTGCAGTATCCTCTTCTATTTCCATGGCCACCTGATTTTCAATAGCAGGAGCCAGGATATGGATGATAGGGATACTTATATCTTCTGGAATCTTCAAGGATGATCCTAGGTTGGCCAATGCATCAGCTTCCGTGTTATCCTCCCTTGGTACCTGTGTTAAGCTAAAAGAAACAAAAGAGAGTGCCAATTCTTTGACTATCTCTAAATATTTTGTTAGTTTTTCACCTTTAACAGCATAGGATCCGTTAAAGTGATTAGTGATCAATAATGAATCTACATATACTTTGAGATACTTTATCCCCATATCCTTAGCAATTTGTAAGCCAGCAATTAGGGCTTCATACTCAGCCTCATTGTTAGTTGCTTGGAACTCACAGGCTATGGAGTGGGGTATTATGTCCCCCTGTGGCGATTTTAGTAGGATCCCTAGCCCTGTGCCTTTGATATTTGAGGATCCGTCAGTGTGTAGTATCCAAGGATCCTTGGTCTCATCCAGCT
Source organism: Helianthus annuus (assembly GCF_002127325.2). Taxonomy (NCBI): domain Eukaryota; kingdom Viridiplantae; phylum Streptophyta; class Magnoliopsida; order Asterales; family Asteraceae; genus Helianthus; species Helianthus annuus. The sequence continues at coordinate 95,764,781 of NC_035437.2, forward strand.
GCTGAACTTCCAATTCTGCTTCTATTTGTAGATCACTACTGAAATCAGCCACAAAGTCAGCTAGTGCTTGAGATTTAATAGCTGTTCTTGGCTCGTATCTTATATCATGGGCACTAAGCTTTACTGCCCACTTAGCCATTCTCCCTGACATATCTGGTTTCCTGAGGACATTCTTAATTGGAAAATTAGTTTTAACAATAATAGTATGGGTTTCAAAATAATGCCTTAACTTAGTGGATGCCATGATTAATGCAAGGATAAGTTTTTCGAGGTGTGAGTACCTGGATTCGGCATCAAGTAGACTTTTACTTACATAGTAGATAGGATATTGTGTACCTTCGTGATCCTTAACAAGGACAGCACTTACAGCGGTTGAGGATACCGCCAGATATAAGGATAACACATCTCCTTTTTCCGGTTTTGCTAATGCTGGTGCTGAGGACATATACTCTTTGAGGGCTTGTAGAGCGTTCTCATGTTTCTCAGTCCATTCAAACTTCTTATTCTTCCTTAGGATATCGTAGAATTCTTTGCATTTTTCTGAGGATTTTGATATGAACCTGTTCAATGCTGCTATCCTGCCTGTCAATCTTTGAACATCCTTGGCATTGGCAGGAGATTTGATATTTATTAATGCTTTGATTTGTTCCGGGCTTGCTTCAATGCCCCTCTGGGTTACCATGTATCCTAAGAACTTTCCTGCCTTAACACCAAAATGGCATTTTGAAGGATTAAGTTTCATGTTGTAACTATCAAGGATATCGAATGCTTCTTCCAAGTCCCTTAGGTGATCCTCAGCTTTCTTTGACTTGACCACCATATCATCTATGTACACCTCCATAGTTTTTCCAATTTGATCTTTGAACATCATATTTACCAGCCTTTGATATGTTGCACCTGCATTTCTTAGTCCAAAAGGCATGGCAATATAACAATATAAACCGGTTGGGGTCATAAAGGCTGTATCCTCTTGGTCAGATGGTTCCATCTGGATTTGTTGGAACCCAGATGATGCATCCATAAAGGTTAACAATTCATGCCCCGCTGTTGCATCCACCATGGAGTCAATGTGGGGTAATGGGAAAGGATCCTTGGGACATGCCTTATTCAAATCAGTGAAGTCGACACATACCCTCCACTTTCCGTTTTTCTTTTGTACAACAACCACATTGGCTAACCATTTGGGATACTTTACCTCTCTGATCATACCTGCTCGAAGTAGTCTCTCTACTTCTTCTTGGATAATGGCATTCCTTTCTGGTGCAAACTTCCTCCTTTTTTGATGGATTGGTTTGATAGACCTGTCAATGCCAAGTTTGTGAGTAATAATATCCTTAGATATACCTGTCATGTCTTCATGTTTCCAAGCAAAGGTAGATTTTCTTCTTTTGAGGAAGGATATCATGTCTTCTTTCATCTTGCCAAGGATCCCTGATCCGATATAGATCTTTGACTCAGGATCACTAGGATCCAGAAGGATTTCGTCCACATCCTGCTCCCTTGCCTCCAAGACGTTCCTTGGAGGATACTATAATTGCTATTGCTCCCTTGGTTTCGATGTTGGCTTCATGGATGATGTATAACAATCTTTAGCTTCTTGCTGATCACTTTCGATCTTGATTATTCCCCATGGGCTAGGGAGATTCACACATTGATGGTAGGTGGATGGGACTGCTTTCATATCATGTATCCAAGGCCTGCCAAGGATAACATTGCAGCAAGATAAACAGTCAATAACACAAAATTTCTGATAATTATGTAATCCTTCCACATAGATTGGGAGTTTGATGTCCCCCAGAGTTTTCTTCGTTTCTCCACTAAATCCTACAAGCACGGAGGATCTTGGTGTGATGTCTGATTCTGGGATACCCATTTTCTTCAGTACATCAAGCTGGATAATGTTCACTGAGCTTCCTCCATCGATAAGGATCCTGCGGACAAAATGGTTAGAAATAAAGAGAGTAATAACTAAACTATCATGATGAGGATCCTGGATGTTAATGCGGTCATCCTCATCAAAGGTTATCGTTTTCCCTTCTGAAACACTTGATGTTCTAACAGGCCTTTCTCCATTGTCCATTTTTGATTCTTTTGCATATCTTTTGGCCGCTGAGAAGGATGTACCACAGATGTCTGATCCTCCGGATATAAAGTTGATCACTTGTGCATTTGCCGGAGGTGCTGGGGCTTTTTCGGGGATCCTTTCAGGATCCTGGGTCCTTTGCTTTTTTCTCCCCAGCAATTCTTTTAGATGCCCCTTGCTTAGCAGGTATCCAATTTCCTTTCTTAAGGCTATGCAATCTTCAGTCAGATGGCCGAAATCCTCATGGTATGCACACCATTTGGACTTGTCTTTAGTCCCGGATGGTTTATCATTCTTCCTGGGCCACCTAGCCTTTTCACCTAGATTCTGCATTGCAAGGATTAGTTCATGATTATCAACGGAAAAACAATATTCTGAGATTGGAGGATATTCTTCATCATCCTCTTCTTGGTCGACAGCATGCACATTCTTGTTCTCGTTTCTATGGTAGGATTTGAACTTGTTGTTTTTGAAGGAGGATCCTTGCTTATCTTGTTTTGAGGATCCTACTTGTCTCTCCTGGATCCTCTTGTCATCCTCTAGCCGGATAAACCTGAGTGCTCGAGTTCTTACTTCATCTAAATTCCTGCAAGGTGTCATAACAAGATCATCATAGAATAATGAATCCTTAAGAAGTCCCATTTTGAAGGCTTCAACAGCCGTAGCCATATCCAAGTTGGGAATATCCAAGGATTCTTTACTAAATTTAGTTATATAATCCCTTAATGATTCATTATTATTTTGAGTTATCCTGTACAAATCACTGGTTAATTTTTCAAATTTTCTACTACAAGAGAATTGGTTATTGAATAAATTAACTAAATTAGCAAATGAAGTAATAGAGTAAGGGGGAAGACTTAGCAGCCACTTAAGAGCTGATCCAGTTAGAGTGGATCCAAATCCTTTACATAGGCATGCTTCCTTCAACTTTTCTGGGATAGGATTGATTTCCATCCTTTCCCTGTATTGTGCTATATGCTCCTCTGGATCCGTTGTGCCATCATACAGCTTCATGGTAGGGATATGGAACCTTTTGGGCACCTCTGCATCACAAATTGGTGGTGCAAAGCGAGATACCTTGTGGCTTCCATCTGCAATCTCTGGGATAGGCTTGACTACCCCTGGAACACTTGAGATCATGTCCTTTAGTTTCTGTAATTCCCTGGCCATAGCGTGATTGGTACCTGTATCCTGCATGAATCCATGGTTAGTAGTAGGGTAATTATTCAAAGTGTTACCTCCCATTGGGTTCAAATTAGGAACAGTGGTTGTGAATCCATGTTGCTGAGATTCAGGAACAATGGAGGGACCAGTGGAGGATATGGTCTGCATCGGAATGAAGTCCCCTTGATGGACATCTGGATTTCCTGTTTGTAAACTTCTTAAGGATCCTGGCATCGGGAAGGATCCTGGTGTCTGAGTAGATCCTGGAACAAAGGAGGATCCTTGATCCTGGGATGATCCTGGAACAAAGGAGGATCCTTGAACCTGGGATAAGCCCGGAACGAAGTAGGATCCTTGAAATTGCTGTGCACCCGGATATACTCCTGAATTCATAAAGGATCCCATATACTGAGGATAGGATCCTGCTGGCTGAAAATACGAGCCCGATGTCTGAGTCATTGCTGCTGACTTGAGATGTAATCCTCTCGTCTCCCCTGTGATCTGTACGTCTGGGATCCCTGATGGCTGAGAGGTGACCATTGGAGTCTCAAAACTCAAGGATTTTGGCATCAGTGGGGAATGATCCTCTGCCGCTTTCTTTTGTCTTTTGAGATCTCCAATCTCCGTGAGGATCCTGTCATTAGTTTCATCCTGCCGCTGCATACGATCCTTCATCTGCAAAATTAAAGCAAACACATCACTAGTACTGGGAATAGAAGAATTCATAGCAGAAGAAGATGGAGGTTTAGAGAAGGAAGGGGTTGGTCTCTTCTCAGCATTTCTCTGGGATCCTGCCGGTGGAGGAGGTAGAGTGGTTTGTGCTGAGGTGACTGCAGACATCGCCGTGGAGGTGTTCTTCAATGATGAAGCCATGTAGTTCTTTGAAAATATTTCGAACAAAAGAATTTCTTATGAATGAAGCACCAATTGCCCCACGGTGGGCGCCAAACTGTTTTGGTCAAAAATCACACAAGGATAATGTAACCAAACTTTATGTAAACGGGGTATGATGCTTGGTTAGCTATGAAAGTAAAGGATCACTTCTGTGATAAAGATACAAAGACACAATGATTTATACGAGGAAAAAGCCCTTGATCAATGTATGATCTCCGGCATAAAAAACCTCGGGTGATGGCAACTACCGATCACCAACTTCAATATAATAAAAATGTAGTTACAACTTCGGATGATAATGAGCTGAGTACAAGGATCACTGAGTGTCTAAGTGTTGAGAGTTGTGTCGTATGTTGTGTGTGTTCTTCCGAATGAGGAAGATGGGTATTTATACATGTGTGGGTGACCTATTTTAGGTAAAATGACTAAATATCAGCTCATTACCCCTTTAGAAATAAAGATAATCTAGCCTAAATTGCTGCCCTTAGATCAAGCCAAGTTTCCATATCCGGTACAACGTTCATCTTCAATTCAGCTCTTGCCATAATTGTGAAAACGCGTTCCTAGATCATGATGCCTAGAGCATATCCTGCTAGATGTTCCTGCAAAATAATATTGTAGTAAGCGTAGGTGACCGTTAGTATAAGGATCACCATAGCGTCCTATGATCCTGATCCTGAAGTCCGCTGAGGATCACTGCCTGTCAAAGAAACAAGGATCACTGGTTAGGATCACGTATAAGGATCACTTATAGTAAAAATCCAGCCCTAACAACTACCACCTAAGTCGATCGCACATGCGCGAAGCATGTCTTCCAACGTTTGGATTGTACGCTCACTCTGTCCATCTGTCTAAGGGTGGTAAGCCGTACTGAAGTTCAAACATGTGCCCAAAGATTGTTGGAAGCTTTTCCAAAAGTGTGACGTGTATCTGGTATCTCTATCAGAGATGATAGACACAGGCACGCCATGAAGGGCTACAATCTTGTCTACAAACAATTGGGCTAATATATCGGAGCTATGAGTCTCCTTTATGGGTAGGAAATGTGTTGACTTAGTCAGTCTATCAACTATTACCCATATTGTATCGTTTCCCTTCTTTGTCTTCGGCAACTTGGTGATGAAATCCATCGTCACCATTTCCCATTTCCACTCGGGAAGTTCAGGCTGTTGTAGCAAGCCCGACGACTTTTGATGTTCTGCTTTTACTTGCGCACAAGTCAAACATTTCGCTACATAGGTGGCTATAGACTTCTTCAAGCCTATCCACAAGAAATTTGCCTTTAAGTCCTGGTACATTTTATCAGCACCAGGATGAACGGAATATCGGGAACTGTGGGCTTCGTGAAGGATAACGTCACGAAGACCTCCATAAACAGGAACCCATATCCTTCCTTTTAATCTCAGAATTCCGTCCTTGCCATAGGATAACTGCTCTTCAGTTACCCCTAGCTTTTCGTTTGGATAGTTAGCTTCTGACACAGCTTCCTTCTGTGCAGCTAACAATCTCTCCTTTAGACTGTTCTTGATTTCAATGCTCTTGGCATTGATCTTTATCGGTTTCACTCTCTCTTTTCTGCTCAAGGCATCTGCGACTACGTTGGCCTTGCTTGGATGGTATCTTATTTCACAGTCATAGTCGTTTAGAGTTTCCATCCAACGTCGCTGCCTCATATTCAAATCTTTCTGATTGAACAGATGCTGAAGGCTTTTGTGATCAGAATAGATCACAAATTTAATGCCATAAAGGTAATGCCTCCAAAGCTTTAGTGCAAATACAACGGCACCCAACTCCAAGTCATGGGTGGTGTAATTCTTTTCGTGCACTTTCAATTGTCGCGAAGCATAGGCAATCACCTTGCCCCTCTGCATAAGCACACAACCCCTACCGGTGTGCAATGCATCACAATATACGACAAATTCTTCCATTCCTTCCGGCAATGTCAATACTGGAGCATTGCTCAGCTTTTGTTTGAGGATATCAAAAGCTTCTTGCTGCTTAGGGCCCCAATTGAACTTTATACTCTTTCTAGTTAAAGAAGTTAGGGGTGCAGCAATTCTTGAGAAATTTTCGATGAAGCGTCTGTAGTATCCTGCTAGACCTAGGAAACTGCGAATCTCCGTAGGTGTCTTCGGCTCCTGCCAATTCATGACGGCTTTAACTTTGGCGGGATCCACTTGGATACCATGCTCACTGACTACATGTCCAAGGAATTGGACTTCTCGTAGCTAGAATTCACATTTAGAGAATTTGGCATAAAGCTTTTCTTGGTATAGCAATTTAAGAATACATCTAAGGTGCTTTTCGTGGTCAGCTTGGCACTTCGAATAGATAAGGATGTCATCGATGAAGACAATGACAAATTTATCCAAATAAGGTTTGCAAACGCGATTCATGAGATCCATGAATGCGGCAGGTGCATTGGTTAGCCCAAAAGGCATAACTAGGAACTCGAAATGACCATAGCGTGTCCTAAATGCAGTCTTATGCACGTCTTCGTCCTTGACCTTCAATTGATGGTAGCCTGACCTTAGGTCAATCTTGGAGAAATAGCTCTCTCCTTGCAACTGATCGAACAGATCGTCGATCCTGGGCAAAGGATACCTATTCTTGATTGTAACTTTATTCAGCTCACAGTAATCGATGCATAGACGCATCGAACCATCTTTCTTCTTGACGAACAGGATTGGCGCTCCCCAAGGAGATGAACTTGGTCTAACAAAACCTTTGGCTAGCAGATCATCTAGCTGCGTCCTTAATTCTTTCATTTCCGTGGGTGCCAATCTATAGGGCGCTCTTGCGATAGGCGCTGCTCCTGGAATGATGTCGATACTGAATTCTACTTGCCTGTCTGGTGGCAAACCAGGCAGTTCTTCCGAAAAAACTTCAGGATAGTCAGAGATGACTAGGATGTCTTCAATCTTGGTTTTTCCTCCCCAATAGTCACCTGTGCCATATAAATGACACATCCTTTCTTCAAACATCTGGATGCCTTTAGCATAGTTACTTGCGCAGGCAATCCATGTCGAGTATCTCCTTGGATGGTAAGTGGTTCTCCAGACGAAGTCTTAATTACCACTTGTTTCTTGTTGCATACAATCTGGGCTTGGTTATGCGATAACCAATCCATACCCAATACTACGTCGAAACCAGCGAGTTTAAAGGGTAACAGGGATAAAGGAAATGAGTGATTCCTAATGGATATAACACATCCATCTAAAACAGTTGAGACTGTTCCCATAGTCCCATCAGCTAGTTCTACTTCATATTTCACATTCAAGGTTTTAACAGGCAATCTTAACAATTCGCAGAACTTATCATCCACAAAGGATTTGTCCGCTCCTGAATCAAACAATACTCTTGTGAACACATCATTAATAAGAAACGTACCGGTTATGACGTTGTCGTTCTGGATAGCCTCCTTAACATCCATCTGAAAGACCCTCGCATTGGTCTTTTTCCCATCTTCAGCCTTCTTCACTATCTTTGGGCAGTTAGTCTTGATGTGCCCCTTCTTATTGCAACTATAACAAGTTGCATCCTTGAGTTTCTTGCACTTAAGGGTCCTATGCTCAGAGGACTTGCATATCCCACACGCCTTCGGCTGAGATTTCTTTTCAAACCTGCACCTTCCGAAATAGTGCTTCTGACAGACCTTGCACATGGGCTTATCGCCCGACTATCGATCATTCTTCTTGTTCTCTGACCCCCTCTTGTGGTCACGATTTCCCTGGTGCTTCTTGTTGGATCTTCATGAATCATCGTCTTCACGTTTCCTCTTCTCACTATCAGCGTTTCTCAATGATCTCTGCCTCACTGCATCTAGTGTGAGAGACAGAGATATATCTGCCACGGATCTGAAGGTAGCAGGCCTAGAAGCCTTCACGCTAGCTTTTATTTCTGGGGCCAAACCCCCAATGAAGCGCGCGATCCGTTTGGGTTCCGGTGTTATAAGGTACGGAACCAATCTCGACAGAGTGTTGAAACTCGTGAGATAAGCCTGGCAGTCCAGGTTCTTCATGACCAGCGATAGGAAATCAGACTCGATCTTTTCAACCTCGTGCTGAGGGCAGTAATTTTCCTTGATGAGAGCAATAAATTCCTCCCATGTCATGCTATACAAAACAGCCTTCCCAGAGGCTTGAGCCAAAGATCTCCACCACGCTACGGCTTCACCCTTGAATGATTGCGATACAAACTTCACCACGTCCCTCTCAGCACAACCACTAATGTCCCCAACTGTGTCCATTTCGTCTAACCAGGTCATGCAATCCACAGCGCCCTTTTCCCCAGTGAAATCTCGGGGTTTGCAAGAAACGAAATACTTATATGTGCAACCCCTGGCGCGAGATGCATTATCGAACTCTTTCTCCTTAAGACGGACACTATTCTCATTGGATGAGTGTCGATCGTCGTCCTTCTTAGGCTTAGACGGAGTCGAGGGTGGTTTGCTGTGAGATTTAGAATGGGTTCTTGGCTTTGAGTGTGGTGTAGATAAGGTCCTACTCCGAGACTCGCTGTACTCTTCATACTGACGATCTAGGGCCGTCTTCACAGCGTTGTCTACCAAAGCTTTCAATTCAGCGCCCGTTATATGAATCTGGGCGTTATCATTGTCATCCTCCTTTGATTGACTATTAACTCCACTTGGGTCAGCCATTGCAACTTGAATCTGCTACAGAAGATAATGACAAAGTTTTATTTAGGAGTTTATTATGGAATTGTCTTTTATGGCAATTCATTAACCATGGTAAACATAGACCATATTTGGTTAATTTGTTACTCACTTTCATTTAGGATTTGAATATAACTTATCCTAATTACAAACAATATTGTTAGTGGCACATAAGCCTAGTCACAAGGACGTTTTTATAATATAAGCCAGGATCACAGAGAATCAAGGCATGAAGGTTTGAACCGTAGTCCTTTTACTTTTTCTGACAGGGAGTCATAGACTACAACTGTCTTTTGTCTTACATGACAATCGGTATGGCCCGTAGACACTTCATCACTAATGGATGTTTGATAATTGATCATCTTTATTGACGATTTAACCCTTGATTTACAAGTCATTAATTTTGGTTTTGGAATTCTTTGAAGGATTCTTATATAAGAATGACGCGTGCGATTTTAACGAATCACATCTGCCAAGAACGTTAACATGTTTACAGAGGCTAACAGGAATCTGAATCTTTTAATCAGGTCTTACCATCTTGGCCGGGTCTTATAATGACACCAGGCTAGGTTTCACCATTAAGATTCTTTATTTAGTAGGCAGATTAATTTAAAAGGAATGATTTTTGATTTATTTCATATAAGAATGTATCTAATCACAAAAATGAAATTTATAACTTAACATTCCATTAATCATAGTGATGATTACACACTGCCCTAAACGGGACTTTTAAACAGACAAAATACCTACGCAGAGGTTTACAGAAAACAAGTCCACGCAGGGACCAAATACAAGGATAGATGTCCACACAGGGACGAAAAGATAAGTCCACGCAGGGACTGAAATGCAATTGTCCACGCAGGGGCTAAACACGACAAGTGTCCACACAGGGACTTGATTATAATAGTAAATACAATAGTATATCAAAAGACTAATGATCTCGTTTCTTCCTCCCTTTTAGTAGGTTTGCAAGGCCTTTGAGGAATCCACAATTACTTTTACGTTCTTGCTCAAAGTCTCCTTCCACTCGGTTTAGACGGTGGAGGATTTCTTCTTGCTCCGGTGGAGAAAAACGTGGTTGCTGCGACGACTGCTGAACCGGAGGTCTAGGAGGTGCCGGATACCCATGAGCTGCGTATCCTAATCCCCAAGGATTTCCATAAGGTCCTTCGGGATGGAGAGCGTTGTAATTAGCCGCTACCACGTATGGGTCGGCATCATAATTATAGTGAGTGTGAGTCGGCTGCTCAAACGGGTTGTACGCGGTGGAACCGGCGTACGCTGGTATCGGATTGTCATAGCTGAATGGTGGCGGAGGTGGTGCAACTGGTGCAGAATTCACCTCTGCAGGGTGACCCGAAGGTTCCCCTAACTGTGGTTCTTCAGGCACTGGCGGAAAGTGACTTGCACTCGAGTGGCGAGGGGTGCTAAAGTGGAATTCCCCTCCTCGGGTAGACATCCGCGCGCCTGATCTCCTACGCCTTGGCGGATCAGGAGGTGCTGGTTGAACTGGTGGTGGTGAAGGCGGTGGCGTAACTGCCACGAAACGCGAATCCTCAGAAGGATCCTGTTGCTGCTGCTGCTGGTGAGGTGATGAATGGTGAGAGGGTGTAAAGTACCACTCGCACTGGTTAAACCTCGCCTGGAAACTGTCGGGACCTTGATAGGGTGTTCCATGAAAGGATGACCCATCAGAGATCTCGATAGGATGGTTGGGAGTACCTCTTGCAGGTTCTATGGGATCCGTGTCTTCATCCATATCTACCACATTATCTTCGGAGAAATGGTCTTCGGGTCCTAAAGGGTTATAACCTATTGGTTCTTGGACATAATCAGCCGGGTTGAACTGGCCTTGGAAGAAAGGAGTAGGATCGCCATAGGAACTGTGCGAAGCAGATCGCTGGAGAGGTATAAACGAAGGTTGAGGGTTACTGGGCTCGTTCTCCGAATTTGGTCCAAAAGAGTGACGGTATGAAGGTGTCGAACTGTGTGAGGTAGACCGTCTTGCAGGTTCAAAGTGGTTCCTTCTACGCCTCTGAGGTTCTTCACTCCTTGTACTCGAAGGAGCTCGCATGTTTGAAGGTCCGGCCTCGTGATCATTGTGAGTAGTGATCGGCCCTTTGCCTCTTCCTCCTCTTCTAATTGCTGGTGGCATAATTCCTGCTTTCGAAACTTTTAAATCAACAATATACAATAAAAGACAAACTGGAATAACAATTCGAATTTGTCCTATGTTCTTGTCTAGACTCGAATATGTGCAATTGTGTCATTGAGATTAAACACAAAAGACTAGTGTTTAATTCACTCAACGTTGGCTCTGATACCAACCTGTCACACCCCGATTTCCACGTGTATCACCGGTGGGCCCGGTGGGGGATTACCGTGACGTAGTTGGCAACAATATAGTCAAACCACACAATATATAAATGCACAGCGGAAGCATAAAGATAAATATATTTCAACAATCGAATGTAATATCCAAGTATCACAATCGTCGAAATATAATCCACAGGGGATCAAAATAAGATAGAAAAATAATTGTTCAACAGATATTGGCATCCCAAGCTTGCGAGACTCTAACGATGCTAAGGAGTGGCCAGCCTATTACGTGTAGAACCTGCATTAATCTTTTTGGGGAAAATACGCCAGTTTACACTGGTAAATACATTCAACCGACACTTTTATAAAATGTTTAATAAAATTGATTTGAATGCACAAGGCACAAACTCTTTATAACTTGGGATAATTTATAAATTAAATCTTGTAAAAGAATTACATGTTCACTATGCGTTCGGTCACCCGGGTCGTACCGGGTTTAAGGTTAATAGACACACAACATAGCATAAAACCGTGGCGGAAAACCAACGGCTATACCTTTATAATTATGGACACAATGTCGGGTGTACGCCTACACCCGCGTGTCAAGGTCGTGGCCATTTCGTAAAATGCTGCCAAGGATATCCGGGACATGGTCATTAAGCTCCCAAAGGCGTAAAGCCAACAAAACCAATTTTTAAACGGGTCACATTGATAATACCCAACTACTAATGAGTTGGGGTCAATTTCCCGACCAAGCGGTATTTTAAATACCGTAACCCAAGCCCGTATAATGGAAAATAAGTTAAAAGTATTTACCTGAGCAAGTAATAACCTCAATCAAATAAATGCAAGTTTCTTTTACTGGTTTCCTATTCTGGAACGAAGGTTTAAAATAACCTATTAGAATCCTAACGGGTCTTTAATTTAGCCTTAGCTTAGACCGGTCAGTTTCAAAGGATAATTACGGTTTAATCGCGTGAAAGGCGAAAACCGGGAATGGAATGTGGTTTGGACCCAACAAGTTTGAAGACTTGTTATATATGGGTAATATAACCACACTCTGGATTTTGAGGTCAAAACAATAAGGTTTGACCCGTTTCGGCTAGTTTATGTAAACTAGTTACATAAACTGAACCGTACGCGCAAAAGGCGTAACGGGTAACCGTAAGAGTCCTACACAGGTTTCCTAAGTTAACATGATCTAAAGAGGTTGTGGTATCAGTAGGATACCTTCCATAATGCCCGTAACGAGTTTAAATCCAATATATGCCCCGTAGGGGTATTTCGGTCATTTTAAAGATTATAAAAGAGGTTTCCGAGTTCTACAGGAAATCTGAGTTTTCCGAACAGTTTATAAAGTCCAAAATACTCTATTTATTATTTAAAATCAGTAGCAACTGGAATCGGGTCAAAATACCATGTAGAACTCAAGTTATGCCCGAAAAGGGTATATTCGGTAATTACCGAACCGATGCCATAACCGCAGGTTATGAGCAGGTTAAAAATAATTAAAAATCTTTAAAAATCTCAAAATATTAATTTACATCAGTGCGTAAAAGGTTTGGTGTCGAAATTTGGGTTTAGATTGGCTTTATGCTAATTGCGCCGTTTAATTACTAAAGTTTCCGTAATTGCGCTATTTAGCATAACTCCTATTCTAGACCTCGGATTGACGTGAAATTTTAGGGACATGCTTAGAAATCAGTAACTAAGGTTATTGTCCCTTCACATGTCAAAAATTCTCGTTTTAAAGTTAAAAGGGCGTTATGGTCAACTTTTAGGCGTTTAACGGAAATGTGCTGAAGACTCGGACAAACAATGAACCGGTCACAGAGGGTTATACCATCATGTAACCTGGTCCTAAGAGAGTCCTAAGGCATATCTAAATCATACCATAACGGGTCAGAATTGAAGTCAAAGCAAAAGTCAAAGTTTTGCGACTTTCGGTTCCGAACCGGGTCAAAACAGTAAATGGTCGGATCAAACAAGCTTAGACTAGTTAATATACTTATTATCATGTTATATGAGTGTTAAAACATGTTACACACCACCTACATTACTGATTATGCATAAAATCGCAAAATAGCATTCTGTTGACTTTTTCTAAGCAAGTTTGACTCGACATTTGGACTGGTTAGAGTGGGAACCAGAGGGTGCCCTTTTAGGGGTTTAATGCCCACATGATTACCAACATGTAACTACCTTTGATTCAACAAACCACTGGACCATTTGTGATTTATCGTTAAGTCAATCATTAATTACGACGGATTGACTTTTAAGCTATAACTATGAAAAAACTAAACCACAAAGGGTTAGGCACACTTACAGAAGTTTGGTACACGACCAGAGATGCTAGAAGAGTGTTCTTGAGCTCCAGATGTGATCAAGAAAGCAGATTGAGGTGTGATTCTAAAGTGTGCACAACAAGGCCTTTTATAGTGAAATTTGGAGCTTAGGATCATTACAACTATGGCTACAAGGGTTCCTTGATCATCAACATGTGTCCCTGAGTGCTAGGGGTCGTTTAGGGGGCGCCTATGCTGCCATAATTGCATTCCAAGTCGGTTAAAACAGCAAACAGTGAACCTGTCCACGTTTTCTGCAACTAGGGCCTTGACGCGGCCCGCGTAAGAGGTCAGGTAACCTTTACGCGGGTCGCCTGAATCTCAATGTCAGAGCCCGGATCTATACAAGGCTCGCGGCCCGCGTAAGATCCATCAATACTCTAACGCGGCCCGCCTGAAAGCTAATTTTCAAGATTTTCAAATCTTTTGTAATCATTGGTCTGGCCTTTCGGTTTCGAAGGGGTAACTTTGCGTTTTGGACCTCGTTTATTTACGAATAAGGGCCTCGTGACTTTTACCCACGCCGTTAAGTCCCCGATTAGTTTAATTACTACCCGAAAAGTCATAACTTTCAATGTTTGGCGCTTTTAACCCTTCTCATACGAATTCGATCATAACTTTCTCGTTTTAAAACGGAACTTCGTGAAATTTATATCGTATATTCTAGTGAGCATAATTTACTGTTCTCGGGTTTGTCAAAGGGTCACTCAGAGGTATAAATTAAACATGTTGACACATTTAACCCCTGTAGTTTGTAATCTCTCACTTTCTTCCACAATTCGTTCCGTACGATTCATGATTTATTCGTTTGAAGGTACGATCATCATTTGGGGTTACTATACAGTATATTTATCTCTTGTTGACATTTTTAACCCTCGAATTTACATACTTCCAATGTTTGTCAACTTTAGTCCTTTAATTAGTATTTAATACCATGTGTAAACTTATGACACGTGTCAATACATTATTGGACGCAAAATTTCGAGGTGTTACATGATTTAACCCATGATTTATAAATCATTAACTTAGGTCTTGGAATCCTTTGAAGGATTCTTATATAAGAATGACGCGTGTGATTTTAACGAATCACATCTGCCAAGAATGTTAACATGTTTACAGAGGTTAACAGGAATCTGAATCTTTTACTCAGGTCTCACCATCTTGGCCGGGTCTTATTATGACACCAGGCTAGGTCTCACCATTAAGATTCTTTATTTAGGCAGACTTAATTTAAAAGGAATGATTTTTTTTTTAATTTATTTCATATAATAATGTATTAAAATGACAAAAATGAAATTTATAAACTTAACATTCCATTAATCATAATAATGATTACACACTGCCCTAAACGGGACTTTCAATAGACAAATACCTACGCAGAGGTTTACAGAAAACAAGTCCACGTAGGGACCAATACAAGGATAGATGTCCGCACAGGGACAAAAAGATAGGTCCACGTAGGGACTGAAAGGCATGTCCACGCATGGACTAAAACAAATAAATGTCCACACAGGGACTCGATTGAAATATGAAATACAATAGTACATCTAGAGACTAATGATCTCGCTTCTTCTTCCCTTTTAACAGGTTTGCTAGGCCTTTAAGGAATCCACGATTGTTCTTACGTTCTTGCTCAAAATCTCATTCTACCCTATTTAAACGGTGGAGGATTTCTTCCTGCTCCGGTGGGGAAAAACGTGGCTGCTATGACGGTTGTTGAACCGGAGGTCTAGTAGGTGCTGGATACCCATGAGCTGCGTATCCTAATCCCCAAGGATTTCCATAGGGTCCTTCGGGATGGAGGGCGTTGTAATTGGCCGCTACCAAGTATGGGTCGACATCTGCATAATTATAGTTGTAGTGCGTGTGAGCTGGCTGCTCAAACGGGTTGTACGCTGTGGATCCAGCGTACGCTGGTATCGGGTTATCATAGCCGAATGGTGGCGGAGGTGGTGCAACTGGTGCAGAATTCACCTCTGCAGGGTGGTTCGAAGGTTCATCCTTTTGCGGGTCTTCAGGCAGTGGCGGAAAATGACTTGCACTCGAGTGGCGAGGGGTGCTAAAGTGGAATTCCCCTCCTCGTGTGGACATCCAAGCGCCTGATCTCCTACGCCTTGGCGGATCCGGAGGTGCTTGTTGAACTGGTGGCGGTTGCTGCTGCCACGAAACGCGAATCCTCGGAGGGATCCTGCTGCTGCTGTTGTTGCTGCTGGTGAGGTGAAGAATGGTGAGAGGGTGTAAAGTACCACTCGCACTGATTAAACCTTGCCTGGTAACTGTCTGGACCCTGATAGGGTGTTCCGTGGAAGGATGACCCATCAGAGATCTCGATAGGATGGTTGGGGGTACCTCTTGCAGGTTCGATGGGATCCGTGTCCTCTTCCATGTCTACCGCATTGTCCTCTGAGAAATGGTCCTCTGGTCCTAGAGGGTTAAAACCTACTGGTTCTTGGACATAGTCTGTCGGGTTGAACTGGCCTTGGAAGAAAGGAGTGGGATCACCATAGGAACGGTGCGAAACGGAACGCTGGAAAGGTATGAATGAAGGTTGAGGGTTACTGGGCTCGTTTTCCGAGTTCGGCCCAAAAGAGTGACGATATGAAGGTGTCGAACTGTGCGAGGTAGACCGTCTAGCGGGCTCAAAGAGGTTCCTCCTACGCCTCTAAGGTTCTTCACTTCTCGTGCTGGAAGGAGCTCGCATGTGTGAAGGTCCGGCCTCGTGATCATTGTGAGTAGTGATCGGCCCTTTGCCTCTTCCTCCTCTTCTAATTGCTGGTGGCATATTTCCTGCTTAAGCAATTTTAAATCAACAACAAACAATAAAAGACAACTAGAACAATAATTCGAATTTGTCCTATGTTCTTGTCTAGACTCGAGTATGTGCAATTGTGTCATTGAGATTAAACACATAAGGATAGTGTTTAATTCACTCAACGTTGGCTCTGATACCAACCCGTCACACCCCGATTTCCACACGTTTCACCGGTGGGCCCGGTGGGGGATTACTGTGGCGTAGTTGGCAACATTATAGTCAAACCACACAATATTTAAATGCACAGCGGAAGCATAAAGATAGATATATTTCAACCATCGAATGTAATATCCAAGTATCACAAGTAGTCGAAATAAATCCACAGGGGATCAAAATAAAATAGAAATATTGTTCAACAAGTAGTGGCATCCCAAGCTTGCTAGACTCTAACGATGTTAAGGAGTGGCCAGCCTATTTTGTGTAGAACCTGCATTTAATCTTTTTGGGGAAAATACGTCAGTTTACACTGGTAAATACATTCCACAGACACTTTTGTAAAAAGGTTTAATAAAATTGATTTGAATGCACAAGGCACAAACTCTTTATAACTTGGGATAATTAATCAATTAAATCTTGTAAAAGAATTACATGTTCACTATGCATTCAGTCGTCCGGGTCATGCCGGGTTTAAGGTTAATTAACACACCACATAGCATAAAACCATGGCGGGAAAACCAACGGTTATACCTTTATAAATATGGACACATTGTCGGGTGTACGCCTACACCCGCGTGCCAAGGTCGTGGCCATTTCGTAAAATGATGCCAAGGATATCCGGGACATGGTCATTAAGCTCCCAAAGGCGTAAAGCCAACAAAACCAATTTTTAAACGGGTCACATTGATAATACCCAACTACAAATGAGTTAGGGTCAATTGCCCGACCAAGCGGTATTTTATATACTGTAACCCAAGCCCGTATAACGGAAATTAAGTTAAAAGTATTTACCTGAGCAAGTAATAACCTCAATAAACAAATGCAAGTATCTTTTACTAGTCTCCTATTCTGGAACGAAGGTTTAAAATAACCTATTAGAATCCTAACGGGTCTTTAATTTATCCTTAGCTTAGACCGGTCAGTTTCAAAGGATAAATACGGTTTAATCGCGTGAAAGGCGAAAACCGAGAATGGAATGTGGTTTGGACCCAACAAGTTTGAAGACTTGTTTTATATGGGTAATATAAACACATTCTGGATTTTGAAGTAAAAACGATAAGGTTTGACCCGTTTCGGCTAGTTTATGTAAACTAGTTACATAAACCGAACCGTACGCGTAAAAGGTGCAACGGGTAACCGTAAGAGTCTTACACAGGTTTCCTAAGTTAATATGCTCCAAAGAGGTTGTCATATCAGTAGGATACCTTCCATTATGCCCATAACGAGTTTAATTCCAATATACGCCCCGTAGGGGTATTTCGGTCATTTTAAAGATTATAAAAGAGGTTTCCGAGTTCTACAGGAAATCTAAGTTTCCCGAACAGGTTATAAAGTTCAAAATACTTTATTTATTATTTAAAATCAGTAGCAACTGGATTCGGGTCAAAATACCATGTAGAACTCATTTTACGTCAGAAAAGGGTATATTCGGTATTTACCGAATCAATGCCATAACCGCAGGTTACGAGCAGGTTAAAAATAATTAAAAATCTTTAAAAATCTCAAAATATTATATTACATCAGTGTGTAAAAGGTTTGGTGTCGAAACTTGGGTTTAGATAGGCTTTATGCTAATTGCGCCGTTTAATTACTAAAGTTTTCGTAATTGCCCTATTTAGCATAACTCCTATTCTAGACCTCGGATTGACATGAGATTTTAGGGACATGCTTAGAAATCAGTAACTAAGGTTATTGTCCTTTCACATGTTCAAAATTCTCGTTTTAAAGTAAAAAGGGCGTTATGGTCAACATTTAAGCATATAACGGAAATGTGCAAACGACTCGGACAAACAACGAACCGGTCACAGAGGGTTATACCATCATGTAACCTGGTCCTAAGAGAGTCCTAAGGCGTATCTAAATAATACCATAACGGGTCAGAACTGAAGTCAAAGCAGAAGTCAAAGCTTTGCGACTTTCGGTTTCGAACCGGGTCAAAACAGTAAATGGTCGGATCAAACAAGCTTAGACCAGTTATAGTACTTATTATCATGTTATATGAGTGTCAAAACAGGTTACACGCCATCTACATTACTGATTATGCATAAAATCGAAAGTTAGCATTTTGTTGACTTTTTCTAAGCAAGTTTGACTCGACATTTGGACTAGTTAGAGTGGGAATCAGAGGGTGCCCTTTTAAGGGTTTAAAGCCCACATGATTACCAACATATAACTACCTTTGTTTCGATTAATCACTGGACCATTTGCGATTAATCGTTAAGTCAATCGTTAATTACGACGGATTGACTTTTAAGCTATATCTAAGCAAAAACTAAACCATAAAGGGTTAAGCACACTTACAGAAGTTAAGTACACTACCAGAGATGCTAAGAGAGTATTCTTGAGCTCCAGAAGTGATCAAGAAAGCAGATGAAGGTGTGAAGAACATTGTTACAACATCATGGCCTTTTATAGTGTTCACAAGCCTTTAGATCATTGACAACAATGCCTACAAGTGTTCTTGGATGATCAACAATTGTCCCTGAGTGCTAGGGGACGTTTAGGGGGCACCCATACTCATAATAATGGCTACAAAGTTGGTTAAAACAGCAACAGTGCTTCTATCCGACTTTTCTGCATCTGGGAGGCTGACGCGGCCCGCGTCCATGATCATGCAACCTTTACGCGGCCCGCTTGAATCTCAATGTCAGAGCCCATATCTTTACTGTCAGCGCGGCCCGCGTAAAGCCCTTTGCTACCTTTACGCGGCCCGCCTGAGACCTGTTTGCAAGATTTTCAAATCTTTTTCATTATTGAAGTTGGCCTTTGGCGTTTCGAATGGGTAACTTTGCGATTTGGGCCTCCTTTATTTACGTATAAGGGCCTCGTGACTTTTACCCGTGCCGTTAAGTCCTCGGTTAGTTTATTACTACCCGAAAAGTCCTAACTTTCAATGCTGACGCTTTTAACCCCTCGCATACGAATTTGATCATAACTTTCTCGTTTTAAAACGGAACCTTGCGAAATTTATATCGTATATTCTAGTGAGCGTAATTTACTGTTACAATGTCTCAGGTTTGTTAAAGGGTCACTTAGAGGTATAACTTAAACATGTTGACACATTTAACCCCTATAGTTTGTAATCTCTCACTTTCTTCCACATTTCGTTCCGTACGATCCATGATTTATTCGTTTGAAAGTACGAGCATCATTTAGGGTTACTATACATTATATTTATCCCTCGTTGACATTTTGAACCCTCGGATTCACATGCTTTCAATGTCTGTCAACTTTAGTCCTTATTTAGTATCTATTACCACGTGTAAACTCATGACACGTGTCAATATATTATAGGACGCAAATTTTCGAGGTGTTACAATTGCTTGCCAATGACTTGCACCTGGATTGCTAGTATACCTACTAAGCTTTCCAACAGCATAAGCTATATCCGGTCTAGTGCTAATCATGGCATGCATGAGGGATCCAATGGCCCTTGAATATTCAAGTTGGCTTACAGCTACACCTTTATTAGGTGAGAGCTTAAAAGCAGGATCCATTGGAGTGCTAACCGGAGAACTATCATGAAAATTAAACTTTTTCAATATCTTCTCAATATAATGAGATTGAGAGATAGATATGCCATTGTTCTCCCGTTTGATCCTTATACCAAGGATCACTTTCGCCTCCCCCAAGTCTTTCATATCAAAACAAGACGACAAAAATTTCTTTGTTTTATCAACTTGATCCTGGTTAGTACCAAAGATCAACATGTCATCTACATATAAACAAATTATGACTCCTTTCCTAGAATCATCAAATTTGCTATATACACACTTGTCTGCTTGGTTTAATATAAAACCATTAGACAAAACCACTTCATCAAACTTTTGATGCCACTGTTTTGGCGCTTGCTTTAAGCCATATAATGACTTAACTAGCTTACACACCTTATGCTCATTGCCAGGCATAACAAAACCCTCTGGTTGTTTCATATATATCTCCTCATCCAAATCACCATTCAGGAAAGTAGTTTTCACATCCATTTGGTGAATTACAAGATTGTGTATTGCAGCCAAGGCAACCAACAATCTAATAGTGGATATTCTTGCTACAGGAGCATATGTATCAAAGTAGTCAATTCCTTCCTTTTGTCTAAAGCCTTGGATAACCAATCGGGCTTTAAACTTTTCAATTGAACCATCTACTTTCATCTTCTTCTTGAAGATCCATTTACAACCAAGTGGTTTACACTAGGGATGAGATTTTTTACCGAAATACCGGTACTGTACCGATGCCGTACCGTACCGATCATAAACGGTACTGGTATCGGTAATAGATTTTTCGAAATTCGGTATCGGTAAAAAACAGTATCGGTACCGGTATTTTTCGGTAAATACCGGTATTAATACCGAATTTAATAATGACTTTACGTATTTTGCTATTATCTTAGATCCTAGTATGAAGTTATATTTTCTTGAACATTATTTTACAGAAACCGATATCAATTTTCTTTTGTTTGGTTATTTTTAATCAATTATGATGATTTTTTAAACATGTTGGAATTTGGATGTTAAAAGTCGAACTCATAGATGTTTACCTTTTGATTTTTTTGAAAATTAATATGTTTACCCTTTATTTCTCCTCTATATATTACTCTAGTTTAATTAATAATGGATGGATATGTTGCACATGAATTTTTTTTTTTTAGGTAAAACAATGGATGACACAAAAGCGGTACCAATATGGTAAAGTACCGAAATACCGGTACCAATACCGCTACTGTACCGTACCGGTACCGAATCTATAAATACGGTACGGTAATCGGTATTTACATTTCCTCAATTTCAATAACGGTATTTACGGTATCGATACCGGTACGGTACCGGTATCGTACCGATCTCATCCCTAGTTTACACCCAGGGGGTAGATCAGACAGTTTCCAAGTGTTATTCTGCATAATAGAGTCCATCTCATCATTTATAGCTTCTTTCGAGAAAGCTACATCTCGAGATGCCATGGCTTCACTATAGGTTTTAGGATCTTCCTCAATATTGAAGCAATATTGATATTGAATTTTAATTTCACCTCTAGATCCTTCAACCAAATATAGCTGAAAATCATCACCAAATGATTTAGCTTTTCTTGCTCTACCACTCCTCCTAAGTTCCGGAGGAGTATCAATCACTTGATCAGCCACGTGAGAGTTACTAGAGCTTGGAACCATGTCTCTAGGCCTAGGCATTGAAGAGAATCTATTCTCATCATACTCTGCAGTTCTTGCCTCAATAACCGTATGCACTGACACGTAGTCATTTGGTTCTATAACATAGAACCTGTGAGCAAATGAATGCTCTGCATACCCAATGAAAATGCAGTCAATACCTCTTTCCCCTATGTTCCTTATTTTAGGATTAGTGAGCCTCACCACGGCTCTACAACCCCAAACTCTCAGCTTATGCAGCTCAGGTGGTTTTTTATACCAAAGCTCAAAAGGGGTGTTCTTGTTCCTTTTATTTGGAACCCTATTTAGCAAATAGCAGGCTGTCAACGTAGCCTCACCCCAAAAGCCCTCACTTAGGCCCGAATAGGACAACATGGTATTAACCATTTCCTTTAAAGTCCTATTTTTCCTTTCCGCCACACCATTTTGTTCCGGTGTGTAAGGAGCTGTGGTATGGTGTATTATTCCAGTAGATTGGAAATACACCGGATCAAAATACTCACCACCTCTGTCCGTATGTAGGGGTTTGATCAACCCACTCCGATGAAGCTCTACTTCTTGCTTATAAATCTTAAACTTTTCAAGAGCTTCATCCTTAGCATGCAACAGATAAACGTAACAAAATCTAGTAGCATCATCTACAAATATTACTACATATTTTTTTATTACCTAGAGATGGTGTAGCATGAAAATCACATAGATCACTATCTATCAAATCTAACACTTTAGTTTCCCTATGAACATGTTGCATGAAAGGCTTTTTGGTTATCTTATTCAACTTGCAAACATGGCATTTATCATTGTTTATGTTAATAGGCGGAATTAAGCTCATTTTAGACATTTCTTTAACTCTTTTATAATGTACATGTCCTAGTTTAGCATGCCATAATTCCGATTCAGTCAAGTTGTTTCTACTACTAGTTGAAGCTATGCAGTTTGCATTACTAGTTGAAGGTACATCATTAACATTACTAGTTGAAGCAACACAAACAGATTCATTCATAACCGAGACATCAAAATTCAACATAAACATACCATTATATAGATAACCGAAACCAACAAAGGTACCATGTCTTGACAAGATATACTTGTCACTTTCCAATACTTGTTTGTACCCACAATTATTCAACACAATGCCACTTAACAGATTCTTTCGAATTCCGGGTACATACAAAACATTGTTCAAAAGTAAACATTTTCCAGAAGTAAAAACAAGATTCACAGTTCCTATTCCCTTGATTGGTTCAGTTGCAACGTTCCCCATCTTTATGATAGACCCGTCTTCGATTGGTTGAAAGTCTTTAAACCAACGAAGATCCTTGCATACATGACTTGTTGCACCCGAATCAACCCACCAAGCAATGTCATCATCCTGCACATAAAATGCCTCAGAAATTAGTGACACATAATTCTGAACCGAATTATTAAATTGTACTAAATTCTGACCTTGCTTGCCCGGGTCCTTAGACCCGCTAGAACCAGCCTCTTGCTTGTCCTTTGAACCAGACTTCTTGTTTTTCTTCATCATCTTACAGTCCTTCTAAAAGTGACCAACCTTACCACATTTCCAGCAAGGGTAATTCGGCTTTTTGTTTGAACCCGAATTATTGTTTCCTTGAAACTTGTGTTTCCCTTTGAACTTACTGTTTCCTTTGGACGATTCACCCGTTTCAACCATGTTCACAGAACTTGATCTAGCCCGTTTCTTATCATCATTGACCAACACATTTTCCTGTGCTCTCAAGCCTTCTTCAATTCTGAAGTGGCTTCCAAGTTCAACCAAAGTTAACTCTCCTTTCTGATGTTTCAGATTATGTTTAACATCTCTCCAGGAAGGAGGTAACTTGTCAATGATACTCGAAACAGAGATGGATTCATCCATCTTCATATCATGTTGGGCAAACTGCCCCAGAATTCGTAGCAATTCATGATATTGTTCCATCACAGGCCGTTCATCAACCATTCTGTAATTATTGAAATTACTGACAAGAAACTTCTTACTAGAAGAATCTTCTGCCATGTATTTGGCTTCCAACGTGTCCCACAGTAACTTTGCAGTTTCAACATTTTAATAAACATCAAATAAGGGACCAGACATACCGTTTAGGATGTGGCCAAGACATATATAATTGGCGTTCTCCCACTTCGACCTCTTCATGATTTGCTCCAGATTTCCCTCCTCCTGTATCTTCGGGATTGGAGTAGTCAACACGTACACAACCTTCAACGAAGTCAGAAGAAAATGCATCTTCTTCTGCCATCTTCGGAAGTCCACCCCTTCGAACTTCTCCAGTTTGTTCTCCTTGATTATCATATCCTTCATCGATCCGCTTGCCATCTTCACAGAAAGTAATTTGATCTTTGTTGGGGAATTTCGGTTTGCCGGATGATCAGAGAGGCGTGTAATCACTCTCAGATCAAATTATTTCGGTGGTTCACCCGAATAATTCAATCGGATACAACTCTGATTTTGAGAAATTGAACCAGGGTATGTTTTTGCGTGAATTGTATGAACCAGAAGAGAATGATAAAAAAAAATTGTCTACGAATTTGATTTTTTTGGGGTTGTAACTGCCGTTAGGCAGTTACCTCGATTTTTCAGACAAAATTTGCCCAAAAACTGCCGTTTTTTATCATTTCGAAAATGTGATAAATTCCAGAAAATAAAATTTTTCTGATACAGTTTCATTAAGGCAATTTAATGAAAATAAAAAGACCCCAGCCAGGGGCTCTGCCCCTTGGACCCTACTCCCAGGGGCGCTGCCCCCGGACCCCCGCCAAGGGAGCGCTGCCCCCTTGGAACCCCCGTAGGGTACGGGCTTCGCCCGTACACTTAGAATTATAATAACTCAAACGAGCGTGCACTCCCGCACCTCCTAACTCGCTTAATGTGTATTATTATTCGCTTTGATCACCAAGTCAATCCCCCGATTACACTAAAATATCTAACATATTTAAATTATAAAAACTGATGTTAATTTGTTTACGTCCTTATAGTTTTAGTATAAAATACTAATACACTTCTTAGGCTTGTTTGTATTGTTTTTAACGGAGCTTTTAATAGTTCAAATCTCTTACTGGTTCAACACATAATGATTCAGACTGTTTATTTTACGATCAGATGTTTGAATGATTCAAACATTTATCTCTGAATAATTAAGAATTATACCGAGTCTAAATACTAAATACTTGACATGAACAAGATGACCTGTTTAGATTACACCACCTACCTACCAATACTTTGGCAGGAGCCTTTTTTTTTTCTTTTTTTAATCTTTAGGAGAAATGACTATTCTATTATTGGCTCTCAAAAACAGCGAATTGTGAAATAATTTGAGAGAATGGAAGCTTTGGTGTGCAGGAAGCTTGGTGATCCAACAACACCACCGGATTCATCAGAAACCACTGCTCTCAGTGTCTCAACATCTCACCCTATTCCCACACTCAATTCTCCCACTTCAATCAGAATTCGAATCAAATCCACCAGCATTAATTACCTCAACTACCTCCAGATACTCGGAAAGTATCAGGAAAAAGTCCCTGTGCCTTTCGTTCCTGGATCCGATTACTCTGGCGTTGTGGAATCTGTTGGTCCGGACGTCACTAAGTTCAGAGTTGGCGATCCTGTTTGTTCAGTTGCAGCTGTTGGTTCTTTTGCTCAGTTTATTGTTGCTGAAGAGAAGGATCTGTAAGTAATCGTTTCGGATTAATTGAACACAACATGAAAACACAAACGATTCTTTTTAATTATTAATCAAATTAGAGCATTCACATCCGACCCTCCAAATTTTGTGAGATGGTTTTTATTTTGCGAAAAAACTGGTTGTGAGTAGATGAAAAGAAAATGTTAAGACCATGTGCAGTGGAGGTGGCACACCCTTGGGTGTTTTGCGACACATGGTGGTCCAATCAGCATGTGGGAATATTGAGGCATTAGGTTAAAAGAGTGTAGTCGGGCTTGAAATCTTGTGGGGCATTATAATCTGATAGAATTAAATAAAAATAAAACCCATAAAAAATGTTATTGGCCAAAGATAAAGAAGAAGGCGTTGAAAAAAGCACGCTCCGGGCCTTTTTTTTAAAAGACCCTCGGGGGCGGTTCTTGGGCGTTTTTTTTTTTTTTTTTGGGGGGGGGGGGGTTGAAACGCCAAGAAAAACCCCACTACGGCTGGTCTAATGTTTATATGTAAATTTGAGAGGACAATGTTCATCCTTTGTAATTTTTTAATATATTTTGAAAGTGGTTATGCGTGCAAGATAGAAAATTTAATGATAAAAGTATTAAAAATATTATTTAACTGAAAAGAACATAGAAAAGATAGTTATTTTTAATATGATATAGGGTAAAAAATGGAGGGTTGGATGTGAATGCATTTTTTAGAATAAATGAAAAACAATTAACCTTAAACACTTTTATAAAATAAAACTAATTTAAATAAAACTCCATAATTAAACTATTTTAACTATTAATCCTCAGACTTTAGATCTCATTCAAACCAACCAACCAACGGTTTGATGTTGTAACTTGTATTAGTGTGTACTAGTTTGAGTTGTAATTGTGAAATTGAAGGTATGGAGTTCCTGCGGGGTGTGATCTGGTGGCTGCGGCTGCACTTCCAATTGCCTATGGAACATCTTATATTGCATTGATACATAGAGCCAATCTCAAGTCTGGTCAGGTATAATATAATCGGATATCATCTACATAACATAACTATTCTGAAGATGTATATTATTGTACTGTTACAATTTGCATTTTTAATCAGTATACCTGTTATCAACCTAATTTCAGTAATAGGCAGAAGATAGCAAAATAATTACTAGTATACTTCATTGTATTTCTTTGAAAACATAACAGTGTAACCAACGGATCCCAAAGGATCCAAAACAAAAATTGAGTTATAAGTTTTGTGGCAGAATCCAAAAATTAAAAAAAGAATAATATTTTGTTTTCAAATAAATAACCTACGAATGAGTTTTAGCAGTTTTCAGTTTCTGAATGATTTTATAAGACCATGCGTAGTCGTTGGGGTGAATAATGCCCCACCCTTGGGCGTTGTGCGCCATGTGGCAGCCCAGTCAGCAATGGGGCGTTTTTCTAAAATGGGTGTAGTGGGGATGTGGGCATTATGTTAATAGTGGCGTAAAGAATTAAATAAATTAAAAAATCATGAAAAAAAATTGATTGGCCAAAGGAAAAGGAGATATCTCTCATTGGTCAACCCATTTCTTCTCCGGCGTGAAATATAAAACGCCGAAACACGCCGGCAGGGGTGGGGGGTTTGGCGTTTTCGGGCGTGTTTGGGGGGAGAAAACGCCGGATAACGGCGACTACGGGTGGTCTAAGTTGCTACTACTAAATTCCAACTGATATGTTAAACTACAGGTGTTGTTAGTTCTTGGTGCAGCTGGAGGTGTTGGTCTTTCAGCTGTTCAAATTGGGATGATTTGTGGTGCCACAGTCATTGCTGTGGCCAGGTGTGTGCTTCTTCTATGTGAATTTATTGTACAGTCCCTAATTTCGAACAACTGTGCATTGAATTTGTTTGATATCTCAGAGGAAATGAGAAGGTACAGCTTTTGAAGGCAATGGGTGTTGATCACGTTGTTGACTTAAGCAAAGAAAATGTTATTGAAAGCGCCAAAGCGTTTTTGAAAACAAGAAAGCTGAAAGGGGTTGATGTTTTATACGATCCTGTTGGAGGCAAGCTTACGAAAGAAAGCATGAAGTTATTGAATTGGGCAGCACACATTTTGGTTATAGGGTTCGCGAGTGGTGAGGTCCCTGTTATTCCTGTTAATATTGCTCTTGTTAAGGTAAACCAATTGCTTGACTCTTGTTTGTAGATCATGTATATGGGTTGATTGGATATTCATTTTGAAAGGGAATATTAATTTTTAATAATCCCAACTATTCGTCGTTGGCCGCCAACAGTCTAACTTCAAACATAACCACGGGTAGTCCCAACTATTGACATATTGGCTACCAATGGACCCTGATTAACAGAACCCTAACGCCGTTAGTCTCCGGTCGCCGGAAAACTGTTTTTGGCCAGAAAAAGGTTTCTAAAGGTCCGATCTAAGGTTACAAAGAGGTTTGGGACGAAGATGTTAAGTTTTCCAGCCAAAACGAAGTTTTCAGGCAAAAAAAAGGAGTTTTCCAGTGAATTCATTAATTGGGGCTTTAACTAGAAAAAAGGTTCCTAAAGGTCTGTAATAAGGTTACAAAGAGGTTTGAGACGAAAATGTTGAGTTTTCCGGCCAAAAATGAGTTTTCTGGCCAAATATGTTTTTCCGGCGACTGGAGACTAACGACGTTATGGTTCTGTTAGTCAGGATCCATTGGAGGCCAATATGTTAATAGTTGGGACTGCTAGTGGTTATTTTTAAAGTTGGAACCGGTGGCGGCCAACGACGAATAGCTGAGATTATTAAAATCCAATATTCCTTTTGAAAGGGATATGTTGTAACATACAAACGCACATAGTGGTTCCTGAAATAATCAGAAGGAAAATGGGATCCACAAAATTGTTAGAAAAGGCGATAGAACTGAAGTGTGTTTTTCCATTCAGAATTGGACGATTCATGGACTTTATTTCGGGAGCTATGGAGTGAATGATCCAGGTGTAATTAAAGACAGCGTAAAACAATTGCTATCTTGGTTGGCAAGAGGCTTAATTACCGTTAACATTTCTCGTTCATACAAACTCCAAGAGGTATCAACACTTCATTTTTTAGGTTAAGTAATGAGCCATGTTGTTCATAAAAAAATGCAAACTTAATTGTCTTATAGAAGTGTTTTGACCATTAGTTTGATGCAGGCTTGACAATTGGGTCATTTTCTATTATACATACAGTATGTATGTAAGTATGTATCTAAACTGGAAGTAGTTCAAAAGTCACCATGAGTTGGCCCATGGCATTAATACTCCAGTGGTCCGTCAGTGATCCAAATTTGTCTTTAAAAAAAAGTTCGAAAGTCACCAGAAGTGAATGGCTATTTTAAATACATAAAACCTCATAAATCACTTTATTGTTTAAAAAAGAAATCAGGTATTATTCTAATACTATAGGTTTTTGTATCTAACGCATTAGAAAAAGAAAAGCCAATATGGTGTAGCCAGTTGATCAGAGGGTTTTCCACTAAGTGGTTTTCTTCTGGGGAGGTCTCATGTTTTATTCCTACTAAGTGCAAACTATGTAAATATGGGAGAGCACCTCTAGGAGAGATTCGAACTTGTGGTGAGGGGTTTAAACAACATATGTTGACCCTTTAGAGTAAGCTAGAAATCCAGTTGATCTGTCGTTAAAAAAAATTAGAAAAAGAAAAGATAAAAATGTTTTGGACAATCAAAAAACTGGTTTTGACTTTTAAATGTGATGTCTAAGATGTAAATGATGTTTACAGGCAAATCTTGCATTCTTGGATATCAGGGACCGAAAAGTAATTGGGAAGGTGATGATTACTTTTGATGATCCAAAAACCATAACTTCTTCTAAGCTCTAGACTAGTACTCTTGGTATGTATGACTTACCAAGTATGAAGATGGGGTCGGTAAGGGCCAAGGCGCATATTATTTCTAGTGGATTGCCGTTAGAAAACTCTTATATCCGCGGTTTAATTAATCGCCAGTAGTATTTGCCATTCATATCAAGTGTGTTGGTTTTGCTGTTTATATCTTGAATTTGGATGGAAATGCAATAGATGCTCAATGAATACCATCTTCTTCTCTTGAGTTGTGTCCTTGAATTTTTTTTTTTCTTCTAATTATGGTATTTGAAATTTGATTGTGCAATATTTTGATGTATTGATTTGTGAATGACATACTACACTTTATAAAAGCAAACTAGGTTTTTACCCGGGATTGCTTCCCGGGCTCGGGAAAGTTATTTAGATTAATTGCTATTTGTTGGAACAACTGGTGTTTCAACCATTGAAGCGGTAAGACCTGTGTGCAAACACGGGTCGATTCTTAGAAAATTATGCATAACATATATTGACAGAATATATAGATATGTGTATAAATATTGTATCAAAACATGTTATTTATTATAGCTAAAAGACAACAATAAGTAAATATAAAAGATATTTAACATGCATAACATATATTGACAGAATATATAGATATGTGTATAGCTTTGATCATTTAAACATACCTTTGCCAATATTACAGTGCTGAAATAAAACAATATTTTAACCCATCAGTCATTTCAATCCCCTTCAACCTCCACAAAACACTATTTTAACCCAACAGTGGTTTTAAACCACCATTTTAACCAAACAGCGGTTTCAACCACAGTTTTCTCAACAGTAGTTCCAAACATCTATTTTCATCCATCTGTTAACCAAAATCAATAGATGTATCAACCACTGTTTTATTTTCAAACATCTGTTCCCATTAATAGAGCTTTGATCATTTAAACATACCTTTGCCAATACTACAAACTTTTACACTCTCAAACCTAAATATTTATTTACTTAATTTAAATAACAAACATGGTTAATATTTTTAACACAAATAATTATATAAAAACTACAAGTTTCAAACAGCATACAAAGTTCATCCATCTGTTGACCCAAGTCAACAGATGTATCAATCACCCTTTAATTTTGAAACATCTGTTCCCAATAACAGAGCTTTGATCATTTAAAAAGACCTTTGCCAATATTACAAGCTTTTACACTCTCAAACATCAATATTCATTTACTTAATTTAATATAACACCAAATTCGCATAATTCGAGTTTCGAGTTCGACTGATGATTCGATTAATTTGATTTTTGATTGGTTAACTTTATCGCATTGTTACTTCCTACTATTCACGGTCATAAATCATCTCGCGTCGATTAAACATTCGATTACCTCGATCTCTCTGATTGGCAACACTTACTCCACATAATACAAAACATAAAATCGACTATTTACAGTCAAAGAAGTCAAACTCGACTTGGACTTTGTCTTTGTCTTTGTCTTTGGCTTTGACATTCAAAAACACGGGGTGTTACAGCCTCCCCTTGTTTAGAGAATTTCGTCCCGAAATTAGGCTCGAAGCTGCACAGCTCCGTGAATGATAATATTTTACCAATTTCTCGCTTCAGATCTTTATTTAAACAACTGCGGGTACTTAGCCTTCATGTCGCTTTCGAGTTCCCAAGTGAACTCTGCGTCTCGTTTGCCTTCCCATCGGACTTTCACAATGGGGATGCGTGAGCGTCTGAGTTGCTTGGTTTGGCGATCCATGATTTCGACAGGCTTTTCCACGAAATGCAGCATTTCGTTGACTTGAAGGTCGTCGAGAGGTACAATCAGATCATGATCAGCTAGGCATTTTCGGAGGTTTGACACGTGGAAAGTCGGGTGGACGTTACTAAGTTCCTCCCGTAGTTCAAGTTTGTAGGCGACTTTACCGATCCTTTCCGGAATCTTAAAAGGTCCAACATATCGAGGCGCTAGTTTCCCTTTCTTGCCGAATCTGACCACACCCTTCTAAGGTGATACTTTTAGGAGTACGTAGTCGCCAACGTCAAATTCAAGGGGCTTGCGTCTTCTATCGGCGTAACTTTTCTGTCTATCCCTTGTCACACCCCGACCACGTGGAACAACCAAGCGTGGTGGAAACGTCGGGGAGTGTTGTAACAGAATTAATTGTTTCACAACTATGGCATACAAAGTTATATTTTATTTATCAAACAAGCGTGTTACATTGTCTTTAAACAGGAAATAAAGAGTTTATAACATAATTAAACTAAGTCTATCTTCGTTTTATGTCTCTAAGGCACATGTCCGCCCTAGTGTCACAATCATCATCCTAAGCAACAGCTCCTGAAAACACATGTGAAAGTAGGTACGTCAGCATAAAAATGCCTGTGAGATACATAGGTTTTGTGAAAATAGGATTCATGACTGGGGTTTTAGGAGGAAGGTTTAGTAAAAATTAGTCATGAATCTTGTTAAGTGTTTTCTGTTATAAATCATATGAAAACTCGATAAGAAATCAGATTTATATAAAAGAAAGGAGTATGGTTAAAGAAATAACCAAATATAATGAGTTGGATAAAATAAACTGTTTTGTAAAACAATGTCTTGTAAAGAATATGTTATTTGTCTAAAATGTAATATGTCTATACTGAAATGATTTAGATAACGCTACGATATGTAATATTATACAAACACTTATATATAGGAAGTACCAGCGGCGTATCCACCATGTTTGTATCATATTACACATGCCTCGTTACTCAAATCATTTACCCAAACCAACCACCAATGTAAATTGTTCATGTATAAATCAATTGTCAAGTGTTATTGTGTAAACCATATCGAAATGTCCATGTCTAATGTAAACCACCAAATGTGTATATCAATGTCAAATAATTTATGTTTAATGTAAATCATATAATGTGTATCCAAAATATCATGTATGGCATGTGAAGTATATCAACTAGGCCATAGGTAAAAATTCACAAAAATAGGGTATTGAATTTAACATAGTTTAAGTCAAAGTTATGTTTTGTGGAACAAATGCATGCTATACTGATACAAACATTTATGCATACATTCAAGCCTTTGTGACTGTGGTGATAGACCATTAAACAAATTAAAGGTCTATATGTGTTATGTTTATCGAATTCGGTCATTCCTTCCAATCCAAACAAACCCGAGATTTCAGGAATGGGAGTTGTCAAGTCCTATGGTACCACTACCTATTAACGGGCGGCATGATCGGTGTTAATGAATGTACATTGTATAATTTAAACAAACCAAATGTCATACCAAAATGTGAGCATGTGATGAATAAATGTACTAAGTATGCACACAATGGACATACATAGCATAAAATGTGATGTAAAACAATGTACTAAGTACGCACACAATGAGCATACATAGCATAAAATGTAATGTAAAACAATGTACTACGTACGCACACAATGGGCATACATAGCATAGAATGTAATGAAATCAAATGTACTAATGAACATAGCAAGTATATGATGTGAAAACATGAAAGGCACGAAAGTAACAAGTAGGCACATGTGTTTCACCCCAAAACAGTTTGGAAAGCAGTAAAAGAGGGGTATATGTACTCACATATACACCTTGAAAACATTTAAAGAATGGGGTTCAATGTACTCACTTGAGATTGCTTTGAAGTCCTTGTATAACAACCAAATAATGCTAGAGATCACGGATATCAAACGGCACCTAATATAGGTAAGTATGTTAATATACCGGACCTAAATCGGAGGATCGGATAGTATGCAGGTTCGTAAACCAAACGAGTATGGAGACTTGTGTAATATGGTTTAACAAAGCCTACATACTAAAATGAAACCTAACCTAAGTGCTTACGACCCATTACGACCCGTTTAGGTAGCTTATGCTACTTTAAAGCGTTGTTCGCGTGAAACGCGTTTGGAACGCCTAACTAGCCCTATGATAAGTAAAATATGCCTTAACATGTCTAATATTATTGCCAAATCAGTTTAGATACCAAAAATTATGTTACATATGCTTAAAATGAATTTTGGCGTAAAAAGGGCATTTTGGTAATTTACCTAAGGCATATAAATTACCTATCACACAACTACTTAAACGAAGCGACCATAAGGTATAACCTCGAAAGGTTATTCCCTATACTATGGTCACCTAATGTGTTTGGTCGGATCCTAATGATCGACCAAATGGGTCGGGTTCGAAAGTATAAGCGATTGTTTAGATCGTTTACCTTACGACCCTATACAAACACTAAACTAAAAGTGACGAGCTAAGCATGTTAGAACATGCTTAACTAAGTTTAGAAAAACAGGTTTGGTATCAAAACAGACGGTTTTGACACCTATGAATAGTTTGGTTACAAAATACGCAAGAATGCGCATGTTGGCCGAAACTACGACTCGTCACTGAGCCTAGATAACGTGGTAATCAGTAGGTGTAGTCACTAGGGACTATAACCATCGTGATCACGCTCACGTTATGAAGTTCCAACGAACTTCGTGTTGACCATAAGCTGGTCAACGCAGAAAGTCAAACATAGCTTGACTTTAGGACAAGAAAGCGATAAAAGAACGAAAGAACACTTACGAAGGGTCCCCGAAAGCTAATCTTGATCTAGGAGCTCAGGTAGGAAACAATGGCATCAACTTAGAGCTTTTAGATCAGATTTGTGGGTTTTTAGCCAAAATGGAGGAGGGGTATTTATAGGATATGCAAGGCCGTTAGGATCGTTTCTTGAATATCGTTCCTCGATCTAACTCGTACACTTGTCGCAATGTTGTGGTGGCTTATTTTGCCCCCACCATAGGGATTTGACACGTGGCGTTGCCCTTTGGAGGTTTAAAAGGCTGTTGCAAGTGGATTAAATCATTGAATCTGGTCTGGGAGGCTGACGCGAGGCGCGTAAAGGTTCAGCTTGGCTTTACGCGGGCCGCCTGGAGGTCCAGATCAGAAAACAAGTTTCAGAAATGATAGTTTAGGTCCCTGTTGTGGTTTAGGGCCATTTCCGACATGTTTAAGGCCCGTTAAGCCATCTTTAACGCCTTAAAATGATGCTTAAACATTGTGGACATGAAACATGCTCAAAAATATGCCGGATGTTGGTTCGTTTGGCCGTACGATCGCGATGTTCGCTTAATTACGACGGAGTGCGCATAATGGATTTTTATCATGCCAAACATTAAGGCATAATATTAAGATGCTTACATAAATTTTTGGATGTCCGGATGTATTCAGAACGTAAGTTATGCGCGAAAGTGCAAACTTATGCACTTTTTGACACTTTTAGTCCCTGAATGATATAAAAGTTTATTTTAGCACACCGAACACCTTGAAGCCTATTTCTAAGCTATGTAAAGGATATTTATGGTGTGTTTAACTTATGGTCATGATCCGGAATGTCTGTTACGGTTCAAATCGGCATACTTTCGCAGTTTGTCAAATTTAGTCCATGTAGGCGAATTAACTTGTTTTTGCCATACCAAAGCCTTCAAAACTTATTTCTAAGTTATGTAAAGGTTATTTATGGTATGTTGAGTATATGTTGATGTTCCGGAGTATTTGTCGCATTAAACTGAGAACGTTTACGCACCAGTTTTGCGTATAATTCTCCAGAAAGCGATGTAGAGTTTAAAATTGAACAAAAGTCAAAACATGAAAAATGTAAAGCATAAACAAACAAACATTGGGATCAAATAACTTTGTTTTTTTTTTTTGATAAATGAACTGTTCACAATGATTTCAAGGACAAATGTTACATCCCTGGCTTTCGACAAGTTGTCTCGAATCTAGAGGATTTTGTCAGTCGTTTCTTGTAGTAATTCGGGACCGGTTAGTTGCGAGTGACCGATCTCGTGCCACACAATAGGCGATCGACATCTTCTTCCATATAAGGCCTCGAATGGTGCCATTTGGATGCTGGCATGATAGCTGTTGTTGTATGAGAATTCGACTAACGGTAGGTATTTGTTCCAACTACCACCGAAGCCTATGACACACGCACGGAGCATGTCTTCAAGAGTACGAATCGTTCTTTCAGTCTGTCCGTCGGTTTGAGGATGGAATGCGGTACTTAGGTTAAGCATTGTACCAAGAGCTTCTTGAAACGTTTCCCACAATCACGAAATAAACCGAGCATCACGGTCTGAAATGATGTCACGAGGCGTACCATGATTACAAATGATCTCGTCGGTGTAGATTCGGGCTAGTCGTTCTACCTTGTAGTCTTCCCGTATTGGCAAAAAGTGGGCTGATTTGGTCAGACGATCAACTATAACCCAAATACTGTCGTGACCTGATGGCGTGGGCGGAAGTTTGGTTATGAAATCCATAGCTATACTCTCCCACTTCCATATAGGGATCGGCGGTTGTTCGATCAAGCCAGAAAGTCGTTGATGTTCAGCCTTAACTCTCACACAAGTCAGGCAACTTCCAACATAGAGGGCGATATCCCATTTCATGCCCGGCCACCAGAGTCTGGATTGTTCTTTCAGACTGACCATCCGTTTGCGGATGATAAGCTGTGCTCAGATTAAGTTGGGTCCCCATAGCAGATTGCATGGTTCTCCAAAAATGAGAAGTGAAACGAGCATCTCTGTCAGAAATGATGTTTAAAGGAACACCATGTCGAGCTACAATTTCATCCACATAGATTTTAGCAAGTTTGTCAGCAGAAAAATCCTCACGGATTGGCAAGAAATGCGCCGACTTAGTAAGACGATCAACGACTACCCAGATGGAATCATGACCTTTCTTTGTGCTCGGAAGTTTGGTAATGAGATCCATAGTAATGTTTTCCCATTTCCAAACTGGGACCTCTGGTTGCTCCAATAAACCGGAAGGACGCTGATGTTCAGCCTTAACCTTAAGACAAGTAAGGCATTTTGATACATATAAGGCAATGTCTTTCTTCATACCAGGCCACCAATACTGAATACGAAGATCCTTATACATCTTATCTGAGCCAGGATGAACAGAATAACGAGATTTATGGGCTTCATCCATAAGCAAGGTACGAAGGTTATCTTGGCTCGGGACCCACAAACGGTCCATGAAGTAATACGATCCATTGTCCTTCAGTTCTAGAGCAGGTGTTATGTGATAAGGAAATTCCTTATCCATCAAACCTTGTGAAACACAAGATTGTTGAGCCTGAGAAATACGGGCTTGGATATTGGATTGAGCTTGAATATCAGATTGAACACGAACACAATGAAGCTTAGTACGTTCCTTGCGACTCAAAGCATCGGCTACGACGTTCGCCTTACCAGGATGGTAGCGAATTTCACAGTCATAGTCGTTTAGAAGCTCCACCCAACGTCGTTGCCTCATGTTGAGTTCTTTCTGATTGAAGATATGCTGAAGACTTTTGTGGTCTGTGAAAACCACACATTTTGTACCGTACAAATAGTGTCTCCAAATCTTAAGAGCGAAGACAACTGCACCCAACTCAAGATCATGAGTGGTGTAGTTTTTCTCATGTATCTTCAACTGCCTCGATGCGTATGCTATGACTTTGTTTCTTTGCATCAGGACGCAGCCAAGGACTAGTTTAGATGCGTCGCACTAAACGACGAAATCATCATTGCCCTCGGGCAAGGTTAGAGCAGGCGCGTCGCAAAGTTTTTGTTTCAAAGTCAGAAATGCTTCCTCTTGCTTAAATCCCCAATCAAAGGGTTTGTTCTTCTGAGTTAGAGCAGTTAGAGGAACTGCAATCTTTGAGAAGTTTTCAATGAAGCGGCGATAATAACCCGCTAGACCAAGAAAAGAACGAACTTCAGTAGGAGTAGTAGGCGTATCCCAATCCCTAATCGCACTGATCTTGGAGGGATCTACATGAATACCTTGTTCGTCGACAATATGTCCTAAGAATTGAACCTCTTTAGGCCAGAATTCACACTTGGAGAATTTGGCGAAAAGTTGCTCTTTCTTTAGGAGTTCCAAAGTAAGACGAAGATGTTGCTCATGATCAGCTTGCGTCTTAGAATATATCAAAATGTCATCAATGAAAACGATGATGAACTTATCCAAATAAGGCTTACAGACCCTATTCATCAGCCATGAAAACAGCAGGAGCATTAGTCAAACCGAATGGCATGACTGTGAACTCATAATGCCCATAACGAGTGCGGAAAGCTGTCTTGGGAATATCTTCTTCATGCACACGAAGTTGATGATATCCAGGTCGCAGATCAATCTTTGAAAAATAAGAAGCGCCTTGCAATTGATCAAAGATATCATTAATGCGAGGTAGGGGATATCGATTCTTGATGGTAAGCTTGTTAAGCTCACGATAATCGATACACATCCTAAAAGATCCATCCTTCTTCTTGACAAAAAGAACAGGAGCACCCCAAGGTGAAAAGCTAGGACAGATAAAACCTTTATCAGAGAGTTCCTGAAGATGCTTAGACAACTCTTGCATCTCAGACGGTGCAAGACGATATGGAGCTCTGGCAATGGGATTTGCACCAGGTACGAGATCAATACGAAACTCGACTTGGCGTGCTGGGGGTAGACCAGGTAGATCTTCAGGGAATACCTCAGAATAATCCCGAACAACAAGAATATCTTGAATAGATTTACCTTTGCCCTTATCTGCTACAACCTGTGCCAAAAAGGCCACATAGTTCTTTCGCAGATACTTCCGAGCTTTAAAACAAGACATGAGTTTAAGACCACCAGCAGGTTTCTCACCACGAACTTGTAGGATCTCGCCTGTAGAAAGTGGCACACGAACAATCTTCTCGAAACAAATTACCTCTGCGCGATGCTTGGCTAACCAATCCATACCCACAATAACGTCGAAGCTTCCAAGTTGCATAGGCGTGAGGTCAATAGGAAAAAGATGGTTGTTAAGGTTCAATTGGCAGTTGCAGAGAACAGAATTAAGAACAATGGGTTCACCGCTCGCCACTTCTACTGTCAATGGTTTACCTAGTTTCGTTCTAGACACGCGAAGCAACGGCTCAAAAGATAAAGACACAAAACTCTTATCGGAACCCGAATAAAAAAGAACAGATGCTGGCTTTTTATTAATAAAGAACGTACTGTTCACCACATTATCATCTGCTTGTGCCTCTTGTGCGTTCATGTTGAAGACTCGACCTCGAGCCTGAGCCTGATTCTGATTCTAGTTGGCTAGACTTAGGCACCGGTTTCTGTAGTGGGTCAGATCCCCACAATTGTAGCACGAACCAGGAGGAAAATGAGGTCGTGCAGCTTGACCCTGTTGCTGAGCAAGAGGCTGAGCAATTTGTTGAACCGGGTTCCGAACTGCCTGATTCTGAGCAAAACGACAAACACCAGCAAGATGACCTGGCTTCCCACAGTTAGTACAGATACGGCACGGAAATTGCGGCTGATGGTGACCGTTGCATCTATTGTACAAAGGTGCATTGCCAAGATAAGGCTTCTTGGCTAGAGGTTGTGCGGGTTGGTTGGGAGCTGCCTGGTTAACCTGGGCAGTGACAGCAAAATTTTGGGAAGCCTTACGCTTCCTTGACCCCCTTGAGGAACCAGAATCCTTTCCCTTCTTGTTTTGACCTTTCTTGCTATCTTCTTTGTCAGACGCCTGCTTCTTACCCTTGTCACCCTTTTTGTGCAGCTTTCCCTTTCGAACCTGCGATTCAGTCAATGTCGCTGCTAACTCGATCGCCTGACCGAGTGTGGTAGGGTTACTACCAGTAATGATGTCTTGTACCGAGTTAGGTAGGCCGTCGGTGTACCTTTTGATGGCCTTGTCGAGTGGGGCAACCATTGTCGGGCAAAGCAGACTCAACTCCTCAAACCTATCAGTATATCCCCGGTGCTCGCCATTGTATTGTTTTAAGTCATCAAACTCTTTCTCCAAAGCTCGCTGTTCATGACGAGGACAAAAACTCCCTCATCATAAGGGCCCTAAGTTCAGCCCATGTCTGTGCTAGAGCAACTTCTGCACCGCGATCCCTCATAACCCCGTTCCACCACGTAAGAGCCCTCTTCTGAAACACACTCGAAGAAAACTCGACCTTGCGATTGTCAGGACACTGCACGTGACGGAATGTATTCTCAATGCTCTCGAACCATTGAAGAAGCCCAGTTGCTCCTTCGGAACCACTAAACTTGAGTGGTTTAGCCGAGTTAAAATTCTTGAAATTGCATGGAGCATTGTTGTTGTTGTTGGCTTGGTTCCATTGAGCAAAGAGATTTGGGAATTGAGCAGCCATTTGCTGTGCAATAATTTCTGCCAGTTCGGCAGTCGCTATCTGGCTTTCGCGTCGAGGAGGCATTCTAAAAGAGGAAAACATGAAAGGAAACGAGTGAGATGATTGGATGAAGAGAATGAGATGAAGCAAAATCAACAAAAGCAAAGATGGTGGTTATATGTCCGCATCGCACAGCAAACAAGCGACACACAGTGTCTAGTAAATGGGTCAAAAATAATGTATCGCGAAGACATGTCCGCCTATAAGTGAACACTCACCCCAAGAGTTCCCAGGTAAAAGTGACTGGTCCGATTATGTGGATTTGTACGAACACTCTAGCCTTAGACAGAAAACTCAGGGTACAGGCATTCACTCTTCTAGTTTGCACGTGTTCACACTATTAAAACCCAAAACTTTGACGAGATTTTTGAAAATTCAAAGGGGTTCAAAACCATATAACAGAGGGTTCAAAACCTAGTAATCAATCATCCTAGAACAGATGATTAATTTTCAAAGTGGATTCGGAATCGATGTTCTCGTTGTAGTTATCACCTAAGGATAGGTGAAGTGCATGTTTTAAAATCTAAACACAAGATAACTTGTGTTAGGGTCCTAGAAAGTTATAGTCTAGGTCAAAGCATTACTAATAACCTAATTCCCTATAACCATTGGCTCTGATACCAACTCTTCTGTCACACCCCGACCACGTGGAACAACCAAGCGTGGCGGAAACGTCGGGGAGTGTTGTAACAGAATTAATTGTTTCACAACTATGGCATACAAAGTTATATTTTATTTATCAAACAAGCGTGTTACATTGTCTTTAAACAGGAAATAAAGAGTTTATAACATAATTAAATAAGTCTATCTTCGTTTTATGTCTCTAAGGCACAAGTCCGCCCTAGTGTCACAATCATCATCCTAAGCAACAGCTCCTGAAAACACATGTGAAAGTAGGTACGTCAGCATAAAAATTCCTGTGAGATACATAGGTTTTGTGAAAATAGGATTCATGACTGGGGTTTTAGGAGGAAGGTTTAGTAAAAATTAGTCATGAATCTTGTTAAGTGTTTTCTGTTATAAATCATATGAAAACTCGATAAGAAATCAGATTTATATAAAAGAAAGGAGTATGGTTAAAGAAATAACCAAATATAATGAGTTGGATAAAATAAACTGTTATGTAAAACAATGTCTTGTAAAGAATATGTTATTTGTGTAAAATGTAATATGTCTATACTGAAATGATTTAGATAACGCTACGATATGTAATATTATACAAACACTTATATATAGGAAGTACCAGCGCCGTATCCACCATGTTTGTATCATATTACACATGCCTCGTTACTCAAATCATTTACCCAAACCAACCACCAATGTAAATTGTTCATGTATAAATCAATTGTCAAGTGTTATTGTGTAAACCATATCAAAATGTCCATGTCTAATGTAAACCACCAAATGTGTATATCAATGTCAAATAATTTATGTTTAATGTAAATCATATAATGTGTATCCAAAATATCATGTATGGCATGTGAAGTATATCAACTAGGCCATAGGTAAAAATGCACAAAAACAGGGTATTGAATTTAACATAGTTTAAGTCAAAGTTATGTTTTGTGGCACAAATGCATGCTATACTGATACAAACATTTATGCGGTATTGTGAAAATGCATACATTCAAGCCTTTGTGACTGTGGTGATAGACCATTAAACAAATTAAAGTCTATATGTGTTATGTTTATCGAATTCGGTCATTCCTTCCAATCCAAACAAACCCGAGATTTCAGGAATGGGAGTTGTCAAGTCCTATGGTACCACTACCTACTAACGGGCGGCATGATCGGTGTTAATGAATGTACATTGTATAATTTAAACAAACCAAATGTCATACCAAAATGTGAGCATGTGATGAATAAATGTACTAAGTATGCACACAATGGACATACATAGCATAAAATGTGATGTAAAACAATGTACTAAGTACGCACACAATGGGCATACATAGCATAAAATGTAATGTAAAACAATGTACTAAGTACGCACACAATGGGCATACATAGCATAGAATGTAATGAAATCAAATGTACTAATGAACATAGCAAGTATATGATGTGAAAACATGAAAGGCACGAAAGTAACAAGTAGGCACATGTGTTTCACCCCAAAACAGTTTGGAAAGCAGTAAAAGAGGGGTATATGTACTCACATATACACCTTGAAAACATTTAAAGAATGGGGTTCAATGTACTCACTTGAGATTGCTTTGAAGTCCTTGTATAACAACCAAATAATGCTAGAGATCACGGATATCAAATGGCACCTAATATAGGTAACTATGTTAATATACCGGACCTAAATCGGAGGATCGGATAGTATGCGGGTTCGTAAACCAAACGAGCATGGAGACTTGTGTAATATGGTTTAACAAAGCCTACATACTAAAGTGAAACCTAACCTAAGTGCTTACGACCCGTTTAGGTAGCTTATGCTACTTTAACGCGTCGTTCGCGTGAAACGCATTTGGAACGCCTAACTAGCCCTATGATAAGTAAAATATGCCTTAACATGTCTAATATTATTGCCAAATCAGTTTAAATACCAAAAATTATGTTACATATGCTTAAAATGAATTTTGGCGTAAAAAGGGCATTTTGGTAATATACCTAAGGCATATAAATTACCTATCACACAACTACTTAAACGAAGCGACCGTAAGGTATAACCTCGAAAGGTTATTCCCTATATACTATGGTCACCTAATGTGTTTGGTCGGATCCTAATGATCGACCAAATGGGTCGGGTTCGAAAGTATAAGCGATTGTTTAGATCG
The DNA here is from genome assembly GCF_002127325.2 of Helianthus annuus. Lineage (NCBI taxonomy): Eukaryota > Viridiplantae > Streptophyta > Magnoliopsida > Asterales > Asteraceae > Helianthus > Helianthus annuus. Next base: position 95,806,909 of record NC_035437.2, read on the forward strand.
CTTACCTTACGACCCTATACAAGCACTAAACTAAAAGTGACGAGCTAAGCATGTTAGAACATGCTTAACTAAGTTTAGAAAAACAGGTTTGGTATCAAAACAAACGGTTTTGACACCTACGAGTAGTTTGGTTACAAAATACGCAAGAATGCGCATGTTGGCCGAAACTACGACTCATCACTGAGCCTAGATAACGTGGTAATCAGTATGTGTAGTCACTAGGGACTATAACCATCGTGATCACGCTCACGTTATGAAGTTGCAACGAACTTCGTTGACCATAAGCTGGTCAACGCAGAAAGTCAAACATAGCTTCGCTTTAGGACAAGAAAGCGATAAAAGAACGAAAGAACACTTACGAAGGGTCCCCGAAAGCTAATCTTGATCTAGGAGCTCAGGTATGAAGCAATGGCATCAACTTAGAGCTTTTAGATCAGATTTGTGGGTTTTTTGCCAAAATGGGGGGGGGTATTTATAGGATATGCAAGACCGTTAGGATCGTTTCTTGAATATCGTGCCTCGATCTAACCCGTACACTTGTCGCAATGTTGTGGTGGCTTATTTTGCCCCCACCATAGGGATTTGACACGTGGCGTTGCCCTTTGGAGGTTTGAAAGGCTGTTGCAAGTGGATTAAAACATTGAATCTGGTCTGGGAGGCTGACGCGAGGCGCGTAAAGGTTAACCTTGGCTTTACGCGGGCCGCCTGGAGGTCCAGATCAGAAAACAAGTTTCAGAAATGATAGTTTAGGACCCTATTGTGGTTTAGGGCCATTTCCGACATGTTTAAGGCCCGTTAAGCCATCTTTAAGGCCCTAAAATGATGCTTAAACATTGTGGACATGAAACATTCTCAAAAATATGCCAAATGTTGGTTCGTTTGGCCGTACGATCACGATGTTCGCTTAATTACGACGGAGTGCGCATAAGTGCGAAAAACGACCCAAATTGCGCCACGAATGGATTTTTATCATGTCAAACATTAAGGCATAATATTAAGATGCTTACATAAATTTTTGGATGTCTGGATGTATTCAGAACGTAAGTTATGCGCGAAAGTGCAAACTTATGCACTTTTTGACACTTTTAGTCCCTGAATGATCCAAAAGTTTATTTTAGCACACCGAACACCTCGAAGCCTATTTCTAAGCTATGTAAAGGATATTTATGGTGTGTTTAACTTATGGTCATGATCCGGAATGTCTGTTACGGTTCAAATCGGCATACTTTCGCAGTTTGTCAAATTTAGTCCATGTAGGCGAATTAACTTGTTTTTGCCATACCAAAGCCTTCAAAACTTATTTCTAAGTTATGTAAAGATTATTTAAGGTATGTTGAGTATATGTTGATGTTCTGGAGTATTTGTCGCATTAAACTGAGTACGTTTACGCACTAGTTTTGCGTATAATTCTCCAGAAAGCGATGTAGAGTTTAAAATTGAACAAAAGTCAAAACATGAAAAATGTAAAGCATAAACAAACAAACATTGGGATCAAATAACTTTGTTTTATTGATAATTGAACTGTTCACAATGATTTCAAGCACAAATGTTACATCGCTGGCTTTCTACAAGTTGTCTCGAATCTGGAGGATTTTGTCAGTCGTTTCTTGTAGTAATTCGGGACCGGTTAGTTGCGAGTGACCGATCTCGTGCCACACAATAGGCGATCGACATCTTCTTCCATATAAGGCCTCGAATGGTGCCATTTGGATGCTGGCATGATAGCTGTTGTTGTATGAGAATTCGACTAACGGTAGGTATTTGTTCCAACTACCACCGAAGTCTATGACACACACACGGAGCATGTCTTCAAGAGTACGAATCGTTCTTTCAGTATGTCCGTCGGTTTGAGGATGGAACGCGGTACTTAGGTTAAGCGTTGTACCAAGAGCTTCTTGAAACGTTTCCCACAATCACAAAGTAAACCGAGCATCACGGTCTGAAATGATGTCACGAGGCGTACCATGATTACAAATGATCTCGTCGGTGTAGATTCGGGCTAGTCGTTCTAACTTGTAGTCTTCCCGTATTGGCAAAAAGTGGGCTGATTTGGTCAGACGATCAACTATAACCCAAATACTGTCGTGACCTGATGGCGTGGGCGGAAGTTTGGTTATGAAATCCATAGCTATACTCTCCCACTTCCATATAGGGATCGGCGGTTGTTCGAGCAAGCCAGAAGGTCGTTGATGTTCAGCCTTAACTCTCGCACAAGTCAGGCAACTTCCAACATAGAGGGCGATATCCCGTTTCATGCCCGGCCACCAGTACTTGTAACGAAGATCCTGGTACATTTTATCGGCACCGGGGTGAATAGAATACCGGGATTTGTGGGCTTCGTCCATTATAATCTTTCGCAAATCGGTCCGCTTAGGGATCCAAATTCGGTCCAGATAATAGAAAATCTCATTTTCTTTGCTTACAAGCTGAGCTCCATCGTGATAAATCCTCTCTTTCTTCAAAGTGCGTTCATTAAAATAAGCATGCTGGGCTTCGCGGATGAGGGTTTCGAGATCATGCTGGGCTTGGGTATTGCGAATACTAAGCAAATAACTCCGTCTACTGAGCGCGTCGGCAACAACATTTGCTTTGCCTGGGTGGTAAGAATCTCACAGTCGTAATCGTTAAGTAGTTCTACCCATCGGCGTTGACGCATATTAAGTTCTTTCTGATTAAAGATGTGTTGTAAACTTCTGTGATCGGTGAAGATCGTACACTTGGTACCATACAGGTAGTGTCGCCAAATCTTCAATGCAAAAACAACTGCGCCTAGCTCGAGATCATGGGTTGTATAGTTCTTCTCGTGGATTTTGAGCTGACGAGATGCGTAAGCTATAACCTTGTCCTGTTGCATGAGAACACAGCCAAGACCAAGGTTGGAAGCATCACAATAGACAGTGAAATCATTGTTTCCGTCGGGCAATGTGAGAATAGGAGCATTGCAAAGCATATGCTTGAGGGTTTGAAAAGTAGACTCCTGTTCAGTTCCCTAAACAAAAGACTTGTCTTTATGGGTGAGGGCGGTAAGCGGCACAACGATCTTAGAGAATCCTTCGATAAATCGTCGATAATAGCCCGCTAGTCCGAGAAAAGAATGAACTTCAGAGGGTTCTTAGGCGTAATCCAACTCTTAAATGCTTCAATCTTCGCGGGATCAACATGAATACCTTGACTATCAACGATGTGACCCAGAAACTGAACCTCCTCCAGCCAGAATTCACACTTGGAGAACTTGGCGTAGAGTTGATTCCCCTGGAGTAGCTCGAGAACCAAACGTAGATGTTGCGCGTGTTCGGCTTTCGATTTGGAATAGATCAAGACATCGTCGATGAACACGATGACGAAATGGTCTAGAAATGGCTTACACACGCGATTCATCAGATCCATGAAAACCGCGGGTGCGTTAGTTAATCCAAAAGGCATTACAACGAATTCATAATGGTCGTATCGAGTACGAAAAGCGGTTTTGGGGATGTCTTCCTCTTGAATGCGCAATTGATGATAGCCTGAACGTAGATCGATCTTCGAGAAACACTTGGAACCTTGCAGCTGATCAAATAAGTCATCGATTCGAGGCAAAGGGTAACGGTTCTTGATGGTTAGCTTATTCAACTCCCGATAATCGATGCACATCCTGAACGACCCATCCTTCTTTTTAACGAAAAGGACTGGCGCGCCCCAAGGAGAAGTGCTCGGGCGAATAAAGCCTTTTTCAAGTAACTCCTGGAGTTGGTTCGAAAGTTCCCTCATTTCGGATGGCGCGAGTCGATAAGGGGCTTTGGCAACAGGTTAGCTCGAGGAATGAGGTCGATACGAAAGTCGATATCACGACTTGGCGGTAGTCCAGGAAGATCATCAGGGAACACCTGAGGAAATTCACAAATCACTGGAACGTCTTTGACTTTGGCCTTCCTTTTCTTTTCCTTCTTCGCTACTAAAATGTTGGCCAGGAAAGCTCTGTACTCCTTGCGGAGATACTTGCTAGCTTGAATGCGTGACATGAGTTTGAGACCTTTCGAAGCCGTTTCGCCGTACACACATAACAGATCACCATTAGCGAGCGAGAATCGAATCATCTTATCAAAACACACAACTTCAGCATGGTTTTCGCGAAGAAAGTCCATGCCTACTATGATGTCGAAACTTCTGAGTTGCATAGGAATAAGGTCGATTGGGAAGATGTGATTGTTGAGCTCGAGGGTACAATCACGGAGAACAGAGTTAACGGCGACAGTTCTTCCAGTAGCGACTTCGACTTCGAATGACGAGGGGAGATAGGAGCGCTTACGGCTAAGGAGCTTCTCGAATTCAAACGACACAAAGCAGTTATCAGCTCCAGTATCAAACAAACACGATGCATAAAAACCATTCACAAGGAACATACCATTAACCACGTTGTTGTCAGCCTGGGCTTGACGAGCATTGATGTTGAAGGTTCTGAAACGGGCTGCTTGTTGCTGTTGCTGCTGCTGTTAGGGCTCTTGTTTCACTACCCTGTTTGGGCACATGTTGGCAAAGTGGTTAGGATCACCACATGCAAAGCAGACTCGAGCATTGACCGCGGGTGCTTGAGCTGCGGGTTGGCCTTGAGGGGCTGGGAGTAGAGCTTGATGAGCAGCGGCTTGAACTGGGGCTTGACGAGGACCATAGCGACAGTTCGCAGTGAAATGACCGTAGAGGTTGCAATGAGCGCAGAAACGACAGGCGATTCCTACTGGATGATGATATGAGCATGTCGGGCAGAGCGGGTGGGGACCTGTGTAAGCAAGCTTGGCTGGCGGTGCATTGGTTACTGGAGCTGGTCGGTTATGAGACTGCTGCTGAGCCGGTACGGCTTGCAGAGGGGCAGCAGTTGTTGTGACGTCACAGTTCTTGTTGCTGGAGCTGCTGTTGTTGTGCTTCTTCTTTCGACGTGATGACTTGGATGGCTGAGCAGTGGAGTCGGCAGTCGGTGCAGTAGTATCTTGATGCAGAGACTTGGATGGCTTATCCCAGAAACCAGACTTTACCCGCTTGTCATTGATCTCGGAGGCAAGCAAGTAAGTTTCCTCAATTGATGATGTCTTGGCGACATGAACAAAGTCGGCTACACAATCAGGTAGAGCTCGAATGTACTTCTTGATGGCCATGTCTGGAGTCTTGACTTGATCGGGACAGATAATGCTAAGCTGCTTAAAGCGAGCAGTTAAAGCAGCGTTATCTCCGTCCTTCTGCTTGATGTTCCAAAACTCGTTCTCCAGCTTTTGGCGTTCATGGGGAGGGCAGAATTCGTCCATCATGATGGCCTTCAGCTCTTCCCAAGTCAGCTCATAAGCTGCATCATTCCCGCGTTTGTTCCGTTCGACCATCCACCAGTCTAGAGCTCGGGACTAGAAAACGCTGGTTGCATTTAGGGTACGGAGATTTTCAGGACAGCCGCTTTGGCGCAGAGTGACTTCAACTGAATCAAACCATTGAAACATGGCGGTAGGGCCATCTTCTCCGGTAAACTCTTTTGGTCCGCATGCTTTAAACTGTTTGAAGCTGAAAACAGTCTTGTTAGCATCTTTAGGAGCATCGATTCGCGACTCCTCGGACGATTTGCTGACGTTTTCATACACCTCGCTTACAGCTTTTGCCACTTGCTTGGCGATGATAGCAGCGAGACGCTTGTCTCTCTTCTCTTGGCGGGTAAGAAGGGTTCGGTGTCCAGATGACGACATGGTTTGCAACAGACATCATTGTAGGTCTCAGACACAACAAATCGAATCTCACCTCACACGTCTACTATTTACTAAAGCTTAGGAACACGTCAAAACACGTATCACATAAACACATAGGCACATAACCACAGATTCACGTAGTCACAGAAGCACATAAGCACGTAGGCACGTAGATCACAGAAACACAGAAGCACAGAATCACAGAAACATAGAAGCACATACGCATTCAGTCACAGAGGCTGTCTGAATATAGAAACCTATCCTTCCAAGTTCGTGTGTCGTTCATATCGTATAGTCGTATAGCGCGTCGAGTAGCATAGTATAATCGTAGCATAATATTGCCTAAAATTGCAGCGACTTGTTAGCGTACTAAGATAGAATAGCAATGCGAGTCGTGTGTGTTGATCGAAGTGATGGCAAAATCGAATTAATACCAAAATTAAACACATAAACAGGTAATTACACATAAAGCACATAAAATCGACGAATCATCAGAGTCGGCAGTTGCGGGCTCAGAATCGAAACACATAAAATCGAGGAATAGATTGTCTGCGGCTACTAGACGTCGACTACCCAAGCGATTCGACTATTCAAAATGGACTTGTCGTCACTTTTCGACTTTCGGGATCGCGTCTCTGCCTCGATTCTTGGGCATTCAACGCGTATTCCCTAGGTCATACTTGTGAGTTCAGGTCGTTGGAGTCCGTCGAGGCTTTGGTGAGAAAAATAAAATCCGAAACAAGTTGTCAAGGTTACGGTTTCACCCCTAGCTTAGCAACTTCTTCCTTGTTTTAGTAAAATTTGGGGAGATTATTCATCAAAATATGGATTTCACTCCTGATTTGGTATAATTCTCCTCGCTTGTCATTGAAAATCATGAGGAAAATCATTGGTAAATGGATAAAATCAGCATTGACCAAACGATCTAGTCGAGAGTATGCGGCTTTCACACCTAATCTCGACCAAATCGCTTGATTTCATTTGAAAATTCGAGTGCAGTGACAGCATAGAATATTAGAATATAGCACATAAGCTTGGTCTGTTGGTTCCTAACTATAGTCTAGGTCTCTAAGACAGCGACTCGGACTAGGTCGTGTCTAGCCTAATTCCCTATAGTTATGGCTCTGATACCAATCTGTCACACCCCAACCGATGGCGGAATCATCGGGGCATGGCACTGAGCGAAACAGATTGTCCAGAAGTTTCCATAACAACTATCATTACCATTCAATTTATGTAACACGTCCCATACCGTGCCTCAAATGGCAAAACAAATTATTACAAATAACATCTAGCCAAATATTCTGTTCCGACAACTCAGATTTAAATAAAAATAAAAATGTTGTTTAATTGCTTCTAGAGACTCGATCTGCAAGATCTACAGACAACTATGCTCTAGACGCTTATTCCTAGCTCACCTTCCTAGCAGATAAGCATCCTAATTGCTTGTCACATACGTTAAAATAAAGTCAATACATGAAATGTAAAGGTGAGCATACAAGTTTAATAATAGCATATAGAGTTCGAAATAGTTTACGCATAACCAACACGTACACAGAGGAAAACGAAGCATGTTAATTATCGACATGGATCTATCGATACCAATGACTGCGGGTTGACTGTCCGAGACAGTTCGCAATACATGATTACCACCGTAATCCATGCAAGTAATTGTCCTTAACAACCCCCGTGTGAACGGGTGCTGAGTCCAAACTATAGTACTACGTCGTTAAGGCAGGTAGACAACATTCCATGTGTAAACATAACAACAAGCATTCATTTAGTCACGTAATACATGCAGAACGGTTAGTGTTTAAATAATTGATTAGTGTGTTCGATTGTGATTTTTGATAAGTAACGTATGTAACACCCAAAAGTGCTAAAGCAAAAAGGGTTCGAGTATACTCACAGCGATTGATTGATGGGTTGAAAGGAGCGCTTGAGAGTAGGGTTAGCCTGAATAGTTCGATAGCATAACGATGAGTACGTGTTAAATGAAAACAAGTGATGATGGTCGAACAGCCTGGTCGATCGAACTGGAGGTTCGATCGAACGGGTTGTTTGTTCGGTTGGACAGTCCGTTCGGACAACCTGTTCGATCGGCCGGTAGGCTCGATCGGTTGGACTGTTCGAGTGGATTGTTTCTTCCTTTGAGTAGGATGTGTTTGTGTATGATGGCTTGACCTTTTGAAGTTTTCGTTGTAGTATTTGAGAACATTGAAGTGTTCTTACCTTTCAGGTCAATCGATCGAACGGGCCGTTCGATTTGTCAGCTTAACCGATCGGTTAGACATTTCAGTAGTAGTTCTCAGCAGGATGTCACCTGATCGAACAGCATGTTCGATCGGGTGGCACTCCAATACGTCGAACGAGTTGCAAAATCGATTAAGGGTTGAAGCAAAGTATCTCATGATCCGATGAGTAATGTTATCGAACCGCTCGTTCGATCGAACATCACCTTGTTCAATACTATACATCATGAAATTGTCAAAGTGTGGGGCCATGTGCTAGCCGATCGGCTGGCCTGGTCGATCGGCTGACCTGTCCGATCGGTTGGGCTGTTCGTTCGAACAGCCTGTTCGATCGGTCAGCATCCTGACTTGGTCGGCCTGTTCGTCTACACTTGGCTGTTCTGATTGTTTGACGTTATATTGAGATACTTTGACAACGAGTTGAACCATGGCACCTTCGTTCTTACTTGTTTCCCCAGCTCGGTCAGGAATCACCCAAGTCTGGCCGGTAAACGGTTCGGAACGAAGTTTATAGTTTAACCAGAAATCGGTGAATCTCGTAGAGAGAATCCTAATCTTGAACCACTTGACCATTAGAATGATTGGTGAGTTGGCTCAAGCTCCGTTTCTACCGGTTTGAAGGCATTGAGTGTAAAAGAGTTGAAAGAAAGTTGGAAAATCCATCTTTCAATACTTCACACTATGTAAATGTTCAGATCTGTGGTAGATCTTAGTGTTTTTATGTGGAAATCGGCTAGATCCAAGTGATTCTTGGTGGATTGAGGTCAAAACATGAAGTTCTTGAAGAACACCATGATGACATCATCTTAGAATGCTTAGATCTTGATGATTTCACGGTTAGAAATCAAGATTTGAAAGATAGAAAGGTGTAGGAGTGTGTATTGATCAAGAAAGTACAAGATTTAGGATGAAAACTTACCGAAATCGGAAGAAATCTGAGAAAAGAAGGGGAGCACGAGCTGGTCGGTCAGAGGGTTTCCAAAAGTGGAAAGAATGATAATGACAGGCCTATTTATAGGCTTCCCAAAGAGGAAAGGGCTGGCCGATCGGCCAGGCATCCCGATCGGATAGCCTGCTCGATCGGACAGTCTGTCCGATTGGCTGGGCTGTTCGATCGGCTAGGAGCCTGATCGATCCACAGCCTGTTTCGAGTGTTCGGTGCAATGATTTTTGATATTTCGATTTCGATTGAAGACGATACGAATACGATAGAGTTTCCTATTCAAATTACTTTTAGTCCCAACCACTATATCTACATACAAGCATCTGCATTCCATATTCGATTTCGATTTTGATTGAGTTCGATTGAGTTTCGAGTTTTGATTCGATTGATCAGCACACATAGCACAAAGTAAACACGCACAGGTAACATGTAAGGCACACACACACACGTAATATAACACCAAATTCGCATAATTCGAGTTTCGAGTTCGATTGATGATTCGATTAGTTTGATTTTTGATTGGTTAACTTTATCGCATTGTTACTTCCTACTATTCACAGTCGTAAATCATCTCGCATTGACTAAACATTCGATTACCTCGATCTCTCTGATTGACAACACTTACTCCACATAATACAAAACATAAAATCAACTATTTACAGTCAAAGAAGTCAAACTTGACTTGGACTTTGTCTTTGGCTTTGACATTCAAAAACACGGGGTGTTACTGTGACAACCGGTAATTTACGGATCTTAATTGCGTGATTAGCAGATAATTAACGTGATAATAAATAGTGTTTACAACGCGAATTAACTTAATTAGGCCTTTGGAGTGCCTAGGGACGTCTATCCGACTTTACAGAGCGCGAACTGTGATTTGCGGAGAAAGCATGCTAAACGTTAAGCGATAACGAAACAAAACCGAACAGAATACTGACAACGCCGACAAATACGGATTTTCTACGAATATTTTATGTTTATGAATTAACGTTGTGAATCTATTTCGCTTCCGTACATCGCAAAACGCAGACGCAGACGAAAAACACGGAGACGATAACGCACCAACTAGCATACGCGATTTAATAACAATTTTCGACACTATTTCTACATACTTTGACCCTAAAACAACGAATTATGACATTTTTACGGTTTCGGGTTTTGAAAACGAGCTCGAGAATGCGTTTGGGCTATTTAAAACACGGGATTTGGCTTGTGGGCCTTGGGCCCAAGCCCAAAGCCCAACACACAAGTCCCAAGTATAAATAGGGTCTAAGCCCTTTTTCTTCCTTCATTTTTGTGCAGAACAAACGAGCAACAACACACACAGAGACAAAACTCACACATGAGTTCTCTCTCTCTATCTCTCGGCATATTACCGGCAACCGGAGCCGGAATCCGGCCGGCCACCGTGGCCACGGTGGTCCGGCGGTTGTTGTTCCAGTCGACGGCCGCCGGAGGTCTCCTTCTCCGATCCCGTTTCTCCGGCATCACGCACACCAGCAGCCCTCTCCCGTCTCGTCCTTTCATCTCCGGCAAGGGCCTTGAGCGGCGGTGACACAGAAAGAGAAACCGGCGTCGCCGGTGGCGGTGGTTTGCAACTCGGTCCGGTGAGTTATGTCTCGGACCGGTGGTCCGTGTCAAGGACCGGTGGTCCCTGTCTCTATCCAACGGTTTTCAGCGGTAAGACCCCCCCCCTCTCTCTCTCGTTCTGTCTCCCAAAAAGAAAGTCAACCGGACTCTGGCCGGTGAAACCGGCGGAGCCGGTGACGGAGATGATGATAATGCTGTTGATGATGATGGTGATTATGATGACACATTGGTAACAGGTCCTTGGTTCGAGATGGGTTACGTTTGGTTCGGGTCCACTCCTTCAAGTCCCAGTTTGGTCAACGGATTGGTGCTCGGTTCAGGCAGGTCTCAGCCCGGTTCAGTTTGGGTTTCATGTTCGGGTTCGAGTCAAACCCGGTTGACTCGGCTAACACCCGAGTTAACTCGGGTCAACAGCAGATCGACTCAGTGTTCGGGTTCAGCTCAGATCGGGTCCGGTGCGGTCAGATTTGATAGTAGCAGAAACGGTTTGAGTTGACTCGGTCAACTCAGCGAGTCGACTCGGCTCAACTCAGTCAACAAGAGCTGACTCGGTCAACTCAGTTGACCCGGTCAACGCAGTTAAATGGTTCGATGTTTCGACACGCGAAGACTCGGTAAAGGATTTATGACGCTTAATATTTACGTTCATTTGTTATTTTTATACGCGAAATCGAGCTCGAACCGATCTATTTAAATATACTTTGCATCCTAACGCATTTAACGAAATCGTATATATTGAGTATATTGATATTGACTATTGTTGAATCTTGATAAAAAAAATAATAACGACACTTTAGTTGTCGGGACGTCCAAAAACAGAGGAAACTCTGCCCGTTTTTCGAGAAAATCCGTAAAAATAACGCGTTTTATTATATAACGAAAAACAACGATTCGAAAACTAATTACAACAACAAACATAGTTGTTTTGAACCTCGGAAATTCGACGAATCCTTTTATAAAAATAAATATAGTTATGTATTTATTTTCAACAACAAACAAAGCAAATCCTTTTTATAAATAAATATAGTGTTATATATTTATTCCGGATATCGAACAACACGGATTCGCTTTTATAAAAAAAATAACAATAAATATAGTATATATTTATTTTAAACATACAACGACTCGATGAAATTTTTATAAATATAACTTTTATATTTATTTCAAACGCCGAAACGGTATATACGTATATTTTTGGCAAATATACACAAGACGTGATATATATAATACAAGTTATTATATATTATTTTCATACGAAACGCGATACGAGTTTGTTATGTGATATTTTCGTAGAAATATTCTTTTATACACGTATGACTACTCGAGACGGCTAACACACTTACAAGATATATTTATATATTTTTATATAAATATTTATTTATTTTAAGTCCCTCGGAAACTAAGTCTTTTTCAAGACTTATTAAATTGCTACTGACATTAAACGAGACTTAACACGTATAACCTAATCTTTTCCATTAAGTTAGCAACTTATCGTTGAATCGTTCGATTAACGATTCGGTAGAGCTCGGTGACACGTAGTTTAGATACTGCGTTATTTAGAAGCTTATTAGATATTCCGTGTTAGGAATATTGTAGGATGCACGCTAGCGAGTCTCATCTTGGAAACGACATCATCGAAGTCGTAATCAGCTAGCTTTGCACAAGGAACATTCAATCGAGTTCATAACCCCCACTTTTTACTGTTTTACATTTTTGTAAATGTTTTCGGGGTGGAAAGACATGCATGATTTTCAGAAACATACAAAGTTTTGAACAAACGCAAAACTCGTATTTCTAAATCAAATCACGAATGGATTTCGAGGAACTCAAATGATTTACGAAAGGTTTATACTAAACATACCGGTTTTTACAAAACAGATGCGTATTTTCGAAATGTGAATGATTTTTCGTAACTAGGGAGTCAGTCAGGGTGGCTGGGGAGGTTCAGCCAGGGTGGCTGGGGAGGTTCAGCCAGGGTGGCTGGGGAGGCTCAGTCAGGGTGGCTGGGGAGGTTCAGCCAGGGTGGCTGGGGTGGAATATATGTTACAGTAATTACGAATACTTTTTACATGGTATGGTTAGCGTAAGGAGGGTTATTATTTAGATCATGTGAATGGGTAGGCGGAAACTTGAGGTCATTAATCCTCAGGGTAGGACCGAGGGGCAGGAGCGATAGATCTATTTGGGTGTAGCGAGCCCAGTCCTAGGCCCAGCATAACGGACCTCGGGATGACTTTGTACCCGGCGCATAAATCTGCTAGGTTTGAGCCTTCCTACTTGCATTTCACACACATCAATGGCCTTGCAAACCATTGGTGATCTCTTTTTCCTTATTTGCTACATACCAGGGATTTTTATCATACATACTTTACAAATACATGGTTTTACGATCATAGATCGTTACAAATACATAGTCCTCATATAACTGGACAAGAAAATGATTTTTTTTATTTCATTTTCTCAATACCATTTCGAAAACCGGTTATTCAAAAAGATTTATTCCAAATCTTTTACAAAAAACTATGAACTCGCTCAACTTTATGTTGACTTTTCGCATGTTTCTTTCTCAGGTTGCTTACAAAGTTATGGCACGGTTGGAATAGGAGAACCATGAAGAGTCGAGTACATAGTGGCGTTCATATTCTAAGAGACTTAACTTATCGCTTCCGTTGTGCAATGAAGATACCAGTCCAGTCACGCCAATGCTCTGATAATTTCGGGGTGTGACAGATTGGTATCAGAGCTATAGGTTACAGCGAATTAGGTTTCTGTTGTGATTCCTAGGCTCTAACCTCACCTTTCCCCCTGGGGACTTAGATCATTGAGACATTGAACACATACAGAACGCCTAGTACTCGAATATGGTCTCCAACTGTTGCCGAAAAACAAACAGTCAGAATATTGTTTTCAAACATACGCTATTATGGTATTTCATACACGGTGCATAAAACAATTACATACAGTACACAACACTCTGAGAGTTTAGGAAACATGCATTTAAGACCTTCGGAAAAGGGAATTCAGTCTGAGAGGCTGGGAAGGTAGTCTGAGAGACTAGAAGATTCAGTCTGAGAGGCTGGGAAGGTAGTCTGAGAGACTAGAAGATTCAGTCTGGGAGACTAGAAGAGTCAGTCTGAGAGGCTGGGAAGGTAGTTTGAGAGACTAGAAGATTCAGTCTGAGAGGCTGGGAAGGTAGTCTGAGAGACTAGAAGATTCAGTCTGAGAGGCTGGGAAGGTAGTCTGAGAGACTAGAAGATTCAGTCTAAGAGACTGGGAGGATAGTCTAGTGGGACTAGGAGATTCAGTCTGAGAGACTGGGAGGATAGTCTAGTGAGACTAGGAGATTCAGTCTGAGAGACTGGGAGGATAGTCTAGTGGGACTAGGAGATTCAGTCTGAGAGACTGGGAGGATAGTCTAGTGGGACTAGGAAGTTCAGTCTGAAAGGCTGAGAGGATAGACTAGTGGGACTAGGGGAATTACTTGATTGCTTATTGGTGACTGACATGCTTATTTGATTATGTGATCGATTATTTGTGCATGGTCATCACGTAGGAACCGCGAATATTAACTCGGGTACACACTATTTTCCATATTGTCTATGATATTTTAACTTCCCGAGCAGGCAGCCTACGCATAACAAAACGCTAGAGCACGAGGATACATGGAACTCAATTTTTACGTCAACGGATGTCGGGGTACATCACCTTCTACGTGGCACACGACGCTAGTGCACAAGTATACGTGAAACGTAAGCTTACATCAACGGAGGTTGAAGTACGTCACATACGACTATCGAGGCAAGGCCTTTGAAAAGACGCGATGGCGCAATTCAACGACGACGCTAGATTCCTGTCAGCAGGAGAACTAACGGCCAGGAAACGGCAACTTGTCACGCGATCCTGCAACGACACGAATCACTCTAAGGGAAAGACGTATGTCTCCACATCCCCCTATTTCGGTTAACGATGAATACGATATGTTCGACATTCCATAGTAATGTCACCTAACAATCGGTCGTCACACGAAACCCCAGGTAAAGTCCTCAAATTTCTTTTGTTGAAATTTTGACTTTCACACTTACTGAGTAGATTTTCGTATCTCTACTCCTCTTAATGGTCATTGTGTCACGATCATCTCTTTCAGTAAAGCGAACACTAATTGCTTCATTTCTTGGAAAATTTATATGTTACACATGTATCGTTTGTTAGGCATGTGGTTTCATTTCAAATAAGCGTTTCATTAAAGTTCAAATATTGTCTTCGCTAAAACTAGTTATCGATTTGTGATTCGAATGACCCGCGTTATTGTAAATGTTGGCTCCTTTGTTATCGAGTCAACACATTTCCTTGAAATTTCTTGACTTTTCGAGTTACATACATGGTTTTCATTGCGACCATGCCAAAAGTTTTATTGTTGATACATGTACTTATTGTCGGCTTGCGCCGAAACCAATTTCGATTGTTTGAACTTCTTCATTACACACATTTCATTCAAGATACCATATGATGTATAGAAGACATCATATTCAAATTCGTTTTAACAAGTGTTTCGTTTGTTCCGAGTCGAAATAAACTCGTTTGGCATTCGACTCCATTAAATTGTTTGTTGATTTCGACACCTTGTGGTGGTGTTTTCACTCAATTGAAGCTTGTGCTAAACTCGTTTCGGCATCTCATGCACGGATTTAAATATTTATTTATTGATTGCTTTAAATCCACTTTGATTTATTATATCAAAGCTGTCTTGATACAATAGTGTGTTAAGACAATGGTACACCAATTCATTTTTATATTCCTGTGTACCTCCTAACGGTCCTTTCAACATCGATCGAATGTTTTGCGATATTCATTGCTTCTTCATCTTCGATCGAGAACATTATTTCTTTGATGTTTCATTTTCAATTGAAAATTCTATGATGTCATTTGAAACAAACTTTCAGATTCCCATTACTGCGCATTCATTTGACTTCAAACACGGTGAATTTGTTTGATCACCGCTATTATCGGATTGTTTAAATCACTACGACACCTTGTGGTGTTGGTACAAACTTGTAGCTTGGGCTAATCATGATCGATCGTTTCGTGCAAAACACAGGTGATACTTGTTCGATCACCGATATTATTGAATTGTTTCATTTATTACGACACCTTGAGGCGTCGGTATAACTTGCAGCTTGTGCTGATCACGATCGAGCGTTTCATGCAAACTATTATATTTGAGATGGTTGATTCTAAGTTCATCCAATGGATGTTATTGCTTCTAGAACTCGTTTACATGTTATAAACGTTCACATGGAATTCGATTGGTCGAAATTCCTGTTCATTCTTGGATCCTGTTAACTTAGTCACACTAGTGACTGTATCTATACATCTTGTTTCCCTTGACATCAACTTTTGAAACACAATTCTGAAGAGATAACATAGTCTAAATTTCGAGGACGAAATTTCTGTAACAGGGGGAGAATGTGACAACTGGTAATTTACGGATCTTAATTGCGTGATTAGCAGATAATTAACATGATAATAAATAGTGTTTACAGCGCGAATTAACTTAATTAGGCCTTTGGAGTGCCTAGGAACGTCTATCCGACTTTACAGAGCGCGAACGGTGATTTGCGGAGAAAGCATGCTAAACGTTAAGCGATAACGAAACAAAACCGAACAGAATACTGACAACGCCGACAAATACGGATTTTCTACGAATATTTTATGTTTATGAATTAACGTTGTGAATCTATTTCGCTTCCGTACATCGCAAAACGCAGACGCAGACGTTAAAACACGGAGACGATAACGCACCAACTAGCGTACGCGATTTAATAACAATTTTCGACACTATTTCTACATACTTTGACCCTAAACAACGAATTATGACATTTTTACGGTTTCGGGTTTTGAAAACGAGCTCGAGAATGCGTTTGGGCTATTTAAAACACGGGATTTGGCTTGTGGGCCTTGGGCCCAAGCCCAAAGCCCAACACACAAGTCCCAAGTATAAATAGGGTCTAAGCCCTTTTTCTTCCTTCATTTTTGTGCAGAACAAACGAGCAACAACACACACAGAGACAAAACTCACACATGAGTTCTCTCTCTCTCTCTCTCTCTCTCGGCATATTACCGGCAACCGGAGCCGGAATCCGGCCGGCCACCGTGGCCACGGTGGTCCGGCGGTTGTTGTTCCAGTCGACGGCCGCCGGAGGTCTCCTTCTCCGATCCCGTTTCTCCGGCATCACGCACACCAGCAGCCCCCTCCCCTCTCGTTCTTTCATCTCCGGCAAGGGCCTTGAGCGGCGGTGACACAGAAAGAGAAACCGGCGTCGCCGGTGGCGGTGGTTTGCAACTCGGTCCGGTGAGTTATGTCTCGGACCGGTGGTCCGTGTCAAGGACCGGCGGTCCCTGTCTCTATCCAACGGTTTTCAGCGGTAAGACCCCCCCCCCCCCCCTCTCTCGTTCTGTCTCCCAAAAAGGAAGTCAACCGGACTCTGGCCGGTGAAACCGGCGGAGCCGGTGACGGAGATGATGATAATGCTGTTGATGATGATGGTGATTATGATGACAGATTGGTAACAGGTCCTTGGTTCGAGATGGGTTACGTTTGGTTCGGGTCCACTCCTTCAAGTCCCAGTTTGGTCAACGGATTGGTGCTCGGTTCAGGCAGGTCTCAGCCCGGTTCAGTTTGAGTTTCATGTTCGGGTTCGAGTCAAACCCGGTTGACTCGGTTAACACCTGAGTCAACTCGGGTCAACAGCAGATCGACTCAGTGTTCGGGTTCAGCTCAGATCGGGTCCGGTGCGGTCAGATTTGATAGTAGCAGAAACGGTTTGAGTTGACTCGGTCAACTCAGCGAGTCGACTCGGCTCAACTCAGTCAACAAGAGCTGACTCGGTCAACTCAGTTGACCCGGTCAACGCAGTTAAATGGTTCGATGTTTCGACACGCGAAGACTCGGTAAAGGATTTATGACACTTAATATTTACGTTCATATGTTATTTTTATACGCGAAATCGAGCTCGAACCGATCTATTTAAATATACTTTGCATCCTTACGCATTTAACGAAATCGTATATATTGAGTATATTGATATTGACTATTGTTGAATCTTGATAAAAAAATAATAACGACACTTTAGTTGTCGGGACGTCCAAAAACAGAGGAAACTCTGCCCGTTTTTCGAGAAAATCCGTAAAAATAACGCGTTTTATTATATAACGAAAAACAACGATTCGGAAACTAATTACAACAACAAACATAGTTGTTTTGAACCTCGGAAATTCGACGAATCCTTTTATAAAAATAAATATAGTTATGTATTTATTTTCAACAACAAACAAAGCAAATCCTTTTTATAAATAAATATAGTGTTATATATTTATTCCGGATATCGAACAACATGGATTCACTTTCATAAAAAAAATAACAATAAATATAGTATATATTTATTTTAAACATACAACGACTCGATGAAATTTTTATAAATATAACTTTTATATTTATTTCAAACGCCGAAACGGCATATACGTATATTTTTGGCAAATATACACAAGACGTGATATATATAATACAAGTTATTATATATTATTTTCATACGAAACGCGATACGAGTTTGTTATGTGATATTTTCATAGAAATATTCTTTTATACACGTATGACTACTCGAGACGGCTAACACACTTACAAGATATATTTATATATTTTTATATAAATATTTATTTATTTTAAGTCCCTCGGAAACTAAGTCTTTTTCAAGACTTATTAAATTGCTACTGACATTAAACGAGACTTAACACGTATAACCTAATCTTTTCCATTAAGTTAGCAACTTATCGTTGAATCGTTCGATTAACGATTCGGTAGAGCTCGGTGACACGTAGTTTAGATACTGCGTTATTTAGAAGCTTATTAGATATTCCGTGTTAGGAATATTGTAGGATGCACGCTAGCGAGTCTCATCTTGGAAACGACATCATCGAAGTCGTAATCAGCTAGCTTTGCACAAGGAACATTCAGGCGAGTTCATAACCCCCACTTTTTACTGTTTTACATTTTTGTAAATGTTTTCGGGGTGGAAAGACATGCACGATTTTCAGAAACATACAAAGTTTTGAACAAACGCAAAACTCGTATTTCTAAATCAAATCACGAATGGATTTCGAGGAACTCAAATGATTTACGAAAGGTTTATACTAAACATACCGGTTTTTACAAAACAGATGCGTATTTTCAAAATGTGAATGATTTTTCGTAACTAGGGAGTCAGTCAGGGTGGCTGGGGAGGTTCAGCCAGGGTGGCTGGGGAGGTTCAGCCAGGGTGGCTAGGAAGGTTCAGCCAGGGTGGCTGGGGAGGCTCAGTCAGGGTGGCTGGGGAGGTTCAGCCAGGGTGGCTGGGGTGGAATATATGTTACAGTAATTACGAATACTTTTTACATGGTATGGTTATTGTAAGGAGGGTTATTATTTAGATCATGTGAATGGGTAGGCGGAAACTTGAGGTCATTAATCCTCAGGGTAGGACCGAGGGGCAGGAGCGATAGATCTATTTGGGTGTAGCGAGCCTAGTCCCAGGCCCAGCATAACGGACCTCGGGATGACTTTGTACCCGGCGCATAAATCTGCTAGGTTTGAGCCTTCCTACTTGCATTTCACACACATCAATGGCCTTGCAAACCATTGGTGATCTCTTTTTCCTTATTTGCTACATACCAGGGATTTTTATCATACATACTTTACAAATACATGGTTTTACGATCATAGATCGTTACAAATACAAAGTCCTCATATAACTGGACAAGAAAATGATTTTTTTTTATTTCATTTTCTCAATACCATTTCGAAAACCGGTTATTCAAAAAGATTTATTCCAAATCTTTTACAAAAAACTATGAACTCGCTCAACTTTATGTTGACTTTTCTCATGTTTCTTTCTCAGGTTGCTTACAAAGTTATGGCACGGTTGGAATAGGAGAACCATGAAGAGTCGAGTACTTAGTGGCGTTCATATTCTAAGAGACTTAACTTATCGCTTCCGCTGTGCAATGAAGATACCAGTCCAGTCACGCCAATGCTCTGATAATTTCGGGGTGTGATAGTTACAAAGATAAAATCTTATCTTACAGCAATAGCAGATGCTTTCTTGCATTTAGTAGGAACTACTGCGGCTTCTACATCATCATCATCTGCCCAGAGTCACATATAATCATCATTTAGTCACCAGCAAAAATGATTATAAACGTAGATTTAAAAATATTTCTTTGTGTTTAATTTAACTTTACGCTTCTTTAATACAAACCTATAATAACCCGCAACAGATTGTATGAATTTCAAACAACTGTGATTAGACTGAAATATAAAGCAAGAATTAGAGTATATCACTTCAAAATAAAAAAATAAAAAAAATAAAAAATTCAAAATTGGAGTAGCAACACACACATACTTTAAACGATGTTAGAACAATGATACTGGAAACCGTAGAACAATCATCATCATCATCATCATCTGCAACAGATCATTCACAATCATCATTTAGTTACAACTAAGATAACAAAACTTGAGTAAAAATCAAAAACAAAAAAAAAATACCATTATCAAGTGAAACTACATATCAACAAATTTTTTTTTTTTTTTTTCTGAAAATGGGTTACAAAGAGCTTCAGTTTTATCTTATCCTTTATGAACAAATGCCGAGTATTGAGAAGAAGAGATACATATCGTCCATTCAACTTACAACTCTCCCATCAAAGAAGGTAGGACATACAACTTTTCACGATGTTGCAACAATTATACTGCAACATCGATATTGAAAGGTTGATGTGTGATGGGAAGCTTCATTGAAACGACGACGTTGGAACAATGATACTGGAACGATGATTATATCAGAAGCAGTGGTTAGTTATAACAGTCCTTAGCACATTCAACTTTAACAGGGATTTGTCATCAACAGTGGATAGGCCTCATCAGTATTTAAGTCCATCAGTCTTTGTAAGGAGCAGTGGTTAGTTATAACAGTCCTTAGCATGATCAGCTGTTATACCATTCCATAACACTTTGAGAGGAAGCAAGGGTCGGTCTATTTGATTGAGAGGAATAATTGCATTACATCCGAGTTGAAAAATAGAATTGATAAATTTAGGGAAAGTGAGGTTGAAAGATGATAACCCAACAGTGGAGGATCTCATTCTACAGCTTCGATAAATTAAAGGTATTCTCATATAATGGTTCCTGGCTGCTTCCAAAGAATCCGCAGTTTGGACATCTGTTGTTCTTCAAACATCTATTATCTATTATCTACTCTATGTATTATTATATATTATATATAATAGATAATAGATGTTTGAAGACAATAGATGTCCAAAGTGCCGCTTCATTTGAAGCATCTAGGAAGAATTATATGAGAATACCCTTAATTTATCGAAAATGTAGAATGAGATCTCCACTGTTGGGTTAACATCTTTCAACCTCACTTTCCCTAAATTTATCAATTCTATTTTTCAACAGGGATGTAATGCAATTATTACCTTATTTAAGATATCTTCAACTGCATCTTCAGATAAATCAACATTCATTTCACTCAAATGATCCCTTCAACTGCATCTTCAATCATGAACTATCTAAAGAAATGGATGAAATCATCCAAAAATACCCAAAATAAAACTAAGTAAACCATCCAATATTCTTGAGTACTCACCATTAATGTGATGACCAATATAAAATCAAACCCTAAAAGCATACAAATCATAATGAAATATGAAAGAAACAAACCAAAAAACTTGTTGGGCGATTAAAATTAAAAGGATATCATACGCAATATTGAGATAATTAGAACGGTCATTTTTACCTTACTTGACAGCAATAGCAAACAACATCAAACAATAATAGCAAACAACATCAAACAATGTTAGGAAACTTTATTTGTAAGTATTGAAGAAAATCTCAATCAACTGGATCTCTGAAGAAGATAACAGTCCTGAAGAACACAGCAAGATGAAGAAAATCAGTTGGGACAACTAAAAAGCAAAGTATCTACTACAAAGAATCACACGTTGATCAAGAGTTGATTTGGATTATCAGAGAAGGTCGTTTCTGATGGATCTGATGATATTTCTGATGAAATATCATCAGTTTCTGACAAATTCTGATCATCAGACTTTCTGATGATTTGTTCACCAGAATTTCTGATGAAGTGGTTTATCAGAAATTCTACTTGTCTAAAAATCACAACTCTATCCTGCCACCCATGACCGAAGCATGACATTATTGGTTTTCATGATTACAAATGCAACTTGAACGATGGATTCAATGAATATGTCAAATTGCTACTTTACGTAGGACTTATTGCATGAATAAACAATTGTTTATTCATGTCCACAGCCGTCTATAAATAGAAGGCTCGAGAGGCAGAAGATACTTGAGTTTGAAGCTTAGCATTCACATACAAACACCCAAACTCCAATGCTCTTCTCACCCACAGAAATCAAGATTCATTTGTATTAGATAATAATCTTACAATCACCTTGTTAAACTAATTTGTTTCAAAGTGATATAAACTTGATAATTCTGTAGGTCTTGTTTCTTGAAAGTCTGATTTCCATTTCCGCACATCTTTTTCACATATACTGAAATCACTTGCCATATTACGTAAAAAGAAGTTGTTAAGGCCATACTGGGTCCAACAATTGGTATCAGAGCCATCATATTTTCTGGCAGAACAGGTACATCAAAATCTGACTTCCATGACCCTGCGGCACTCCAAGGTCTCATAATTTCTGATTTCCACGTATATTTTGATTTTGGAGTTTGTAGATTCCTTTCAGAAAAAGCATCAGAAATTATGATGGATAGAAATCTGGGGAATGGTAGATGTGAATCTATCTTTCCAGTTTTGGTCAGAATTGATCTTTTGATCAGATTAAATATTTCTGTTCCAAAATCAATATTCAACCCAGTTATGAGGCTGAACATGATTGTCAGAATATTCATATTTATCTGATCTGTACCTCCAATCTTGGATGATAAACATTTATTCAGTATTTCCATCAACACTTGCCAGAAGGCAGGCAGCTTGTTCCTCTTGAACTCATTGATTTTTGAAATCTTTGCCTTGCATCCCATTACAGCATCAAGTTGTTCAAACATGTCTTCTTTTGGTGGTGCTTCTTCATACTCTTGATTTAAGGGTAGTTCCAAACATTCCCTTGTTTTCTCCGGTGTGATTATGATGAAGATATCTTCCCATACATGTGTTGTTAGCTCCATACTTGTACTATGAGCTTCGAGAGTTTTTACAACTTGTTGTAGCAGTCTTTCTGGTACCTCTCTGGTCTTTGTAAGAGCATGAGCTATTGGGCTTCTGATCAGAAATTCAATGAGAATTTGACACTTCACATCATATTGTTCGATATTGGTGTTCATTGCTTCATTGTTGTTCTTCAAAGGAAGATATTCAGCTTCAGTGATTAAAGGAACAGAGTGTTCAGCTGGAGGTGGACTGTTGTTGGTGTCAGCCATTTAGGATTTGGGCTTTTGCTTTTGAGAAGGGTTTTTTAGGGTTTGAGAATGAAGATTGAATGATGGACGTCTCTGTTTTGGAGGGGATATTTATAGTGAGTTGAGACAGAGATTTTTGAGTGTTTATCGTGGGTTGTTTGTATTCAAGGTGTTTTATGACACCTTAATAATGTTTTAATCTCTTAAAGAAGCAACCGTTTTTGAAAAACCTTTGGTTTATCTCTAATTTAATGTATATCTCATTAAATATAATTAGAGATTCCAACGATTTTTAAAAGGATAAACACTAGTATCCAACTTGCACCTTTTTCTGCGGGGCCCTTTTTGATTTCAGACATGGTCCAATCGAAAACCTTTTCTTCAATTAAGTGCTTTCCCATGTTGTCCTTTTAATGATATATATTGAAAAAATCTCTAAATGTTGTCCTTCTTCACAGATACAGATCTTCACTTAAAAAAAATGCTTACCATACGAGCTGATCGTTTCCCACTTCTTTTACATCCATACCACAACCTCAAACTCAGAACCAGTTTTGAGGGTCCTCTCTGGGATGGATGTCAAACTGTGGTAAACATGCTTATGGCAAGTAACCTAGGAAATGCTCTCACTGCCAACATAACAATATTCCCTGAAATCCTTCAAACATTCTGGCAAAATGCAACATTGTCAGAAAGTCAAGACAGAGGGTGGATATATGTTGAAAGTAAAGTTCTCAATCAAACTATCAGAATAACTGAAAATACCATCAGAACAGCTCTTCAACTCAATGATAACAACAATGTTCTGATGTTCTCAGATGATGAGATTGAAGAAACTTTGGAGCACATGGGGTACAATCCTGAAAATGATCCCAGAGCAATCAACAAAAATGGCTTTATCAAACCATGGCAGTTTCTGATCACTCAACTGGGTGCATGCTTCTCGAGGAAGACCATAAATCATCATGAAGCATCTAATAAGTTGTTAGAAATTTGCCGAGCTGTCACATTGAAAGTTCCTTACAACTTCTCTTATTATTTAATGAGAGACTTTGCAAGCAACATGTGGTCAAGCAAGCCATTTTTGATGTATCCTCGCTTTCTGATGAAGATAATCACAAGTCAACTGGGCTTTGGTGGAATTCCTGCTGGTTATCAAAGAGCAGAGCTGGTTCTTCAACAAAATGCAAGCATAGCTTTACTTAGACCAACAAATAAAAATTTTGGTTTAGTAACCGAACAATGGGTACTTCTTGAGATTGAATATGGAGATGGAATAGATATTGATTAAAACCCTTCATGAATAGATCTTATATGTGTAGATCGTATGTAGTACATATATGTTTATATAAAATGCTACATGTTTTGCTTTAAATCTTGCTTTATAAGTAGAAAAAAATTTTTAACAAGGAAAATCTGGTAAGAATCAAACGAAATCTGATAGGATATAATAAATCATCAGAATCTGATAAAATTTATCAGAAACATCAATAAAACATCAGACTTTGATTCAAATTCACCAGATAAAACTGAAAAATTTGATACAAAAACATCAAAAGTAATTTTTCTTGACAAACAGGAAGGATCGATTGCTAAAAAAATGACAAATTTAGGGGGAAAACATATCAAATTCTGTTAACTTCTGTTGACTTTATTTGATCAAAAAAAGGAGGAGGATGATCAAAGGAAATACATATTCTTCAACAGAAATTTTTTGACTGAAGACATGGAATTTTGACTTGCAAGAAAAGAAAGGATGAAGATGAAGAAAGCTAATTGGACCTCCTCAAAAAGAGTAGGGTCCACAAAGATGGAAAGGTGTCATACAACCGATAATGTTTTTCAAATCTAAATTCAGGTGAAGCACTTCAGTGAAACTACAAGATAAAAAGAACAAGTTGAAAGGGCACAACCACGATTACACGATTAATCATCATTAAAGTCTTGATACCCACGATCTAACGGTTATATAATGAATAAAAAAACCGACATCCCATGATCAAACGGTATAAAAGACAATTAATGATCCTTTAACCGCCACTACATGACACGTTCCATATCCTCTCAACTCCATAAACCCACAACACTCTACTAAAAATCTTCACTATATAGCCCTTAGCAGAAAATTCAAAAATCATACCTTTCTCACAAATTCCAAACCAAAGCAAACTTTGTTCCTCACTCAAAAATCCCTAAATTTCAAACCCTAATTCACAAACTTCAAAAATGGCCGAAGTAAACCTCAACATCCCAATTGTTCAACATGATGTACCTTTCATTGAAGACAATAAATTTCTTCCAATGAAGGAAAACAATTTGCTGATGAATACAGAGCATTCTGAATATGATGTGAGATGTCAACTTCTGATAGAATATCTCATGAACTGTCCAATTTCAGGAGCTCTAACAAAAGAGAAAGAAGTACCAGAAAAGCTGCTACAACAATTTGTTCACACCTTTGATGAAGTTGAAGAAAACCAACTCTCTGCCCATGTATGGGAAAATGTTTTCGTAACATTAACTCCTACAAGGGTAAGAGAATGGCTTGAACTACCTATTCTTGATAAATATGTTGAAGCACCAAGCAAGAAAGAGCTATTAAGCTTTATTGTTGGGCTTGGTTACAAGAACAAGAAGATCAATAAAATTGGTTCAATCAGAAGAAATGAACTACCAGCAATATGGCAAGTGATGATGGAAGTATTAAACAAATGTCTCACTTCAAAAATTGGAGGAACTGATCAGATTAATCAAGCTATTCTAACAATCATGTATGGACTCATAACTGGGTTCAGAATTGATTATGGATTAGAAATTTTTAACCTGATCAAAAGGTCAATCATCACCAAAAATGGAAAAATAATCTCACATCTGCCATATCCAAGATTAATTTCTATTTTCATTTCTGAAATGTATGCTGCAAGAGAAATGGAAATTCTAATTCTGGAAAATCTGTGGAGATCAAACACAATGAAGGCCTGGAGTTCTAATCATGGATGGGAATCTGACAAAGGTATTCCTATATTACCAGAAAGCATGCTATGTTTCATTTCACAAGATTCACAGTTCAGAATACAGCATGAGACTCTTCTAACCAAATCAGACTCCATAACAGAAAGAGCCAGCAGAGAAGTTTTCAAATGCTCTTCATCACTGGAAGGAGATGAAGAACAATGGTCAAGATCACCAAAAGAAGCAGGAGGAGAAAGAATTCTGATGATTACCAACTCACCAGATAATGCTGAAAATGATCAAATTTATGAAGGAAGAATTCATCCAGATTTTGATATACTACAAGAGACAGCACAAGAACATCATCACATATTGCTGGAAGAATTCATGAAGAAGCTCAATTTGGTGACACTGAAATTGAAACAACAGAAGTAATACATCATGATGAATCTCATATCGCGGGTACATCTTTCTCAAGAACTGTTTTAGTTGATACTCACTCAAAACAAACTAACTCAGAAAGCTCAGTAAATGTTTCTTACAACTTAGAACATAAAGAAACTGATATTGATAAAGAGGTTACTAGTGCTTTTAATCTCAACTCTGAATCAGAAAATGAGGAGGAGTATGAGGTCTCAACAGATAGAGGTCAGGAAACTGATCAAGGAAATCTAGAAAAAGGTAATATGATTACCTTAAAAACTTATGGAGAATCACATCTTGATGTGATTCAAGGACATAAGGAAATCCAGGATGAGAGTATGTCACTCACCACTGGTGGAGATGATACTGGTAAACTTAAGGCTGCACCAAATTCTGGTAAAGCAAAAAGTGACCCTGTCATTTCCAAAACAGCAGCAAATGTGTTTGCAGCTGGAATGTTAGCAAGAACATCTGTTGTTCCAAATATCCCTGAAAAACCCATGAATCAAGAAAATCTGGAAACTATGTTGGAAAAAGTTTACAAAGTCTGCAAAAGAAATCCAGTGGAAGAAAAACTTGATATGTTGCTGTCAGAAATACAAGGTCAAAGGGCTGAAATGAAGACATTATCAGAATCAGTGGAAGCAATAAAGAAACAGAGTGATGATAACACTGAAGCACTAAAGTCCCTTCAGAAGATGAAAGAAAAAGCACCAGAACTCAACATTTCTGCATCAGAAATCTAAATGATTCTCACAGAAATAGAAAAGATCAAAACACAAGTTGTGAATGTGATAGAGTCAAGACAGTTAAGCAGTGGAAATAGAGTTTTGGAAGAAGAAATTACCATTCTAAGGGCAAGTAATGACAGTATCATAGATGCCCTTGAAAAACTGTTAAAAGAATGGGCTGAAAATCAGAAGAAAGCTCAAGCTGAATTCAACCAAGTTCAGAAATACATGGCCAGCAACTCAAAACTGGTAAGAGAAACACAACAACTAATGGAGAAAATGCAATTCAATGTTGCAAGTTTAGCCAAAGTGGATCCTGAAAAACTCATGAAGGAAATTCTTGTTTCAAGCTCACATCAGAAAGCTCAAAAGTCAACTCCTCAACAATCATCAACAACATCAATCATCAAAGCTGATACCACAATGATGGGACCACCTCCAAATATTCCAAAAGAAGAGATGCTAAAAAGACTAGCAGCTGCAAAACCTCAAGTCATTACAAATTTGAAAATGCTAGCTTCTGTTCCAAATCCAACAATATCTGATGACTCAGCAATAAGCAAATATATGAATATACAGACAATGAAGGAATGGGAACAAGAAGGTGAGTCAGAGGCAAAGTAAAAAATTGTTAAGAGAAAAATCTCAGAAACCAAGTCTGTCATGGTCAAAGAAATTGCCAGAGATGTAATGATGTTTCCTGAATACAATCTGGTAAGTTACTACTTGACAAAAGAAGATGAAATACCAAGATCACTATCTCCTACCAGACTGGGGTTAAGAGAAGAAAGAATGAAAAGAGGGCTATACAGCATTCACAAGCACAATGAGAATCCGGTAAGGAGAATTTTAAAGGTGGATGAAGTGAAAGGTTGCAAATGATGATATAGGAGGAACTTATGTGCAAAACAGATACACACTTCAAAGAGAAAATGGGGATGAACAGAAGGTGACTAATGAAGAACTAGCTGACCAGTTGCATCCTTTGGACATATTGTTCATGAAGGATCACTATGAAAAGGAAAAGAAAAATAACCAAGAGGTCAGAAGGGCAATGAATGGCATATCAAAGGTTGGAATATTGCTATTTGAAAGAATGGCTTTTTCAGACTTTGATCTATGCATCAATTATGAAGATGTGCACAAGAAAAAGGTGTACTTTAGATCACCTAAGACAAAAGTTCCCTCAGAAATACTGGATGATGCAAGATCTGGAGACATTATTATGCAGACAAGCAAAGATGGAGAACAAGAATATGGTGTAATCTTCAGAGATCAAGACAATAACAAAGCTTTGTTCAGAAGTGTTGACATCTGTAAGTACTCAAATCAAACCCTGAGGTATATCTTAAAAACCATGTACAAAAGACAGGAACATCTTCAGAAGATAGAGAAGAACTTGGAGGGAAGTAGGAAAGAAATTGAGCAAATGATTGAAGAATGGATACAAGCAAGAGAATGGTACAAAGACATGTATGATAGCTGCAACAAATACATCTTCTACAAAAAGAAGATAAAGAAAAGAGATGTGCATAAGAGAGTGAAGCTGAATTAAAACTTGTTTATTTTTCATCTTTTATGTAATTTGTTTTTCAAAAACTTTAGCAACTGGTTTAAATTTTGCAAGTATTAAGTTTCCACTGTTTGGAAATTTTATATTCATGAGATAGTTCATTTTCTTACAATACTTAGGGGGAAACTGTTAGGAAACTTTATTTGTAAGTATTGAAGAAAATCTCAATCAACTGGATCTCTGAAGAAGATAACAATCCTGAAGAACACAGCAAGATGAAGAAAATCAGTTGGGACAACTAAAAAGCAAAGTATCTACTACAAAGAATCACAAGTTGATCAAGAGTTGATTTTTGGATTATCAGAGAAGGTCGTTTCTGATGGATCTGATGATCATCAGTTTCTGACAAATTCTGATCATCAGACTTTCTGATGATTTGTTCACCAGAATTTCTGATGAAGTGGTTTATCAGAAATTCTGATAAAAGACCCACTTGTCTAAAAATCACAACTCTATCCTGCCACCCATGACCGAAGCATGACATTATTGGTTTTCATGATTACAAATGCAACTTGAACGATGGATTCAATGAATATGTCAAATTGCTACTTTACGCAGGACTTATTGCATGAATAAACAATTGTTTATTCATGTCCACATCCTTCTATAAATAGAAGGCTCGAGAGGCAGAAGATACTTGAGTTTGAAGCTTAGCATTTACATACAAACACCCAAACTCCACTGCTCTTCTCACCCACATAAATCAAGATTCATTTGTATTAGATAATAATCTTACAATCACCTTATTAAACTAATTTGTTTCAAAGTGATATAAACTTGATAATTCTGTAGGTCTTGTTTCTTGAAAGTCTGATTTCCATTTCCAGACATCTTTTTCACATATACTGAAATCACTTGCCATATTATGTAAAAAGAAGTTGTTAAGGCCATACTTGGTCCAACAAACAATAATAGCAAACAACATCAAACAACAATAGCAAACAACATTTAACAATAATAGCAAACAACATCAAACAATAATAGCAAACAACATCAAACAATAATAGCAAACACCTGATGTTGAATCCACTATAGATGTTGAGTCCACTGTAGATGCTGAACCATTGCTGTTACAAACAGATACTACCTCGGGACTGGAAATTTAAAAGGATCGGCTTCAAAGGCTTCAACAATCAGAAGATTCAAATCTCAAGCAAATGAAACCCTAATTTCAAAAAGAATAATCGGTAAACATATTCAAAGATCAATAATCAACAGATGTTGTACTCATATCATCACGGTTAAGAAAAAAACCCTTAGTTTCTGAACATATTCAAACATACCAGTTCATGGCGGAAATCTATCCGCAGGTAAGCGGATTTCAACTTTGATGACCATCGTTGACAACAACCCTGGAACCATATGATGAGATTACAATTAAAAATTAGGGTTTAATTAAAACTTTGTATAAAAATAAGAAGAAATCAACACAGATATATAAACATACAAATCAAACCTCAAATGGAAGAACCTTGCGGACGAAGAAGATGAAAGAATCTTCCCAACTATAGCTTGGGATGATAATTACAAAAGCCAGATATTACCTCTTCATGGTATAATCAGACATGAAAATTAATGAGATGATTTGCTTTGATCTTTGATTAAGAAGGAAGAAGAGTACAGGAGAAGAAGATTCAGATTCAGGGTTTTGAAAAAGAAAAAAGGAGACGGAGGGAGTATAAAAGGGATGGAAGTGTGGTTCTGTTGGGCGGGAAAAGAGAACTGAGGATGCCCTAATTTACTGACACGTGGCCCAAATAACTTTCATTTATGATATATAATAGATAAGGCCTATAATTAGGGTTGTAAACGAACCGAACGTTCAATGAACAGTGGGTGAACCGTTTAGCAGGAAGTTCGTTTATGTTTGTTTGTTTAGTCAATGAACAAACACGAACAAGAAATTTTGTTCGATTAGTTAAACAAACGAACATGAACAGAGGTTGCATTCGTTCGTTTCTGTTCGGTAATGTGTTAATTTATGTTCACTCGTTTATGTTTATTTGTGTTCGTTCATTTAAAAATTCTTTTATGTTATATTTTTATTTTATTGGATTTAGTTTTCAAAAATTTGAAACCAAAGTTATACTATACACCTTTGCCAAGATCGCTCGTTTGACCATTCAATTTTAGTTTGTGTCAAAGCTTGACAAACTGTCATTTTGGTGTTAATTATGTGAACTATGTCCAGAATGTTCTGTTAAGTACTTATTTATCTTTGGTGAATTCTTCGTAGTCTTAGTCTTTATGATGAAAAATGTAGATTGTTTTAAAATGAATATATACAACGTTCGTTTGTGTTCATTTATGTTCATGAACATTTGTTTGTGTTCGTTTGTGTTAGTTTACATTCCATAAGTGTTTATGAACAGTTTATGAACATCTTCTTTTCCTTAATGAACAAACATGATCAAGAAATCTCATTCGATAAGTGTTCCTGACAGGGCCGGCTCAACTGTTTTGGTGGCCCAAAGCAAAATAGATATTCGGGGCCCTACAACCTCTCTAAATAAAGAATATTATAAATTAATAATTTCAAGATTTTGTGACGCATTTTGATACAGAGCACTCCCATTTAACAAATTATTTAATAAACCAACAATAGTAAGTTTCTTGTTTGATGTAACCTAGACGAGGAATTTCACCATTAATGAAACTATGGCTGAACTTCTTTGTGATTTTAATCCTGAAGAAAATAAAAAGACAAAACAGTTGGTACCTAAAAGAAAGTGCTTGTAACAAGCCTCGAGCCTTGATATTTTAAGTACTCACACGGGAGTTTACCACTGGACCAATGGACAATTTTTATTTTAAAAGCAACATTTACATATATACTTACATAACCCTTGTTTCTTAAATTAGGGGCCTTATCCAAATGGAGGCCTAAAGCCCTAGCTTTAGTTTAATTTCCCTTCAGCCGGCCCTGGTTCCTGAACCGTTATGAACATGTTCATTTCTTAATGAACAAACTCGTTCCATTTAGTTTAGAGCCCTACCTATAATGTTATCATGATAAAATCATAAAGGCAAAAGAGTAAATTTGTGGTTCATAAAGATAAATATATGTTAAAAAGGTTATTTATCAATTATGTTCTGTTAGAAGAGGAAATTATTCTTAGGTAAATTTTACACTTTATCTCGTGAGATTTTTTTATTTGAAATTATAAAGTCATTAAACATTGCTATTTGGTATCACTATGTATTTTACATTTTGGTATATTGGTTTTATAAAGTGAAATATACTTGGGAAGGCTATATTTTAACCATTAGTATTGGTGTGTTAGTATGCCTATAAACGAACCGAACGAACATGAACAAGGCTTTGTTCATGTTCGTTCGTTAAGAATAAAAATGTGTTCACGAATATTCATAAACACTTACCGAATGAGATTTTATGTTCGTGTTCATTCATTAAGGAAATGAACGTGCTCACGAACAGTTCACGGACACAAACGAACATAAATAAAATCAGCGGAAGCGATACAGTCTAGAGGTGGATGGAGGAGGAAAAAAGTCTGAAACTTGAAGCCATAATAGTGGAACGGAGGTCGATAGTGTTCGCCAATGTGAATATTGAGAAAGAAATGGGGAACGGTGCATAAATACGGTGGGAATAAGGGAATCTATTTTAATTTTGTAGGATAATAAAATAAATAAAAGTTAAAAAATATAAAAAGTTCAGATAAAATAAATAAAAGTATAAAAAACTAATGAACAACATAAACAAACGAATGTGAACGAATGTTCACGATCACGTTAACGAACGTTCATGAATACAATTGAGAATGTGAGATTAGGCATGGGCTTGGCAAAGTTCTCATAAAATAATTTATGGCTGCACTAGTTATCTTCCATTCTGTTGTGTAATTGAGAAGTGAAAATATGCATCAGAAGTTATGATTTGACATGGTTGGCCCACTGCTTTTATATTTTCATTATTGTATTTTATTTTTGAAGATTCATGTGAACTCAAAGCCAATAGATAAACAAAATCATAGCTCAAACTCCTTATTTAGACAAATGCAAGCAAGTAATATTCACATTTTATGGAAATTCAAATTCAGAATTCTTGTTGTGCTTTATCCAGACTTGACTTCAGTTTTCAGGAAACGAACATACTCGTGTTGTATCATCTCTCCGCCGTTCACAGGATCAAATGCGCACCTGTAGAAACTGATTATTTCACAGATTATTAGATAGATGGATATCGAACAGGTGCGTATACGGTATACGTATACCAACTTTTTTCAAGTATTGATGATGTGTGTACCTTCCATTCATGCCCACAATAATCACCGTGTTCTGTGATCCAAATGCTGACATGTACTGGGTGGGTTCAGGCAAGTGAAACCGAGCAAATGACCATTCTGAGCTAAAGTATTTTGGCAACACACCTACATAGATGATCCAGAAAACATCAGAATTTGTAGAACAGATTATAAATTTTATAGATCTGAAAAAATCGAATATTCTCCTGTCCTATTTATCCAACTTTTTCATTTGTAAACCTGTTCGACCAATTATATCATCCAAGTTAACCCACACATAAGTAAATGGCTCAAAATTTCCACCTTAACATATGCTACATTCTTCCCATAAGCTTGCAACGCTCTCACATGAAAATCACAAAAATTCATTTCACATGTTTTCACTCCACGTCACTGCCACGTATAAAGTACTTGCCACCTCACCACACCACTTCTATTAACTTTTTTTCATTAAACCCTCACTATGGTTTCACTAGTTTTCACTAACCACTACCCAATAAAATAATACTATTTTTAAATAAGTTTAGAAAAAAAAAAAACAAAGAAAATTATATGATTGGTTGAAAAAGCATGAGCCCCACATCCCCCCCCCCCCAACACACACACCCCGTGTTCTCCATGCCTCCTTCACGCGGCCTCTGCCGGTGTGCAACACCGGCTCCGGTGCCACCTGGCTTGGGCGTTGCTCCATAGTGAGTAGCCTAATCGCTTGCTACAGGGGTTGTGGGTGCTTTAGAACCTCTCGTATATCCCATAAGATTGCAACATCTTCTTAGGAACTACTGGGTCAAAATACTTTTCTCATCATATCAATGTTACTTAACTGCCCACGAACATCATCACAAACATATAGATGATATTGATCAGGTCCAATGTAGTCTTTTGATTTGGAGGATATTTAATAACAGTCACAATTTGTGCAAGTGGTTTCTTTGATTGTCATTATTTACAACAGCAATAATGTATGAATAGGCCACTCAGATATTAAAGCGAGCTTTATAGGTCACTCAAATATAAATATTGATGCGGATTCCAGCAATAAACATGCCAAAAATCTTAAATGGCAAAATAACCGTTAAGTTAAACCTGTCGCTTCTAGAGTTGTAAAATGGAAAGAAAAAAACACCCCTGAATCCACTCAAATATGTTTTGACAAACCACCTAAAGTTGTATCCTCTGGGCCAAGGGCATTTTTGTCATTTTTACAACTCCAGAAATAAGAAAGCGTAAATTACGGCATTATCTGCTTTGTGAAAGTTTAAAATACAAAAGGGTCTTAACGTGCAACGGTGCGGGAGTGAACAAAAACGTGCGTAATTTGGGTTAACCCAACCCAAGCTTAATTATGCAAATAATGTGCGCAATTAGGGTTTAAACCAACCCATGCGTAATTATGCATATAATGTGCATAATTATGTGTCATAACGTGCGTATTTTAAAAATGAACATGCATAATTCACTTCGCACGTTAAGGGGCTATCGGCATAAATGAAATCAAACTGATACTTGGATGACCTATCGACCTCTAAAAATTGTAGTTTCACAGCCACGATGGAAACTTTTAAATACTTTATACGTATATATTATCTCTAAATACAAGTCACATACAAACTTAAGGGATCTTTGTATTACCTTTCATGAAAGATAGTGAAGAACCAGGATTGGCACCAGCAGCACTTGGTGAAATTAGGGCATCAAGAGAAGATGAAGAATTCTGGTGTGAAAACGGTGGAGCATGACCAGCGGTAGATTGAGTTGATGAATCCTCACTTACCACCCGCACTCTGAGACTAAATATATGCACAGTACCTTTATCACTTGACACCGCCAGCCACTGAACATTTGGAGAAAGGGCAATACCGTAAATATCAGCTCTATCCACTCCTCTGCGTACCTACCAAGACATATAGTTAGGAAAATGAATGAATTTGATGTAGTTTTCTTTTACCTTGACTTGTTCAAAGTTGTTTATTACAATATATTTGTAATCAATTAGATGTAGCATCCACAGTCACTTTTTTTCATTTCTGTTAACTTTTTTTTAAATACTGTGCATTATCAATATGAATAAAAAAGACACTAATATTAGAGTAGTAATCCATTTATGCCTTTAAAAGACTCATTCGACCCATTTTCTTCCTAGCTAATATATTTAATTTGACCCATTTGACTAGTTTGAGATCAAACATAACCCAAATTGACCCAATTATAAGTAAATTGGTGAAATTTTCCACCTCTACAATTTACATATATTGGACCGAATATTACATGAACACTCACATAACAAACCATAATATACCTCCTGTAATCGAGTCCCGTCCATTGTGTTGAAAATTCTAATTAATGTGCCCTTTGTGCTGGCGGTGGCAAGAAGAAGCCCATCCATAGTCATGGTCAAACACGCAATCCGAGAATCATGAGCGTTGATCAACTTTGTCATATTTAGTCCAAAATGTTCGACTCTAACTTGTCCTCTTCGTAGACCAGGGCAAGCCAATACAGACGTATTCACCTGGTGAGATAAACAACAAAGTCCTCTAGGGTTTGCCAGCGTTTCTATCTGATGTAGAAGCTTTAGATCCATAAAATTATAAACGTATATTTTATGTTCAAGAACAACAACGATCTGGTCACGTCTTAATTTTACCGCCCTAACATCTGACCTAAACGAAAATTCACCAATGCAACGACTCTGATGATCGTCCCATATTATTACTTTATTTGGAGGATATTGTGTATTAGCTTTACCGCCAACAAGTGCTAGAATGTTGCTTCGGAAAAGCATTTCGATTATTCCGAATCCTCCACTTTTTAAATCACGCCTGAAGGTTTCTTTGAAAGGATCACAGTTGTATATACGAAAACCATGGTTTGTACCAGCAGCAAAACAGCCATAATCTTGGTTCCACGATACTGATAATAAATTCACTTCGCTCCCATCAATATCTGAATTTGAATTGCCGGAGGGATCATAGATAGCATCCATTGGGGGCTCAAATGCTGCAAAATGCGGTTGTTGAGAGCCTCGTGATGTTGAAACAGTGAAATTCATAGGGGAAGAAACATCAGTCATTAAAGCAACCTAAAGCTGTAAAATGTTCAATAAAAATCATTCATTTTCATTACTTGGATGACATGGTAAACATGGACCCTTTACTTATTTAATAATCCAATACAAATCATTTTTTTCCTAATCAATTCCAACTTTTCAGAAATTAATTAAGTTGAAACAGCAATGACATGCTGCAAAAAAAGCATCAGGTAAAAGCTAAAAGATTATATGAAACAACTTAAATAAAAAGATAAGATAGTTAAAATACATGCTACAATGAAATTGCTACAGGTTGTGCCAAACGATGACTCTCAAGTTTCTACATTGATTCCATGTCATGGATGAGTATTACACTTGCACACAGAAATAAATACATTCTACAAGGCGTGTAAAATACTGAGAACTACGCAACATATAGCGACGACCCATCTAAAAATCTTGCAACAATGAGCCTTGGTGGAAGGATCTATATGGAAGTGTATGGTCAGTTCCTTCCTTGGAAGTCCCTAAAACATTGTAAATACTAAAGAGTTCCAGAGTACTGATCTAGACTGTCGAGATAAATAGATTATAGCCCTATATTTTGGTAGGGAAGTGATATAAGGAGGTGCCTCATTTGGCACAATGAAGTACCTCGAATACATTAATACAAGTTTTAAAAAACAATTGAAATCGTTCTCCCATGCAATACAAAGTATTCTTATTTCCTATGCTCATGCATTCCCCTTTAAATTGTTGCAAGGAGTAAAGTTTGACTAACTTAATTTGATTACTAAATACCGCACAGAAGCTTATAAAGATAAGTATGTGACAATAAGCATACATAATAAGAACTCTATGCATCTCTTGCTGAGTAAGATTCATCGTTTACTAATTACTATCAACCAGTCATAGGAAGAAAATTGATGCTATCCGGGGTTATAAAAAAGCAACTGGATATACTTAACCAGAGGGAACATTTATACTTATTAAATCCAGCATAGTTATTACATTGCACATGTCATGTCATTTATACATTCAATTGAATGATAATGACTGAACCAGTGAACCTCTTTTTGTTATTTCACGAAATCTCAAGCAATAGCATTCACCTGAGACCATCCTCAACAAAGCATTCAATCAAACACTTACTTTTTCCGAAGAAGACTTCGCTACTTATAATAATAATAATCATCATTCATAAGTTCCTAATTATCATATCGAGAACTAAAATAACAATAACAATCAAACAATAAACATAAATTGCCACGATTAACTAGACCAATTTCTAAATTCTTATCCATCACATATGCTAATTTCCAGAAACTAAAACAGCAAACAAGCAATAAATTATTATTATACACTCATAATTTTAAACTAAGAAAAAAAACAAATCAAACACACTCACCAAATAATTGAAGATTCACTCGATCGCACAATTCTGTAAATCAACATCATCGCCGTATTCCTGCAAATCAGACATTCCGTAATCGGTAACGTGAAAGTCAAGCAAAGCGTAGGAATCTAAACGTTATGAACAAATGAAAAACCCTAAGTAACCGTAATTGTGACCTAATTACCTTGAAGAGGAAGTTAATCGAGTTGGAATGACGATGAGCGATTGTGGAATAGATTGCTTGAAGAAGGAGTGATTGATTGCGTGTAGGAGTGAATGATAGATCTGATCGGATGAGAGAGGGTGTAATGGAGTATACGAACAGAGTATTATTGCTGTGTAAGATGCGAGGAATTCGTGATGGGAGGATGAAGAAGACGAGGGTATTAGAAATTTGTCTTTCCAGAGGTCACAAATTCAGCTTTATAAAAAAAATATACAATAGATAAATTAGTAAATCGCCAAAATCATCCCGATTTGGGCGTGTTTGTCAATTTCATCCCAAACAATTTTTTTTGTACTATATTATTTTTTACTTTTGTGATTTTATGTCATTTCATCTAAACGTCTAGCTTTTTTGCCAAGATCATCCTTGAGATTTCAGATTTTTTGTTATTTTCATCTAAATATCTGAAAAAAATATAAAGCAAATTAGACGTTTGAATGAAGACGACAAAAAATTCCCAAAAGTGAAGGGCAATATGGTACAAAAAAGTTGTTTTTGAATGAAAATGACAAACATAACCAAACCTCAGGGACGATTTTAGCAATTTACTCTAGATAATTTATACACTAGAATTATTGTTGTTGTTGTTGTTGTTGTAGAAATATATAAATCTTCATTAATATTTTGGTGAAATATAGTAAATTTAATGAGTAAACTGCAATTTTACCCCATGAGGTTAGGGGTCATTGGCATGTCTACCCCCTAAGGAAATAATTGCAATTTTACCCCCCACTGTTTCCTCTTATGTTGCAACATTACCCCCCGGTGTCAAAGTCAATAACAGTCTTTAAACGGTCAAAGGGCATAAACGTAATTTCACCCTTTGGATCTTTATAAACCCCTTGTACTTGTCTTCCACCTTCACCCTTACCCCCTAAGTTTCACTCCACTCCACTCCTTCTTCACCCTTCGGCGACTGCACCTGCACCTGCACCTCCGGCAACTGCACTTTCAGCTTCCACCTCCAGCTCCGACGACCACAACGTCAACACCCACCGGCTTCCACTTCACAATGAGTGAATCGCAGAACCGCATTCTTCCATCTCCACCTCCGGCTACCACAACGGCGACCACACCTCCGCTGATGCACCTGGCTGCCGGCGGCAACCACCGATCCTCCCTGTTGTTTCTGATCTCAGGTATAAACATCGATCTTTCTGAACAAGTAAAAAACAGGGGGATATTGAAACATCGGTCTTTTTGTGTTTGCAGTGGACATGAGGATTCGTTTTTCAGTCCGATCGATTGTGGTTTCCGTGGTTGTGAAAATGTGGGGCCGCCCTTTCTTGCACTTACAGTTTCCCCCGCAGCCGGAAATGGTTGTGTAGTTGATCTTTAATATATTAGGATCTTTTGGTTTAATACTGATCTAATTCTATATATATTAGGATCTTTTGATTTAATATAATGTGCCTAGTTATGACTAATGTTTACAGGTAATGTGTTATTGATAAGTCTTTTTTATACTCTGATGATGGTATATTGGTGTTCTTGATACAGTTTAGGATCAAAATGTGCCTAGTTATGATACAGGTTAGGATCAATATGATGGTATATTTGTGATGTTTAATGTGTTGATAACTTGATCATACAGGTTATTGATAAGTTGATCATACAGGTTAGGATCAAAATGTGCCTAGTTATGACAGGTTAGGATCATAGTTGTGATGTTTGATGTTTTGATACATGTGCAGTTACTGATCATAGTTGATGTTTGATGTTTTGATAACAAAATTCACAGTTATGACAGTACATGATCTTTACATGATCAAAATGTGCCTAGTTATGACAGTTACATGATCTTTCAACTCAAAATGTGCAGCAGTGAGTGTGCTTAATCAGTGAATGTGATAACAGATTCTAGTGCAGCAGGAAATGGTTGTTAGTGCAGCATACCTAAATGTGTTAGTACAACATACATGATCAGATTGTTAGTGAATGTGCAGCAGGAAATGGTTGTTAGTGCAGCATACATGATTAGATTGTTAGTGAATGTGTAGCAGAAAATGGTTGTTAGTGCAGCATACCTGAATGTGTTAGTACAGCATACATGATCAGATTGTTAGTGAATGTGCAGCAGGAAATGGTTGTTAGTGCAGCATACATGAATGTGTTAGTGCAGCATACCTGAACACATTGTTAGTGCAACATACATGATCAAATATGCTTGATTTTGAACAGGTATGCTTGATTTTGAACAGGTATGCTATGCTTGATTTCAGAAATCATAATTAGGTTAGATGATTTAAGAAATAAAACAAAATCACAGTGAATTGATTCAGAATTAGGTGTTTATATGATTAAAATCAGATTACGTGTTCAAAAATCACAGATTTTTGATTTTTGATTATATAATCATAGATCAGGTTTTTGATTTTGGCGGGAAGGGTTTTGGAAGTTGCAGGGGGTAATGTTGTGTATTAACACAAAGTACAGGGGGTAATAAGAAAGGACAAATTAGTAATTTACCAGTGGGGGGTAGTTGTGCGACTTAACAGGAATGTTGGGGGGTAAAATGGAAGGGTAATATAGTAATTTCAACTTAGAGTTAACAGATCTGTTATTGACTTTGACGGCGGGGGGTAATGTTGCAACATAAGAGCAAACAATGGGGGGTAAAATTGCAATTATTTCCTTAGGGGGGGGTAGACATGCGAATGACCCCTAACCTCAGGGGATAAAATTGCAGTTTACTCAAATTTAATTGGTGGAGGTATGTTGGATCCAAGTGTTTTTTTCTATGGGATTCACATTTTCGGTGCTCGAATTTATAATAACACGACAATAGAATTTTTTGGTCTGTACAGGTTTGATTTTCATAAAATTTCCTACAGGTTTTCAACCAGCGTCATGAACCCAATTTAAGACCAAGTAAAATCACTAAAAGTCTAGTCAAGAAGTAAACATTTAACATCACTAAAGTTTCAACTTTAACATTAGGGGAATAACGAAGTGTAAATGTTGAAAAAAAAACACTTGGATGATCGATTTGTTCTGTTGTTCTGGTCGCAAGTAGTCGAATAGCAGGTTGTGATACCTAAGTCTGTTCGCCTTGTCTCACAAGGTTCGCCTCATGGTGATGCCCAAATGGTTATAGGTGTCTCGTGTCTGCGATGATAGATGTTGATGGTTACAAATTAAGTTTAAGAAACAATCAAGAGAATTTGGTAATTGGTTTTACGTGGCCATTTTAGTAATTAGGAAAGTGGACAAACTTGTATAAATTTGGGATTAATTAAACTAAGTGTAACTCAAAATGGCCATGTAAAACCAATTACCCATTTGTATTTAAAACTTTCACAAAGCAGATAATGCCATAATTTACGCTTTCTTATTTCTGGAGTTGACAAAATGACAAAAATGCCCTTGGCCCAGAGGATACAACTTTAGGTGGTTTGTCAGGGGTATTATTTTTCTTGAGTTAAGGGCTCACAAATTTCATTGGAGTCAACTTTCGAAAAAGACCAAGGACACTCAAAATTTTGGTACCACACGGTACATAAAAATTTCAAAAGACAATGTGGCCAAAGTTTTGAAACACTGGGGAAGGGGTCTTATGCATAAAATGATGTAGTAAATGGTATGTATTCATTTTTTGTCTAATGATTTTATACTAAATGTTTTATTGCTGGTTAGGCCGGTTTATATTCAATATCATACAGATTGGATGTCCTTATGCAATAAAACAAACCTACATTATCACAGTTATGCGAGTTATGGCTCATTGCCTCATTGGACATTTGGACCATTTTGTCAAACACAGATGTCATCAATTTTTTAGCCGTGTGTGTCTTAACAACACATGGGATTACGGTACCTTGATAATAGCTTGACACTTGCTAAAACCTAAGAAAACTCGAGAATTAAACATATACTTACTAAATACATGACATACCATAAAAGCTAAAATGACGGTATTCATGATATGTCACATCACATAGATGTAAGCGTAACGATACATAAGATATATGACATGTGTCCATTTCCTACCATTTACTTTTTTTACAAATGCAACAAAATTTTTTTGCATAAATAAAATTTTCTCGGCCCTCGATTACAATTTGCCCGTAAATACAACATATTTAGTTATGGTGTCAAAAAACTTATCAAGCCAGGCCAAACCATCAGCCTGTTTATGAAGTCAAGGGTCTTTTTTCCGTCCATTATAGAACCAACGAAAACAAGATCGAGCAAAAGGTCTAGTTTTAATGAACGTCCGTTTATGACGACGTCTAAGGCGACATGCTGCAAGTTAAGCAATATAACGGTTTGGGCACACCTCCCTAGGGATCACATACTGACATACTACAATAAAATACAATAACACTTCTGAACGTTTTGGTCTCGGTTCCATTGTAGAACCAACGAAAATGAGATCGAGCAAAAGGTCTACTTTTAATGAACGCCCATTTTATGACATTTAAGGCAACATGCTGCAAGTTAAGCAATTTAACGGTTTGGGCACACCTCCCTCAGGATCACATGCTACAATAAAATACGGTCACACTTCTGAACGTTTTGGTCTCGGTTCCAAAGTCGATATTTTTAAACATAAACAAAAGTAATATTGTTTTGAGTTCATTTTTTCCCTAAGAGAAACATAACATGAACATAATAAATACATCACATGTTTAGGACAAAAGACCTATCCATTTAGGTTCCTGCCAAATTATGACTAACATGACAAGGATTGCTCTTGTTTTTTTTTTTTTTTTTTTTCTAAATTTTTATTTATATAATACACAAAAATATATATAAATAAGGACTATCAATTTTGTCAACACTGCTACAGATTAATAAGATTCCAAGTTTCAAAATTCATTTTAACAATATTAACAAGATGCATGAAGCTAGTATTTTTTATGTACAATATGTATCAATATAGGCTCATTAGAGGTTCAAGAACTAGTTAATGCTATAAGAAGGTTATAAGTTGGGTATTTGAGGAATGAAGTGAGAAATTAGAACTGAACCAAACAGAGATCCACCGCAAAATGGTGTCAAGAAAACACCGAGAAATCTCCAATTTTAGAACCACTGGAAGAAGAGGCTTGTAGACCCATCCCCGAATGAGCGTATACCTGCTGGTTTCACCACAGATCTACATAACGGGCATGTTCTCTCTCTTTCAAACCTGCAAACATAAGATAATGTTGACTGGTCAAATGTCTAATCAGGGGCCTTTTAGCAGGCATTCAATTGTAAGACATCCTACATTAAATTAGCATATGCACATGAAACAAACTATTAACATCAAATTAAAAGAGTCTGGATTTGAAGGGGAGGCTAACCATTCTGAAACGCAATCTTCACAGAATATGTGTTTACAACGCAACAACACTGGTACTTGCATC
Organism: Helianthus annuus; assembly: GCF_002127325.2. Lineage (NCBI taxonomy): Eukaryota > Viridiplantae > Streptophyta > Magnoliopsida > Asterales > Asteraceae > Helianthus > Helianthus annuus. The sequence continues at coordinate 95,849,831 of NC_035437.2, forward strand.
TTTTCCCGACAAATAGCACACAAGTCTCCTGCTTCAATTACCTGCAATAAGGGAAAAAGAGAATCTGTGAACGTTTTAGGCATTTAAAGAACCTAATCGCATCATTGTAGAATTATACCTGTTCCGGTGTTGCATATGATCCATAATGGACTTCCTTTCGTGATAACGCTTTGAATGCAGCCCACAAAGATCGAACCTGTGAGCAAGGAGACATACACTACCAATTAACTCCCAATATATAAAACTTAATAGATATATAAATACATTGATTTCAAACTGTTGACGCTTCATACCTTCTCAACTATTGATGTAAGCTTGAAGGTAAGATATAACCCTGTTATCAAAGACGAAAAGAGGCTCCCGTATTCTTTGTTTAGGAAAAAACGGTACCAGATGGGAGCAGGTAAGAACGCACGGTATAACAGCAGTGCATACTCGACTAGTGTCAGCATTTGACCCTAACAATAATAAAACATGTCAGAATGTCCTTATGCGTGTGTGTCGTTTTGAAACTCAAACATCACAGAATATTCTTTTTTTTTGTCATCATAGTGATTAACCATATCTCATATTATGTCGCATTACCTGTCTACGAAAAGCAGGACCCTTGCCCTTTCTATAATACACAAGCAATAACAGCTTAATAGCCATTCCTGCCTGCCTCACTATTGTATCTGCACAAAATAAAATGATGAAATATTCACATATATACATAGTATGTAATATTCAGTTTTGCCATTTTTTTAAGTAAAGATGACTTAAAAAGTAATCCCAAAACAGTAATTTCATACCATTCACAATGATCATGAATATAGCATGCCAGAATGGTGGTATTGCTCTTGGTGGAACCATGAATAAAGGATAACAAAGATCATCATTTTTGTACCACCAATAAACTCCAATCACTTGAAGCGCAAAAACTACAAAATAACCCGCAAGAACCGATAGTCTTCTCTCCCCCTGCAAAAAATGTCAAATTTAAGCTCAAGAAAAGATGACTAACGGTGTTTGAATAAGTACAAGTGCCATCATTGATCATACCTTCAATGCCGTCTGCTTTTGAAGAATATCATTAGACTTGAACAAAAAAGCAATTACATAAATCGTGACGAAGAAACCTGCAAACGATGATGAAACAAAGCAATGAATCCAAATTCTACACGAAGAAAGGCAAATTGAATTTTAATAATCCAAACTATGATCCATCCATTGGCCGATAATAATTCATACTGGCAATGTCACCAGTGACACTGTTAAGTTTTAACTTTCATTTTCTTTGCCAATAGTCTAACAAGTAAACTAACTTGGTATACCACTAATGAACATTAAAACTGACTAGTTTTTATCTCAATCAAAATGTAAATTGTTTTGAAACGGCATTAATGAAACTAAGGGGCAGACATAGTTACTTCTCCGTCCTACAGACAATGTGACCAATGACACTTTCAACTTTTACGTTCTTTGCCAATGGCAATCCCAGTCATAGTTTTTAATAGCGAATAGCGACAAGGGACCTATATGCTACATAGCGAATAGCGACAAATAGAGACCGCTATTTTATATGTAGCAATAAACTAGAAAAAGAATTTTGAAAATTTGTATATGTATATTATATCAAAATACCTTGGTATATATGCTATTTTACATGTATATTAACAAAAACCTATAAATCCAGCTATTTTATAGCTATATCTAATTGCTATTTACATCAAGAAAAAAAACTAACTGTCGCTATTCACGCTATTGGTCGCTATGACCCAAATAGCGACACTTGGTTGCTTCGCTACATAGGGCGCTATAGCCACTATTGACAACTATGATCCCAGTGTAAACTAAAGAGTAAATTCACCATCCGCTAATGAACAACTAACTGAAATTTAAACCGATAAAAACGTAAACTATTTTAAAACGACACAACGATTAACGAAAGTAAAACATTGCCGATATGAATTATTACCTTGCAAATGCTGTCTGATAAACACAATCAACAACAACAAATAAAACGGAACAAACTGCGCCATCCACCTCGAAACCTGCTGCATATTATACCGCTGTCCTTGATACGTAAAATAGTTACCACTCCCATTCTCCGCAGCGAAATCAGCCATTCCAGTGTCTCCTCCTCCTCCACCACCACCATCTCCAGCACTCACTGGTTCTTCTCCTTCTTCACCAATTATCCTGATAGAAACCTCCTGATTACCACCACTAACCGTATCCGAATTACTGGCGTGAAGGTGATCACGCATCAAAGTCTCTGATTCATAGCTGTTTGACCTAGGTCTAAGAACACCAGAGTATTCTAAAACTGTAGTTACAGGTGATTGTAGAAATCGAATTACCGGAAACGAAGAAGACGAAGTCGTAACCCTAACCCTAGATGAGTGATCAGAATTATCGACGCTCACACCGATTCTTTCCATCAACACGAATCGAAATCAGACAAGAAACGACATGAAATTGAGACAAGAATCCCTAGAAAGAAGGAGATGGAATAAGTGAAGTCAAAGAAGTGGGATGAAGTGATGTTTGTGTGTGTTGAATTAGTGATTATCTGATCAGAAATTGGGGATGAATTACAGGGTTTCTTGTGGAAGCAAGTTGAATAATTCGACTGGATTTCAGGATTAGGAGATGAAAACAATTGTCATTTGGAAGGACAGAGAGTTTAACAATAAGGAGTATAAGCCAACGAGGCAACTGTGGATTGGTTTGGGAAAGAATTTGTGTTTCTTGTGATTTAGGTTCGATTTTCACTCTTCTCATTATTTTCTGCGACATCCAGGTGAAGAACGAATACGGATGGTGCTGGTTCGACTTGGATGAGATGCGAGGTTTTACCGATCATTCCACTGTCGTGTCTTTGGGCGGGTGGAGGTCGGGTTTTCGCGCACCTGGAGAGAGCCAAGGGGTTGGCGGCGGTTGAGTAGTCGACCTTGGCCACAGCGCCCGGTTTCACGGTGGTTGGCACGTCGTTCCTTGCTGTTAAAAAAATTTAGTATAAAACGTGTTAAAAGAGACCAAACACATTCCTTGGTAGGGAAGACATTACACCCTGGTATCCGTATTATTACACATACCGAAATTATAAGTGTTGAATCTGAACAAACCGGGGCATCGAATATATTGTACGGTATGGGTATCAGTACCGGTATCTAGGTATAGTGCCTGCTTTGGTACCACTATGTTTTTTTTTAATCTTTTGAACACCTATACGGGTACAAAATAAGTAAAATTGATACGAGTACTATATATGTTTCCAGTGTATAATGTTTTTGCATGTTAAGTCATGTTTTTTATCATTAAATGCACGAGAAAACAGGTTATTTTGTCAAGTTTATTTATGCAAGTTTCAAGTGATGTTTGGAGGTATTTTGGATTGATATAACATCATGGAACGAAACGGAAACATTCGGGACAAGAATGGGAAGCAAAAGAGGCAAAACAACGTTTAGGGGGCTTAAAATCCACATCGGGCCGTATTTTTCGGCCCTCCTTGGCGTGACTTGGGACCGTATACAGATCTTGGAGCGGAAAAAGAAGCAGGCATAGTGGAAATTCCGCCCTATGCCAGAAATTACGTCCTATTACGGTTCTTTGATGGTTTTTCATATTTTTAGACGATTCTTAAAGGCAAAGGTCACATTTTTTCATCCATTCCACACCATTGGAGGCTAGGAGACATCAAGAGAGATACTCATTGATAAAGTGTTCTAACATCAAGATTGTTTCAATTGCTATCGAAATCGCAACATTTTATTATCAAGCATGATCATGTGTGGCTAAAACCCTTGTGATCACAACCAAGGGCTAGGGTTTGTATGCCATTTACTTAAATTTAAGTTGTTTATCTATGTTGGACATGAATTCATGGTGTTTGTTAAAGATCTATAACATTTGCTAGGTTTTTATGTGTTATTTCATGCGTTGATTGTTCCGAAACATTGTTTTCTATAATCACTTCATGTATTTTGAGTTGACTGATGTTTAATCATTGAATGTCAAGATATATGATTGAAGGTGTGACAATCCGTACTTCCAAGGTTAGCCTCGTCAAATCTCGTAACACTTAACCCGTATCGCTACTCTTCATGTTCCACTATACGCCGTCATTGTGTTTACGATTTTGTAACTTGTTAAACTTGTTTAATTACATTGGATTATTATGATTGGATGGTTGTCCGTTCGTTGCATATTAAATGGTAAATGCCTAGATTATATGAACATACATTCTAGCCGCACACTAGTGCTTGGAGTCGCACACCCTGTTTAACCGCATACCTCATTTCGTTTTACATCCTGTAACACCCCTAAAATATAAACCTTTTAATATTAAAATGAATGACGTTGATAAATAAAATGAACTAACTAGGAATAAAGATAACCTAGTTAGATGAAAGTCTCGTAGTGACATGTAAGTGGGTTAAAACACCTAAAATATGAACTAAACTATAGTTGGGGGACTAAAGTTGTTAAATTTGAAACTTATAATATTAAAACAAAAATTAAAACCCAAACACACACAAGAGTGTATGTCTGGTTCGATTAAAACACAAGGGCGACCAGGAGCTTGCTCTCAAACCCTAGTTCATGCTAATTGTCCCAAATTGAAGGTCAAATTCAGTTCCAAATCGAAATCCGAGCATAGAATAGTGATCTCCTCTGTAAAGGGGTCATAAGGTATGTAAAATTTCGTAGAAAAGTCCCATCTAAATTTCTGGGTGAACATAAGAAATTTGAAATTTATGTTGCATGATTGTTGTATGGATGAATTTGAAATGAAATAGTGCCTAGGAATAAACCCTAGTCATTAGATTGTTGAAATTATGCTCAATACTTGTGAAATTCATAATCACCATTGAAGGTGTTAAGTGGGTTTTGTAGAAACATGTTAAACACTAGGATTATGATTGTTATTCTGGTGTAACTTAAGTTCTATGAAGTGATTTCAGAATGTGATGTGAAAAAAGTGACATGAACTTGCTTAATTGATGATTAAGTTTGGCTACATAATTAGCCATGAGCTTAATTGTAAATTTCCAGAAATTATGCCCTTTAGGTGTTCGTAGAAATGCATAAAAGAAAGCCTAATGTTGAAAATTTGATTTGAAAATGCATACTTGTATATTTTGGTGAATTATGCGTGGAATGTTAAGAAAAGAGTTCTAAACAATTCATGTTTGAACTCTATAGGAAAGGAAACCGGAACGTCGAGCGGACAAGCCAGTGGTGGCGCGCGTTTGAGGGGGACGCTTTGAAGGTATGTAACCGTGACACCGTTACATTATGTTACTTGAAACATTATAGCCGTTTGAATTGGTGTTTATTAGAATTGGTAGTACTAGTAGAAGTGTTGATAATCACTACCTAGTTAATCGAATCAGTACTTGTTTAGGAAACGTTTGGTAGTCATTGAAAATGGAGGATTCCATAAACGAGACAAACAGGTCGAATAATTGTCTAAGTAGTCATTATGGAAGTGATTAAATATTATTTGGCGATTGTAGATCACGGAGGTGTAAAACCATAAAATGGGTAATGATACACCAAGGATCATAAGCCCATGGAATGGGTAAATATGCGTAAAAGTCCCAATTTTGAGTAACATAAGATTTGACGCAAAACTATGCGGGTCGAATAAGTATAATAAGGGGTTATAGACTTTTGGTCCGTAAACTAAACTTTTGATTAAATGATCATTGATAGATGCGTTGGTAATTTAATTACGGACGCGTAGGAAAAAGATTCACGTAAATCGGACAAATGGATAAAAAGTTATGAAGGTTTCCGTACTAAAAACGGAAAACAAACAAAATCTGCAGGTCGGACCGTAAGCTACGGTCTAGAAGTTCTGTTGAAAAATCAGTGGTGAACCGTAAGCTACGGTCTAAGAACCATAGCCTACGGTCGACTTCCAAACAAAATTTTTATTTTGTTTATTTGATGGTTTTGAGCTTTCAGGTCCGTTTAGACGGGTTCTAGGGTCTCATATACTAACGTTTGTGATAAAATTACAATGTAGGTGTGTTTGAACTTAGGATGGGTGAAGATCAAGTGACGAATATGAACTGAACACAACTTTTTTGAAACTTCCGCGTTTATATAACTTTGTTGTAAACAATGTTCATGTTGTAAATACTTAACTTATCGTTTTTAGATGTTTAAACTAGATGTTAGTTAACTAAGTTACTATCGTCATGAAACCTTATCCTTTTGTATAATTTTTGAAATTATGTATTTCTTATAAAAATGCGTATTTTATGGAAAAATATTAAACAAATGAGACGGGTGTTACACATCCTCGGCCCAGTTTCCCCAAGCCCAACCGTGTCACGCCCCAACCGATGGCGGAAACATCGGGGCGCGTCACTGAGCGAAACAGATTATCCAAGAGAATCCATAACAACTATTAGTGACAATATATTAATCGTTAATGTCCCATACCATCAACATATAAAGTAAAAACAATTAATACAAATATTGTTCTCAAAGACAAATAGACTGTTCCGACAACTCAGATTTTATTCGTGGGTTTCTAGACTACCTAACTTGATTCCACAAAAGATCGCAACAAATCATAGCATCCTAGACACATGTCACATACGTTAAAATAAAATCAATACACAGAGTGTAAAGGTGAGTACACAAGTTTAATAGCATATAGTATAGCGAAAGCGTTTACGCATAACCAGTATGTAACACGTAGAAATGTGAAGCAAGTAAGCTATCAACAATGACATATGCAACCGACATGACTGTGAGTGTAGAATGCGCAACACATTATCACCACTGTGACCATATGAATTAAAACCCTTAACAACCCCTGTCCACGACAGGTGCTGAGTCCAAACTATAGTACTATTGTTGCTAAGGTGTCAGGCAACAATCACTGTGTAAACATAACATACAAGTATTCACCGAAACACGTATAACATGCTAGAGCGGTTAGCGTTTAAAAGTGTTTGCGTTGTGTGTTGATGTGATTGATATAGATAACGTATGTAACACCCAAAAGTGCGTTAAGCGAAAAATTCGAGTATACTCACAGTGCGTGTTTAGCTAGTAAACACAGTACTTGGATAGAAGGGAGCGCGGAGAGATTAGCCTGAGCATAGAACGATAGCGTAAGTGTTGAACAACGTGTAAAACGGTGCGTCAAATGAGATCAGTGTCGGATGATGATTCGATCGGATGATCATCTGGACGGATGGTCATCCGGACGGATGACCATTCGGTCGGTTGGTCATTCGATTGGAGGAATGTGGTTTGCAAAACGTTTCAACTTTTGAAGTTTTCGTTGTAGTATAAATTAAGTCATTCGATCGAATGGTCATCCGGACGGATGGCCATTCGATCGGATGGTTATTCGATTGAAGTGTGATATTATTTGAAGTTTTGTAAAATTGTTTAAGTGTTGAACTTATTGAAAAAGGGCGAGTCACCTGTCGAATAGTCATTCGATCAGATGGTCATCCGATCGGATGGCTATTCGATCAGCGATCTGATGTTTTGAAATCTTTTGTAAAATTTCTGAGTTTAAAAGTTTTGAAGTTTAACGGAGACGGCGTGACGATGTGTCTAACAACGGAAACCACACTAAGCCCAGCTTAGTCGATCGGATGAGAACCACCCCATTCGATCAGCCTAACTGTTCTTAATGGAGTTTCATGTTCAACCCATAAGTCGGTCGTCTCTTCAATGGAAATCCGTTCTCAGGCTGGTTCTCAACTAGAGTATGATTTGAGAGCCTGAACGAGCCTAGATCCCATCGGTTTTGAGTAAAAGAGTGTAAAAGTGTTGAAAGAAAGTTTGAATCAGTTGAAAAGTGTTTAGATCTAGTTTAGTTTTGTGTAAAATCATGTGGAAATCCTTTAGATCTGGACAAACTTTGATGAGATGAGGTCACTCAACAGTTTCCGGCGGAACCCATGATGACGTCACCTTCAAAGATTCCAAATTCGGTGATTTCATGGTGGAAAAGTATGATTCTTGTGGAGAAGATGATGGAGATGTGTGTAATGAAGATGGAAGTACAAGATTTAAGAAGAAAACTTACGAAAATCGCTTGGAATCGAGAGAAAAGTGCCTTAGAACGAGCTGGAGCGAGTTGGGTCGGATAGAGCTGTCACATCAATGAACAGTTGATGTGAAAGGCGAGTTGATGCGTGTGTAGCGTTATATATTTTTATGTATACTTTTAGCCCTTTTTAACACTTTAGTCAAGTTTATTTATAAAACACGATATTTTACTAACACTAAACACACATATGGGCAAGTGCACCCCTCGTGAGCATAGTATAGCGTTGGTAAGATACCGAAGTCGTCCAAGGACACAAGAGCTTTTAATACCGGTTTAAAATCAACGTCTAATCAAATCAAAATTTTAGGAAAAGGGTTTTAACATGAAAATAAAAACTAAAAATGCTGAAAATAAAAATAAAAATAAAAACAGATAGACAAGATGAATCACTTGGATCTGACTCGCCTTTAGTGTAACCTTTGATGTTTTCCGCACTTGTGCACTTTTTAAGAGATTATCTTAGTTATAGTAGTAGGCCCCTCTTTTAAAGATGACGTTACCCTCAACCCAGTAGTTTGAGTCAGCAAGGATACAATCCTAAAGGGTTGGATTATTGAAAGATAATTAATTAAGTTATTAATGCGTAATGTGGTAGGCCCCTCTTTTGAAGGTGATGTTACCCTCGGCTAAGTGGTTTGAGTCAGCAGGGATACAATCCCAAGTAGCCGGGTTAATGTATTAATAGTAGTTTACATATGAGGGGATCAAGCCATTCGCACCCCCGCCATCCAATACCAGTGGGTATTGAAGGAGGTCCTAGTAAGCTTGACCCAGGTCCTTGCAGGATCTATATACTGACCAAGGCAAAAACCTTACCAAACCATTCCCTTAACCCCCGACCAGGTAGCCAACATATCTTTATATAGACCGTAGAGATATGAATGGTGTAAATCTTTTATTTTATATAAACAGTAAAATAACACCAAGACACCACAGACAAATGATAAGGAAGTTTCACCTTCAGCATAAGAAAGTAGTTATTAAAGTCATTAATACAAAACCAAACAAAAAGTGCGAAAAGATTAAAAAACAAAAGTATTACACTAAATGCTTGTCTTCACCAAGTGATGTAAGAGACTTAGGCAAACATGGCCTTTGATTGTCAAGAACTCTTACTATCAATCTTGGATCCCGAGACTACTACACACACTCTATGATGGATGATGGATGATGGTGGTGGATGTGGGTGTTGTGATGGTGGTAGAGTGTGGGTGAAGTGGGAGAGAGGTGGTTTGCCAAGGGATGCTCTTGAAGTGAACCAAGCACCTCTATTTATAGCCTGCACAGAAGCCCGGACACGGCCCCGTGTCCATCCACTTTCTCTTTCTTCATTAATTGCAGTTTGTCTGCATTAGCTGACCACGCCCACGTGTCCGCTGGCACGGCCCCGTGTGCAGAAGCATATCTGTACTATCAAGATTTGCTTGGATTCTGCGAATCTTAGCGTTGACCACAGCCGTGTTGAGCTGGGCACACCCCCGTGTTAGGAAATAGAAGCTTCTACAACTTTGTCTTTTCTGCAGACACTTGAGCACGCCCCCGTGTCCACTGGGCACGGGGCGTGTTCAGCCTTCTGATCTCTTGTTTTTTAATTGGGAAGATGTTGTCGAGGGGTCGGGCATGCCACGTTTATTCCTTTTCTTGTATTTTTGTTAAATTTTGCTGCATTTTTGCTTCTTTTGTTCATTTGCGCTCATTTAATTCTGAAAATACAAAAGGAAGACAAAAGCACACTTTTTCCAACATTAGTACTAAAAAAAGGGTTAGTTTTATGCCTCATTTGATGTAATTTATATGTTGCATTTTACACACATCACGAGATAAGGCGGTGGAGCAGTGGGTCGGATGGCCAGTCGATCGGATGGCCATCCGATCGGATGTCCATTCGATCGAGGGGTCATTCGATCCGACGACATGTGCGAGTTAGTTTTCCGACTTTCGTTTCGTGTGTTGAGTGTTGCGTTGCGTTTAAGCGAGTTGCGAGTAAGCGTTGCGATAGCATTAACAAGTAGTTACACAAATAACATAACACATAAAAAGCATAAAAGTAAATCTGTGTTTCATGTTTGCGATGAGATTGCATTGCGATATAGTTGCGATTGCGTTTGCGATTAACATCCCAAAACATATACGAGGCACATTCAAGTAAAGCACATAATAACACACACATAGAACAATACCAGTAGATGTGTTTTGAGTTGCGATGCGTTGTGATAGGTGGAGTAAAATAGCGTTTAGTTGTGATTTCTGTGTTTTGAAAATGCGTTCAGAATGCGTTTGGTATGACACCGCATTGTTACTTCCGTTAGTAGTAAATCATAGTTTTAAAATATCGTTTAAAATCGTTAACCAATATATATCATTTATCGAATCTCGAGAGTACAAGGCAATAATTAAGCAAGAAAAGACAGATCTGAGTAAAGACATGACTTTGACTTTGACTTTGACTTGTACTTTGACTTTACTCGGAAAGTCGAGTTGTTACAGCTTCCCCCACTTTAGGGAATTTCGTCCTGAAATTAAGGCGCAAGCGTAACGAAGAGATGTGGACATTTAGCTTTCATATAACTCTCAAGTTCCCAAGTGAACTCGGCGCCGCGTTTGCCTTCCCAGCAAACCTTCACTATAGGAATGCGTGAGCGTCAGAGCTTCTTGGTCTCTCGGTCCATGATTTCTATTGGCTTTTCCACGAAGTGTAATGTTTCATCCACTTGCAAATCCTCAAGAGGGACATGAAAATTCTCTTCGGCTAGACACTTCTTGAGGTTCGAAACGTGGAAAGTCGGGTGTACGTTGTTGAGTTCCTCCGGTAATTCGAGTCTGTAGACCACTTTGCCAATTCTTTCCAGAATCTTAAAGGGTCCAACGTATCGTGGCGCTAGCTTTCCTTTCTTGCCGAATCGGATCACCCCCTTCCAAGGTGAAACCTTTAGGAGTACGTGATCACCAACTTCGAACTCAAGGGGCTTGCGGCGTTTATCGGCGTAACTCTTTTGACGACTCCGAGCTTTCAAGAGATTGTCTTGTATCTGGAGGATCTTGTCAGTCGTTTCTTGCAATAACTCAGGACCGGTAATTTGTGCGTCACCGATCTCGTGCCATACAATCGGCAATCTAGATTTTCTTCCATATTATGCCTCAAAGGGTGCCATTTGAATGCTAGAGTGATAACTGTTGTTGTACAAGAATTCGACTAAAGGTAAATGCGAATCCTAATTACCACCAAAATCTATAACGCACGAACGAAGCATGTCTTAAAGGGTGCGAAATGTGCGTTTAGTCTGACCGTCGGTCTGGGGATGGAAAACAGTACTGAGATTAAGAGTAGTACCAAGAGCGGATTGAAAAGTGTCCCAAAGGCGCGAGGTAAATCGACCATCGTGGTTAGAGATGATGTCACGAGGTGTCCCATGTCGATAAATGACTTCGTCGGTATAGATTCGTGCTAATCGTTCAACCTTATAGTCTTCTCGTATCGGCAGAAAGTGGGCGGATTTCATAAGACGATCAACGATAACCCAAATGCTATCGTGACCTGATGGCGTGTGCGGAAGTTTCGTAATGAAGTCCATAGCTATACTATCCCATTTCCACATTGGGATCTCGGGTTGTACGAGTAAGCTAGAGGGTCGTTGATGTTCAGCCTTGACTTTGGAACAAGTCAGGCATTTCGAAACATAGAGAGCGATATCCTTCTTCATTCTAGGCCACCAATACCTGGTGCGCAGGTGCTAGTATATCTTGTCGGCACTGGGATGAATGGAATATCACGACTTGTGGGCTTCAGTCAACAAAATCTCATGGAGATTATTGTGACTGGGGATTCAAATGCGATCGAGATAGTAATAGATACCGTTCGATTTGGTGACAAGTTGGGTTTCAACACCACACTTCATTTCCTCTTTCAAGGTATTCTCAATGAAGCATGCAAGCTGAGCGTCGCGAATGAGGGTTTCGAGGTCGTGTTGGGCTTGAACATTACGAATGCTATGTAAATAGCTTCGTTGGCTAAGAGCATCGGCAACGACATTTGCTGTGCCTGGGTGGTAGCGTATCTCACAGTCGTAGTCGTTGAGAAGTTCAACCCATCTGCGTTGGCGCATATTCAGTTCTTTCTGGTTCAAGATGTGTTGCAGGCTCTTATGGTCGGTGAAGACCGTACACTTGGTACCATATTGGTAGTGTCGCCAAATCTTTAACGCAAAAACAACTGCACTGAGTTCGAGATCGTGGGTTGTGTAGTTCTTCTCGTGGACCTTGAGCTGACGAGAGGCGTACGCGATAACCTTGTCTCATTGCATGAGAACACAACCAAGACCCAGGTTAGAGGCATCGCAATAGTCTACAAAGTCGTCATTTCCATCCAGTAGCGCGTGGATGGGAGCGTTGCTAAGCATACGCTTGAGAGTTTGAAAGGCTTCCTCTTGTTCAGTTCCCCAAACAAAAGGTTTGTCTTTATGCGTAAGGGAGGTAAGAGGAACGGCGATTTTAGAGAAATTAGCGATGAATCGACGGTAATAACCCGCCAATCCGAGAAAAGAATGAACTTCGGATGGGGTTTTCGGTGTAATCCAACTCTTAACTGCTTCAATCTTCGCGGGATCGACGTGAATACCTTTACTATTGACAATGTGACCGAGGAACTGATCCTCCTCGAGCCAAAATTCACAATTGGAGAACTTGGCGTAGAGGCGATTCCCTTGGTGACGCTTGAGCACTAAACGAAGGTGTTGTGCATGTTCGGCTTTCGACTTCGAATAGATATGGATATCATCGATAAACACGATGACGAAGCAGTCGAGAAAGGGTTTACACACGCGAATCATCAAACCCATGAAAACTGCGGGTGCATTAGTAAGACCAAAGGGCATAACGACGAATTCATAATGGCCGTAGGCGGGTTTGAAAAGCGGTTTTAGGGATATCTTCCTCCTGAATTCGCGACTGATGATAACCAGAGCGTAAATCGATCTTAGAAAAACACGTAGCGCCTTGCAATTGGTCAAACAAATCGTCGATTTGGGGCAAAGGATAGCGATTCTTGATAGTAGGCTTATTGCGTTCCCTATAATCGATGCACATTCGGAACGATCCATCCTTCTTTTTGACGAAAAGTACAGGTGTGCCCCATGGAGATGTGCTAGGACGTATGAAGCCTTTATCAAGTAATTCCTTGAGTTGACTCGAAATTTCACGCATTTCGGACGGAGCGAGGCGATAACGAGCTTTAGCGACAGGGTTAGCTCCAGGAAAGAGGTTGATACGAAAATCAATATCACGACTCGGGGGTAAACCAGGTAAATCGTCAGGAAAGAGAGTAGAAAAATCACGAACCACAAGTACCTTTTCCATCGGCTTCTTTTCCTTCTTTGCTACTACGATGTGCGCCAAGAAAGCCTTGTATTCCTTTCAGAGATACTTGTTTGCTTGAGTGCACGACATGAGTTTCAGTTCCTTCGAAGACACTTCGCCATAAACACAGAGGTGGTCGCCATTAGCAAGAGAGAAACAAATCCTCTTTTCGAAACAAACGACTTCAGCACGATTTTCACGAAAAAAATCCATGCCTACTTTGATATCGAAACTACCAAGCTGCATTGGAATAAGATTGACCAGGAAAACGTGATTGTTGAGTTCAAGACTACAATCACGGAGTGCGGCACTAACGGTGATGGTTCTTCCGGAGGCAATTTCTACGTCGAACTTCGTTAGGAGGTTAGCGCGTTTACGGTTTAAGAGCTTTTCGAATTCATACGATACAAAACAGTTATCGGCTCCAGTATCAAATAAACACGAAGCATAAATACCGTTGACAAGAAACGTACCATTGACAATATTATTGTCAGTTTGAGCCTAGCGGACATTAATGTTGATTGCTCTTCCGCAGGCTGCTTGTTGTGCTGGCTGCTGCTGCTGCTGTGGCTGTTGCTATTGATGTTGTTGCTGCGGTGGTTGCTGCGGCTCTTGTTTCACCACTCGGTTCGGGCAGACATTGGCGAACTGGTTAGGGTCACCACATGCGAAGTAGGCTCGTGCATGAGCAGCGGGAGCAGGAGCTGCTTGGTTACCCTGAGGAGCGGGGAGTGGAGCTGGCAGTGCAGGAGGAGCTTGAACTTGAGCTTGCTGACGAGGGCCAGTGCGAAAGTTCGCTATGAAGTGTCCGTAGATATTGCAGTGGACACAGAAATGGTAAGCTATCCCAGCTGGGTTATGATAAGTACAAGTAGGGCACAGCGGGTGAGGACCAGTATACGCACGCTTAGCAGGCGGTGCGTTGGTCACAGGTGCGGCTGCTTGACGGTTCTGATTCTGGGGTTGGACAGGACCAACATTGAGAGGAGCAACAGTTACGCCACAGTTCTTGTTGTTATTACCCTTGCACTTGCGATTATGGCGTGAAGACTTTGAGACTTGAGGTGCGGCGGTTTCAGTAGCAGGAGCAGCAGTGACCTGGTGGAGATTCTTACTTGAGGTCTTGAAATAACCAGCCAAAACTCGCTTATCATTGATCTCAGCGGCGAGTTGGTAGGTCTCCTCAATGGTGGTAGGTTTAGCGGCTTGAACGAAATCGGCAACACAATTGGGTAGAGCGCGAATGTATTTCTTGATTGTGATGTTGGGTGTTGACACTTGACCAGGACAGATAATACTGAGCTGTTTGAAGCGAGCAGTGAGACCAGCATTGTCGCCACCTTCTTACTTGATACCCCAAAACTCGTTTTCCAACTTTTGGAGTTCATATGGGGGACAAAATTCTTTCATCATGACTTCCTTTAGTTCCTCCCAGGAGAGTCCATAGGCTGCATCATTACCCCGTCTGTTGCGTTCTGCAATCCACCAGTCCAGAGCCTTGGACTGAAAAACTCCAGTCGCGTTAACAGTGTAGAGGTTGTCTGGGCATCCGCTTTGACAAAGAGTGACTTCAATCAAGTCAAACCACTGAAACATGGCACTGGGCCCATCTTCACCAGTGAAGTCTTTAGTACCACAATCCTTGAATTGCTTAAAGCTAAAAGGAGCTTTCGGCGAGTCGCTCTTTGAAGAGGAGCTGCTCTTCACCTCGTTGATCTCGCTGACGATCTGAGGTATGACTTTGGCCATTTCCTTGGCGACAAGAGAGGCGATGCGCTTATCAGCATGGTTTCGGCGAGTAGCGCGGGTAGTATGAGAACCAAATGACAACATTGTCTACAACAGACATCGTCAAAAGATTTAGAGGAGATTTGAGTATATCGAGTTTCGAGAAGTTTAGCGTTTAACCACCATACTTATTATTATTAGATAAAGCACAGGAACACGTCTAACACATAGGCACACAATCATGAAGGCACATAAGCACGTAAGCACACAGGAGCACATAATCCACGTAAGCACATATTTTGCACATTTTCAACTATATTTTGCATGTATTCACCTACATATATTGTACGTGTTCACCTATCTTTCAAAGCTACGATTGTGATCGAGAGTTGCGAGTGCGAGTAGTGAGTAACATAGCGAGTAGTATAGCGTGCAAAAGTTCTGTGATTTGTTAGTGTTTTGAGATAAGTGTGCAGTGCGAGTTGTGCGCGTTTAGTAAAGCGAAGAGCGGAAAAGCGTATAAGTTTTCAAAATCGAAACATATAAATATGTAAACACATAAAACACATTAAACACATAAAATCAAAGAATCAGCGGCTGTGAGCTTAGAATCGAAATAGAATGTCTAGGTGTTGAGACAACGACTACCCAAAGTGATTCGACTATCCACAACGACTTTGAGTACACGTTTTGGCCTATTAGACTATGCTCTCTCACCGATATACGGTGAACGACACTCATCCTTTCGGCTACTAAGTGACCCAAATCATTGGAACACATCGAGACTTTGGTGAGAGTTTTGTAAAACCAAATAGAGACTGGAACTGGTCGTCAAGATGCGGGTTTCACCCCTAACCTGACAACTTTGTTCCTAATAATGTGGTAAACCACAAGATAGAGGTGGAGAATTTCGTCGAGATATGGATGTCACGCCTGACTCGACGAAAATTCTCGTGTGGATAGTAAAAATGCGCGTAGAGTGAGTGATTTTATCGAGAGTTCTTGGTTTTCACACTATTCTCGACCAAATCACTCGATTGTGTTATGCGAGTGTTTTCGAAAATCGTGTGTCGTGTTCGCCTTAGGAAAGGCGTGGAGTGCCCGACCTTAGGAAAGGTCGTTCTTGCACGAAGCGATAGTATGCGATGTTCGTGCAAGTATTCAGTTTTCGCGAGTTCAAGAGAGTAATAGAAATAGGCTCGTGCAGAACCCCCACCGGGTTCGCACAAGACGGTCTGTTGGTGCTTAGACTATAGACTAGGTCAATTCTAAGACATCAGACCCGGACTTGGTCGAGTCTTTCCTAATTCCCTATAGTTATGGCTCTGATACCAATCTGTCACACCCCAACCGATGGGGGAAACATCGGGGCGCGGCACTGAGCGAAACAGATTGTCCAAGAGAATCCATTACAACTATTAATGACAATATATTAATCGTTAATGTCCCATACCATCAACATATAAAGTAAAAACAATTAATACAGATATTGTTCTCAAAGACAAATAGACTGTTCTGACAACTCAGATTTTATTGGTGGGTTTCTAGACCACCTAACTTGATTCCACAAAAGATCACAGCAAAGCATAGCATCCTAGACACCTGTTGTAACACTTCGTGTTACGAAAGTCAAAGTACAAGTCAAAGTCAAAGGAAGAAAAGATTGCTAATTGCGATATGTCACTCCTTGCTTAATTACTGATTTGTGCTTCTTGACATGTAATCGAATTCTATTATTTGTTTGCTTTAGTTGTATTATGTGGAGTAACTGCGAATAATCGAGGTTTAATCGCATGTTATTCGCTTTAATCGCTTATCGCATCGCAATCGCAACTCGAACTATGCGTTCTGGATATTGTTTTACGTGTGTGTGCTAATTATGTGTTACTTGTGCATGTTTATTTATATTTTGTGGTGATTAATCGAAAACGCAATCGCAACTCTATCGCAATCTAATCGCAACACTAAACGCAAGTTAATTCTGATGATTGTATGTTAGATATAGCGGGTGTCAATTAAGTTAATTGTAGCTATTGTTTAATACTATCGTGTCGCATACTCGCTCAAACGCATCGCAACGCTCAGCACGTGAAACGAAACACCGAAACTCAACTCGTTGGACACTTTGATCGAATGACCGTTCGATCGAATAGCCGTCCGATCGGATTGCCATCCGATCGAAGTGCCATCCGATCGGTGAGCCATCCGATACTTGCACTCCACTTTCCCTTTTTGGCAACCTATAAATACCCCCTGTCACATCACAAGTGATGTGACAGCTCTCCCTCATTCGACCAGCACGCTCAAGACCTTCTTTCTCTCGATTCCTCGCGATTCTTGTAAGTTTTCAACTCAAATCTTGTACTTCTATGATCTACACACACTTCTTCATCATTTTCACCTTTGAATCTTAACTTTTAACCATGAAATCAGCGGATTTGAGTTGTTCTAGGGTGATGTCATGATGGAGTTCTTATGAACTTCAAGTTTTGACCTCATTCCACCAAGAATAACTCAGATCTGAAGGATTTCCACAAGATTACACAAGATTTACGCTTAGATCTAAACATTTTCGAAGTTAAAAGGATTGAAAGATACTTCTCCAATTTTCTTTCAACTCTTTTACACTCAATGCACTTAAAACCGATAGAATCGGAGCTCATTCAGGCCTTCTACTCTTCTCTAGTGATGTGTTGGTTTGGGATCTGAATCCTATCAACGAGACAACTGACTTCGGGTTGAACATGAAACTACCCGTCACGAACAGTTAACTGATCGGATTGGGGTGATTTCCGTTTGATCGAATAACCTGGGTCTGATGGAGTTTCCGTCGTTTAACATGCTGTCATACTGTCTCGATCAAACGGCAAAAATTTCCAAACTTTTCAAAAATAATCAAGTTCAAGATGATCAGACCGTTGGGACGGATTGCCGTCCGATCGGATTGCCATCCGATCGAATAACAATCCGATCGGATTGCACTTGAGCTTCCACACTTAACATTTTTTAAATTTTCCAAAAGGTCTGAATGTTGAACGGATTGCCGTCCGATCGGATTGCCATCCGATCGAACGACAATCCAATCAGTTAATGTTTGGATCTCCAACACTTAATCGTTTTCATAATTTTCAAAGATCATCAGTTTCTAACGGATTGCCATCCGATCGAATGACCATCCTGCTGTGAACTTGTTCTCAACTGAAATGTCTCGCCCATCGGATTGAAATCCGATCGAACGACCATTCGATCGATCGACCTGAAAGGTAGAGATACTTCTCTGTTTTCAAAATGCTATGACGAAAACTTCAAAGCCATCATACACAAACACATCCTTACCAAACGAATGTCAATCCGACCGAATGGCCATCCGATGGGATGACAATCCGAACGGATTGACATCCGATCAAATGACCATCCGATCGGATTACCATTCGAAACTTAGTCACTTCGCACCATTTATCGCGCCGTTCTTCGCTTATGCTATCGTTAACTGTTCAGGCTAATCTCTCAGCGCTCCCTTCAATCCAAGAGAGTGTTTATTTACTAAACACGATCTGTGAGTATACTCGAACCCTTTTTGCTTTACGCACTTTTGGGTGTTACATATGTTACTTATTCAAAATACAATCGACACACAACGCAAACACTATTTATACGCTGACCGTTATTGCATGTTACATGTTATTCGATGAATGCTTGTATGTTATGTTAACACAATGATTGTTGCCTGACACCTTAGCAACGATAGTACTATAGTTTGGACTCAGCACCTGCCGTGGACAGGGGTTGTTAAGGGCTTTACTTCATGTGTCCCAGTAGGGATATGTGCTGCGTACATTCTACAACTCGCAATCACGTCCGTGCATATTTCATTGTCGATAACCTACTAGCCTTCACTTTGCTACATGTTACAAGCTGGTTATGCGTAAACGATTTCGAAATCTATTATACTATCAAACTTGTATGCTCATCTTTACACTATGTGTATTGACTTTATTTTAACGTATGTGGCAGGTGCTTAAGATGCTAGGAATGCTGTGCTTTGGTGAATCAAGCTAGGGGTCTAGTTATGTCACGCTTAAATCTGAGTTGTCGGAACAGTGTTTGTTTTTGAGACAATTATTTGTATTAGCTGTTTTGCTTGGATATGTTGTGGTATGGGACATGATGTTTAATTATATGGTAATTAATAGTTGTTATGGATACTCATGGACAATCTGTTTCACTCAGTGCCATGCCCCGATGTTTCCGCCATCAGTTGGGGTGTGACACCTGTCACATACGTTAAAATAAAGTCAATACACAGAGTGTAAAGGTGAGTACACAAGTTTAATAGCATATAGTATAGCGAAAGCGTTTACGCATAACCAGCATGTAACACGTAGAAATGTGAAGCAAGTAAGCTATCGACAATGACATATGCAACCAACATGACTGCGAGTGTAGAATGCGCAACACATTATCACCATTGTGACCATGTGAAGTAAAACCCTTAACAACCCCTGTCCACGACGGGTGCTGAGTCCAAACTATAGTACTATCGTTGCTAAGGTGTCAGGCAACAATCACTGTGTAGGCATAACATACAAGCATTCATCGAAACACGTATAACATGCGAGAGCGGTTAGCGTTTAAAAGTGTTTGCGTTGTGCGTTGATGTGATTGATATAGATAACGTATGTAACACCCAAAAGTGCGTTAAGCGAAAAAGGGTTCGCGTATACTCACAGTGCGTGTTTAGCTAGTAAACACAGTACCTGGATCGAAGGGAGCGAAGGAGATTAGCCTGAGCATAGAACGATAGCGTAAGCGTTGAACAACGTGTAAAACAGTGCGTCGAATGAGATCAGTGTTGGATGATGATTCGATCAGATGATCATCCAGACGGATGGTCATCTGGACGGATGACCATTCGGTCGGTTGGTCATTCGATTGGAGGAGTGTGTTTGCAACACGTTTCAACTTTTGAAGTTTTCGTTGTAGTATAAATTAAGTCATTCGATCGGATGGTCATCCAGACAGATGGCCATTCGATCGGATGGCTATTCGATTGAAGTGTGATATTCTTTGAAGTTTTGTAAAATTGTTTAAGTGTTGAACTTATTGAAAAAGTGCGAGTGAACCTGTCGAATAGTCATCCGATCGGATGGGTTTTCGATCAGCGATCTGATGTTTTGAAATCTTTTGTAAAATTTCTAAGTTTAAAAGTTTTGAAGTTTAACGGAGACGGCGTGACGACGTGTCTAACAAGGGAAACCACACTAAGCCGAGCTTAGTCGATCGGATGGGAACCACCCCATTCGATCAGCCTAACTGTTCTTAACGGAGTTTCATGTTCAACCAATAAGTCAGTCGTCTCTTTGGTGGAAATCCGTTCTCAGGCCGGTTCTCAACTAGAGTTTGAGTGGAGAGCCTGAACGAGCCTTGATTCCATCGGTTTTGAGTAGAAGAGTGTAAAAGAGTTAAAAGAAAGTTTGAATCAGTTAAAAAGTGTTTAGATCTAGTTTAGTTTTGTGTAAAATCATGTGGAAATCCTTTAGATCTGGACAAACTTTGATGAGATGAGGTCACTCAATCGTTTCCGGCGGAACCCGTGATGACGTCACCTTCAAAGAGTCCAAATCCGGTGATTTCATGGTGGAAAAGTATGATTCTTGTGGAGAAGATGATGGAGATGTGTGTAATGAAGATGGAAGTACAAGATTTAAGAATAAAACTTACGAAAATCGCTTGGAATCGAGAGAAAAGTGCCTTAGAACGAGCTGGAGCGAGTTAGGTTGGATAGAGCCGTAACATCAATGAAAAGTTGATGTGACAGGCGAGTATTTATAGGTGAGAGAGAGAGAGAGAGAGATAAGGCGGTGGAGCAGTGGGTCGGATGGCCAGTCGATCGGATGGCCATCTGATCGGATGGTCATCCGGTCGGATGTCCATTCGATCGAGTGGTCATTCGATCCGACGACATGTGCGAGTTAGTTTTCCGACTTTCGTTTCGTATGTTGAGCGTTGCGTTGCGTTTAAGCAAGTTGCGAGTAAGCGTTGTGATAGCATTAACACATAAAAAGCATAAAAGTAAATATGTGTTTCGTGTTTGCGATGAGATTGCGTTGCGATACAGTTGCGATTGCGTTTGTGATTAACATCCCAAAACATATACGAGGCACACACAAGTAAAGCACATAATAACACACACACACAGAACAATACAAGTAGTTGCGTTTTGAGTTTGCGATGTGTTGTGATAGCGTGGAGTAAAATAGCGTTTAGTTGTGATTTCTGCGTTTTGAAAATGCGTTCATAATGCATTTGGTATGACATCGCATTGTTACTTTCGTTAGTAGTAAATCATAGTTTTAAATATGGTTTAAAATCGTTAACCAATATATCGTTTATCGAATCTCGAGAGTACAAGGCAATAATTAAGCAAGAAAAGACAAATATGAGTAAAGACCTGACTTTGACTTTGACTTTGACTTGTACTTTGACTTTACTCGGAAAGTCGGGTTGTTACAAACCGAGCCCAACCCATTTCCTCCTCTTTCTTTGTATGTGTGAATGTGTGTAGAGGGGCACACAGTTTCTTTAAAAAACTATTGCAAACCCTAGACTCCTTTCGAACAAATGACGGTCGTAATCATTCGAGGCATCATCTCCTTCAATCGACATCATCTGGCACCATTCTAGCACACGACATCATCATCTTGAGGCTGGTAGATTCGTCTTGTTTAACTCTTGATTGACTGTTCTCGGTTATGTGTGAACTTGTTATGTAATTGGTTTAGGGTTGCATGATAGTAGAGGTATCAATGAATATTTTGTTAGAACAAAACTGCATGGTTGAACTAGAGGTATGCGTGATGTTAATGAATGATTTAGGGCTGTTTGTACCTAAACTGATGGTTCTTTTGAAAAACTACCTTAGATCTTTAGATCTACAAGTTTATAACCTTATTTTTCAAGAAAATTTATATTTATCCAAGTTTCAAGTTCATGGGTGGATAGTTTCATCATCCTTCAAATCTCTAACATTTACATCTTGCTAGTTCATGTTCTTGAACATGATCTAGCAAGTCTTGATGATGATCCATCTTACTTCTACTAACAAACAATATCATAACTACACAAGATCTACATGTTTTACCCATATATCTTCTCTTTATCCACCTTTTATCACTTTATGTTCAAGACTTAGTTTATGTTCTTTAGTGTTCTCAACATTTAATCATTCTCTCATCTATTAACCACTAAATACAAGAACAAGATGATGTTTTAGAGCACTTACTACTAGCACAAGGCTAGGGGAGAAACAAGGCGTAAAAGTGGTGGATAAAAGAAAACAAGAGTGGTCCTTGAGCTTCCGAGTGCACCAAGCTTGTTTGTTGAACCTCTTGCACCTTTGAGTGTATGAAAATGGCTTGAAAGAAGGTTGATGGTGGTTGTAGGGTGGTGTGGTGGTGCCGGCCGTGAGTATGGAAGAGGGGAGAGGAGGAGTTGTTTGTTGAAGTGTGGTGTATGAGAGAAGATGATGAACCTTTAGTCTTATTTATAAACCAATTCTCTATTAACCATCATACAACATGTTTCTCTAACCAATAACAATAACAATTTAATATTCAAAAGAAATGGGGGGTTGTCCCACCCCTTGTAGCCGTCGGCTGGGGGGGGGGGGATGGGGTTGGGTGGTGATGATCTAGTTACAAGTTAGTTATGTTTGAATGATATAGTTAGTATATTATAGTGTGTAGTATAATATAAGGTGTGTTAGGGTGTTCGGGGACCCTAACTAGCTCAGAAAAGTAAAAACAATGTGTTTGGCAATATTTTTTTTGTTCCGGGTAAAGTCCGGTTGTTCGGTTGGATGTTGATCCATTAAAGTGCTAAATAAAGCTTTAAAGTGTCTTTTATATTGTTTTTAGTGACACATTAAATTCCCAACACTTTGGAAAGTGTCTAGGACTATTTTGCCAAGTTTTTACACTTTACTAGCATTGTTAAATGCTGAATTTTGTTTATTTAGTGCAGGATTCTGCACTTTAAGTATGTTTTAGGCACTTCCGGGCACTATAACTATCACCTAGTGATGCAGTTTTATGGTCCTCACCTCCCTACACTCCCTACTAGTGTAGTATTCTATTCCTGGCTCATACTGGCCTCAATGACATTGTCTGTCTAGGTGCTGGTATTGTCAGCATGTTTACTGGGTTATCCGCTCACTGTGCTAACTGTGCTTTCGTGCATCAAGTTTGTCACTAATGTTTGTGTGTAATAAATAGAGTGACAGTATAAAATGTGATGCATGAGTATGTATGTATCAGAAATCAGAAAGCAGTTTAATCATAATTGTAATCAAGCACAGTAATTAAGCACTAATTTAATATTAATTATTTTGTACGGATACCTGGATTTGTGAGGATTGTCACATTCTCCCCCCATTAAGAAAATTTCGTCCAGAAATTTTAGGCTCTGCTTCTAGTTGCAGGGGTCTTGGGAAATAAATGGGGGTACTTTTCCTTCATACGATCCTCACGTTCCCATGTGAATTCTGGACCATGTCTTGCATTCCAACGAACTTTGACGAGCTTGACACTACTCCTGCGTGTTTTGTTTATCTTCCAATCTGTAACCTCAACGGGTTCTTCAACAAAGTGGAGCGTGTCGTCAATATGAACCTCGTCAGCAGGAATGACAACGGTTTCTTGTGTTGGACTCTTCTTCAGATTTAATACATGGAATGTATCATGAACACCGTTAAGCTCAGCAGGTAAGTCCAACTTGTATGCTACTAAACCAATCCTTTGCAGGATTCTGAATGGGCCAATGTAGCGCGGATTCAACTTTCCACGCTTCCCAAAGCGTGCCACACCCTTCCAAGGTGAAACCTTCAATAATACCATGTCTCCTACCTCAAACTCCAGAGGTTTCCTTCTTCGGTCCGCATATCACTTTTGTCGATCGCGAGCCGCCTTGATGCGTTCTCAGATCTGTGCAATCTTGTCTGTGGTTTCCTGGACCACTTCTGGACCAACTAATTGTCTATCACCTGCGTCAGCCCAACAAATCGGTGATCGACATTTGCGTCCATAAAGAGCTTCGAACGGTGCGGCTTGAATACTTGCGTGATAACTATTGTTGTATGAAAATTCGACCAATGGTAGGTGAGTATCCTAACTTCCACCTAATTCCATTACGCAAGCTCTCAGTATATCTTCTAATGTCTGGATCGTTCGTCCGCTCTGTCCATCAGTTTGCGGGTGAAAAGCTGTACTCAGATTCAACTGAGATCCGAATGCTTCTTGAAAGGATTGCCAAATCCTTGACACAAACCTTCCGTCTCTATCAGAGATGATTGAGATAGGTACTCCATGACGTGCAACAATCTCTCTCATGTATATCTCGGCTAATTTTTTTGTGTTGTCTTTTTCTCTGATTGGCAAGAAATGCGCAGATTTCGTTAAACGGCCTACTATTACCCACATAGTATCGTGACCTTTGGGCATTCTTGGCCCATTTGTTATGAAATCCATTGAAATCTGTTCCCATTTCCATTGGGGTATTTCAGGTTGCTGCAGAAGACCTGAAGGCATCTGGTATTCGGCTTTTACTTTGGCGCACGTTAACACTTGCTAACATAAACTGCAACGTCGCCTTTCATCCTAGGCCACCAATAGAAATCCTTAAGGTCTTGGTACATCTTATCCGCTCCCGGATGAATTGAGTACCGTGACTTGTGAGCTTCATTGAAAATGACCTTTCTCAAACCACCAAACAGAGGAACCCAAATCCTTTTCATGAAGCATAATCTTCCTTCCTCGTTTGGTGCCAACTGCTTCTCCATCCCACGGAGATATTCGTCCTCAATATTTCTTTCCTTAAGAGCTTCTTTCTGCGTGGCACGAATGCGCAGTGAGAGATCTGTCTGGATAATCATCTCTAGAGCCCTAACCCTTATGGGCTTTGTGACAACCGTCACTTTTCCGTACATTCCTTACACGAAATGAACAGTGATTTGTGCTTTAATGAACGTACATGATCTAGTTTACAAGAAAAATAAGTTTCTGAATTCCATGCAAGTGAATTCATGCATGTTTTATACTACAACATATTGCTTTATGCATTAACAAGAGCGTTGCGTTAGAAATACTAGTAAACTCACCGGTAAGACACTTTGTGTCAACAATTCTGCAGAAAGCAGTCAGACAATAAAATTGGAGCCTAGGTATAGGTCCAATGACAAGAATACATTAAAACCCAAGAGTACATACAAGGGTTTAATATATAGACATTACGGAAGCAAAAATAAGCACTAAAAAGCACCCGAAACGCACTTTAAGTGCAGAATTTTAGTAAATTCAGCTCAAATAAGCTTTTAAACATATAAATATAATGCAGAAATTACGTTTTATTATCCAGAATACTTCCCCAAGTGTTGGGAATTGAAAGGGTACAAGAAGGATACTTAAAAGACACTAAACGGTGCAATTTAGCACTTTAACGAACCGGAATCTAACCGAACAACCGGACATTACCCGGAACATCAAAATGTTATTAGAGGCATTATTTTAACATTACCAAGCTAGTTATGGACCCTAAACATCATATTATGTCCTAAGACATATAAACACACTTTACACTAAATCTAACACTTGGAATGTAACTAAACTTGTAACTTACCATTAAAATCTAACTAGTTACCCCCACCCCCTAATGTTGGACGGTTGGGAGACATAATCCCACTTGGGATTTTAAGTTCATATTATAAAAATCATGTATGGTACTAATGTAGCATATTATCTAGTGGTTAATAAGATGTAGGAGGTTTATAAGAAAGACCATAAGACTTGAACCATCATTTTGATCCAACAGACATTTCCCTCAAATTCTTCTCTCCTCCTTCTTCCCCAATCGGCTGAAACCAAGCAGCCCCATCACCACCATCTTCAACCTTCAATCATCCATTCCAAGCTTGTATTAAGGTGCTAGGAGGTGGTTGATAAAGCTTGGTGTGTTCGGAAGTTGAAGGACCTTCTTAGTTCGTTATTAACCATCACTTTTCTTCACTTGAACTCTCCTAGCTTTGAGCTAGTGGTAAGAACTTAGATCCGTTCATTTTTCATGTTATTAGAGTGGTTAATAGTTGTTTGATGATGAAAATCCATGAACACTACAGAACCATGAACAAAGTCTTGCATATAAACTAACTTGTAATGAAATATTGATGAAACATAATGAAGTGATGATAAACTGAAGTTGTCTTGATTATGTTACTGATTACTTGCTGATCTACTTGTAATATTGATGTTTGATGTTGTTGTGATCACTAAACAAGTTAACGGAATCAATCGAACACGAGTTAGAAAGCTAAAAAGCTGAAACAGTAGGCTGTTTGGTAATTACAGCCAACTTCAGTTGGCTGTAACAGAATCGTAACTTAACGGAAAATGTATTTTCTGAAGCCTAGATTTATGTATTATGAAATACGGTTCTAATGGCACTGGAATCATAATTTTTGGACTACGTTTACTATTTTTAAAGACCCGATTTGTAACAGCAGCTAAAGCTGAGTTTTTACAGCAGTAAATGGGTGTTATATTTTTAATCATAACTTGAAACATGAGTAGAACTAGGTCATGAAATTGGTACTGTAGATGGACACTGATGTCGTAGTAATTGTCCCACTGGAATTTCGTCAATCCCACTTACAATGAATTTTTAATGAATTATTCTGTGGACTGCAGTTAGAAAGTAATGAATCTGATTGCAGTCCGGAAAATGATTTTTTTATAAAATACTGGCAATGAACTGGACCCCGATATTTTTACACAATAATATTTGGATCGTTTGAGATATTCTGTAAAAATTTGGAAATTTTTGGAATAAGTTAACTATTTTATTAAAATGCTCGAAAACAGTTCAGTTTTAGATATTTAAGTTGAAATGACATAAGTGGCAATTTGCGTGTCTAAATGTCGAGTATGTTATCTGAGGAAAAATATATATATTTGTTGATTACTAAACTTTGTGCTAAATGTATGTGGTATGTATAATACCTGCTAGTATATTAGGACTTGCAGATACACATACAACATATTTAAACAAAATACATAATTCGGGTGCAAAATGCAAAATACAAAATACTTATATTTATTTTCGAGAAAATAATATAAGTAAGACACTTAGTTAAAAATATGACTTATTTTTAACACAAGAATACGTACACAAAAGATAGTGACTTGTACTTGTGCGACACAAGTCTAGTGACTAACGTTAATAAAACACGTTTAGGTCACGACACTAGCTAAGCAAATCCATTGAAGTTTACGACGCAAGGAACGCAAAGTTGTGAGTTCATGCTCCCCCTTTTCTCTAACTGTTTTTGGTTTTATAACTCTCGGGGGTGAAATACATGTTACAGATATTACAATTTTTACAAGTGGTAAAAATACAAGAAGCACTCTTGGTGAGAACGAGTACCGAGTGCAATACGAATTGAGAATACAAAATTACGAGAAGCACACTTGGTGAGAACGAGAACCGAGTATGATGTGCTTTAAGAAATGCCTAGAAAATACTAGATCATGTGAGCATAGAATAAATACTAAAAATGCCACAAAGTCTTGGCGAAAACTAGTACCAAGCCATTAAAAACATTCATTAATTAGGGACGAGGGTTAGATCTAACGGGTACGGCCGAACCCCACTCATGGTCAAAACTAGTACCTAGTAGTGCTTCGGAGTCCCAATCGAGGGTAATCGACACAGTCGAGGGTAATCGACACAGTCGAGGTTAATCGACACAGTCGAGGTTAGTCGACACAGTCGAGGGTAATCGACACAGTCGAGGGTAATCGACACAGTAAAGGAGCCAACACTAATGCTCCATATGTTCTCACATGCCTTAAAGGAGCCAACACTAATGCTCCATATGTCCTCACATGCCTTAATGTCCTTGTACAAACATTCAATTAGTACGTGGTGTACACAAGAAAACTTGATTTATACAAGAATACTTTATTTAACCAAGATACATACCATGTTTTCATACATGGTATGCAAAACGCATGAACTCGCTCAACTTTATGATGATGTTTTCCAAAATTACATGTATTTCAGGTGACAGGATGGATCTTGGGCGCAAGTGTCGTAACTAGAAGTAGACTACAAGTTTAGATGTCATCCACTTTTGTTGAATTGTAACCTAGATGAAGGTTGTGTTTTAAAACTTAAATAACAAGTGTTTGTAATACTCAAAATTCTCCGAATGGATGAACATTGTTTTAAATCATGTAGTTGTTTATTATGATTGAATGCAATGATAACAAGCTAGTCACACATCATACGCTTCCGCAAAAGACAGGGTGTGACAATTTGGTATCAGAGCTTCGATTGTAGTGAACCAGGATTCCTTCTCGAGTCTAGACTACAATCACTAAAGTTCTCTCACAAAAACATTTTACAAAAAGGTTTTCATTGCATTCACGTAAAGCGCCAAGATCCACGAGTCGAACACTTTTCAAAGAAAAGACAAGGCAAGGACATCAGTGAGGAATACCTTTAAGATAAGGTGCCGACCAAGGCATAGTCTACACGAGTTAGACTTGCCAAAGACAAAATGACCCCCCCCCCCAAACGAGAGTTATACGTAATATAATGCATTAAATTGCTTGATTATGCTAAGTAGCATATTTGTATTTGATATACATACATACGAATAAGTATACGGAATAAATATTGACGTGAATGCATACAAATAAGTGTGCGGAATGATTATTGACGTGAATAAGATACTTTCGACTCCGACTCCTATTACTATACGTAACTCGCACGATGAAGCTACCGACCTCGCATCCTTTGCAAAGCTCATGGCTGGGAGTGATTACCAAACAAGATTCTGAGCTTACTTCCGTAGGAGTTGGCTGCTCATCCCTCTCGAACGTGAAGATGCCAGACTACGGTGATGATGACGAGGCAGAGGCGGCAACCTTAAACGAACTCTTAATCAACGGGACGAGATCCCTGCGACTTATGTGAAGCAAGATTGACGACATACTTGACCAGAAAAGGGAAATGAAGTATTCATCACGAAGGTGCTCCTCCAACTACTAGGAATTCTCTCTATTCCTATCCCATTTAATCATCGTGCCTATACGCGCGTAACGATAACAAATGTTAGCGCATGGACCACCGCGATGGTCCTTTCCATTACAAAGGTATAAGGACAGTAGTGTCCCCTCCTAGATCGATCATCTGCTTGGACGAGAGAAAATTTAGGGTAACTGTGCAAGACAATTTATTATTACGGGGGCCCACGTAATAACGACTTGTAGTGCACCGAAATCCTGGTGAACTCTGCGGGTCGAGCTAATGAGAACCACACAAAAGTAATCTACAGGTGTCCTCACCTTCATCTGGTAGAACAACACATAGATCAGTGCTTTAGCACGTTAGAAAGTAGGAAGCCTGTCTCAGCCTACTTCGTGACTGACACTTCTACCTGCATACAAGACGTTTGAGAAAACGACATTTAAGCAAGTGAAGATGAGTAACATTCAAAAGATTCAGCGACTTTACACTCTCTATCACACCTACACGAACAACCCTATCTAAGGGAAAATATTCGCACCAGTAAAGCTAAAGACCTAAGAAAACCAATGTAGCGGGAAATAACTAAAACTTGAATGACCGAGGCGATGTAACCTCGAGTTCATTTTATTACAAACAATAAGCCAAGTTGGCAAGCCTATGTGAAGGCTCAATAATTGTTTCCCCGCTCATACATTGAGTATATATATATATATATACATGTGAAATTGGGTGATTACATGATGGCTTATGGTGCTATGTACCTCATAGACACCTGGAATGTTGTCTAACCTACTTCATACCATTTTGGCAGAAGAGAATGCCGCCCAGGCGAGACACAAACACCAGTACGCTACCAAGAACAGAAGCCGAGCTGCAAGAACGCATCTCACAGGCAATTGCATGACATGAAGCCCTCCGCTCTAAGCACAGCAATGGCACTACTGGAAATAACCCTCCAACTGGCTGCACTTATAAACAATTCCTGGACTGCAAGCCACTGAATTTTGATGGCACAGGAGGTGCCGTTGCATTTGTACGTTGGACAGAAAAGACTGACTCCATTCCAAGAATGAGTAACTGTTCGCCCCAACAGAGTGTTACCTATATCTCAGGGTTATTCCTAGATGGCGCACTCTCCTGGTGGAACCTTCAGGTTCAAACCCTTGGTGCAGATGCTGCTTATACACTGAGCTGGGACGAGCTCAAGGAAATGATGGAAAAGAAATACTGTTCTAGGGCTGAAATCCAGAAGCTTGAGGCGGAGTTCTGGAATTTGAAAATGGACGGACCGAAGATTCCTGAATACGTCCAGCGATTTCACGACTTGTCTAGAGTCGTCCCCTACTTAGTCAAACCGGAATTCAAAAGGATTGAACGATTCATTTGGGGATTTGCACCCCAGATCAGGGGCATGGTTACTACCTCAAAACCCTCAACTATCACAGAGGCTATCGATATGAGTGTCACTCTTACTAAAGAGGCTCTACGTGCGGGAAATTTTTTGGAATCTGAGGGTAACAAGAAAGAGACTCATGTGGAGTCATCAGGCAACAAGAAGAGGAAATCCTCAAATCTAAAGATGAGCACCCAAGTCAGCTGTGGAAGCTCTAAAGCAAACAAATGAAAGAAAGTGAACCCACCGCATGACAGGAAAGCTTCTGGAACCGCTAATAAGGTTGGTGATAAGATGTACTCGGGAACTAAGCCGAGGTGCGAGGAATGCACTTTTCACCATAAAGGTCAATGTCTGAGGCCTAGGTGTGGAAAGTGTGGAAAAGAAGGGCACAACAAGGACGCCTGTTGGGCGAAGGACCCAGATGGAAGAAATAAGGGAATACTCGGTTGCTACAAATGTGGTGAAGCAGGGCACTTTAGGAAAGATTGCCCAAAGAAGAAACAAGCAAGGAAGGGTTTTCACGATCGAAACTCGTGAAGCACGCCAGGATCCAGATGCGGTTACGGGTACGTTCCCTATTAACCAACCTAATGCATCTACTTTTAATTAATACTGGCATCAACTTTAACCTTGCATGCTTAGAACTTAGGAAACTGCTTGGCCTAGTTTCGAGTAAAATAGACGTCCCGTACTCTTTTGAAATGGGCATATAGAAGGATAGTTTAACCAGTCGAAACGATTAAGGATCGTATTTAGGGACTCAGAGGACCGGAACCTTCTGTTACCATTGACTCGTGAAGTCATAATATGATAGTCAACATGGATCGGAAATCCAAGTATACGGCTGAAGTCGTTCGATACGAGAAAATCAGACGCATCCCTCTTGCGAATGATGAAACCCAACTTTCCTGCAATAGGTGCAAGGATGCTAGACCCCACAAGGCGGCAGATCTGCAACATCCCTCATTGGTCAAAGACGCATAGAAACGCCTCCGAGTAGACTGCAGAGCCTGAGAACATCCCCGTGACGGAAGAAGTCCCAGAGCCTTTTCGGAAGACTTGCCAGGAACGCCCCTCCGTAGCGACGAGAGGACTTTAGGATAAATCGCGTGACAGGAGCAGCACCAGTGCCGAATGACGCCATACCGACTAGCTTCACCCGCGAAGCATGAACCTCTGATATAACTGCAAGAGCTGCTAGACAGAGGAAATTAAGGACATGACATCCTTAGTTAAGGGCACAAGGAGAAAGTTGATAGACTCCATTTGCATAAATTCCAGAGAATTGAGAATCAGAATCCTTTGCCAAGGACTGATGACATGAAACAGACAAAATCGTAAGATCCTAGTTGCCACTCAAGGATCAACCTGAGGACAGGATGTCCTCAACTGCGAATACCGGAAGGAAATATCCCTAAAACGACCCTCAGAACTCGCTTCGAGCATTACGGGTTCCTTGTCGTACCATTTGGCTTAACACATGCATCAACAATATTCATGGACCTCATGAATCGAACGTGTAAGCCATACATGGATAAATCATGATTATACTTATTGACTACATTCTTATATGGTCAACGACCAAGGAAGGCCGTAAGCAACAGCTGCAATTTACCTTGCAACTCTTAGAGAAAGAACAGTTAAGCGCTATGATGACGAAAAGCGGATTTCGAATTTGCGAAGTGAAAACTTTAAGATACATGGTGGATGAGAACGAAATTTATGCCACCCCTGCAACCAAGAGCTAAGGAGCTAGAGTTGCAATTATGTAACGCCTCTCGACAAAGTCTCGATTGCACGCCGATGCAACGAGACCACAACATTGCATACGCGGCACATTGATTAAGGGATCATGAGAAGAGACCTTGAGATGGATACAGTAATTACGCGCCGCAAACTGGACGTCATTACCTGAAAGGAAATGCTGCACGATCCTTGCTGATCACAAGGGTTGCAACACACCGATGATCGTAAGAACTCGAATATGAACTAAGCTGTTGAACGATGCAGACTGTATGAACAAGATGCGTGCTTGTGTGATAAACTTTGATAAAAAGTGGGAACACTCACTTGCCCTTAGTGGAGTCTTCCTACAACAGTATTTATCATGCCGCCGTCTAAACCACTTCGTGTGAAGATTTAGATGGAACATAATGAGTCAATTCCCGTTGTGTTGAACGGAGACCGGAAGTAAACAATCAACTGGCCGAGATGGTCCAGGAAAATCTAGAGGCAAGGTCATTCAGATATGTGATCATATCGAGACAGCCCGTAGAACACAGAAAGATTACGCCGATGAGCGGCAGAGATCGTAAGAATTTGAGACAAGAAGTATGACTAAAATGAGAGCCGCGCCTAGAGAAGGTGTAGTGTGATTTGGAAAACGAAAAGGTTGAATCCCCGGTGTAGGGATCAGAACCATTGTTCACAAGATGAAGCTTCCAGAAAAAGATCAGTAGTAATCGCGACACATCCATGTGTCTAGTCTTTAGAGGAGTCTGACTCAAGGAACAGTCGTTGTTCCCACAAATAAGATTCACGTCAATGACAAACGACAAGAATTACTATAGAAACCTGTTAAGGTTTTGGACCAAGAGTCCACAATACTATAGAAACCTGTTAAGGTTTTGGACCAAGAGTCCACAATACTATAGAACCTGTTGAGGTTTCGGACCAAGAGTCCACAAGATGCAGAAAAGACATGATTGATTTACTTGAGTACGATAAAATACATGACATGAGAACACGAAGACGTGTTTCGAATATAAGTGACCAAATTTGTTTCACAACTCCCATGCGACCGATGGCATCGCTTGAATTTCGGGACGAAATTCTTTTAACGGGGGGAGACTGTGACAACCGTCACTTTTCCGTACACTAAATGAACAGTAATCTGTGCTTTAATGAACGTACATGATCTAGTTTACAAGACAAATAAGTTTCTGAATTCCATGCAAGTGAATTCATGCATGTTTTATACTACAACATATTGCTTTATGCATTAACAAGAGCGTTGCGTCAGAAATACTAGTAAACTCACCGGTAAGACACTTTGTGTCAACAATTCTGCAGAAAGCAGTCAGACAATAAAATTGGAGCCTAGGTATAGGTCCAACGACAAGAATACATTAAAACCCAAGAGTACATACAAGGGTTTAATATATAGACATTACGGAAGCAAAAATAAGCACTAAAAAGCACCCGAAACGCACTTTAAGTGCAGAATTTTAGTAAATTCAGCTCAAATCAGCTTTTAAACATATAAATATCATGCATAAATTACGTTTTATTATCTAGAATACTTCCCCAAGTGTTGGGAATTGAAAGGGTACAAGAAGGATACTTAAAAGACACTAAACGGTGCAATTTAGCACTTTAACGGACCGAAATCTAACCGAACAACCGGACATTACCCAGAACATCAAAATGTTATTAGAGGCATTATTTTAACATTACCAAGCTAGTTATGGACCCTAAACATCATATTATGTCCTAAGACAAGAAAACACACTTTACACTAAATCTAACACTTGGAATGTAACTAAACTTGTAACTTACCATTAAAATCTAACTAGTTACCCCCACCCCCTAATGTTGGACGGTTGGGAGACATAATCCCACTTGGGATTTTAAGTTCATATTATAAAAATCATGTATGGTACTAATGTAGCATATTATCTAGTGGTTAATAAGATGTAGGAGGTTTATAAGAAAGACCATAAGACTTGAACAATCATTTTGATCCAACAAACATTTCCCTCAAATTCTTCTCTCCTCCTTCTTCCCCAATCGGCTGAAACCAAGCAGCCCCATCACCACCATCTTCAACCTTCAATCATCCATTCCAAGCTTGTATTAAGGTGCTAGGAGGTGGTTCACGAAGCTTGGTGTGTTCGGAAGTTGAAGGACCTTCTTAGTTCGCTATTAACCATCACTTTTCTTCACTTGAACTCTCCTAACTTTGAGCTAGTGGTAAGAACTTAGATCCGTTCATTTTTCATGTTATTAGAGTGGTATATAGTTGTTTGATGATGAAAATCCATGAACACTAAAGAACCATGAACAAAGTCTTGCATATAAACTAACTTGTAATGAAATATTGATGAAACATAATGAAGTGATGATAAACTGAAGTTGTCTTGATTATGTTACTGATTACTTGCTGATCTACTTGTAATATTGATGTTTGATGTTATTGTGATCACTAAACAAGTTAACGGAATCAATCGAACACGAGTTAGAAAGCTAAAAAGCTGAAACAGTAGGCTGTTTGGTAATTACAGCCAACTTCAGTTGGCTGTAACAGAACCGTAACTTAACGAAAAATGTATTTTCTGAAGCCTAGATTTATGTATTATGAAATACGGTTCTAATGGCACTGGAATCATAATTTTTGGACTTCGTTTACTATTTTTAAAGACCCGATTTGTAACAGCAACTAAAGCTGAGTTTTTACAGCAGTAAATGGGTGTTATATTTTTAATCATAACTTGAAACCTCAGTAGAACTAGGTCATGAAATTGGTACTGTAGATGGACACTGATGTCGCAGTAATTGTCCCACTAGAATTTCGTCAATCCCACTTACAATGAATTTTTAATGAATTATTCCGTGGACTGCAGTCAGAAAGTAATGAATCTGATTGCAGTCCGGAAAATGATTTTTTTTTTATAAAATACTGGCAATGAACTGAACCCCGATATTTTTACACAATAATATTTGGATCGTTTGAGATATTCTGTAAAAATTTGGAAATTTTTGGAATAAGTTAACTATTTTATTAAAATGCTTGAAAACATGCCAGTTTTAGATATTTAAGTTGAAATGACATAAGTGGTAATTAACGTGTCTAAATGTCGAGTATGTTATCTGAGGAAAAATATATATATTTGTTGATTACTAAACTTTGTGCTAAATGTATGTGGTATGTATAATACCTGCTAGTATATTAGGACTTGCAGATACACATACAACATATTTAAACAAAATACATAATTCGGGTGCAAAATGCAAAATACAAAATACTTATATTTATTTTCGAGAAAATAATATAAGTAAGACACTTAGTTAAAAATATGACTTATTTTTAACACAAGAATACGTAGACAAAAGATAGTGACTTGTACTTGTGCAACACAAGTCTAGTGACTAACGTTAATAAAACACGTTTAGGTCACGACGTTAGCTAAGCAAATCCGGTGAAGTTTACGACGCAAGGAACGCAAAGTTGTGAGTTCATGCTCCCCCTTTTCTCTAACTGTTTTTGGTTTTATAACTCTCGGGGGTGAAATACATGTTACAGATATTACAATTTTTACAAGTGGTAAAAATACAAGAAGCACTCTTGGTGAGAACGAGTACCGAGTGCAATACGAAGTGAGAATACAAAAATACGAGAAGCACACTTGGTGAGAACGAGAACCGAGTATGATGTGCTTTAAGAAATGCGTAGAAAATACTAGATCATGTGAGCATAGAATAAATACTAAAAATGCCACAAAGTCTTGGCGAAAACAAGTACCAAGCCATTAAAAACATTCATTAATTAGGGACGAGGGTTAGAGCTAACGGGTACGGCCGAACCCCACTCATGGTCAAAACTAGTACCTAGTAGTGCTTCGGAGTCCCAGTCGAGGGTAATCGACACAGTCGAGGGTAATCGACACAGTCGAGGTTAATCGACACAGTCGAGGGAAATCGACACAGTCGAGGTTAGTCGACACAGTCGAGGGTAATCGACACAGTAAAGGAGCCAACACTAATGCTCCATATGTTCTCACATGCCTTAAAGGAGCCAACACTAATGCTCCATATGTCCTCACATGCCTTAATGTCCTTGTACAAACATTCAATTAGTACGTGGTGTACACAAGAAAACTTGATTTATACAAGAATACTTTATTTAACCAAGATACATACCATGTTTTCATACATGGTATGCAAAACGCATGAACTCGCTCAACTTTATGTTGATGTTTTCCAAAATTACATGTATTTCAGGTGACAGGATGGATCTTGGGCGCAAGTGTCGTAACTAGAAGTAGACTACAAGTTTAGATGTCATCCACTTTTGTTGAATTGTAACCTAGATGAAGGTTGTGTTTTAAAACTTATTTAACAAGTGTTTGTAATACTCAAAATTCTCCGAATGGATGAACATCGTTTTAAATCATGTAGTTGTTTATTATGATTGAATGCAATGATAACAAGCTAGTCACACATCATACGCTTCCGCAAAAGACAGGGTGTGACAGGCTTGATCCTTTCTTTTCGACTTAGGGCATCGGCGACCACATTCGCCTTCCCTGGATGATACTTGATGTCGCAGTCGTAGTCGTTCAGTAATTCAACCCAGCGTCTTTGTCTCATGTTAAGCTCCTTCTGGTCAAATATATGTTGCAGACTCTTATGATCAGTGAAGATTGTACATCGCGTACCATACAAATAATGTCGCCAGATTTTCAACGCAAATACCACTGCGCCTAATTCCAAGTCGTGCGTGGTATAATTCTTCTCATGAACCTTCAATTGGCATGACGCGTATGCTATAACTTTCTGTCGCTGCATCAGCACACATCCTAAACCTTGACGCGAGGCGTCACAATACACCACGAAATTATCCGTTCCTTCGGGTAGCGATAAGATCGGTGCATTGCAAAGCTTGTCCTTCAACAACTAAAACGCTTCTTCTTGTTTGATTCCCCAATCAAACTTCTTATCTTTCTGCGTGAGGGAAGTCAAAGGTTGGGCGATTTATGAGAAATCCTCAATGAACCTTCGATAGTAACCAGCCAAACCTAAGAATTGTCGAATCTCGGTTGGCGTCTTTGGAGTCTCCCAATTCTTTATCGCTTCGATCTTTGTTGGATCCACATGGATTCCATCTCCATTAACCACATGTCCAAGAAATTGGACTTCACGTAACCAAAACTCGCACTTCGAGAACTTGGCATACAACTTCTCCTTTTTAAGTAACTCCAAAATAGCTCTTAAATGCTGTTCGTGCTCATCCTTCGTCTTTGAGTAGATCAAAATATCGTCGATGAACACAATCACAAACTTGTCGAGGTACGACTTACAAACTCTGTTCATCAAATCCATGAAAACGGCTGGCGCGTTTGTCAACCCAAACGGTATCACCAGAAACTCGTAATGTCCATATCGAGTTCTAAAAGCAGTCTTGGGAATACTTTCCTCTTGAATTCTCAGTTGATGATAACCTGATCGCAAATCGATCTTTGAGTAGAAACTTGAACCTTGAAGCTGATCGAATAGGTCATCAATTCTCGGCAGAGGATATCTATTCTTGATTGTCAACTTGTTTAGTTCCCGGTAGTCGATACACATACGAAAGCTACCATCCTTCTTCTTGACAAACAAAACTGGAGCTCCCCAAGGCGAGAAGCTTGGTCTGATAAATCCCTTGTCTAGCAACTCTTGAAGTTGCGTTGATAACTCCTGCATCTATGAAGGTGCAAGTCTATAGGGTGCCTTAGCCACGGGCGCGACGCCTGGAACTAAGTCAATGTGGAACTCTACTTGTCTCTGCGGCGGTAATCCTGGCAAGTCTTCTGGAAAGACCTCAGGATATTCCTTTACCACTGGGATGTCTTCAATCTTCGGCTCAGTAGCTTCTTTATCCACGATGTGTGCCAAGAAGGCAACACATCCCTTCTGTAAACACCTTCGAGCTTTCAGACAGCTAATGATTCTTAGAGGCGTATCCCGCTTCTCTCCGTGAACCACGATCGTTTCTCCATCTTCTATTGGGATGCGAATGGTCTTTTCGTGACAAACAATCTCGGCTTTGTTGTTTGACAACCAATCCATCCCTACTACCACGTCGAAGCTTCCCAACTCGACTGGTAGTAGATCCAAAGTGAACTCGCGTTCTCCCAGTTCAATTACACATCCTCTGACAACTTCATTGGCTTCAACTAGCTTTCCATTAGCCAGTTTAATTGAGTACGGTACATCTAACTTACTAGCAGTTAACCCAAGCATATTCTTAAACTCTAATGATACAAAGCTATAGTCGGCACCAGTATCAAACATAACAGATGCAAAGCGTTGATTTATAGGGAACGTACCAGTGACAATATTGGGATCCTGGCGCGCTTCCCTTGCTCCTATGTTGAACACTCTTCCACGAGCTTGATTCAACTTTGGGCATTCCCTCTTGAAGTGCCCAACTTCTCCACAATTAAAATATCCGGGTCCTCGACCATTACCACCTCCGTTTCCAGCTTGAGTGTTGTTTTGGTTGCGATTCCCATTCCCAGCTTGATTCGCAACATTTCCACGGTTTCCATTTCCGCTGTTTCCTCCTTGCTGGCGGTTTCCATTACCATTCCCATGACCTCGATTACCACCACGCCCAGCACCAGTCCCGACCCAGCATGTATCCTTCGTGTGGCCGTTCCTTCCACTTGATTCACACTTCCTTAATCGGCACGGACCAGAATGATGGCGCTGGCGCGTGTCACACTTGGGCAGAGTACCCATATAACCCTTTCCTTTATTCTCAACACCGGTTGCAGCTCTGGCCGGTGTGCTCGGTTCACCCTTCTTGTTCGCATTGCTTGTACCATGCTTGAAGTTCGAGAATTTCCTTTTATTTTCACCAGACGACTCCACATGAGTTTCTTTCTTCTTCTGCTCGGTAACTGAAAACTTGTTCAATCGAATAGCTTCCTCAGTAAGAGCCACACTGAGATCAATAGCTTATGTGATTGTTGCAGGCTTGGACGTTGTAACTATACTCATGATCTGAGGTGCCAATCCCCAGATAAAGCGCTCAATACGTTTAAACTCTGGTGTGACCATGTGCGGCACTACATGGGACAAATAGTGGAATCTCTGAACACACTCTGCAATCTTGGGACCTTCCATTTTTAGGTGCCAGAATTCAGTCTCTAGCTTCTGAATTTCAGTACGTGAGCAGTACTTCCTTCTCATGAGCTCCTTCAGCTCATTCCATGACATCGCATAAGCAGCAGCTTCACCCAAGGTTTGCACTTGCAAATTCCACCAGGATTGGGCTCCATCCAGAAATAGCCCTGAGATGTAGGTCACTTGTTGCTCGGGAGCACACTTGCTCATTCTAAGGACAGATTCAGTCTTCTCAGCCCATCTAACAAACACAACAGCACCTCCTGTGCCGTCGAAATTCACGAGCTTGCAATCGAGAAATTGCTTGTAAGTGCACCCTGCACATACGTTTGAATTTACAAATGGTATTAGCGGACGTGCTATAAATATCCAAATGTATCATAGTATATCTCAAACGACTTAACATTACCATTAGGGGGATTGTTATTGCCGTGGTTGTGCGAGATGTTTCCACTCGTTTCTGCATGAGAGGCAGCGTATTGTGCGATAGCTGCAGCAATAATCCCTTGGAGTTCTGCCTCATTAGTGGGCATGCGCGGATCACGTCTTGGAGGCATCTTCTAAAAGATGTTTCACGTTGGTCAGGTCGTAGTAAGTAAATAGTATGCGTACGTAATAACATTCATCAAGCACATAACATCTCATGTTACAAATTAATCAAGCACATAACATCTCATGTTATAAATTGAAACAATCAATCCAACAACACATATAATGAGAATACTGCGATTGTGCTATCTTGAATCAAGACCATAGTATAACGTTTACAAGTTTTATAACTGTATCGTACATCAAAAGTGACTAAGGGTCACATCGCCCTTGTCCGAACTATCTAATCAACTACAACAACCAAAAGCTAAACATCAAAAGTCATGACATCAAAATGCGGTCTTCAAGAAGCTGTATAGTCTGCACAATCATGGTCTTCTCACCAAAAGTCTACCTGCGTCGAATCAAAATGCCTATGCTGATGGCGGAGGAGGAGGAAAACGAGAGTAATACAGGCGACACATATGTAACCAATCCTTCTCTAAAGCACGACAGACGTGCAACAAATATGCTATCTGCTGCTCAGAGGTCAAGAAATGGACGTCTGAATCAGGTGAAAGTGGACGAGGAGCGTGCGATGCTGCAAATGGGGTCTGACAACGGCAAGGTGGTCGTGGAGCTCTCTCCAACTCCTGTATACGACGTGTCAATGCCTCCTACTGTATCATCAAAGATGTAAGTATGTCCTCCGTAGAATACCCAACATGGTATGGGTGGTACGGATCAGACAATGGCATGATAGGGGGCGTAGTCCATAAAAATGGCTCGCTCGATGGAGTGAAAGATGGTGCAGTAGGTG
Source organism: Helianthus annuus (assembly GCF_002127325.2). Taxonomy (NCBI): domain Eukaryota; kingdom Viridiplantae; phylum Streptophyta; class Magnoliopsida; order Asterales; family Asteraceae; genus Helianthus; species Helianthus annuus. The sequence continues at coordinate 95,890,709 of NC_035437.2, forward strand.
GTGCAACATGGGGAAACTGTGATGTGAATGGAAAAGGTGATGACAGCATGGGTGGAACAGGAACAGGCGACTGCCTAGATGACCCCTCTCCAGGACGAGTGGTGGTATGTCCTGAAGGAACGTAATAAGGAGATCAGTGCGGTGAGCGTCTGTGGTGTGTGGGGGAAACAACGGGATATCAATGGGTGCTGAAACGGGGGCTACTGGAGGTGTAACAGGTAACACAAATGGTGGGTAATCGTCATCGTCATCGATCCACCCGTTGTGGGTGTCGGCATATCGTGGATCTATATGAGCAGCAAAAGGTGCACGGTCATACAATACCGGCACAGGATCAGGAACCGGTGCATCAACAACAGGGTTATCTACCAACGGTGGAGCAACAACTGGTGGGTCAGCAATGGGTATATCGTCAACAAGAGGTGCAATGGCTGGTGCATCGTCATGAACATGGTCATGCTCTAGTGCAGGATCAGGAGCAGCTACAGGCTCTGGGGCCACGACAGGCTCCGGGTCAACAAGATCCATATCAAAATCAGCTGGAATGTCAAACAAAGGATCGATAGGATCTACGGGCGCCTCTAAGGGCTGGTCCAAGTGAATGAACTCGATCTCCTGGTCAGGATCGAAATTAGGGGGAAAGACTGGATCCAGATCATCATCGACCTTGTGGTCAAACTCGTACTCATGTGCGGGAGCAGGTGCAGCTGATAACGCCATGTCGGGGTCGGCGTCATGAGAGTGATGCTGCACTCCCAGGTCATGCAAAGATGCAGACGCCACAGACTCAAATGAATCTGGGACAGGTGAACCAACAGGAGGCTCCTCTGCAGGGGCCTCAGCAATGGGAAGAATGACGTCAGCAACAATAGGGACCCCGCCCTCATGGTCAGCCTCAGGTGGATCCTCCTCGAATAAATCAATGTCGTCGTCAGAAACGACATCGAGTGGCATGTCTACGATTGGAAAAGCAGCAAGCGATATAGGAGTAGGGATCACCGCAAGTGGTAAATACCCGGCAGGAAGGCCATCAGCAGGCTCAACTCTGACGTCAGGCAGCGCGAAGGGCTGAAAATCATCGTTATCAGTGCTGGTGGTGTCTGATGTGTAGACCTCTTGCTCTGACGGGATCTCGTCATCTGACACGATCGCCATGGGATCTAGTGTGTCCGATACTCCTGTGTCTGAGGATGATGGCATGATGTCTGTAACACAACCACACATATGCACAAATATCAACATAAAATCAAATAATCATGTAAGTCACCATAAAGCAAACAAATAATTCTCCTAGTCTTTCTAGACTACCCTCCCAGCCTCTCAGACTGAACCTCCTAGTCTCTTAGACTAACTCCCTGACCTCTAAGACCAACCTCCCAGTCTCTAAGACTAAACCTCCCCAATCTCTAAGATTGAACCCTTCAGTCTCTAAGACCGAACCTCCCTCAGCCTCTAAGGCTGAACCTCCCCAGCCTCTAAGGCTGAACTCCCTCAGTCTCTAAGACTGAACTCCCTCAGTCTCTAAGACTGAACCACAAATTTTTGAAGAAGAGTTTTTGTACCTTTTATTTGTAAAAATGTTTTGTACTCTGGATCTGGACGTTTTAATGTATGCAATGTAAAAATATTTTCGTGAGAGCCCTAGTGATCATAGTCTAGACTCGAGAAAGAATCCTAGTTCGCTATGATCGATGCTCTGATACCAAGCTGTCACACCCTGACTTTGCGGAAGCGTGGGTTTATTTGGTGTGACTTCTTAATACCATAGCATAATCACAACAATGCTATATGAAAATAAAACCATGATGTTCATCCATTCATCAAGTTTAAAAAGTTAACACAACAACATTGTTTTAAAAAGTTGACACAACAAACCTAACACAACCATGACATAAAGTAAACATGTTCAACGACATAACGAAAGACATGAATTAAAAACACAATTTAAGACTTGTGACCCGTCCAGGCAAAGGTCACACTTCCTAAACTCGGATGACATCATTATTCCTACGTAGCTTGACGAGAATGCATACCGTGCCAGATCCACTAATTTCCTGAAATACATGTAGTTTGAAAAATCAACAAAAAGTTGAGCGAGTTCATGTAAAGGTGAGTATGTATAAATCTTTAAAGTATGTATAAAATTCCCTGGTATGTAGCAATAAGGAAAAAGAGATCACCAATGGGTTGCAAAGCCACTGGTATGTGTGAGAAGTGCAGGGAAACTCAAACCTAGCAAATTTGTTACCGGGCTTCGGCTGGAAGACACAGTCAACACTATGGGCCGCCCCGGCCTCACGGGTGTGGGCTCGCTACACCCAAATAGATCTATCACTCTTGTGTCCCTCGGTCCTAACAAAGAGGATTAATGGCCTCAAGTGTTATTGCCCACCCCTCACATGATCTAGTAGTATAAACCCTCCCTACGCTAACCATACCATGTAATAAATGTGTGTAATAATTGTCGCATGTATTTCACCCCCGAAGTATAAAACTGAAAATTGTAAGGAGAAAAGGGGGACCTGAACTCACAGAAGTGTGTATATACCTTTCGCCAAACTCCAACTCAATCCGCCAAACTCACATGAACCACACATGTAGTAAATTCATGTGGCTATTCCAGAAACGCCAAACTCCAACTCAATCCGCTGCATGACGACCTACACGTACTAATTCCTATTAGACGTACGTCCGTGCCTTGGCTTAAGGTTTAACGTTTTTGGGAAATAGTTAGACAACTATTTCGTATTCACACTTCTTAATTATTTTATAAGTATATTTCCTTCCCAAGGATGGGGGTAATAATACATGTATGCTTTATAATTTCGAAAATATATTTTAAGTCTCACTTGAAAAATATATTTTAATTACTTGACTAAAATGTTTTAAATCCCAATATATATATATATATATATATATATATTTTTTTTTTCCCAAAAATATTATATTTTATTTCATAAGTTTTTCCCAAAATACTATTCTACCAAAATATACGTATAAGAGTATTTTTCAGAAATATTACATAAGTTACGTTTTAAAGTTCGCGTTGTAACAATAATACTTGTGTAACTTAAATATTTATTTTGTGAGAGCGTTGGTATTATTTTGGAGTCGTAATTTCACGGTATTTCCAAGTTATATTATTTTTACCCTAAAAAATAATATATATAGTTCACATAATAAACAAGCAATCACTTGGTATTTTTGTAATAAAAATCATGGCGAAGTTTATTTTAAAAAACCAAGTTAAAAATATATTTGTAAACACTTGTTATAAAAATATTTCTAAGTGTTATATTTCTAGAAAAGTTTCGCCAGAGTTTCCTCTATAAATGGAGGTGTCCATGCTTTTAGCATATCATTTTCTTTTGAGAAATCAATCAAACAATTTACAATCAACACTATACAATCCTTAATCACCAAACTTGACAAAAATAAGCCTAAATCATAAACTCATGAACTTGAAAGTTTGTAAAAAAAATGTAATAAGTTACTAACATGCTTAGTAGGTCTTGTTATCTTAAAAAATAAGATTAGTTTCTTAAAAATTTTATTTTTAAAGAATTTGAAGTTTAACAACTTCTAGTCATGATTTACAAAAATATTTCGTTGTTAAATTTCCTTGTTACACAAGTGTTTACATACTTGTTTACTTACTAAAAATGTTTTTAGTTCATACAAGATCCGGGTTTTAGCAAAACTAGTATTTTTCACTTGGTTCTTTCGAAAAACCACTTGTAGATCTTTAGATCTACAAGTTTATAACCTTATTTTTCAAGAAAATTTATATTTATCCAAGTTTCAAGTTCATGGGTGGATGGTTTCATCATCCTTCAAATCTCTAACATTTACATCTTGCTAGTTCATGTTCTTGAACATGATCTAGCAAGTCTTGATTATGATCCATCTTACTTCTACTAACAAACAACATCCAAATATCATAACTACACAAGATCTACATGTTTTACCCATATATCTTCTCTTTATCCACCATTTATCACTTTATGTTCAAGACTTAGTTTATGTTCTTTAGTGTTCTCAACATTTAATCATTCTATCATCTATTAACCACTAAATACAAGAACAAGATGATGTTTTAGAGCACTTACTACTAGCACAAGGCTAGGGGAGAAACAAGACGTAAAAGTGGTGGATAAAAGAAAACAAGAGTGGTCCTTGAGCTTCCGAGTGCACCAAGCTTGTTTGTTGAACCTCTTGCACCTTTGAGTGTATGAAAATGGCTTGAAAGAAGGTTGATGGTGGTTGTAGGGTGGTGTGGTGGTGGCGGCCGTGAGTATGGAAGAGGGGAGAGGAGGAGTTGTTTGTTGAAGTGTGGTGTATGAGAGAAGATGATGAACCTTTAGTCTTATTTATAAACCAATTCTCTATTAACCATCATACAACATGTTTCTCTAACCAACAACAATAACAATTTAATATTCAAAAGAAATGGGGGGTTGTCCCACCCCTTGTAACCGTCGGCTAGGGGGGGGGGTATGGGGTTGGGTGGTGATGATCTAGTTACAAGTTAGTTATGTTTGAATGATATAGTTAGTATATTATAGTGTGTAGTATAATATAAGGTGTGTTAGGGTGTTCGGAGACCCTAACTAGCTTAGAAAAGTAAAAACAATGTGTTTGGCAATATTGTTATGTTCCGGGTAAAGTCCGGTTGTTCGGTTGGATGTTGATCCGTTAAAATGCTAAATAAAGCTTTAAAGTGTCTTTTATATTGTTTTTAGTGACACATTAAATTCCCAACACTTTGGAAAGTGTCTAGGACTATTTTGCCAAGTTTTTGCACTTTACTAGTATTGTTAAATGCTGAATTTTGTTTATTTAGTGCAGAATTCTGCACTTTAAGTATGTTTTAGGCACTTCCGGGCACTATAACTATCACCTAGTGACATAGTTTTATGGTCCTCACCTCCCTACACTCCCTACTAGTGTAGTATTCTATTCCTGGCTCATACTGGCCTCAATGACATTGTCTGTCTAGGTGCTGGTATTGTCAGCATGTTTACTGGGTTATCCGCTCACTGTGCTAACTGTGCTTTCGTGCATCAAGTTTGTCACTAATGTTTGTGTGTAATAAATAGAGTGACAATATAAAATGTGATGCATGAGTATGTATGTATCAGAAATCAGAAAGCAGTTTAATCATAATTGTAATCAAGCACAGTAATTAAGCACTAATTCAATATTAATTATTTTGTATGGATACCTGGATTTGTGAGGGTTGTCACAAACCAGGCTTGCACACTGTTAGGTTGTCGCACACTATCTTGGGCTGCATAGTGTTATTGGTCCACGACATGCATAAGTCGCACACTATGAAATTATACACTGATAAACTACATAACGTACACATAATTCTTTCATGACCGCACACTTACATCTGAATCGCACAGTCCCTAGGGTTTTATGTCTAGTTGGGCCGGACACATCTATGGGCCACACACTTACCCGGGTCACACACATGAGTTGGGCCACACAATTCCTTGGACTCATTTGGGATTTTACTTGGGTCGGGCTGCACATCCGGAGTAGAACGTACACTCTAAGTGGGCCTTAAACCTGATACCCGAACCGCATAGTATGAGCTAGTCGCACACTTAAGTGTGGACTGCATACTATCGTCGGGCCTTAGAGTAAATGGACTGCATACTTGTGTAATGAACACTATGGACTATTAGGGGTTTATTGTCCCGGGTTCGATTCTCACAAATGGGTTTTTCCATATATATATATATATATATATATATATATATATATATATATATATATATATATATATATATATATATATATATCGGGTCTTATCCAAATTTGCCATTCAAAAAAAAAAAAAAAAAAAAAAAGAGATAATGGATAAGAGCACGATACTTGATTTTTAACATAGAGAAGTTATTCATTAAAAAGTTCCATTAATAATCACAATTTATGAATTAAACCTGAAACTTATAGTCATTTTCACGTGTTATTAAACGAAATGATTAATTTGAATTTGTGAATATATGTGAGATGACTATTGTGACACAATGCCATTAATTTAATTAGACGAAACGATTAATTTGAATTTGTGAATATATGTGTGATGACTATTGTGACACCATGCCATTTTAATTAGTGTGGATGACATAACGGCAAAACTTGTAAAACATAAATGCATCCAAAGCCCTTTAAACAACAAAAGAACATACACTAAATTACATAATCAAAAATACATTGGAAGGAATTTCCCAATTTGACGAGTAAAATCTTAATAACAATCTTGTTCTTAATATAAAAAACTTCTTTTTATTTTTATTTGAACGGCTTTTGTTAGTAAAAAGTATCTAATAATATTGGCATAGTTATAAATAGACGCTCATGGCAATGCCTTACACATAACAATCAAGGAAGAGGAAACAATGGAGCTCCCGACCATTGTTTTCTTCACCATTGTTTTCCTCTTCTTCCTAGTCCATGGCCTCGACCTATACCATAAAAGGCGAATGCCACCCGGCCCTGCGGGCCTTCCCATAATCGGAAACCTTCTCGACATTGGACCAAAACCCCACGAGTCACTAGCCAAGCTCTCTCTTAAACACGGTCCACTTATGACCATCCGTTTGGGCAGTGTCACGAGTGTGGTGGCATCCACACCCGATGCCGCCAGAGAAATCCTACAACGTCATGACGACGTCTGCTCTGGCCGCATGATCCCAGACGCTGTCACTGCATTGGAGAACCATAACATGGCGGTCCTGTGGATCTCAGCCAACGAAGACTGGCGAACCATCAGAAGAGCCCTCAACACATACCTCACCCACCAACACAAACTCGACACTCTTCGCGATCTTCGTCAGAATGTCGTGGAAGGGATGCTAGAGTTCCTTAGGGCGTCCGCACTCAAAAACGAGTGTGTTAATATAGGAAAGTTGGCATTTGCAGTTGCCCTAAACCAGATATCCAACACATGCATTTCACAAAACGTGACCACTTACGAGTCCGATGATACCGGTGGTTTTAAAACCGCGGTGAAGACAATAATGGAGGTGGCCGGGAAGGTTAACATAGCCGACATATTCCCGGTATTGAAGCCATTGGACCCGCAGAACATACGAAGACAAGCCAAGGCTGCTTATGGATGGTTTGATCATGTGATACTAGGTTTCATAAACGAGAGAATAAAGCATCGGGAGTCGAAGCTGCCTAGGTTTGGTGACATGTTGGATTCGTTGTTAGATTACAGTGAAGATAATGTAGCGGACTTTAATCTCATACACATCAAAATTTTACTAGTGGTAAATCACTAAATCCACCTTTATATCATGACAACATAAATATTCAGTCTTAAAAGGAAATATTCTATATATCCATGAATGATGACTAAAACAATTGAGAGATATCTCCTGAAGTAGATTCTGCAGATTATTGTTTAACTATTTTTAAAACGAATGCGACAGAAAACGAATATTAGTTGGAATATTTTTGAAAAATAACATTTTGTCTAATAAATTACAGGATTTGTTCTTAGCGGGTACAGAAACAAGCTCAAGTACAACAGAATGGGCGATGACCGAACTATTTCTTAACCCTGATATGTTCGCAAAAGTTCGAAAAGAAGTTTCTAGCATAGTAGGAGAAGATGGAAAAATCAATGAAGAGAAAATCCTCGACTTACCATATTTGCATGCTGTCATCAAAGAAACAATGCGACTTCATTTGTCTGTGCCTCTATTAGCGCCTCACAAAACGGAGAACCAAGTTAAACTTGGTGACTATATTGTGCCAAAAAACATACAAATCCTTGTGAACGTATGGGCCATGGCACGAGACCCAATGTATTGGGAAAATCCATTGAGCTTCATGCCCGAAAGGTTTTTGAAAAGCGAAGTTGACTATAAGGGTCAACACTTCCAGTTTTTACCATTTGGATCTGGTCGAAGGATGTGTCCTGGAATACCCTTGGCTCACAGGGTGGTCAGTTTAATGGTGGCATCATTTGTGTATCATTTTGATTGGAAACTTAGTCATCCTAGAGAAGAGATGGACATGAATGATATTTTTGGCCTAGCCTTGCTAAGAGCAACACCACTTGTTGCATACCCTATTTCAACCAAATAAGTGCATGAATTCGCGAAGCAAGTGTACACTTGTTGTTTCGTGGTCAATAAAGGATCTATATTTTGTAAAAGCTTATGAGCCCCTAGTTAATTATTATGTAATATTTGAAGTTTTTACCTTTAAATATTTAAAAATTGACGATCTAGATGTATGTGTGAATTAGTGATTGTGCATGACTTGTATACCTTCTAATATACAATCAATTCTCATATAGTGTAAGATTAAATATATTATGTATTAATATTTAATACCTAAAGTAATTATAATCATTTACATAATATAGATCAAAATATATAACAACCTATTAAAATAATTAATTGGTAATTGTTGATGGACCATATTACCCTTATTAACTAATTAGGTTTCCTCCTGGGTGCTAATATAAGGAGACATATGTAGAGGTTAAAGGGTTACAGAGTTAGACACAAAACCCCATAAGCATAACATCATAATCGAGACCTCTTCTCCATAACCGAATTCCCTATTCGGTTCTCACCATCATCAGTCAGCACCCTAAGGAGGAACCAGATCACACTGACAAATATGTCGAACTCGATGTCATCTTCTCTGACTGGATTCTCCACTGCACTGTCTGCTGTAACAGGTATATTTTCATGTTTTCCATTATTTTTAAACATAACTGATCCAACATGTGGTATCAGAGCATATGTTGATTACTCAGTTCTGTTTTCGTATCCATAATTCTGGGATTGAAATCATGAAAACAGAAATTTTGAAAATCTTATGAACATCGCAGCCGTTTTCGAGTCATATAAAACCACTCAAAATCTCTGTTTCGAGGAAAAGAACTATTTTAAATATCTCGAAATCAAAACAATTAAAATTATGTCCGAAATCTGTTTTAGAAAGCCTTAAAAATTCAGGTTTCGGGTTCCAGAATTCATGTTTTATTTTTAGGGTTCATCATGTTCTTAGGAAAATTCGAAAAAATCCGTTATGTTTTGGAATGTAATTAGGATTGATGAGTGTTTTTTCCATGTTTGATCCAATTTTATCTTTTAAGTTTATTCGAAAACTGTTAAAAGATATACAGTTATAATTTTCGAAATATTTTTGATAAAATTAGATCATCTTAAAACAGGAAACCATATCTCATAATCCCTTAACTTTCGAATTTTCAGTTACGTTTCACATTCACAGCTGTTAACAGGAAGTTTCGAGATCCCTTCTAACGAGCCGAGACCATGCAAGATCTCGACTCGAGACCACAAGGTCTCGACTCGAAATCATAAATGTGCTCAAATATTTACAACTCGAGACAACGATTTCGACTCGAGACCATAAGGTCTCGACTCAAGACCACTGAGGTTTTGACTAGGGGCTTAAATCTTCACAACTCGAGACCATGGTCGCGACTCGAGACCGTGGTTGCGACTCGAGACCTCATTATGAGTCGAGATCTCATAAGATATAGTAGTCGAGACCATGGTTCCAACTCGAGACAACAAGGTTGCGACTCGAGACCTCATAACTGACTCGAGACCTGACTCGAAACCTCATTATTTTAGGTTGTTTAATGTGAACTAAGATTTAGCTCGGGGCTCCTAAATAATTGGTTTGCTACTAAATAATTGGTTTTTGTACTAAATAATTGGTTTGCTGAAGCAAAACTTTACAATCCTTTCCTAAGGAAACTTGACCCTAAAACAGTTACCTGTTTCTTTATCGGGTATCTTGATAATTCTAAGGGTTATCGTTTCTATTGTCCTTCCCATGTCACCCGTATTGTTGAAACCAAGCGTGCTGCGTTCCTGGAGGATTTCAAGGTCAGTGGGAGCAGTACCAACCCTTACGAAGAATTGCAAGAACTACAAGACGCGGGGGGGGGGGGGGGGAGATTCGTCGCTTACCATTACTCCGATTACTCCTCTTGTACCCAATGCAACTACTGTACCTGAAGCCACTGCACCAACTCCAAATTCACCTCCACAATCAGAACCCTTTATACCTCATGACAAAGGGACATCAAACGCTCATAACCAAGACAACGCTGAACCCGATAATCCACTCAGGAGGTCATCTAGGCTAAGAAAGCCTACTAATTGGGATGATTATGTTACCTACCTAACTGAAATGGATCCCGGAAAGCTCAATGATCCTATCTCTTACAATGAAGCCATTAGCAGTGATCAGTCTTCTGAATGGAATAAAGCGACGATTGAAGAGCTTGAATCCATGAAGAAAAATGATGTTTGGGATTTGGTAGAATTGCCCAACGGTGTCAAACCCGTAGGATGTAAATGGGTGTTCAAAACAAAACTGGATCCGAATGGGAACGTTGAACGCTACAAAGCGAGATTGGTTGCAAAGGGCTACACTCAGAAAGAGGGAATTGATTATCAAGAGACGTTTTCACCTGTCTCTCGTAAAGATTCATTAAGGATCGTCATGGCCCTATTAGCTCATTTTGATTTAGAGTTACATCAGATGGACGTTAAAACCGCTTTCCTTAACGGAGACTTAGATGAAGATGTTTACATGAAACAACCTGAAGGCTTTAAACCTGAAGGTCAGGAGCATCTAGTCTGTAAGTTGAAGAAATCCATTTACGGGTTAAAACAAGCATCACGTCAGTGGTACCTCAAGTTTGATGAAGTCATGAAGAAGCAAGGTTTTATGAAGAATCAAGTGGATCAATGCACCTACCTCAAGATGAGTGGGAGCAACTTTACCATACTTGTCCTTTACGTAGATGATATTCTATTGGCAAGTAATAGTTTAGACATGTTGTATGAGTCGAAGCGGTTACTCTCGCATAACTTCGACATGAAGGATCTTGAAGATGCTTCTTACGTCATTGGCATCGAAATTCACCGAGATAGACACAAAGGGATCTTAGGATTGTCCCAAAGGGCTTACATAGATCGTGTGCTTACACGTTACAACATGCAACAATGCAAACCCTCCGTCGCTCCAGTAGTTAAAGGAGATGTTTTCGGTTCATTCCAGTGTCCGACAACAGAGCTTGAGAAGGAGCAAATGAGCCAGATACCTTACGCGTCAGTAGTCGGGAGCTTGATGTATGCTCAAGTCTGTAATCGCCCAGATATCGCTTATATTGCTGGAATGCTAGGCCGTTATCAGACTAATCCTGGCCTAGATCACTGGAAAGCAGCTAAGAAGGTACTTCGATATCTGCAAGGGACGAAAGACTATAAACTGACTTATAGAAGAAGTGATCATTTAGAAGTGGTGGGCTATTCTGATTCTGACTTTGCCAAATGCAAAGATGACAAGAAATCCATTTCGGGCTATATCTTTATGTTAACAGGCGGCCCTATCTCATGGAAGATTCATAAACAACAGTTGACCACAACTTCCGCAATGATGGCAGAGTACATTGCTGTTTACAACGCAACCTGTCATGGAATGTTGCTTAGAAATCTGATCACTGGACTCAAAATTGTTAATTCCATTTCTAGACCATTGAAGCTTTACTGTGATAATTCAGCTGCCGTTAGTTTCTCGAACAGTAACAGTTCGACTGGAGCTGGTTTATATCTCGATACAAAATATCTGTTCGTACGTGAACGAGTTGAGGAAAATAATCTTTGTATCGAGTATATTAGTACTAAAGATATGCTTGCGGATCCGATGACTAAAGGTCTCCCTCCTAAGGTTTACGAAGAACATGTTCGGAATATGGGATTTAGTAAAGACCTTATTTGAGCATATTGTACTAGCTTATGTTTTATGATTAATGAAATTTCCTGAGTTTGATTTTGTATGTCTCTTAGAATATGTTCAACTGGTATAATGGCATATAGACAAGTAAAGTTACAAATCAAACAAAGGGCTTATGCGTATTTTGATCATAACGATTAGGTTTTAAATTAAGGGTATAGTATGATTAATGGGGGTCCTGAGTCGCATAATGATTCAACGGCTGTATTTCTCTGCTATAGTACTTGTTTAAGGCTAAAATGAGTGTTAACTCCTGATCAGGCTTATCTAATACTCATAGTAAATGATTACTCGGCTAAGTGAGAGAATGTAAGATTAAATATATTATGTATTAATATTTAATCTATAGCCATTATAATCATTTACATAATAAAGATCAAAATATATAACAACCTATTAAAATAATTAGCTGGTAATTGTTGATGGACCATATTACCCTTATTAACTAATTAGGTTTCCTCCTGGGTGCTTATATAAGGAGACTTATGTGGAGGTTAAAGGGTTACAGAGTTAGACACAAAACCCCATAAGCATAACATCATAATCGAGACCTCTTCTCCATAACCGAATTCTCTATTCGGTTCTCACCATCATCAGTCAGCACCCAAAGGAGGAACCAGATCACACTGACAAATATGTCGAACTCGATGTCTTCTTCTCTGACTGGATTCTCCACTGCACTGTCTGCTGTAACAGGTATGTTTTCATGTTTTCCATTATGTTTAAACAGAACTGATCCAACAGATAGGGCTTTTTGATACTCAATTTGGTGCTTAATTAGCATGGTTAGGTATAACTTTTTAATCTTTGGACCAATATACGTTTGGTCCCGGTTGATAGGTTTGACGATCAATGATCTCAACAAATGATTAAAACTGGTGCGAATGACAAATCAAGACTATCACAAATTCAAAAGAAGAATCGATGCAGATATATCATATAGTTTATATTGAATATCGAATATACCGTAAAAACTGGTGCGAATGGCAAATCATAATGAAGTATTTGAATAGGTAGTCCACACACTTAAATTTAGGGGAGTCGTATGGCTTTGGCAAGGCTGTAGGGTGTGGTATAAAGCCCCTAATGGCTTTATCACGCCACATTAGCGCCACGTAGACGCCACCTCATATGGGGCTTTTAAAGCCCATTCCTTTAACTTCCTTGCGATAGTTTAAAAATTAAAACCCCTTTTAAACAATATAAAAAAGAAAAGGAAAAAGGAAATCAAAAAAGAAGAAAATCTGATTGGTGGAAAAAGAATGGGTCCCACATGCTGCCGCTATTTTACCCATTAGTGGGCTGGCGAGAGGGCTTTAGCGCCACTTCAATGGCGGGCTAGGGGTGGGTGGGGCGCCAGAGGGCGCTATTTTTGATGAGTTGGCGGGGTGGCGCGAGGCCATACCTCCTGGCCTAATTGTGATTGGTCGGCTTCCTAAAGAGGTTCCCTCCTAGTGGTGTATTGGTTAATCTGACTGATGTGTGTAAAATGCAACATATAAAACACATCAATTAAGGCATAAAACTAACCCTTTTTAAGTACTAATGTTGGAAAAAGAGTGTTTTTGTCTTCCTTTTGTATTTTCAGGATGAAATGAGCTCAAAATCACAAAAGAAGCAAAAAGACCACTAATTCTACCATAAATACAAGAAAAGGAACAAAAGTAGACTGCCCGGACCCTCAACGGCACCTCCCAAAGCAAAAAAGAAAGAAACAGAGTCTGAACACGCCCCGTGTCCAGCGAACACGGGGGCGTGCCCAGGAAGCAGCAGAAAAGACAAACCAGTAGAAGCTTCCATTGCCCACCACGGGGCCGTGTCCAGCGAGCACGGGGGCGTGGTGAAAGTACAGCAGGCGCATTAATTGTAATTCGCAATTACAATTAATGAGGAGAGAGAGTGTCAGGCGGGCACGGGGCCGTGTCCAGCGGACACGGGGCCGTGTCCAGCCTTCTGTTCAGCCTATAAATAGAGGAGCTTGGCTTCATTCTCTCTCATCCCTTGGCACACCACCTCTCTCACACCTCATCCACCACCCACCACCACCATAACACCATCATCCACCACCATCATCCATTGTCCATCGTAGAGTGTGTGAGTCGTCTCGGGATCCAAGATTGATCGTAAGAGTTCTTGACAATCAAGGCCATGTTTGCCTAAGTCTCTTACATCACTTGGTGAAGACAAGTGTTTAGTATAATACTTTTTATTTTTAATCTTTTGCACTTTTTATTTGGTTTTGTATTAATGACTTTAATAACTAGTTACTTATGTTGAAGGTGATCTTTCCTTATCGTTTGTCCGTGGTGTCCTGGCGTTATTTTACTGTCTATATAAAATAAAAGATTTTCACCATTCATATCTCCACGGTCTATATGGAGGTATGTTGGCTACCTGGTCGGGGGTTAAGGGAACGGTTTGGTAAAGGTCTTGCCCTTGTTCAGCGTTTAGAGGTCCTGCTTGGGACCTGGGTCAAATTTATTAGGATCTCCTTCAATGCCCATAGGTATTGGATGGCGGGGATCCAAACTCTTTGACCCCCTCATAAGTTAACTACTATTAATACTATAACCCGGCTATTTAGGACTGTATCCCTGCTGACTCAGACTACTTAGCCGAGGGTAACGTCACCGCCAGAAGCGGCGCCTACCATAATTTGCATTAATAACTTAATTCATTATCTTTCAATAATCCGACCCTTTAGGATTGTATCCTTGCTGACTCAAACTACTGGGTTGAGGGTAACGTCGCCTTCAAAAGAGGGGCCTACTACAATAACTAAGATAATCTCTTAAACAAGTGCAAAAGTGCGAAAATAATCAAAGGTTATACTAATACACGTGTCGGATCCAAGTGATTCATCTTGTCTATCTGTTTTATTTTATTTTTTATTTTCAGCATTTAGTTAGTTTTTATTTTTCTTAGTTTAAAATATTTTTCTAACCTTTTTGATTTGATTAGACGTTGAGAATAAACCGGTACTAAAAGCTCTTGTGTCCTTGGACGACCTCGGTATCTTACCAACACTATACTACGTCCACGATGGGTGCACTTGCCCATATGTGTGTTTAGTGTTAGTGAATATCGTGTTTTATAAATTTAAAACTTGGCTAAAAGTGTAAAAAGGGCTTAAATATACATCTAAAATATACTACACTTCACGCACATCAAGTTTTTGGCGCCGCTGCCGGGGACACAAGGATTTTAAGAAAGTTAGGAATCAACGGCCTAATCATATTTTTATTTTTCTTTAATTTTTTAGGATTTTTTCTTAGATTTTTAGCTTCTGCAGAGCTCAACACGGGGCCGTGCCTGCTGAACACGCCCCGTGCTCAATCATTGGAACTGGCAATCCTGTTTTAAGTCAGACAGTAGGCTGAACACGGGGCCGTGTCCACTCAACACGCCCCCGTGCCCAAGGTTCAGTTACTGAAAACAGAACCGTTAGATCCCGGCGGTTGGTAATTTCTGACACAAACATGAGTGATAGTAATTCTTTTTACTTTCGGCACTCTTATGGTTTGTGGTGTCGAATATGTGGAGGCGAACATGAGGAATTAAAATGTTTCTTCCTCACTTATAGGCCCCACTATATAGACCCACCGATTCCTTGTAACCTTAAGAGGGGCGAAAGTAAAAATAAGCACTATTTCTCCCTCGAATGCGCCCAGCCAGATATTCTAGGAGAAATGCTCCTTGACGAGCTATTTCAACTAGAAAAACTACTTCTCAATTGGTCAAAAGAACTTAGGAAGGATTTTTTAGATCCATCCCAAGATGATGACCATGAGGAAATGTTGGAACCGCATTCCGACAACCTCGTTGCTCCCGAAAATACCTTCTTACCTAGAAAAGACGCAGACGATAGTCGTCCCTGTGTCGATTGTGCCGTGAAGGACTCCCCATCGACTTCGTTCGATGCATACATAGACCTGAGCGATTCGGCATACACCTTCTTTAACGAGAGCCCGGGAAAGGGTTGGACTTGTCCACCTAGAATGAAAATAGGAATTACCCTCACCGACAACCTCTTGCGTTCTCGCCTTAGTATAGGACAATTAAGGTATCTTAGGCACTTTGGGGTTGTTCCAACAAGTCAAGAGCCACCCGATATAGATTAGCTCCTTAGTAAAGACAAAACTTCATAAGACAGCTTTCCGACACGGGGCCGTGCCCGGCCAACACGCCCCCGTGTCCACCAAAAGATTCCCCTCTGATCAGAACGTCAGAATACGGACAAACTGTGTCAGAATTTCATCTGCACACGGGGCCGTGTCCAGCAGGCTGTCATTTTCTATAAATGCAGCCAAAAATCCTGCACATTTGGACCAACTTGGGGACAGAGATTTGAAGGAATCTTCTCTCAAACAATCCTAGGTAAGTCTAAAAGAAGTTTCCAACAACCCATCTTGTCCTTTCCTCTTCTAGACATTTCCTTCTTCTTCATCTTTCTTCAAGAACTACCATGAAAAGTTTGAATTTTCAATCTTTGTGGTAGGGAACAATGAGTTTTGATCATAGAATCTTGGTAAAAACATGTTATGTAACACTGTTTAAAGTTATTTACTGTCAAAAGGCTTGCATAAACTCAGAAAATAACTTAAAAACCCAAGATTCCTTGCTCCAAAATTCTGCAGAAAGATGAACACGGGGCCGTGCTCAATGAGCACGGGGCCGTGTCCAGAAACTGTTTCATCATATAAACTGCTTTTGGTTTATTTTTCGTAGAATGGCGAGTGAAAACAGCGAAACATCATCCGTTCATTCCTCAAACAGCCGAAGGGGAAGGAGGCCTTCCGTTGAAGCTACACTTGTGCACTACGTGATAGCGCTAAGGGAAGCTCTCGATGAAATGACGTCAGTAGAGGAGGTCCTCATTGACCGTATTAACGATCTTACAATGGGACTTGAAAGCAGCTTCCAAGAGATTAACCTTTTGCACCAAAGGTTAAACATTTTGGTAGCACCCCCTATGGAACCAGTCCTTCCACAACAAGACTGAAACTTGGCACTCGGTGTTAACAACCCTACCGGGTGGGGAGACTTTCCCACAGAACCTCCTATGGAAAACCCACAAGAAGTTCCAGCGGAAGTTGAAACTCCTCAAACCAATGCAAACGAGCCCTCTTTTCTCCTCCCAAGGGAGGTAGAGGAGTGGCTTGCCGACATATGAGGAGAACCGTACCCGAAAGGAGGAGCTCTACAAAGCCTTATCTAACCAAGACTAATATCTTCTTGGAAATTTTGCTAAATTAAAATAAAACATAGGGCTAGAACTCCATAAGTCTAATATCTATGTAGTTTTTATCTTAGTGTAATATCTCTCTATGATTTGCAATGTTATGATGGTTTTTATGATTGATGGTTGTTTTGAGAATAAAACACACTCATGGTGGTAATGGATGAAAAAGGGAACGAGAAAAAATGGAACCATGCACGAAGAACAGAGCAACCCGACAAAAATCTCCATTACAGAAGGCTCAACACGGGACGTGCCCAACCAACACGGCCCCGTGCTGAGCCCCTGCAGAAAAATCACCCAGTTCAGGTAACTGGACACGGGCCGTGTTCAGCGGACACGCCCCCGTGTCCAGGCTTCTGTTTCAATTCTGTAATTTTTGTTACTGGCACTTGACCACGGGGCCGTGCCCGGTGAACACGGGGCCGTGTCCAGGATGCCAGTAACAAAAATCTTTGCTTTTTAACACACTTTTATACATTCTAATCAACCAAAAACTTTATTTTTGGACACATTGAGGACAATGTGTAATTTAAGTGTGGGGGGGATGCTAAAACCTTGAAATTTTGCAAAATCCTAAACACAAGCCTTACACAAAACTCTATTGGAACCGCTAAAACACCCCAAATTTTTTTTCAAAAACTTTTTCATTTTTTTATTTACTTGTCTTGGTTTAAGTTGGGAATAACAAGTTCTAAAAAGGTTATATTTTTACAAGTTTACAACCGATAGCGTCGTGATAAAAAAGGGAACCAACATAAGAAAATTATGAAACGGCATAACAAGTCTAGTTTAAAATTCGATTATATATGCTTGGTCACATTAAAAACCCATTCCCACAAAAGTGAGTTTTGAGCCTTTATTGAGCATAAAAATACACATATTTAGATTAAATGCTCATTTTTCGTTTCTTGTGTGAATAGCCGCTCGGTCCTTACAAATCTAGAACTTGCCACGACGATACATTCCCGGTCCTTACCAACTTAAACCCAAGTAAGTAAATGATGGAGGCATTAGGACTAACCATTTTTCTTTCAAAACCATTATTTTTCATTTTTTTACCTACCCAAAATCCCCCTAGATAGCCCCTTTGAGCCTAAACCTTTCATTTCATTACCCCAAAACCCTTTTTACGCACCAAAAACCTTTTTATTTATTTTTTTTTTAGTAACAAGTTCGCTTTTTCGTAAACTCACCTTTTTATGTGACGAAAAAAAAAAATATGATGATGAAGTCAAAAACAAACAAAAGCTATAAAAAGCTTGTTTGAGAAATACTTCAAAAATAATAGGTCACTAAAAACAAGGTATTTTACGAAAACCGACACTTGCTACGATTTTCGCCCTTTTTACTAACCACTAACCAACCACCCACCTTTAAACCCAAGCCTTCACCCAAAAAGTCCTCTTGATATTTACAAAGGTAAAAAGTTAAAAAGGAGGAGGATTGATTGTTTGGCAAGCCTATGGAAAGACGTAAGTTCCGTGCCGCTCTCGAGTGATTCACTAAAATATACACCTTCGGCCGAGTGTTGAGTGATCTCCCGTGAGGTATGTGAACTTGTATATAAATGGAATTTTAATAAGGCATGCTATGCCCAATAAGTAATTTATCTTATGAAAAGTTCAAAATAAATCATAACGAATAGGATTGTAAATAAATAAAAATAAAGCCTATAAAAACCTTGGATTCCCGACACTCTAGGACAAGCTAAAAAACTTCTCTTCTACCTATTCCATTTGGGAGTGTAAGCCACATTTAAAGAGTTTTGCTTGAGGACAAGCAAAAGTTCAAGTGTGGGGGTATTTGATGTGTGTAAAATGCAACATATAAAACACATCAATTAAGGCATAAAACTAACCCTTTTTAAGTACTAATGTTGGAAAAAGAGTGTTTTTGTCTTCCTTTTGTATTTTCAGGATGAAATGAGCTCAAAATCACAAAAGAAGCAAAAAGACCACTAATTCTACCATAAATACAAGAAAAGGAACAAAAGTAGACTGCCCGGACCCTCAACGGCACCTCCCAAAGCAAAAAGAAAGAAACAGAGTCTGAACACGCCCCGTGTCCAGCGAACACGGGGGCGTGCCCAGGAAGCAGCAGAAAAGACAAACCAGTAGAAGCTTCCATTGCCCACCACGGGGCCGTGTCCAGCGAGCACGGGGGCGTGGTGAAAGTACAGCAGGCGCATTAATTGTAATTCGCAATTACAATTAATGAGGAGAGAGAGTGTCAGGCGGGCACGGGGCCGTGTCCAGCGGACACGGGGCCGTGTCCAGCCTTCTGTTCAGCCTATAAATAGAGGAGCTTGGCTTCATTCTCTCTCATCCCTTGGCACACCACCTCTCTCACACCTCATCCACCACCCACCACCACCATAACACCATCATCCACCACCATCATCCATTGTCCATCGTAGAGTGTGTGAGTCGTCTCGGGATCCAAGATTGATCGTAAGAGTTCTTGACAATCAAGGCCATGTTTGCCTAAGTCTCTTACATCACTTGGTGAAGACAAGTGTTTAGTATAATACTTTTTATTTTTAATCTTTTGCACTTTTTATTTGGTTTTGTATTAATGACTTTAATAACTAGTTACTTATGTTGAAGGTGATCTTTCCTTATCGTTTGTCCGTGGTGTCTTGGCGTTATTTTACTGTCTATATAAAATAAAAGATTTTCACCATTCATATCTCCACGGTCTATATGGAGGTATGTTGGCTACCTGGTCGGGGGTTAAGGGAACGGTTTGGTAAAGGTCTTGCCCTTGTTCAGCGTTTAGAGGTCCTGCTTGGGACCTGGGTCAAATTTATTAGGATCTCCTTCAATGCCCATAGGTATTGGATGGCGGGGATCCAAACTCTTTGACCCCCTCATAAGTTAACTACTATTAATACTATAACCCGGCTATTTAGGACTGTATCCCTGCTGACTCAGACTACTTAGCCGAGGGTAACGTCACCGCCAGAAGCGGGGCCTACCATAATTTGCATTAATAACTTAATTCATTATCTTTCAATAATCCGACCCTTTAGGATTGTATCCTTGCTGACTCAAACTACTGGGTTGAGGGTAACGTCGCCTTCAAAAGAGGGGCCTACTACAATAACTAAGATAATCTCTTAAACAAGTGCAAAAGTGCGAAAATAATCAAAGGTTATACTAATACACGTGTCGGATCCATGTGATTCATCTTGTCTATTTGTTTTATTTTATTTTTTATTTTCAGCATTTAGTTAGTTTTTATTTTTCTTAGTTTAAAATATTTTTCTAACCTTTTTGATTTGATTAGACGTTGAGGATAAACCGGTACTAAAAGCTCTTGTGTCCTTGGACGACCTCGGTATCTTACCAACACTATACTACGTCCACGATGGGTGCACTTGCCCATATGTGTGTTTAGTGTTAGTGAATATCGTGTTTTATAAATTTAAAACTTGGCTAAAAGTGTAAAAAGGGCTTAAATATACATCTAAAATATACTACACTTCACGCACATCACTGACAATTTTCCTGATAGTCTATGTAGCAACCAACCGATTGTATAGATTTCGTAACGTAGTAAGACGGGGTATGGAGGAGGATAATCCTCAAAGGATGCTCCGCCACGTAGGCGTCCACGTAAGCGGGTGTGAGGATGGAACAAAAGGGGATGGACCTAGGGTGTGGAGGATGGGCCTCTATATATATGTGTGTGTGTGTATGTATGTGCATGTATGCAGTGGCGGACCCAGGAATTTTTCCATGGGGGAGCGGAACATTTTTAAAATTTTAGGCCCCATGGTATATAAGTAAAAAAAATCGGTTCGTATCGGGTCGGTTCAGGTCGTGTCGGGTCGGGTCATGTAAAACAAAAGAAATCGCGCCATAACGTCCCTACTCATGGTTCCTATCACAAACAAATTGATCCATAAGTTCATCGCTCCATAACATAATGTTTCAATTTTAATTTTCAACCCTAGAAATCGTGTGTAATCACCCTAAAAATCATCTAACCAACATAATCACCCTAAAAATCATCTAAACAACCATAAACAATGTCAAAACACATGAAATTTCAAACCTATTTAAGAATTTTGTTACCCTTTGGTGTTGGACGGTGGTGGTTCGCAGCTGTTGATGACGTGATGTTGTGGTTGCTGTTATGTTCGATGATCGCTGGCAGGAGACGACCCCAGAGAGGGAGGGCTGGAGGAATTCTAATGGACTATTGGGCTTATTTTAATTATTATAGTTTGAACTTAGGTTGAGTTTGTTAATGGGCTAGTAATTAGTGGGCTAATTATGTTTAAGAAATAGTGGTTAAGGTATTGGGTATTTGGGTACTTGGGTTAAGTTGGGTAGTATAAGTTTATATAATTTAGGTAGTTTTTTTAATTAGAGTTTACTAAAAAAATTTAAAATATAAATCGATAACATTTTTTTACCTAAGGTGTGTGGGCGAAAAATTCCAAGGGGTGCGGATGAAAAAATTCAAGGGGTGCGGACGAAAAAATCCAAGGGGCGCGGACGAGATTTTCAACGGAAAATAGCACTAAATTTTTTTTTCCCGGGGGTGCGCCCGCCCACCTTGGGCTAGGGGTAAGTCCGCCCCTGCATGTATGTATATGTGTGTGTATATAAAGAAGAAAAGAAAGAGAGAGAGAGAGAGAGAGACAGAGAGAGAGAGAGACCCGTCTTGGGCGTCGGAGGCAAGCCGGGGACGAGGGGGTGGCCTGGCGCTGGAGCCCGCCGGCTCTAGGTTGGTCCCCATACCGAGCAGCCTAAGAGGAAAGAGGCACCTAAGGATAGTACCCTTGCCCCAAGTAATTAAATTACGCCATGTCAAAAATCTAAAAAACTACCCTTAAGTCACAAAACATTGGCGTTGCCTTACCCTTACTATAAACTCTTTTTTTAACAATGTCAAACTCTTTAACCAATAAAAGCACAACACCAACACCAACACCAACACAAATCCTAACGGTCAAACAAGTGCATCGACATTCACACAATGTTCACGGGTAGTCCTTAAGGTATAAGCAACCCGTCAGCTCTACCTTTATGAATGGCGGTGATGTTATGGCAACACAATGAACCCAGGGAGGGTATCCGGAAGGGTATCTCGTCCCTCCTAAGAGTTCTAAAATATTAGTTTTCTCAAAAAAAAAAAAAAAAGAAACAACTTATATATATACCAAGAGTAAATTTCGATTTTGGGTCTTATGGTTTAGCGAGTTACAAAAATAAATCTTTTGACATATGAGACCCATGAGGTTGCATTTTGTAATGGTTTTACCTCTAACACTAACTCTGTTACTTTTTTCCAGTTAAGTGTAAGGGTGTTTTGTTCTTTTACACCTTAGGGGTTGTTTATATAAATTACAAAGTTCTACTAATATTTAAACTTTAGGGGTTGTTGGATTATATAGGATTAGGTTCAAACGTGAACAAAATCCCAAGAGTGAACTGCGTGAACTGATCTGGACCCTTGATTTTTATGATCTTGAGATTAAAGTGAGTGATATGATGGTAATTATTTGGTTAATTTTTTCCATTTAATTAAATACAAAAAGGGTATATGTGTAATTTCAATCTTAAATTGATTGCATAAATCTCTCACAAATCAAGTAATCAATTATCCTTTTAAATTGATTGCATAAATCTCTCACAAATCAAATCAAGGATTAGGAAAGATGTAACTTAATTCAATTATTAAAATAATTTATTGTTTAAATGCGATGTACACATGTGTATTCTGATTTTGCCCTCTTTTTAATGCGATGTACACATGTGTATATCATCTGTTTTTGTGATATCTCGGAATTTTTTTTTGTATTGAATGTTGATGTACACCTGTGAATTACTGTACACATATGTACGATGCTGAGTACACATGTGTACTGTTCTATTTATATCCAAGTACACATGTGTATACCGTTGAAATATGAAGGTTACTTGGATCTTAAAAATCAAAATTTGAATTCTGGTGATGAAATCTAAAATAAAAATTAAAATTGAAATCTGGTGATTTGTTGTTTGTTTTGATAATTATCTTATTAATAAATAAACATAATGTGGATAATGAATTTAAATTAGGAAAGATGTAACTTAATTCAATTATTAAAATAATGATTTAAATCTAATTTTTTATATAATTACATCCTACCCTTAACAACTAAAAAAGAAATCAATGGTCCATATATGTTCACGCAGTTCACTCTTGGGAGGTTGTTCAAACTGGAACCCTACCCAGGGGTTGTTTATATAAATTACAAAGTTCTACTAATATTTAAGATACTATTTTTGTAATTACTTAAGTTTTTTTATTTCGTTATTTTCACGATTATTATTTAAATAAATATATTTCAAATATACAAATTTGTTTTTTTATAAATGTTGCTTTTAAAACCATTTGTTTTTTTATCCTTTTTTAAACTGTCCATCCTTTTTTCCATCTTTTTTAAAATCGTTCATTTTAAACTCTTTGCTTTTTTAAATTTTTGTATTCTAGAATTTACTTATAGTCGTTGGAAAAAAAAAACTTCAAAAAATGAACGCTTTAAATATCGATGGAATTGAAAAACAAACAATTTTAAACAAACGAATGGTTTTTTCGAAGATCTAAAAAAAAGTGTTTAGAAATAAAAAAAGGTATTGAAAAATTAAGCTATAAATGTAAGGTTTTAAAAAGCGAATGATTTAAATAACAAAAGGTTTAAAAAATGAACGAATTTGAACAAACGAACGGTCTCATGGTCTCATGAAATGAAATATTAAAAAAAAAAGATAAACGATTCTAATAAAAAGTTTGAAAAAGATCATTCATTTTTTCAAAACTTTTTCTACAGTGGTTCATCTTTTGTCAAATATTCATCTTGAGACCGTTCGTTTATTTCCTTGACCTTCTTTTTATTAAATCCATGTGCTTTTTGTAACCCTACATTTGTTAACTTAATTTTTTAAACTTTTTATTTTTTATAAACGTCGTTTTTTATAATCCACATTTTTAAACTGTTTATTTGTTTAAAATCATTCGTTTTTAAATTACTTCCATTTTTAAAATTGTTCATTTTGTAAGTTCTTTTTCCCAAATGGCTATAAGTAAACTATTGAATGCAAAGTTTAAAAACATTTTACAAAAATGGTTCTTAAATGAACGGTTTTAAAAATGAATGACCTTAAAAAACAAACGACTTTAAAAAGAACGATTTTAAAAACATATGGTTTAAAAAAGAAACGATTTTAAAATGATAGACGATTTTAAAAAAGGTTAAAACAAATGTTTTTAAAACAACGTTGTAAGTTACAGAAACAACCCCTAAGGTATATAAAGACCTAATTACCCTTACACTTAACTGGAAAAAAGTAACATTGTGAGTGTTAGTGTTAGAATTTAAAACCATTATAAAATTCAATCTCAGGTATGTCAAAAGATAGATTTCGTTAGGTTTTGTGAATTTAGTTTGGTGTGGATAGATCAAAAGTTTAGGGTTTGGATCGAAGAAAAACAAGGGGACTGGATTCCGCGATCATCAACCCTTCTAATTAAAAACTTGCTGACGATTACTTAAATGGCCGCTTTGTGAAACCTGAAAAATCCAACATCAAATATTGTAGATCCTCCCCCTCAAACTACGTCCGAATCAAGTTAACGTGAACCAACCTACAAAAAAATGTAAGAATATCGCTCGAAACCTTAATCTTCAAACCTAACCGGCAGCAGAAAGAAACATTGGATTTCCAATCCCCAACCTTGAACACTTCAAACTTCACAAAGACATGAAGTTCAGTTCGATAAGTCAATAACAAACTGAATTTTGTAAACGTACATCCACTATCTTGATCAAAAGTATGCAACCCTTCATGTATGATCTCATCTCGTCACGAATATTCATGAATCTCCTATCTTCACGAATCCACTGAATCCTCGATGGCTTTCATATCTAATCTTCCCCTTATCAGGAAGCACCACATTATTTCGAGAACCGACTAGCAACCGTCTTGGAAGAGGGACCAATAAACTAATCTTCTCTACTCTAAACAGCAACTAATAAGGTTGAATCTTTAACTAGTCGTCAACCGATAATTCAACTTCATCACGTCCATACTTGATTAAAAACACAAACACACGTGACAAAACTCCATCACACACGAGCTTTTCACGCACAAGCTTTAGATTTATGAAGAAAATAGGAAATTTTTACTCCTCCTTTCTTTGTAAACTGTCAACGTCCAAGCCACGTCACCTTCGTATCTCTTTAAATGCTCGATAAAAGTCCCAAATTGTCTGAAAACTCTAGTACGGACCAAATTCATACACCGAGAATCTAGAAACCGAATATACTCGAAAATTCCGAATATAACCCATAAATTCGGACTTTACAAGTGAAAAATCAACAAATTCGGATTCAAAACAAACTAAATTCGGATAAGGAGAATTAAGAATTCCTTACAAGGAGAATGAACAAATCCTTACAAGGGGAATGAACAAATCCTTACAAACTCACAAATCCTTACAAACTCACAAATCCTTACAACCTCTAAGTTTGGACAAGGATGTGTAAGTATAGACAAACACTAAGTTTGGACAAGGATGTGTAAGTACTTACCCTTTATAAATTCGGATAAAGAGGTAAGTTCTTACACTATAAATTCGGACAAAAAGGATTACTTTATAAATTCGAAAAAAATGAAGGAACAAGTTTCACAAATTCTGACAAATATTTCACTTACATTCGGACACTTGATGTTAAGTACTGACAGTCCTAAATTCAACAAATAAATTCGGACAAGAGAATTTAAGTTCTGACACTTCTAAATTCGGACAGTGAACAAATACTGTCAAATTTATAAGTTCGGACAAAATGAACAAGTTCTGGCCAATCCTGAATTTATTTACCAAGTGTGACTTCACACTAGGTCATCAATTAGTTTAGAAGATCAAATACGGACAAAATAACTTTTAACACTTAAATTCGGACAACACCTTTATCAGATCAAACCTCAGATCTGAAGCAGCTTGGAAAACAAGAAAACATCTCAGTCGACGAACAACTTCAATTTCTTCAAATTTTCTGCAGAATCTTCATGTCTCCATGATGTTTGGCGGAAACAAACATCAAATCAAGAGCAATGGTGATTCGGAAGGCGGTTAGACCATTCTGAATCAGTAACCATGCTCTGATACCACTGTAGGGTCTCCTACCCAAGGATCACACTCAAGAACAATCACCAAGTGTGTGGAATCCACCTACCAATCACTACCTTAGAGTATTGGATCAATAAATAATAGAATGAGAATGATGAAGATGATGAATGACGTCACACACAGTAGCCGTCAATGCACAGACAGTAGTAATGATTAGGGTTTGCTTGAGGAACAATATTTCCACAAAAGAAATCTCCATATAAATCATTTCACTAATGAGTATATGTACAAGGAGAAGTCCTGACTACATAAGTCAGGACATAAAAGGGCCCAAAGCCCAATACAAGCAACACATAAGTCCTGAGCCCAATACTAACAATACGTGTAAATTCGGACCATAATACATAAATTATGACCAAACTTGAAGTTCTAAAAATTTACATAAAAGACCCTTGAAGATTTGAGAGCCTGCACTTATCACACAAAGTGCATTTACAACGAGTCTGAGGAAAAAATGGGAGATGAGTCGATGGCTATTGAATCGCCATTTGTCTGGAATCATGAGGAGGTCATGGAAGATTCGATGCTAATTAGGGAAAAGGGAAGTCACAATAAACAATTTTCCATGCAGGGCAGGTTTCCAAGTAAGTTGGAGAGGCAGGTGGAGTTAATGCCTATTTTTTCAGTCTGAGGATAAACAAAAGGCGGTTAAGAAAAAGGTTAGGGGGCCTGAAATCTCGAAGTGGGCCTAGATCAAGTAGGACTTTTTCCCCTAAGCTAAACAAGCCCAAAAAGAGATCTAGGTTTGATATGGATTATAAGGACCCATTTGAGTTGAATAAACTCTTAGGCCTCATATCTAATACATTGATATAGGTAATTCAGAGGTTAACGGAGAGGCCATGATGTTAAGTTAAAATAAGCATAGTTTATTGTGTTAAGTGTCGATTGTTAGTTCGTTACATACGTTAAGTGGTAGGAGTTAGGTTACTTATAGAATATTGATGTTTGTGTTTAGCAGGGCTTAAAACAGGGAATAATGAAGGTTTAAGGAGCTGACAAGTCAACATATGGAGCTGAACTGGAAAAAGTCAACAGGGACATCCCCGCGATACGCGGCACATGAGCTGGTTATCTCCGCGACTCGCCTGAGGACATTAAATGAAGTCGGTCCAGATACTCATCCCCGCGATACGCGGGGTGTTACGTGCTTCCTGTCGCGACTCGCGGGCCAAGGTGCCGAGAAGAAAGAGTTTTTAATCGCCAAGATTTGATTTTTAGGGTTGGTCCGCTATTTTCTAGAGAAGCATCCGGCAATCAGGTTTTAGACGATCGAAGAGCATCATCTTTCATCATACGCAATCATTCAAAACCCTACTTGATGTTTTGCAATTCCCGAATCATTACCGAAGCTAGTATGACAACAATGAGCGGCTAAACTTCTTATAACTTCTACTCGGATGAACTTTTACATTGTTAGGCATTAATTCTTGTTTGCGGATTCGTGTAACTGGTACAGCTTGACCACTCGTGTTGGATTCTTGGTAAACGTTTATTGTGTTTGAATTATTTGTCATTTATTAAGCGTATTGGCAACTTCCTTGCGTTGTTAGCGGTTTGGTAAATTGACGGGTAGTTGATACAACTGAACGGGTTATTAGGTGGCATAGTGAATCTTAAAAACTATCCTTGATAACTAATCAGATTCATTAATTCCGAGACCATGTCTATGTGGTGTTTTGAATCGGTAAACATGTTTTGTTGTTAAACGGGTAATTGGGATTCCGGGTAGAGGTTATTCTTTCTCGTATTGATTACAACTTTATTAATTAGCTTTCTAGTTTTTATAATCCAATTCACAAAACTCCCAATCTAGTTGATTTAGTTCTTACTTAAAAACGCGACACTGACCACAAATTCCCCGTGGATACGATACCCTACTTACGCTATCTACGTAGCTTATTTAGGTTTTTACATGACCCTTACGACAGTCATCAAAATGGCGCCGTTGCCGGGGAATTCGTGCGCTTAGTGTTAGTTTAGTAGTAGTCGTTTCTTTTATTGTTTTTGAAAAAATCATAAAAACCCAAAAATATTTCTTTTTGTTTAGTTTTGTCTTGTTTGGTATTACGCTTTGTTTTCTTGTTTACTTGTGTGCAGGTGATCTTTTTGCATGCATATTCGGTTTTCAGGAAGATCTTCTCCGCTCTTGTTTGATCCCGAAATTGAAAAGACCGCACGCCAAAATCTGATTCTTCGTTCAGCCTTGAAGGGAAAAGCAGTTCAAACCACCATGAATCCTTCAGAAAACCAATCCACCCCACAACAGCAAACACCACAACAAACATCAACTACTGAATTGCCACCGATGCCACCGCCTCCATTTACATCTGAACCACAACAACAGACCACACCCATTGCACCATCATCAAGCACAACCACCCAACCAACCTCTACTCCAACTGGAGAATTTCAAATTTTATTGGTGGACCACTTTACTCTCTAGAAAGCCGATTACCACCACAGCCCGATCCCTTACGGACCGTGAATCAACCAAATCTTGTGCCACACCCGAACCGGTCGGGTGCTATGTTTGAGCAAGTGGATAATAGGGTGAGAACAGAGACATGGGATGATGGATATGGAGACGAGGAGTGGGGGATAAATGAGGGGTATATGGGGTATCCAGGTGGGTTTCAACATCAGGCACTTAATCGTAATCAGCCGTTGTATCAGCAATAGAGACAGCCACGGGGAGTAGATGCTTATCAGACCCCGCCACAGGTTCATAGGGCACCGATTGCACCTCGTCAAAGACAAAGAGATCCTCGATTTCCGGATCCGAATATTCGAGGAGTTGAAAGCCACTTTAGGCCGCACATTGCTGAGCATGCATCCCCGATAGTGATGCCAGTAGCACCGGGTAATGTGGAACGTTCGTTTGAAGCAAAACCACATATTCTGAACATGCTACCTACCTTTCACGAGAAAGGTACTGAGGAGCCATATGCACACACAGCAGATTTTGAGGCAGTTTGTGGTATGATTGCTGGACACGGTTTCACGCCAGATCAGGTTAAGTTGGTATTGTTTCAGTTTTCATTAAAGGATGTTGCGAGGGATTGGTTTACATCGTTGCCATATGCTAGCATTTATACATGGCAAGAGCTGCAGCAACAATTTTTGGATGAGTACTATACCCCGCAAAGAACTAAAACGGGGAGATTAGCAATTAGAGAGTTCCAGCAACTACCGGGTGAGCTTCTTTACGAGGCTTGGAAACGGTTCAATCAATTGATCCGTAACTGTCCTCACCACGGTATTCAAAGATGGGAGTTGATTACTGCATTCCACGATGGGATTTCAAATGAGGACAGACGGGATATTAAGGCTATTACTGGAGGTACCTTTTTGAAAAATCATGTGGATGTAGATTGGGATTACTTGGATATTGTTGCAGCAGATTCAAAGAGGCAAGCACAGTCGGATAGGAATAAAAAGTATCCAATTGTGGCACCATCAAGTGCGGGAGCTTCTAATGCAAGGGTTGCTCAGCTAGAGAGAGAAAAGGAGGCATTGGAACGCCAGTTAGCGAAATTTAGAGGTTTGGGCGAACGGGATGCATTGCATGCGGCGCAAACCTTTCCGGTTTGTGATTCATGTGGAGATTTGGGACATACGTTGGATGCATGCCCGGGTCAGTTTGTAGCGGCTGAGGAGGACGTGAACATGGTTTATGGAGAGCAAAGGAATTATGATATGAATTCAAACACATATCATCCAGGTTTGCGTAATCATCCAAACTTTCGGTACAGTAATACTAATCAATTGAATCCTCATTTTCAGGTACCGAATCAAGGAAGCCAGCCGTATCAGAACCGTCAATCGAATTATAATCAGAATTACCCTCAAGGAAATTACAACAAGGGCAACCAAAGAAGTTATCAGCAACAACAGGAGCAGGGCAAGGCAAATACTTCAAACGAGGAGGTTTCCAATCGGGAGATTATGGAAATGTTGAAGCAAATGAAAAAAAGACCAAGAAGTGCAAGCTAAATCTCATCAAGCATTGGAAAAGCAAGTCGCCCAACTGGCGACCGAGATGGCACAAGGGAGAAAAGATTCGAGTCGATTGCCTAGTGATACCACGAAGAATCCACAGCATCAAGGGAGTTCGTCTAACGCCAGAATTAATCAGGTAAGTATTCTTCGTTCTGGGAAAGTTTATGATAATCAGGTTGGGACTCCTCCACAGTTGGTTGAAGGTGTTGTGGAGGAAGTTGATGAGGAAAACGAGTCCGATGCGGAGCCGGGACCTATTAGCCCTAAAAAGAATAAAAAAGAAAATCTCGAAAATAATAGGGTGATAGATACTGAACCGGGTGACAAAAAGGAGAAGGGTATGGAGGGTAATACCGTACCATTTCCTAAGGCTTTAATTAATCCCGAAACAAAAGTTGTTAATAAACGGGGCCCACAACAGGATGAGATGTGGGAAGTTTTTAAACAGGTGAAAATTAATCTTCCGTTACTAGACGCAATCAAGCAGGTTCCGGCATATGCAAAATATTTGAAAGAGCTTTGCACCCAAAAACGGCACAACAAATTTCCGAAAAAGATAGCTTTAACCGAAAAAGTTAGTGCCGTTCTGTCGGGTGATCTTCCACCAAAGCTCCGAGATCCAGGTGCTCCTCTAATCCCCATTCAAGTGGGTGAATTTAAGATGAGTCGAGCCTTGCTGGATTTGGGAGCAAGTGTCAGCATCTTACCGGGAAGTTTATACGATCAATACGACTTCGGACCATTGAAACGAGCCGACACCACCGTGGTGTTGGCCGACTTGACGTTAAAACTACCCCGGGGGATCTTGCGTGATGTCATTGTCAAAGTTGACGAGTTTTATTACCCGGTTGACTTTTTGGTTTTAGACTACGTGCAAATTGAAAATACTAAACAACCTAATGTCATACTTGGTAGACCATTTTTAGCAACCGCTAATGCACTAATCGATTATAGAAATGGTACGGTTGACATCACGTTTGGAAATCGTAAGGTCCGATTAAATGCTTTTGCCCGTGCATCTGATTCTCTAGTCAATGATGAATGCTTCATGGCGGACATTATTGACGGGTGTTATCCTCACGAAAGTGGGGAATGCACTATAGAGACGTGCTTTGTTTGTGACAGGGATTTGGCAGAAATAGAGGTGGAATTGGAATATGCGGAAGAAGAGTTGGAGGTGATGGCTGCTAAGGAATTGAAGCCGACTTGGACACATCAAGTCGAGAATTTACCGGATCATATTGACACTCAATTGAAGCCATCACTTGAGTCACCTCCACAAGTCGAGTTGAAGACATTGCCAAAGCATTTGAAGTATGCTTTTGTGGGTGACAACAACACCCTACCGGTAATTATTGCTTCCAATTTGTCACTTGAACAGGAAAAAGCTTTGATGGAAGTGTTGATGGCCAACCGGGCTGCAATTGGGTGGACAATCGCTGATCTCAAGGGGATTAGTCCATCCATTGTTATGCACAAGATCATCACTGAAGAGGGAGCAAAACCGGCTCGGGATGCTCAACGAAGATTGAACCCAAACATGCGGGAAATTGTGAAAAAGGAAGTTTTAAAGTGGCTGGATGCAGGGATCATCTATCCCATATCGGACAGTACTTGGGTGAGTCCGACACATACGGTGCCTAAAAAGACGGGCATCCAGATTGTTACAGGTGAAGACGGTAAGGAAGTGGCCACCCGGCCGGTAACCGGGTGGAGAATTTGCATAGATTATAGAAAGTTGAATGCTGCAACTTCAAAGGATCACTTCCCACTTCCTTTTATTGATCAGATTGTGGAAAAGCTCGCAGGTCAGAAATTTTACTGTTTTCTTGATGGTTATTCAGGTTATAATCAGATTGCTATTCATCCTGATGATCAACAAAAGACTACGTTTACCTGTCCTTACGGTACTTTTGCGTTTAGGCGAATGCCGTTTGGGCTGTGTAATGCCCCGGCCACCTTCCAAAGGTGTATGATGAGTATCTTTTCAGATATGGTCGGGGAGTCTTTGGAGATTTTTATGGATGATTTTTCAATCTTTGGCACATCTTTTGAGGCCTGTTTGGACCAATTGTCACGAGTGCTAAAAAGATGTGTTGAAATAAACCTGGTATTAAGTTGCGAAAAGAGCCATTTTATGGTTCAGGAAGGCATCGTGTTGGGACACGTTGTCTCGAGTAAGGGGATTGAAGTGGACCACGCAAAAATTCAAGTAATTTCGACCTTACCACCACCCACAAGTGTCAAATGCGTCCGTTCCTTTCTTGGACACGCCGGTTTTTACAGACGGTTCATTAAAAACTTTTCAGTTATCACTAAACCGTTGTGTAATCTTTTGTTAAAAGATGTCCCATTTGTTTTTGACAAGCATTGTAAAAGATCTTTTGAGACACTAAAACAAAAGTTAGTTGAAGCACCCATCCTACAATCCCCTAATTGGTCGCTTCCTTTTGAAATAATGTGCGATGCTAGTGACTATGCAGTAGGTGCGGTTTTGGGACAGAGAGTTGACAAGAAACCGGTGGCAATCTATTATGCGAGCAAGACTCTCGCGGATGCTCAGTTGAATTACACAACCACGGAAAAGGAGCTGCTTGCTGTTGTCTATGCTTTAGACAAGTTTAGACCTTATATTTGTGGTAGTAAAGTAATTGTGTTTTCTAATCACTCTGCAATTAGGTATCTTATGGAGAAAAAGGACGCAAAGCCAAGGCTTATCAGATGGATCCTTTTATTGCAAGAATTCGATTTGGAGATACGAGATAAGAAGGGAAGCGAAAACGTGGTGGCAGACCATCTGTCACGAGTGGTGAATGAGATTGAAGGACCTGAACATGACATTCTGGAAACTTTTCCAGATGAGCATTTACTTACTATTGATACTCAACCATGGTTTGCTAACTTTGTTAATTATGCTCATTCGGGTATCATTCCGGACCATTGGTCGAGATCTAGGAAGGCGCACTTTCTTTCACAAGCAAAGCAGTATATATGGGATGAACCGGATCTGTTTAAAGTTGGAGCTGATCAGATTATCCAGAAGTGTGTTGAGGATGAAGAAATTCCATCAGTTTTGTCATTGGTGCACGAGTCCGCATGTGGTGGACATTTCAGTGGACAGAAAACGGCACGAAAAGTGCTA
The DNA here is from genome assembly GCF_002127325.2 of Helianthus annuus. Taxonomy (NCBI): domain Eukaryota; kingdom Viridiplantae; phylum Streptophyta; class Magnoliopsida; order Asterales; family Asteraceae; genus Helianthus; species Helianthus annuus. The sequence continues at coordinate 95,924,098 of NC_035437.2, forward strand.
TCGTGTGGGCTATATTGGCCTACGGTGTTTAGGGATTCGTTTGAATACGCTAAGAATTGTTTACGATGTCAACAGATGGGTAGCATTTCGAAACGGGATGAGATGCCCATGCAGCCAATCCTCGTTGTCGATATCTTCGACGTATGGGGAATTGACTTTATGGGCCCATTCCCGAATTCGTTTGGAAATCTTTACATCTTGGTGGCAGTGGATTATGTGTCCAAATGGGTTGAGGCCATTGCCACCAAGACTAATGACCATAAGGTTGTTTGCAAGTTCGTTCAATCGAACATTTTTTCGAGATTTGGTGTCCCTCGTGTGATCATAAGTGATGGGGGGTCTCATTTCAAGAATTTCAACTTTGGCAAACTCCTTAAGAGATATGGTGTTGATCATCGAATTGCCACTCCGTATCATCCTCAAACGAGTGGGCAAGTCGAAGTTTCTAATCGACAAATTAAAGAAATTTTACAAAAAACTGTGCGAGCGGACCGCAAGGATTGGTCCAATAAATTGGACGATGCTTTGTGGGCGTATCGTACAGCGTACAAAACACCGATTGGAACAACACCGTATCGATTGGTCTATGGAAAAGGATGTCACTTACCGGTAGAAATTGCACATCGTGCATTTTGGGCAGTTAAACAGATTAACATTGATTATGATACTGCAGGTAAGGAGAGACAATTGACATTGGGTGAACTGGAAGAGATAAGGAATGAAGCGTACGACTGTGCTGCTGCATACAAGGATAAGATGAAGAAAGTGCACGACGCGAAGATCAAGCCGAAAGTGTTTGAAGTTGGCCAGCTTGTTTGGTTATACAATTCCAGGTTGAAACTGTTCCCTGGAAAGCTGAAGAGTAAATGGACAGGGCCTTATCGTGTGACAAAGGTCGGAAAACACGGTGATTTTGAGATTGAGGACTTTGATGATCATATCCGCCTGATGGTGAACGGCCACAGACTGAAGCTGTACTTCAATGCTCGAGAAATTAACGGTCCTGAGAAGAACGTGGAGGTGCTATACGTGAGCACAGTCCGCGAGTATGTTGAGTAATCGCACAGGTACGATCTGGCTGAAGATCTAAAACTTAGCGCTCTTAGGAGGCAGCCTAAGGTTCATTTGTAACTATTCTTTTTGCTTTCGTAGTTAGTCAGATTGTTTTTAGTGAGTTTTCGAGTATAACCGTGCCGTTAATCAAGTGTGGGTAAGCTCGGGTGGTTTGGTTAAGCTTTAGTGCAGTTGAGGGCAACGCACACTCGTTTGGGGGGTAGGACAAGGTGATTTTCAAAGAGATTTTATGATCACATAAAAATTACGGCCGGAAAATCAGTTTTTGGAGCATTTTTGCACAATTTTCGGTTGTTTTCGGTATGTTTTCGGAGTATTTCAGGGATATGAGATGATTTGGAGAAAGAAAACTGTCAGAAGAGGAGCCCCAGGTATGTTTTTATTGCTAAATGATCATAAAAACTCGTTTGGGGGGTGAAGGAGGTGAAAACAAGTGAAAAACCAAAATTTTTCTAAGGCATGGAGACTAAAAATTCAAGCAAACTCCTGGAAAATTGCTTCACAGGCGTGTCGCGGACGGATCCACAGTCGTGTACGCGTGTCGCCTAGCATTCCGGTCAAAAGTCAATGTTTTTTTTTAAAATTAACTTAGCGTGTCGCGGGGGGGGGGGGGGGGGGGGGCTCTTGTTCTTCCGCGTATCGCGGCCCAAACCACAACAATAAAACCCTTTCGGGCTCTCAGCGCAGTTTTTTTTAACCTAGAAATTGCTCTCCACTTCCTTCCCTCTTCTCCGCTGTACCCACCGTCCTCTACCAACCCTCTTCAACCACCACCGCCGGCTACCATCTCCGATTATTCATCGGAAAACACCGAGCATCACCACCACCGTTAAAACCGACGGCCGGCGGCAGACTGTAGACGATTCCGATTCCGGTTAACAAACAAAGCTTGCATAGTTCTTCTAATTCCAAACTAAATCTCGGTCCAGGTATGAAGCTTGCATTTTTACTTGTTATTAAGGTTGTCTCTTCATTATTGTTGCAAATTTGAATGTTATTTGGTGGTGTTAAAGGGGGGATATTGAAGGTAATTAATGGTAATTTGTGTGTGAATATAGAGAAAGTGCAGTAGACATATCGAGATAGGTTGGATTTAGGTTCAAACTATGATAAAATTGGAGTTGATGTGAGTTTGTTGAGCGGGGTAGTGAATGTAAATTGTGTGGAAATTGGTTTTGAGTTGAGACATATTGCAAAACAGGGATTTAGGTGCGAGTTGGGTAATTAGCACAGTGGATTGGTAGAACGCATGATAAAGTCGAAGTACATGTCTAGACGATTATGGCGAGTTATGAAGTTTTGATTTTTGGTTAATTGACACGTGTGGTATGTTTGTCATGAAGGTTGCTTAATGGGGGTAGTTATTGAGGTATAATCATTTAGTTGCGTTATGTCGGATATAGGCGCAAGGTGTATTGTGGTTAAGGAAGCAAGTTGAGAATGTGATGCAGATAGTAAGTGTTTGATGAGTGTTTAAGGAATATGAAACGATAGTGGGCATTTAGGCATTGATTTGGGAAGTAAAGTGTGGAAAAGGGTCGATGACATCGATGTTCTATTCGGTGCATGTTTATAAGGCGATAATGTCGAGGAGCGGATGATTGTGTCGAGGCAAGTAAGTTGAGCGAAAAGTCAGGCCGGTTGGTAGTCGGGGCGCGGTTTGTATATATGTATATATCTTGGTGAAAAAAAAAATTAAAAATTCTGAAAAATTATAAAAAGCTTTCTACCTCGTTTCGAATGCCGATTCTGATTCTTAAGAGCTGAAATCGAGTTAGAAAATGAATTTTAATTGTCGGTCGGTCCGTTCGTACTCAATCTCCATTCGAACGGGTTGACCGACTTAATTGATTTTTCAACACAATTCGGCATTCGATTGAAACTTGTAACCATGAAGGGAATGCTATACGGTTACAAGTTCTATGTTACGGTATTAATTGTGTGATGTTGTTTCTTGTTGACAGGATGTCGGATGAGGGATCTAATCGCACCGGGTCAAAGAAAAGGAAGAGAATACGGGGACCGATTCGATACAGTGGGCCGGAAAATCCTCCTATGCCGGAAACACCAATCCTTCCGGTAGATCAAAGGGTGTTACGGAATCATACGCTTTTGGATTTTGAACTGGGCACAGATGAATTAGCGCGAAGGGATAAGTTTTGTACAATGCAGTTGTATAAGCATAGAACATTCAACTGGGAAATGTTAGAAGCCACAGGGGAAAGGCAAAGAATGGAGGAATTCATGGGCCCGAGATGGTTAGACGCGCTAAGATGCAATGATCCGCAGTACGCTGAGCTGACAACGGAGTTTCATTCCACGTTTAAATATGATATGGATCGATATTTTGAGCCCTACACGTTGTCGTTCAGCTTAGGTAGACATCATTATGTATGGAGTGTGGAGCAGTTTGCACGCGCGGTTGGTTTTTATGCTGAGGGAGAATTATTTCAGAATGCATTACGTGGGCCGTGCAAGAAGAAGAAGGATTATCGGACAGAGTATGTGCTGGAGTCTGAGTTGGCATTGTTCTGGAACACTATTGCTGATAGTGTTTGGTCAGGGGAGGCAGTAGAGTCGTCGATAAGGGATCCATTTCTGAGATATGTTCATCGGATTTTGGCGTGCACGTTGCTGGCAAGGAAGAGTGGGCAGGATAAAGTGAACACTATGGATCTTTTCTGTTTGTACTGTTTGGTGTTGAAGAAGGAGGCGAATCTGGGTACAATTTTGCTATCACAGTTTGCGAAAGGACGAAGGCAAGGTGCAGAGTTGGAGTTAGGAACTTACGTTACTCGGATTGCGATGGCAACCGATGTGTTTGCACGATACCCCGAGGTGCATTTGACGGAGGGGCCGGCTACTGGGCCGTTCGATGTAGAGGATTTGAAGTTGACAGGGGTGGTTGAGTTAGATGATCCGATTAGATGGAAGCCGGTGAAGATGTCACCGCAAGTATTACCACCGGGGGGAACACCGGCGTCTGAGGCCATGCAGGCTGGGCATTCCACGAGGCGTCAAGTTATTGTTCCTCGACTTGAGAGGCCGAGACCACAGCATCCATTGAGGCCTCCGCGGCCTGATCCGTTGACACTGGAGACGGTTTATGATAGTGTGATGGATATGTTTAGGATGCAGTCGAACATGATGAGGTATATGTTGGAGCAGCAGCAGGTTCCCATCCCAGATTGGTTTCCGCCACATCAGCCGGTGCAGAGGGATGGTGATGACGAGTAGATGGTTCTAGCAGTATCAGCGCCGGTGATTTTGGTTATCTTTTGTATTTTTTCCCTTTATTTTGTTTTAACTGATGATGGTCTGTACTTAACTTGATATTCGACATCTTTGGGGAAAATTGTAAGGGTTAACCGGTTGGGCTGATATATATATATTTATTATGCTATGATTATGTTTGGTGATGTTGCTAGAATTAGTAATGGGTCGTATGTGGCTGGGGAACTATGATTGGAGTGCGAGGCGTTTTGGAAGGCGTGGAACTAGACAGATGCAGAGTGGCAAGGAAATCAGGGGAGTCTGTTCCATTTGTTGTTGTTGTATTTTTATTTTTATTTTTATTTTCAGTTTGTTTGAGTCATAGTTTCCTTCTTCATTGAGGACAATGAAGGAAATAAGTGTGGGGAGGGGGAAACTAGTGTCTAGTTTAGGTTGTCGTGTCATAGTTAGTTCAGTCGTTAAAAAAAAATTAGAAAAATAGAAAATGTCCCGTGAAGGTTTTTGCACAAAATGGAAAATGATAGGTGTAATTGAATCAGTGGCTTTTCGATTACTATATATATGAGATAATAAATAATCGGTCACACGTCTAATTTAGGATATGTGGATAGGCCCAGCCGGTTAAAAGTTCCTTAGGCTTGATATAAAATAACTTAAAAATAGGAGTCTTGTGGGTTCCCGCCTTAGGAGCTATGGTAAAGCTGAAACTGTGGAAGGTATAAGGGGTACGTCATAAGTAAAAAACTTATAAGTTTCTCCGATTAAACTGGCACACCTGTTTCTTTTTGTGAAAACAAATCCGAAACAGTGTGGCGCCTTGAAAAAAAAAATTTCATCCATTCATCTGAGCACATGTAAAAAGAAAAAAAAAACGTGAGGTTTATGGCATTAACCATGGGGATGGTGACTTGTGTGGCGTATGTCCGCTAAACTGATCGTATACAAAGCATGTAAGCTCGCAATATCATCCATTCTTCCATCATAAAGTTTAATCGGACTAACATAAGAGTTTTTTGTATAAGACGGTGGATTTAATATCTTTTAATCTCATAAGCTTGAAATGGGAATAGGTGGAATCGTAGTCTTTTGAGTGTGGGATCCATAGACAACTATACACTACTTGAACTTAATGGATCGAAAATAAGGGCTTGGAAACCGGCGGTTGGGTTTAAGTGGATCGTATATTCACAATCTTGGTTAACGTGTGGTTAGATTTGTCTAATAATATAATTGAATATATCGAAAGCCATTTGTTTTGATTGTGATTCCATTGCGAATAATTTTTCGGGGACGAAAAAAGATAAGTGTGGGGATGTGATGTTAAGTTAAAATAAGCATAGTTTATTGTGTTAAGTGTCGATTGTTAGTTCGTTACATACGTTAAGTGGTAGGAGTTAGGTTACTTATAGAATATTAATGTTTGTGTTTAGCAGGGCTTAAAACAGGGAATAATGAAGGTTTAAGGAGCTGACAAGTCAACATATGGAGCTGAACTGGAAAAAGTCAACAGGGACATCCCCGCGATATGCGGCACATGAGCTGGTTATCTCCGCGACTCGCCTGAGGACATTAAATGAAGTCGGTCCAGATACTCATCCCCGCGATACGCGGGGTGTTATGTGTTTCCTGTCGCGACTCGCGGGCCAAGGTGCCGAGAAGAAAGAGTTTTTAATCGCCAAGATTTGATTTTTAGGGTTGGTCCGCTATTTTCTAGAGAAGCAGCCTGCAATCAGGTTTTAGACGATCGAAGAGCATCATCTTTCATCATACGCAATCATTCAAAACCCTACTTGATGTTTTGCAATTCCCGAATCATTACCGAAGCTAGTATGACAACAATGAGCGGCTAAACTTCTTATAACTTCTACTCGGATGAACTTTTACATTGTTTGGCATTAATTCTTGTTTGCGGATTCGTGTAACTGGTACAGTTTGACCACTCGTGTTGGATTCTTGGTAAACGTTTATTGTGTTTGAATTATTTGTCATTTATTAAGCGTATTGGCAACTTCCTTGCGTTGTTAGCGGTTTGGTAAATTGGCGGGTAGTTGATACAACTGAACGGGTTATTAGGTGGCATAGTGAATCTTAAAAACTATCCTTGATAACTAATCAGATTCATTAATTCCGAGACCATGTCTATGTGGTGTTTTGAATCGGTAAACAGGTTTTGATGTTAAACGGGTAATTGGGATTCCGGGTAGAGGTTATTCTTTCTCGTATTGATTACAACTTTATTAATTAGCTTTCTAGTTTTTATAATCCAATTCACAAAACTCCCAATCTAGTTGATTTAGTTCTTAGTTAAAAACGCGACACTGACCACAAATTCCCCGTGGATACGATACCCTACTTACGCTATCTACGTAGCTTATTTAGGTTTTTGCATGACCCTTACGACAGTCATCAGGCCAACAACCAACAAAAAGAACAGAGGATAGTGAGGGGGTAGATCGATTTCAAAGTTATGGTTAATTCTGTCTCAAGGGCAAGGACGGGGGAAGTCGACAAGGAGATTAACAAAGCTTCTCAGATTGGGCGTTGATTTGCATAACCAGAACGTTATGATTAAGGATTCCATCACAGGAGAAGGCATCAATGTGGTGCATCCATGAATTTCTTATCTTTGAATGTGAAATGTATGGGGGTGATGATAAACTAGGGTGGGTGCGGAAAATTAAGGTAAAGAACAATATTAATTTTCTCGCTTTTCAGGAAATAAGACATGAAAACCTTGATGGGGTAGATTTTTCAAAGTATTGAGTTAGTCGGGATTGTGGGTTAGAGTATGTCAGGTCGACTGGGTAACGGGTGTTCTAGCGTGTTTGTGGGATGAGGGAGTTTTTGAGCTCGATAACTTGGTCAAGCACATAAACTTCTTGCTTTTAACTAGGGCTGTGCAAAGGCTTAGAACCGGACCGAACCGAAACCAAACCGGAACCGTTAATTGCTAAATTTAAGAAACAGAACCGAACCATATTATAATGGTTCTAGTTCGGTTCAGAACCAGGTTACACGGTTCTCGTGTAAACGGTTCTCACGGGAACCGGTTGACAATTAAATCCTAAAATTAACAATTCAATAAAAACGAATCAAACCATTTAAAACATTAACTAAGAGTTGCAACATTCAAAGTTCAAACCATGAAACCAACCAAAATAAAAGTAGCAAAGCAACAATAAAAAATTTCAAGCCATAAAACAAACTCTAAATAAAACTATTGCAACCATCGTGTTAACAATTAAAAAAAATGTTCAAACTTCATTCGAATTTCATCCTCTCAATCTTCTAATAAATATCTAAATGAAACCAAGGTTTAGCAATTAAAAAAATTAACAAATAAAATTAACAAAAAAAAAAATAATATTTTTAGCAATTTAAAAAAATAATCGAATTAGAAGATGAAAGATGAGATCGTGGAATGAATATAACAGGAGGGAATAAGAATTCGGATGGTCGTATGATGTTGAAAAGCCCATTAATTAAATAGGGTTTTAGATATTTATAATCCCAATCGGTTCTAGCGGTTCTTTAACCGGAACCGTTGGTTTTAACCGAACCGAACCGGGAACCGTTTTTACCCAAATTGAACCGAAACCGGACCCTATATACAAAAATACGGTTTAGATCTAGTGGTTCTGGTTCGGTTCCCCGGTTCTGGTGGTTCAGAACCGTATAATGCTCAGCCCTACTTTTAACAGGTAGATTGATGAGTTGTAACTCGGTAGTAAACGTGGTTAATGTTTACTCTCCACAAGGGGTTCCGGTGAAGAAAAGTTTGTGGGATATGAGTCCAAAGATGGTGAACTACGTTCAAAGCCTTAAAGCCACTTGATCACATGAAATCGCAGCATATATATGCATATACTTTTATCCATTTAATTGTCAATGCAACAATGACAGGTGTGACTTTATGATCCACTGTCCAATAAGTGATGGACTATGTCCGAACTTCAATGTCCTATGTGGTCCTTCGAGACCGTGACTTTATAATACCATGGCCAATAAAATTTCAAAGTCATCAGATTTGATGACTAATTATTATATTGCAACTGAGCAATTACTTACTTTTGGTGTTTAGTACCAAGCATACAAACATGGCAAATTCAGATGAAGCCAATAGCATACTCAACAATGATAATAATGCAAACGTTAACCGCGATGACAAAGGAGTTAATCTCCAAGCCGTGATTACCGCTGAGGTCGGCAAGGCTATGAATGTTTTCATAGCTAACTAAAGGAATCGAGTGCTACTCATTCTAAGTCCCAATCAATTCTGCATTCATCATTTCGTAAGGAGAGCTCAATTCACTCTTCAACTGCGAAGAGTGAACCCAAGAAACAAGTGTTTCAAGATAAGTCCCGTTCTTCTAAGGACGGTTGTACATACAAGTACTTCGTCTTGTACAAGCCCTGGGACTTCAAATGTGAGAAAAGGGAAATAGATGCCATGAGATGGCTGGACGAGATAGAGACAGTGGTAGACATCAGCGGGTGCGCTGATAAAGATATTGTGAAGTACGTTTCTCAATCCTTCAAGGGTGATGCCCTAACTTGGTGGAAAGCGATGATACAATCGACAGGGAAGATACCCCTGTACAACTTAGAATGGTCCAAGTTTATGGACCTTATTAAACAAATGTACTGTCCACCGCATGAGGTGGAGAAGGTGGAGTCAGATTTTCTGACTCTCACAATGAAAAACTTGGACTGTCGAAAGTATGTGATCGACTTTAACTCTTTATCGAGGTTAGTGCCTTACTTGATCACTCCGGAATCTAAGCGCATTGCGCGATTTATCGGTGGTCTAGCACCGGAGATCAAGGGAATGGTTAAGGCTTCGAAGCCTACCTCTTATATGTCAGCTGTGGACCTATCATTGTCTCTCACCCTGGATGCGGTGAGACAGAAATTGGTCAAAACTAAGACCAATGGAAAGAGGAAAAGGGAGGAGGATAACTCCCAAAAGTCCAAGAAAAATGGTAAATCTGGGTTAAATAAGAACCAGCAGAGGTCTGATGAGAGATCAGTCTGCAAAATCTGCAACAGAAGGCACTGGGGATAGTGTCGTTCGGATCAACAGGTAAAGCCTTGCGGCATATGCAAGAAGATGGGGCACAAGACTTCATATTGTAAGGATCTTAAAGATGTCGTCTGTTATGGCTGTTGCGAGAAAGGAAATATTAAGGGGGTGTTTGGGATTGCGTTTTCAACCTGATTATTTGATTATTGTGTTTTGAAATCGCAAAAAATCTATTTTGAGTGTTTGGTAAAAAAATTAATAAAAAGTGATTTTTTACGTTTTGTAGAGTTCAAAACGTGATAATCCATAAGTAGGTCACCCCTTGCTGCAGGAAAACGTGATAATCCAAAAACTGATTTTTTACGTTTTCACTTATTTATTTTTTTTGAAATATATATACTTGCCAAACACTCAAATAGTTGATTATCTGATTATTGCGATATCAAACAACATAATCAAATCCAAACAATGTTGATTATCTGATTATTGTGATATCAAACAACATAATCAAATCCAAACACTATCTTTCTGCAGCACGTTTTGTTACAGCTAATTATCTGATTCTGATTATTCAAAACGCATAATCTATTTTCAAAACTCAACCCCAAACACCCCCTAAGACGAACTGCCCTAAAGCTGCCAAGGGAAGTATAGCTAAGCCTGGAGAGGCGAAAAAAGGAAACGCCCGAGCCTTCCAAATGAATGCAAGGGAGGCAGTCAATGACACTAATGTCATAACAGGTACGTTCCTTATCAATGATATCTTTGGTAGGGTTCTTTTCGATTCGGGTGCCGATAAGTCTTTCGTAGACCATAAGTTTAGTAAACTATTAAACTTACCTATAAGAACTCTAGAAATAGCTTACGAGGTAGAACTCCCCGATGGTACCATAGAAACCACATCTTCTATTCTTGATGGCTGTTCTATATCCATTAAGAATCATTCTATTCCTATCTCTCTTCTGCCAGTGAGATTGGCGGGGTTCGATGTGGTCTTACGCATGGATTGGTTATCTCTGGAATTATGGAGGGTTCTCAAGGGTTGTGGGTGTTAATGGGAGATTTCAACACCGTTCGATTTCTCGAAGAAAGAAGAAACTCGGTGTTTAAAGCAACGTGTGCGAGATATTTAAATGATTTTATTTTCTATGTAGGGCTTCGAGAGTATTGCATGAAAGATAGACAATTCACGTGCTGAGCATTGAATGGAAAAAAAACTCAGTAAAATTGATAAAGTGCTCGTGTTTTCTAGATTTTTCGACAGGTGGCCAGAAGCTTGTCTAAGGGCACTTCTAAAACATCTTTCTGACCATAGTCCACTCATTCTGCTTACTGATCCTCAAATTTTGGGCCTAGGCCCTTTATAGTTTTTAACTCTTGGCTGGGTCGGCCTTGTTTTGAAGAAGTTGTGGGCGCCACGGTTGCTTATTTTGAGGGTCAGGGACCTCCCAACATCCTCCTAATAAATTTGGTTACATTAGACACGGAGAGATGAGCTAATCAAACGAGAAGGAGAAGACAACGATCGGATCAGCCACGAGTTGGAAGACTTGGAGCTCGCCATGGAAGCTAGGGACTTATCTAAGGAGGAAGAGTGGATACTAGCGGAAATAAAAAAAAACTTTAAGAAATCTAGAGGAAAATACAACCAAAGATTTGAAACAAAGATCACGGGTCAAGTGGGCTAAGGACGGTGATGAGAATTATAAATTCTTTCACTCGATGATTAATTATAGAAAGGTTAGCAACTCTATTCAGGGATTGCATATGGATGGGTCATGGACCACGAAACCATTTACGATTTAAAAAAAAGTGTTTTTGTGTTTTTAGGGAGAAATTCAAAGTAGACATGGCGATTAGGCCTTCGTTGATGTGTAACAGCATCAAGAAGTTATCGGATTCTGAAGTGGTTGACGTTGCCGCCTAGTTCAACAAAGTGGATATGGAACAGGCAGTGTTTGAATGTGGAGATGACCGGGCTCCATGGCCAGACAGATTTAACTTCAGATCTTTTAAACATTTTTGGCATTTTTAGGAAGATATTACTAATATATTGATTGCTTGCCATGACACAGGGGTTATCAACAAGGAAGTGCCACTTCATTTATCACGCTCATACCGAAGATTAAGCATCTGTTGTCTCTTAACAATTATAGGCCTATAAGCTTGTTGGGGTGGTTAACAAGGTAATTCCAAGATCCTTGCAAATCGCCTCAAGAGGGTTCTTGGCTCAGTTATTTCGGATTCCCAGTTGACTGTTCTTAAAGGAAAATACATTTTGGATGGTCTCGTTATTGTAAACGAGGTGTGCTCTTAGATTAAGAAATACAAGAAGGAAGCTTTTATCCTCAAGATTGATTTTCAAAAGGCATACGACAATGTCATCTTGAACTTCTTGGTGTCCATTTTAGCTCAAATGGGTCTCCCTGAACCTTGGTGTAAATGGATTTATAGCATTTTGGAGTCGTCTAGGGCTTCTGTGTTGGTTAACGTGGCTACGACCTTCGATTTCCAATGCCATAAAGTGATGAGACAAGGCGGCCCTACCTCCTTTTCTATTCCTAGTTGTGATGGAAGCTTTGTCGTGCATGTTCGACAAAGCGGTGGGCGATGGGGATTTTGTTAGTATTCGGCTTCCGAATAATTTTCCATTGATCTCACATCTTTTTTATGCCGATGATGCTATTGTCATCGGTAAGTGGTCGAGGGATAACATTACTAATGTTGTTAGTCTATTACGGTGCTTCCATGTGTGTTCGGGTTTCAGAATCAATCTCTTTAAATCTAACTTATATGGGGATGGGGTGGAAGGTGTGAGGGTGGAAGATTTGGCTATGGTGGTCAGTTGCTGTAACACCTCGTAAAATCACGTCCAATGAAGTTTTGACACGTGTAATGAACCCTAATGAAGTCAAACATTGAAATTTAGGGATTAACTTTTCAAAAAATCAAAAACTTTGATCATGAAAGGACTGGAAGTGTTAGCATACCTAAAATAAGTTTCTAAATAACCTCTTACGATGTTTATATTCACAAATGTGCCACTTGATGAATAAGTGTAGCCGTTTGCGTAATTAATTGAAAGTTTGCGCAATAAAGGGTTAAAAGTATCAACATGTTAATTCTTACCTCTGAGTGAGCTTTTAACAACCCGGGAGCTTCATAATATTTAATTATACTCTCGGGAATGCCAAATAATGGTCGTCTAAGGTTTTTATGCCTATAAGTAAAGTTACGCGCAACTTTGCAAGTTAGAGGGACTAAAAGTGTCAATATGTTTAATTATACTCCTGAATGACCTTTTAGCAAACCCGAAGCATCGTGATGTTTAATAATACTTACAAGAATACCTAATATGGTTTAGATGAGGCTTCAATGCTAATAAATGATGAGATGCGCAAGTTTGCTCAATAGAGGGGCCTAAAGCGTCAACTTTTGAATCTACGTCTTTCGGTGACCATTTAAGCAAACGGGAGCATAGTAATATTTAGGTATATTCTTGGGAATGCCCATTATGGGCTATGGAAGGCTTGGATATCATTAAACGGCATTTCACGCTACTTTGCGCAATTAAGGGACTAATTGCGTCAAACTGCAAAAGTAGGTCGAATCGTTTAATAACGGACCTTCTGGAATATGTCCATGAGTTAAACATACCCTATTTATCCTTTTTATAGCTTAGATATAGGCTTAGAGGTGTTTGGTGCGCAAAAATAAACTTTTATGTCATGCAGGGACTAAAAGTGTCAAAAAGTGCACAAGTTTGCACTTTCACGCATATCTCGCATTCTGAATATCCCCGGACACCCAAAAATTTATGTAAGCACTAAAATATTTTATTTTAGTGTGTGGCATGATAAAATCCCATTCGTCGCGTAATTTGGTTCGTTTTTCGCGTCCGTCCGTGTTTCGTCGTAATTAACCGAACAACGTGACCGTACGACCAAACGAACCGACATCCGACTGTTTTTGAGCATGTTTCATGTTCCCCATGTTTAGGCATCATTGTAGAGCCTTAAAAATGGTTTAACGGGCCTTAGATGTGTCGGAAATGACAATTATCAACTGCATGAACCAAAACTGACATTTCTGTCAAAATTGGCTTAGGAGTGGAGCGTAAGACTTGGCCCATTTCTTACACCGGGCACGAGAGCCCATCAGACCTGCAAAACACCTGATTTCAAACCAGCAGCTGGGTTTTTGGGTTTGCAAATGGTTTTTAACAAGTCTATGGGCTATTTTGGGGCACCCATGGTATTCTAAAACCATGGGCACACATGTAAGGCTCAGATCGAAGCTCGTTTTTCGATGAACGATCCTAACGATGGCCCGAAAACTATATAAACCCCATGATTTTTCAATTGCAACTCACACATGATCTGAATATTCTCTAAGTTGAAGCTCAAAGCTTCATACCTGAGAATTTATAGATCATACCTCCTTGCTTGGACCCTTTGTAAGTGTCCTTTCGTGTTTAGTTCAATTATTTAACGTTTTTAGCCGAAAAGTCAAGCGTTGTGATAAACACTTTGACTTTTAAACGGTTGAGCCATGGTTCGCAACAAACATGGCTACGTGACCATAATTAGGTAGGTGTTTAACCCTCAAAAGGGCACCTCCTAATTACCACGTTTACTTAGTTAAATTGTCGGGTCAAATAAAAGTCAAACGGGTTAGTTTTAAATAAAATACATAACTATTAATATAAAAGCCATAAAATCAGTTTTAACACTTTAATAACTTGGTAAATATTAGTTGAACATGGCTAAGCATGATTCAACCCGACAATTCTAAGTATAGGCTCGGTTCGGAACCGAAAGTCGCAAAAGTTGACTTTTGCTTTGACTTTCAGTTCTGACCCGATTTAGCTTAGTTTAGATATGCCTTAGGATTCCTTTAGGACCATATTATAGGTTAGTATAACTCTCTAAAGTTATACAACTTGGTTCCATAGAAATCCTAGTTCATGCATGTTTCCGTTAAATGCCTAAATGTTGACCGTTATGCCCTTTTGACCTTAAAACGAAATTTTTGAAAATATGAGAGGATAGAAACCTTCACTACTGAATTATAAACTTTTCCCTAAAATTTGACATCAGTTTGAGGTCTAGATTAGGAGTTATGCTCATTAGCGTAAATGAAAAGCTTTTTACTAATTAAACGACATAATTAGCGTATAGCCTATCTAAACCCAATTTTTAATACCAAACTTTTTACCCACTGATATAAAATAATATTTTGAGATTTTTGAAGATTTTTATTTATTTTTAGGCTGAGCATAACTTAGGGTTGTAGCATTAATTCGGTAATTGTCGGTTTTGCCCTTTTGGGCTATAAAATGAGTTTTATAAATCCTTTTGACCCCAAACCTTTTTCTACTGATCTAAAATGTTAAATAAAATATTTTGAGCCTTCTAGAATAATAAAAACATCAGCTTTCCTTTGAAAACCCGGAAATGGCTCCAAATCGCCTTTTTAAACGTTTTTAACGCATAGTATGTATCAAAACCATTTTAAACATATAAGGGTTGATGCCTACTGATATATTCAGTAAATTTTTATATTTTAACAGTAAGGAAAAGTTTTAAACTCAGGTTTCCAGTTTTGACCTTTTAAGCCTATGTGAAATTACCAAAATGCCCCTACGGTGCATAATATGGTTATAAATGATAAATTTCACATATAGGTAATACCCTACTGATATAACTTAGTAAACTAAGTATTTTTACTAATCAAATCAGACCTGAACCTCGGATTTATATTTGATTTCTTTTATAACCTTTTAAATGACTAAAATACCCCTTCGGGGCATAGATTGGTTTTAAATTCATTTTGGGCATAACGGAAGGTATCTTACTGATATCACATCATATTTAAGGCATATTAACTTAGGAAACCTGTATATGACTCTTATGGTTACCCGTTATGCACGTTTCGCGTTTGGATCGGTTTATGTATCTAATTTGCATAAAGTAACCGAAGCGGGTCAAACATTATCATTTTCACCTCAAATCCAGAATGTGTTTAGTTTACTCATATTATACAAGTCTCCAAACTTGTCGAGTCTAAATCACATTCTAATCCGGTCTACGCTTAATCTTGCGTTTTGAACCGTAAACCTTTCCTTAAACGAGACTTGTTAGGAATCTAATAGGTTATTAAAAACCTCTATTCCAGATTAAGAGCCCCAGTAAAGATACTTGTGCTTGCTGATTAGGATATACGGCTGAGTATAAATTGCATTTTAAGCTCAGGTAAATACTCTTAAGTTATTTTCCCTATACAGGCTTGGGATACGGTATTATATTAATACCGCTTGGTCGGGTATTGAATGTTTGATCGTGTTGTGATTAAATTATTGAGGTAACCCGCTTTAATCTGTATTGTTTAAAATAAAAGCCTTTGGGGGTTAATGACCATGTCCCGGATATCCTTGGCATCATTGTATTATAAAATGGCCACGTCTTATGCACGGGGTGTAGGCGTACACCTGACAGTTGCATAAGGGAAACGGTATCTCACTCTCTTGTGGGCCTATACTTGTGGCATGTCTGTTAATCTTGACTCGGTTTCTACATCAGGCCCTAAATGTATAACGAACATGTAAATTTGTATACAAGATTATTTTTATATAATTGTCCCAAGTTATAAAAGTTTTGTGCCATGTGCACTTAAATCAATTTTCATAAATATTTTCAAAATGAGTCAGTTAAGTTGTATTTACCAGTGTAAACTGACGTATTTTCCCAAAAAGATTAAGTGACAGGTACTATACGTAATTGGCTGGGAGCTCAGGACGTCAATAGGGAATCTCGCAAGTTCTAGATGCCTAAAGTCTGTTGAACAATGTTATCTTTCTGTCTTAAGATCCGCCTGTGGATCCTTTACATTCCAATTGTAATACTTGGATATTACTTCATATCGGATTGTAATATATTTATCTTTTGCTTCCGCTGTGCATTTAAATTGTGTTGTTTGACTATGATGATATCAACTACGTCACGATACTCCCGACCGGGCCCACCGGTGACACGTGGAAAAATAGGGGTGTGACAGGTTGGTATCAGAGCCAACACTGAGTGAATTAAACACTAGCCTTTTTGTGTTTAATCTCAGTTACACAATTGCACATTCTTTTATTCTCGTGTCTAGACAAAGAACTTAGGACTAATCCTAATTCGTTTTAGTTTGTCTTTGATTTGTTCTTTTGTTATTTTCTGATTAGCCCCTGCATGGGCGAGTCAGTGCAGTTAGAAGTCCCGTTTAGGGAAACCATGTACCTGTTTAAATTTTAAATGGAACGGTTAGATTTAAAATAACGATTCTATTACAAGATCTACCATTATTATAAAATGGCAAAATCTAAAAAAGGACAGGACCTAGCCCATGTGTCATTTTAAGAACAGGGCCAAGATGGTAGTTCCACAATTAGATTCAGATCCTTGATAACATCTCAACTTAGGATTGTTCTACATTAGATGTTAAAAGAATCTTAAAGGTAAAACCTAGCCTATATGTCATTACAGACATGGCCAAGATGGTAAAACCTACACAAAAGATTCCAATTTTTGTTAACATCTGAAAGCATGTTAACATTTTTGACAAACTGTGATATGATAAAATCACACAGGTCATCTTTAAATTGGGATATTTCAATTTCTCTTATTTATATAATCATCCCTAAAATGATGGAATTCCTACGGGCCATACTTATTGTCCTAAGGGACAAAAGACAGTTGTAGTACTCTCTGTCAAGAAAAGGTAATGAAATATGTTCAAACCTGAATGCCTCGATTCTCCGAAATCATGGCTTATGAATTTAAAAACTGTCTTTGTGACTAGGCCTTTTGCGCCACTTTAATATCCTTAATGTTTTATAACTAGGATAAACATACTAATTAAATATAACTAACAAATTAATCAATATGGTTTATATTACCATGGTTGATGAATCATCAAAAAATGATGATTCCATAATAAACTCTAAATAAATCATTGTTAATATTTATGTAGCAATCAAGCTACATGGCTGGATCAGATGAGGTTAACAGCCACCCGAAGGAGAACAATGATACTACTAGAGTTAACATAACTGGTGCGGAACTGTAGGCATTAATAGATAATGCTGTTACTCGAGCTCTTGACAGACAGTATAATGAGTCAAGTGGTACACACTTTAAGACTCCATCTGTGGCTCGTAGTAACCCCCCCTTCTAAAACGCATGAGTCAAAGGAGGACGATGCTCATCACTCATCAAATCAGAGGAGTGATCCGCCTAGACAGGTTGTGCTTAACCAAGAGCCACATGTTAAAATCTGTTCATATAAATATTTTGTCTCCTGCAAGCCTAGAGACTTCACAGGAGAAAAAGGAGCCATCGACTGCATGACATGGCTCGAAGAGATGGACACTTTTGTTGATATTAGCGGATGTGCAGAGCAGGACATTGTGAAGTTTGTTTCACAATCTTTTAAAGGAGAAGCTCTAGCTTGGTGGAGGTCGCTAATCCAGGCCACTGGGAAAATCCCGTTGTATAATCTAACATGGGAACAGTTTGTTGCCCATATCAAGGAAAATTACTGTCCTCAACATGAAGTTGAGAAAATTGAAACTGATTTCTGTGCATTGGTCATGAAGGACTTAGATTGCCAGGCATATCTTACAAGTTTCAATACCATGTCTCGATTGGTTCCTTACTTGATTACACCGGAACCAAAGCGTATAGCCCGCTTTATTGGGGGTCTAGCCCCTGAAATAAAGACAAGTGTGAAAGCATCAAGACCTACTACGTTCAGGTCAGCAGCAGATCTATCACTATCTCTCACACTTGATGTGGTCAGAAGCAAGGCTGCCAAAGCTTCGGAAGATGGAAAACGAAAGAGGGAGGATGAGGATTCTCATCGCTCCGATAAGAAGAAAAAGGGGAACTCTGATCATAAGAAGAGTTCCGGGTTTAAAAAGAATAACCAGCAGACAAGGGAAAGGACCAGGTTTGCATAAAGTAACCGAAGCGGGTCAAACCTTATGGTTACCCGTTACGCACGTTTCGCGTTTGGATCGGTTTATGTATCTAATTTGCATAAAGTAACCAAAGCGGGTCAAACCTTATCATTTTCACCTCAAATCCAGAATGTGTTTAGTTTACCCATATTATACAAGTCTCCAAACTTGTCGGGTCTAAATCACATTCTAATTCGGTCTATGCTTAATCTTGCATTTTGAACCGTAAACCTTTCCTTAAAACTAACCGGTCTAAGCTTAGGCTTAAACGAGACCCGTTAGGAATCTAATAGGTTATTAAAAACCTCCGTTCCAGATTAAGAGCCCCAGTAAAAATACTTGTGCTTGCTGAATAGGATATACGGCTGAGTATAAATTGCATTTTAAGCTCAGGTAAATACTCTTAACTTATTTTCCCTATACAGGCTTGGGATACGGTATTATAATAATACCGCTTGGTCGGGTATTGAATGTTTGATCGTATTGTGATTAAATTATTGAGGTAACCCGCTTTAATCTGTATTGTTTGAAATAAAAGCCTTTGGGGGTTAATGACCATGTCCCGGATATCCTTGGCATCATTGTATTATAAAATGGCCACGTCTTATGCACGGGGTGTAGGCGTACACCTGACAGTTGCATAAGGGAAACGGTATCTCACTCTCTTGTGGGCCTATACTTGTGGCGTGTCTGTTAATCTTGACTCGGTTTCTACATCGGGCCCTAAATGTATAACGAACATGTAAATCTGTATACAAGATTATTTTTATATAATTGTCCCAAGTTATAAAAGTTTTGTGCCATGTGCACTTAAATAAATTTTCATAAATATTTTCAAAATGAGTCAGTTAAGTTGTATTTACCAGTGTAAACTGACGTATTTTTCCAAAAAGATTAAGTGACAGGTACTATACGTAATTGGCTGGGAGCTCAGGGCGTCAATAGGGAATCTCACAAGTTCTAGATGCCTAAAGTTTGTTGAACAATGTTATCTTTCTGTCTTAAGATCCGCATGTGGTCCTTTACATTCCAATTGTAATACTTGGATATTACTTCATATCGGATTGTAATATATTTATCTTTTGCTTCCGCTGTGCATTTAAATTGTGTTGTTTGACTATAATGATATCAACTACGTCACGATACTCCCCACCGGGCCCACCGGTGACACGTGGAAAAATAGGGGTGTGACAGGTTGGTATCAGAGCCAACACTGAGTGAATTAAACACTAGCCTTTTTGTGTTTAATCTCAGTTACACAATTGCACATTCTTTTATTCTCGTGTCTAGACAAAGAACTTAGGACTAATCCTAATTCGTTTTAGTTTATCTTTGATTTGTTCTTTTGTTATTTTCTGATTAGCCCCTGCATGGGCGAGTCAGTGCAGTTAGAAGTCCCGTTTAGGGCAACCATGTACCTGTTTAAATTTTAAATGGAACGGTTAGATTTAAAATAACGTTTCTATTACAAGATCTATGATTATTATAAAATGGCAAAATCTAAAAATGGACAGGACCTAGCCCATGTGTCATTTTAAGAACAGGGCCAAGATGGTAGTTCCACAATTAGATTCGGATCCTTGATAACATCTCAACTTAGGATTGTTCTGCATTAGATGTTAAAAGAATCTTAAAGGTAAAACCTAGCCTATATGTCATTACAGACATGGCCAAGATGGTAAAACCTACACAAAAGATTCCAATTTTTGTTAACATCTGAAAGCATGTTAACATTTTTGATAAACTGTGATATGATAAAATCACACAGGTCATTTTTAAATTGGGATATTTCAATTTCTCTTATTTATATAATCATCCCTAAAATGATGGAATGCCTACGGGTTATACTTATTGTCCTAAGGGACAAAAGACAGTTGTAGTCTTTGAATCTCTGTCAAGAAAAGGTAATGAAATATGTTCAAACCTGAATGCCTCGATTCTCCGAAATCATGGCTTATGAATTTAAAAATTGTCTTTGTGACTAGGCCTTTTGCGCCACTTTAATATCTTTAATGTTTTATAACTAGGATAAACATACTAATTAAATATAACTAACAAATTAATCAAAACCGAGGATTGGATACTTAATTGTGTATACTTTTGTTTACAAGCCTCAAACAGCGTGCCAAATAAGAAGATGAAGAAAACGAGGATTTTCCGAGCAAAACGGCTGAATTACGAAGATTCTGTGAAGCTGTCTGACAGCATCAGCACGACCGTGCGAACATCGGCACTCCCGTGCCGATCCGATGATCAAGACCAAACCCGGAGATGCACTGCTAGTGCGATCTGCCGTGCCGGAAACCTCGAAAACGCACGATCGTGTGATTAGCGGAACGATCATGCCGACCCATTGTTCTCGGAAGCACTGCCAGTGTGGTTGGCCGTGCCGGCCACTTCTCGAAGATGCACAACCGTGCGTCGGATGGCATGACCGTACCGATCTGAAGATCGGTCCAAGATCTGCTGATGTCACAAGATATGGTGAACAGTGCACGACCGTGCACTTTATTGGAACGACCATGCGATCTGAAAAAGTTATAAAAACATCAGGGAGTAAGAAG
The DNA here is from genome assembly GCF_002127325.2 of Helianthus annuus. NCBI lineage: Eukaryota > Viridiplantae > Streptophyta > Magnoliopsida > Asterales > Asteraceae > Helianthus > Helianthus annuus. The sequence goes on from NC_035437.2 coordinate 95,944,994, forward strand.
TTCACAACTCTGGATTTTTGGGAGCTCATCAGGCGATTTTACAGGCTCCGGAGGTTTATCTTTTGCCCGGAATCAAGTCACCTTTGTGCCTAGAAGCTCCGTTATCATCCGGATTCTCAATCTTGTGCTTGTTTATGGTTTGATTCTTGAATCTTTCCATTGTTTTGTTATAATTCAAGCATTTTGGTTGATGATTTATGTATTATTGTAGCCTAAGGGCAAAAACACTAGTAATCCTTGTTTAACAAACAATCATTAGTATGTTAATTATGTTTGTAATGACACTTGAAGCATTTTCTATGTTAATCCTTGATGATTAGTTTGCAACCTTGTTTATTGATGTTGAATTCTTGATTATAGTTAATTATCTTGGATGATTAGTATGTGGTTAGTTGAGATATTTGCAAAAAGTAGCTTAACTAATCATGTATTAGTAAACTTTTAACTTGTTTAAAATGTTTACCCCATGATACTAGAAATGGTTAGTGGTTTAATAAGGGGTAATTATTGTTAATCAAGAAGGCTTTCCCTCGCGGAAGGACCTTAGCGGGTTAGATGGTGTTGTTATAAATTCTTGACATAAGTTGTTAACTTTGTTAGTAGTTTAGGCCAAAATTGCTTTCTTAGTGAATTTATGTTCAAGATTTATAAAATGAATTCGGTTGTGATTTAATCTAGTTTATGCCTGCCTCGGTGGTTACATTGTGTTTATCGGTGTCACTTTCCTTGATTAAGTGAAGTTAGAAAACTCATAACGGATGACTAACTTATCTTTAGGGGATTTTCATAGACATTTATAAATTGGACGTTAAAGAACAATTTTAGGTGGTTAAAGTGTGTTTTGTCGTTTTAACTTTCCAAAGAGTTGTCATGTTAGGATTCCCGAAAGGGATACTAATTGTCTTTGAAAAATAGAAAATTGATCAAGTGTTTTTAGTGGCAAAACTGACTTGGTTAACATACTCCGGTTGTTTATAAAGCAAGGCTATTTATCTATTTTCATTTTTGGAGTCTATTATGTTTTTAAAAGTTTATGTTTAGTTTTATTTTTAGTTTAAACAAATTACCCACTTATTTTTCTACCGGTAATTTAATGACAAATGTTTAGTAATATTGCTTCCGCCCACATCCTTGGATCGACACTTGGTTCTTACCGTTACTTTACTACATATATAACGGGGTATACTTGCCCTTTCGTGTGTGTTTTAATGTTTAAGTATAAATTATTTTTATAAATTTAAAACCGAATCGTGTGTAAAATTCATTGTAAAAACATGTATATACACGCACACGTCAATGGAGCTAGCAGGGTAACAATTCTGATGGGTATAGTGTGGCGGCCATCAAGCATCACATCAAATTGGAAGTGGATTTTAGTAACCGGTTCATGATGGATTGGTGTCGTTGGGTTCCGTTAAAATGAAATATCTTCACTTGGAGGGCACAGATGTATAGAATCCCGACCATGGTTGCCCTTAGGAGAAGGAATATTGCGGTTACGGATGAGGTGTTTAAGTTGTACAATTTTGGAGAGTATTCAATTAATAATCTCTTTACGGGGTGTGAGGTGGCCTCGGTTCTTTGGCAAAATGTGAGTGCTTAGTGCAAGATTCCCAATTTCCTTGTGGTTTCCGTTAGAGACATCCTTAAAGTGCATGAGACTTGCGGGTTAAGGAGAGCGAGCAAAGAGGTTCTTCATGGTATCCTTATAATAATTTGCTGGAGTATTGGAATGGTAGAGACTGTTTGATCTTTGAGGGAAGACAAGCTAGAATCGTCGACATCTTTAGTGAAGTCCATTCTCTTGGGTATCTTTGGGTTAAAAATATATCGAAGTTCAAATATTTGACTTCGGAAAATTTGTGTAATTTTGTAATTATATAGTTGTATTGTAGTTTTGCCACCATATTTTGAGTTTGGTATTATGTTTTAATGAAGTTTTCCTTAAAAAAATAGTAATAATAATAATAATAACTAGAAAGATAACAAGTGGTAAAAAAAGGTAATTCCATTGCTCCAAAAATAATCGTTAAGAAACGTCAAAATTTAGCATTTCTAGAATTATTTAGTTAAATCACAAAAGAATTATAATATAAAAAACTATTTTATGAACTGAAAAACAATGTCGTGACAAACCGAATAACATTGGTATGCGTATTGGTATTATCATATCTAGTATCGGTATTCGGTTCTTAGGTTTTCAATCGACGTAAAATACGTGTCGGTATCCTTCTGGCATATCAGTACTTTGGTTTTTTGGGGTTTCTCTTTCGTTTGTCAAACCAAATGTTGTTATTACCGAGATCATAACGAATCGAATCGATGGTGACCGAATTCTCACCGTCAGGTGCAAAGGAATTCTACTAGTTTTAAACAAACATGGAGTTTAATGTAAATGTTTTTATAAAGAATGTAATATATTTTTTAAATACGTCGACTTCAGTTAACAACTTGACATAATCGGCTTCTTGGGTGGAGTGACCACTAAAACTTTTAAACAATGAGAATATCCAAAATGACGACTAAAGCATATAAATAATGAAAAGATCCAAAATGATACCTTTAAAATAAAGAACATCCAAAATGATACCTTTCTAAAAAAAGATCCAAAACGACGACTAAAACGAGAAGATCCAAAATGATGTTATATCAGTGTGTTTATTTTGAGATTATTTCATAATAGATATATAAATATTTCATACTTTTATATTTGTGTAATAAACTAGGTTATCCCCACGGTTATCCCCATGAATACTCTCATAGGGTTGGACCATTTAAATTGTGTATATAACAAATGTAAAATAAAAAGAATATCTATAACTACCTAAACATAATATAAAAACAACATTTTTTGCATAGTATCCACCTAATTATACCTAATTAGTAGAACCTGGGTGCCAATCATTTGCCCAACTTAACTACCAGTAAAGTGTACTGCTTAAGAAATCCTCAATTGGTGTCTTTCAAGTTTGAGAAAACATCAACAAAAATTAATATTGAATTGCATAAAGCACCCTACAATGCACAAATTAAATAAGAAAGCAAAAGGAATGTAGTAGTAGAGATGAACATACCTTTAAATAAGGAGATGCATTTTCAAAACTAAGGCTATACGGGGCACCATGCGGGGAGGCTAGCGGTGACCCCAGTCCCCCAGCGGGAACACCGCCGCCATTACCGCGGGGACCCAAATCGGAGAGGGGAATCGGTGTTCGTTCACCGCGTTGAAATTGCACAAGAATCGAGGAACGGTCGAATTTTTAAACGTTGGCAACGGTCATAATTAAAAAAAAATTTCAATTTTAACCAATATAAATAACCAACTTCAATCTAATTTTTTACCACACCCATTCTCAAACTTATACTCTAAAAATCTATCAAATACAACACAAAGCCAAACCGAGCAATGGAGAACCAACCCCGCGAAGCCAAGAACAAATCTAAGGGACGCGGCTCGCAACCGTCTCGTGGTGGTTCGAGGGGTGCAAGTGCGCAACCACAACCCCCTTTCGGATATACTTCACAACCCCTTTTTTTTTACCAGCAACCTTCACACCCCCCCCCCCCCGCTTTACAACACCCAACCACAACCCCCTTTCGGCTATTTTCAAAATTTGTTATCAATGGATCCTCAAACCTCCGCCTTCGACCCGTATGGTTTTCGTTCCCCACAAGTTCCATCTCCACGAGAAAATGTTGAACGTCGTCTACCTATTTACGACGACGAGGACGAGGAAGTAGTGCCCGAAACTCAAACTTTGGGCGACTATGAAGATGACACCGGCGACGATGAATATAATGTGGATGAAGACGCCGGCAACGAAGAAGATGACGCTCGGGATAAAAAGGGAAAAATGGAGAGCCAAAAATGGACAAAGGTCCAAGAAGAGGCGTTGGCGAAGGCGTGGGTACATTGCTCTACCAACAAAAAAAAAAGGGCAATCAACAAAACCGCGATAGTTTTTGGCGTAAGATTTTAGATCATTATAACGCCACCGTTGGTGGAAGTAACCGGACCGTGCATCAAGTACGGTCTAAATGGGGCCCGATGATGACGAAAATAAACTTTTTCAATGGCCTATACCAACAAGCGGTAAAAATTATATTTTTTAACGTTGTATATTTTTTAATTTTGTTTACTAAGTTCATATTTTTTAACACTTATTATTTTATAATATGTAGGATCGCACACGAGGAAGCGGGTGTAGCGATCTCAACGTGATGAAAGTCGCTTTAAAGGAATTTAAAGATAAATATCCGAACGGTTTTCAACATGTCGAGGCATGGGAGGTCGTTCGAAAACACGGCAAATGGGCCCAAGTCCCATTGTTGGGTGAGGAAGGGAAGGTTCGGCACAAAAAAGAAAACCCGTTGACGTGGACCCTTCCATACCCGATATGAACGAAGACCCCTCGCCACAAAGAACACAACGGCGAGACAAGCGTCAAGTGACATCGTCCGAGGGCTCGGCCGAGTTGGCAGCACAATTCAAAGAGTACACCGTCATGAAAGAAGCGAAGCACGCGATGGAATTGGAGGCGATTGAATTGAGGAAGAAAAGAGAGTCGGAGGCTCGCGAGCTCATAACGGAACAACGCGAGACGATGAGAAACTACGCGTACGATCGAGATATGAAAACATTCCTCAAGCCGCACGACGATGCTCCGCCGGAAATGTTGCCGTTCATCCTCGCCCGAAAGCGCGACATCGCTAACAAGTACGGGTGGCCGTGCAATTTCTAAAATTTTTATTTTCTAGTTTTAATGTAATTTTTATTTTCTAGTTTGAATGTAATTTTTATTTTCTACTTTGAATGTAATTTTAATTTTCTAGTTTGAACGTAATTTTTATTTTTATTTTCTATTTTGAAATGTCTTTTGTTAAATATTATTTATTTTTTATTAATATTTTTTTAATTTATAAACATGCATAATTACAACAAATAAAAAAAACAACAAAAAATAAAAAAGCAAGTCCTTTAAGAGAGGAGTGCCGCCATCAAATTAGGGTGTGAGGGGAGTTGACGTTGCATAACCTAATTGGATGTGCGTAAGAGAGGGGACTCCCCTAAGAGAGGAGTGCCCCTCTCACCCTAAGAAGTTTAAATAATGATTCATTGTCAGAAAATCATGTCTTTCTTTCAATAGGGGTCTCATTTTCTACCACCTATCAATCATAACAAAGAAAAGGTAACGAAGGTTAGTCAAAAACAGTAAAAATTTGACCATATTGTTGCTCAAATTTCAAACATATGATGATAAAAAATTATAATATCCGTTAGAAAATAAGCTTAGTTTTAAAAAGCGCAATGCGCTCCAACGCGTTTAGGTCCTGAAAACAGAGACGCAAGACAAAAGCCTTACTTACTTGAGCGAGGCGTTGCTCTATGCACAACCTAATTATATAATTATATTATATGTTATATATTATATATTATATATTATATATTATATATTATATATTATATATTATATATTATATATTATATATTATATAATACTATAATTTACAACATTTCTATGCAATGTTGCTTGTACATCATGCTTTCTTTGTTTTACTTGCATATTGTGTTTCCTGTGAATTTCCTTACGGACCCTGTGGAAGGGAGATCTACTCTCCGACCAGGGGATCTGCTCGTCTTTGGTTGGGCTAGGGGGAAACATGCTTGTGTGGACCTCACGGGGGTTTCCCCTCTGGCTGGTTTAAGGGAAAACGGGTTTGTAGCTGTACAAGCAGCAAGAAAGATAGAATCAAAGAAAGTTGATAAGCACGCTAAAGCTTGTGCAGAGAACCAGCATGTTTTTGTCCCTTTTGCTTTTGACACATTTGGCTCCCTAGCGCCAGAGGCTATCCAATTCCTGACCAGGGACCAACGGGTCATCCACAACAATTGCTCAGCCTCAGGGGGACGGGGTTTTATCTTTGTTAGATTAGGGTTTGCAATTCAGAAAGGGGTGACGGCGCAACTTATTGCCCGTCTACCTTCTATTTTTTATTTAACTTGAAAAATATGAATAAAAATGGTACAAGTTGAAAGTAAAGCTTCTTTTAAAGGGTTTATCTTATATTTATATATACACTCAATATTTGTATGTATATGCACTTGTACTCTTTGTATTTTGATATTGTGACTTTGTGGTTTTTTTAGAATTTATGTGAATTAGTTTTTGTTGAATTTATGGCATTACATGCATATCTCTAGCTTTATTTTGATAAAATATAAAATAATAAACATTCTATGATGTATTCTTTTGGTTATTTGATGAGTAATTTTTTTTTGATTTACTACAAGAAGGTAATTAAATATGATAGTTTTTTGCATTTTGAAATGAAAAATATGTCAAATTGAAAGGAATATGCATAGTATTGTATTTTCAAATTAAGATTGATTATTTTTTAAATGTATATTTTTAATTCTGTATATTGATGTATGCTACCATTTGGAGATAATTTTTGTCATCCAATAAGAAAAAAGAATATATTGCATTTAAAATATTTGCAAGCTCCAACTTATCTCAATTTTGAGATAAAGTAATATTCATAATGAATGCTTCTCTAGTTAGAATGAAAATATATTTGCAAGCTCCAACTTATCTCAATTTTGAGACAAAGTAATATTCATAATGAATGCTTCTCTAGTTAGAATGAAAATAAATACTTCCTCCGTCCCACCGTCCCATTAAAAGTGTCCTATTTTGAATTTTTAAAGTCTTTATTTATAAACTTTGATCTTAAATAATTTTGTTTGTATTAGATAATACTTGATGAAAGTTATATGATTTGAGTGTGTTTTACAAGTGTTTTTATCGGGTTAATTTTCATCAAGTTTTATATAACCCAAATTAAAGTCAAAGTTTATAAATAAAGATTTTGAAAATTCAAAATATGACACTTTTAACGGGACGGATGGGGTATTATTTTACAAAAACATTATTATTTTTTCTAGGAACATGTAAAGAAAAAAATGACATAAAGACTAGAGACTTTAATAGTTTCTTGAAAATTGTTTTATATTAAAATATTTGTTGTAAAGTGTGAATAGAAAAATGGTTTTATTTTGCTGTGTTCATATATTTGATTTTAGATATAAACTAGTTCTTGACCCGCCGAGCGTTGCGGCGGCGTAAAAAATTAAAGTAACTTGAATTTATACCGTCTAATATTTGACCCGACTCATTTCCGAACAAATGTTTTTATGTGTTGGAAGTCTTATAATCGTTCTTGTATATATATATGTATGTCGGTGTTAGAATTTGGATGCCCTAGCACAACGTACATCACCCTCGCCCGTTGAGCACACTATATCATATCTCCCTTTATATGTTGGAAAACGTACACAACAATCCTATTCTACAAAGGTCGACCTAGAGGGGCCATAGTAACACAATGAACTGGCAGTTTCCTGCTCGACAACGGAAATGTTTATTTTAAAAAAAATATTAACATTATAGATTCTATTTTCCTAGACACACAACTGCTTAATAAAGTAAACAATTAAAACTTTGTTAAAGTAACTCTAATGCTACATGTATAAAATATAATTTAACTATAAGTGCAAGCAAATTAAATTATACATTATACAATTTTTATGTACTTGTTACATTTTAGAAGTGAAGAAATTAAAATGGTAAATTAATAAAGGAAGTCACACTATTTTATAATCTCACAATAAACTTCAATTCTGTGTATGGCGTTAAAGGCTAGTCATGAGCAAAATCTTATAATAATTAAAAATTGGTTTAAAATACGTACAACATGTTTAGATATATTGTATAAGTAACTTATTATAACTTTTCAGACACAAAACCTGCAAACCTAACCCATCTATTTCTCTACACCCCTTTAAACCTCAGGTCGAATCACTCAACCCTAGATCTAAACTCTCTTTATTTGAAACCCCCATTCAACAATGAGCCATATCTAGTGTCATCAGTGCTCACCATATCCTCCTTTATCGCCGATTGAAGACATCACCACCACACCCGATTATCTCTGGAAGCGGCGGTGTTGTGTCATCGAACTTGGGATGTCAAGATCTACAACCGATCTGTTAATGGGTGAAGTTTTAGAGCTTCGATCAAATTTCCGGTGAGACACAACCAAGCAATCCTTCATCATGCATGTTATAGACTCGTGTAGATCGGAAATAGTTAAGGTTAAACTCGGCGCGCATTTCCGGTGAGCCGGCTTCCGGCATGTGGTTAAGGTGGTGGTCACAATGAAGATGCACAGAGAAGGTGATGATGTTAGCGGTGGTCTTGGGTGCTCAGACGACAGTAGGAGAGAAGCGAGAGTGAAAGCTGTAACGGTCGCTTGTACATGGACGACTTCTACCATTCCATCGCAACTGTATTGATTTGAAGATGTATGGTCTTACTCTAGAAGAATGAAGGGTAGTTCTGTAATTTTAGACAAAAGGTAGAATTGTAATGTGTGTCGGTGGCACTGTAGCCACCGACCTTTTATTTTAAGATTATATAAATGTAATACAAAAGTACTAACAAATGTTAATAGAAAAAATGAATTTTCTTTTAGTTTTTCCAAGCCCGAATTGCCTGTGATAAGAAAATCATCGAGGTTAAAACCCCATCTGGTGAAATGCTCACCATCCAATGAGATCTACACTATGGATTGCCCGAGAAGGTGTCTTAATTCAAGGCATCCAAGTGTCTAAAGAGCGGATGTGTCATTTACATGGCACAAGTGACGGTAGATGAGCCAAAGCCCAGGATTGAAGACATTTCGGTCGTCTCTGAGTATCCTGATGTTTTTCCAGAAGAGCTACCCGGTCTACCACCGGAGAGACAACTGGAGTTTAGGATTGACATCTTACCAGGAGCTGCACCTATTGCAAGGGCTCCATATCGGCTGGCGCCGACAGAGATGATGGAGTTGAAGACCCAGCTTGATGAGCTTTTGGAGAAAGGCCTTATTCAGCCTAGCTCATCACCTTGGGGAGCTCCTATCTTGTTTGTCAAGAAAAAGGACGAGTCAATGCGAATGTGCATTGACTACCGCAGGCTGAACAAGATAACGATCAAGTATCGTTATCCGTTGCCCAGGATCGACGACTTACTTGATCAACTTCAAGGGGCTAGCTATTTCTCTAAGATCGACTTGAGGTTGGGTTATCATCAACTGAAGGTCAGGAGTGAAGACGTTCCTAAGACTGCCTTCAGAAATACGGTCACTACGAGTTCCTAGTGATGCCTTTTGGGCTCACAAATGCACCTGCAACATTCATAGATCTCATGAATAGAGTCTTCAAACCGTATCTAGATAAGTTTGTCATTGTCTTCATAGACGACATACTTATCTATTCTCGTAATCAAGCTGATCACGAGAAACATCTACGGTGCATCCTAGAGCTATTAAAGCAGGAGAAGCTTTATGCTAAGTTCTCCAAGTGCGAATTCTGGCTTAGAGAAGTCCAGTTCCTTGGACACGTGGTAAGCAAGCGGGGTATCCAGGTGGATCCCGCTAAGATAGAAGCCATAATGAACTAGGAAGAACCAAAGGCACCTTCTGAGATACGTAGCGTCTTAGGATTGGTCGGTTATTATAGGAGGTTCATTGAGAACTTTTCGAGGATAGCCACTCCTTTGATTACCCTGACCCGAAAGAATGTCAAGTTTGATTGGGGTCCCAAACAGCAAGAATCTTTTGAGATTCTAAAGCACAAGTTGAGCAATGCTCTAGTGCTACCTCTACCTGAGGGTATTGAGGATTTGTCGTGTATTGCGATGCCTCGCACACCGGCATGGGCTGTGTACTGATGCAGACAGGCAAGGTGATTGCTTATGCATCATGACAATTAAAGGAACACGAAAAGAATTACACCACCCACGACTTGGAGTTGGGTGTCGTTGTATTTGCACTTAAATTATGAAGACACTACTTGTATGGCCCAAAGTGTATTATATACACTGACCATAAAAGTCTCCAACATCTATTCAGCCAAAAGGATTTGAATATGAGATAACGACGCTGGATGGAAACGCTGAACAATTATGATTGCAAAATTCACTATCATCCCGACAAAGCAAATATGGTTGCAGATGCGTTGAGTTGCAAGGAAAGAGTTAAGCCGATTCGGATTAACGCCAAGAGCATTGAGCTCAGGAAAAACTTAAATGAGAAGTTATTGGATGCGCAAAAGCAAGCCTTGTTAGAGTCTAACTTTCCTAGTGAAGGATTGGGTGGAACTGTTGATCAGTTGTCACCTGGGAAAGATGGAATTCTTAGATTCAATGGTTGAATCTAGGTTCCAATCTTTGGAGGACTTAGAGATCTAATCCTCCAGGAAGCGCATAATTCCAAATATTCTGTTCACCTTGGAGGTGACAAAAAGTATCAAGATTTAAAGAAAAATTATTGGTGGATGGGTATGAAGAAATCCATAGCCACCTATGTAGCTAAATGTCTGACGTGTTCACAGGTTAAGGCTAAACACCAAAAACCATCAGGACTGCTACAACAGCTTGAAATTCCCACATGGAAGTAGAAAATGGTAACTATGGATTTGATTACCAAGTTACCTAAGACCAAACGTAGCAATGACACAATTTGGGTTATTGTGGATAGACTGACTAAGTCAGCTCATTTCTTACCCATAAAGGAGACGTATAGCTCCGACAAGTTGGCTAAGTTATATGTGGACGAGATAGTGTCCCTGCATGGTGTGCCAGTATCTATTGTATCTGATAGAGATACTAGATATACTTCTCATTTCTGGAAAAGTTTCCAGCATTCATTAGGCACAAGATTAAACTTCAGTATAGCTTACCATCCTCAGACAGATGGATAGAGTGAGCGTACTATCCAAACTTTGGAAGACATGCTTCGGGCATGTGTTATCGACTTGGGTGGTAGTTGGGATGACCATATCATACGAGCATCAAGGCTGCTCCTTTTGAGGCCTTGTATGTGAGAAAGTGTCGAACGCCCGTCTGTTGGGCTGAAGTTGGGGAAGCCCAACTATCTGGACCAGAGATTGTCCTAGAGACCACGGAGAAGATTGTGCAAATCCGTGATCGTCTCAAAGCTGCCAGTGACAGGCAGAAAAGCTATGCTGACAAGAGGCGTAAACCTCTTAAGTTCCAAGTAGGGGACAAAGTTTTGCTGAAGGTATCACCCTGGAAAGGTGTGATGCGCTTTGGAAAAAAGGGCAAGTTGAGCCCAAGATATATCGGACCATTCGAGATAATCGAATGCGTCGGATCGGTAGCTTATAAGCTAAACCTGCCGGAGGAGCTTAGTGGAATTCACAATGTGTTCCACATATGTAATTTAAAGAAATGTCTAGCCGATGAGTCGCTAGCAATGTCACATCACGATGTGCAGATTGATGAAAACCTGAGGTTTGTTGAGAAACCAATTTCCATTGAGGATCGACAGGTTAAGAAGCTCTGAAGGAAGTTTATACCTATTGTAAAGGTTAAATGGGACGCCCGTCGGGGTCCCGAATATACGTGGGAGATCGAGTCTACCATGCGACAAAAGTACCCCCATCTTTTGATTAAAATCTCGAGGTCGAGATTTCTTTTAAGGGGGTGAAGATCTAACACCTTGTAAATTCGTGTCTAGTAATGTACTGACACATTTCCATACTCTCATATGTGCCAAATGTTGGCCGAGAGGGACTAATTATGACAATTATTGAAAGTATGAACGTGGAGGGACTAAAGATGTCAACATGCTGAAACTTTGCCTCTGAGTGACCCTTTATGGATCGTAAGCCTTAGGGTTTACAGAATGCAAGCCGTTTTTATTTTTGTTGCTGAGTGACGGTTACGGACCGTAAAGGCTTATGCCTTACGGTTCGTAAAGAAGCTGATTCCTGTGTGCGCCCAAGGTCCTTACGGACCGCAAAGGTATATCCTCTACGGTCCGTAAGGGAACACCAGAGACAAAAATGTTTGGAGCCCAAGCACACCTGCATGAATACCACCTATTCAAAACTATTAGCTTCATGGTTGCACTTGACACGTTTTAGGACACTTGTACTGATCCTAAACAAGCTCATAACACCTGTGATGATCCCCTTCAAGTCCCTTAAGTATAAACAGGACTTCAATTCACACTTCACAAGTTGCACCTTCTCATTTTATCACTTCTCTCTTCTCTCTGGAAGTTCTAGCTGAAAGAAGCATCCAACTCAGTTCTAATCATTCCTAGGATCACTTGTAAGTGTTCCTTTCCAGTGCTTTTTCGTTTTATAGGCTTTTATAGCCGAAAGTCAAGCAAAACCGATTTTTGCTTTGACTTTCGGTTTAGACCGTTATGGTGCAGCCATTGTTCGAATCGAACATGGCTACGTGATCGTATTTAGGTAGGTGTTAATCCTCAAAAGGGCATCTCCTGAAAATCACGTTAACTTGGTCAAATGACTGGTCAAAGTTATATTAATTAAAAAGTTAAAGGGCAGTTTTTTGTAAACTTTATAAATTGATCTTATAAATATTATAACCCATGTTTTTGACACTTAATCAGTTGGTAATTAATATTAGAACATGTGTAAACATGTTCAGCCCGTCATTTCCAGTTTAACGGTCGATTCGCAACCGAAAGTCGAGCAGTTTGACTTCTTCTTTGACTTTCGATTCTGACCCAATTTAGCTAAGTTAGCTACTGAATTTTAGTTGTATTATGATCACCTTATTATGTAGGATAATCCCCTGAGGTTATACTACTTGATCATAATCAGATTCTGAGTTTTTACACAAGTTCTTGTATTATGCCTAATTATGACCAAAATGCCCTTTTGCATAAAACTTGGTTTTAATCAATGATGAACTTGCAAAACGAATTACCTACTGATATGTTATTATAATTAACATATTTTGGTTCATAAATTTGTGCATAACATGAGTTTTGATATAAGATCGTAAATTATATTATAATATGACCAAAACGCCCTTTTGGCGCATAGTATGGTTTTTAACCATAACTATCATCCAAAAATTATTATCTACTGATATTATAACATAATTAAAGTGTTTTCACAGAAGGTACTTGATCATAACTCAGATTTTATGCAAGTTCTCAGACTATGTCACATAATGACTAAAATGCCCTTATGGTGCATATTTTGATTTAAAACCTCCATGGTCATATGAGTTGATAACCTACTGATGTTACAACATATTTAAAGTTTATTGTCATATAGAACTTGTTTATGACTCATCAGGTTACCCGATATCGCTTATACGCGTACAGTTGAGCTTATGTAACTAGTTTACGTAAGTTTACTGAAACGGGTCAATTCTTATCATTTTTATTTCAAATTCTAGAATGTATATTGTTTACCCATATTATACAAGTCTTAGTACTTTTGGGTTTAAACTACATTCTATTCCAGCCATCTCTTAATCAAGCATATCGTGCCGTCTTCGTTAATTTAAGTTAACCGGTCCAAGTCTACGACTTAAATAGGACCCGTTAACATTCTAATTGATTATTATACCATTCATTCCAGACTAGGGCCTTCTGGTATATTGCAACCAACCTTAGTTAATTGATTACGGCTGTGATATTTATAGTTCTTGCATTATAAGACGAGTTTAGGCAGGTAAATACTCTTAACCTATTTTCCCTATATGGGCTTGGGATACGAGAAATTATTACTGCTTGGTCGGGTATGGGATCATATGTCGGATTGTGACTACAAAATCTTCATAACCCGTGTCCTGGATATCCTCGGCTCATTTAAGTTACTAATGGCCACGATTAAGTACGGGGTGTAGGCATACACCTGATAGATGCTAATGCTATTATAAAATGTTTTTCTTGCCCATACTGGGAATACCCTTTTATGGGTTAAAGTGGCATGTCGATTAATCATGTTATTAGGTTTCTGCACCAGACCCCATATGTATTGACAAGCATGTAAAACTATATACAAGATCATTTTGAATTGTCCCAAGTTATTTAAGAAAATATATGTTCTTTGTGCACTTAAAACATTTTGAAATGTTTTCAAAATAAGTCGGTTATTTGTATTTACCAGTGTAAACTGATGTATTTTCAAAAGACTAAGTTACAGGTTGCAAGGATACGTAAATAGGCTGGAAGTTGCCTGGTAATGCTAGAAGAGGAATTTGTAACTCCTTTGCATAAAGCCTAGTAGTCTGTTATCTCATTTTTGTACATTTTCGATCTGCCTGTGGATCTTTTACAAGCAGTCTGTATTATTATTTTGAATACTCGGACATTTATGTTTGTAATATTATTTTAAATCCAAGACTTCCACTGTGCTATCTGTGTTTGTGTATCTTGTAATCAATCTCGTCACGATACTCCCCATCCAGGCCCACCGGACGATGTTGTAAATAACATGGTGTGACTTGGTTAGGTGCTTTTTGCGGAGCATAGCGACAAACATGAGCCAAGTGACCAAGGCGTCCACAATTGGTGCACTGTTGGCATGGGGTATGGGATTGGTGATGGAATTTACAACGGTTACACAATGGGTGAGGACCAGTATAGAGTTTCTTGTTCGGGCGACCAGTAGGTGCGACTTGGTTTAGTGGGGTGGCTGGTATAGGCGGGTTAGTAATAACTGCATAGTTCCTCTCATTACCCTTACATTTCTTATTTGTACCAGAGTAAGATGAAGATTTGGCCTTCGTTTCTTTTACCTCTTTTGATTCTTCAACAGGAGCCTTGCCAACTGACCCCTTGCTCCCTTCACGATCCAGATGCTTCGACTTTATGCGGTTGACCAGCTAGCCGCATAGTTGCTTCTAGAGTTTCTGGAATACTACCTTCCACCGTATCTTTGATAACAGTAGGCAAGCCACCGATATATTGCTCTATAAGTCGAGTGAGAGGGGTGAATAGTATGGGCATATCTTATTCAGCTCATGGAAGCGCTTGTGGTACGCTACGTTGTTACTACTGTCTTGCTCCAACGCCTAGAACTCGTCCTTAGTTTTCTTAATTTCCTGTTGAGGGCAAAAATTTTTGGTCATAAGTTTCTTCAATCGATCCCATGACTACGACTTCAGCACCACGCGTATTCTTTTCATCATTCCACCAAGTGAGTGCGTTTCCCAACAAGCGGCCCGTTGCATAATGAACCTTGCGATTGTCAGGGCATTTGCAATTGAGGAACGTACTCTCCATCTCCTCAAACCAGCGGAAGAGAACGGTTGCACCGGTGGTGCCTTCATACGTAGGGGGGTCACATGATTTGAAGTGTTTGAAGGAACACCTCGAGGGATTAGCCCTATCGTGGGTCTTTGGGTTATTGAGAGCTTGTTGAACTTGTACTATGATGTTGGGGATAACAGCGACCATCTCTTCGGCGATATGGGCCGCCATGCGTCGGCTAAAGTTCCCAGACGTTTCCCAATACGTTGACGTCTAGTCGACATCTACAAGGTTAAATGCAACAATCCGTGAGTTTGTGAGTAGCATATTGTGACACAATGTATAATGTGACAAATGTGAAACTTATGACTGCGGAAAATGTGAAACTTATCAAGAAGAAGATGAGGAACTGGTTGACGAAGAGATAGAGTTGGTAACTCCTCTGGTAGAGAGTGTAGTTAGGCTATAGGGTGTGGTCATACCCCTTATGACCACCATGATCCTCCACGTCAGCGCCATGTCATCACCCTCTAATTCACCATCCAAAATCACTATCCTAAGGGTGTGGTCATGACCCAAACCACCATCCACCCCTTTTTTTGTTTAAACTATATTTTATTTATTTTGAATAAACAACAAATAAAATTAAATTAATTTTAGTACTAAAACTACATAACATTCAAATTAATAAAAAAATAACATCCAAATTTAAACTACATATTATAAATTAAGATAAACAAACTACTCGTTGTTGTTAACCCGACCAAATTGCCAAACATGTTCAATCAAATCCGAACGAATATGGTTATGCGTAGTCTCGTTGTATAATGCCCACATGTTAGATTCTTGTTGCCCTTCATCAACTGGTACAACATTCTCATGAATGTCGTTAGGATCATATTCACATATGGCGTTACCTTCATCTTCAATAATCATGTTATGCAGCAAGATACAAGCATACATATAATATCTCAATGTTTTGAGTTCAAGTGCCTGTGCTGGGTTTGCAACTATGTGCTATTTTTGTTGTAGAACCCCAAATAGACGTTCAACATCTTTCCTAGCAGATTCTTAACATTTTGCAAATTTCTTTCTTTTTTCATCTTCTAGATACGGTATAGTTTTAACAATCGTTGTGTATGTTGGGTATATTCCATCAGCTAGATAATGCCCGTGCTTGTATTCTACTCCTGAAACCGAAAACCTAGAATCAGGCCCCATACCATTAATGATATCATTGAAACATCTGAGTGACCAAGAACACTAACATCGTTATTCGAACCAGGAACACCAAAGAAAGCATGCCAAACCTAATGATCATTTGATGCCACGGCTTCTAGAATTAATGTGGGATGACCATGATCCCCTCGAGTAAATTGACCTCGCCATGCATTAGGGCAATTACGCCAAGGCCAATGCATACAATCTATGCTACCAAGCATTCCAGGAAAAGCATGTTTACTTTCGTGTGCCTGGTACAACTTTATGATGTCATTCTTTGTTGGCCTTTGTAAGTACTTCGTGCTATATAGCTTGACCATCCCTTTGCAAAATTGATGCAAACTCTCTCGTGAAGTTCTATCAGACATCTTCAAATATTCATCCCACATGTCGCTACTTGTACCGAAAGCCAATTGCCGACGTACACTTTTGTAAAGTGGTAAATCCCCTTTTACCTATAGCATCCCATCTTAGTGTGAAAAATGGGTCATAATTAGCCAAATCGTTGGCTATACGTAAGAAAAGACGACGGCTTATTCGGAAACGACGCCTAAACATTTCATCCGTGTATACCGGGTTTTCGACAAAGTAATCGGCCATCAACCTATCGCGGGCACCTACAAATTTTACAAAAATATAAATTACACTAAGATATAAACGGCACTTCAAAAATATAATGCACGAAAAAATACCTTCACGATCCCTATTTAAACATTGTTATCGTTTTCTCCGTTTGGACGAGGTTTCTTTCTCCTCTATAATTATTTGTGTCGTTTCCATCACCACGTTCAAAAAAATTTGTTGATCTCGTCGGAAGAAGTTGGTGATGCCATGGTGGTGGGATAACTTGTTTCTTCTTTTTCTTTGCTACTGTAGGTAGAAATAATATAACTGACTTAGCCCAAATTACATTACATGAGAGATCTATAACAGAGTTGTCCAAAAATTGAAAAATAAGTAATTTAATCCAAAAATATAAAACTGAATCAATTTCGTTACAACTAGAAAATATAAAAAAAGATAGCGACATAAATTAAAGAAGAAAATTAGAAAATATAAAAAAAATGATAATGACATAATTTAAAGACCATATTTTTGAGAAATTTTCGCCTTCATTTTTTGCAACACTTCTTTATCTTTTTCCGGGAGCGAGTCGATGCTTATTGTCACACCCCCAAAATCCACACGCGGAGTATCACCGCTTGGGAGCGTGACTGACCAGGATCAAGCCACCAACCATATAGAACAACGTAAATAGTAAAAGTAAATGTCATTAAACCAAACCAATCCATATGAAAGGTGTTCAAAACATAAGTATAAATTCAACGTTTAGCGGAAGCAAGTGAGTAAAAGCCCAATCATAAGTAAAGTATGAAATGTCAAATGTTTAATCAAAGCATTCACGATCCTTGTCCACAACGACCGCGCCTCCCCATGCAAGCTCCATGTATACCTAACGACCTGCAAGGCATGTAACAGAGAGTCAACAACTAGTTGAGCGAGTTCACAGTAAGTAAGTTTGTAATAGTAAGTTCCCTTCGTCACATGTGGCTCTACTAGGCCGATAGTATATTCTATTAGTGGGGGCTTCCCATGTTTGTATATACACTAGACTATTTGTAACCATAAGTGTTCTTCTTAACCCGAGAACAGTAGTACGTACAGGCTTTACGTAGGTTTTACGTAAGTGTCCTTCTTTACCCGAGGACAGTGGTACGCGTGGGGTTTACGTAGGTTTTACGTAAGTATCCTTCCTAACTCCGGAAGACAGTAGCATGTGTGAGTTTACGTAGGTTTTACATAAGTGTCCTTCCTGACTCCGGAAGACAGTAGTATGTACTTGTTTATGTAGGTTTTACGTAAGTGTCCTGCTTAACCCGAGGACCATGGTAGATAGTCTAGTAACCGTATAAGTACGAGAAATTGTTCAATCCCATCATTCAACCCATTCCCAATCCCTGGGAATCCCATGCCTTGGTAAAGAGTGTGAACTCACCTTGGTTTGCTCGGTTTGTTATTGCTTCTAGTGTTTATAAATGGTTAGGTCCGTTACACACGACCTAAGGTACATTGCACATAAACTCGATGTAAGTGTTTACGTTCAATTAGGGTTTACAATTCCTTGATGTCCAAACAACTGTGATCCGTGTGATAATTGTGTACAGAATGATATAAGATAGATTGTTCATACATACAGTATCATCCCGTAACGTACAATGACATGCAGTAATATACAGAAACATACAGTAATACAGTAGGCTCTAACACTGGTGTTTGCAATAAACCCAGACACTGATTCATACATGAAATTCGGACCATATAGCCTCAATAAACCCGGATCATGCTTCACACATAAAACTCAGACTATACAAGCATCATGAAATTCGGACAAGGGCATCAAGCATAAAACTCAGACAAACAACCCCTAGTGAAACTCGGACCACTCATATTCATAAAACTCGGATCAATCTTCCTCATAAAACTCGGACCCTTCATGTTTAAATCAAAAGTTCGGACCCCTTCATGTTTAACTCAAAAGTTCGGACCCTTCATGTTTACATCAAAAGTTCGGACCCCTTCATGTTTAACTCAAAAGTTCGGACCCCCTTCATGCACAATAAGCTCGGCCCATGTTTTCTCCTACAAAGGTCGGACCTATCTTCTATATACAAAAGTCGGACTATGCATAAACAACACAAAAGTCGGACCATTCATAACATAGGAAATTCGGAACAATCTAGTATATTATTCAAAAGTCGGACTAGTCAACAAAGCTTAAAACTCGGACTACACATATACAATAAAATTCGGACATTATATGCACTCAGAAGTCGGGCCATGTTCATTTATATAATTCGGACCATATAGTGTTTAATCAAAACTCAGACTATGCATCTCATTCACAAAACTCAGACACTTAACTCCGAGTTATAACATACGTGATTTCCAAAACCAGTTTACAGAATCAATGGAACAGTTACATTTACAGACTACGATCAAAACCCTAATTTTCATACTTTGGCAATACTGTAATCAAATCAAAATCAAAGAATTCTAACATATCATGCATCTTAACATCAGGCAAATGATTACACAACTAATCATAACCATTTCACAATAATCAGAATTGATCAATAAACACAGAACCATTACATGTAGAACTAGGGTTTTGCATGAATCACATAATCAAGGATTAACAACCAATAATCATTAAACGTTTACCTTAGATTGATTCTAGATGAATTGGAAGGTCAAGATTGATGCAAGAGAACTTGTGTAGTCAAGATTGATAGCCAAGAATGATGAGAGGAATAGTTGTAGAGAGGATGAATTGAAATGCCGTATGATGAAAATTAGTGAGAATGATTAGGGTTAAGGGTTTTGTTTTATTTTCACTATTAACACTAAACACCCTTAAGTATTATCTCTTACATAAATACATGCACAAGACATACAATTTACAGTTTCATCACCAAGTTCATGTATTTGTTAAATCATTCGTAAAACTTTATCAAATCCAAAACGTATATAGTTACAAAGCAACAAATTATGCAAGTAAGCAACTAAACAAACAGTGAACGTGCAATAAATGCGAAGGTGGAACTCGGAAACTCGAGTTGTCACATTTATCGCCATTAGCTTAAAGTCTTCACGATTGGCCACTTCTTGCATTTCTTTTTCTTTCAACTTAAGTCTCGCCGCTTGTATTTCGTTAAAAGTCGATGAGCTTGCTCATCAACTTATCCACCTTCGTTTCACCCGGAGTTCCATTTTTTGTCGACGCCTCTTTCTTTTTGGCCGCCGCTTCCTTTTTTGCTTTGTCTCTACCATTTGGGCGCTTCAATTCCGGAATCTCCGTCACTTCATTGTCAAACTCAGGTTCGTCATTAATATTAATATGTCAATGCACATCCGAATCACCGGCACTATGCCCTATTGGCTCGAATGTTTTAGACCTCTTTGCTCTTGCCACCTCGTTAGGAACCGGCGCCCACTTGGGACAATTTTTAAAGATTTCCCAAGCCCCAGCGTATGGGAACGCACTACGTTCTTTCGTATGGTATTTTGACATAGCTATGGCCAAAACTGTTTCATCACTCGCCCCACTTGGCCGATTCGAGTGAGCATTGTTGTAATAACCACAAAATGCCGATATCTTCTTATTCATCTCTCGATGCTTTGAGCCCATTGAGTTCACTTCTCGGTACGGTTCTTTTTGCATCAAAACATGAAATTTGTTGCAAACCTCATTCCAAAAACTACCAGACTTTTGATTATTACCTAAGAAAAAAAATATCAAGGTCTAAATAAAAGTTTTTTTTATCTTGAATAAAATATTATTTTAGTATAAATAAAAAAGTATAACATACCTACGATCGGACACGTAGACGTATTGGTCCACGCCCTTGCCAACGCCATCTCTTCGATCGATGTCCAAATTTGACCTCTACCAGTGGTTAAATTATCTTGTTCCGGCCTCTTTGAACACTTTTTTTAGATGTTTTCTTAGAACTTTGAGGTTGGGTTTCGGGTACAACGTCAGTGTCATCCAAATCGTCTAACGAAGGGGTATCGGGTGTCGGTTGCGATTGGACTTTCGTATGAATAGGCCGACTTTGGCTTTGTTGGAGCGTTTTAAGTTGTTGCTGATATTGTTATTGAAATTGGATTTGTTGAAATTGAAATAAACTAGTAGGTTGCGGGGTTTGAGGGAGTTGCGTGAACGCGTTAGGATTCGGGGTTTGAGAGAGTTGCGTGAATGAGTTAGGAACTTGATTGTAGCTTGTAAAAGAAAATTGTGGAGTCGCCCACATGGGATCAACGGGTGTCGTCCACGGGGTTTGTGGCGGGTTGTTCGGGTTGTTTGTGTTGTTCGGGTTGCTTGGATCCATGGTTGTATTAACTATAGCTTAATGACACACACATAAACAGATTGCATAAATCATAAACAAACGAACCTCAATCAATATGATGAAAGTCTAATATAATCAAAGACTTCAAATATAACCTTTTAAATTAATGGCTTTTGAATTATTCGGTCGTAATATAATTGCAATATATTTGAAGTTCTTTGATTTTATATGAAGTTTTGTATTTATGATCAAAGAAACTTAAACCAATCAATCCAAACAAAAAATAATATGGAAAAACCATAAATATTTGTTATTCATTAATTTTTTTTTTCAAATCGTCACTTTGTATGCACAGTAATGACTAATGAGTAAACAAGCATGTAATTTGTTGAGATTACAATAAAAAAGATTGCGATTGTGAATTAAAATAAAAAATTGCTGCTATGAATTAAAATATTGCGATTAGGTTCAAAAGGAAAATACATATCATAGGAAAAAGTACTTGTGGAGAAAAGCAAAACCAACAGATTACGATCAAAAGACTGCGATTGTGAATAAAAAATACATATTGTTCTTCTTGATGTTGGGGTTAGGGTTTGCGTGAATAATGGAAAAAAGGGGGACGTGGTTGTCGTGGTTTAATCTACGCCAACCACCGTGATTTAATGAGTGGGGTGGTATAGGGCATTAATAATGGGCATATGTGGCAAATAATGACCCAACCATGACCCCGACACATAGCCTTAGGAAGCCGATAGAGGTTTGGCCGAGACCTGAGATTGACCATTCACGTGTTCCATACCCCGCTCCATTAAAGCATAAAAAATATGATAAGGAGTATGGACATTTCCTAGATATATTTAAGCAGTTGAAAGTTAACTTTCCATTCATTGAGGCTCTCCAGCATATGCCCAAATATGCGAAGTTTTTGAAGAACATTCTTAAACGCAAAGATAAGCTGGGGGGAGCTCTCGAATATTGCTCTTAATGGCAAGTGCTCTGTGGTGGTGATTAATAAGCTCCCGGAGAAACTGTCAGATTCGGGAGTCTTTACAATCCCGTGTCTGTTTGGAAGTGATGTCCGTAGCCACGCGTTGGAGGATCTAGGTGCTAGCATCAAATTGATGTCGTATTTTATCTTATGCGAAGTTGGGCCTAGGAGAATTGTCCCCAACGCGCATGACGCTATCTCTAGCTGACTGTTCTGTAAAGTACCCACAGGGAATAGTGGAAAACATGTTAGTGAAAGTTGATAAATTCGTTTTTGCCGTGGACTTCCTAATTCTAGATATGAAGGCGTACGACAATGTGCCTATCACTCTAGGACATCCATTCTTGCGTACCACGAAGCCGATCATTTGAAGGGAAAATCACACTTCATGTAGGAGAGGAGAGTCTTACCTTTGCAATGTCATATTCGGATTTTATACCAACGCATAATCAATTTTGGTAAAGAAAAAAGAAGGAAAAGAAAAAACAATTGGTGATTGTCACCTCGACTACTAAAATTTTAATATTTCTATGTACCTTTTTTCATGCATATTTCTATGTACCTTTTTAGTGCATTTTGGATACACTATATACTATTATAGCAAATAAATGAAAACATGTGATGAGTTGAGAAGTTAAGTACATCACAAGACCCTATTTTTAGCAATTTTCGCCTTCATTTTTTGCAACACTTCTTTATCTTTTTCCGGGAGTGAGTCGATGCTTGTCGCCATTAGCTTAAAGTCTTCACGATCGGCCGCTTCTTGCATTTATTTTTCTTTCAACTTAAGTCTCGCCGCTTGTATTTCGTTAAATTGGATGAGCTTGCTCATCAACTTATCCACCTTTGTTTCACCTAGGAGTTTCATTTTTTGTTGACGCCTCTTTCTTTTTGGCCGCCACTTCCTTTTTTGCTTTGTCTCTACCATTTGGGCGCTTCAGTTCCGGAATATCCGTCACTTCATCGTCAAACTCGGGTTCGTCATTAATATTAATATGTCAACGCACATCCGAATCACCGGCACTATGTTCTATCGACTCGAATGTTTTAGACCTCTTTGCTCTTGCCACCTCGTTAGGAACCGGCGTCCACTTGGGACTATTTTTAAAGATTTCCCAAGCCCCAACGTATGTGAACGCACTACTTCTTTCGTATGGTATTTTGACATAGCTATGGCCAAAACCGTTTCATCACTCGCCCCACTTGGCCGATTCGAATGAGCATTGTTGTAATAACCACAAAATGCCGATATCTTCTTATTCATCTCTCGATACTTTGAGCCCACTGAGTTCACTTCTCGGTACGGTTCTTTTTGCATCAAAGCATGAAATTTTTTGCAAACCTCCTTCCAAAAACTACCAGACTTTTGATTATTACCTAAGAAAAAAAATATCAAGGTCTAAATAAAAGTTGTTTTATCTTGAATAAAATATTATTTTAGTATAAATAAAAAAGTATAACATACCTACGATCGGACAGGTAGACCTATTGGTCCACGCCCTTGCCAACGCCATCTCTTCGATCGATGTCCAAATTTGACCTCTACCGGTGGTTAAATTATCTTGTTCCGGCCTCTTTGAACGCTTTTTTTAGATGTTTTCTTAGAACTTTGAGGTTGGGTTTCGGGTACAACGTCAATGTCATCCAAATCGTCTAACGAAGGGGTATTGGGTGTCGGTTGCAATTGGACTTTCGTATGAATAGGCCAACTTTGGCTTTGTTGGAGCGTTTTAAGTTGTTGCTGATATTGTTGTTGAAATTGGATTTGTTGAAGTTGAAATAAACTAGTAGGTTGCGGGGTTTGAGGGAGTTGCGTGAACGCGTTAGGATTCGGGGTTTGAGAGAGTTGCGTGAATGAGTTAGGAGTCGGGGTTCGAGGGAGTTGGTTGAACGCATTAGGAACTTGATTGTAGCTTGTAAAAGAAAATTTTGGAGTCGCCCACATCGGATCAGCGGATGTCGTCCACGGGGTTTGTGGCGGGTTGTTCGGGTTGTTTGTGTTGTTCGGGTTGCTTGGATCCATGGTTGTATTAACTATAGCTTAATGACACACACATAAAGAGTATTGCATAAATCATAAACAAACGAACCTCAATCAATATGATGATGAAAGTCTAATATTATCAAAGACTTCAAATATAACCTTTTAAATTAATGGCTTTTGAATTTATTCGGTCTTAATATAATCGTAATATATTCGAAGTTCTTTGATTTTATATTAAGTTTCGTGATTATAATCAAAGAAACTTAAACCAATCAATAACTTAAACCAATCAATCCAAACAAAAAAATAATCTTTAGAGGTTGAATGGAAGAACCATAAATATCTGCTATTCATTAATTTTTTTTTTCAAATCGTCACTTTGTATGCACAGTAAACAAGCATGTCATTTGCAGAGATTACAATAAAATAGATTGTGATTGTGAATTAAAATAAAAAGTTGCTGCTGTGAATTAAAATATTGCGATTAGGATCAAAAGGAAAATACATATCATAGGAAAAAGTATTTGAATTAAAAATACATATTGTTTTTCTTGATGTTGGGGTTAGGGTTTGCGCAAATAATGGAAAAAAAGAGAGACGTGGTTGATGTGGTTTAATTCATGCCAACCACCGTGATTTAATGAGGGGGGTGGTATAGGGCATGAATAATGGGCCTATGTGGCAAATCATGACCCAACCATGACCCCCACACCCTATAGCCTTAGGAAGCCGGTAGAGGTTTGGCCAAGACCTGAGATTGACCATTCACGTGTTCCATACCCCGCTCGATTAAAGCATAAAAAATATGATAAGGAGTATGGACATTTCCTAGATATATTTAAGCAGTTGAAAGTTAACTTCCCATTCATCGAGGCTCTCCAGGCTCCAGCATATGCCCAAATATGCAAAGATTTTGAAGAACATTCTTAAACGCAAAGATAAGCTGGGGGAGCTCTCGAATATTGTTCTTAATGGCAAGTGCTCCGCGGTGGTGATTAATAAGCTCCCGGAGAAACTGTCAGATCCGGGAGTCTTTATGATCACGTGTCTGTTTGGAAGTGATGTTCGTAGCCACGCGTTGGAGGATCGAGGTGCTAGCATCAATTTGATGTCGTATTCTATCTATGAGAAGCTGGTCCTAGGAGAATTGTCCCCAACGCGCATGACGCTATTTCTAGCTGACCGTTCTGTAAAGTACCCACAGGGAATAGTAGAAAACATGTTAGTGAAAGTTGATAAATTCGTTTTTGCCGTGGACTTCCTGATTCTAGATATGGAGGCGTACGACAATGTACCTATCATTCTAGGACATTCATTCTTGCGTACCGCGAAGACGATCATTTGGGAAAATCACACTTCATGTAGGAGACGAGAGTGTTACCTTTCCAATGTCATATTCAGATTTTATGCCAACGCATAATCAATTTTGGTAAAGAAAAAAGAAGAAAAAAAAAACAATTGGTGATTGTCATCTCAACCGTTAAAATTTTAATATTTCTTTGTACCTCTTTAATGCATATTTCTATGTACCTTTTTAGTGCATTTTGGATACACTATCTACTATTATAGCAAATAAATGAAAACAATATGTGATGAGTTAAGAAGTTAAGTACATCACAAGACTAGCCCATGGCTTTGTAGCCTAGTGGCATCTTTGGGGTGGGATAAGGCTTTGGGACCAACTGGTCCTGGGTTCGATTCCCACAAGAGGATTTTTCTCATTCACAACCTTCGCCTATCTATTTATTTGTCGCCACTAGCCATCGTAAAAATATTAATCTATTTATTTCGATGCCACTAGCCATCATAAAAATATCAATGAACTAAATTTAAGACTACTAATTTCCACCGATTACATTTTTTGAGACCCGTTTTAACCCAAAACTAAATTTAGCATTTTTTTTTTTAAATATCCTATTTCCGGTTTGAAAAGCTTACCAAACTGGGTTGCAGTTAAAATCACTAATTAAAGACATTTAACCATTATTATAACATATTTATTAGTTCACATCCAAATTGCATTTGAATCAGATTTTGTAATGTCATCAAAAACATTCATAAATACCAACCAAAGATCCTCCTATTAGAACATCAACTTATCACAAACTGTTTTAAACCAAATCCCGACAATCATTGATTCATGTGTAGAAAAGGAGCTGCAGGCCTTACGTAGGTGAACCCCTTGAACGGGTTCTCGTTACATTTTGGGCTGGCAGCCGGGGAATCCAGCACCGGGGGCAAACTGGTCCAACACTCTTCGAAATTTGCAATGCATTGCTTACCAGCAACTTGTGGAATGAAACTCGGCTTTATGTCTCGACCCTCTAACTTTTGCCAGTTGATTGACTTAAACCAACCGTGGCTTTTTATCTCATTGCTTCCACCTGCTCCACTGCCTAGACGCCTGCTTGATTCCTTCTGAAGCAACTAAAATAAATCACAAAACAATACAATTAGCAACCAATAAGTTTCAACCTCTTTACTTATAATATAAGAAACGTATATTACCCCTTTCAAAAGAGAGTGTGCTTCACTCGACAAGAAGGCTGGAAGCTTAATCTTATCCTTAACTATCTTTTGCTGAATTTTCTGCCGGTTTCCACCTCTAAACGGGGGCTGCAAACACAATGAAAAACAGATCAATAACATACGCTGAAATTACATAACCGACTAACTGTACAGTACAATAATAAAACGATGCTAAATATAGAATGTAATTTAATTTAATTTAGAAAAAGAAAACCAACCTTCCCTGTAAGCATTTCATACATTAAAATTCCAACACTCCACCAATCAGCAGCCTTATCATGGCCCCGCCCTTGTACAATTTCAGGCGACATGTACTCTAATGTTCCACACATTGAATTTGACCGTGTACTCTCATCAAATTGTTTTGCCACACCAAAATCAGTCAACATAACCTGAAATACACATATATTGCAACTCAAAGAACGAATATTATATTGAAATGCTGATTAAAGAGGAAGATGGTCTTACATGTCCCTCTGCATCCAGAAGAATATTTTCAGGTTTCAGGTCCCTGTGCATTATGCCATTAGCATGAAGATGCGAAACCGCAGACACAATCTCTGCAGTGTAGAAACGTGCCAACTCCTCCCTACAGAGGGAAAAACAATGTTAGATACTATAAATTTAATTGTATATTTGTATCGTCGTTTTCTTCTATTCCTAATTTTATGGTCGTCTTTCGTACCTGAACAAGCCTTGTCGGTAGAGTTGAAAGAAAAGGTGGCCACCGTTTACAAAATCAAGAACAAGAAACAATCTGTATTTGGTCTGCAAACATATAAACCAGATAAAAGAGGCATTAGACAGATAGTAACCTCAAATAAGATTTTGAAAATTTGTGAAAAAACAGCTGCATTTATGTGGTTCAGCTTTGAAAATGTGATTTAAAGACATTGGAAAGATATACTTTTATTGCTTTATCGCATGTTTACATACTAGTTGAATATCCTTTTGTATGAAACGGACCTTTAGGACTCGTCATATTTTACCTGGAAGGAGTATTTGAGTTGCACGATGAACGGATGGTTGACTTTAGTCAAAATATCTCTTTCTGCTTTCATATATTCAGCATGATCTTTCTCAAAAATCCTATCCTTGCGCATGACCTTCATTGCAAAGATCTCCGACGAACCATGCTTTTTCACTTGATAAACTTTTGCAAATGCTCCTTGACCAACCACTTTCAAAACTTCAAAATCTTCAAGCCCCACACTAATACTTTGGTCGTTCAGTAAATCGCCAGCAGTGTCATCATCAGCGTCAACAACAAGATCGTATTCAGTCTCATGTAAAGTGAGCTTGCTAAGCTTCATGGACTGACTGGTAAAAGTTGTAGGACCCACCAACGAATGGGACCGGCTGCAAATTACCTCTGGCTCATCATACACTAAGTCATTCGTATTAAGCGTAGAAGGTACTTGAGGTGGGGCCACGCCAAACACGTCAGAGAAGTCAAACTCCAAGTCAACATGATCCACAGGAAGAACGTCAGGTGGGCCCATTGGAAGAAGCAGTTGGTTCTGGGCAGTCTTCCCAATAGCGTTTCCATTCATTTGCAAACATTGAGAAGCAACCATTTTTCGAAGTTCAAGATTAATGGTTGAGATTTCTAAATTGATGAAGGCCGGGTCACAAGAAACAGAAGAGTCGGATATAAAAGTGGAGTCTCCAGGAATCTTGAGAACAGGCAAATCAGAATCCAGAAAGGGAAGTCGTTCTTGTTTCCCGCTTTACAGGAAACAATGGATGTTGCAATGCTACTTGAAATCATGAAAACCATGCAGTCAAACTGTAATTGAGGAAAGAAGTCTTTTAGAATTATATCATAGCACAACTGATTGATGGTATATGTGTCTGTGTATAAGCAAAAATAAAGATTTGAGCCTAAAGAGCCACTTGTTGTAATTAGCTAGTTACGTGAATTAGAGTTCATATAAGTTTGTTCGAGTTTCAGAATTTCAGTTAACTCGCTACTATCCTGTGTAGCTAAAATCTTGGTTTAAAAAAGCGCGAGGCGCTCCGAAGCGTTTTGGTTCCAAAAGCTTTAAGCGAAGCTTCAAGCGCGAAGCGAGAGCTTCACGTATACGAAGCGCTCAAAATAAAAAAAAAAATAAAAAAAAAATATTGTACACATCAATATGACATATTCTACTTATTAATCAATAATAAACACAAAAACATGATTAAAAAACACACTTAACACATAAAAAACATAATTAAAACATAAATTAAAGTCGAAACACACTTAAAACATAAACATAAAAATAGTCTTAAATCAATAATCATTATAATCAAGTAAAGATAGCGGCTGATTATTAGGGTAAAGAAGTAGGGCCTCATTAAACCCTATTTAAAGACTATTGGGCCTAATAAAATGGCCCAAATGTGACCTGATTGGGCTGAAGTGTCGCCTCAAACCATGGTCGCTTCGCGCTTAAAGCTCGCCTCGAAACGCTTCACGTGTTGTGACGCTTCAGACCAAAAAAAGCACTATTCCAAACGCTTCATCGCTTCACGCTTAAAGCTCGCTTTTTTAAACCCAGGCTAAAATCCTCACCAATCTCTTGCAACTTCTGTAATACTAATGTCAAATAAGGAAAAATATCCTTCTGTTTTCTTTCTACTTAATCTAAGACCATCCGAATCCAACGTGTTCCTCCAAGCAGCTAACTTTGGATTATACCATGAATCAACACTAAAAACAGCTAAATATATAAATACATATCTTGCTTATTCATTCTTTTGTCCTTTTATTCAGAAGTGCATGTATAAATAAAGTAGAAATTAACAAATTGGACAGATAACTGAGAAGGGCAGACATGCATTCATGTAATCATTAAATTAAAAGCAGGTTCATTAACACTATTAATAAAAAAACATACAAGATCATATTTTCTGAAACTGTTGTTAACATCTCATGTTTATGAAAGTCCAAAACCAAGATTAAGGGGTAATGAAATTTGTTAAAGCTTGCTAACACGGCCGCTACTATAGAGCATGCAGATAATTTCATGCATCAAAACAATCCCCATAGGCCCGAGTTTTTTTCCATTAAATTTTCTGATGTCACTATTCAAGATCAACCAAATGGTCATCATTTTCTATAGATGCAGAATCGTAAATTTACAAACAAGAACATTTAGGTAATCTAAGAGCACTCACATTAGAGCCTCTAAAAGCCACTTTCTCCATAATTATACAAGAAAACACCTATAACATCCGTCCATTGGAATCTCTATAATATAGACAAATTTGATAAAAACTATAGTGACCCTCTATATAATTTTGTGAGTGTATAAAACCAAGACAAAACAACAAAACAAGTGTTTGTGAGTTAGACAGAGATGAAGAATCGGATGTGAGAGATTTTTAAAAAACAACAACGTTAGAGATAAACGTGTTTGTAGTTTAACTATATGGATGGAGATAGAGACTCGGATGGGAATCATCTAATCCAAGTCTCTAAGAATCTTTTAAGGAAACGAAAATTAGAAAGAAAAAAAACATATATCATTAAGGATATCCATCTAAGAGGGGTCCAAGACTTTCTTTCCAAAAATTCCACAGAAACAGGAATAAATTCCCTAAGAGGATCTAAAATAAAGATAAAAGGTAAAACTTCTTTCAGTGTTTCTTTTACCAAAATCAAGAACAGGAAACCGAAGATTCTTCAGCCGCAGTATCATGAACAACTTCATCCTAGATATAAATATAATTTGCCAATTGAGCAAATCATAACAGAGCTGAGATATCCATATGCCTAACAACACTAATTCAAATCAACATAACATATATATATATCTTTAGAGTCTAAATTGAGCCCAAATCATATAAATCACAAATTCCCCAACCAAAATTCATCAAATTCCACATCATTCTTCAAACGTAACAGCCAAACACTCACAATTCATCATAAAAAAGCGTTAAAATCCTCAAATAACAAACTAAGTCAACGAACGGTTACACCATCGAAAAACCCTAGATTTAACATCAACAAACCTCCTCATAAATTAAAGATTATATAACAGCAATCACACATATCAAACAATTAATAATGAAAATAAAACAGCGGTAAACGAAGATGAATTACGATCGGATCATACCTGAGGGTGTATCGCAGGAGGGGATTCGCTGTAAAAGAAAGCTATTTTGAGGAATACATATATATAAAAAAAAAAAATCTTTTCGATTTGCCGCTTGCAACTGACTTTAAAAAGTTAATTTGGAAATTGGAAAATAAATGACGTGGCGTGAGTTCATTGGTGGGACGAGAATAACGTCCAGCTTGCGTGACCTTCATCGATAAATAAACTATATTTTATTTTATTTTTGTGGCTTGTGGGAAAGGAAGTCGTTTTGGCCACGGCGAAGCAATTTGATTTGAGTGGATTACAAGATCAGTCCTTATATAATTGATTATTGGAAAAAAGTAGCTTTTTTGGCCATTATTATTGTTAACCTTTTTAGGTCCTCAATATGTGTATAGTGTATATATAACAAAACTAATAAAAGTGTGTATATCAATGTGTGTGTCCTCAGTTATATATTATGTGTTTAATTGTTTTCTTTTTGTGAACAACATGCGTTTTTAACTGATCTAGAAACAAAACTAACAAAAGTAATATATAACTGATCTTCACTTTGATTGGAATAAGAGTTAAATGTCTAGTTGGTTCCTGTGGTTTCCAAATATTACAGACTTGATCCCAGTGGTTTACTAATTATAGAGTTGGCCCCAGTGATTGTAAATTTTGCACTCGGGTGATCCTTATCACTAACTCATGTTAATTTTCTCAGTTAAATGTATACGAAATGAGTAGATTACCCTTGAACAATAAAAAATAAAGATGGTTGATCAGTGCATTTTACGTATATTTTATTTAATATTAATTAGATATAAATGCATTAATAATGCATTAATATTAATCTAAAACTTATTACTTTTTTTTGAAAGGTATACTTCATTAACATAAACACCGACCTAAAACGGGCCGGCACAAAAAAAAACGCAACAAGGCTTACATATTCACAGCTTTACACCAACTATCCCAAGAAACATCCTTTTGATTAGATCTAGACATATACCATAAAAAACCTAACACCTTTATATCGGGAAAAATATTCTCTATCTTGAGAGGAGTCGAGTCAAAGACCAAAGCGTTCCTCGCCTTCCAAATGCACCAGCAACCGATAAAGATCAGCCCATGAACAAAGTCCCGCCTACTATCCGATATACCATTCCCGTTGTGAAGCTCAAGGAGATCCCGAAACGAAAAAGCATAGAAAAAAGGAACCTTGCACCAGAGAGAAACCTGTTGCCAGATGGACGCAGCGACCCAACAACTAGTAAATAGATGCTCGGCCGATTCGTCGCCAAAATAGCACAAGGGACACTGCATATTATTGATGCCGATATTCCTAGATTGGAGGGCAGATCTCGTCGGGATCCTTTCCTGCTCGCAGCGCCAAGCAAAAATGTTAACTTTGAGAGGGACCCACCTACACCACTCCAAAACAAAGCTATTACTCGGGAGGGACCCGGATCCGATAAAATTGCGAACACTTTTAACCGAGAAATCCCCGCTCTCACCGCCTATCCAAATCCACTTATCATCGGCGTCTGAGAGGCCCACCTCCGATATCAAACCGCTAAGTTGTATAAGATCGTGAGTGAGAGTGGCTGGGACTTGGGACTTCCATTCCCACTGCAGGGCCTGATCAAGACCGGTACCACGAACCCGATCGTAGACCTTGCATTTTTTGTTAGCTTCAATCTTAAATAGGTCAGTGAACTTACTTCTGAGAGGCTCATTAGTGATCCAAGGGTCGAGCCAGAACGCAGAACTATCCCCTTTACCAACAACCCCTTTAAAGCAATGCCGAATCGGAGTACCATCGATCGCCGTCTTAGACAAAACTTTGACGATATTACTCCAGATCCCGTTAAGAAATTTTTTTGTAAACTGAAAACACTCCCATCCCACCTTGCTAGAATGGAAGGACTCGATTATCCTTCGCCAAAGACTACTTTGTTCCGTTTTGTACCTCCAACCCCATTTCGACAAAAGGGCCACATTAATATCATGCAAATTACTAAGGCCGAGACCTCCCAATTTTTTGTGCTTCGTAACCCGATCCTATGCAACCCAGTGCATCTTGCTTTCTTCTGACAAACCACCCCACAAGAAGCTTTTCATCATCCTCTCCAGATCGGCAATAACCTTTTTCGACGCTTTGTAGATAGAAAAGTAGTACGAAGGGAGGCTTTCGAGGACCGATTTTATCAACGTAACACGCCCACCAATAGATAAAAAACGGGATTTCCACACCGAGAGGCGACTTTGAAACACCTCGTAAACCGGGGACCAGTTACTAATGCGGTTCATGTTGGCCCCCACTAAAACACCAAGATATTTAAATGGAGGAGCACCCGGCTTGCACCCAACCTCCATCGCGGCCACTTTGACCTCTTCCCAACAGATTCCGATCCCATAGAGATTAGACTTTTCTATATTGATTTTTAAACCCGAACTGATATGAAAACATCGAAGAACACAAAGCATAATTTTTACCTCCTCAGACGACCACTCGCCAATAATAATAGAGTTGTCTGCATAAAGAAGGTGAGTGATCACCGGACCTTCACGGGGAGTAGCGATCCCTTTATGAGAACCAACTTCATTAGCCTTAGATAACATACACGATAGCACCTCCATGACCGTTAAGAATAAGAAAAGGGATAGAGGATCACCCTGTCTCAGCCCCTTCTCGTAACTAAACTGGAAGGTTGGCGAACCATTAACCAAAACTGAGGACTTAGCGGAGTGAAGGATACCTTGAACCCAGTTACACCAACGAGGCGGAAAGCCCATTTGGAGGAGGATATTGTCCACAAACTTCCAATTAACGTTGTCGAAAGCTTTTTCGAAGTCGATTTTAAAGAGAGCCGCTTTCTGCTTTTTTTTTTCTTGATCCAGGTCAGAACCTCGTTTATTATTAAAGGCCCATCTAATATAAACTTACCTTTCTGAAAAGCCGACTGCGAATCAGAAATAACACTACCGATCACCTTTTGCATCCTGTTAGCTAACACCTTGAAGACCACTTTACTCATAACACCAACCAAGTTAATGGGTCTGAAGTTATTTAAAGAAAACACCAACCAGGTTAATAGGTCTGAAGTTATTTAAAGAAACCGGGGACATCCGATTAAACTTATTACTTTAATCACTTTCTATCTTTTTATAGGTTTTAGTTTTAATGGCTTTAAAGGATATAATTAATAAAAAAAAGGAGCTCATTGGTAAAATAATCCACGTGCACCAAATGGAGTAAACTAGATTGAAGTTAAATACACAGCATTATTATTATTATTATTATTATTATTATTATTATTATTATTATTATTATTATTATTATTATGTTCATTCAATTTAGTGTCTTGTGTTTTCAGAGGATAAATGCAATTATGTAAATGTGGAAGATGAGCCATCACAAAAAATAATCAAAGCTCACGTGGGCTGGAAGGAAATGACGTATGGCCCAAGGAATGAGATTATGGCCTCATGAGTTGTTGGGCTGTGCTACTAGGGAACCATATGGTTAGCTAAAAGTCGGTGGAGATTGAAAAAAAAAAGGAGAAAATCTTTTGGCAAGACAGCTGAATTCAGAGGGGCAGACGGCTGAAGGCAGGACCGTCTCCGAAAATCACAAAATTTTTTTTGGCCCTGTTCAAAATAAAAAATTTGGGTCCTATTCGCAAAACTTGTTTATTCGGTTTTGTTTTACGTCGTCCGCCTTTCTTTTCTCTTCCTCTTCTTACGTTTTTGATGGTCGGATGGGTATTTGTATTTAGGACCGGGAGGCATAATTTCTAAATATTAACAAAAAAACATTCATTCAATATTTCAATCACATTCACAGGACATCAGTTAACAAAAAATATACATTCATTCAATATTAACAAATAACATCCTTCAATATTTCAATCAAAAAGACATTCATTCAATAAAAACATTCATATGAAATCAAAAAGAAAAAGACATTCATTGATTCAATAAAAAACGAAATCAAAAAGACAAAAAACATATGAAATCAGGCAATCAGCGACTGATATTAACATACCTCCGATGACCGATTCCGAAAGTCTGAATGTCTGATTATAATTGCGACTGATATACCTCTGATTCCGAAATCCGAATCACTTGATATTAGGAACAAAAACTAAAATCCTGACTGAGAATTGAGAGTCGACCTTTTGTCTCCTGTGTTGTGCGTGCGTCTTTTTGTTTCCCAGTTCCCACTTTCCCTTGTCCCTCATATCAGATCACATATTATGGCCCTTATTGTTTGTAATTGGGCCTATTTCAAAATTCAATTCATTGCAAGTTTTCAACCGTCTGGGCCTATTTCAACATATACATAGAATTTTGTATTGGGCCTATCAATTCATTACATGTGAAACTGATATCTTGTATTGGAGCCTATTTCAACATAACAGAGAATTTTCGTTTTTCTTGGGCCCTGTGCACAGGGCCATTCTGCACATGGGCTTAGCCGGCCCTAGCTGAAGGCAAGAAGAGAGGGCACGCACGGAAGGCAGCCGCCTTTTGGCGGCTGTACACGGTTCAAGGCATGACCGTCTAGGTGGCTTTCTCTAAGTAAACGGTTTGTAGGGTTTAATACTTTTCTCAGATTATTTATGTTTGGATTTGTTTTGACATTGACAACGTCGTATAAACAATTTAATGAGTTAGTTATTTTAAACTATTTGCATGTGTTTGAGTTCTTGCTTTACAACTTGTTCAGTTGATGACAAGACCTTGTAGCTTGTTGGATGACATAGAGTAGGTTGACTCACATTAGTAAATAGGGTAATTAAATTATAAAAGATCTAATGACGAAGACCTGTTTTTTATTACCACTTAAATTAACCGACTTTTCAGCACCATGTCTATGTGGTGTCCAATTAATGATTAAACTGAGTTTGGTGTGAACCTAGAATCTGAAACTTGGAGGACTTTACCTTTATCTTATGTGACTTTCCCTGGATGATTGATTTCTAGATTTTCACATTAAACTTGTTTTTCTGATTCTTATTAACTGGTAAATCTTGACCACTTGTGTTGATTTTGTGAAACGTTTATTATATTTGAATTGTTTGTCGTTTATCAAGCGTATTGGCAACATACTTGCGTTGTTAGCGGGTTGGTAAATTGTTGGGTAATTGGTATAATTAAACAGGTTATTAGGTTGTATGGTGAATCTTAAAAACTATCCCTAATAATTAATCAAAGTCATTAATTCCAATGCCATGTCTATGTGGTGTTATGAATCGGTAAACGAGTTTTTGTGTTAAACTTGCAATCGGGATTCTAGGTGGGAGTTGTTTTTCTTTAATATATAATAATTCCCTAGTTAAACACTAACCACCAATTCCCCGTGGATACGATACCCTACTTACGCTATCTACGTAGTTTAATTAGGTTTTTAATTGACTCTGACGACAGTCGTCAGTGGTCCACCCTCATTTTTTTCCTCCTCTCTTTCTCTAAAACCCACCACCATATGCCCACCCTCATCTTCTCCAATCACAATAATAAACCCCAACTGAGATATACAACAATAACATGTGGATTGAGAAAATGCTTGAGAACTACACGACGAACTGATGGGGTTTTGTCAACTGAAGCAATTCGAGTTGTTCAATCCCTCAAATTATGTGACAACCGGCAGTTTACGGCTCTTAAATACACGCAAAACAAACATTAGGACGATTAAAAGTAGTGTAATTAGACATAAATTAACTTAATTAGGCCTTTGGGGTGTACATGAACATCTATTCGACTATACAGCACGCTTATGACGATCCGCGGGAAAACTGCGGAATATTAAACGGTAATGAATTGAAACCGAATAAAATACTGACAACATCGAAAAATATGAAAATTTTACAATATATTTAGCTTCGTAATTAAATTTTTATATTCGTAGTCGAAACCAGATCGAAAAACAGATTAAAAAAGACAACGACGCAAGTTTACGCGATTTTTACCGTAATCAACGAACGAACGCGCAAACGTCTACCGACACTATTTCGCGTACATTTAATCCAAACATTTCATTTTACGATCTTAGATGACGTTCGGATGCGAAAACGGGTTCGTAGGAGCTGACGGGCCACTTAAAACTCGGGGATTGGGCTTGTGGGCCTTGGGCCCAAACCCACTTAAAGCAAGATTTAACCTAAGTATAAATACTAAACAAACCCTATTACCCCCTTCATTCATTAGCCGACACCCACTTTTGTTCCCTCCCATTTCATTTTACCACATCTTTTCCAAACCCTTCACCTTATCCTTATACCCACAAAGTCACAAACACAGAGAAACATTCCATCTTCTCCTAAACAAAAACACAGACACCATCATTCTTCTATGCCTCTCCCTCTCGCTGAAATCCGGTGATGTGCACAAAATGCAACATATAAATTACATCAATTATGGCATAAAACTAACCCTTTTTAGTACTAATGTTGGAAAAAGTGTGCTTTTGTCTTCCTTTTGTATTTTCAGGATTAAATGAGCTCAAATAAACAAAAGAAGCAAAAGGGCAGCTAAATCTAACATAAATACAAGAAAAGGAGCAAACGTGGCATGCCCGACCTCCCGACAGCATCTTCCTAAGCAAAACAAGAAGACAGAAGACTGAACATGCCTCGTGCTCAGTGAGCACGGGGGCGTGCCCAAGTGTCAGCAGAAAAGACAAATTTGTAGAAGCTTCCATCGCCTACCACGGGGATGTGCTCAGCGGACACGGGGCCGTGGTCAACTATAAGATTCGCGGAATCCAGGCAAATCTTGATAGTACAGATATGCTTCTGCACACGGGTTCGTGCTCAGCGGACATGAGGGCGTAGTCAACTAATGCAGACAAACTGCATTTAATGAAGAAAGAGAGGAGGATGGACACGGGGTCGTGCCCAATGGACACGGGGCCGTGCCCGAGCTTCTGTTCAGCCTATAAATACGAGTGCTTGGAGCTCTTGCAACTCATCCCTTGGCACACCACCTCTCTCACACTTCACCCACCACCCACCACCATCACAACACCATCATCCACCACCATCATCCATTGTCCATCATAGAGTGTGCGAGTCGTCTCGGGATCCAAGATTGATCGTAAGAGTTCTTGACAATCAAAGGCCATGTTTGCCTAAGTCTCTTACATCACTTGGTGAAGACAAGTGTTTAGTGTAATACTTTTTATTTTTAATCTTTTGCACTTTTTAATTGGTTATGTATTAATGACTTTAATTACTAGTTTCTTATGTTGAAGGTGATTCTTCCTTATCGTTTGTCCGTGGTGTCTTGGCATTATTTTACTGTCTATATAAAATAAAAGATTTTCACCATTCATATCTCCACGGTCTATATGGAGGTATGTTGGCTACCTGGTCGGGGGTTAAGGGAACGGTTTGGTAAGAGTCTTGCCATTGTTCAGTGTATAGATCCTGCAAAGGACCTGTGTCAAATTTAGTAGGACCTCCTTCAATACCCACCGGTATTGGATGGCGGGGTCCAAACTCTTTGATCCCCTCATAAGTTAAACTACTATTAAAACTTTAACCCGGCTAGTTAGGACTGTATCCCTGCTGACTCAGACTACTTAGCCGAGGGTAACGTCACCTTCAAAAGAGGGGGCTACCACATTATGCATTAATAACTTAATTAATTATCTTTCAATAATCTGACCCTTTAGGATTATATCCTTGCTGACTCAAACTACTGGGTTGAGGGTAACGTCACCTTCAAAAGAGGGGCCTAGTACAATAACTAAGATAATCTCTTAAACAAGTGCAAAAGTGCGAAAATAATCAAAGGTTACACTACACACGAGTCGGATCCATGTGATTCATCTTGTCTATCTGTTTTTACTTTTATTTTATTTTTAGCATTTTAGTTAGTTTTATTTTTCTAGTTAAAAAAACCTTTTTCTAACATTTTGATTTGATTAGACGTTGAGGATAAACTAGTACTAAAAGCTCTTGTGTCCTTGGACGACCTCGGTATCTTACCAACACTATACTACGCTCACGATGGGTGCACTTGCCCATATGTGTGTTTAGTGTTAGTAAATATCGTGTTTTATAAATTTAAAACTTGGCTAAAAAGTGTAAAACGAGCTTAAAATATACACCTAAAACATATACACACTGACACGCATCATCCGGCCACCGGGGTATATTCCTCAGGCACCGATTTAACGGCCGATCGACCACACACACGCACTCCTAAGTCTCCACTCCCTTATACCTCTCTCTCACCCCAAAAATCACCTGAAAAGCCCTCGATCACCAGCCACACGCACCTCTAACAGCTGAGAGTCGACGGTTTCGTTCCACTCTTCTCCTCTTTTTCTTGATCGTTGCAGTGATGTGGGTGTCGGAAACTGAAAGGCTGTCGGAAACGGAACCACCGGTGGCAACAGCGACAGAGATGGTGTTGATCGATGAAGAAGGTTAGTTCAAGTTTGGGTTAATTTACTCCAGTTCAGGTTTCGCTTTGTCTAAGATTTACAAGGTACGGGAGCATATTCGGTTTAGTACGGGATCGGTGTCTTGCTTCGGGTTAGTTCAGTTAGGTTCAACTTGGATTTGGTTCAAGATGCGGTTCAACCCGGTTCAGATCCGGGCCAACAGTGGACAAAAATGGTCAACAATAGTACGATTTTGGTCTCGGTTCAGGCTTCAGGTTGGACTCGGATGGAATTCGGGTGTTACTTTTCACTCGGTTGAGATTTGGTTCGGTCAAGGGCAGTCAACAGCAGGTTCGGGTCTAGGTCAGTCGCGGTCAACAGATCAAGGTGGTCAAACTCGGGTCAACAGCGAGTCAACTCGGTCAAACCGAGTCGAGTCAGTCAAACTCAGTCAACAGGAGTCAACCCGGTTGACTCGGTCAACTCAGCCGGTCAACTTAGTCAACGAAAGCGGCACGAAGACTCGGTAAAAGATTTAGGACGCGATTATTATTTACGTTAATTAGTTCTTATTATTACACATGAAAACGAGCTTAAACCGAACCGAATGATGAAATCGTTATTTATAAATTTTGCGGTTTCGTATATTATCTTGTTTATATAACTTGAGTTACATATAGATTGTTGGAAAATTGTTGAATTTTGAAAAACAATGACAACTTGTGTTGTCGGGGGCGTCCAAAAACAGAGGAAACTCTGTCCGTTTTCTGAGAAAATCCGAAAACAAACCGTGTTTTATTGTAAAACGACAACTATCGATATCAAGCGACTTTTATAGAAATAAATACAAATGTTTATTATTTTCGATAACACTTTATAACCTACAAAGACGTCGATGACGCGAACTCATCTACAAAATCAATATAATTATTTATATTGTTTTAAACGTCGATAACCTGAATTCATTTATAAAAATACATATAGTTACCATATTTATTTCAAATGTCAAACAACACAATTCTTTTATAAAAATAAATATAGTTTATATATTTATTTCAAATATCAAACATCATTAATTATTTTATAAAAATAAATATAGTTTATACATTTATTTCAAACATCAAACAACTCGATGATTCTTCTATAAAATAAATATAACTCATTATATTTATTTCAAACGCCTAAACGACATATACCTATATTTTGATAATTATCATACAAGATGTGATATATGATACGAGTTTGTTATATATTATTTTCATATAGACATTCGTTACATACACGTACGACTCCTCGAGACGACTAACGCGACTATAACGATATATTTATATATTTTTATACAAATATTTATATATTTTAAGTCTCTTGAAAACTAAGTCTTCCTAAGACTTATTAATTATTAGCGACAATAAACGAACAAAACAAGGATAACTTAATCGTTTCCATTAAGTTAACAACTTACCGTTGAATCGTTCGGTTAACGATTCGGTAGAGCTCGGTGACACGTAGTTTAGTTACCGCATTTATTTAGAAACTTATAAGATATTCCGTGTTAGGGATATTATAGAACGCACGCTAGCGAATCGCGTCTTGGAAACGACATCATGGAGTCTTATTTAGCTAGCATTGCACAAGGAAATCAAGGTGAGTTCATAACCCCATCTTTTTACGGTCTTACATTTTTCTAAATGTTTTTGGGGTGGAAAGACATGCACGTTTTGCAAAAACAAACAAGGTTTTTGGTGATAAAAGATTACATATTTTCTCACGTTTTGCTAAAACACATAAGGTTTTTGATGAACAAAAATTACATATTCTTAAACCATGCTTAACTAACACAAATGGTTTGTGAATTTCCACAAACTCAAATGGTTTACGAAAACTTATGCAAAACATACCGGTTTTTACAAAAAAAAAAAACATAAGCACTTACGAAACATGCATGAGTTACAGACACTAACGACGGGGTTGGTCCTAGTAACAATGGGACGGGGTGTCCTACATACAAACAGGAGTACCTTCATATACATACTTTTGATACTTTAAATTCTAAATCCCGAATCTTACCACTTTCTAGACATCATGTAACCTTACCATTGAATCCTTATTCACCAAAAATTCGTCACTCACGGATAATCGGAAAGCATGTGCAATTTTGTGAGTATACTTGACCCATTTTACCGTTTTCACACTTTTTGGGTGTAACATGTTTATTCATACAAAAAACACACTTAACATACTTTTATGCAATCATACATACAAATAATCCAAAACATGCTTATTGTTATGTTATGCTTGATTCGTATTTTCTGGGTTAGTTCGTTTTGTGATAAACTTGTCATTAACTTCGCTATAGGAGTAACGCACCGCCTGTGAATGTTTTTTTTTTTTTTTTTTGGGTAAAGGGTTACCCCGATGAATTTTATAAATGAACCAAATAAGTACAAGGGTGTATCAAAGCGACACACCAACTAGACTTGACAACCCAAGCCTAGGAAAACAAGCAACACAACCAAAAAACAACCACTCAAAGACAACCAAACACAAAAACAACCAAACCAAACCCTTACAAACAGACACAAATTAGCCTGGCTTCGCTACATTATCTTCATTTTCTTCAATCTTCCATAACTTGAAAATCCTTTTCTTAGTTGAAGCCACCCGAAATCTGAATCCCATCAGACGCAAACGAACCGAGTTTTTAATTACCTCGACCACTTGATCTACCGTTCTCTTATGATTTTTAAAAATCCTGTTATTCCTCTCTTGCCAAATGTAGTAAGACGACGCAGGAGTCAGCAATTTACAAACAACATAATCCGCTTTCTTAGAGCTGGAATGTTGATCCACCCAATGTAATAACGAATCCCAAGAGTTATCCACGCTCTCCAACTGAACGAAAGTCTTAACATTACTCCACACTTGATCCGCAAAAGAACAACGGAAAAACAAGTGATCCTGACTCTCACGATCCGCGTAACATAACGGACAGCACATCAAATTTAAATTTGTGAGGCTGCCTGCTTCCCAAACTGTCAACCGGTCCTGAGTTTTCAATTTTTTACGAAACGCCAGCCACAAATGAAACGAATGCCTCGGAATGCATTGAGAGAACCAAACCATGTTAGTCCACATCACCTGATTCTCCCTATTCCGAATAGTATTCCAAACCTGAGCCGATTGGAACTCGCACATTTTCCCATCCAAATCCTTCCACACCAAACGATCAATGGAACTAGGAACAAGATTCGGAACTGAGAGCGTGAATAATACCGGAAAGAGATCCAACCAAGCTTGCGGCCACTTCCACCGCCTGTGAATGTTGGGTTATGTTAAGAGCTTATTTGCGTGAACTTTGGTTTGACTTGTTATTCACATGCCGGATTATATGCTAATCTTGATAACTAGGTTTGCCATTTGGATTGTTCATTGTTCTTATTCATTTTATACTTATATGCTAGTACATCAAACTTGTATACTCGCCAATACTTTTGTATTGAACTATACTTTAAAACATGTTGCAGGTTTATGATGATGTTGATGATGCATGGAACTTAGTAGGATGCCTAGAAACGCATTTTAAACTTTATTACTTGTTGTATTGTACTTCATTGTTTCAACTTGTTATATTTCCATTTCAAGCGATGTAATTTGATCCTTTTAGCAATGAAATGAAATGTATTATTAAATACTTGTCACAATTTTAGCGTTATGTGTAATGAGCAATCTATTTCGTCTCACTCCAATGTTTCCGCCATCGGTTAGGGTGTGACACCACCAAACTCATGAAAACAACATCTTCATCACTCTTTCCGGGTATGGTTTGATTATTTTGTTGCTTTCTTGTTTTATTTGGATTTTTAGGAGAAATAAAATTGTTAAAAATGTTTGAAATTTTAGTTCTTTTGTTATTTTTTGAAACTTTAGTTGGCTGATTTTGTTGTTTTAGTTAAAGTTTAGTGTGTTTAAATAGTTAGTTACAAGGAATCAACAATTAAAACTAGGGCTTGATTTTAAAGTTAAAAATTATAAAATCTGGTGATTATTGTTTAAGTGTTTAGTGTTCAAAATTAGTTGTATATATTATATAGAGAAAAACTTGCCTAGAGAAGTAGCTCTAAATGATGTTTGTATAGAATTTAAAAAATAAAAACCCTAGGGCGACATTTTAAATATGTTTGTAATGACGTTTGACATGTCTTTGATGATTATATAAATTTTAGCTTGATATTCTTTTGTTTTACATGACCCGACCCGAACCGACCCGATACGGCCCGATATGAACCGAAATTTTTTCATATACCTAAGGGCCTAGAATCCTTAAAATATTCCGCACCCCTATGAAAAAAATCATGGGTCCGCCACTGTCTTGACGGCTATATTTTCTGGGAATGGGATATTTTTGAACGTATATTATTCTTGAATAAAAAATATTTTAAAATCATTATAGTTTATTATTCGGTCGGATCTCTTTATTAGTATTGCAGGCTTCTGAACATGCAAGCTGGTTTGGATGTTTTGAAGTGTGAATTCTCCAAACTGCCCTTGCAGTTGTGGGTGCTCCTGAAAATCTTGTTGAAGTAATAATGAGCAATGGCGGAACTAGAAGAAAAATTCAGGGGCATCCCAAAAAACATTTTTGGACCTCAGGGTTTCTTAATCAGTGGCGAAACCCAGAAAGTTTTAAGTGGATGGTTCGAATGAAATTTGTTTTTGTACACACATTCATACGTCGTGGATAAAGTTTTTAACAATTAATCTACGATAAACACATGAACTATTGTCGACTTCTTTTTAACATTACTTGAATTGATAGTTAAAGGATTTGATAAATATTATTTTAGTTTTTATTGAAAAAAAAAGTTAGAAAAATGAACATTGTTATTTATATATTTTGGAGAAAACCAAAAGAAACTATATAAAACGATATACACATTAATAAAAAACAATACAAATTAAAAAAGCCAACTTCTTTTATATTAAGTTAAAATAGATTAATAAAGAAATAAATGGTAAAAACTAGTTTAAAGTTACTGAATAATATTTTATGCTAGGGTGGAGATACAATAGCAAGTTTATTTGGCTAGGAAGGCTAGGAAGTGATCTTGACCATCCATTAAGTTAATCAAGAGCTAAGATTCAATCAGGGAAATTGAAAGGAAGAAAAGAGGCGCGTGAGTTTGTTCAAGGGCATTCTAGTCAATCCAAGCCAATAGTTTCTCTCTCCTCCAATTCCCCCCCCCCCATTTTTTAAACGTTAATAACTCTTTCATACGACATTATTTTTTTTATAAAAATTGCACCAAAAAAACGAGCATTTTTTAATCTTTAAAACGAGTATACTATTGCTATATTTAAAAAAAAAAATTAAAACCCAGTTGCGTAAAACACAATAGAAAAACCACCAGTTACGTAAAACGCAATGAAAAAAAAACCTAAAAAATGACATTTTTCTAAAATGCAATGCACCAAAAACACAAAGAAATGACTTATTTGTAAAACGCAATGGCCAGAAAACACAAAGAAATGTCTTATTTGTAAAACGCAATGGCCAGAAAACACATAAAAATGTGTTTTTACCTAAAACGCAATGCACCAAAAACACATAAAAAGGTGTTTTACCTAAAACGCAATGCACCAAAAACACAAAGAAATGTCTTATTTGTAAAACGCAATAGCC
This sequence comes from Helianthus annuus, assembly GCF_002127325.2. NCBI lineage: Eukaryota > Viridiplantae > Streptophyta > Magnoliopsida > Asterales > Asteraceae > Helianthus > Helianthus annuus. Next base: position 95,989,822 of record NC_035437.2, read on the forward strand.
AGAAAACACTTAAAATGTTTGTTTTCTAAAACGCAATGGACTGAAAACACATAAAAAAGTGTTTTACCTAAAACGCAATGCACCAAAAACACAAAGAAATGTCTTATTTGTAAAACGCAATGGCCAGAAAACACTTAAAAATGACTCATTCTAAAACGCAATGGACTGAAAACACCTAAAAATGTGTTTTTACCTAAAACGCAATGACTAAAAACACTTAAAAATGTGTTTTTTTCTAAAACGCAATAGCCAGAAACCACATAAAACTCTCTTACTTCTAAAACGCAATGGACACATAAAACTGTCTGTCACTGTGAATTGTCTGAATTGTCTATGAATTACTGTCTTCGAAATGAGCCAATTTCTGGAAAATTAATTTTCTGATGCATTTTTAGTAAAGGGGCTCTGCCCCTTGGACCCCGCCAGCTCAACCCCAGCCAACCCCAGCCAGGGGCTCTGCCCCTTGGACCCCGCCAGGGGCTGCCGCCCCTGGGACCCCGCTACCAGGGGCTGCCGCCCCCGGACCCCCGCCAAGATCGTAAAACGCAATAACTAAATAAAAAACACAGATCGTGAAAATGAAATTAAATAATTTCTTACATGGATCGAAGCCGATTTCTTAATCAATTGACGAAATTTGAATGATAGAAACACTTATCAACGCTCGAATCGAACGAATCGAGTGATTATCTCCAAAATCACCGGAAAAAACGAGATTTTTTATGAAATTAAACTGGGTTTTCTTCAAAAAAAAAAGCTGAAGAACACGTTAATCGGGTTTTGAATCATTGATTGGTGATGAAAATCGCACTATAATGTAGTGATTATTGTGATAGAAAGTGAAGAAATGGTTGAAGATGGTGGGTTTGAAAATGGTGGGTTTTGAAGTTACTGGGTTTTGAAAAAGGAAGAAGAAGGAGTTGGATTGACTAAAATACCCTTTTTTCTTTATTTTAAATGTTGCCACATGTCATAATCCTATGGCTTCCTATCCTTCCTAGCCAAAATTAACTTCCTATTTGATCTTTTCCCTTTTATGCTATGGTGAAAACACTGGGCCATTGCATACTTTTATAAACGGGCCCATCACATCCTAGATAGATAACATTTAGGTCATCTTCTTCATCCTTTGTTGTTACCACTTCACAGCCGCTCCATGTCGACCGCCGGAAAAAGCCAACTATCTTAGTTTTACTCTTCTTCTTTTTTTCATCTCGCACACACTCTGTGTCTCTGACTACAATAGTTTGGGAGGGTCATAACAAAAAAAAGCAACAAAGTTATATAGCGATACTAATTTTATACTCCGTCAAGAAAGTTGAGGGGTAGCCCGTACACCTCCTCAACCCTCTTAAATCTGCCCCTGATAATGAGGTAAGGTGAGACAGGAGAAGCAATTTTTTTTATTAGGTGAGACAGGAGAAGCAATTTTTTATCTTAAATTAGGAGGTTTGCACTTTGTCTTTTAAATATGCTGGTTTGCTGAGACAGGAGAAGCATTGGTGTCTACATTTGAAAAAATTAGGTTTGTTGGGTCACCTGGTGTTGGTAGAAACATATGATATTTCGGTTACATTCTCGTTTGCATTTTGTGTTTTATGATAGAAACATATGATGCCCACTATTTGTTACTTAAAAAACCTGGTATGTGCATATTCATTACTACGAATAACATGTTGAGGTGGAAATTTAAACCTATTACCAAAAAGGGGTCCATTCAACATATATTTTTCAAACTTTGCTCTATATTAACTTGTACATCATGTTTTAAGTGGTGCATTTGTTTAATTGACAAATCTATTGTTTTTTATAACTTTTATTTTCTTAAAATAGGGTATTGTAGATGGTAATTATTTTCTTAAAATAGGGTATTGTAGATGGTAAGTGCTAGTGGTAAGTTGGTGATTTGTTCATGTCTCGCGTTATTGACTTCGCCGCAACACACGGGTCTCCCACTAGTAACGTAATAAGCTCAACTTAGTAAAGTGGAAACCCTTTAATATATCCCTAAACAAGTTTAAAACTAATTCTATATCAGATATATACCAGATTTGTACCGAATACACATCCCGTTATCAATCTGGAATGTTTTAGGTTTTAACTTCATATTCGGTTTCTGTTAGTGCACTTACATCTGCTGACTACGTCTTCTATCAAGTCTTGAAGATTGAAATGATTAGAAACGGCACGGAATCCTAGATCTAGATATTTTGCATAGGATCGCTTATTTGTACTTGTTCTAGGGTCGCTTTTGTGTCAAGTATAGTGAGGATCGCTTATTAGGACATGTTAGGATCGCTTATACGACACAATGCTGGATCGCTTTTATGTACATGTCGTATAAGCAGTCAAGAACTTCTATATATAGAAGGGGCGATCCACACACATAGGGATGAGGTGTATTGTTCCGGTACTCTGCCGAAGTGCTGTCTGATCGGGTAAACTTGGAAGAAATCAATACAACAGCAATATTAAAGTGAATACAGCGTCAATTGCACCGAATTATTAGTTTCCGCCTCTTAATTCGGATACGAGCTTCTCTGAACGACTCGTTAGGTCAGAAAACGATCCTACAAGTGGTATCAGAGCACAGGAGGAGGAGTTCTTGCCATTGTAGCTGCTATTCTTCTGTTTTTCTACTCTTTCTTCACTTTTTCAAAATTTTTCACGGTAAAACAAGCTCAAAATCACACAATGCACTCGGAAACATGAATTAACAAATCCTGGAAGTTTTCAGAACTAAAATCGAAGTAGAAACATAGATTTTAGGTGATTTGTTATTTCAGAATCGCTCATTAGGTGACGTAAGCCTTTGAACCGCTCAAAATTGCATGTTTGAACCGCTCATAAAATCAATTTTAAGTGGGATCGCTCGAAAGTTTAGTCTTTGAATCGCTCATACAGACAAATTGTGAACCGCTCGAACAAATCTTGTGAACCGCTCGAACGGATTGTGTCTGAACCGCTCGAGCGGACTTTGTCTGAACCGCTCGAACGGATATTGTCTGGACCGTTTATCTGGATTAGTTTGAACCGCTTATTCGGTAACTTGATCGGATCGCTCATAGAGATTAGCTATTTGGTCCGTTTATCTAGTAAACTGTTGGATCGCGTATTTGGTCAGATTTACTGAGTTCGCTCTTTTGGACAGTTGTATAAAATTTGGAATTGTTGAGAATTTGTGAACAATTTGACCGATGGATATGGAATTTTATAATGCTTTTGCTACTCCGGCCTCGATTACCCAAAGTGCTTTGATTGAAAATGAAACCGGAACGTCTCAGAAACCACCGAAACTCATGGATATTGATGATTACAACGTGTGGTCAGAACGATTCGGAAATTGGGTTGAAGCTTATCATCTTGACGCGTGGGAACATACTGAAGTACCATATACTAAACCCACAAAAGACAATGTTGAGAATGCTGCTCCACTAACACTTAGAGAGATGGATACTGCACAAAAAAAGAAATATCGAGATGAGAAATTGATGGTCAGTCTACTTCAGCAGGCGATAAAAGAAGATATTCTGATCTTGCTTCAACATAACGGAACTGCATATTCTATTTGGACAGAGTTGGAAGCAAAGTTTACGGGAAGTGATGACATGTTAAGAAACAAAATGTCTCTTATGAAAAAGGAATTTGATTTGTTTCGGGGATTGAAAAATGAAACCACCAAACAAATTATTGATCGATACTGTAATTTGGTGAGAAATATGACAAAGTTAGGTGTTAAGAAAAATACTGATGAATTAATTGAAAAACTTGCAGATGCTCTTCCACACGAAACATGGGGAACTTTTCTTATGATGCTAAAATCTAACAGAAAAGATTTCAGAGCTTTGACCTTGGGAGATTTTATCAAGCATTTAGAAGCTCAAGAGATGGAACAGAGAAAGATCGCTAGGATGAAAAATTATGATGGAGAGCAGGATATAAGTTTATACTACAAGCATGGTGTTACTGATTCAACAAAGTTCTCTCCTAAGATCGAAACTGCTTACAGTGTTAAAGATTCTGTTGAAAAGAAGACATCTCAAGGATCAAGCAACAGCACAAGATTTTCAACTTTCGATCCTAACATCTCTGTAACAAAGAATGGTAGAAAACTTCAGTGTAACATTGTGTTAAGCCTTGAGAATGATCAAGACTACACTGAAGATATTGCAAAAAATCAAATGTCTTTGTTAGGGATGATTTTAGAGTCTTATAGTTGTTTTGTTGCAGGAAAGATCGGAAATCCAATGCTCACGAAAGAGGATTACGATCAAATTGATGCTGAAGAAATGGAATTGATGGATATAAAATGGTGTATGGCAAGTGTGATGAGACGTGCTGAAAAGTTCAAACAAATTACCGGCCGTGATGATTTTCGTGATGCAAATGTTTCAGCTTTAGGTTTTGACAAATCTAAAGTTACATGTTTTCGTTGCAGGGAGAAGGGGCATTTCAAGAGGGAATGCAAAAACCGTGAAGCTACCAGTGCCCAGAATCCTTTCGGAAATAATGATTATCACAAGAAGGCCATTTATCATCAAATCACTCAACCAGCACAGCAGCATCAGGCACAAACAGCTCATGGAAGAGATGTGGTTGATAAAAAGGCTTGTGTTGTTAGTCAGGGAAAATATGATAATTTTACATGGGAAAATTATCTTCCGAAAGAAAGCAAAGTGTGTGTAGCTGAACAAAATGACGAGAAGTTGGCTGAAGGATTTACTTGGGATGATTTTTGTCCAGATCAAGACTTTGTGGTCAAAAATACTTCTCATGCTTTCTTTGCTAATGCTTATGATTTGAAATGTGCAGAAAGGTGCAGAAAAGTCATGGAAGCTGCAGAAGAGAGACGAAGAAAGCTCGAGGAGGAGGCTGAAGAGGAAGAGAGATTGAAGGAAGAAGCAAAAGCTGAGAAATTGAGAAGAGCTCGATTTTTAAATTCAAGCAAGACGGTCAAAGAGGTTCCTGAATTTGAGGTTAAAGTGGATGCTGAACCGATCATGGTCCAAGAAAAGTGTATGAACTGTGATTCGCTGATCAAGCAGAACAATGAATTGCTGCACAACATTCACAAGTTGAAAGAATCGTATGATACTATGAACAGAGAAATCAACAAATATACAGATTCTGATGGTGAACAAGCTGAAGCTATGAATACTTTGAAGATAGCTTATCTGAGACAGCTTGATACGGCAAATTATAACATAAAGAAATGTGCAGATCTCGAGCTTGAGTTGGCAACACAAAAGATAGAAACTGAGAAAGTTAAGAAATTATTAGACAGTTACTCATGTTCTACTTTTGTTGTTGATAGGATTTATCCAGTGGTGAAAGATTTGAAGACTTTTGAAGAAGTGAAGATATTTGAAGAAGAAAAATCTGTGACAAAAGATGAAGAAAAATTGAAGACTTCTGGTAAGAAACCGAGTGTATCTTATAACAGATGTCCGCCCCCAGTCGAAAATGGATATTCACCTCGAAATCCAAATTCAGAAAGAGTCAATCAAGCGATCAATTTGAAATGGGAGTCTGGGTCGTCGGATAACTTACCAGAAAGTATTGATGTCACATATACGTCATCAGACACTGATCATGAGTCAAAGTTGATAAAAAGTATGGTCGATCAGGTGTTAGATACAAATGACAATGAGGAATCAAAACCGAAGTCAAAACCCGAGTCAAAGTCTGGGTCCAGTGCGTCAAAGCCAATAGTCAAAAGGGACAAACGGGTTTATGATAAAGAGTTTTTGCTTTCGAAATCTAATTTGAATGATGAATCGGTCAAAGTGGCATATACTTTGAAAGGTTCTGACAAATTATATTCAGATGAAAATTTTCCAATAAGAAGTGTCAGATTTGAAATGATTCAAAAGGTTTTCAAAATTACAGAAATTAATATTTCTGAAATAAAAGATTTCAATCTTAATGGAAAACCTAAACAATACACTTCAAGAGATCAACAGAGAATCAACAAGAAAATGGGTTACAATTGTGGTTATAGTTTCCAAAAGAAACCAAACCATGATCGTAATTTCAAAAAGAAAGGTCTTGGTTTTATTCCACAGAAAAACTATAAAAATGAAAAAGTTTATAAACCAAAAACAATGTTTGTTGCAGGAAAAACTACAGAAGCTGAAAAAGAGAAATCATTCAGAAATCAGACAAATCAAGAATTCCTTGCTAAGAAGCAAGAAGGCATGAAGAAAGAAGACCCGATAAAGGTTGAAAAGAGATCTTGTTTTCAGTGTAAAGCTGTGGGTCATGCTGCGAAAGATTGTCCAAAGACATTCCGACCAAAACAAGAAGTCTCAAGAAAAATGAAAGAAAAAGTTGTTGAGAAGACTGAACTTTCAACCCGGAAGTTCACAGGCTTTGAGAATTCAACTTATGAAAAAGGAGAATGTTCAAAGAGTGCTTCCAAAAGAATAGACAATGCTACAAATCAGAAATGGGTTGTAAAAGGTTCAGGTAACAAGACTGGTGATGAATCTGATTCCATAAAATCAGAGGAGCCACGTGTTGAGAAAAAGGTTGAAAAGAAAGTCTCAAAAGTGGACGATGTGAATTTTCCGCCACTAAGTGCTAAAAATTACAAATCTAAAATTGGAAAAAGTTGACATTTCAAATCAGTTTTATTCTGACAAGAAGAAAATTGAGGTTGAAAAAACTTTCAATGGAAATGTAAAACGCATCTTTGGAAAAATGGTCAGTGGTAAGGCCCAAAGCATTCAGGATTTTTATGCTTCCAAAGGATGGGTTTACAGGTCAGTTGAAAGAAACAATGAAAACGATGAGGTTACACCCAAGGAAGGTCAGGCTTGGGTGGATATATTTTTCAAAGAGTAAAAACCTGACTTGCCGGAGATCCCAAGATGGTATTGCGGATCATGAATCAACATCTTTCTAAATCAGTTTGTGAAGCTGCAGGACTTGCCGGAACTCCCAGGTTTGTAAGCGAGGAGTAGGAATCGGCACCTTGAGAATTCAACCTAAAGATGGTAATTGGTTGAAAAAAACAGGTTTGAAGAACTTGAATTGCTAAAATTACAAGTGGTTGTATGTTTGTGATTGGTGTAGATCTTACAAGTGGTTAAATCAAGGTCATTGATTTGGACTTGATTTAATTATCATTCATGAAATTGGTAAACAATATGATGATTTTGCCCCATTTTTACAAAAAGTAAAAACAACTAAACTTATTTTCCGGAAAAACCATTTTGATTAAAACAAACTTAAGTGTTTTGAAATCTTTATGGGAAAATAGTTTGTTGTGAGGGGGAGTTCTGATTGTTTAAGCCAAAACGGATGGAGAATTGAGGTGTTTCGATATCAGTTGTCATGTTCTGTACAGTTTGTTTTTCAATTTTCTTTAGATGTATTTGAATTTTAGGGGGAGTAAGAATTTTTAGAAAAATCCAAAAACATCAGAAAATTTGAAAAAGCCAAAAACATGATAAAATCAAAAATGAGTTTTTGTTGCGAAAAAGAGGAGATGATAGTACATCAGTGGACTATCACAGCACGCTAAAGAATTGTAAAGTAAAAATGTGATAAACAATCTTACTGCGGATGTGTCAGTAGATTTTCGCACATTTAGTAAATTGAAACGAGATATAAACCTAAATCAAACTTGCTTAATTCGTGGGTAACTATTCTTGGATATATGGGTAACCCCCGAAATCTTGTTTGAAAGGTCCCGTATTCTGAGATACTAGGTCTTTATACTCAGTGATATCTGGGGTATTATTCCGGGACTTCTGCTGTATGGAAATACTGACCTAGTCCCCGAATAATACTTTCTGCAAAAAGCTTTGAAACATAAGCGCCGCCCTCAGCAAACTGATTAAACAATAAAATTGGTAATCTTTGCTGTTGTAACAAAAGATCCTCTAAAGGGGACCCACCCAAAGTCGAAGCCGTCATCTCTCTGCGTATACGGAAGTATCGACCTGAGCTCTCACGGCCCTCGCACATTACCCCTTTACAGATATCATCTGTGGTATACTCACCTGTAAGACTGAATATTTGGGATCTGGATACGGGAGTAGATTCAAGTGGAGTGATACACAATTAAGTTTAAGTCTTTAAAACATTAATATCGTATCTCGAATCGATTGAAATTTGTGTTGAAAATTTAAGTGGACAAACATACTGACAATCTAGGTAAATTGTTTAGAACTTATCATGTAATCAAGCTTAATGGTTTTAGTGATATGTTTCAAAACTGATATGATCCTCTTGCACAAACTCACAAAATATTGTTTGTAAATATTTCAATTTCTGCATTTACTTTCATTCAGAAAATTAAAAAAAGATTTTTAGTGTGTTTTAGCATAAATTTTGAAAAATCAAAAAGATTTTCGACAACTGGTGTTGAGATGCTGATTTTCGAAATTCAAAGTGCTAAACTTGAAGAACTGGTTTGGAGAGTGTGTGTAGATGACAAAGTTGTTTTTGATAAAAACCAGTAATACTCTTGAATGCAAAATCATTACTATATTTGTTCAACATAGTTTCTAAACTGTTGAAAAGTTTAATTTTTGTAGAAACTTATGGTTGGGTAGAGATTGTGCAGGACTTGAGCCAGGTATTAATCCTGAGAGAGAATGGAGCCAGATTATGATCTTGAATCTGGTGGGAGTCTGGTTACAATCTCAGAAACAGTGAAAGATTGAATTCCAGACTATGATCCCAGCTGTGTGAGAGGGGGAGTCTGAAGACACCAAGTCAACATTCAAGAAAGAAGATTTAGATGATGATGAAGATAGAGAACGAGGATTCTTGGAACGACAAATATTTCAGAGGCAGTTTGTCGACTGATGAAGATTGTAGATTGCAGACTGGAATGAAGACATTGATGAAGACTCCGTCAACATCCGAGGGGGAGTTTGTTAGTGCACTTACGTCTGCTGACTACGTCTTCTATCAAGTCTTGAAGATTGAAATGATTAGAAACGGCACGGAATCCTAGATCTAGATGTTTTGTATAGGATCGCTTATTTGTACTTGTTCTAGGGTCGCTTTTGTGTCAAGTATAGTGAGGATCGCTTATTAGGACATGTTAGGATCGCTTATACGACACAATGCTGGATCTCTTTTATGTACATGTCGTATAAGCAGTCAAGAACTTCTATATATAGAAGGGGTGATCCACACACATAGGGATGAGGTGTATTGTTCCGGTACTCTGCCGAAGTGCTGTCTGATCGGGTAAACTTGGAAGAAATCAATACAACAGCAATATTAAAGTGAATACAGCGTCAATTGCACCGAATTATTAGTTTCCGCCTCTTAATTCGGATACGAGCTTCTCTGAACGACTCGTTAGGTCAGAAAACGATCCTACAGTTTCTTTTACCAATCTTATACATTACAGGGTCAAGTTATTCTACAAAGTCTTCTAATTGTAAGAAGTGTAAGAAGGATTTATAGAATGACAAGTGTCCAATAAACTAAAATTAAACCCACTACATCATCACCCAAAACCTAAACACCCACCCCCACCCCACCCCACCACCACCACCACCCAAAACCTAACCCCCCCAACCCCAAAAACCTAAAAAAAATCTAAAAAAAACTAAACACCCAACCCCCACCACCACCCAAAAACCTAAACCCCCACCCCCAAAAAACCTAAAAAAAATCTAAAAAAATCTAAACACCCACCCCCAGCACCACCCAAAAACCTAAACTCCCACCCCCCTCAGCAAAAAAAAAAAAAAAAAAAAAATTGGGTGGGTGATGGGGGTTTAGGTTTTTGGTGGTGGTGGATGTTTAAGGTTTTTTTTTTTTTTTTTTTTTTTTTTTTGTGTAGTGGGTTTTTTTATGTTATTGGACAATTGTCACTTTATAAATCCTTCTTACACTTTTTACAATTAGAATCCTTTGTATTTGATCCTAACCCATACATTATATATCCCAAGTCTAACCCTGCAACTTTTATGTAATTTTATCATTATTTATCTCAAGATTTTTATTCAAATAAAAATCGAAGAAATGGGATATTAAAAATTGAAGGGTTTGCCTGGAAACAAATGAAAATGTAAATATTGTCAAAAGTCGGATATAATATGTAAATTCTGGCAATACGCCTAACTGCCAACATATTTTTCAAAAGGTGCGTTGGAACAATGTGATATGCTCCACTTTATACGAATCTATTCTGGAATCAATAGAGAAAATAAAAAATAAAATATTTTTTTTATAAAAACTTATTATTTCTGCCTTCCCTCGCCTAAAATCGATTGATTAATAAATAGACTAACTGATTACTTCGGTTCGGCTTTGATCGAAGATAACAACCGAATTACTTCGGTACCGTGTCTGGGTGTCCCGACTTATGAACTATTATGGCCATACAAAATAACGTGTCGATGTAGGCATACTGACTGTAATACACGTTATTCAACTTTGGAGTGTACCTTAATCATTATAGCACTAAAAATGACCGGCTTTGATCTCTGGTTCCCATTGTATGACAAATATGTAAATCTAGTGACAAGATAAAATCACAAGAAATATTAAATGATTACCAACGGGTTTTCTCTATGTATAAAATCATGTTTGAAAAGCTATTTTCAAAATGAGTCAGTTAATTGTATTTACCAGCGAAAGCTGGCGTATTTTCAAAAGATTGAACTGCAGGTACCGAACCTTGATATTAGGCTGGAAATCCGGGTCGGCTATGACAAAGGCTATGGAATTTGCAACTCCTAGCTTAAGGCCTATGATGTCTAAGCTTCTTTTTATTTCGATCCCGCATGTGGGTTTAAACTTGAACCCTAGAACAACTTTTATTTTTATATTCAGAATTTCAATGTTATGAATACTTCTACTCTTAATAATTTCGCTGCATATTATTTTATTGTGATACTGTTATCCAATTGTCACGACACATTTGGGTCCACTGAAAATCGGGGTGTGACAGGTTGGTATCAGAGCTACAATTGAGTGAGTTAGACACTAGCCTTTTGTTTCTAAACTCAAATATCACAAATGCAGATTTCATAAGACTATTCCGAGTTCTAGACCTGAACCTAGGACTACTCCTCTCGTTATATAATTATAGTTATCGATTTTATAAATTTTCAGGAACATGCCTCTCAGCAAGGAACCCACAGATATGGATCCTGTATTATTTCCTTTCAGAGAAAATTTTCATCCGAAGCCACGACGACGGAAGCTTTGTACAAAACCAAGGATGTCAGTACGACCAGGCGTAAGGATGAGTTCTTTACCCTCTTCCTATGGCCAATACATTATCCCCCAACTAAACCCCAAACTGAACCCCAAATCGACAAACCTGCAAACCAAACATCAGAACCAATACCGGTGGACATTAACGATCCATATTTTCTGCCTCCTAACTTCAAAATTCCAAACCTTATATACATTAGCTAGTTCCCAATTCGCGGCCTATACTATTCACTATCATTGGAACCCACTAGTTCCTCCTCTATGATAAATCCTCACCTAGAAAACTTTAACGAATCACTAAGCCCTCCAATATCAAGTAGGGTGAAGCAAGAAGAGGATTAGCATGATAAAGGGGAGGACTCGAGACTCTTTTCTTTATTATGTTTTGTTTTATTTCCAAAAGTCCACTTATGGACAATGTTGTATTTCAATTCCAAAAGTCCTTATGGGACAATGTATTGTAATGAAATCCAATTTCAATTTTCTTTTTGTTATAAATATAATAATGTGGTTATCAACTCCTTAAACAGATTGCCTTGTTCACCAAGACTTCATCTCCTATATATATTCATTGTATTCTTTGTAAAAGACATCCAATCAATAATATCAATCCCTTTCTCTCTACTATTCTCTCATGTCTTTTGTTGTTAGGCTAGTTTCACAACACGTTATCAGCACGAGTTCGTTCGTTGATTTCGTTTTAGAGAAATCGTTTCACTTTCTCTAGGCACAAATAGAAGAGGTACCTGGCATTCTATTCCGTTGACGAAATCATCGCAGATCTGCGACACCCCAGTCATCCCGGGTTTCTAGCGGAGCAAAGTTACCCACCAAAAACTGAATGGTTCAAATTGCATATTATTCAAGGTATTATTCTAATCATTTACTACATGACATGGAATTTGGTTTTTATGTGAGTAATTTACAATGGCTAGTTTTGACTTATAAAATATAGGAGCATGGAACATATTATAGGGCTATGGGAAAGATGGGGTCACGTCATCAAATAAAAACATAATTGTGTCGTTTTATGTTTTAATTAAGAGTAAATAAATTCCTTTTATTAACTTGTCTATCAAATGAAAGTTTGTTTTCGATCACTTTCTTTTTTTTTCCTTATTTTTATCAAAACACAGAAGATAAGTATTTATTATTTATGATTCTTATCGGTATTTATGATTTCTCACTAAAAGTTTGTTGAGTCATAATTTACGTAATACCAAAAATTTGCTAGTAGATGATACATGGTATATATGGTCATAATTTGTGATATTATCTTGATTTCAAATACATTTTATGATTTAATTAGTGGATTATATGTTTGAATAGTGTGATAACTACTAAAAAATAGTTTATCTTATTTTTTGATCATGTTATCATTAATAGATTTGAATCACGAAGAAATCTCAAACAAAATAATTACAATATAATTGTTGAACTAAAATATTTTTCTGATTAGTTATATAAGATGGGTTAAGAAGATAAGTGAACACAAATTTTGGGTTACTTTGGTTGAACATCTTTATTTCCCTAATTGTGTAAAATTATGCATCCGGGTGATTCAATTTAAATGTTTATTGTTATTCAGATTTGCAATTAGTTAAATAAATTAAATAAGATTAGTTGCCGTTTGAAAATTGGTTCCGCTACTTTATGAAAAATTGGCTAGCACATGACAATTAATTTTAGTATATTTGTTTTGTTTCTACTTCAATGACATATGCTTCCAATGTGAATAATCAAGCAAACATACATATTCAAGTTGATATCATCTTTTATTACTAAGATGTTTAAAGTGCATTATTTAAATTGTTGGTTCATGACCCCAATATTATTTTGTAATATGTGTACGTTTATTAAATTATGTAATATGAAAGCACCATGGAGCTTGATGGGGATATTAGTTTTTGCTTTAATTAAAGTAATAAATATTTGTATATAATATGTATCTGTGATTGGTTATACTCGGGTATGTTGATACATAAATTCTATATACGTTGTTTATAAGTGATGATAAAAAGTCTTATTCCATAAAGTTTTATTATAACTCGCTTTATATGATAACGTGTTATTGTGAAAGCATAGTTTGATTTTACTCCATGTACAGCTTGTATTCTATATGTTATAGTTTTTTATAAAGATAGTATTTAATAGAATAATTAAATCAAAGTTGTGGTTTAGTATTAATCTCATGAAAGAGTATAGATATGCTTAGGCATTACACTCGAAGTGTCATACGCATAAATCTTATATGACTTGGCCATCTAATTACTTGGTGTTATGAAAATTGGAAAGAGAAGATTATTACAAGGGAAAGTCGGATAAATATTTTCGTTTGTCACACCTGAAATATGCTCTTGAAGTAGCAATATTATTGAAAGGGTATGAAAGGTTTGAAGTGACTTTATATTCGTATGTCTGAGAAAATAAATAATGAAAAGCTATGAAGCTTGTTCTTGTTATTCCATTCCCTAAAGTGAATGATATATATAACGATCATTGAAAATGTCGTGATCATGGACATAGTTAAGAAATTTGTAATGATGGTCATGTTAATAATGAAATCGATCATCAGAAGTGCTATGATAACCAAGGTGATAATGAGATTGACCATCAGAATGTTATGATAGCCAAGTTAATAATGAGACCGACTATTAGAATTGTAATAATGGTCATAATGAGATAGACCACTAGAAGTGGCAAATTAAAGGAGTGATTATATGAGAACAAAATGTGGAAAGGATAAAACTTATATAACATGATAGTTTGCAATGATAATGCGTTGTTCTCTTGCATAATGCAACTAATACATATACGAACGTAAACTAGAAGTTTATGTATCATGATTATGTACTTAGTTGGCATGACTAGTTAGACTACACCGAGTCAATGATGATGTGAAACGTAATGAAGAGCTAAAAGATTCTTCAAGCTGGTAATTAGCATGTAATGTTTGCTCTTAAGGGAATTTTTTATATTTTGCCATATAAAGGAGGGTGTGTATGCCTAAATATTCTGGAAGTGATTAAAGGATACGCATATCCCAACATGATACCATTTTGTGTTTAAAATCAATACATCGTCTAAATGGTTATCGAATACATAACTTAAGGATTGTGTGATTTATGGCCTGGCTAATGATATAACAAGTACATTGTTCTAGTTTGGCATATTTATCTCGGTTATAACTGTGAAATTGATTTTCAAGTTATTAAGATCACTAAAATAAGTCTTTTTATTGAAGACGATCACTAAACGTCTACAACTTATTGCGAAGTCAATGATCACGAGAGCAAAAGTTCATGTTTCTATTTTAGAACATGTAATTTTACATGCAATAACATTAACTCACATCCAGCCAACATGTTGTAATAGTTTCTCCCCATTATAGTTGGTTTTTGGTTAGAAACCAAAGATTTCCCTTTTATGATTTTGGTTGTGCGGTATATGTTGAAAATGATCCACCACTACACACAATATGGGACCTTAAACGATGGTTGGGAATATATGATAACGAATAGAGCCTTTCATGAGCTATTTATTTATGACTCAATTAGTTGATATCCATCTCAATGGATTAACATTCCCAATATCAGGGGGAGATAAAAAGCAGTTGGAAAAGAAATGAGTTGGTATGAATTATCATTGATCCTCAAAACTAAAGGTGTGAACCAGAAGTTGATGACTGTCGAACGGGTCATGCAAAAACCCAATTAACCTAGGTAGCTAGGGTAAGCAGGATATCAAATCCAGAGGAGTCTGGTAGAAAGTGTTATGGATTAAGCACTGATTAACTTCTTACAAAAATGTAAAAACGGTTGTTTGTTTGTTTGATTTAACTAACGAATAACTAAAACAAGTTGCAAACAATGGGAGAAAACAATGGTTCCTCTGGATATAGATTCAAAGCCAACTTCAATTATGTGTTTAATCGTGACAATCACATAGACATGATTGTTTAATCCAATTAATTGGTCGTGATTACCTAAAGACTACTTACTTCGATTGTAAAAGAAAAGAAGATTATCAGATAGGCAATCAACTAAAATTACCAACCCTAATCCCTATCAAATATATCCCAATTACTAGCACTCTCAGGAATTGAATGAATCGGAAATAAAGTTTAAATAAAATCAATCTATTACAATCAATCAATCAAATCCAAAGGTAACAAGCATCGAATGCTTAGATTACCATGTTCACGAATAAGTTTAAACACATAAAAAAACGTTATATTACAAGAATCCTCCATCCAGATGAAACCACTAAAAGTTTAGCTGCTCATCTCGATTGAATGATCTTCACAAGCTAGAGTAATGGTTGAGTTTATCATCTTTGATCCTGGTTTTTATGTAAGTAGTGATGAAAGATAGTGATGAAACTATGCCCAAAAAGGTGTCTTGTCCTCCACTATGCCCAAAAAGGTGTCTTGTCCCATCATAAAATTAATACCCACTATTGTGTTATTCCCAAAAATAATAACCTCCACGTGATATTATTGCCTCCTCCAATATTCGTTGATGATAAGAATTGATATATATGATTAGAATTGATGTGGATGATTTAATTATGCTGCCAAAAAATGCTCTTGTACCCCACGTGCTGTTATTGCTCCCCCAATGCTTCTGTCCTCCTGCCCACGTCTATGGTTAGGGTTTTAAAACCCATTAAGTGCCGTCCAAGATTAGACATACGCCGCCCAACTTCCTTCTACCATAGGCTACGGTATTTTGTCCGTAGCTTACGGTCCGTATTTGCTGCTCCTTATACTTCCAAAAGTAAGCTACGCCAAACATCCGTAATATACATTTTGTAGATGTGGTATTCTTTTTGTATACCATATTTCAACCGTAAGCTACGGTTCAAAGACCGTAGCTTATGGCACGGGTCTCTTAGCTCCATATTAAGTTGCGTTTCAAGTATTAATTACCCACAAGCCTCTAGACTTTAATATTTTGCGTTTCTTGTACATTTGAGCTATCTTTTAACCCGAAACGACTCCCGGTGAATGTGATATCTATTGCTAATCATCCTTGCTTGCTCAGTGTCATCACTAAGCTCTCCAACTTTACCGTATTACGCGATTAACCTGTAAAACCACAAACTTGCATAGTAAACATATTCAAAGCGTATAATCACGTAAACGACAATAAAACACGTAACATAACACACTTTAACACCCGGTTTTCATACTCTCCATCACAACCCCACACTTATCTTTTTTTGTCCCGAAAAATTACTTGCAATGGAATCACAATCAAATCAATGATTTTTAATATATACGGTTATCTTATTAACAAGTCTAATCACGCCTTAACTAAGATTGCAGGTATATGATCCACTGAAACCCAACCACCGGTTTCCCAGCCTTTAATCATAATTCATCTATGGGTCTCACATTCAAAAACCATACCGCCACCTAATCCCGTTTCAAGCTTATGAGATTACTGTCTTATATAACAAGCTTTTATATATTTCCAATTAAGTTATGATGGATAATGGATGATTGTGAGCTTTGATGTGCTTTTGTATACGATCAACTTAGCGGACATACCCCACCCGAGTCACCATCCCAGAGGGTAATGCCATAAGTTTCACATATTTGTTTTTGTTTCTAACTCCACCTAGAGGGTATGTACCACACGAGTCACCATCCCTGTGGCAATACCATAGGCTTTGTCAATACACAATTAGCTCAATATAATGGATAGATGGACTTTTTTCGGGCGCCATCTTGTTTCGGATTTATTTTCATAAAAAGAAACAAATGTGCCATTTAATCGGAATACTTATAAGCTTTCTATTCATAACCGCACCCCTTATTACTCTCTACAGTTTTGGCCTTGCTATAGCTTCTAAGGAGAGAACCATAAGATTCCTAATATTTAAGTATTTTATATCAATCCTAAGGAACCTTTCAACCGGCTGGGCCTACCCGCATATCCTAAATTAGATGCATTTTCGACTATTTTATTATCTCATATATATAATAATTGAAAACCACGATCTAATTATACCAATCATTTTCCATTTTACACAAAAATCTTTATGAAACATTTTTAGTTTTTTTCAAAATTTTCATTTTTTTTTCAATTTTCAACCAATTCACGCGTCTGAACTCATCAAAGCGTCTGAACTCCTCAATCCCACCAACTGTCTCTCGAGTTACCGCATCCCCACACTTGAGATACATTGTCCCCAATGTATGGTGTAATTTATAATCCTAACTCGAGAGATACCACCTAGCAAACCATGAACGGCTAATCAACTCACAAATAGAACCCCTTCCCAACACAAAGACTCACACCACCAAATGCACAAATAAAAATAAAAGACAAGATAGAGCAACACATGGACCTGATCAGTAAATCAACAGGTGTTGGTAGTGGTGCGGCTGTTGCGATTCTGACAGGGACATGTAAACATCTCTTGGATTCTTTGATATCTCACTGAACATCCCCCACACTTGAATCATTGCATACATGAGGATTGAAACGTAGTAACCTGCCAAAACACAAACACACACACACACACACACACTGACGTGCGTGCGGGTGTATATATTTTTAGTTATATTTTTAGCTCTTTTTACTCACCGATTTCAAGTTTTAAATTTATAAAACACGACATTCTACTATCACTCTACACACACGCTAGGGCAAGTATACCCATCGCGGACGTAGTATAGTGATGGCAAGATACCGAGGTCGTCCAAGGACACAAGAGCTTTTAGTACCGGCTTATCGTCAACGTCTAATCGAACCAACTTTTGAGAAAATATTTTTAAGCTAATAAAAAAGATAAAACCAGAAAAATAAAAATAAAATAAAAATGATAGACAAGAAAGAATCACTTTGATCCAACTTATCCTTCGTGTAACCTTTTGATGATTATTACACTTTGGACATTTTAAGAGACTATCTTAGTTATAGTAGTAGGCCCCTCTTTTGGAGGCGACATTACCCTCAACATAGTGGTTTGAGTCAGCAAGGATACAATCCCACTAGGTCGGAATATTGAAAGATAATTAAGTAAGTTATTAATGCAAAATGTGGTGGACCCCTCGTAAAAGGCGGCGATCACCCTCAACCCGTTGGTCTGAGTCAGCAGGCATACAGTCCTCGCAGGGTTGGTTTAAAGTTTTAATAGTAGTTTAAGAATAAGGGATTCAAGCTTTTTGCACCTCTCCCGTGGTGGGTAATGCCCGCTCCGACTCGTGAGGTGTTACTAGGCTTGAACCAGGTTCTCGTAGGATCTATACACTGAACGAGACATAGAATTACCCAAACCACCCTTCTAATCTCCCTTTCGGGTTAATTAACATGCTTTATATAGACTGTAAAGACATGAACATGTTAAGTAAACGAACATATGAAGAGTATTTGAATAAATTTTCCTTCAATATAAAAAAAACTAATTATTAAAGTCATTAATACATACCCAATTTAAAAGTAGCCAAAGATTGGAAATCATAAAAGAAATACATAAAAGAAAAGTCTTCACCAAGTGATGTAAGAATTTAGCCAAGCATGGCATTTGTTTGACAAAGATTCTTACGATCAATCCTGGATCACGAGACTACACACACACTCTAAAGATGGAAAATGGATGATGGTGGTGGATGATGGTGTTGTAGTGGTGGTGGAGTGGTGGCAAGTGAGAGAGAAGTGGTTTGCCAAGGGATGAGTTGAAGTGGAACGAAGCACTTCTATTTGTAGCTGTAAACATAAGCTTTAGCATGGCCCATATCCATATCTCTCTCTCTTCCTCATTAACTGCTTATCAGATGTTGTACTAACACGACCCCGTGTGTCAACGGCACGGCCCGTGGCCAAAGTACTTGCTGTACTGTCGTAGATTCTTCAAATCTTTGAGTTGACCACGCCCCATGTTGGCCTAGCACGGCCCCGTGTTGGATGCCATTTTTGTCTTTTGCAGTTGTCTTTTTCTTCCACCCAATATCCATCCTTGAACACGGCCCGTGTCAGGTGGACACGGCCCCGTGTCAGCCTCCTGTTCTTGTTATTTTGAGGTTTGGATGTGAATCGGGGCTTGGCGAGCAGCAACAATTCCTTCTTCTTTACATTTATGTTGGATTTTGCTGTCTTTTTGCTCCTTTTACAAACTTAAGCTCTTTTATCCCTGAAAATATAAAAGGAACGAAAACACAAGCTTTTTTTTCCAACATTAGTACTAAAAAGGGTTGCTTTTACACCGTATTTGACATAATTTATATGTTGTATTTTAATCACATCAAATACCCCAACACTTGAATCTTTGCTTGTCCTCAAGCAAAACTCTATTACGTGGCTTAAACACCCAAACGGAATACGTAGAAGAGAAGGTTTTTGGGTCCTATCTTTAGAGTGTCGGGAATCCAGTTCTAAATTTATTTTGTTTTTATTTTATTTACAATCCTATTCGTCATGATTTATTTAAAACTTAACTTACGAAACATTATTTACTTTGGGCATAATATGCCTTTATAAAATCCTATTTAGTTATATACAATTTTACACACTTCACAAGTATTCACTCAACACTCGGCTAATATTAACTGAAACGCTCGTACCCGATTTGGAACTTACTCCTACCATAATCTTGACAATCGATCAAACCTCCTCCTTTTGACGTTAAATCCTTATAAGTATCATGAGGACTTTGAAGGGTAGGTAGTGGTTTGGGTTTGGTAAGTTTTATTCAAGAAAGGGGTAAAAACGTAAACTTTCGGTTTTTCTATCGCTTTTTAGCTTAGAAAAAATATTTTGGCATGTTTTTCGAATTTTTCTAATTTTTTTTGCCAAGGTTGAAACTGAGTCGTAGTCGTAATTTCATAACCGATAAATTTACAAAAACGAAGGATGAAAAATGAAAAGGATAGTTTTTGTGGGTTTGAAATGAAAACGGTTTTTAAGGCTCAAAGGGTTTGACTAAGGGGGTGTTTTTGTATAAAGCAAAGAAAGTAAAGGTTTTGTTTAAAAATGGGTTTGTCCTAATGCCTCTATCATTTACTTACTTGGATTTTTGTCGGTAAGGACTTGGAATATATCAGGTTGTCAAGTTCTAGATTCGTGAGAACCAAACGGGCTATTCACACAAGAAACAAAAATTGAGCAATTAGTAAAGATGTATATTTTTATGCTCGGTAATGGCTCAAAACTCACTTTTATGGGAAAGGGTCATAGTGTAAATATATATATATATATATATATATATATATATATATATATATATATATATATATATATTATCAAACTTTACAAAGATTTATCATGCCCGTTTTCGTAATTTTTCTAAATTGGTTCTTTTTATCAAGACACTATCGGTTGTAAATTTGTAAAAACATAATTTTTAGAACTTGTTTACCCAACTAAACTTAAGTTTAGTGAAAAAAATGAAAAGAAAATTTTTGAAAATGTTTGGGGTGTTCAGCGGTTCCAAGTTGAGTTTTGTGTAAGGCTTGGTTTAGGACAAATGATTCAAGGTTTTTATTATCCTCCCCCCCCCACACTTAAATTACACATTGTCCCCAGTATGTTCCAAAAAGGATTTATTTTGGAAAAATGTGTAAAAAGTATGAAAATAACAAAAAAATTTGGTTACTGGCACTTGCAGTACAGCCCCGTGCTATGGGGACACGACCGCGTGTCCAAAGTGCCAGTATCAAATGAAATCAGAAGACTTACAGTGGGGTGGCCACGGGGACGTGCTGGGTGAGCACGGCCCGTGCCACCTTCTGGACAGGGAATGTTTGACAATAGAAAGACGGGCACGGGGGCGTGCTGAGTGAGCACGGCCCGTGCTGCAGCCACTGTTTTGCAGAAAATGTGTCGGGAGGCTTCTGTTTTACGTTGTTCCATTTCATCATCTATTTTCCTCTGTTGAGTGTGTCTTACTCCTACAAAGCTAAAAACTTAAAAGAAAAATGTTAAACTAGATATTGAACTAAAATTAAACTAAATTTAAATTAAGATTAAACTACTAAACTAATGGATAATCCATGGAATGCCTCCATGGTGTGCCACGTCTATAAGGGTCCTTGGCTAGACCCAAAGTCGGTCAAATGTTACCCGCGCGAGAAGACTCACACCCCGAGTTGTAGCGTTGCAATGCATCGTTTAGGCTTGAGTCAATCGCGTTGAGGTATTTGACCGGATCATCCTCCACTCGTTGCCCAACTTCAAACTTGATCTCTTTTTCACCAACCCTCAATGTTAGTTGTCCTTAGCTCATATCTACCATAGCTCGTGCGGTGGCAAGGAAAGGTCGTCCTAGTATGAGCGGAATTTCGGTGTCTTCTTCCATGTCTAGAATAACAAAGTTGGCAGGAAAGACAAATTCTTCTACCTTTATCAATAAGTTTTCTAAGACACCTTGAGGGTATTTTACCGATCGGTCTGCAAGTTGAATGCTCATTTTCCTAGGATTTGGTTTTCCCAATCCTAGTCGGTTGAACATAGAGGCCGACATTAAATTAATGCTCGCCCCTAAGTCAGCTAGTGCATTGCTTATTGGCGATCCACCAATAGAGCAAGGAATAGTGAAGCTTCCGGGATCAATCTTTTTTTGGGGGAGCTTGTTGAGGAGTGCCGCCGAGCATTCTTCACTAAGGGTGACTTATTGGATGGTTTCAATTTTTCTTTTGTGAGTGAGGAAGTCTCTCATAAACTTAGAATACTTTGGCATTTGAGTGAGGACCTCTACAAAAGGAAGATTGTTGTGAAGTTATTTAAGCAAGCTCACAAACTTAGTAAATTTTTCGTCGGTCTTTTGCCGAAGTAAACAACCAGAATAAGGGACCGGAGGTGGTTTGGTTGTGACGGTGTCGGTGTTTGGGGTTGAGTGTATAGGTGATTGATGTGGTATTGGTTCAGGTGGTGGTGATGGTGGTTTACTTGATTCTTGGGAAGGTTTCTTCTTTAGAACAATCTTTGTTGGTTTCTTGATCTTTTGAGTAACTTTCTTTATCTTTGGAGAAACAATCCTTTTTCTAGCACCATTCTTCCTTCCACCTGAAGGAGTTGATTGAGATTCAGATACATGTTCAGGAGATGGAATATATGCATCATCATCCTTCTCCTGTCTTTTTCTCTTTCTTAACTGCCTTTCTTTTGCAATCTCTTCTTGAATTCTCTTTTCACGTTCTACCTCATCTATTTCATCTTCAGAAGAACTAGAAGAACTTGTTGTACTTTTGTTCACGTCATCACCTTCTATATCATCAGCAGCTTTTCCTTTCTGAGCATCAACAGCTGCTTTATCTTTCTGAGCATCAAATGCCTTAAGTTTCTTCAGCAAACTCTGAGAATTAGGCGATAAACGAACATCAACTTCAATATTAGCTTCAGCTTCAGTCTCAGCTTCAGCTTCAACATCATGTTCAACTTCAACCTCAGCTTCTGGTACTGGTTCTTCCACATCAGGTTCATCAATAAGTAAAGTCTTTGCAACTTTCTATAGGATCGTGTATCGACCCGAATGAGTCGTTAAGAGGAGTTTGAAATAGTTTCAGGTGCGGAAAACAAGAAACTGAGTTCGAAACAGCTTGCAATATGCTTTAAACACTTGTTGAATTGATATAACACGGATTACAGCCAAATCTCACACCGGCAGCACCTCGGTATGGAAATTCACAATCGATTACAAATGATTCCGCTCGGAACCTATTTATAGACCTTTGATTCCGCTTGAAATGACTTCAAGCGGAATATGTTTCCAAGCGAAATCACCAACTTACAAACCAAGCGGAATTAGAACATAAGGTTTCGCTTGAAATGACTAGGTGTCATTTCAAGCGGAATCAGCCTCTATGACATCTAATCCTGCCATTTTCTGGTAAAACGCGCCCTGATCTATCCTATCTAGACTAAGACTCGATACAAGACGAAGTCGACAGATGCAAGCACTAACAGACCCCCCCTCAGATGTTGACGAGTCTTGCAATGTCGAGTCTTTGCAGCTTCAGTCTTGATCCGTCTCTGGGCTTCAATGTCTATCAATCAGCATCAACAGACTCTCCCTAACAATGGGCTGGCATTCCTTAAGTTCATCAGCATCATCTGCTTCAGGATCATTGTCTGGCTCACATCCCAAGATCACCTAGCTCTATTCTTTAATTTAGAATCCTCAGGTATCGGAAACCTGGCTCTCTAAACACAAGCTTCTTAGGATCAATCAGCCTGGTTCCAAAATCGTAGCCTGGCTCACATTCTGCTCAAGTTATCTGCACAATCTCTACCTCAAAGTAAATCTTTACACATTTCAAATATAGATGTGATGAATGCACTAACTCAGACTCCCTACTCACTACACACATGATGAACCACTTGTTTGATTTACACAAAAACATATTTCATTAAGCATAGACTCCCCCTCACTTCATGATCATCAGGTTTAGCACTTGGAATTTTGAAAATCAGCTTTCCAATATCAGTTGTTGAAAATCTTTTTGAGTTTTTCAAAAAATTATGCTAAAACACACCAAAATCTTTTTGGATTTTTGAAAATAATGAAATGCAGTAAAGAAATATTTACAAACAATATTTTTGTGAGTTTGTGTAAGAGGATCATATCAGTTTTTGAGACATATCACCAACACCGTTAAGCTTCATTTCACTTTAAGTTCTAAACAATTCACCTAGATTGTCAGTATATTGGTCCACTTAAATTTTCACACAAAGTTCAATTGTTTCAAGATACGAAATTAATGTCTTAACAACTTAAACTTATTCGCGTGTCCCACTACTTGAATATACTCCCGTATCTAGATCCCAATATTCAGTCTTACAGGTGAGTATACCACAGATGATATCTGTAAAGGGGTTATATTGCGAGGGCCATGAGAGCTCAGGTCGATACTTCCGTATACGCAGAGAGATGACGGCTTCGTCTTTTGGTATGTCCCCTTTAGAGGATCTTTTCTTACAACAGCAATGATTATCAATTTTATTGTTTCATCAATTTGCAGAGGGAGAGCTTATATTTCAAAGCATTTGCAGAAAGTATTATACGGGAACTAGGTCAGAATTTCCATTCAGCAGAAGTCCCAGGATAATACCCCAGATATCACCGAGTATAAAGACCTAGTATCTCAGAAAGAGGGACATTTCAAACAAGATTTCGGGGGTTACCCATATATCCAAGAAGTTGTTCCCCATGATATAATCAAGTTTGAATTTTAGGTTTATATCTCGTCACAATCTACTGAACGTGTAAAAACCTACTGACACATCATCCGTGAGACTGTTTATCACATTTTTAACTTTACATTTCTTTAGCATGTTGTGACAGTCCAGTGATGTACTATCATTTCCTCTTTTAGACAACAAAACTCGTTTTTGATTTTATCATGTTTTTGTCTTTTTCAAATTTTCTAATGTTTTTGGATTTTCTGAAATTTCTACTCCCCCTTAAATGCAAACACATTTTAAAGAAAGTTTGAAAAACAAACTGAGCTCTTGACCTACTTAAAAATTTTGAAAAACAAACTATACAGGAAAATGACAAACTGATATCGAATCACTTCAATTCGCCATCCACTAGGCATAAACAATCAGAACTCCCCTTTTCAACAAACTATTTTCTCATTAAGATTTCAAAACACTTAAGTTTATTTTAATCAAAATGATTTTTCCGGAAAATAAGTTTGTTTTTACCAATTGTAGGTACTGGTTCATCATCTTATTCAATTTTAACCACTTGTAAAAAATCAAGTACAACCTAATGTCCCTGATTTACCACTTGCAAGTATATCCATAACATTTAATCACATGTAGGAATAAAACATCTACACAAACCATTTTACCAATCAAGATGTCGATTCCTGCTTCGCACTTACCAACCTGGAAGCTCCGGCATAGTCCATCACCTGTAAAATCAAACAAATTTAAAAACTTTCTCAAAATCCATCATAACAAGAATGATGTCGATTCCTGATCCACGATTACAAACTTGGGATCTCCGGCATAGTCCTGAGACTTCAAGGGAAAAGAATTTCCACCCAAGTCTTACCAAACTTGGATGTTTTTAGTTCTTGTTCAGTTGGGTTATATGTTGCTTTCTTTGTTGCATAGAAATCTTTAACCCCTTTTACTTTCCCCTCAATCATTTTCCCAAATATTTTCTTAACATTCCCATTGAATGTTTTCTCAACATCAAATTCTTCTTGATCAGAAAAGAATTGATTTGAGATTTCCACCTTACCAACCATTTGTTTAATTTTTTCAAACTTCAAAGATGGAATTTCAACATCATCTTTTGAAGACACAAATTTTCCTTCTTTAATCTCAACTTGTGGCTCCACTGATTTTGTGGAATCAGGTTTATCGCCGACCTTCTCATCACCCTTCTTAACAACCCACACTTGGTTGTCTTTTGCTTTCTTTTTGTAAAAACTTTTCTTTGAACTCTCACCAACTTCATAAATAGAATTTTCAAAAATTTTGAATACTTCAGTTGGTGGTTCAACATCGACAACTTTTTCTTTCAATTTTTTAGAAACTCCCTGTTTTGTCTTAGTATTTGTCGGACAATTCAATGCAATGTGACCAGCTTCACTGCATTTGAAATAGATTCGAGTATCTTTTCGGTGAAAAACTCCAGTTCCTTTTCTTTTCATCTCAGCAAGAAACTCCTAGTTTGATTGCCTCCAGAATGGTTTCTTCTGTTCTTCTTCTGCACTTTAAACGCTGTTGAACTCTTGAAGTGTATTTCTTAGGTTTTCCAGTAAGATTTAAATCTTTTATTTCAGAAATATTAATTTCTGTCATTTTGAAAACCTTTTTGATCATTTCAACCCGAACACTTCTTATTGGAAACTCTTTATCAGAATATAACTTCGAATATTCCATCATTCAAGTTTGCTTTTGATAACAAAAACTCTTTACTATAAACCCGTTTAACCCTCGGTTTTGAACTGTTGACTGACGAACTTGACCCTCCAGACTCAGACTTTGACTCAGACTCCTCATCAGTATCCAACACCTGATCGACCACCTTTTTGATTAACTCAGACTCATGATCAGTGTCAGACGATGTGAACGTGACGTCAATGTTTTCTGGTAATTCATCAGTTGGATCGGTTTTTAACTTTATATTGATTGCCTTTTGGACTTGCTCCTCATTCGGTTTTCTGGGAGAATACCCTTCCCAGATCGGAGGCGGACACTTGTTATAGCTAACAGTCGGTTTCTTACCAGTATCTTTCTTCTTTGGCTTGTCATCTTTGAATGCTTCAAAGCCTGCAACAGTCGGATAAATTCGATCAATAAGATAATCAGAACTAGAATAACTTTGCAATTAACGTCTGATTCTCTCATTCTCAATTTTCTCCTTTTCCAACTCTTGCTTCAGCTTGGCATTTTCTTCAATATAGTGATTAATAGCCTTTTGCTTCGACATCATTGTAGCGTTCAGCATTGTCAAAGCGTCTTCTCTCTCAGAGTTTGTCTTTTGAAGACCAGTTACAGTTCTGTTCAAAACGTCATAAGACTCCTTCACATAGTTGAGATTGAACAGTAATTGATCTTTCATCTTTTCAAGCTCAGCCAGCTTTTCATCTTTAGCTGCACAATCTATGCAAGATTCAAGACACTTTGAGCATGGCTTGATGACTTCCACAATCTTGTCAACTTCGATGATTTTCTCAACTTCAATCACCTTTTCTGCTTCAGTTACCTATTTGGTTTCAGCAATTTCCTCAGCAACACTTTCAACTTTATCAATTTGAACAACACTGTCTATCTTCATTTGCTTTTGCTCTTTTGCAGCTCGTCTCTCCTCCAGTTTTTCCAAGTGATCTGCAAAGTAGAAATGAAAACTTTCAGGAGATAGATGAGATTTTGCAACATTAATATGTTTTTCCTCTTCATCATCACTACTATCGTCAGTCGGAGATTGATCAAACTCTACTGATTTGTCAGAACTCTCATCCGAAGAACCAGAATCAGATGGTGTTTGATCAAAAACAACTTCTCTTTCTGAACTTTCTTCAGAACTCTGTGAACTTTTATCAGATGAAACAGATTTTTCATCTTCATTCTTCACACTAACTCCAATAGATTTCATCCACTCAGTGAACATGTCTGGTTCTTTCACAATCTTGGCAATGAAGGCTTTGAAATCTCCTTTCTCATCTGTAAACATATCCCAGCTAAAACCTTCTGGTAGCCTTTCATCATCCTGAATATTCAAGTTAAAGCTTTCTTGATTTCCCAGACATGCTCTCTTTGAATCCTCAATCACTTTTCTACCATGAGCCACTTGCGGTTCTTGTTGTTGTTGTTGACCAACTTGTTGGTATGTGGCTTTTCGGTAGTAATCATCTTTCCCGAACGGATTCTTTGGATCATTTGCCTCTCTATTCTTGCATTCCCGTTTGAAATGGCCTTTCTCCCTGCATTTAAAACAAGTAACTTTAGATTTATCAAAACCTAAAGTAGAAACATGTGCATCAAGAAAGTCATTTCTCCCGGTAATCAATTTAAACTTCTCAGCTATTCTAAGAACACTAGCTAGACACCATTTGATGTCCATTAGCTCCATCTCTTCGGCGTCTATCTGATCGTAATCCTCCTTTGTTAGCATAGGATTCCCGATCCGCCCTGCAACCAAGCCTTCATAAGATAGAAGCACGGAACCAAGTAATGCCATGTGATCTTTTGCGACTTCTTCCGAAAAACTTTCACCATCAGGAAGATTTAGAGCGATGTTGCATTGGATCACACAACCATTTCCAGTTTTTGAGCTTTGATGCTGAAAACTTGATGTTGTTTCTTTTGGATTAACACTTGGATATGAAGAGAATTCACTGCTTTTGTTTGAACTTTGATCAACCTTTTTAGATGAGTCTCTGGCACTAAAAGCAGTTTGAATCTTTGGGCTTCTCTCAACTTCTGGAACACCGCCTTTGTAGTACATTTTTACATCTTGTTGATTACTTGGATTATTCATCCTTGCGATCTTCTGCTGTTCCAGATCTTGACTCTCTATCTTCTCAATGAACTGAGAAATTGTTAACCCATCATAAACCCCAGTGTTTTTCAAGATTATCAAGTAAGTTCCCCACTCCTTTTGCGGTAACGCATCAGCTAACTTGTCGACCCATTCTTCACGATCTTTAGTTATGCTCAGCATTGACATGGATCACACTAAGTGACAATATCGTTCAATTAACTTCTTTGTGTCCTCCCCGGGTAAACTACTGAAAAGATCAAACTCTTTCTTGAGTAGTGCCTTTTTGCTCTTAATCATATTTTCACTACCCTCAAACTTGACTTTAAGAGCATCCCAGATTGACTTTGAAGTCTTATCATGTTGTAGCAACACAAAAATGTCTTCTTTGATGGCTTGTTGAAGCAAACTTATCATCATCTTTTCAGCTCGGTACATTTCCCGTTCTTGATCACTAAATTCAGAAATTTGTTTTTCAGTTTGCAATTCAGTACAAGGTAACACATATCTCTTCAGAATACACTCCCACCATCTAAGTTGGTTGGCTTGAACCCAGTTTTTGAAACGATCCTTCCATCCGTAATATTCTTCAATGCTCATTAGCTTTGGGGGGTTTTTGTGTAGTCCCGGTTTCATTTTCAAGGTTCATGTTTTGAGCAATCGAAGCCGGAGTAACCGAAGATGTGGCGAACGCGTTGTAGAAATCGTCACCCATGATTTTGAAGTTCAAGCGAAATAACCCAACAATCAGATTCAAGCGGAATAGCAACCTGCCTTTCAAGCGGAATACCTGCAAAACTGAACTTCAAGCGAAATCAAAAGTCCACGTTTCAAGCGAAATAACAACAAACAATAATCTTCTGATTCCGCTTGAAATTCAAGCGGAATAAGAATGAACTTGGAGCGGAATCAAGATTTTGAACAAACAGACTGATTTCGCTTGGAATGTTTTCAAGCGAAATAATGCAATTGAAGCGGAATCAGTGTTCTTTCAAGCGAAATAGCAAATTTCGCTTGAAATGTCAAGCACGATAATCAGACTCGAGCGGAATCAATCAAATAACCGATTCAAGCGGAACCCATTCGAACATCAATTTTACCCATTTTTAGTCCGAATTTTAACGTGTAACTTTCAAGGGTTTGTTATCTTGCACTTTTACACCCTATATCTGAAATTTAGCCGATTTTAACCGTGAAATCTTGAAATTTTGAAAGAAGGTGTAGAAAAACAGAAATTTTCAAGCTGAATCGTATAGAACTCCTCCTCCTGAGCTCTGATACCACTTGTAGGATCGTGTATCGACCCGAACGAGTCATTCAGAGGAGTTTGAAACAGTTTCAGGTGCGGAAAACAAGAAACTGAGTTCGAAACAGCTTGCAATATGCTTTAAACACTTGTTGAATTGATATAACATGGATTACAGCCAAATCTCACACCGGCAGCACCTCGGTATGGAAATTCACAATCGATTACAAATGATTCCGCTCGGAACCTATTTATAGACCTTTGATTCCGCTTGAAATGACTTCAAGCGGAATATGTTTCCAAGCGAAATCACCAACTTACAAACCAAGCAGAATTAGAACATAAGGTTTCTCTTGAAATGACTAGGTGTCATTTCAAGCGGAATCAGCCTCTATGACATCTAATCCTGCTATTTTCTTGTAAAACGCGCCCTGATCTATCCTATCTAGACTAAGACTCGATACAAGACGAAGTCGACAGATGCAAGCACTAACACTTTCTTTCGACGTTTCTTGGGCTGTGAAGATGAACCCTCTCCCTTTTGTGCTTTGGGAGTAGCTTTCTTGCTTCTCTTCCTCGGTTCTTTCACAAACCAATCATTTCGTGTACTTTTGAATTCCTCAAGAGCTTTTAACTCATCAGCATACGCAGCTTCTTTCATCTCCTCTTCATTCCTCCAGTTTTGGTGATTCACTGGATCTGGATCAACATAGTTCGCATCCTTGATGAATCCGAAAAATTCAGCTATCTTCTTCGGTTCAGGATGATTCAGATGATATCTAGCTAGCTGCTTCAGAGAATCATTGCTCATGTGAGATAATACCAACAAATCATTGTTTACATCTCTTTCAATATCAGAATAAGCGTGATCTATCAACATTTGCACAAATCTTGGATAAAGCCAAGTCCTACTCTTCGTTGTAATGTTCTCGGACATGTAGTGAAACACAATGTAAGAGAAATTTTACTTCTTGTTCAAAACCAATGCTGTAACCATATTCATTTGATAATCCCGCATTGCGTCATAACCTCCTTTGCAATGGCTTAAAGCCTGCAGTACTGAATGAACAATAAACTTGTACGGCTTTTGAAACTTTGACTTCAAGTAATTCGCGTTGTTCAATGCACCATCATAACCCACTTGTAACATACAACCCTTGACCATCCTTTCTGGGAATCTTATAGGAGTGTCTGCATCATCAGGAAAACCCAAAACTTCACGAACAAGAGCCTATGTAACAATAATTGACTTCTTCTCATCATACTGCTTCACAACTGGATGAATCACTTTGTTCGCTTCATCATAAGTTGCATGCTTCCAGAAACGTTTTACATGAGATTTATACACCAGATGTTGATCCGTTAGTGCTTTCTGAATTGGTACTCTCCTCACAAACTCCAAAATGCTACTGAATTCCGACAGCTTTGTATTCTTATCCTCGTCAAAGTCACAACAGCTGTTGTGCAACGGATCAAAGATCACATTCGAAGCCTGCAAGTCAACACAGTGCACACAAATCAAAAACTTTGAAAAATTTCATAATCGAACACCTTCAAGCGAAATCACTTGAAGTAACAAGACATTCCAAGCGAAATCACATGAGGTAGTTTGAAGCGAAATCACTAAGTCAGTTTTGAAGCGGAATCAGACTTAGTCAATTGAAGTGGAATAACACACTACACTTTGAAGCGGAATCATGAAACATCACTGAGCATCATCTGAAGCGGAATCACAAGATACCTTTTGAATTGGAATCTCATGATTCAAGCGGAATCATGATTGAACATTCAAAACATTTCAGATGATGAAATTGAACATGAGGGTTTGTTAATCAGTGGATTCCGAACACATGGATGTGATTTAATTTCAATTTGACCCTCAAAAATCACCTAGATCTAAGTTTGTAAAACTGGTTCATCGACAAGCATACACCAACCCTAGATCTGATTCAATCATCACTCAATACTTGAATTACAACACAATCCGACAACACTATGATGATTTTCGTTCATTTTAGATATCATTTAAGCCCTAAATCTATGTTATCAAACAAGAACAGTGCCGACAGTTAAAGATAACCATGATTTGGGTCAAGAATGGTCTCAATCCTACCTTTCCCATGTTCGTAGTTGTGTTAACCAACTAAGAACACTAAATCAAAAACAAACAAGCAGATTTTCTGCTGTAAATCGATGTTCTTAGGGTTTTTCTTGAATCGCCGGGAGCAAAGACACTTGAAGCGGAATACGAGAAATGGTGTTCAAGCGGAATCAGATAGCTATTTATAGGCTATCTGATTTCGCTTGAAATAGTCATAGAAGCTTTCAAGCGGAATCACTTATGAAGCATTCAAGCGGAATCGACCAACAAATGGTGAAAACTATGTTTTCAAGCGGAATCAGAATAGAAGTTTCAAAATTTTTAACTTTTTAACATTTTCTGATTTTTTTATCAACACACCCAGTTAACCAAGTCCAAGTTAATGACCTTGGTCAACTGTTCAGCCTACCAAGTCCAAATTAATGACCTTGGTTGACCAGATTATGAAGTATGCTGACTTTCTGAAACTGAATACAGTTCAAATTAATGAACTTTTGAACTTTTAAACTTTCAAAACATGTACCAGTCACTTTCCAGAATCTCCTGCTTACCCAAACCTTATGAATCAGACATGCTCTGCACAAGACTTTGATCATCTGATCCCTAACGTCTGTTGTCGAAAATAGGATGAAAATAAAATCTTTTTAGATTTTAGAATCTGATAAGCAGAAACATGTACACCCAATATTTTTTTGAGCGTGTTAGGGGATCATATCAGCTGCCGACAAAACACAAGTACCGTTAAGCTTATATTTCATACTCAGCTTTAAACAGTTCGCTTAGATTATCGATATACTGATCCTCTTAAATTTTCACAGAACTTTCAATCTGTTCGGGATACTGATTTAGTGTTTTAAGACTTAAACTTTTACATGTGTCCCACCTCATAATATACTCCCATATCCAGATCCCAATATTCAGTCTTACAGGTGAGTATACCACAGATGATATCTGTAAGGGGTTAGATGCGAGGGCCGTGAGAGCTCAGGTCGATACTTCCGTATACGCAGAGAGATGACGGCTTCAACTTTTCGGTGTGTCCCCTTTAGAGAATCTTTTTTACAACAGCAATGATTATCAATTTTATTGTTTAATCATTTATGCTGAGGGCAGCGCTATGTTTCAAGCAATGAGAAAAGTATTATTCGGGGACTAGGTCAGAACTTCCATTCAGCAGAAGTCCCGGAATAATACCCCAGATATCACTGAGTATAAAGACCTAGTATCTTAGAAAGAGGGACCTTTCAAACAAGATTTCGGGGGTTACCCATATATCCTGGAGATGTTCCTCACGTAAAAGCAAGTAATTTTTTATGTTTATATCCCAAACAAATCTACTAATTTTGTAAAAACCTATCGGCACATCATCAGCGAGACTGCTTAACGCATATTAAACATTACATTTCTTTAGCGTACTGTGTCTGTCTAGCTGATGTACTATCATTTTCCCTATTATACACAAACTCTTTTTCAAATTTTTAATGTTTTTGGATTTTTTTTCAAATTTTCTATTGTTTTTGTATTTTTGAATTTTATCATGTTTTTGTTTTTTTCTGCAAACTTTCTCCCCCTAAAAATAAAAATATATTTTTGTGTTTTTGTTTTTATCGAAAAGCAGGAAAATAAACTGTACAAACAAAGTTGACAACACGACGTAGTTCACATTTGATCGCCGCCCTCCTCGGCTTCACATTCTTCAACCCTCCCAGAACGCAGATTTTTCATCCCATTCAATTTTAAAAGATAATAAAATCTCTTTTTATCAAACGGTTTTGTATAGAAATCAGCCTTCTGATCATCGGTGTGTATATGTTCAATCCGTATCAACTTCTTCTCGTGACAATCACGGATGAAGTGATGACGGATCTCTATATGTTTCGTTTTAGAATGTTGAACCGGGTTTTTAGTTTTATTAATGGCTGCTTCATTGTCCACGAATATCGGTGTATCCAAGAATTGCATACCAAAGTCGCGCATTTGCTGTTGGATCCAAAGGATCTGTGAGCAACAGCTGGAGGCTGAAACGTATTCAACCTCACAAGTAGAAAGCGCCACAGAGGTTTGTTTCTTGCACTGCCAGGTAACAAGTCGAGTTCCGAAGAACTGACACCCAGCAGTGGTGGACGTAGCGTTCTGCTTGCAGCTTCCAAAGTCAGAATCAGCAAAACCCGTTAGAGAGAAGTCACCCGAGCGAGGATACCACAAGCCGATGCTTGGGCAGCCTTTCAAATACTGTAAAATCCTTATGACAATTGTCAGGTGTAACTGCTTCGGGCTCGACTGAGATTTGGCGCAAAGACATGTTGGGTACATGATGTCCGGTCGGGAAGCAGTGAGATACATTAAGGATCCGATGATTGACTGGTACAATTTCTCTTCCACCTTTACACCACTCTCGTCAGGACAAATGCCATGATTCTGTGCTAGGGGGGTTGCTGCTGGACTGCATTGAGCCATATCAAACTTTTCAAGCACGTCCTTCACATATTTTGTTTGGTGAATGAAGATTCCATCGGGCATCTGCTCCACCTGCAGCCCGAGGAAGAACTTCATCTCCCCCATCGAACTCATTTCGAATTTCTTCTTCATGACCTTCTCAAACTCTTTACACAGCTCGTCGTTGGTCGAACCAAAAATGATGTCATCTACGTAAATCTGCACAATTAGGAGATGGCCTGCAACTTCCTTTGTGAACAATGTGCCATCGACTGTCCCTCTGGTGAACCCGTTGGCCAGCAGATGTTGGGAAAGCGTCTCATACCAGGCTCTCGGGGCCTGGTGAAGTCCGTAGAGCGCCTTATCCAGCAGATAGACTTTGTTCCTGTGTAGTGGATCAGTGAAACCCGGTGGTTGTCCCACATACACTTCTTCTTTTATCTTTCCGTATAGGAAGGCATATTTAACATCAAACTGGTACACTTTGAAGTCTTTCCATGACGCAAACGCCAAGAAAATCCGAATAGCCTCAAGTCTAGCAACAGGCGCGTAAACCTCATCATAGTCGATGCCTTCTTGTTGACTAAAGCCTTGTACCACTAACCATGCTTTGTTCCAAACCACGACTCCTCTATCGTCTCTTTTACATTTGAATACCCACTTCGTTTTGATCAACTTTTGATTTTCGGGAAGGTCTAATAGTCTCCACACTCCCAACTTCTCAAATTGTTGCAGTTCCTCCTGCATAGCATTCACCCAGCTGTCTTCTGTCAAAGCTTCTTTATATGTTCTGGGTTCAATCTGCGAGATAAAACATTTCAGTGAGAATTCTTCCTGTAAAGGTGCAACAGATGAATAAACACAAGTAAGAGCTCTGTTGATTTGATCTCTCGTTTTAACACCACTTTGTAGGTCACCAATAATCTGCTCTGAAGGATGATAAGACAAAGTTCGAGGCATAACGGTGTCAGGCACGTCCACTTCCGATTGCAAGCTCGTTATGTCTAGATCACCGGTGTGATCCTCAGCTTCCGTCGTAGTAACGTTTGGTTCCTCATCAAAAGTAGGAGCGAATTCCTCTTCTGAGTCGTCAGAGTTGTCAAACGTTGGAGCTGGTTCCTCTGGTGGTTAGTGAGCTGTTCCACTTGGACCGGCTTCTTGATCGTTTGTGCCACCTGTAGGAATGCTTGTATCCTCCTCAGGTTGTGAAACTACCAAAGGCCTTGGCACTTGATCTTGTGAACTAGATTGTTGCTGTTGATATAGCAGAACAAGTTCTTCAATGCTTGGCTCGGTCGAAAGTTGAAACGACTCCCAGAGTTTATCATAATCGAACAGGAATCTTTGTCCGGGAAGTTGTGGTGAAGCAGTGTGCTTCTGACAATCCACATGCTGAACTTGTATTACTTTTCCCAGGCAAGGTACGAACACCCTCTTCAACGGGCTCGCGTAACCTACAAAGAAACCATCATTTGACTTAGCACCAAATTTACCATTTTCATCAATAAAAGTACATGGAGACCCAAACGGCTCCAGAAACTCTAGATTTGGCTTGTAGCGGTGTAACAACTCAAAACTTGTTTTCTTGTACTTCTTGACGGTGAGCACACTGTTCAAAGTGTAACACGCTGCAGCCACTGCTTCACTCCAGAAGAAAATCGGTAACTTGGAATCGGCTAACATCGTTCGAGCAGTTTCTATTAGGGTCCGATTCTTTCTTTCAGCAACGCCGTTCTGTTGTGGTGTGTATGGCGCGCTGAATTCATGAAGAATCCCTTTTTCATTGCAGAACTCGAGCATCTTGTTATTCTTGAATTCCGTTCCATTGTCACTTCGTATTCTTCGGATAGGCAGCTTATACAGCGTCTCCATCTTTTTGAACAGAACTATCAGCGACTCAAATGTCTGATCCTTTCTTTCCAAGCACACAACCCACGAAAACCTTGTGTAGTCATCAGTAACTACCAAGCAGTACAAATCACCACTGATGCTCTTCACATTGACCGGCCCGAAGAGATCCATGTGGAGTCTCTCAAGCGGTACTCTGATCGAATTCAGTAACTTTTGTGGGTGTGACTTCCTGGTCTGCTTTCCCTTCTTATAGGCTACACAATCATCAGACAAATGAAAATTCTTTAAATTTACACCTTCGACTAAATCGTTATGCACCAGAAAATTTATTTTTCTAATATGATTGTGGCCCATCTTTCGATGCCACATGATAGACTCTTTTTCTGTTGCTTTCGTTTTCGACACAAAACACTGTTTTTGATGATTTGTTGGTGTTGCGACACTCATATCAAGAATTTATAAGTCGTTCTCTCGTGGAGCGCGCAACAGCACCATATCCTCAGGGATTTTAAACCCAGGTTTTAAAACCAGACATTCGTTTTTCCTGAAATGTACAGTAAACGATTTATCACAGATTTGAGAAATACTAAGCAAGTTGTTTTCCAATTCTATGATGTAGTTCACTTTCTCAAACAAAATGACCCCATTCGTCAGGGTTCCTTGACCCACAATCCTGCCTCCCTGATTTCCGGCAAAACCTACGTAACCTCCGTTGATTGACTTTACGTCGTAAAGCAGTGCCAGTATCCCCGTCATATGTCTTGAGGCCCCGTTGTCCATAATCCATTTTGAAATAATTGACCTGGGCAGCCCCTGCAAATATTACAGCAACTCATTCAAACAATGATACCCAAGACTTTTTAACTGTTGAAACACTTCCAAACACTAAATCACATGGCACATCAATCTTTGGAAAGTTAAACGTGACATTCGGAACATCAGTTTTTACTTTTGGTTTTACTTCATTTGTGATCAGGGGAAACTCTGCAAGAAACTTATCAAGCTCAGACTCAAACTCAACTACATCATTTTTCAAACCTTTTGTTTCATTTTTCAAAATCTTTTCCATTTTTTTCTCCTCGACCGATGGTCTTGATTTCATAATCCATGATTGGTTTTAAAAAACTTTCGTTTTTGGATAAATCTTTGAAGTCTTTTGAGTCTTTGAAGATTCGCCAACCTCAAAGGTCGATTTCAGTTTATCTTCCGACTTCAAAGATTCACCTCTTTTCAAGATGCGAATTGGTGAAACCATTGGTTTTTTTACCCTTTTTGTCAACTGGTGACTTAGGTCGAGGTTTTTGAACAACAGGTTTTACGACAGTTTTTTCAAAAACTTTCTTGCATTGTTTTGCCATGTGTCCAATCTCATTGCAGCGATAGCAAACTCTTTTGTCATACTCGACAAAAGTTGATTTGAATGACTCCTCTTTCAGTTTCTTCGCCGCATTGAAATCGTCAACGACTTTCTGACTAAAGATGTATTCCTTCTCATCGTCGACACTTGGTTCAACAACAAAGACATCATTCATTTTATCTTTTGGCTTTACTACCTTCTTAGCCATCTTTTTCTCAAAACCAATTCCTTTGTTTTTAAAGTTGTTACCATTTTTCTTGTTGTTTTCATTCCCTTCCCACTCTTTTTTACCCAAGTTGTTAGAATGTGACGTAACAAACGACTTTTTCGGTTTTGAAAAGAATTCTTTGTTATTTACTTCAGCAATATCAACTTCAACCAATTTCAAGACCTTTTCAACATTTTCAATCTTAACATTCTGAAGCGGATACTCGAAATCAGAGTAAAGCTTGTCAGTTCCAATCATAGTGTAAACCACCATGATCGGATCATCATTCGCACCTTTGTCTGATTTCGATATGAAACGATCTAAAAAGTTACCCTCGTCTTCAGAATCACACACAGACTTCTCAGAATTAGATTTCATGACTTCAACCTCAGAGTTATCACTCTCTTCATCTAACACCTGGTCGACAACAGTCTTGATGACCTGTGACTCGTTGTCTGTGTCAGATGCAGAGAATGTAACGTCAATGCTCTCTTGCAACTCATCCTCAATTGTCCTCAGCTTGAGGTTCAATGCAGCTTCCACCCCATCTGGATAGTTTTGAGTATAATGATTCCACATTAGGGGTGGAACATTGTTAAAGACCGGTGTTGCATTGGGCTGTTGTGGAACAATCTGCTCAAGGACATAGGACGATGCAACATAGCTCATCAATTTCTTATCAATTCACTCATTTTCAATTTTAGTCAATTCTAACTCTTTCTTCAATGATGCGATTGTGTCAAGATGAAAATTTACTTCCACTTGTTTATCAAAAAGTGTTTCTTTTACTAGTTTCGTGGCTTTATCATTTTCGACACTTTCTTTTTGAATCATTTTAATTGATTTGGCCAGTGTATCATATGCCTCTTTGACTTGTCCTAGATCAAATTTTAACATGGGTCAGCGTGTTGTTTCAATTCCTGAAACTTAGCGTCTTTTTCAAGACACTCCATGCAAGGTTTTAAACACTTTTGGCATGGGGTTTCAGACATTGAAATCACTTTCTCAACAACCTCTGCTTCATGAGCAGTTTTCACTTCCTGTTTACCGACATCTTTCGACTCTAACTCAGACACTTTCTCAGATTTAACCTCCTCAATTCCTGACTCCTGATCCGACTCCTTTTGAACTGACTCGGTACTGACAGACTCGGGTTTCACAAGTTCTATGTCTACCTCTTTCAGTTTCGCCATGAGAGCCCTGTCAGCAATTTCCTTCAAAGTGTCTTCGGTCATTTCTTTGGTCACATCGATCATTTCTTCGACAGACTCTTTCTTCTCCTCATATCGTGGACATAGTCCAGTTGTCGGTTCTTCAAAGAAACCTGCAAAAGATTCAAAAACTTTAGGAGGCATGATAGATCTCAAAGAACTGGCTAATACCTCCTTCTCAGACTGATAGTAATAAACTTCTGCAGCTAACTCCTCAATGTCAGCCACACTATCCACAGTAACATCTTAAACCACCACTTCAGGCTCAATAACACTTTCAGTCTCTTCAACTATCTCAGCCATCATAGCCTGTCCATCACTTCCAGGGATGTATTTATCCCAGCTGAAACCCTCAGCAACTTTCTCGTCATCCTGGTTCACAATGAGAGCTTTCTCTGGTTTGTTCTCGATTTGTGGTCTTTGAACTACAGGTTGTTGATTTGGTCGGTGATAAATTGCCTGCCTGTAATAATCATTCGTGAACGGATTTTGATGATTATTCACTTCTCGGTTCGGACACTCTCTTTTGAAATGGCCTCTCTCTTTGCACTTGAAGCAGGTTACTTTGGACTTGTCAAAACCTAACTTCTGATCAGGTCCAGAAAGACTGTTTCTACTAGTGATCTCCATAAAGCGCTGTGCTCTCCTCACCAGACTAGCCATACCCCACTTAATGTCTATTAGCTCAAGCTCCTCTGGATCAATCTGATCGTAATCCTCTTTGGTCATGTCCGGATTTCCGATCTTACCTGCTACCAGAGACTCATACGACTCTAAAACGGAAGCCAACAATGCAATATGCTGTTTTGCAGCCGATTCAGTGAACTCATTCCCGTTCTTGATTGTGACTGCAATGTTGCATTGGATCCCAAAAACATACGCCTGATTGTTTGAACTAGACGAGCTTTGTGGTGACGTATGTTCAGTAGCTTTGACGTTTGGCTCGAAGCTGGCAAATGGCGAAGACTTGTTTGTTTGTGGAGTATTTGATGAAGCACTTGATGTTGTCTCGGCACTGAAACCAGTTTGTATCTTCGGACTCATATTTGTAGTTGTTGGAATGCTGCCTTTGTAGTACAGAGATACATCCTGTTGAACATTCGCTGAGTTCATCTTTTTGATCTTTAGTAACTCCAACTCATGAGCTTCAATTTTCTCTATGAACGCGATGAGATTCAGATTCACAAAATCTGAATTGTTCTTCAACATCATCAGATAAGTGCCCCACTCGTCATATGGTAATGCATCAGACAACTTATCAATCCATTCTTCATTGGTCTTTGTGATTTCTAATATCTTCATCTCAAGTACTAAATGGCAATATCTTTCGATCAGTTGCCTTGTAGTTTCACCCTTCATGCCGGTAAAAATATCAAACTCCTTCTTGATCAAAGCCTTCTTGCTCTTGATCATGGATACACTACCTTGAAACTTTATCTTCAATGACTGCCACATAGATTGAGCATTGTCCTCATGTTGCAACAACACTAAAATATCCTCTTTGATAGCCTGCTGGAGGATACTAATCATCTTTTTCTCGGCTTTGAAATCATTCTGTTCTGTCTCTTTCAGACTTCCAATACCCTTCACCATACCTAAACCATCAACCGGTGGAACATACTTCAATTCAATCTTCATCCAGCATTCAAAGTGGTTAGCCTGGACCCAGTTCTTAAATCTGCCTGACCATCCTGCATATTCATCTATGTTCATCAGCTTGGGAGGCTTTTGCATCGTTCCCAATTCGTTTTCCATGTTGACGTTTTGAACAATACTTGCTGGACTCTGTCCTGCTGTCATACCACTGCCCGCGAAGAAGTTGTAGAAATCTTGGTTTTCCATTTTAGATGACAATTTACTGAAAAATTTTCAACTTTTGAAAAACATGTGACTTTTACTGAAAATACTTTCTACACAAACTGAACTTCGAACGAAATATCATGAACGAAATGGACATTCACAACCAAAACCTAATTTCAAGTTGAAATAGGTTTCAAGCGGAATCAAGTTTTAAGTTTCAAGTGGAATCTGCAATTTGAAGCGGAATCAAAGACTTCCTCAAGCGGAATCAAAGATTCAAGTGGAATCAGATAATCCCTCAAGCGGAATCACAGATTCAAGCGAAATCACTGATTTCGCTTCAAATGTTCAAGCGAAAACACAATTTTTCAAGCGGAATACTTGGTTTCGCTTGAAATGTCACACTTTTTCAAGCGGAATCACAATGGACTCGTTCAAGCGGAATCAAGTTTCAGTCCATTTTTTACCACTTTTAAGCCGAATTTTAAGCTGATACTTTCAAGGGTTTGTTAAAACTCACTTTTACGCTATATATCAAAAACTCAGTCCATTTTGTCCGTCCAAACGTCCAGAAATTTAAAAAGTGTAAGAAAAATGGTCTGATTCAGGTATTTTAGCTCATAACTTGCTCTGATACCAATTGTAGGATCGGTATTGACGATCTAGTGAGTCAATCAGAGTAAAAATACCACTGTTTGAGTGGTGGAAACAAACAAACAATTTGAATCAGAGAGAAATGAATAGAAGTAGACAGAATATCACTTTTAACACTTGTTTCTCATTAAAATTCACTTGAAAATCCGGCAACAGTTCGACTACAACTTCGTGATTCCGTGCCAAAATGAGAAACACAAACACAAATATATACTACTCTGATTTCGCTTGAAATGACAAAGTGTCATTTCAAGCGGAATCACTTCACTAAACCATAAAATTTACATTCAGACCCCTACACTATACATAACTGACATATCGGACCCCTAGACCCTATACAAGCATGACTAAGACTAAGACGGAGGCTTTAGACATCGTGCACTAACAGGCTTCGATTTGGGCTTGCAAAGAAGTGGATTCATCCACTTTGTGGGTGCCCGGGGCTATAGACTTTGAGCCCCTAGGAGTGTGCCATTGAAAACTGATTTGAGCAAAGTCTTCAATTTGATTATAAATTTCCTCGGGTCGCCGATTCCCAAGGAGTCCCCCGGAGCCGGAATCAAGGATTTGCCTTGTGTGTGGCAATAGTCCATTGTAGAAGGTGGACATTTGTTGCCATCGTTCAAGATCGTGATGTGCGCATTTACTTAGTAGCTCCTTGAACCTTTCCCAAGTCTCGTACAAGGATTCCCCATCTTCTTGAGAGTAGGTGTTGATCTCGCTCATGAGTTTGGCGGTTTTAGTGGGAGAGAAATATTTGTAGAGAAATTTTTGGGCAAGTTCATCCCAAGTGTGTACGGACCCACTTGAGAGGGTGTTTAACCAAGCTTTCGCTTGGTCTTTGAGGGAAAAAGGAAACATACGGAGTCTAAAGGCATCGCTAGAGGCCCCGTTGATTCGGAAGGTGTCACATACTTTCAAGCAGTTAGTAAGATGTAGATGGGGATTTTCATCGGCTAGGCCATGGAAAGTGGCGGAATTTCGGAGCATTTGGATAAGGTGTGGTCGAAGCTCAAAATTGTTAGCATCGACGTTAGGAGGGTTAATAGCGGCTCCAAGATTACAGACCGTAGGTCGTAGGTAATCCATGAGAGTGCGTTGATCCGCCATAGGGGGATTTTGGATCGAGGCTTTTTGTTGGTTTTTGGCTTTAAGGCGTTTTCATAAAAAGCGCCCGGGTTCGTCAAGCGGTCCTTTTA
Source organism: Helianthus annuus (assembly GCF_002127325.2). NCBI lineage: Eukaryota > Viridiplantae > Streptophyta > Magnoliopsida > Asterales > Asteraceae > Helianthus > Helianthus annuus. The sequence goes on from NC_035437.2 coordinate 96,032,031, forward strand.
TGTCTTTGTCGGAGGTGGAGGTCATGCACTAAACTGTATTCCTGCGAATTATACAGAATTGTCTGATTTTCTGTGAACAAAAACAAACAGAAATCTTGATCAGAAGGGTAGCACGACCCCGTGCTGTGGCTGGCACGACCCGTGCTGTCTAGGAGAAACTTTCTATTTTTAGGTTCCCAGTACTGGAAATTTAGCACGGCCACGTGCTCCTGTAACACGGCCCCGTGATGCTGTAACACGGCCCCGTGTCCAGTTTTCCAGTAACAAGAAAACATGTTTTCCATGATACTGCAGATTTAACACGGCCCGTGCTGATCCCACACGGCCCCGTGATAAATCTGCAGAAAGCAGAACTTTTGGGGGAAAGAAGAAGAATAAAAGGAAAAGATAAAAAAAATAACCATGCCGTTAATTTTAAGTTTTACTAAGATCCTTGTGTCCCCGGCAACGACACCAAAAACTTGACATGTGTCGGTGTGAGTTATTTTTAGTTATGTTTTTAGCTCTTTTTACTCGCCGATTTCAAGTTTGAAATTTATAAAACACGATATTCTACTATCACTCTACACACACCCTAGGGAAAGTATACCCATCACGGATGTAGTATAGTGATGACAAGACACCGAGGTCGTCCAAGGACACAAGAGCTTTTAGTACCGGTTTATTGTCAACGTCTAATCGAACCAACTTTTGAGAAAAGATTTTTAAGCTAATAAAAAAGATAAAAACAGAAAAATAAGAATAAAATAAAAATGATAGACAAGAAAGAATCACTTTGATCCAACTTATCCTTCGTGTAACCTTTTGATGATTTATGCACTTTGGACATTTTAAGAGATTATCTTAGTTATAGTAGTAGGCCCCTCTTTTGGAGGCGACATTACCCTCAACATAGTGGTTTGAGTCAGCAAGGATACAATCCCACTAGGTCGGAATATTGAAAGATAATTAAGTAAGTTATTAATGCAAAATGTGGTGGACCCCTCGTAAAAGGTGGCGATCACGCTCAACCCGTTGGTCTGAGTCAGCAGAGATACAATCCTTGCGGGGTTGGTTTAAAGTTTTAATAGTAGTTTAAGAATAAGGGATTCAAGCTTTTTGCACCTCTCCCGTGGTGGGTAATGCCCGGTCCGACTCATGCGATGTTACTAGGCTTGAACCAGGTTCTCGCAGGATCTATACACTGAACGCGACATAGAATTACCCAAACCACCCTTCTAATCTCCCTTTCGGGTTAATTAACATGCTTTATATAGACCGTAAAGACATGAACATGTTGAGTAAACGAACATATGAAGAGTATTTGAATAAATTCGCCTTCAATATAAAAAAAAAACTAATTATTAAAGTTATTAATACATACCCAATTAAAAAGTAGCCAAAGATTGGATATCATAAAAGAAATACATACAAGAAAAGTCTTCACCAAGTGATGTAAGTATTTAGCCAAGCATGGCCTTTGTTTGACAAAGATTCTTACGATCAATCCTGGATCCCGAGACTACACACACACTCTAAAGATGGAAAATGGATGATAGTGGTGGATGATGGTGTTGTAGTAGTGGTGGAGTGGTGGCAAGTGAGAGAGAGGTAGTTTGCCAAGGGATGAGTTGAAGTGGAACCAAACACTTCTATTTATTGCTGTAAACAGAAGCTTCAGCACGGCCCGTGCCCACCTGGCACGACCCCGTGCCCATCTCTCTCTCTTCCTCATTAACTGCTTGTTAGATGTTGTACTAACACGGCTCCATGTGTCAATGGCACAGCCCGTGGCCAAAGTACTTGCTATACTGTCGTAGATTCTGCCAATCTTTGAGTTGACCACGCCCCAAGTTGGCCTAGCATGGCCCCGTGTTGGCTGCCATATTTTTCTTTTGTAGTTGTCTTTTTCTTCTGCCCAGTATCCATCCTTGGACATGGCCCGTGTCAGGTGGACACGGCCCCGTGTCAGCCTTCTGTTCTTGTTATTTTGAGGTTTGGATGTGAATCGGGGCTTGGCGAGCTGTGGCAATTCCTTCTTCTTTACATTTATGTTGGATTTTGCTGTCTTTTTGCTCCTTTTGAAAATTTAAGCTCTTTTATCCCTGAAATTATAAAAGGAACGAAAAAACGAGCTTTTCCAACATTAGTACTAAAAAGGGTTGCTTTTACGCCGTATTTGACATAATTTATATGTTTTATTTTAATCACATCACACACCAAAACATATCAAAATGATACAATAATCTACATCCTCAGGCTACCTCCCGAGAGCGCTAAGTGTATAGGTCTTCAGCCAGACCGTACCTGATGTGCTCAGGGTGGTTCAGACGCCTGCTTGCCTCCCCACTTCTCTGTGTATAATTCCATCCAGTTTTGTGGGAGGTTCGCAGTTGCACGCTAGTTGGGGTAAAATTTAACTTCATTGCCTCGCTAAGTTCCACCAGTGGGTGGTCTTCCTTCATCAGCTCTCCTGCTCACACCTGCCTTCTTCACCAGATTTCCACTCGTCTCACCCTTTGACCTGTAAAGCTCACATGTGACACAGATTCGTTAGTAGCAACAGTATGACTCAAATTATCAAAAATATCGTAAGTAATGGATTTTGACAAAACATTAAAACATAACTTACAATCCTTATAGCTCATAGTAACTAGCCCTCTTCTGCAGTCGATCTGTGCATCAGCTGTAGACAAGAATGGATGACCCAAAACTACCCGTGGCTGCTCGTATGTCTATGATGATGCATAGTCTATCACCATGAAGTCCACCTGGTAGTAAAATTCCCCAAGCTGGATCATCACATCCTTCACAACCCCTCGGGGTTGTTTCCAACTTGCGTCAGCAAACATCGCCATGCCATCAATCGCATGTAGAGGACCAAAGTCGTATTGGTCATACAGGCTACCGGGAAGTACACTCATCCCCGCTCCATAATCCAACAACGCTTTGTGGATTTTGAATTTCCTAACTCGGATTGGAATAACCAGTTCCCCTAGATCGCTTCCACTACTTCCCTTACTTATTTCAGTCACACATGCAATCACTTGAGAGACAGAAGAAGTTAAACATTTATTATTTAAAGCATTTTAGGAACTAAATTACCCCGCTGAATAGTATGTTCTTTACATTCTTTGGGTTTGTTTGAGTGCCACTTGGCAACTTCCCGTTCTGTTGCTTCAATGCTGCTACCTCACTAGCCAGCTGCACCATCTGCGTTGTCAATGATTGGATGGTTTTATCATGAATCTCATCCTTCTGTCTTCTAGATTCATCCAATTAATTCATATTTTGCATTTCTTGCTGCATAGCTTTCAACATTTCCATGATCTCGTTATTGTCCTGACCATTACCTTGTTGATAGCTTCTTTGATAACCAAAGTTGTTGCCCCCTGGATAATTAGCCTGATTACGGGGATGGAAGGTTTGGTTACTACCTTGGAAACCCAAATACCTGTTCCCATTTCCTTGCATCATACTCACCTCATCATATCTACCCATAATACTAGGGCACTGATTAGCTATGTGCCCTTGGTCTCCACAATGCCCACACATAGGCATCAGTTTTCCCACTTCCGGTGTGTTCTCCATTACTCTCACCATCATGTGCCGACCTCTTCTTGAAGATTGAGCTTTCCTCTTCGAGGTACTTGTCATCTTCTCTAGATAATCCCAATCCAGATGTTCGTAGTTTGTGCCGAACGTACCATTCAACATCGAGCTCAGATCCCGCGTATCTTTCGGCAGTAGCCCCTCATGGAAAGCATTCAGTAGTTCCCACATCTGTATACCGTGGTGTGGGCAATTCTTCAACAACATCTTGGACCGGTTAAAAGCCTCATGAAATAGCTCACCAGATTGTTGTTGGAAGTTCTGAATATCTTTCCAAGCATCATTGGTCCTCTGCGGCGTGTAAAACTCATCCAAAAACAGTTGTTGCGTTGCGGGCGTATGAAACCATTGTTGTGCCTTGTCTTCTAGTGTAAATTGGAATAGTACCAATTTCACGTCCTTCGGTATGAATCCTTGGCCCCCTATTGTGTTGCAACGAGCATCATATGCGGCAATATGTAAGTACGGTTCTTCAGTGGCCAAACCATGATACTTAGGCAAACTTTGGATCGATTGTGCTGGCAATTCGAATGAACGACCCCTGTCACAGCCCCCGACCCCTACCCTGGGAGCGGGAGCTGCGAGCCAGTCATATAGTATCGGTGTTTATTAATTTGGCAGCGGAAATTAACATCAGGACATTAGTTAGGAAATAGTTTATCAGAGTTAAAACACCACACTTTTATAAATAATAAATACATGGGAAAAACCCAAGTTTTATTTACAATACATTAATAGGGATAAACACTAATTATTGAAAATATGATCTCCTTTTTATTTAGGTAACTTTTATAGCCACTTCTTTAAGCCTTCAGTGCTCTATTAGCTTTACTTTAAGTTACCTGAAACGCGTTTTAAAAAGGGTTTATCAGCAAGAAATACTGGCGAGTGAATCCCAGTTTAATCAAAACAAGTTTTATCATTTTACAGCATTGAGGGCAACCCGCAATTACATTTGTTTACATCTACTTTAATTACCACCCATGGTACTGTCAATCCTGACTTGTGGTAATGTTACTACTCACAGTGTAGCAACAAGTTATGTATACAAAACCCCAACATACCGACGATAATTGTAGAATACAAATACTCAATCACTATTAATTATAATTTAAAACAATTGAGGTTTTGTAAAAACAACTTACAAAAAGTGGAATTACTCACATTGCTATTTTAGATAATTCCTGGTGACTTCCTGGTTATAATCTATTTAAAATAAACAATGCACACGCGTTAGTATAATAACCCAATTTACATTAGCTATACCCTCCCCCCGAGACAGAACTCCAATGACTGAGTCAGGCAGAGCCTTGACGTGCGTTACGGAGTTCTAGATCAATCGGCAGAGTAACTAATATGTAACCAGGGGTTATGATACTTACAACGAGGCAGAGCTTCTCTTTTTAATGGGTATAATACCCGAGCAGAATTTCTATTATATAGAATTTTGAGAGAGAAAGTCGATTCGTGAACGATTTGAAACTGAAGCTCGAACTCCCTATTTATAGGGTCTGATCAGGGGCGCCTCGCGCCCCGCGAGAGCTTAAGCACAAGGCTTCGCGGCCCGCGAGGGCTTATAGAGTAGGCCCTAGCTTTGCTGACTCAAGGACTAGCTTTGACACGCATCCCGACATGTGGCACAACGTGGTCCGGCCTGGTGGCCATCTGTCGCGCCTCGCGAAGCACATAACCAACATGGTCGCGGCCCGCGAGCGCCCACCAGAATTTGTTTTATTTGATTTTTAATGAAATAAATGTATTACGGGGCCGTTTTTCGTATACGGGGTGTATTTTAGGATATATAGGGGTGTCAGGGGTGTTTTAGGAGGGTGGTTATACTATTTAATAAAATATATAATGCACTCGTGTTAAGTATAATAACCCCATTTCAACTTTATCAATATATCCGAGACAGAACCCCAACGTACTTAGTTGGGTAGAGCCTTGACATGCGTTGGTGGGTCCTAAATCAATCGGACGGGGTATCGACTCACTGATCAAGGGTTAAAATACTTAAAACGGGGCAGGGCTTTGTAGGATTTATGGGTGAATAACTAAAGAAAATTGGGCTATATATCTATAATAGCAAAGAGGCGAGAGAAGACAGAAAGTAGGAGCAGATTGAAAAGCTGAACCTCAGCTTCTATTTATACTAACATTTGGAATTGGCTTAAAGGCTACGCAAATGTTCTCTGTCATACACGTACTCATTGAAATGATTTCAAAAGGTGTAAATGATTTCAATTGTCATTCTTACGCGTATACATTGAACATGAATTCAAATGTAAATTATTATTATTTTATTTATTATAATATTATAGTTAATTCAATTGCTTCACTTATTTGGCGCTTATAACTTCAAAAATATGACGTTTTATAAAATGATGAATATGCCATTAGAACGAGAATATTTTTATCTATATTTTGGCCTAAGTTTTATTAAAAACGGAGTAAGGTTAATTATAGCGTATTTTTCTTATTATAATTATTAAACGGTTCCTACGTTCGTCAAAATACCTCATATTTCTATCGGTCAACTTATCCATGATCTATTCGTTTAATAACATAAGTTTTTATATACTTCATTTTAAATTTTATAAATAAAAATTTTGGGAATGTTACATCCTCCCCGCCTTGTTTTAAATCTCGTCCTTAAGATTCACTGAAATGTGGAGGAATACCTTTAGTTTGTTACTGATCCTAGTTCCTAAGTATATTATGGTCCTTGCTTTGAATTTTGACCAGAACTATTCTCTATGTTTTGAGACTTATCTTCAAGAGTTCTTAATGAAGCTAAAAATTACTCTTATTAGCGTAAGTTTTTAGATGTTTTGTGTCTTAGCAAAGTTCTTAGTTACAGGTTTCCTAATGCGTCAATAATCTAAAGTAACGCAAGGGAAATTCTTTCCGATGGCGTCCCAACTTAAAGAGTTTCTGTCGTTCATCTTGTCTCACGAATTACGAGACGGATGATCAAACGAAATAATGTTTGATATCGGAATTATAGATGTATACGAGAGATTCCTGATAAATAAATCTAAAATTATCATTGACACACCTGTTCGTGATTTATCCCTAATTGTCAATCATTATGGTCTTTGGATTTCCTTATATATATACATATCTATATACTCATATATACTGTAATATACACATCATTCATAAGGTCAATGTATTTAACAGATTCATATTTCCAAAAACAGGTCAGACATTAGGTCATTGTACTATTTAGGGAATTCCATTAACATAACATATACCCCATCTTACCCGGTCTCGCCGGAGAGGTACCCCCATCTTACCCGGACAAGCTGGAGAGTCTACTACACCATACTTAGTCTTGCTGGAGAGGTAATCATCATTGTGTTTTCCTTAAATAGAATTTATCTCAAATCATGATTTTAAAAGTGCATCATTTATTATGGCTTGCATCAAGAAATAAGGAAATTAGTATTCTCATGATGGATCATATTCTAGAACCGAGTAGTACTAATAAACAAGAAATAAAAGTGGCTAGGTGTTATCGCTTATTTATCATACTTTCACTGCTCTAGTCATCATCCTCACGGCATACCAACATCCATCACATTTTATCTATGCAAGTAATTAGCTTATCTTTGAAGCTTATACTAAGGCATTTTCCTTAGGTTCAAGTCTAAATACTATCTTGGGTGTTACCAGTAAATATCAAAATCCTAACTCTTTTCGTTTAAGCATCGATATTATTATGGATGTAACTTTCTTTTGTTTGGAAAATGGAGTTTTGACAAAAATATCATTGTCTCCATTGACACTATAGGTAGGTTCGATGTGATGAGTATACTTACAGCTAACTCTATTTATGCACATATAACCTTAGATTTTGTTGCAAGGAATATTTTATTTAGGCATATGGTATTTTTCAAACATAACACGTTTCATGATTTATTTTTATATGACTTCATGTTTTTATCAGAATCACCAGTACTATTTTCTCTTATGTTTATCTTCAGAAGATATTTGATTATCATATTGTGTATACCATCAAGAGATTCCATTATGTATATACATGTGTATATTTATTATTTAGAAACAAAACAAAATTTTCAAATCTCTAGTTTAATATTTAAACTTATGTAATACACACACACACACACACATATGTAATACTAAATTATTTTTTAATATCTTTAAATTATAAAAATACAATTATATATCCGATGGTACCAATCGTCAAGCTTATTTCCACAACTTTATTTATCCTTTTATAAAAGTAGTATATTGAAATAAACTTGTGTTAAATTTATTGAATATAATATTTTGGAATTAAAGGATGGATAAATAAAAGTTTAAAGAAATAAATTAATCAAATATAACTTTTTGGATTTATGAGAAGAATTTCATTTTTAATTAGTGATTTGAACCATATTGGTTTAAAATATTAAATCAGATTTATTCAAAGAAGTATTATAGTAGGTAGTACAAAGTTTGACGTTTTTTAAAATTGATTCTAAATATATTAGGTAATTAAGTAATATACAGATATTAGAATATGTATATATCTCTCAAACAATAATAATAGTAATTTGTTTTAAAGATATTATAATATTAACATTGTATTTGACCTTTAAATAAAAATATATAAAGAATACGTGTCTTAAACATACATTTGAGTCAATTATTTTTATGTGAGCATCTTGTTAGAACTTTTGAGATCGTTGATACTTGTGCTGGATTAGTTTAGTCATAGTTTGTAGCTATTTTGAATATACAAGGGCTTATTTTGTAATTCTCTAAAAGTAAAGTTCCTGATCTAGTGTAGATAAGATTCCAGCAAATTTATAAATTTGCTGGCTAATCAGGAACACTATATATAGCCCACACATTGTAACCAACTTAAGCTTTTGGCTCTTGAATGAATATTGGTGTTACTACATTCTTGTGTTGATCTTGTGCTCAAATCTGATATCCAAGGTGTTTTATTGTTATATCTTATTGTTTGGATTCAATACAACACTTGTTGTATTCATTAATCCATTAGCTTCACCTTCATCTTTGATCTTTCTTAACTTTTCATATCTCAAACACCTAATCAATAGGTGTTTTGGGTTAAAACAACCAACCACTGTGATCCGGATTCGTTTTGGGATCTACAATATGGTATCAGAGCCTTAGTGCTCTTGGTTGTTGGGTTCTTGTTGAGATTTTTCAAATTTTTGGACTTAAAATGGATTGATTTGGTGTGTTTAATCTATAGGTTGTTGTTAATACATCAAAACATGGTTTTTGAGTTGTTTTTGAGTGATTAGAGGGTTTTAGTTCGTGTTAAACCCTCTGTCCAGCGAAATTAACTTGAAGACAGCGAACAATTTTTGAATATAGCGAAATTAATTTTTGAATACAACGAACACAGCGTTGAATATAGCGAACTTAATCAAATCGTTGAGAAACTCATCACAGGATCACTAATTTCGACGCTCATCATTCGAGCGAAATTACTGATCATCAGCGAAATAGTGTCCAGTGACCCTTGAGCGAAATTATCGAAGGCGACTTCGAGAACTGTGATACTGAACCACAGCGTTCTTATCACGGTAATCGGCGGAATTAATCTAACCATCGTCTGTGTTGTGTTTTGCCAGCGGAATTATCGTGTTCGCTCGTGCAGGACTACCTAAAGCATCAGCGAAGTTCGAAGATCTGTTAGCGAAATTGATCGAGTCTCCTTTGTCATCGGCGAAATTAACTCTGTCATTGTTCATCTGTGACTTGTCAGCGAAATTAACTTCTAATCAGCCCCATTTTGTCTAAAACAAGCAAAGATGTCGTTGAATCAACTAAGTCCAATTGCTCAAGCAGAACTTGAGACTGGAACCACCACTTGACCACCAAAGTTGAAAGGTGCTGAAGACTTTAGCACTTGGAAAACTCGCATTCAATCGTTCTTCGAGTACACGGACTACAATCTGTGTCTCTCTGTCACCACTGGACCCCACATTCCAACGGTTGTTCGAGGAGATGCAGTAGTTGCCAACAATGATGCAACTACCTTTACTGATGAAGACAAGGCTCTTATCCAACGCGATCGTCGTGCTCATGCTGCCTTAACCATGGCACTATCAACCAATGACTGCAACATGTTTGAAGAACACCGAACTGCCAATGCACTCTGGAATGCATTGATTGAGTACTATGAAGGAAATGAAGAGTTGATCAAAAGCAAGAGAGATATGGTGCAGAAACAATATGACATGTTTTGTGGAGTTCGTAGAGAAAGTCTTTCTGACCACGTCAGTCGTTTTCTGAATATGATGACCAAAATGAAGAAGGCGGGAAATCCTGTCACAAATCGTGCTGCAATAAAGAAGCTGCTAGATTCACTTCCCAAGGAATGGAGCCTACAATGCATGATGATCAAGAAGGATTTCCTCAACAATCCAAATCCTGTCACTTTGTCCGATCTGATCAATACCCTAAGAGCCTTTGAAATGGATGTCAACAAAAGAGAGATGAACACTGCTGGTTACCAACCAAAGTCAACTCAAACCTCTGCTGGATTGAAAAATGTGGCATTTCTTGCATCAGGGGGCATCACTCTACAAGCTTCTGACTTAATCTATGCGAACGCTTCCGCAAGCGTATCAAAAGCTCCACAACTTGTTGAGAAGACTATCACTGTTGACACTCAAGCATTGAAAGTGTCCACTGAAAACGTGGCACTCTTCAACACATTTCTGAGCAGCTATGAAGCCCCGATGTCTGGGGAACTGAAAAAGGAGATGTTCACTGCTGAAGACATGTATCAGGTTGATCCAGATGATATGGAGGAAATGGATCTGAAATGGCAAATGGCCATGATCACTTTGAGGCTAAAGAAATTTGAAGACAAGACAGGAAAGCGTTGGGGGTCTTGGAAAAGCTGGCTTTGACAAATCTAAACTTAGGTGCTACAACTGCAAGAATCTAGGACATTTCAAGCGTGATTGTCCTCTGTTGAAAGAAGGAAACAGTGAAACCACTCCTGCTGTAAAGCAAATCGCAGTTGAAGAGAACAAGAACAACGCGTCTCCTAGCACGCCAAAAGCTTTAGTCATCGAAGACTATGATTGGAGTGAAGAAATTACTGAAGCAAAGGAGCAAGTAAACAAAGCTCTGATGGCCAAAATCTCAGCTGAATCCTCATCAAGACAATTTGAAAAGCAGACTGCTGGAATTCCAAAAGGAGACAATACTGCTGACAAAGGTCTAAAAAGCATTCTGACCTCAGTGGAGCCTGAAAATGAAAAGAAATGTGGTCAAGCAGAGGAGCATGTTTCGAAAGAGGCATCTGAGAAGGGCAAGGAAAAGGTCCCAGCAGCCGCCATGAAAGCAGATTCATCAAAGGAGAAGGCTGACAAGGACTTGGTAAACAATATTCCACTTAGTTTCAAAGAAAAATTATGCACACCTGCATGCGTTGATGTCGTGGCACATTACAAATTCTTAAATCTAGAATTTGAAAGACAAAAAGACAAAGCTTTAAAATTTAACAACGAGCTTAAACAGAACGAGGCTGCATATCAGAGAAAGTTGAACTCAACTTTAGCTGAAATGCAAACTCTTAAAGAATTTGTGTTTACAAAAGATTTTATCATTAACGATCTTACAGAAAGATTAGAAAAAGCTTTGAACGAAAAGAATAAATTACAAATTATAATAGATAAATGGAACGTCAGTCAAAAGGCCTTTACTGACATTAAAAACTACCAACGACCAACATTTGTGAAGGACGGGATTGGGTATAAGGATAGGCACGGAAATGAAAGAAAACTTTTCTTTCCTCCACATAGCAAAAACTATGTGCCTATGCCGACTTCTCATCCCGAAAACGATCTTATCAATGAAAAGGCCTCTGTTGAAAAAAATGAGTTTTGTGAAAATGAGACAACCACTAACTGTTCTAAAAGCAATGCAGATCCCATTGAGTGTAAAGAAGATGTGTGCGATGAGGATGGAGACTGCGGCGGGTCAAAAATAGGAATCGGATATTCAGGCGACAGTTATTCCACCGTTAACTGTTCGCCTGGAACTATTCTAGGAAAAACAATGTTAAGGATGATTGTAATAATTTAAGTAGGATGGATGACTGTAATGGCCGAGTGCCTAAATTTAAATCTTCGGATGACTATAAGGGCCATGTGCCTACAATTGAGACCCGTGATCGTGAACATTGTGTGTCTAAATGTCATGATTTAAATTATGCGTGTTGTGATGATAAAGTTGCTTGTGAATCTCCTGTATTTGTGCCAGAATTAAAAAGGAATAGTTTTGGAAAATTCCTCACAGAGGAAATTCCCGAATTTATTCCTTCCAGAACAGGTATGACAGATTCAGAAAAGAGTGTCACTGAAGATCAAGGCAATGAAGACTCAAGCATCACTGCCTCAGACAATGAGCAAGGATCAGAAAGTTCAAGTGAAGAACAAACAGCTAGTGATGAAAGCTTCGAATGTTCAAGTTCTGAAACCAATGAAGACCAGGACTCAGAAAGTTCAGATAAAGATCGAAGCTACAATGAGTCAAGTTACGAAGCAAGTGAAGAGCAAGGCTCAAGCGAGGACAACATGTCTGAAAGTTCATTCGATTCAGACAGTGATGAAGAACACTCAGAAGATGAAAGCAGAGTGGACAAGAAAATGAAGAAAGCAGAAAGCTCAAGACTCTCATCACATACATCATCTTCTAACACCAAAAGACCCAGACATAAAAGATGCTTTCGCTGTGGTCATTTAGGACATACAGCGAAACATTGTAAAACCAAGAAGTTTTCTAAACCAGAACATGATTTTCTTACAAACGTCACACATCAATTAAATTATCTTAAGAAGTCTGTTAAAAATCTGGTTGAGTCAACTGCCTATTTTTGGAAACAAAAACAGGTCAAAGTGGGTCAAAACCACGATAGATTCCAAATGAAGCAAATCTGGATTCCTAAATCAAGCTAATTTGTGTATATATTTGTGTATATCAGAATAAACTCCAGAAATGGCTCCGCATGCTTATGGAGTACATCTGGCATGTAGACAGCGGATGTTCAAGACACATGACTGGATTGAAGGAACTTCTGAAGAACTTTCGCTTCATCGATGGTGATTTCGTATCTTTCGCTGGAGACGAGAAAGGAGGAAAGATTGTTGGAGTAGGAGATGTGGTGTCGGAAGCCCTCACATTGGAGAATGTCAACTATGTTCCGGAGCTGTGTTACAATCTCATGAGTGTCTCTCAAGTCTGTGATAAAGGAATATCGGTGCTTTTCAATGACATGGAATGCTTGTTCCTCAAGCCTGGATATGTTGTTCCTGCTGAAATGATCATGCTCACTGCTCCAAGACAAAACAACACATACGTGCTCAACATGAAAAATGCCAAGACAAATGACAATCTAACCTGCTTGATCTCTAAGGCTTCAGAATCGGAGTCACTGCTTTGGTACAGGCGATTGGGGCATGTTAATTTTAAAAATATGAATAAACTCTCCAAGTTAAACTTAGTAAGAGGTCTTCCGGTTAAAAAATTCCCATTTTCTGAAAAATGTATAGCATGCGCCCAGGGAAAACAACACAAGAAATCGCACAAGTCCAAAGCAGTGAATACGATCACTGCGCCTCTTCAGTTGATGCACATGGATCTTTTTGGTCCAATTAGTGTTAAAAGTCTTGCTAAAAGTTCTTACTGTTTGGTGATCACAGATGATTTCTCTCGGTTTTCATGGGTCTATTTTCTTGAAGCAAAAAGTGAGACAGCTGAAGTTCTCAAATCATTCATCCCGCTGATTGAAAATGTGACCAAACTAAAAGTGAAGTCGATCAGAAGTGACAATGGGTCCGAGTTCAAAAATCAGACCTTCATATCCTTCTGTGCTGAAAAGGGAATTCATCTCCAATACAGTGCAGCCAGAACTCCCCAATAGAATGGAGTTGCTGAACGCAAGAATAGAACGTTGATCGAAGCTGCACGAACCATGCTGGTGGACTCAAAGCTTCCAATTATCTTCTGGGCAGAAGCTGTAAATACGGCATGCTACGTTCTAAACAGGGTACTCATTGTAAAACCACACGGAAAGACAGCATATGAACTTCTCTTCAAAAGAAAGCCGCTCATTGACTTCTTTAGACCATTTGGTTGTTCGTACACCCTTCTAAACACTCAGGAAAACCTCATCAAATTTGAATCAGTGGGTGATATCTGCTACTTCATGGGGTATTCATCCACACAGAAGGCCTACCGGGTTTACAACAAAAGAACGAAGATGGTGATTGAATCTTACTATGTTGATTTTCAAGAAGGAAACTACACCAACACCGGAAGTACTCCTGATTGGTTCTATGATGTGGGTGTGATTTTTAATACCTTTGAAATTCCGGATGTAGTTCCAGAAACTGAACCTGTTGAAGACACTCAAGTTGAACCACTGTTTGACTCATCTGACATTGGTTTAACCCCATTTACCACCCGTCTATCTCCATCATCTGCTGACCCTATTCTAGCTGTGAATGAAGCAACTGGTGACACTTCGCCTGAGAACACCCAAGACAACGGTGCTTCTTCTTCACAGGTGAATGTGGATGAACCAACTCAAGAAGATGATCCACCAGTGATTTACGTGGATGAACACTTCACGAACCTTCCGCAGCAGATTGAATCTCTGACAAATGCCAGATACAAGACAAAATAGAAATCATCCTCTTGAAAACGTCATCGGCGCAGTCAAAGAAGGAGTACGTACACGTGGGCAGTCGTCAAGCATCAACAAAGGTCTCTTCGCAGCTTTTCTTTCGCAATCCGTTCCACGAGACATTGAAGATGCTATTCAAGACTCCAGCTGGGTCCAGGCCATGAAGGAAGAGCTATCTCAATTCAGAAAGCTTAAAGTTTGGGAACTGGTAGATTTACCTGAAGGAAAGTTCCCAATTGGTACTAAATGGGTCTTCCGTAATAAGATGGATGATCGAGGAGTGGTAATCAAGAACAAGGCCAGATGGTGGTACAAGGTTTTTGTCAAGAAGAAGGGATTGACTACGAAGAAGTATTTGCTCCAGTTGCACGACTGGAAGCAATCAGAATATTCCTGGCTTATGCATCATATAGAAATTTCAAAGTTTTCCAAATGGATGTCAAGAGTGCTTTTCTTTATGGGAAAGTAAAGGAAGAAGTGTATGTATGTCAGCCTCCAGGGTTCGAAGATCCTCATTTTCCAGGTCGCTATTTCAAGTTGGACAAAGCACTCTACGGTCTTCACCAAGCTCCGCGCGCTTGGTACAAGACCTTGTCCACATACTTGTTAGAGTGTGGATACACCAGAGGAAAGATCGACATGACTCTCTTCACCAAAAAGATCGGGGAGGACGTAATGCTAGTTCAAATCTACGTCGACGATATTATCTTCGGGTCAACTAATGAGGCGTTGTGCAGAGAATTCGAGACCGTCATGAAGGCAAAGTTCGAAATGAGCATGATGGGAGAGCTGAATTTCTTCTTAGGGCTAGAAGTGAAGCAAAAGGAGGATGGGATTCTCATTCATCAGGCGAAGTACATTCGAGACATTCTCACGAAGTACAACATGAACGATTGTAAAGTTGCAAGCACCCCGTTCGCCTCTCAGACAGAACTCACTCTAGACTCTCAAGGAAAACCAGTAAACAAGTCCTTTTATCGCTCGATGATCGGTTCTCTGATGTATTTGACGGCTAGCAGGCCGGACATTATGTGGGCAGTTTGTCTTTGTGCTCGATTTCAGACAAATCCCAAGGAATCCCATGAAACCGCTGTAAAGGGCATCTTCCGCTATCTCAAAGGAACTCCGAAACTAGATCTTTGGTATCCTAAAGATAGTAATTTTGATCTTATTGCGTACTATGACAGTGATCATGCAGGTTGTAAAGTAGATCGCAGGCCTGTATCAGGAGGATGTCAATTCTTGGGAAATCGTTTGATTTCATGGCAAAGCAAGAAGCAAACAACGGTGTCCACCTCAACCGCTCAAGCAGAATACACCGCGGCCTACAGCTGCTGTTCACAAGTTCTCTGGATACAAAATCAGTTGCTGGATTATGGAATCAACATCATGAAGACTCCTATATTCATCGACAACGAAGCGTGTCTAGGAATTGTGAAGAATCCCATACACCACTCAAGAACAAAGCACTTTGAAATTCGAATTCACACGATTCGAGATGCCTACGAGAAGGGATATATTCAAGTGGTGCCAGTGGATACGACACAGCAGCGGGCTGACATCTTCACGAAAGCCTTCGATAAAACCTGATTCAACCAGTTGGTAACCTGGTTGGAAAAGGTCAATTTCCATGACTGGAAATGAATCTTATGATCGAAATTAATCCAAAAAAAAAAAAACGTTTGTTGAGAGTAACACAAGTATCGGAAAATGTCGCCCACCAAAAAGATTTTCTCATTAAAATTTTATTTTCAGGCAAATAGACTCACGAAAATAAAGATTTTAGGGGGGATATATTCAGAAAATCCAGAATCGAATGCTTATGTCTGATTCCTGCTAGAGGAAGTGATAGAAAATTGCTAACACTTTGTCATTTCTTGCAAATGCAGAAAACAAAAAGAAATCGGGGTACCAAGCAACGACGTGTCGATAGATTCAGCAACACCGACGAGTAAACTGTTGTTAGGGAGCAAAACATAATGTCTACACAAGGATTCTTGCTTTCTCAGGCATTACGCACCTCTGTGGGTAACACGTTGCGGCATATGGCTTAATGGTCTTAAATCTTGCGTTGACAGATTGCCAAAGTCTGAGATTTCGGGTCTTTATATTGGTATTTCATTCGGAGGATATCATAGTTGTTCTTCTGCTGCATCCAGATACATGCTGACCTAGACGCTATGATATTCTCTCAATAATAAGTGCCTTAAAAAAAGGCCAAACCCATAATAAGCGCCATTTTTGGCCAAAATCCTTAGATAGATTAGTTTGGTAACTCTGCTGTACGGTGGTACTGACCTGTTCACCGAACTATCTGTCTTAGCCCTCGATAGCTCTTGGGATCTCTGTTGTACGAAAGTACAGACCTGATCTCTGTTCTATCGTTGAAGAGAATGCAACCAATATACTCACTTGTTATGAGGAATCTTTGTGCATACCTTGATCGCGGGGGTATGTCCTGATGTGGGACTCACGGGGGCGTAATGATTCTATTCTCAATAGCTTGTGTGGGGGCCATCGAAGACTTGTCAATATTACCAAAACATGATAAAAGCGCTCTCCGAAGGCATGTTGAAAGAAGGATGCATGGATTTAAGCGGACAAACATACTGGCAGTTTTTCTTGTGCCCTGGTTAGTAAATAATAATAATAATAATAATAATAATAATAATAATAATAATAATAATAATAATAATAATAATAATAATAATAATAATAATAATAATAATAATAATAATAATATATAAAGAATTTGGCGAGTGTCGGCAATATGATCCTCTGCAGGTAAGTTCGGTGAGCATCGAATATTTCAAGAAAATTTGCATCAAATGGATCCTCCCAGTGCTGAAAATTTGAAGTTCGGAGTCAAAATGGCCCAAATTTTAGCAAAATTGTGAATATTTCGAAATAAACAATATTTTAAACAAAAATGGGCACGTTTTACGAGAAAGTTTGAAATCAACGAGCGAAATTAAAATTGTTTGAAATCGCACTTTTGGCGGCGGAATTAAGATACCAGCGAAATTATAATTTCGCTGGTTATCAAAATTCACATATATATAGATATTTTTTTAACCGTCAGTTACTTTCAAAATTTTCAAATCTTGTCAAAAACGGTTTTCATCTTCTCTCTTACTTATCACCTGACACTCTAATAAAATCGACACAAGATTCAAATCCAATCAAGATTATCAGGTAATCTCCTTCACTCAATCACCGCTTTCACTTCTTGATCGGTTCGGATTAATGGTTCATGCTTCAAACATTGTGTGGGTTTCGGTTTTAAACATTGTGTGGGTTTCAGTTGTGATTAACTCTATTTTGTTCTTGATATATTACAAATCTGTTGATTATATTAGATGATACAAGTATAAAACCGAGTAAAATCCGACATTACAGTGACTGCATATGCTCAGATTTGTGCAAAACTCATGCTTGACCGTTTGACCATTTGGATGTTATCTGTTAGGGTTTTTAAAAGGGTTTAATAAGAAATATATGGTGCCAGCGAATTAGATTTGATGATAGCGAAGGTAACGAAATAATCCTGGTCGCGGAAGATCAAAAGTCTCGAACGCGAGTTCGAGCAACCAGCAAGACAATCTAATTCGCTCGTGTAGCGATTTAACATGTTGTCTTCGCTGGTAGACTGTTTCCGGAAACAAAACTCTGTCATCGCTAAGTTCGCTAGCGAAATTACCTCGGGAACAATGTCCATGATCCGAACTCGATAACCGGGTTACTAGCGAGTTCAGCGATGACACGAGCGATGATAGCGATTATGTCGATAATCAGTGTCTGGTCAGCCAGCGAAGTCAGCGATGATCAATCCTCGTTGACTGATCTAGTCTTTGATCCTGATAACCAGCATCAGCGATGACAAACCATGGCCTGGCAGCGAAATTAAGCTTAATTTTTTTTTTAAATTTTCAAATTCTTTTAATTCTTTTAATCAAATATTTAATATAATCTCGTTTAATTTTTGTAAATACTGTTTCGTGCATAGTTTCTTGTGTAAATATCCATTCTAACTTGCCTCGTTTTACGTGACATATGCAGTATGGTGTGGGATAAAACGTTGAAACATAATCAAAGCATCAACCTGGATGAAGTGCCTCAAGATTTTGAAGATGTAGCTAGATGGGTGCGTTCCAGCAGAATCGGTTATGCTGTGGAGACAGTCGTTAAGGTTTACAAGATTCACATACAAGAATTCTGGGAAAACGCAAAACCTGAAACTAAAAACAACAAAAGAGGGATAGTGTCAACGGTTCGCAACAAAAGAGTAGAGGTAACTGAAGACAGGATCCGTCAGGTTCTGAAGCTACTAGACAATGATCAAGATCCGTTAAGCCTGAGCAAAGATGATATTCTTGATGGTTTTCGAGGAATGGGTTACGCTGGAGATTTCAGTCAAAAGAAAGAAATTAAGAGAGGAGGACTCACCAGAGACTGGAGATTCATTGTTCATGTTATTTCTATGAATCTGGCACACCGAAAGGGTGGTTATGATGGTTTGAACTTGGAATGGCCGGCAGCTATGCTAAATCTGTGTCTTATCAGAAGTTTAATTTCTCTGGCTTAATATTCAACTATATGCTTGAAAATGTAAGTGGAGCAACGTGGGCAATGTATCCAAGATTCGTTCAGATGCTGATCAATGACCAATACAAGGATCTTCCAAACAATGGAGATCTTTACAAGTTCCACGTCCCCACAAGCCGTCAGTACACTGAGATAAAGACTAATGAATGGGTGATGTTGCATGATTGGATGTACCGAGCTGAGAGATTGCGAATAGTAAAGGAAGCTTATAGAAAGTACAAGGAAGCTGTTCGAGAAAAACAACAACGAGCTGCTCAAGCTCAAGCCGAAGCAGCTGCAAAAGAAGAACGCTCTAAAGGAAAAAGGAAAGAAAAACAGGCGGCTGAAGACGAACCACCCAAAAAAAAGGGCACCGGAAAGCACTGAACGATTTATGGGTGCAAGTATAAGGGCGGCCGAGTCAGAAGAACACCGCCAGCATATCAGGGATCTGAAAGACATTCACGCTTTGCAAGAAAAAGAGAAGAGAGAAAAGAGGTTAAAGCGAAAAGAGATATCAGCCTCAGAAAGACCAGAGACGGTGACTGAGGAAGTTCAGTCGTTGAATGATTTCGTAGATGCAATGATTGTTGACCCCGATGAAGCTTCAACAAGCAAGGGCCCCTCCAAAGTGTCTCCTGTGAAGCCAATGAGGGTTTCAAAGCCTCCAGTACCTCCACAAAGGGTTCGACCCTTTCTAGAACTTTACGACAAACTGATCAAAGATACCGGGCCCTCAGTTGCCAAAGAAATTTGTCTGCTGAAGAATCAAGTAAACGACACGAACTTTCTGAGGGAAAAGATCAAGGATCAGAGAAAGAAAAACAAAGAAATGAATGCCTACATGGCTAAGCAATCCAAGTTCATCAGATTCCAGCAAGCGGGGTTGGAGAAAATGTATAGAATGATGAGAAACATGTGTGAGCAAATGAAAGTGAAACCCATGTTTTCCTTTGAAGAAATCTTCGACTTTGAGGGGCTCGTGGAAGAAGAAAATGCTCGAAAGGAAAAGGAGGCTGAAGCCAAGAAAAAGCGTTTGGAATCGGTCGAAAAAGTAACCGAGGGAAACGAAAGTGATGAAGAGGCAGTGGATTGAGATAATATGCTGGCAAAATTTCTCAAATGGGGTCTTGAAGAAGAAGTTCTCTATGAACAAGAAAATGGAAAAACATTCTCTCCTGAGCACCCTGAATGGTTCAAGAAAGAGAGAGAACGACTCCCAGATTTCTATCAAGTAATAACAGTAGAAAAGAGTGAAGCTACCGATAAGATCATCAGCTGGATGTACGACAATCTTCGAGGAATGTTTGTGGTGAAAAGACGTGGTGGAGTAATCCAGTATTTCCAGACCGGATTTGATCTTTTCACACTACCTAGGTGGGATCTGCGGGAACTTGGTCGTCTAGACATATTAAACCCAGAAGAAAGAGGAATCGGGAGGGTTCGAGCGGATAATTGCCAAAGAAAGCAACAAGGGTTTCCCCAATCATGCTCCGCAGCGTCCAAGACGCAGAGTTTCAAAAACAACTATTGATCCAGTAACCGGAAAGGGAAAAGTGACGTGGGTGATCAACCCTGCCAAAGTTGTCACAAGGATCAAGCTTCCGGAAGAAGTACCTGTCGCCCTCAATGATTTTAAGAAATGGTTTTACGACAGCAGGACCGGTGAAGCTGTAATAAGATCCAATGAAAATGTGGATATTCGTATTTTGGATCCGATGGATGTTTTTATGTTTGGGCTCTCAGATCTGACAGTGTTGAACGCTAGCCGTATAAACGTGGGAGCTGGTAATGCAAACATGGAGGAGGCAGCGTTATTTCAGAGAGTGGTGGAGCGAGCCTGGAAGTTGAAAAGGGAAATGTTGGATCTGGTAGATAAGATTGAGAAGAGGAAAGAAACTAATGAAAAGAAGAAGGAAGCAAGGAAGAAGAAGAAACATGAACGCAAGAAAGAAAAATCTTCCGCTTCAACAACTGAACCCACCACAACATCACCACCTCCGGCCTCATCCACATATGAGGCCACTATGGAGGATCAACATATTTGTGAAGCTGCAACTACTCAAGAAACTCCGGTTACACCAACCGAGACTCAAGCACCACCAGAAACGACAGTGCATGAAGACAGTCCCAAAGAGCCTGAAAAACAAGCTACAGAGAATCCAGCGGTCACAACTGAAGAATGAAAAGACAAGTATGCAACGATCTAGGGGGATACTGTTAGAACTTTTGAGATCGTTGATACTTGTGCTGGATTAGTTTAGTCATAGTTTGTAGCTATTTTGAATGTACAAGGGCTTATTTTGTAATTCTCTAAAAGTAAAGTTCCTGATCTAGTGTAGATAAGATTCCAGCAAATTTATAAATTTGCTGGCTAATCAGGAACACTATATATAGCCCACACATTGTAACCAACTTAAGCTTTTGGCTCTTGAATGAATATTGGTGTTGTTACATTCTTGTGTTGATCTTGTGCTCAAATCTGATATCCAAGGTGTTTTATTGTTATATCTTATTGTTTGGATTCAATACAACACTTGTTGTATTCATTAATCCATTAGCTTCACCTTCATCTTTGATCTTTCTTAACTTTTCATATCTCAAACACCTAATCAATAGGTGTTTTGGGTTAAAACAACCAACCACTGTGATCCGGATTCGTTTTGGGATCTACACATCTATTTTAATTATAGCTTGAAAATAAAACAATAACTAGAACATTTAGGGAAATTTAAATGTGCCAGGTAAAATAATTATATAAGTAAATAAATAGAATATTAAATTATTAATTTAAGTCGAGTAAGAAAGGGGGTTTTCATTTTGTAATAGAGTGAATTGCAAGGATTGTCCTTTATCTTTATACTCATCTGCAGGCGCTGTCCTTTATGTTTAAAATTGACGAGTTTTGTACTTTATGTTTTCAAATCATACACGTTTTGTCCTTTAGGCCTAACCCAGTTAGTTTTTTCAGTTAAATTTGGTCATGTGTGACTTTTTTGTCAATTCATATTTGCAGGGACTAATTGTGTAGATAATATAAATGTTTTTTATTTCACTAAATCCTTGAAATACCCTAACACCTCTCTCAAAATTCTCCAGACCTCAGACCTCGTGAATGTTAAAAACCCACAAACACTCCTCTCAAATTCTTCATGGCTAGCACACTCATATTCATCATCTTATCATTTTCACCATCCAAACAATGAAGAAACACGACGATTGTCTGAGTGGCGCCGGAGGTGAGGTCGACGACGATTTCCTGAGTAGCGGTTCGAATCAGGTGGTTTTGGCGAAGATCGAAGGATTTTGGGTGTTAAACCAAGAGGAAAGATTCATAAGTGATGTTTTGGATTTTTGTGGTTGAATTTTAGATCTGAAATGTTGTAATGTTGATGTGTTAAGATTGCAACGGTGGTGGGTAGTTATGGTGTGGTTGCAGCGTTGGTGGGTGGGTGGATGGTGATGGTGGGGTTGCAACGGTGGTGGCGACAGGTGGAGGAGTGATGGTGGGTGGAGATGTGTGAGTGGTGGGGCTGATATGGGGCTGATAAAGAGGGGGAGGAGTGGTGGTCGCGTAATAACACCGGCGGGTTGTTCCGGTGAATCGGGTGTTGAAAATCGTCGGCTCCGGTGCCGGAAAACATGATTCGGAAGCAGAGAGTGACGGCGAATATACCCAAAATCAAAAGGGTGAATATCAGATGAATTGACGTCTTCATTTTGACTTGAGTCAACACGAGTCAACTCAGAGTTTGTAACAGATTGAGTTTAAGTAAATCAAACCTCTTTGGTTCTTGTTCATTGTTGTGAAAAGGTCCGGATTATATGATGTTTAGAGACACATAAGGTGCGATTAATGAATGAAGATTTGGGGGATCTAGCAATTGAGATGTTGAAGAAACAGGGGGCATATACCAGGCGATTATTGACTGTTTGTTCTGGTTAGTTATTAATATCTTCGCGTTTTGATAGTGTGACGATTGATTGATTAGTGTCGGTGTTGTAATGAAGAAAGAGACGAAGACGAAGACGAAGACGACGATGGCAATGGCAAATTTAACTGAAAAAAACATTTATATTATCTACACAATTAGTCCCTGCAAAATATGAATTGACAAAAAAGTCACACATGACCAAATTTAACTAAAAAAACTAACTGGGTTAGGGCTAAAGGACAAAACGTGTATGATTTGAAAACATAAAGTACAAAACTTGTCAATTTTAAACATAAAGGACAGCGCCTGCAAATGGGTATAAAGATAAAGGACAATCCTTGCAATTCACTCTTTTGTAATATCTTTTATTTAAAAAAAAATCAATTATTTACTTTCTTTTATATGTACCGATTGTACGAATCATCAGACCCATCTTTTCTCCTCTTTTATAATATATCATAAAATAAAAATTATTACTTCTTATATATATATATATATATACCAAATAAAATAGAATTGTAATGCAATTAAAATATTTATATATTATTCTATATTATTATTATTATTATTCTATATTCTATATTAATAATGAAAGCCAATGAATAGTAATTAAAGTATATAGTTCTTGTAATACTTTATGGTTTTTATATAATAATAATAATAATAATAATAACTATTATATTTATTATTATGATTTATTATTATAACTATACTTTATTTTTTTATCATAATTTTATACTGAAAGTTTAATAATATTAATTTAATATGTTTCAGTAGTGTGTATAAAATAACTAAGATCTCTTTTGAGATATTAGTAATAATATTGAGCAGAATAAAATAATATAGAATAAGTATAGATTTAATTTTATATATTAAAATTTAGAAATTATAATTAGAATTATGTAAATTTGTAGTAATATATTAGTATATATAACAATTTGAAGGAGTACAGGAAAGTTTCTACTCAAATATTTAATTATATTTGAAAAATTTTACGCATGGAATATATATGCTGATGTTCTCCCATGATCTAGCATGTTACTGTTAAGCATACTTTTTAATCAAGATGGAGTTATAATAATATTGAAATAAATAATCATTAACACTATTTTTAATATGTTTACTTTTGAATTTTAACTTGTTTTAAATTTTAAATCATAATATACAATATTTTTTTTTCAGTAATATATGTTTACAATATATTTTTATATCACTAAAATATATTTTTACATTTCATATTCATTGACCGAGGGGTGGTATAAAATATTAAATGTTTACCCCTGTGTAATCTATGGAATAAATATATGGTTATGTTTTATAATATATAAACTTACGTTAATATAAAGTACATAAGTGATCAAAAGATGCTATGGTGTTTCAAAAAGATGTTGTTACCCTTTCTAAACCGCATCTTATGTCTGTTTTGAAAATCAAGATCCAATAGATGCGTAACTAAAACCGCGTCTCTTGATATAATGGTAATAAATAAAACTAATAATAAAGTATTCTAATTTTTTTATATACTTACTATTTATATTTAATTAATCCTATAATACTTTGTTTTATAATACTATTACATTAACCCCTGTCCCACATATAATTATGTATTAAGTTAGCCAATGACCACATTAATTGTTTTTATTATATTTTCCTATAATTATGTAAATACATATAATTGTATATTTATTTAAATGAAATTAATATATTACACATTAAACGTTTGATTATTCAGTTTGATGTTAAAATAAATTTAGTGTTTGCAATTATATAAAAATATAATAAATGGTTACTTTTATTTACATGTATATAAATCTAGGGGAAGGTTCATTTGAGAAAAAAATTTAATTGAGAAGAAAAAGAACAAAGGGTACAATTGTAAAACATTAAATACTTTTTCACTTATCCCATTTATTATCATCTTTAACTAATTAATTAGTCATAAAAACTACCATCCTTCACACTAATGTTTTTTTGACTACACATATCAAAGGTTACCCTACACCTTTTGAAAATTACCCTACACATGTTGAAAGTTATCCTACACAACTCGTAATTTATCATATATACATTGTAATTTATCCTACACTATAAATTATTTTATTTTATTTTTTTGTAAAAATATATATTTTGAAGATAAGTTACAAATTTTAATAAAGTTAACCATTAAAGAGGAATCCTACTAATTAATGATCTTTGTAGGTTTACCATATTACCCTTATAGTAACATTAAATACTTATATTAAATGAGTTAAAATGAAGCATTTTTATTGGTTGAAATTTCTTCTTTTTTCTTCTTACAAAAAGTTTCTTCTCATTTGAACTCTCCACTATATACCTATTATAATAAACTTATGTATGGTTTTATGAATCATTGTATTTAATACTATTAATTGACATAGGGTTTAACTGATTTAAAATACAATAAAGATATATCATAACTTAGTCATTTAAGATATATATATATATATATATATATAGGGTAAGGCTCATGCGAGAACAACCCTTATTGCGAGAACCGCGAGAACCAATGTGAACACAAAATAAATTCTAAAAAAAAAAAATCAAAAAAACACTCAAATTTTTTTTTTAATATTCTTTTTCAAAAAATCGCTATATTTCGTTACCATTAAAAAAACTTTTTTTTTCCGAGTAACAGATATCTATGCACATGTTCATATGTATCATTACTTCGACAAATTCGGTAATACGTTATCAGGAATAGACAATTGCACTTTAATTTACAATACTATTCGTAATACACTACTTTTTACATTACCAATATTTAAAATGCACATGTGCATCATTAGGTATAACCATGATATAACGTGTTTTGGTACAAAAAGTTTGTGATTTTGAATGGAGAAGTAGGCCCATATACATTTTTTTGGTTAGTTATATCTAGTGGTTGATGGTTTGGTTATAGTTGTCAATTTATGATGTAATATGTTGATTGGATGGTATAAATGGTGTTTACATACATGTAAGAAAGTGAAAATATCGGTAATGGTATTGTATTATGGATGGTAGGAGGTAATGGTATTGTATTATGGATGGTAGGAGGTAATGGTAGTGTATTATGGATGGTATGATAGATGAAAGGGAAAGTATATTCAAAGTAGTGTACCAAAACACCTTATTTCATATTGATACATATAAATGTACATGTGCATTTCTAATATTGGTAATGTAAAAAGTAATGTATTACATATGGTAGTGTAAATGAAAGTGCAATTGTCTAATATGTGTAATGAATTACGGAATTTGTCAAATAAATGACAAAAAATGCACATGTGCATGCTTGTGTATTATGGATGTAATGATAGATGAAAGAGAAAGTAGTGTACCAACACACCTTATTTCATGTTGATACATATAGATGCACACGTGCATTTCTAATATTGGTAACGTAAAAAGTAGTGTATTGCACGTGGTAGTGTAAATGAATGTGTAATTGTCTAATATTTGTAATGAATTACGGAATTTGTCAAAGAAATGATACAAATGCACATGTGCATGGACAACTGTGACTCGAAATTTTTTTTTTGAAATTTTATTTTATTGTAAACAAAATATAGTGATATTTACAAAAAAAAAATAGTAAAAAAAAAAATTTGGGTGTTTTTTAGATTTTTTTTTAGGTATTACTGTTTGTGTTCACACTGGTTCTCACAATAAAGGGTGGTTCCTAACGGATCTAGGGTGGTTCCTAACGGATCTTTGTCATATATATAGAGAGAGGCCGGTTATCATACAAATACCCTAATCATACATAATGTACGCTACATTCTAGGCCGTCAGATCATCTCATTTAAACCGCGTGTTTAAGTATTAAATTAATCAAATTAAAATTAATAAAAGAAACCGCCAAGGTTAAAATCGTCCATAGCGAGAACAAAACCCCTGATAATCAGCACACAATAACTCACAATCATACCGTAAACCCAAAATCAACATTGCATTCTCCTTCTCCAAAAGTTCCCTGCTACTCTCCGTTGCGATTTCAACTAGGATTCATGAATATTGAGAAAAGAAGCAAAGCAAACAACGACAGACCACAAGCGAAGAAGATGAATCCAGGTATCGATTGACATTTGCGATTTTATAATGGAATATACAGGGGCTTTAAAGTCAAATGCGATTTTGTTTGTTTATTAACTTTTTAACTGAAACGTATAGTTTTATAACATTACATATTGTTCACAACTACAATTTTGCTAGGGTTTATTACTGGTATGGTTATTTATTAGGTTTTGCATTTTTTTGCAGTTTTCTTAATGATACCTGATAGATGTGCGATATCATATAGGGTTTTGTGGGGGGTTTTGTATGACATTTGCGATTTCATATGATAAAATATTGTTTGTTGAACGTTTTTTGTTTTAGGTTAGATTAAACATGCGAATTGATAAAAAAACACATGCGATTTCATATGATAAGTTAGTTTTAGTGTTTATGATTAAAATTATACCTGCAATTTTATGTTTATTAGATCCTTAAAGCATGCGATTTATAATAGATTGGCTAGATTTGGTAATGCTTAAATAACACATGCGAATTGATAACTCATTCATGTGAATTGACGGCTAACACATGCGAATTGATAACTATCCCATGCGATTTTGTAGAAATAGAATCTGATGATGACTTTGAAGGCCCAATATCAACTCTGATGAAAATTAACAAGAATAGAAAGAGAAGGGTAGTTGAAGAAAGTTCTGAAGATGATGACTTTGTTAAGCCACCACCAAAAAAGAAAAAAGATGAGAAGAAATCAAAGATACAGACAAAAAAACATTCAAAAAAGGTGGAACAACCTAAAACAAAACATAGGGAATTCTTCAAATACAACAACGAAGCAATACTGCTGAGATGCCAACCTAACTCATACATGGATACTATGAAGAAATTTTCAAAAAAACAGGTTGAAGAGGTAAGGAATATGGGATTTGGTGCTATTCTAGATATCAATATCAATCATATTTCGACACGATTGGCATATTGGCTAGCCAGAAACTTTGACGAGAAGTTCGATAAGCTAAACGTAGGAAAACACCAAATAAAAATAACATCATACATAGTTTACGAAGTATTTGGAATACCAAAGGGTCCAAAGAAGGTTGAAATAATAGCCGATAAGAGAAAAGTCAAAAAGCAGGAGAAAATTGAAAAAAGTCAAGAACCGGGAAATGCTGTCAGGGATACATTCATCCGTCAGTGGGGGGAAAACACGAGAGTTACCCATGGCTTAATTGCAAATACAATGGAAAATCAAAGAGACGGAGGGAGCCTGTTTAAATTAAATTTCCTTGTATACTGGATGACCTTCTTTGCAGAAATTACAAAGGCAACACTTGCAAATGATAGATGTTTGCTTGGTGTAGAAGATGTTGAGGAAATACAGAATCTAGATTGGTGCTCATATCTACTCGACACCTTGCGTCGTACACGAGCGGGCTGGAAGAACTATAAAATACAGTTCGCAGGACCTGTTGCCTTTCTTACGGTATACATTACTACATTTAATAACATATTTGAAATACTAGTTTGTTTTGTTATATAATTAAATGATCTTGCGATTTATACAGCTTCTATACACGCATGAGTACAACAAAAGGGTTAACTTGTTTGAGAAAGCTGTGGAGATACCGGTTATTCGTTATATCACATCTTCGGAGATTGATAAAGTCGAAGATCATATTTCGGATAACGGACCTCTATGGATATCAAGTGAGAGTGAAGAAGAAGAAAATGAAGAAGAAAATGAAGAAAAAAATGAAAAAGAAGAGGGTCCTTCGACGGAAGATTATACACTACGACCACCGGTTGACACCACAATAAGCTACAAAAGAAGGACTGCGCGTGCAGTACAAAACAAAGAAACCGGGGAAGAGCCAAAAGATAACGAGAACATTGATGATTTCATGGATTTTAGTTTTGAAATCCATGAAATGTCTCAGTTGAACCTTGAGTTTGGAGTTGGAACACAGACACAGAAAATGATGGATTATTGCAACACTCCGGCTCAACTTTCACCATCGGTATTCTACGACACACCCCACGAACGAGAACTAGAGGCTTCAAGTGCCAACAAAAAGGTAAGCGCAAAAAAATATTAATTTAACTTAATCAATTATATTAACTTCTAGATTGATACTATCTTAACTCGAAAAATATTACAGAATCTGTTGAAAAAAATGAAAGCAAATGTCAAAAAATACCTTAAAATGGTTCAAGATGTTCAAGTGATGAACAACTTAGTTTCAGAAGCAAAAACTAAGTGTTTTGGGATCCGGAGATTATGAAGGCTTGTAAGGATTGGGATGAGACGATTCAGAATAATCCCATTTGTGTGCCGCCTGATTCGGTTCAAGAGCATGAAACTGCAGGCTCTCCTGTTCATCAAGAACCTGAAAATCCAGCTTGTGAAGTTCATCATGAAGTTACTACAAACGAAGAAGGTAGAGAGGATGAAGAAGCTCAAAAACTAATATCCACTATTTTGGTACAAATGGCATCAGAAGGTAAAACATGCGATCTCAATATTAACACATGCGAAATCATGTAAAAATTCACTAAATTTTATGCACATGCGAAACCTATAAAAAAGACATGCGATTCTGTCAAAACACTTCAAATTTGATTTCGCACACGATGTCATGTATACCCCTGCGATTTTGATTCTACTGTATTAAATTAAATAATTTGTATCTATAGGTATACTGCAACCAGATGATGGAGGAGTCACAGACACCCTTATTGCAAACATTCAAACTGTGGAACCGGGTGTATACGCTTACCAAACACCTGCCAAGGGTAAGAAAGCACTTTATGTTAGGAGAAAAATTAAAAATCACAAATTATTGTACTTCTTAAATTACTCTGGCATGCAGAAACTGGTGAAAACGAAACTGTTATCGAAGAAACAGTGAACTTGGCAGAATCTACACAAAACATTCAACAAAAAGTTCAAGAAAAAGAGCCAGAAAAAGACCCTCAACAACCCGATATGGAACTTGAAGTTGAGAAGGAAAAGGAAGTTGAATGCCCTCAGGTAACGGCTGAGGAATTGCATTTAGTTGAGTTGGTTTTGAGCCTGGGACCCAGCTTGGAAGAAGATAAAGAAAAAAAACCAACTAAGGGGAGAAAAAACTCAAAGCCAAAGCAAGTTCCAAAAAAAGTTATGCCAAAAGGGTTAAATGAACTACTTTATAAGACAATAGAACAAGCCAAAATCCGAGCTGAGAAAAGATGTGCAGAGCTTGGAGACAAATTTTGTTCCCCTTACTGCAACATAGTGGTAAACATGCACGAAGCACTCTTGAATCAAGAATTGAATGTGATCCGCTATACATTTGCTATATTTGCAGGCATGCAATAAGTAAAAATACTTATATCAACTAACAAACATCTAAAAAATATACACACAACAAATACTAATTATTTATTTTATGACTGGCAGAGAAGAATTTTACCGATCAAAAACTGAAGTTGCCATATTCAAAGCTATATTTAAAAGCTTCTACAGGGGTCAATACGTAGCATCAAACGGAATAGATGCATTTGTGGATGTTCTAAACCTTGAAGAGAAGAAGAGGGATAGAAAATCATCACCATACAGACTCTTCTTGTTTAGCACAATGATGGTATGTTTTCATATAGATTTTGGCATTTTAAATTACAACAGTAAATGCATGTTCAATGATTTCGCACAATAATTGTATCTAAATCGCATGTAATATAGAAGAAAGTTTTCCTGTGAAACAAAATTTCTCATACTGTTGAAATTTTGCATGTGGTATATATACTATTCGCATGTGAAAAAAATACATTGTTTGCATGGCTTTGACTCTAATTACATAACATACAGCCGGATATCTTTTACGACGAGGAGAAATACACAGACAACCAACGACTAAAAATATTTGCCTCAAATTTTGAAGACATATTACTGAGATATGAGGTAAAAAAACTTGATTCGGTTGACCTGGTGTTTATTCCGGTACTTCAAGGTGACCACTTCTATGTCTTGTGCTTCAACTTGAAATCCGGCAAAATTGAGCTGATTGACAATTCAGCAGCTGAACAAGAGTTTAAGGATAGATACAAGGGGCTTCCAGACATACTGGTAATAGAAAAACTTATTCATATACATGTTATGTTTTATGTAAAAAGCTACTAACACAATGTTGCTATGTTACAGAGAAGGGTATTGGTTTTATACCTAGAAAAGGCTTTAAAACCAACACCGGCTATAAAAGAACTTGCAAGCTCAGTTATAGAAAGAAAAGAAATGGATTGGAGGACGAAGAATAACGGCGTAGACTGTGGAGTGTTTACGATGCGTCACATGGAAACGTACAAAGGAGACCAAAAACCATGGGTGACTGGATTTGTGAAAGAAGATGAAGTAAACAACAGACAGAATTCACAACTTCATCTCCTAAGGCACATATATCTCAGTAAAATCATTCTATCAGAACATAATATGCATTGTCAAGAAATAACTAAAAAGGCAAATGCTTTCGATAAAAGGCCAGACAAAGAGAGGTATATGAAAGATTTGGATAAGATAATCCCAGATAGGATGAGTACATATTTTGGAAAGCCAAAGTAAACTTCATTGATGATGGATTTATGTTACATATTTAAACTTGTTAGTGTTTTTAATTTCGCATATATTGGTGTTTTTAATTTCGTATTTGTGTTTTTTATTTCGCATGTGTTATGTTTGAAATCGCATGTTTGACATTAAATTATTAAAATTTGCGAAATACAAGTCCATCACATAACACAACATGCAAATTTATTGGAACATGCACCAAAAAATAAACAAAAGTTCATTCAAAAGATGAAAGAAACTCCATTTTCATCTTCATCGAGCATCTTAATACAGTTATTGCACCAGCCAACTCTTTCAACTGTTTCTCGTCCCTCTCACCCAAATCCACCATAAACATAACAGCAATTTCTTTAAGACTACTCACTTGCATCTGAGATAGCAAGTTCAGAATTTCTTGTCTTCTCTTCATGTTTTCTGTTACATGAGAAATGTTGGCCTCCAACATCTCTTGACATGATTGATCCTCTTGAATTGGTTGCTAAATCCTTTTCCTCAAAGCCTGCTTGATACTTGGTTCAGAAGAAGAGGATGTTGGTAAATCTGCCATTTTTTAATTGGATGTTTGCAATAGTGATAAAATATATAATAAAAGAAAAATTATTGATATGAATTATTGAAATCAATTATTGAACTGAATTATTTGATTTCAATTATTGAAACACATTGTGCGAAAATAAAAATAATTATTAATAAAGAGTGCGAAATAAATAGCTACAGTTGATAAATACTTTAAGGTTTGCGAAGTGTCGAATTTAAACATGCAAAATTATATATTAAACTTCATTGTGTGCGAAATGTCTATTTTAAAACATGCGAAATTATACAACGGATCCATTCTTAACTAGTTGGATTTTGTTAAAACATCACAGGCGATATATCAAAACAACACATGTGATATAGTAACACAACAAGTAAAACCAGAAACACTTGTCTTCAACCCTCATTACAATCTAATAAATAAAAAAAAAAAGCTTCAAATCAAATAAAACCCAGAACTCAACCTAATAAAACTATTGACGAATCCTAAATGTCGAATCAAGCTGTTAGGATCTGAGTTTGGATTGATTGTGATTTGTGTTTGAATTTAGATGAACAAATGAAAGAGTAGTGCAGCGGAATTTAAGTGGAAGCAAACTTTTCAAAATCAAACAAAAGAAATGCTTTCAATCATACATTTTCAAACACTGAATCAAATGATAAAATTTATTTTCAAACTCTGCTTACAATGTGTGTATGATATGCAAACTCCCCCTCAGCCCGAGCTCAGTGTTTGTTCGTGCAGAAAGAAGATGGTGAAAGAGCTAACAGAACGGTACAGAGTATTGTTCTATTTATAGGCACTTGCAAACCACTGAGCATCTAAGATGACATCACCATGAAAGTGACATCTAACCTCCTAACAAACTCTAACCTCTGATCTATACAAACACTGCTATGCTAACTACTGATATTACATTTATAAAGCAAATATAAACTGCTGCTGCATCCTTCCACTGCTGTGAACCCAGCAGTACTTGTCATGATCAGCAGTGTTTGAACCATGGCAGTAGATTGAGCAGCAGAGCTTTAGTTCTTCAATCAGTCCTTAACTTGATCAGCAGTTGTAGGTCAGCATTTTGCATGATCAGCAGATAGGAGGTCAGCAGATGTTGAAACCACTTTCAAGGGGAGAGACTTGCAATCAAACATCTGTTTATTCTGGATCCACTGCCCGGATCCAGTTTTGGCTTTCATTATCTGTTCCTTTGGTAGGGTTCAATCCCAACAATCTCCCCCTGGAACAGATAATGCTAAAACTCTTCATTATTGTGGATCTTTATTGCCTCAACAACAGTTCCCTTATCTGCCCTTTGAAATGCAATTCAAAAGTTAAGGCATCTGTATCATCATCATCCCTGCTAAGTGGAAGATCAAGGAGATCCTGCAAATCTTCAAGACTCAGGCCAAGAGCTTGTTCCCTTGTTAATTTCTTCACTTCGACATCAGACCTGATCATAGTCAATATGTGGGTCTGTTTATCAGTTTTCCACTTTTGTACTTTTGAGCCTGATGGGTTTCTTGGGAGATTTTTATTTGTTGAGGAATTTGGTGATGCTGGCCTGTTCATGACTGGCTGAGCAGTACTTGCAGATTGTTCCAGTTCAGATTCTTTTTTCAACATTAGCATAATGCCCTTTTTCACAATGTCATTTCCGGCAATTAAATCTTGAACTGTTTCAGCACCCAACTGGCTTTGACTCCTTCTTTTGTAGATAGCAGCACCAGTAGGAGCAGTGGTTCGTTTGGCTTGCAGCTTTGGTGGTCTTTTTGAAACCTCTGCTTTGGAATAGTCAGGTTTTTGTGGAGTTGTTGGATCTTTCTTCCTG
Organism: Helianthus annuus; assembly: GCF_002127325.2. Taxonomy (NCBI): domain Eukaryota; kingdom Viridiplantae; phylum Streptophyta; class Magnoliopsida; order Asterales; family Asteraceae; genus Helianthus; species Helianthus annuus. The sequence continues at coordinate 96,065,817 of NC_035437.2, forward strand.
AGCTCCTCCAACCTTTTATAGGTGGCCCTGACCCTAGCTTCTCCCCACTTTGACACAGAATTCTTTGACCCATAATCAGCAGTGATTAGCTCCTCTTTCATTCTCTTCAACTCTAGTGCCTTTTCAGCTTCAAACTGTTTGAATTTTTTAGGGGGAGTCTGCTGGACATTATCTTTGATCATTTCATGAATCCTGGCTACTTCTTTTTAAGCTCAGGAATGGTCCAGTTTTTATACATGTGTTTCTCCCCCTTGTATTTCTTGTAGGTCATGATATTTTCAATGTAGTCTTTTCTTAGGGTCTCATCTGCCCTTTTTGAAATTTGTTGACTAACATTTTTGGCAAATTGTTCCATTGATCTGACCTGTGTAAGGAGAAACTGATAGTTTTGCTGAAATTCCCTATCAGATTTCCCTTGTTTGTTTTTATTAGCGATATCCTCTGCTTGTTTGGCTTTAATTTCCAAATATTCTTCAATGTTGTTTGGCCTGGGATATCATCTAACTGAAGGCAAGCTCCTTTTGGCAGGGTTGTCCTCATAGTAGAAAGATTTGATTTCATCTCTAACTGCTATGAGTTCTAAAGGGAACACAACACCTGTAGGGGGTAATGGCTTTTGAATTTGAGTTGAAGAGAGAGGAATGGGTTTTGAAACTGTGACAAGTGCTTGGGATTTTGAAGCTGTTGGTGGTGGTGATGGAGAATCATCATCTAATATGATAACCCTTCTCCTTTTTATTTTAGGAGAGGCAGATGATGTTTTGGGTGGATCAGTGGAAGTGATTTGAGTGGCAGTGGTTTGTGACTGACTAACAGCTGTTGAAACAACTGGTGTTTCAACCACTGTTGTCATTACAGCAGATGTTATAACATCTGATGTCTTCTGCTTTATGGCAGGAAGTGATGGTAGAGATGTTGTTTTTGGTGGTGATAAGGCAGTGGTAGTGGTGTGTGTTGAAGTGGTGTGTGTTGAAGTGAGAGAAGTTGTTGTAACAACTGAGGTACCAGCAGATGTTGGTACAACAGAGGTTGCAACAGCTGTTTGGGTGGAGGTTTGATGTTGGTGGCTTTTTGATGATGGTTTTGGAGTATGCTTTTGAAAACTAGATGGTGTGGATTTGGGTTTCCTTACTTTTCTAGTAAGATTTCTTTTTGGAACAGGATTTTGATCATCCTTTTCACCAGAACAACCCTATTCATTCAGCTTCATGAAAGCTCTCTTCTCCTCATTCCACCTTGACAGATCCTTTGCCGCTCTATCCCTTTTTACACTTATGATACTATCATCAAGTGCATTCTGGGTCACATCAACCTTCTTGCTTCCATCTGGGAAGGGAATTTCTCTGAGCATTGCATCTTTTTCTGTATCAAGATATAGCCCATTATCAATCTCTTTCTTTATCCACTCCTTAATTTTCTCCCCCTTTTTGGCATTATCTGAGGGGATTTCATCAATGAAGAGAACTATCGGAGGAGCAGTGCCAGTGGTTGTCAACAGATGGGCCTTGAGAGCCTTAATGCCATCCTTTGTATCTTTGTACCTAGACTCCATTACATTTTTGAGCTCTTGAACATGTTTTTCATGCTGCTACTCAGCCATCTGGTGTTGTTGGTGGAGAAATGGTTGAAAAAGATTCTAGAGCTCATTTGTAACATCTGCTAGTGGTGGAGCAGGTGCTTGAGGTGGAACAGCAGTGGATTGTACCATTTGAACTGTCAACAACTGATGCAACATGTCTTTGATTTCTGCAACAGTGGTATCCAGTTTTTCAACTCTGCCCGTCAATTCTTGGTACTTTAAACCATCACCCAATTTAATGGGATCATCTGATTTCCCACTAGAAGTGGTTTTATCAGAAGTTGAGGTAGGGAGTGTACTCCAAACATCAACAACTGATGCCCCTTTTTCTTGGTACTGGGGTCTTCTTCCTTTAACACTTGATAATCTTTTGATGGAACTAGTGGTTAATATAAACTCACTAGCAGATAACAGAGGTGTTATGGAAGGAATTGCCTCCAAGGAAGTCTTATTGATGTAACCACTGTCCAAGTGTAAACCTGTAGGTTCAACACTTGTAGTGGCTGCTTCACTTGGAATACCACCAAGAGTTACTTGTAACTCAAGGGGTGTAACCTCCTCAGGTTGTGTTGGTGGGTTAGCAAAGATTGATACATCAAGCCCAGTCTTTTGTTGAGGTATTTTCTCATGAACAGGTGAGTGAGAAGGACTGGTTTGTGCTAGGTTCAAATCAATTGCATCCAACAGTAGTTTGGTATTTGGGGGAAATGGGGATGTGAAGGTAGGTTTAGAAAGCGGAATTGCCCCGGGTATTGGGCTGTGGATGATGGAAACGAGTGCTTCCAGAGCATCATGATGTGGTGACCCTATGTGTACAACCTGTTCTTTTTGTGAAGAGACATGAGGAGTTTCGGCTAAGATTTGAGATATTTTTACCAACTGCTGTGAGGAAGTAGCAGCAGTGGTTTGTTGTGACTTTTGTGCTGTCACAGGCAGTTGCTCTGGTATCTCAGCCTCCAGAGTTGCCTTTTTGATGGGTTTGGGGGGTTTTTGATTTTTCTTTTTCGGTGGTTTTTTAGTGATTTTAGGTGTGGGTTTCAAGGCAGTTGTTTGGCTACCTTGATCACCTTGAGCAGTAGGCTCAGCAGCAGATACCTGAGGAGCAGTGTTTGCTGCTAAAATCTGCTCAGGCACCTCTGCTTGTGTTTTGCAAGGTGTTGACATTCTTGTAAATGTTTCAGATGTTAAGCTTTTATTTGAAAAGAGTCACCTTGATGTATTACCGCAATATCATTCTTACTGAATTTTTTCTCAAAATAATAGCTTAAAAATCTTGGAAACAGTAAGAATGATTTCGTTTCAACATTTTTAACCAAATCATTGAAGATTACCTTGGAATAGTTGAAATTTTCTCCTTGTAAAATAGCATATCCCAAGTTTTGAATCTTCAGTGGTATTTCATTAAAAGAAGTGGTTTTATTTGAAACACACACGAGGAGGGTATGGAATAAAAATCTTGTTGCAGGAGGGAAGGAGCCTTTTTCTAAGTTATCCCTCTTCATCATTGTGTCCGCATACCCTCGCTCAATGAAGTCAATTTTTAACTCGTTTTTAGGGAAAGAATCTGTACCTTCCTGATCAGCGAGCTGAAAGACCTCAGAGATAGATTGCGGTGTTATTCGGACTGCTTTCTTCTGCAGAGTAGAGTTAATGGCTATGACATCATCTCCTTGTTTTTCAAGGGTACAATTTTTCCAAAACTCTCTCTGAGTTTGCAGGTAAATGGGTGCATCAACGGTTAACAAAGTTTTGTACTTTGATGCGTTGATAAGATCAAGGATGGAGTCAAATGTATCGATGGTGCCGGGTTTTGTGAGAAGACCCAGTAGATTATGAGACGGTTTGTGTGGGATTTCGGTGGAGGTAGCCTTTTGAGAGGCCCCTTTGGAAGATTTTGCGGATGATTTCGATTTTGTCATTTTGAAGATGAGAATCGAAGATGAGAGTGTGGAGAAATTTGATGAAATGGATTGGAAACTGCTTTGAGAAGAGAATTTTTAAGAATTCAATTCGCCAGTGAAACCCTGTTTGGGTTTTGAAAGGGGTTTTATTGATGAAAAGTGAATGCTGATGTGGCAGCAGTTACAAAAGGTCTGACCACTAGTACTGTCTGCATGCCATCCCCTGGTGGAGTGAAGGACAGTACTTTTGAACAGTACAGTTTGTGAAAACAACTGGTGAAGGCAGTAGTTGTAATGGTAATGGAGGACAGTGGATGCTTTTTACTATCAGTAGATAGCTCAGCAGTGGATACAACACTGATTATGACCATCAGTGGTTATCAAAGGAAAATGAGAACAGGGGATGACTTTCAGCAGTGGACAGACTTTTGTAGTAGCACAGACTTTTGAACCCATCATTGGTTATGGCAGACTTTAAGGATTTTAATGAAAAATTCATTTTTAGCTATTTTTAAGGATGGATTTTTTATTTTCTGAAAACATTTTAATGCTTTTATTCATAGAAAAACAGGATTTTGCCTGTTATTCCATGTTGAGCATGCCAATCCTAGAGATCAAGCTTTCAAAGGTGGATGTGTCTAATGCTTTGGTTAGCACACCTGCCAGCTGATCCTTAGTTGGAACATGATGCAGAGAAATCAAACCTTTTTCATAGCAATCCCTCACAAAGTGATGTCTGATGTCGATGTGTTTGGTGGTTGAATGGGAAACTGGATTTTTGATGATATTTTCTGCTGCCTGGCTGTCCAACATAAGTGGTATCTTCAAGGCAGTGATACCAAAATCCAGTAACTGATTTTGAAGCTAGAGCAGTTGGGTTGTATAGCTTGCAGCAGCTATGTATTCTGCCTCAGCAGTGGATGTGGAAACAGCTGCTTGCTTTTTGCTTTGCCAAGACACTAAGCAATTGCCTAGGAATTGGCACCCTCCTGAAGTGGACTTCCTTGTTTTATCACATCCAGCAAAGTCACTATCTGAGAAACCTGAAAGCTCAATTTTACCATCAGCTGGATACCAGATACCAAGTGTGGGAGCACCTTTGAGGTATCTGAATATCCTTTTTACAGCAATAAGGTTTGACTTTCTAGGGGCTGATTGGGATCTTGCACAGACACATGTTACAAACATGATGTCTGGTCTAGATGCAGTTAGGTACAATAAAGACCCAATCATGCTTCTATATAAGGTCTGATCAACCAAATCATCCTTTTCTTCAGACATGACCAATATATTGGTTGCAATGGGTGTACTACATGGCTTACAATCATCCATATCAAATTTCTTTAAAAGTTCTTTGGCATATTTGCCTTGATGGATGAAAGTACCATTTTGCAGTTGCCTTACTTAGAGACCAAGAAAGCACTGGAGTTCACCCATTGCACTCATTTCAAACTCAGCTGTCATGAGTTGTCTGAACTCCTCACACATTTTATTACATGTGCTTCCAAAAATGATGTCATCCACATAAATCTGGACAATCATCAAATCCTTTCCTCTCCATTTTAAAAACAGTGTTTTATCAATCCTGCCTCTAGTGAAACCAATGGAAAGTAAAAAGGTGGACAGAGTTTCATACCAGGCTCTTGGTGCTTGTTTCAGGCCATACAAAGCTTTATTTAGCTTGTAGACATGATCTGGATTAAATGGATCCTCAAAACCTGGAGGTTGACAAACATAAACCTCCTCTTAAATCTTACCATAAAGGAATGCACATTTGATATCCATTTGATACACGTTGATGTTGTGGTTGACAGCAAAGGCCAGAAAGAGTCTGATAGCTTCAAGTCTTGCTACAGGGGCAAATGTTTCATCATAATCAGTGCCCTCTTCTTGTCTGAAACCTTGAACCACAAACCTGGCTTTATTCTTGACAACAATACCCCTTTCATCAGTTTTATTTTTGAAGACCCATTTTGTGCCAATAGGACTCACACCCTCTGGCAATGGAACAAGCTCCCATACTTGTTGTCTTCTAAATTGTTGGAGCTCCTCTTGCATAGCTTCTACCCAGCTGTTGTCTTTCAGTGCCTCTTGGTACTTGACTGGCTAATGGAGTGATAGAAAACCTGCAAAAAGACAAATGTTTTGGGACTGCTTTCTTGTGAGCACCCCTTTATTGATGTTGCCAATGATTTGATCTGGTGGATGAGATTTCAAGAAGATTAGCTCTCCTTGGTATGGAATAATGGCATTGAGTGGTGAAGGCTGCAGATGTGTATCATCTGAGCTAACCACTACTGGTGACTTTGATGGCCCAGCAGTGGCTTCAAAAGGTGGTGGCATAGGGGGTAAAGGTGTGGACACCTGCTGACTTTGATCCACTGTTTGAGGACTTTTGTCAGCAGTGTTTGATGAGGTGGAAGCAGTGGTTAAAGGGCTACTTTGGTCAACAACTGTTGAGGTAGCAGTGGTTGAGCTTTGACAACTGTTTTGAACAACTGATGCTCTCCCTGTTGAAGCAGACTTTTGAGGAATGATGATCTCATATCCATAGTCTGGTGATGAATCTTCTGATGGACCTGCATTGTTAGTGTTGACAGCAGTATTTTCAAAAGTGAATTTTTCAAGGTCAAACAATTCTGCAGGATTTGCAGGGATTTTCATTGATGAAAGTTCATTGAACTTTACATTCAAAGTCTCTTCCACTGCTTTGGTCCGTGTATTAAACACTTTGTAGGCCTTAGCAGTGGTTAAGTATCCCAGGTGATATCCCATATCAATTTTGGCTGCAAACTTTGAGATAGAATCTTTTAAGTTTAAAATGAAACATGGGCAACCAGAAACTTTGAAATATGAGATTAATGGCTTTATTTTATACATAATTTCATATGCAGTCTTTTTGTGCCTAGGGTTAATCAAAACCCTGTTTTGGACATAGCAAGCAGTGTTTACTGCCTCTGCCCAAAAAGTTAATGGCAAACCTGAATCTGCAAGCATGGTTCTTGCAGCCTCAATCAATGTTCTGTTCTTTCTTTCAACAACCCCATTTTGCTCTGGTGTTCTAGGGATGCTGTACTGCCTTACAATCCCTTTCTTCACACAGAAGGCATCCAACTCCTTATTTTTGAATTCTGTGCCATTGTCACTCCTGAAGACTTTTATTGGAAGATCAAATTGCTTTTCAACCTGTATCACAAAGTCTTGCAAAATGCCTGCAGTCTCATCTTTTGAGTGTAAAAAGAAGGTCCATGTAAACCTAGAGAAGTCGTCAACAATAACCAAGCAATATCTTTTCTTTTTGAGACTCATGACTTGCACTGGGCCAAACAAATCCATGTGCAGCATTTGTAAACACTGGGTTGTTTTGGACTCTTCAATGGACTTAAAAGAGCTCTTATGCTGTTTTCCTTTTAAACAGGAAACACAGTGTTCAGGACATGAAAACATTTTTTGTGGTAAGCCTCTTACTAAGCCATTTTTTTGAAATTTCATTGATTGTTTTGAGATTTGTGTGTCCCAGTCTTTTGTGCCATAACTCTGTCTCTTTGTTAGAGGCAGCTGAGAACAGACAGGCATCAGCTCTGGGACACTCTCTTGACATGTCAACAACATAAACATTGCCACTTCTTTGAGCAACAAGTTTTGTTGAGCCTTTCTTGATTATTGCTTCAATCTTACTAACCATTTCTGGTCCAACAATCCTACAACAATCCTTTGTGAAGAATGATCCAAACCCTTTATCACTCATTTGAGATACACTCAGGAGGTTGGATTTCAGATTATCAATAAGATTGACATTTTCAAATTTTACATTTCCAGACTTTACTGTACCAGACCCCAGAACTTTTCCCTTACTATTATTACCAAAGGATATATCACCCCCTCCATGAATTTTGAAATCTTGAAGAAGGGCTTTACATCCTGTCATGTGCCTGGAGCCTCCACTATCTACATACCAAAGACTATCTAAGCATGCAGAAGCTCCCTGCACATGAAGTAAAAGGATTAGTTCATAGAGGTCTCCAAAGCCAACAGGGCTTTGGATGGGGTCTCAACAGTGTCTGGGATGGAGGCAGATGCATGGACAGTGGTTAGCACAGGGGTTTGAACATTTTTGAGAATGTTTTTCTCTAACCACTGTTGGGGGTCTTGGCCCATCATCTGTTGATAACCAAAAGGATGTCTGTTCACTCTTGGTTTAGAGGGCTTTTTGTAAGCCTCATAAACATGTGGAATCCTTTGGTATGATGCTTTTTCCTTGCCTTTTCTGAATTGATTGGCAGGGGGTGCATCAGTCACCTGTACATCTCTTTGGACAGACTTTTGGTTCAGCTGTTTTGTGACAGCTGTTTGGACAGGGACAAACAGTGGTTGTTTCTTGGTGAACTTGACAGATGATGTTGATGGACTCAAGGATGTTTTTGCAGTGTATTCATTCTTTTTTATGTCAAAGTTTTTAAGATACACACATTCTTGAGTTTTGTGATTATCATTACCACAGATGGTGCAGCTTTCAGCAGGTAAAATGATGCTTGTTTTGTTGATATCATATGCTTTTAGATGAAAACATTCTTTTGTTAGATGATTCTTCTTTTCACAGAATTCACAAAACAAGTTTTTGATTTTTTCTTTTTTCTTCCTTTTCTCAGATTCCTTTGCAACAGAGTTTTGAACCTCTGTTGGGATATCTTTGATAGGAATGACCTTTGCTTTTGGAGCTTTGATACCATCAGTAGTTGTGAAATCCATTGGTTTGAAATTTTCAAGGATATCACACTTATCAGACCATGTGGGTGTAAATTGGTATTTCTCAATTTCTTCAAAAGTTGAAGATCCCACAGATCTTTCCAGAGTAATTTTGTTACCAAGTTTGTTAGTTATTTTAACTTCTTGGCCACTTTTGTTGGTTGGTATGATTTCAAAAGAAACAGCTTGTATTGCAGCAGTGTTTACAAGATCATCATATTTTCTATGTCCTATACCAAACTTGACATTGTTTTTAAGCTGTTTCTCAAGCATAACCTCATACCGTTTACAAGATTCTACCCATCTTTCACAGGTGATCTGTGTAGACTCTAACTCCTTTTTGCAAACTTGGTATGTTTCTACCATAGTTTGGAGTTGAGTTTTGGTTATGCTTTGTTCTTCTTTTAAGCTGCTGATTGCTTTATCCTTTTCAACCAATTTGTTTCTAAGTTCTTTTAATGACTTTTCAAATTTGACCTCATCAGACAAGATTTTATCCCTAAGATTTTCATTCACCTCTTTAATGTTAGCAAATGCAATAATACAATTGTCTGAACACAGTTTTCAAGAACTTAAGGTAATACCTTAGCAGCAACCATCATGGCACAATCACATTGATGATCTTCTTCTTCATCAGCTCTCTCTTCTTCCTCACCAGCTTTCTTCAAATCTTCTTTCTCTTTGCCATCTTTGGACCAAGGGTCGGTCAGTGGTTCAATCAGGGTTTCTGAATTTTCTTCAAGCAGTAGTTCACAGCAACTGCAGTAACCACTGCTTCAGCAACTTCATCCACTGTTTCAGCACTTAGCTGTTCTCCTTCAGTTTCAACCCCTTCTGGTATTGATTTTAATGCCATCAAACAAAATTCATCATCAAAAGCATCATTAGAAGCATAGAGAGCAAAATTTTCATTACCAAGTTCATCAGGCATGCTGATCCAATCAACAAAGCCTTGTGTGAAAAAGCTTTGCTGATCTGGTTGTGTCACTGTTGGAGCAGCTTGTTGAGGTGCAACAGGTTGCACTTGTGCCTGAGGAACAGGGGTTTGAACATACTGAATTTGTGGAACAGTGGTTTGAACATAATGCACAGGCACAGGGGTTGCAGCATAATGAGCAGTGTTAATATGTGCTGCAGGGGCATATTGGGTATAGTGCACAGTGTTTTGTTGTTGTGGTCTAGGGTTTGAGCCAGGGTGAGTGACTATGGGACCAGTGGTTTGACTCCTACATTCCCTAGCAAAGTGACCTAGCCTATTACACTTGTAACACTTGATTTTTGACTTATCCAACCCCACCCTTAAATTCCCATGAAGCCTTGGGAATTTTCTCCCTGTTCTTTTGTAGAATTTGCTTGTTCTAACACTAAGCAAAGCCAATTGATGCAAGATGTCCATCTCTTCTAAGTCAGTGGGATCAAAATGTTGCAAATCATTCAGCTCAAAGCACAGATTATCTGACATCTGGTTTTCAGTATTTGCAGTGAAAGCATAATTTGTAGAGTGAGAATCAGAGTTGTTAAAATTACCCCCAGCAGTTATATCAATAAAGTGATCATAACTCTGATCCTTACTACTGCTACCAGATTCTTGCTAACCAAACAGAGCTGTGCTGCCAAATGAATAGTCATCCGCAACTTTACCAGACTCTTCCAACTTCCTTTTCTGGTTTAACTCCCTTTCATAGGTCAGGAGTCTACCATGGAGTTGAAGCAGGGTCAGATCTTTGAATTCAGCTGAATTTCTGGTGACAAAAGCAATTGTGTCCCATTTTTTTGGCAGTGATCTAAGGAACCTGCTATTTTGGGTTGCATTTGGAAATGTAACCTTAACAAGCCTCAGTTCACTGATGAGACAACTGAAACGTTCAAATTGTTGGGTTAGTGATTCCCCTTTGATGTGACAAAATGTTTCATACTGCTGATTCAGAATTTCCCTGTTGTTTTCAATTACCTCTTCCGTTCCCCCGAATTGTTCCTTCAATGCATCCCACAATTCTTTGGCACTGTTACAATGTAACAGCCCAGCATAGATTTCGTTGGGTAGTGCAGAGGCTGTGATGCTAAACGCTTTAGCATCAAGTTCGAACTTCTGAAAATCCAATTCAGTGTAATTTTCAGTTGGTTTAGGAACGAACTTTTTAGTGTCCTCTGCGCTTAGCACCATAGGAACATGAGGACCGAAAACAACAGACTTCCAACATCCAGTGTTTTGTTGAGCGAGGATGTGACTCATCCTTCGCTCCCAGATGTTGTACTCATTTCTTTTAAGCATAGGTGGTTTAAACAAAGAGCCAATGTTATTTTTATCAGCTTGTGATTGCGACATCTTTCTGGTTGTTTTACAGGCACAGATTAATCAACTTTATCGGTGATTAAACCTTGCTCTGTTTTTCAACAAACCGAACAAACGATCAGTATCAACAACTTTGAGCTGAACTATTTACGTCAAAATGATTGTTAAATCAAATTTGACTGTCCAAGCTCTGATACCAATTGTTAGGATCTGAGTTTGGATTGATTGTGATTTGTGTTTGAATTTAGATGAACAAATGACAGAGTAGTGCAGCGGAATTTAAGTGGAAGCAAACTTTTCACAATCAAACAGAAGAAATGCTTTCAATCATACATTTTCAAACACTGAATCAAATGATTAAATTTATTTTCAAACTCTGATTACAATGTGTGTATGATATGCAAACTCCCCCTCAGCCCGAGCTCAGTGTTTGTTCGTGCAGAAAGAAGATGGTGAAAGAGCTAACAGAACAGTACAGAGTACTGTTCTATTTATAGGCACTTGCAAACCACTGAGCATCTAAGCTGACGTCACCATGAAAGTGACATCTAACCTCCTAACAAACTCTAACCTCTGATCTATACAAACACTGCTATACTAACTACTGATATTACATTTATAAAGCAAATATAAACTGCTGCTGCATCCTTCCACTGCTGTGAACCCAGCAGTACTTGTCATGATCAGCAGTGCTTGAACCATGGCAGTAGATTGAGCAGCAGAGCTTTAGTTCTTCAATCAGTCCTTAACTTGATCAGCAGTTGTAGGTCAGCATTTTGCATGATCAGCAGATAGGAGGTCAGCAGATGTTGAAACCACTTTCAAGGGGAGAGACTTGCAATCAAACATCTGTTTATTTTGGATCCACTGCCCTGATCCAGTTTTGGCTTTCATTATCTGTTCCTTTGGTAGGGTTCAATCCCAACACAAGCATTTTCGGAAATCGCGGTTCTGTGAGGAATTAATAAAAAAACCCTACAAATCGAATTGATACGAAGAATAATTAAATGGGACGGTTACGAAACGAACTCCATATCTGCTTTTAGTTGACGGAATTCCATGATTAGATGTTGGAATAGAATGTCTGATATACCCTTATTTACTTAAATTGAATTAGGACACGTGTATGGCTGTGGGTAGCGCGTACATAATGTACGATAAGGAGATTTGTACCATACTCTTTACCTATATATATATATATATATATGGAGAGGATCATGAGAAAACTACATCTAAATGAGAAAACTAGAAAACTAACTAAAAAAGCCTAAAAAAACTAAAAAAGATACCAATTTTTTTTATAATTGTTTATAAAAAAAATCGCTAGTTTTTATATATAAAAAAATTTCAAATTTTTTTTGTACTGCACATGTGCATTATATGTGCATTATATGTGTACTACATATGTGCACTATATCCGTAATAGTGCACATGTGCAATACAACAAAAAAATAATTTCTTTTAGTTTTTTTTTTTTTTTTTGAAAATTGTTTTCCATAGATAAAATATAGCGATTTTTTATAAAAAAAAATGTAAAAAAAAATTGATATGTTTTTCTGGCTTTTTTAGTTAGTTTTTTGGTTTTCTCATTTAAACTAGTTTTCTCATGATCCATCCCCTATATATATATATATATATATATATATATATATATATATATATATATATATATATATATATATATATATATATATAAATTAACATTTTAAATCTATACTATATAATAAAAGAAACCTGATTTGGGACACATGTCATTCAATGAGGGCATCAATAATTTATTGATAAATTTTAAATTTTAATTTAAAAAGATTTAAATATTATATTAGAATTTTATTTTGATTGTAAATCTAAACTCTAAAATGTGTTTTAAATCTAATCTATAATTTATGGATTTATGAAAAAAAAAAAGGGTGTGATAAGAAAAATACGATACGTACCTGTCATCTTAATTCGAATATGTAAAAATATATATATTAAAAAATATTTCCTAGAACGTGATTTAATTCAAAGTTCAAATATCATTCTTATTATTATTTTAATTGCTCAAACATAAATTATAGATATTATTCATTAATTTAAGGATAAATTACACTTTTCGTCCTTTATGTTTGTATCAGATTACAATGGATGGCCTTTAACTTCAATAATTACAGTCACAATCCTTTATTTGGAAACTTATTACATTTTTCGTCCTTTAGCACTAACAAGGTTAATTTTAAACGTTAAATGATGTCATGTGCACCTCATGTGAGGGCATTTATGTCTTTTTAAACCCTTCTTCTTCCACCTTATAAACCCCAACAAAAAAACACCATAGCCTTGCCCCCACCATCATCTCCAACACCCACCATCACCGGAAACCACCATCGACAACAACCACCATCTCCGACAGCCACCACCATCACCGTCTCGATCTGTAACAGATCAGGTACCCCACTCTACATGGTTACATTTGACCTAATAAAGTTGTAAAAAACAACAATAAGAAAAACTTCTCGAGGGTATGGAGTATGAACCCATCTGTTATTTTTATAATATGAATTAACCTATTTTGTTATACCTTGTAGTGTTCAATTGTACGAAATAGTAAAAAAAAAAAAAAAGAAACATCAAGATGCAATTTTACACCAAATAATACACCTATATGGCTATATATATATCCTAAAACTAAAATCTCAATAGAATAAACAGAGGTTCACCGAAGAAAATTCACACAACACTAAAAATGTCTTTGTTTAAAAATGTCAATCGTGGTAAAATAACAAATAGATGAAAAGATAATTAAAACTCTTTGATTTAGAACGACAGCTACTTATTGGCCTAAATGAACAAAAAGCACACACAATACATACTCATTCATCACTCCATCTTTTACACATAAACTGAACAGGGGTGAATCTACGGTAGAGTGGAGCACCAGATCTGTTACAGATCGGCAAAGTACTTCGATCACCGGAGAACGAAAGAGTGGAGGTAGATCTGAAACTCCGACGGCGAATCAACGGCCACACAAAAACGCCCCAAAAAGGTTGTGTTGGTACAGATCTGTGTTTTATACCTGGGTTTTTAATGGTTCGGGTTATATTTGAGAGAGAGAGATGGAACTCAGAGAAAGGTGATGCTCATAGTTGCCGCCTGCCGGAGGTTGTGGTGGTGGCGGTGGTGGTAGAGAGGAAGGTTGAGAGAAAGAAAAGAGCTAGAGAAAGGGTTGACAGAAAGGATTGACCGAGAGAGGAGGAGTTAACTTTATATGTTACTTTTAATTTTATATTTTTTATCTATTAAATATATTTTACATAAATAAGCAAAATTACTAATTTACCCTTATGTGTAAGGCACATGTTATATTTAACTGGAAATTTTAACATAGTTTGTGATAAAGGACGTATAGTGTAATGAGTTTTTCAAATAAAGGATTGTGACTGTAATTATTGAAGTTAAAGGTTATCCATTGCAATCTGATACAAACATAAAGGACGAAAAGTGTAATTTTTCCTTAATTTAAAGTTCAAATATCATTCTTATTGTTATTTTAACATAGCTCAAACATAACTCACTGATATTATTGATTTCAATCATTAAAACATATCTATACATGTAATAAAAGAAACCACTTTGGGGACACATGTTGATGTCGATTTATGAGGTGGTCTCAATTAAAATTTGTAGAAGATATTTTGATGATAAAGATAAAAATAAGTGATAAAATTAAAAGATTTTGATGATAACAATAAGGATAATAGATAACCATATATTAACTAATAAAATTAAAAACTATATATTAACGTTTTTATTGTTTATAAAGATAGTTTTAATTGTTTATATAAAAGTTTATAATCTTTATCTTTATTTGCTATTTAATAACCGACGGGTCGGGTTATTTTAATATATGAAATTATACTTATTAAAAATAAAACACTTTAATTGCATTAAAAATAATAAAAAACAAGTTACAATCCACATCATCACTCGACGTTAGCATCAAATAAAAGGGAAAAAAGAAACAAAAATCCACATCATCACGGTTGCCTATGAAATGGATGAAAAAAAACCCTTAATTTTAATGAAAAATGAATGTTGAGTGATCTGATTAGAACACTTTTGAAACTTGAGTGACCTAATTGAAACGCTTTTAAAACTTGGTTACTATTCTACAAAGTTACCCCATAATATATAAAGTTATATTTATTTAACCCGTGTAATATACGGGGTTATAACCTAGTAAAGTTATATAAGATCACATGTATATAAAAACATGTACATAAAGATACCTTCACATATATCTATTTTAAATAAATTAAATTTAAGTATTATACCTAAACATCTAAATAGTAGATAACCGTTTAATGGTACCATATATATTTTGATTATATATAATAATAATAATAATAATAATAATAATAATAATAATAATAATAATAATAAATTATACATCATTAAATTACATTAGTTGATTTTTTTTCGAATTGAGCTATTTATTTGTTTACTTTAATGGTTTATTTGTTTATTAATTTGTTTCATTATGAATTATTTTAATATCATAATAATATTAAAATAAACAAATCAATGAAACAACAAATATGATATAGTTTTGCTTCATTTCTCGTGACAACAAAATATTTGTGAAAAGTCATAAACACAATGCTAGAAGTACCGTTCATATTTAAGGATCTAGCATTTTTTAAGGTACGTTCATTTATTTATGAAGGGATGTAACTCAAGGTGGTACCCTAAGTTACTAATTATATAAGAGTGTAGTATAATACATCTGCCTAGGTAGCCTATGGGTACATCTAATCATATTGGTTATTCATACTATGAACTCAAAATTTGTTAAAATACATAAAAATCATAATATAAATATTATAATTTCTCTACACAGAATAACACATAAATTGTCTCATTAATTTCCTAGCATAAGGTTTAAGTTTTAGGTATTAAAAGAGCACCTATATGGCTTAAACCAGTGGCTCTGATACCATCTTCTGTCACAGCCCCCGACCCCAACCCTGGGAGCAGGAGCCGCGAGCCAGTCAGATGGTATCAGTGTTTATTAATCTGGTAGCGGAAATTAACATCAGGACCGTAGTTAGGAAATAGTTTATCAGAGTTAAAACACCACACTTTTATAAATAATAAATACATGGGAAAAACCTTAGTTTTATTTACAATACATTTATAGGGATAAACCCTAATTATTGAAAATATGATCTCCTTTTTATTTAGGTAATTTTTATAGCCACTTCTTTAAGCCTTCAGTGCTCTCTAGCTGGCTTCTATTAGCTTTACTTTAAGTTACCTGAAACGCGTTTTAAAAAGGTTTTATCAGCAAGAAATACTGGCGAGTGAATCCGAGTTTAATCAAAACAAGTTTTATCATTTTACAGCATTGAGGGCAACCCGCAATTACATTTGTTTACATCTACTTTAATTACCACCCACGGTACTGTCAATCTTGACTTGTGGTAATGTTACTACTCACAATGTAGTAACAAGTTATGTATACAAAACTCCAACATACCGACAATAATTGTAGAATACAAATACTCAATCACTATTAATTATAATTTAAAACAATTGAGGTTTTGTAAAAACAATTTACAAAAAGAGGAATTGCTCACATTGCTATTTTAGATAATTCCTGGTGACTTCCCGGTTATAATCTATTTAAAATAAACAATGCACACGCGTTAGTATAATAAGCCAATTTACATTAGCTATACCCTCCCCCCGAGACAGAACTCCAACGACTGAGTCAGGCAGAGCCTTGACATGCGTTACGGAGTTCTAGATCCATCGGCAGAGTAACTAATATGTAACCAGGGGTTATGATACTTACAACGAGGAAGAGCTTCTCTTTTTAGTGGGTATAATACCCGAGCAGAATTTCTATTATATAGAATTTTGAGAGAGAAAGTCGATTCGTGAACGATTTGAAACTGAAGCTCGAACTCCCTATTTATAGGGTCTGATCAGGGGCACCTCGCGCCCTGCGAGAGCTTAAGCACAAGGCTTCGTGGCCCGCGAGGGCTTATAGAGTAGGCCCTAGCTTTGCTGACTCAAGGACTAGCTTTGACACGCAGCCCGACATGTGGCACAACGTGGTCCGGCCTGGTGGCCATCTGTCGCACCCCGCGAAGCACACAATCCAACATGGTCGCGGCCCGCGAGCGCCCATCAGAATTTGTTTTACTTGATTTTTAATGAAATAAAGGTATTACAGGGCCGTTTTTCATATACGGGGTGTATTTTAGGATATATAGGGGTGTCAGGGGTGTTTTAGGAGGGTGGTTATACTATTTAATAAAACATATAATGCACTCGTGTTAAGTATAATAACCCCATTTCAACTTTATCAATATATCCGAGACAGAACCCCAACGTACTTAGTCGGGCAGAACCTTGACATGCGTTGGTGGGTCCTAAATCAATCAGACAGGGTATCAACTCAGTGATCAAGGGTTAAAATACTTAAAACGGAGCAGGGCTTTGTAGGATTTAGGGGTGAATAACTAAAGAAAATTGGGCTATATATCTATAATAGCAAAGAGGCGAGAGAAGGCAGAAAGTAGGAGTAGATTGAAAAGCTGAACCTCAGCTTCTATTTATACTAACATTTGGAATTGGCTTAAAGGCTACGCAAATGTTCTCTGTCATACACGTACTCATTGAAATGATTTCAAAAGGTGTAAATGATTTCAGTTGTCATTCTTACACGTATATATTGAACATGAATTCAAATGTAAATTACTATTATTATTATTATTATTATTTTATTTATTATAATATTATAGTTAATTCAACTGCATCACTTATTTGGTGCTTATCACTTCTAAAATATGACGTTTTATAAAATGATGAATATGTCATTAGAACGAGAATATTTTTATCTATATTTTGGCCTAAGTTTTATTAAAAACGAAGTAAGGTTAATTATAATGTATTTTTCTTATTATAATTATTAAACGGGTCCTGCGTTCGTCAAAATATCTCATATTTCTATCGGTTAACTTACCCATGATCTATTCGTTTAATAACATAAGTTTTTATATACTTTATTTTAAATTGTATAAATAAAAATTTTGGGAATGTTACAACCCCGCAACTGAGGAATCACAACCGGTGATGGGTTGTTGGCGATCATGGGTTTGAAGTGACTTTCGATCCCCTGCACTGGTCCCCGATTGTATCTTCTTGGAATATCATCATGTTGATTAACCGGTGGAGCTAGATTCCTCGGAAGTGGTCTTTGTGGAACTGTCATTTGATGCACCGGTGGAGGCAACGGAATATCTATGGGTCTTGCATAAAACGGTTGCTAATTAATCGGTTCTGGTTGATGTACATGTTGTTCGTATCCGGATGTATTTTGATTCACCCTTTCTAAAAACCTATATCCCGTGTTATATCTTTCAAAACTGCCCGTATTAACCACTTGCCTATCTCCTTGATTACCCACATAACTATCATACTCGTCATACCTATCTCCAAAGTCCCTTGGACCATCCTTTGGTCAAATACTGAAACTTTGGAAGCGAAAGGTTATGGTTGAGATGATTGGTATTGTGGCTATTGAGTTGGTATGAACGGTGCGACTAATGAGTTAACGGGTCGATTTTGGCTCGATGGAATCGGGTTCTCATCTTGCACTATTCTCACGTATGGTGAGGAGTGTTGAATGGTAATTGGTTGGGTGAAAGATTGAGTGAATGATGGTTATTGAGAAGATGAGGATTGATATGGCAATGGTGGTGGCAGGTTATCCATGTTAGGAAATGGTGGTGGTGGAATTTGGGTAGTATTGGTTGGCTGGGTGGATTGTAGTGGTGGTTGAGATGGCATAAAGGTGTTTGGTGAAGGTTGTGTAGTAGTCGGTGAGAATTGGGTTTGTGGAA
The DNA here is from genome assembly GCF_002127325.2 of Helianthus annuus. Lineage (NCBI taxonomy): Eukaryota > Viridiplantae > Streptophyta > Magnoliopsida > Asterales > Asteraceae > Helianthus > Helianthus annuus. The sequence continues at coordinate 96,084,231 of NC_035437.2, forward strand.
CGGTTTGCTTATCGGGAATCTCTAAATCCTCTATTGGGTTAGATGTTGGCGTTGGAGATTTCAGAATTTTGTTCTCTCTAAGCAAACTCGTGTTTGCCGAACTGTTCCCTCGATCTCCGGATCAAAAACTAATGGCGATGATTTTCCGGAGTTCCTCGTATGATGCATACACGTAGGAATTCACCTACACAAACACAAACAAGAAACCGCGCGTAATTCTGAACAAGAAAGAAATAAACACTATTTTGATTTTTTTCTTAATTATTTTCTAAAACAAATACTCAAAACAAAACACTTTGCGCATGACTCCCCAGCAACGGCGCCATTTTGATGACTGTCGAACGGATCATGCAAAAACCTAATTAACCTAGGTAGCTATGGTAAGCAGATAATCGAATCTAGAGGAGTGTGGTGGAAAGTGTTATGGATTAAGCAATGATTAACTACTTGCAAAAATGTAAAAACAGTTGTTTGTTTGTTTGATTTAACTTACGAATAACTAAAACAAATTGTAAACAATGGGAGAAAACAATGGTTCCTCCAAATTTTAGATTCAAAGCCAACTTTAATTATGTGTTTAATTGTGACAATCACAAAGACATGATTGTTTAATTCAATTAATTGGTTGTGATTACCTAAAGACTACTTACTTCGATTATAAAACAACAGAAGGTTAGCAGATAAGCAGTCAACTGAAATTACTAACCCTAATCCCTATCAAATATATCCCAATTACTAGAACTCTCGGGAATTGAATGAATTGGAAATAAAGTTTAAATAAAATCAATCTATTACAATCAATCAATCAAATCCAAAGGTAACAAGCATTGAATGCTTAGATTACCATGTTCACGAATAAGTTTAAACACATAAAAAAACGTTAACTTACAAGAACCCTCCATCCGGAGGAAACCACTAAAAGTTTAGCCGCTCATCTCGGTTGAATGATATTCACAAGCTAGAGTAATGGCTGAGTTTATCATCTTTGATCTTGGTTTTTATGTAAGTAATGATGAAGGGTAGTGATGAAACTATGCCTAGAAAGGTGTCTTGTCCTCCACTATTCGTCTAGGATGATCTGCGTATCTCCTCCCCAAAATTCGTGGATCCTCAATATAATATTATGATCATAAAATTAATACCCACTATTGTGTTATTCCCAAAAATAATAACCTCCACGTGATATTGTTGCCTCCTCAAATGTTCGTTGATGATAAGAATTGATATATATATGATTAGAATTGATGTGGATGATTTAATTATGCTGCCAAAAAAAATGCTCTTGTAGCCCACGTGTTGTTATTGCTCCCCCCAATGCTTCTGTCCTCATGTCCACGTCTATGGTTAGGGTTTTAAAACCCATTAAGTGTCGTCCAAGATTAGACATGCGCCGGCCAACTTCCTTTTGCCGTAGGCTAGGTTATTTTGACCGTAACTTATGGTCTGTATTTGCTGCTCCTTATACTTCCAAACGTAAGCTACGCCAAACATCTGTAATCTACGTTTTGTAGTTGCGGTATTCTTTTTGTATACCATATTTCAACCGTAAGCTACAGCTCGAAGACCGTAGCTTACGGCGCGGGTCTCTTGGTTCCATATTAAGCTGCGTTTCAACTTCCATTAATTACCCACAATCCCCTGGACTTTAATATTTTGCGTTTCTTGTACATTTGAGCTATCCCTTAACCCGGAACGACTCCCAGTTATTGTGATATCTCTTGCTCATCATCCTTGCTTGCTCTGTGTCATCACTAAGCTCTCCAACTTTACCGAATTACGCGATTAACCTGTAAAACCATAAACTTGCGTAGTTAACATATTCAAAGCATATAATCACGTAAACGACAATAAAACACATAACATAACATACTTTAACACCCGGTTTTCACACTCTCCATCAGAATTTTAAAGAATAACTCATTTACAAAGAATAGCAAATCTATTACTAGACGCATTCACTGACCTTAAAAAGGTGACTATGTCACATATACCAACTGCTAATGCTCCAGTTAAGATGAGTGTCTCCTAAGGACAACCACATGTTTGTAATGAGTATATTGCACGTTTGAAGCGTGGTAGATCAGTCGATTCCAATAATAAAATTCCTCGAAAGTTGGAGCAAGTAATTAAGATGGTCAAGTCGAGGTTATATTAAAACGATCTCCTAAAGAGACATTAGACATGAAGGTTCAAGAAGGATCTCAGGTACCTGAAAGTAAAGAGATCTCATTAAATTGTATTATGTCTAAAAGTACATGGAATCGAAATAAAATTGACGTCGTTATACTTTTGTATATAATATAGCGCTTGAAATGATGAAGTGACGAGGATCAAGATTTAAGATCTGCCTATGAATTAAAACATATAAATGATTGGCCAAAATGGAAAGACACAAATAAGGCCGAGTTGAATTCTCTAATGACATGGAAAGTTTCTAGACCAACAGTCCATACAACTGAAGTTGTAAAATATGTCGGATACAAATGGGTCTATTATGCGAATCGTGTGAAAATTAAACAAAGTGATTATAAGGCAAAATTGGTGGCACAAGTATTTTTGCAAAGACCTATGACTGATTATGAGGAGACGTATTCTCCGGTGGTGGATGTATTGGCTTTCCAATATTTAATTAGTCTAGTAATATAAAGAAAGAATTGATATGCGTCTTATGAAAGTTATGAATCACTGGATACTAAAAGTTTACATGAAAGTCCCTCAAGGATTTAATTTATTAAAATCATGTAAAATAAGTTCTCAAGAACGATATGCTCGTTGTATACAGATTCATATTTGAATACGTTGAATATAATTGGAATTCCTGATGAGTATTCTAAAGCATTTAAGTGCTTATAAGGTTAGTTGAAACATCTTATGGATGTAATTCTTGTGCACCAATAAACATACATAGAAAACCTGTACTTGGTGATTATGGTATCTCAATGTACAATGTACAAGCATAGTACAATATGTATTATACAAATGAAGCAAGTGTTCAAGACATCCTTTCATATGATATAGAAATCAATGAGGAGGTTTATGTAGCAGAACTCCTAAAGAGTGTATTCAGATACATTGTTATTCACATACATTGTTTTTCAAAGTGGAAAGAAGTAAGTGAATGATTGTAAATGCCTGAAGCATTGATTTCAAAACCTCATGAATGTATCTTTATAAACTTAAAAAGATAGTATGGATAAAATAGTTGGGTTGAGTGTTGTACAACTCATGAGATATTCTAATAAAGAGCAATATGGGTTTGATAATATCATTCATCTTTATCAAAATTCCTTTCCTAAAAGTTCACTATAATCGCAGTTTACAGTGATGATGTCTTGGCACCATCGAGAGAAACTGTCAAGCTTTTAGAAGGGGAATTTTGAATGACCCTGGCTGAGTCTAGTTACTACCCAACCTACAGTTCGAGTATATTTGTGATCATATTTTTATCCATTGATCAAACTACATCCAGAAGATGATGGGACATTTTAGTATGGATAAAACTAAACCTTAAAGTATGTTAAAGGTTGTTCAGACACTTTATAAGAAATGACTATCATCATCTCCTCTCATTCCAAAAGTTCTATGGCTAAAGTGAAATTCTGCATTGATATTTCTTCCTAGCTATGCATGATTATATATATATATATATATATATATATATATATATATATATATATATATATATATATATATCTTTTATTTGAATTTATAAAAATGATATAGCACATGTCCAGTGAGGAGACATTTGAATGGTAAAGAAGATATGTTGATACCCTAACGGTAAGAATGATATGTACCTAGATTTTACTAACCCATGAAAACTAGTTTGGTTAGTCTTGTAGATGTAAAGAATGTAACGCGACATAGTCGTGGATCTTATGGTATTTGTTCGCAAGAGCAAGCACTAGATGTAAGACCCATCTTAAAATAACTGAATTTTATAATATTTAACATGCATTTAAAACAAAATGCGAGCTGACAAAAACTATGTAGTGTTTACAATCATACATGATCGAAATATTTGAGTTATCATTCTAACTAGTTTAAACATTCAGATGCAATTCTTAATGTTTACATATTTATTTAAAACAAAATAGATCAATGCGGAAGCTTGTTCAGTGTGTTCGGTTCTTGAAAGTCGCTTGATCTTCATCCGAAGTCCCGCATGCTTTTACCTAATGCCAAAACCACGTTAAATGTGAGTTTTGACCGTATTAGAATACATATAAACAAGTTCTAATGACAAACAATGAAAATGGAAACAAAATACTGAAATTTGGGATTGTCGTGCCCCGCGACAGCTTAGTTCCCATTCTAGGCGGCCCGCGACAGCCGTCGTGGCACGCGACCGTAATTCCATTTTGGTGTCGCGTAACGCGACGCCCACTTTTTCACAGAACGTTTGTTTCTTTTGTGCTGTACTTGCCCAGCTACGAAAATTGACATATAACAACTTAAAACCAGCGTAACTTTTGCTATACAAGTCCGTTTTACGTAATTCTTTTTCCTACGCGACCGTAATACAATTACGGGTCTTGTCATCTCGTTTCACAATAAAAGCTGACTTATAAGCAAACGGCTTATAAATTCTTTATGCCATTATTTGACCCATTTCATTTTAGCACCATACTACATGTTTATTAACGAATATTATTTCTTGTCATTTTACCCATTCCCGAGCTTGTCAAACGTTAGCGTTTTCGCTCCCTTTACATGGTTTGCGTACGCGTTTACTTTCGCCGGTTTATTTTGATAACTTTCTTATACAAAAACCAACATTTAAATTCTTAATTTATTTTGACCCGTTTAAAGGTCTTTTAAGCACTTAAGCATCAAACCCGTTTTTCCCTTTTCGCACTTCGTATTACCTTATTAATTAACTACTTATCTTCCACCACAACTATATTTGTTATGGATTTAACATAAGATACTAATTAACCCGAATATTAACATTCGGTTAGCCATTTTACGCGAATTACCAATTCTTAGACATTCAACCCATGAAATTTATGCCTACAACTTTTATACTTATCTAAGGGTTGCAAAATCATGATACGAGTTTCTAAACAACCTCTATGGGTCGTTTGCCCGACTTACCCAATTAAAGGCCTTTTGGTCAATTTTAATCCCCCACTTTACGGCGAAGGATTTTCACTATCCATTTGACCCAAAATTGCGCTTATAACTAATATCTTATTTATGCGTACCTGGCCCGGTCAACATATAGACCCGTTTCATTTTTATACCTTGCTTTTATTAGCCGCTACTCCAAGGCGACGCAATTATTCAATTTCTGTTCAGTCTTGTGAACATATAACTTGACAACCAAATGTTAGTCGATATTGCCGAATGGTGTTATTATCACCGTTGACTCGTTTGGCCTATATGACCAAACGTTTACATACATAACAAAACATGGTTTTTAACTACCAATTCTCCCATCCGACCCATTTCGGATTTTATCATTAGATTCATTTTTCCATTAACTAAGGATTTTCATCATTTTATATGTTTCGATCCGTATTATTTCGTATCGGAAACGTATTTCGGATATAGCTTTTGTCATATTTACAATCTATAAATAAATGAATGTCTTATAAAAAGGATGTAAGCTTTTACTCACCTCGCGTCCGCGCAAACATTCTTCGCATCCATGATCCGTTTGACCCATTCCTCTCCAAGCCCCCACCTAGCTTGTTTATAGTCAATCTATATCATAACATCCATAAGATTGTTAGATTGGTCATTTTATACAATGGCCATCATCCTATGGACCCTGTTTTTTACACACTTATCAATCAAAGCATGCTATATATTCAACAACTAGTTTGTAACTTGTCATTTAGCCAAGATTAACATCAATTAGGCAAGTTCATATCACCGAAAAATAGGCTGTTTTTGGTGACCTGTTTAACCTGTTTGCAAGTCTTCAAAAATTATGATTGTTTTATGTGATGTACCTCTCGGAGGGTTAGGCCTTGTGTTAAAATCTCAAGATCTAACTCTTTATCAAAAATTCGTAAAAATTCATTTACTAAGCTGCAATCAGATTCGTCACTTCTGACTGCAGCTTACGAAAAAAATTCATTTAAAATACCCCGTTTATCCGATTGACGAAATTCCAATTGGAGGTTTTTGGAATTACCTGAAGTTACCTACAGTAAAAATTTGAGATCATAAATCAATTCTTAAATAAAGTTATGACATTCGTAATGGGTGGCAAATTCTGCCAGAAAACGCAGCCTGAACCTTCGATACCGAAAAATTCATAAAACATTCAATTTACGTCGAAAAAATGCATTTCCAGTGGGGTTTTAAAGATATTTCCTGGAATTACATTTTAGACTCAAGAAACACATGTTTTTGTCAAGTTTTGTGCACGTTACAGCCAATACAAGTCGGCTGTAAATTCTGATCAGAAGCTGTTTGAATTCAGCTTTCAATTAAAGCATGTGTATGACATGATAACACTATTTTTAGCAAATCAGAACCCTAAAAACATCACATACACGAATTTGCATCAACAAATCTGAATTTACTTCATGGAACTCAAATTACACTAGAATAACTATCAAAATCCTAGTGTTTAACATGTTTCTACAAAACCCACTTATCACCTTCAATGGTGATTATGAATTCACAAGAATTAGACCTAATTTCATCATATACTTGTCTAAGGTTTGTTCCTAGACACTATATTGTTCTATTTCATCTTATAACAAGCATACACTCATAGATTTCGAATTCCCTAAGATCATTTAGAAATTCGATTAGAGATTTCTTATGAAATTTACATACCTTATGACTCCTTTTTCAATGGGGATCACTATTTCGTGCTCGGATTTTGATTTAGACTGGATTTTAACCTTCAATTTGAGAGATTAAAGGTGAACTAGGGTTTGATGTGGGTTCCTGGTCGCTCCCCTGCGTTTTGTACGAATCAGACACACACTTATGTGTGTGTATGGTGTATTTTTGATATTAATATGTAAAGTTTCACACTTGACAACTTTAGTCCTTCCAATTTCGTTTTTATTATATTTTAAGTGTTTAACCCACTCATAAGTCACTATCTAACTAGGTTAATTATTCCTAGCCAACTTAGTAGGTTCGGGAATTAAAAACCCGTTTTATTTTAAGTCCCGTTAACTCGGGCTCCTTATGAACTTTTGTCTTCTCAAGCTTTTATTTTCCTTTTTAATTAATATTAGGATTATTTGCTTAATTCCTAATATTCCCCGGGTTACTTTACCATTAACGGTATTTTACCGTCTTTTAGCATTAACGGGGTTTGATTACCAAACCCGTTTTCGGGGTGTTACATGTCTACCCCCCTTAAAGAGGTTTCGTCCCCGAAACCTTTCTCGCGTACTTTATTGGTTTAGATCATGTGATTCTTAGTTTTGGTGATCACTTCAAGCATTGCTCGGCTATAATAATCTTAACAAAAAGTAAGATAATGTATTTTTTTTTTGTTTTAGAGCGTATGCGCCTTTCACGTGCATGGCCTCATAGGCCGATACTTTCATCTTGTATTTCTTATTCTGGTCACTTATTTGACCGATTTGTCATCTGATCTCTCGGTTGTATTTATTTTCAACATGTTTACTTCAAGCTAATCTTATTTCAACAGGCGCCTTGTATAAGTCGTGACACTATTCCGACTTTGAAAGGTTTTGCCGGCTAGACTGATTAGTCGCCGTCACTTTATTCCCCGTTATTCGGGTATATCTTATTGCCAACCCGGCCCTTTGCGTGTTTTCTGATTTTCATATCTTGTAACTCACATTACGACTTGTTTGTATTCTATATCACTTTTTGTGACCGTGATCACATCACGTTTTGTTTAGGTTTATGTCGACTTTTATTATCGAAAATCTTTCCTTCGAATGTAGCGCCTTGCACCTATCGGTGTTAAGATCTATATTCCTTTATATTAATCATTTTCCGGATTAGTTTCATAATATTCATATTTGTTAAAGCGTTGTTTCTTACTAATAGTAAATTTTAGTTTAACGCTTTTCTCTTTGACTATGTCAATTACTCATGTCAAGGAAATTGACAACCCACAATTTATTCTTTTTCCGTTCTTGTTTTAGACGGGGAATCATAATCAATTCCCTCGTTTTACGCTATGACCTGTAGGTTCTTTCACTTAGTCTCATAGGCTAATTCTTTAGATTTCCCCCTTTTTAAGGTGAGACCCAACAGTTCGTTTCCTTCTATTTATGACTTGTGAGTCATTTTGGTCCGTAGACTTTAACACTACTTATAATCCTGTAGTTTATGATAATCTCGTAGATCATCTTTTATTTGTGTCTTTATGCAAATGTACCTAAGACATCCCTTGTTTGTTTGGAATCATTTGTTTTTACTTTTGAACTTTAGTTGACCTTGACCGTAGTCTAAGGCTTCATTCATAACCTGTTTCGGACTAATCTTCCAACTTTATGACTCCTCACTTCATATACACATCGGTTTGCTCTACGTTTACCGTTTCCCGGTTCATACTTATACTTCTTTACAGCTCATTACTCGGGTTCTTTTATCTTAATGTTTTTAACACCAATGACCCTTTACATAGGTTTATTAATATTTCGCGTTCTTATTTATTCAGTTTGCGCTTACTTGCATTAGCAAGCGTTATCCTTTATTTAACTCGTTTGACTTACTCATGTGAACTTCGTCACTTATAAGTGTCAAGCCTCATTCTTTGTTCGACCCGTTCAACTTTAAAATAGTTGAACGTAATTTTTCCAAATTTCTATCTACAGCATCTTATCATCTTTTAGTCATGACTCGAAACCCGAGTCTTTTGACTTTCCTTCCGAGTTCCCGCTTCTCGGTCTACGCATGTGTTTAAATCCTTACCCATCAACCGGGTGTTTTACCGAAGTCGTTATTATTGCAACCCTTCCGGTATGCATTAAGACTTCGCTTCGATTTATTTGGTCGTCTTAGAAAAATCCATCGCTTTCATTCGACCATGTCTTTTATTCTTTATGTGACCATCCTTGACGGCCTTATAGATTATGAATGACGATTATCATCGTCACCCTTTCTTTACTACGACCAAAGTTAACAACTTTGATTATCTTTTTCGTGTGAGTAATACCTTCGCTTTTATGATCCGACTGATCATCTATACTTTGGTTTTACTTGCCCATTTTGTCAACCATGGCTCTTTCGTCCCTTCTCTCGGGCTCATTATTCTAATGTAATACGTTTTCGTCACCCGGCTTGCGTTTACATTATTCTCAAGTATTTTGCTTATTTGATTCATTTGGGTACTTTTAATTTGTCTCATTTACCATGTCCTTACTACATCGGATGTGAGTATGTCCATCATAAAAAGTTCATGGCACCACGTGTTCACCACTTACTTGGCCAGAGTAAGCGATCAATACCTGGTATGCATGACCTTTTTATAATTTTCACATTGCACCCTATGTAAGTAATGCCTCTATTTGTGTCTCTTGGAAATAATATCCCGGATAGGCTTTCTATTCAGGTTTTTCCAAGTTTTCTATCTACAGATGCAACTTTTAATCTCTACATATTTGTTGCATATTACTATTTGTGCAATTAAATTTAAAATGTGCACCAGGTAATGCTTGCCCTAACGGGCTTCTCTTGCCATTAGCCTTGTTCGCGATCGCTACGCGATTTAGGTCCTTGGTGAGCATGTTCTACTTGTCGTACTTTGGACCGTTCCTCCGTCAAATCCGCAATTTGTTAGACTCCTGCTATCTTTAGAAGCGAGTGTCCTTCAACTAAACATTTACAAGAGTTAATAATATCAACTTCAATAATCGCCCGTATTATAATACAAGGCTTTTTCTACTATACGCGTCAACGCGCGTAATTTCGTCAACTATATCAATCATTTTAATTGGGGTAATGTGTATTACACGATAACCCTATGTGTTGTTTAAAACACTTTAACACACTAAACCATTAACATACATGTACTTATCGGATTTGTGATCAAGCCTCGAACCGAACACTTTATTCTTTTAACCGTGAGCTGTGATTACCAACTTGTAAGACCCATCTTAAAATAACTGAATTTTATAATATTTAACACGCATTTATTACAAAATGCGAGCTTACAAAAACTTTGTAGGGTTTACAATCATACATGATCGAAATATTTGAGTTATCATTCTAACTAGTTTAAACATTCAGATGCAATTCTTAATGTTTACATATTTATTTAAAACAAAATAGATCAATGCGGAAGCTTGTTCAGTGTGTTCGGTTCTTGAAAGTCGCTTGATCTTCATCCGGAGTCCCGCGTGCTTTTACCAAATGCCAAAACCACGTTAAATGTGAGTTTTGACCGTATTAGAATACATATAAACAAGTTCTAATGACAAACAATGAAAATGGAAACAAAATACTGAAATTTGGGGTTATCGCGCCCCGTGACAGCTTAGTTCCCATTCTACGCGCCCCGCGACAGCCGTCGCGGCACGCGACCGTAATTCCATTTTGGCGTCGCGTAACGCGACGCCCACTTTTTTCACAGAATGTTCGTTTCTTTTGTGCTGTACTTGCCCAGCTACGAAAATTGACATATAACAACTTAAAACCTGTACAAGTCCGTTTTACGTAATTCTTTTTCCTACGCGACCATAATACAATTATGGATCCGTTTGTCATCTCGTTTCGCAATAAAAGCTGATTTATAAGCAAACGGCTTATAAATTCTTTATGCCATTATTTGACCCATTTCATTTTAGCACCATACTACATGTTTATTAACGAATATTATTTCTTCTCATTTTACCCATTCTCGAGCTTGTCAAACGTTAGCGTTTTCGCTCCCTTTACATGGTTTGCGTACGCGTTTACTTTCGTCGGTTTATTTTGATAACTTTCTTATACTAAAACCAACATTTAAATTCTTAATTTATTTTGACCCGTTTAAAGGTCTTTTAAGCACTTAAGCATGAAACCCGTTTTTCCCATTTCACACTTCGCATTCCCTTATTAATTAACTACTTATCTTCCACCACAACTATATTTGTGGTGGATTTAACATAAGATACTAATTAACCCGAATATTAACCTTCGGTTAGCCATTTTACGCGAATGACCAATTCTTAGACATTCAACCCACGAAATTTATGCCTACAACTCTTATACTTATCTAAGGGTTGCATAATCATGATACGAGTTTCTAAACAACCTCTATAGGTCGTTTGCCCGACTTACCCATTGAAGGCCTTTTGGTCAATTTTAATCCCCTACTTTACGGCGAAGGATTTTCACTATCCATTTGACCCAAAATTGCGCTTATAACTAATATCTTATTTATGCGTACCTGGCCCGGTCAACATATAGACCCGTTTCATTTTTATACCTTGCTTTTATTAGCCGCTACTCCAAGGCGACGCAATTATTCAATTTCTGTTCAATCTTGTGAACATATAACTTGACAACCAAATGTTAGTCGATATTGCCAAATGGTGTTATCATCACCATTGACTCGTTTGGCCTATATGACCAAACGTATACATACATAACAAAACATGGTTTTTAACTACCAATTCGCCCATCCGACCCATTTCGGACATTATCATTAGATCCCTTTTTCCATTAACCAAGGATTTTCATCATTTTATATGTTCCGATCCGTATTATTTCGTATCGGAAACGTATTTCGGATATAGCTTTTGTCATATTTACAATCTATGAATAAATGTATGTCTTATAAAAAGGGTGTAAGCTTTTACTTACCTTGCGTCCGCGCAAACATTCTTCGCATCCATGATCCGTTTGACCCCTTCCTCTCCAAGCCCCCACCTAGCTTGTTTAGAGTCAAACTATATCATAACATCCATAAGATGGTTAGATTGGTCATTTTATACAATGGCCATCACCCTATGGACCCTTTTTTACGCACTTATCAATCAACGCATGCCATATATTCAACAACTAGTTTGTAACTTGTCATTTAGCCATGATTAACATAAATTAGGCAAATTCATATCACCGAAAAATAGGCTGTTTTTGGTGACCTGCTTAATCTGTTTACAAGTCTTCAAAAATTATGATTTTTTTATGTGACGTACCACTCGAAGGAATAGGCCTTGTGTTAAAATCTCAAGAGCTAACCCATTACCAATAATTCATAAAAATTCATTTACTAAGCTACAATCAGATTCGTCACTTCTGACTGCAGCTTACGAAAAAATTCATTTAAAATTCCTCATTTACCCGATTGACGAAATTCCAATTGGAGGTTTTTGGAATTACCTGAAGTTACCTACAGTAAAAATTTGAGATCATAAATCAATTCTTATATTGAGTTATGACATTCGTAATGGGCTGCAAATTCTGCCAGAAAACGCAGCCTCAACCTTCGATAACGAAAAATTCATAAAACATTCAATTTTCGTCGAAAAATGCGATTCTAGTGGGGTTTTAAAGATATTTCCTGGAGTTACATTTTAGACTCAAGAAACACATGTTTTTGTCAAGTTTTGTCCACGTTACAGCCAATACAAGTCGGTTGTAATTCTGATCAGAAGCTGTTTGAATTCAGCTTTTAATTAAAGTATGTTTATGACATCATAACACTATTTTTAGTAAATCAGAACCCTAAAAACATCACATACATGAATTTAGCATCAACAAATCTGAATTTACTTCATGAAACTCAAATTACACTAGAATAACTATCAAAATCCTAGTGTTTAACATGTTTCTACAAAACCCACTTATCACCTTCAATGGTGATTATGAACTCACAAAAATTTGACCTAATTTCATCATATACTTGTCTAGGGTTTGTTCCTAGACATTATACTGTTCCTATTTCATCCTATAACAAGCATGCACTAATAGATTTCGAATTCCTTAAGATCACTTAGAAATTCAATTAGAGATTTCTTATGAAATTTACATACCTTATGACTCCTTTTTCAATGGGGATCACTATTTCGTGCTCGGATTTTGATTTAGACTGGATTTTAACCTTCAATTTGAGAGATTAAAGGTGAAATAGGGTTTGATGTGGGTTCCTGGTTGCTCCCCTGCGTTTTGTACGAACCAGACACACACTTATGTGTATGTTTGGTGTATTTTTGATATTAATATGTCAAGTTTCACAATTGACAACTTTGGTCCTTCCAATTTCGTTTTTATTTTATTTTAAGTGTTTAATCCACTCATAAGTAACTATCTAACTAGGTTAATTATTCCTAGGCAACTTAGTAGGTTCAGGAATTAAAAACCCGTTTTATTTTAAGTCCCGTTAACTCGGGCTCCTTATGAACTTTTGTCTTCTCAAGCTTTTATTTTCCTTTTTAATTAATATTAGGATTATTTGCTTAAGTCCTAATATTCACCGGGTTAACTTTACCATTAACGGTATTTTACCGTCTTTTAGCATTAACGGGGTTTGATTACCAAACCCGTTTTCGGGGTGTTACACTAGAAGTCTCACAAGAAGATTTTACAACATTATTCAACATAAAGGATTGTACTTCAAGGCATCAAGTGACAAGTCAGTCTACAAAAGTTTTGAACAACTTTCAAGGAAGATAGACACACGTCACTTAAAGGATGCATATTATAATGAGGGGAGATTTATTCAAGTTGCACTCTTTTCCCCTCACTAAGTTGGTCCCATTTGGGTTTTCTTAGTAAGGTTTTTAATGAGGCAAGATATCTGATCCAGAAGTATCAGGAGAAGAAAATACGCACTGCGCTCTTTTTCCTGTAGTTGAGGTTTTATCCCACTTGGTTTTCCAAAGCAAGGTTTTTAATGAGGTAGCATCTCAAAGCGTATTAAAGTTGATAACCAAGGGGGAGTGTTATAAATATAATAATTTGGTTATCAACTCCTTAAATAGATTGGCTTGTGCACCAAGACTTCATCTCCTATATATATTCATTGTATTCCTTTGTAAAAGACATCCAATGAAAAATATCAATCTCTTTCTCTCTATTATTCTCCCACATTCTTTTGCTATTAGGATAGTTTCACAACACTTTTTTATTATTTAATTGATCTACTACTAATATCCCCAAATTCTTACTGATGGTGATATAGCTCCCGACTGAGCTAAATGGCAAGCCAGAATATTGGCAATATATCTAAGAAAAACGGTAGTGACGACTGCGATCACCGAGACTGTTTGGATGAAGAAAAGAATCTCCGATCCTTAATCGCCAATGAAGTCGGTAAAGCTATGGCCGAATTCGTAGCTAAGTTTAAAGGGTCGGAACTATCAGTACCAAAGGAAAAATCTGTTTCCAAACCCCACTCTAAAAGTGGAAAGACTCACTACTCCTCAACTAAGAGTGAGCAAAATGTCAAGAATGTAGTCAACACTGAGCACCGTAGCTCTCAGGATGGGTGTACCTATAAATATTTCGTCTCATGTAAACCCTGTAACTTTACGGGCGAGAAGGGAGCCATTGATGCTTTAAAATGGCTATCAAGGACATAAGCGGCTGTGCTATCAAGGACACTATCAAATACGTGTCCTAATCCTTTAAGGAGGATGCTTTAACCTGGTGGAAGGCACTGATCCAATCCACGGGCAAGGTTGCACTATACAACCTAAGTTGGCCCAAATTCGTGGAACTGATCCGCGAAACTTACTGCCCACCTCACGAGGTGGAGAAAGTTGAATCCGACTTTCTCAAACTGACCATAAAAAACCTCAACTATTAAGCTTGTCTCTGATTACAACTCTCTCTCAAGACTCGTACCTTATCTGATTACCCCTGAGTCTAAGCACATTACGCGATTCATTGGAGGACTCGCTCTGGAAATCAAGGGGATGGTTAAATCCTCCAAGCCTGTGACATTTAGATCAGCTGTGGATCTAGCTTTATCTTTCACCGAGAATGAGAAACGAGTGAGAGCGGCCAAGACTGAAGGTGATAACAAGCGGAAACGTGATGACACTCCTACTAGGGATTCTAAGAAGGGTAAGACTGGTTCAAGCTATTACCAGTCCAAGACAACTGAGGCGAAGCCCGAGTGTAAAACCTACGGGAAAAGGCATTTTGGGAAATGTCTACTTAATTAACCTAAGGGTTGTGGTATTTGGAAACAGATGGACCACAAATCCCATGAGTGTAAAGATCTGAAAAATGCCACCTGTTATGGATGTGGCGAGAAAGGGCATATCAAGACTCATTGTCTGAAGTGGGCATCTGACGCCAAGAACAAGGCCACTGATGCTAAGAAAGGCAATGCTAGAGACTTCCAACTGTGTGACACCCCGCGAAAACATTTAACTACGCTAACTTGTTCAGAGGCTGCACGCTAAATTTCGGGATGAAATTTCCTTCAACTTGGGGATAATGTGGCAATTCGGGTTTTCCCTTCACGATTCACCTTACGTTGTAACCTTGTGAATATTTATGAATGTGATTAGTTTTGATTAATTAGTTCTTATGTAAAAATATTTGAATATATTTGATTAGTTGTATATATCCACTGGAATATTATTTGATCTGTTTAAATATAATGGATGGTTGTGAAAATAATAATAATAATAATAATAATAATAATAATAATAATAATAATAATAATAATAATAATAATAACAACATTCGGGCCGCACACCTCAATGGCACACCTGAATGGGTCGCACACTTAAGGTGTGCTCCCTCATTCATTTGCTTATTTAAACCGGTTGCACACCATAAATTCCAGTCAACATCTGGCTGACCGCACAATGGAGGTCGCAAACCATTGTGCGCCTCTACTCCTGACCGCACAGTCTTTTGCTCGGCCCAAATCCCAAGGCCCATAGGGGCCGCACATGTTCCGTGGGTATTTAAACCCATGCACAGCCAAACAATAGGGAATGTTCCCTAATCATTTTGACAGCTGCATTTCTCTCTCTCTCTCTAACATCTTTTCCTCTTTAGGAAAGGCCCAAACTATCTACACACTTGGTGTGTAGATAGTCACCCTAAAAAGGTGGTTTTTGTCCTTATATGCACACCCTGCAGTGTCGAACTGTGGCCAAAACGTGGCGTTTTGGTCCGGTTAACCAGATAAAGACTGACGGGTGTCTGAGGGGTCTGTTGACTGGACCAAAACGCCGAGCTTTGTCCGCATTTTGGTCCTGCAACCAGACCGGGTGTCAGTCTTTTGTCTGGTTGACAGGACCAAAACGCGGCCAAAGCTCGACGTTTTGGTCCGGTCAACAGACCCGTCAGTCTTTTTCTGGTTAACCGAACCAAAACGCCGCGTTTTGGCCACAGTTCAACACTGCAGGGTGTGCATATAAGGACAACAAAACACCTTTTAAGGTGTGTAGATAGGCAAATGGGTGTACCAATAGGTACACCCTTAGGAAATTCCTTCCCTTTTTGGAAGATTTCAAGCAAACAATCAGTAACCTTCTCCTCTTTGAAGTTCTTGTCATTCTTTTGAAGATCTCATCTATTTCTACACAATTCTTTTCACCGATTCCAGGTTATGTTACCAGTGTTTGATTTATTGTGAATAAATTATAATGTGCTAGTGTGATATGTTGATGATGATGATGATGATGATGATCGGATTATGAAAAAGGATATACTAAACAAACTTGGATTTTTTTTATCTTTGGGACCAAGATACAAATGATGGATAGATGGAGGGCTAGGTCGTAAATAAATGATGATTAGCATCTTTAAAAAACAAACCCTAAAGCCGTCATTGTGTAACCATCCCCTTCCGCACACATCTTCATCGCTAATTGAAGGTTTCAAACCTTCTGCTCGAATCGCCTAGGCTAGTTCCATGATCAGTTCTGTGATTTTATTCCTAGCAATCGACTAAAACTTAATTAGACAAAACTACCATGAAGATGGTTCTTTCCGAGTTGTGCCGGAGACATTCAACGGACGGGTTTGGCGCGCTACCGGTCTAGCACTCGAAGTTCTGTTTAGGCTTGATGTTTATTTACGTGAGTGGAATCAAATCCGGATGCAGGTCGAGTAGGTTGGCGGCAATCCTTGAAGCGGTAGCGGTTCAGTATAACTCTCTCAGAACAACCCTAGGTGGAACCGTCGGTGGAGGGCGGTGACCATGATGCGGATGGTGATGGTTGGCGAAGGTCATGGGTGTGACTGGTTTGTGGCGAAATCAGTGAATGTTGGTGTGTGGTTGCCTTAGGTAGCGATGGTTTTTGGTTTCGAAGGCGGCGACGAGTGGAAGGAACTAGGAAGTGATAGATGATGGTGTTGGCGGTATGGGCTGACGGTGTGCGGCATCGATAAGGATGATGGTTGCTCGGCTAGGATGGTTTACGGCAGAATAGAAAAACGAGAGAAAGAGAGTTCGAGATCGGAGATGATTCCACGATAGTTTGTGAGCGACAACTTCGGATCATGACCAGGTACACTCCGTATATATTTTCTTGTCCTCATTCAGTTCATTTTGTATTTGTTTGGTTTTGGATGCGGAGGTGACCAGCGATGGCTAGGGCAGTGTTCGAAGCCGTGACGGTTACGGATACGATGAGATTGGAACCGTGTGGTGGATAATGTCCTTCTTTGCATGAACTTGTGTATCGATTGGACTATGCTTAGTGATTCTTGAGATCACTCTACGTTCTGTGGACGGGGCTATGAGTTTGTAGCGGGCGTTTTTAATTGATCAGTAGGGTTAGGCAAAAGGCTACAACTTAGGAGTTTGGTTTTAAGCCATGAGTTTCATGAAGGTGTCCTAATGGTACGTAATGATGATGAAATTTAGTTGACACTATATAGGGCATGGTTGGTGGGTTAGTTGATGAAGACGCTAAATAAGTGTGTTTCATGGCTTAGAATGGGTAAAATAATCTTGCATGGGTTTTGTATGGTGACACGCATGGGAAAAAGATGATGGTTACATATATGTTAGAGTTTACTTTGGTGTGGTTTATTTTATTGTTGACATGTTAGCATGATGAACATTCATGGGGAAAAAAATTAAATAAGGGTTGGTTTGTGAAGTTCTCGATGAGGATGTTTCTGCATGAATTGAATGTGTGTGAAGATATGCGTTTGAGGTGTGTGCTTTGGAACAAATGTAAAGTAGAAAGATCCGATCATTCAAGTGAGGATCCATAGCTTTTTGGTAACTTATTCATCTGGCGACGGGTTCGTAGTCGAAGGAAAGCTTCGCAACCGTTGAGTTCTTGAGCCCACTTTTTTAAATGTTTTTAAATATTTTGGGCTAATATGCATGCTAAACTCGTATGATTATTTTTATAAAGGAAGTTGTGAAGCTTCTTACGTACGTATGAAATTCATGTTTACTTGTATGGTTTTTAAGAATGAAAAATAAGCAGGCTTATATATTTTTATATACCTATTTGTGTGAAGGCGAGCATTGATTATACTTGTATACACGTATATTTATGTATATATATGTACGTATATATATTTATGTACTCGAGTCTATGAAGGGAAGAATATATGTATACAGTGTATAGGTACCAAGGACATATGATGATTTAAGCATATCTATATATATACAAATAAATATACATACACAGGGTGAGGTTCCTCTACAAAGTGTGTTTTTCCTACAAAGTATAGGAAGTGTTTTGGAGCATTAGATGATTGTTTTTAATGGCTAAGATCATCTTTTTGGCATTTTGGTAATATTTATATGTTTTAAATAAGGAATGATATGATTGATGGAGGGCAAAAATGTCATTTAGTGTGTTCTAAAGAACACAAATAAGTGTCATTCTATAAACTACTACTTAAATCTTGCAAACTTCCCTCTCTCTCCTCTCACTTATCATCTTCTATACTAAAAAAATATAAAAACTACTAAAATCACAGATGACAATACAATATAAGTTTCAGTTTACCATTTAGTTTAAAACTTTTTTTAAGTGACGATAACCCACAACTTGTGGATTATTCTTTTGTGTGTTTTTTAGTTTTACTTCAAAGGCTATGCACATATTTATTTAGTTTAAAATGGGTTTAGTAATTTATCATCATTTCAAGAGAAAGACGCAACTTTATTATTATTTCGATTGTCGGCAGAATCATATATCATTTCTATTTTAATGTACATATTTTGTGTTTTTTTTTTGAATTTGATTTTATCTTTTAATAATTTATTATATTTTTAATATTAAATCCCGTGTATGTTATTTTGATGCAATTACCGATGTTATTTCAATATTATTTTGATTTGATTCAGAGCCTTGTATATGATTGATGATATAAATCTTTTATAGTAATAACACATACTTTTTCTCTTGATCGATACCCTCTTGTTAGTGGTCTACATCGAATCATCGAAAACAATACTAACATGATAACATCTTATAATGATTATATTATATTTTCTAATCTATATATGATTGTTGGGGGTAAAATTAACCAGAAATGTGTTACATATGTTTAACACAATGTGAAGAACACAAGAAAATGATAAAACACGACACCAATAAATAACGAATGGGTTTTACGTTTCGAAATGCGTGAGGTGTGTGTTTAATTGTCGAAACTGATAAAACACAACGTTAAGAAATAACTAATTTGTTTTATCTTGCAAACTTTGGATGAAGGATGCTATGTTTTATAGTGAAATTGATATAACACAATGTGAGGAACCAAAAACTAATAAAACACAACGTCAAGAAATAAATAATGTGTTTTATGTTTCGAACTTTAGATGAAGGATGGGATGAATGTTAGATGAAGGATGCTATTATTGTGGTGTACAAAATCAATGGTGGGTTTAAGACATAAGAGTTTCCATAAAAATCTCAATTAGTTAATAAGAATTATCTATCCCATAAATAACTTATTTAGTCAATTACAATTATACCCATTTATTAAAATACTAGAGATGACACATGTCATCACCAAAACCCTTCCTATGCTTTGTAGGAAGAAATGACTTTGTAGCCAACTCCCACCCTACACACACATAAACGTATGTATTTATGTGTGAGCTGATGATGCCCTCTTTAAACTTTTTCAAAGTTTAGGGCTAACATGCATGTTAGATGTATTACTTGGATGAAGACCTTTTTTATGAAGTTGTATACCAACTATACATGAGGATTATATGCTTGCCCTTTTATGTGCTTGCGTGTGATGTGTTGGGTCATGCCACAACCAGGTCGAACAGAGAAAGTCCCCTAACAGTTTATCTGTCCTTGGGGCAAGAGGAAGTCCCCTAACAGTTTATCTGTCCTTGGGGCAAGAGGAAGTCCCCTAGCAGTTTACCTGCCCTTGGGGCAAGATGAGAAGAAAAATTCCTTTATCCCTTACTTTGTGTTTGGGATTTAAGGTGAGGAAATCTGTGTTGTATGCTTGACTCATTAAAAGATGAATTTTAAATTTTGGGGATAAAATAAATATATTTATTTATTTCCATGATGAAGATGTTTTACAAGTTTTTATTTGTTAAATTATAAACTTGAACTCACTCAGTGTAGCTGACTCTTGCATGCGTGTTAGTTTGATTTCAGGTTAAACATATGGGCGCGAGACCACTTGGATGTTGCACGAAGTTACCTGTCACACCCCAACCAATGGCGGAATCATCGGAGTGGGACTTGTTCAAGATTGTAAGAGACTTCATAACACTATTTGTGACAATATTTAATTCAACCGATTTCATTTGATAAATAAATTGTCAAAACATTACAAGAAAAGCAAATAACAACATTGTTCAACATAACATAAACAAAATTGATACAGCACTTTAAACCTAAACGTCTAAGTAAGTATCTAGGCATCTTTGCTATCCATTTTCATAGCATCATCAATCATCAACCTGTAACATGTTTAAAATACAATTCGATGCAAAAGCAAAGATGAGTATACAAGTTTAAGAATAAGTATAAGTATAAAGTTTAAAACGAATCCACATGGCAACTTAGTTTATACAAGATCAACCTAACATGGCATGCAATATTTCTAGCCAATCCTCTGTTTACGCAACAAAGTTTAGTTAATTCGACATGACCACAAGTTTAAGAGGGGCGGTGCGTTACTCCTATAGCGCTATACATGTCAAATGGAGGGTCGTGAAAGCTAATGACTAAAACAAATCACATAAGTATGGTCCACGTATAAGCATCAAGTATAACAACATAGTATTCATGTATAAGGATTGTTTTCGTGCATTGCATAAAGAATAAGTTTAAGTGTAGTTTAATAGCGAAACATGTTACACCCCAAAAGTGGTAAACATAAAAAGGGGGTTGCGAGTATACTCACGGTTTTGCAAGTCTTCGGATTATCCAAGTATTGACGAGTTAATGCGATTCAGGGTATGAACGGGTTTGGATTTAAGATTAAGGGATGTGTAGGTTTGGAATTTAAACAACATGAAAATAACATATGAAAATAATCACCTAGTATATATGATACTTGTTCTTGACACTATGAAACTCCAAGGAGTTGATATGTTTTCATGGAACAAGGTTCCATTAGAATCGTGACAAGTTATCATACCCTAGGATGATATAATCTAGTACTATGACATATGAACACTAGTTCATCATCTTAGATTCTATTATTTGGATTATGTGTTTATATATTACATATATTATATACATATTATTATGTCCAATATTTCAAGCATGAGGTAGAAGATTAAGATCTTCATTTAGGTACCTCTAAGTATCACGGAAGTCATGTAGGAGGTAGGAAGATCAAGCTTCCATTTAGGTACCTCTTATGGTTCACCACTACACCTGATGTAAAAAAATACAAGGAGGGTCATGAACTATGAAATATACAAGAATACAAACAACTACACTGTGAAAAATCATGAAGTAATGTAGGGATTTTATGTTGGACAACCCAAGTTAGTCCATAATCACACCTTCATCAAGCTTGAAGCTTGAACATCACTTGTGGGTTAAAAACCCTAAACAAAACAGAATATATGTGAGGTTTAACCTCTGATTTCGTATGTCTCAGCCCCGTTTTTAAGCTTAACTAACCATAGAAGTGGTTATAAGCATAAGGACGTGGGTTTGAGTGAGTTAGACTCAAGTTTAAACAAGTATTAACAAAGATAAATGAAATCAGATTCAAACAGTGAACTTTGGGGCCTTTTTGCCAGAGTTCCAAGGACTTATTTACTGTGAAAAACCCATGGAATCGAAGCTAAGGTCAATCCAAGCACATAGGAAAAAGAATGAGGCAAAACGGATAAGAAACGAAGAAATTATGCTCACTTTAGTGAAGAGGTAGCAATCTGCTCGAATCTATGATAATCAGCCGATTAATGACGAATTTAGGAGAGTTTGGAGTGATTAGCAAAGTGTAGAAAGCTTGGATTATATGTGGTATTTATAGGGAAGGTTTAGGTTAGGTAGTGGTTGTGCATTTAATGTTAAAAATTGGTTTAAAACTCAAAAAAAAAAACACAAGAATTCGCGCTTAAATGGAGCTGAAGAGGGGTCTGGTCGCGCTGCCAGGTCCATTTGAATGTGTGTATAAAAGATTTAAGGGTCAGATTATGCTTGATGAGGAGTTCCAGCGCAGCTGGTTGAGCGCGTGTTTGGTTTGGCTAGAGACCCGGGTTCGATCCCTGGGGTCTTCAGTTTTGTTTCTTTTTTTGTTTTTATTATTATTACACCAACTTTCAACAAATGCAATAACAGTCCCTGCACTTTATACTTTCGGGAATTGCATAATCAGTCCCTGGACTTCATTTAACTATGTTTATATAGTTTTAAAAGGATTAACTTTGAAGTTTAAACTAACTAAGTTTATATTTACTAACTTTATAATCTAAAGAAACTAACTAGGTTATTAATAAAAATACACTTTTAAATAACAAAATTAATTAATTTATTTAATTTAAATAAAATGAATATTGACCATATTTATAACGAATAAAAATCTTTAAACGATTATTCATTTCACAAAGCTTTCGAGTTTCGAGAATTAGGATCCGAATCTCATCATTTTAATAGTTTCAATTGGTTTAACGAGTATCAAGTGTCGATAAATAAAGAATCAAGAATCCCTGAAAAATATTTCGTTCAAACGAGTATTTCGTTGTGTTTTAAGTCTCGGGTTCTACAAAGATTAAATCGAAACGATGATTACAAGAACACAAAAATTTCCAAAAATAGAATTTCAAGCAAGGGTTTCCAAATATAGAAAGTATGAAAACGCTGGGCGTTATAGTCTCCCCTCATTTAGGAAATTTCATCCCGAAATTTATTCAAGAGGAAGACTTGAAAGCGTTTTTGGTAAAATGTGAAAATTGAGACTTGGAAGTTTTGAAATGTTTGAAAAGTGTGAGATTTTGGAGAACAACAAAATAGGTTTGTAAAAGAATTCGTTTGGCTAAAATGGTTTTGAGGCATAAGCATGAGTGAACGTGTATAGGTAAAACGATTTTAAATAGCTAAATTTGGAGTTGTTTTGTAAGTGTATCGTATTTACGAAGGAGGTCTTTATAAAACGGTTTGTAATCGACAAAGTGAGGTAGTTTGCATAGGGAGTTTTAAGGATAGCATAAAATCATACATTTGTGAAAATTGTTTATTGAGAGGAACGAGAAGGTTGGTATATTAAATAAAGTGTCAACGGTATACAAGTTACGTTTGTACAAGAATAAAGAATAGAAGGATAATTTTAAAGGCAATGAGGTAAGTTAGGATTCAAAAATTTAAACAGGCTTGATTGGGAAAGGGGTTCGTAATAACGAAAAGGATAATGGAGAATAATATGAGTATAGAAGTGAACGATTGACTCTTGAAGAATGCAAGTATAAGAATGGCATAAGTATTGGATATATGAAAGTAGCATGTTAAGAATAAAGTCTCGTCATGGATAATCGGATATAATGCGTTTGTGAGTTGTCTAAAGTTTGTATTAGGTCCAAGGGTCTGCAAAACACTGAATTTCTCATGGCACGCTCTACGAAAGTTTGGTAACACGGTGAAAACACTTATATATAGGAAGTACCAGCGACGTATCCACCATGTTTTGACCATATTATGTCTGTTTCGTATCCGGTGTCACGTTACGTTCCGTGTCCTACCATATACAATAGTACACTCTATGGTTTCTTACGCTTATCACTATAATCCCGTGTGCACCCGCGATTATACCGATTGTCGCATGATCTGCATAGCTTGTACTAGTCGTATATAAATTAAGGTACTTGAAAATATGAATGAGTACGTATAAGAATGTATATAAGCAAGTCCATGCTTAAGTATGTATGGGACCCACGCAAGTGAATCCCTCGGATTCCACTCGCGTACGGGTACGAATGTATGAATCATGAGTATGAATGAAAGTATGAGCATAAATATAAGTTTAAGTATGAATATACACGTAAGTATGAGTATAAGCATAGAACGTATGAGTAGTATTGTATAGGTATAGACATAAAATGTATCGTTATGAGTATGAGTGTAGGTACGGTTAATAAGGATTACGTATATAGTATATGTTGGAACATAACGGATTCAAGCGTATAAATGCGTTCAAAAGGTTAAGTGAGTAAATCGTGAACGATGATATGCATGTATAGTTGTTTAAGCGAAACGTTGATTTTATCGAATAAAAAATAGACTGAGTTGGATTGGGAAGGTAGAATATAGTTTGTAAATGTAAACGAACATAAAGTACTCATTGGTTATGCATAACGTATTTTGTAATGAATGAAATGCCACTTTTGTTTTAAAAAGAGTTTATGTATGTTGAAAATTGTCGGTCCCCATGAAGTCTTCTAGCCCACGTGTTTTGAAATTTGAATGGCGAATTAAGTGGTGTAGAAAAATTTTTCGAAAATAAGTTCGCTTCATTTGCACCAAAACAAGAAATTTTAAATTTTGGAGGTGAAAGCATCGATCCTTAGAAAAGAAATTTAGCAAAAGGGCTTAGTGATTAAAATTTAACAAATGATTTGTTGATGTTGAAAAGAGTCTTTGGTAAAACGATCATATAACATCCATAAGATCTTATAAGTGTATGAGAAAAGATGATTTGATTTTGATTAAGAGTAGAAGTCACTAGTATGATGGTATAATGTGAACGTGTTTTAGTTATTAAATCGAATATGAAGTTCATGGACAAGAGATTCATTGGACCGATTAAATTGATAGGTAGTTTTTCGTAAGGTTTGGAAATTTGTGTATTAAAACGTTTAAGATATGTTTAAGAATCTTGTGTATATGAGTAAGTGAAAGTAGGTTGTAGGATAAGAAGTACGTTTGATAAAACATTGTATTTTGAATTTAATATAGGTAGGTATTTCGATAAATGATAAATGACTTAGGTATAAAACAAGATTGGATTTGCATAATAGGACATTTTGAGGTAAAGTTTTGGTAACGATCACCTAGGTAAGGGAATCACCCCTAACTCGTCGGTGAGGTCGTTTTAAGAAAAGAAGGAGTGGAGCTAATCGTCAAGGTAAGGAAATCACTCCTATCTCGATGGTATGCCTCCATTTTGGTGTTACAAGGAATGTAAACAAAATTGAGTGACGTTTTGAAATCATGCATATGTATAAATGTATGAAAAAGATTTAAGGGCCGGATTATGCTTGATGAGGAGTTCCAGCGCAACTGGTTGAGCGCGCGTTTGGTTTGGCTGGAGACCCGGGTTCGATCCCTGGGGTCTTCAGTTTTGTTTCTTTTTTGTTTTTATTATTATTACACCAACTTTCAACAAATGCAATAACAGTCCCTGCACTTTATACTTTCAGGAATTGCATAATCAGTCCCTGGACTTCATTTAACTATGTTTATATAGTTTTAAAAGGATTAACTTTGAAGTTTAAACTAACTAAGTTAGTTTATATTTACTAACTTTATAATCTAAAGAAACTAACTAGGTTATTAATAAAAATACACTTTTAAATAACATAATAAATTAATTTAATTAATTTAAATAATTTGAATATTGACCATATTTATAACGAATAAAAATCTTTAAACGATTATTCATTTCACGAAGCTTTCGAATTTCGAGAATTAGGATCCGACTCTCATCATTTTAATAGTTTCAATTGGTTTAACGAGTATCAAGTGTCGATAAATAAAGAATCAAGAATCGCTGAAAAATATTTTGTTCAAACGAGAATTTCGTTGTGTTTTAAGTCTCGGGTTCTACAAAGATTACATCGAAACGATGATTACAAGAACACAAAAATTTCCAAAGATAGAATTTCAAGCAAGGGTTTCCAAATATAGAAAGTATGAAAACACTGGGCGTTACATCACCGAGCATTGACGTTGGCATTTCTAGTTGAAGACGCCGCTTTAATAAATTTTTAACATTAAAATTTTGTATTTTTAGTTTGGATGTTTCCCATGTTTTGGTAATAATAATAATAATATTAAAATGTTTTCCGTTGTGTAGTTTTTTTTCAAATGAAGGAAATAATAATAATAATAATAATAATAATAATAATAATAATAATAATAATAATAATAATTAAATTTTTCAAGAGTTTGGATTATTTATGCAATGATGTCCCAACTATGAGATGTAACAACCCACGTTTTGGAAGTCGAAGTACAAGTCAAAGTCAAAGGAAGAAAAGATTGCTAATTGCGATCTGTCACTACTTGCTTAACTATTGATTGAACACCTTGACTTGTAATCGAATTCTTTTTTTGTTTGCTTTAGTTATATTATGTGGAGTATCTAGAACAATCGAGGTTTAATTGCATGTTAATCGCTAATCTATTTATCGTTTTATCGCTAATCGTATCGCAATCGCATTCGCAACTTTAATTATAGGTTCTGTATATTGTTTTACGTTTGTGTGCTGCTCATGTGTTAGTCGTGCATGTTTACTTTATGTATGTGGTGATTAATCGAAACGCAATCGCAACTCTATCGCAATGCAATCTAATCGCAAACGCTAAACGTAAGGTTATTTATGTTGTTGTATGTTAGTTATATTATTTCTGTGACTATTATTTAAATCTATCGCATCGCTTAATCGACACTCGCTTAAACGCATCGCAACACTCAATGCATGAAACGAAACATCGAAACCCAACACGCGGCAGCCCTTCGATCGAATGACCATTCGATCGAATGGTCATCCGTACGGATGACCATCCGATCGGGTTTCCATCCGATCCATCACTGCACTGCCTTTCCTCTTTTGGACACTATAAATAGCCCTGTCACATCACAAACAGTGATGTGATAGCTCTCCCTGCGACCCATTCGACTTCTTTGGCCATTTTCTCTCGATTTCTCGCGATTCTTGTAAGTTTTCAACTCAAATCGTGTACATCTATCATCTATACACACACTTCTTCATCATTCTCACCTTTGAATCTACACTTTTCACCATCAAATCCGTTGGTTTGAGGTGTTCTAGGATGATGTCATCATGGGGTTCATATGAACTTCAAGATTTGGCCTCAATCGACCAAGAACAACTCAGATCTAAAGGATTTCAACATGATTTAACACTAATCTCATCTAGATCTAACCATTTTCAAGATTAAATGTACGGAAAGATGCTTTCATAACTTTCTTTCAACTCTTTTACACTCTTGCACTCAAAACCTATAGAATCGGAGCTCGTTCAGGCCTTCTACTCGTTCTCTAGTGAAGTGTCGGTCTGAGATCTGATTCCTATCAAAGAGACAACCAATTCCGGGTTAAACATGAACAACCGTCACGAACAGTTAACTGGTCAAGCGGGGTGATTCCCATCCGATCAGATAACTTGGACTTGACGGGGTTTCCGTTGTTTAGCACGCTGTCATACTGTCTCGGTCAAACCGCAAACTTTTTCAAACATAGCGAAATTTTCCAAGTTCAAACGATCAGGTTGTCGAACAGATTGTCGTCCAATCGGATTGCCATCCGATCGGATGACCCATGATCTTCAAAACTTTAACATTTTTATAATTTTCAAAGATCATTAGTTTCTAACGGATTGCCATCCAATCGGAAGACCATCCGATCGAATGACCAATCCTGCTGTGAACTTTTTCTCCTTGAGATGTCTCGCTGGACGGATCGCTATCCAAACGAACGGCCATCCGATCGGATGACCGTTCGATCGAACGACCTGAAAGGTAGAGATACTTCTCTGATTTTTAAATGCTACAACGAAAACTTCAAAGCCATCATACACAAACACATCATTCCCAAAAGAATGCCAATCCAACCGAATGGCCATCCAACCAGATGACCATCCGTCCGGATTGTCATCCGATCGAATGACCATCCGTTCGGATTGTCATCTGATCGGATGACCATTCGTCACTCAATCACTCATCACCGCTTTTACACGCTGTTCATCGCTTATGCTATCATTCTGTAATCAGGCTAACTTTCCAGCGCTCCCTTAATCCAAGACGGTGTTTATTAAACGCTATCTATGAGTATACTCGAACCCTTTTTGCTTTACGCACATTTGGGTGTTACATAGGTTACTTATTCAAATCACCATCTACACACAACGCAAACACTTTTATATGCTGACCTTTATTGCATAGTATACGTGTTATTCGATGAATGCTTGTATGTTATGTTTACACAGTGATTGTTGCCTGACACCTTAGCAACAATAGTACTATAGTTTGGACTCAGCACCTGTCGTGGACAGGGGTTGTTAAAGGCTCTACTTCACGTGTCCAAGTGGGGATATGTGTTGCGCATTCTACAACTCGCAGTCACGTCTGTGCATATTTGTAACACCTTGAAAATTCATGTCCAATATTATATCGACACGTGTCATGGACTTAAAACGAGTAAAGGATTGAATTAGAGGGACTAAAGTTGACAAACAAGGAATATATGTGTGTAAAAGGATTCAAAATGTCAACAATGAATAAATATATCTTTCAATAACCCTACATGATGTTTATACCCTTAAACGAATAAATCATGGATCATACGAAGCTTATTGTGAAAGAAAGTGAGGAATTACAAACTGCAGGGGCTAAATGTGTCAACATGTTTAAAGGATACCTCTGATTGATCTTTTAGCGAACCCGAAGCTTTGTAATGATAAATTATACTCACTAAAATGTGTGATAAAAATTTCACAAGGTTTCGATTAAGTATGAGAAAGTTATCCAATATTCGTATACCAGGGGTTAAAAGCGTCAACGTTGAAATTTAAGACTTTTTGGTGAACGTAGGAATAACCGGGGACTTAACAAAAGTTGGTTTATGACTTGGAGTCCTTAAAAGTCAAGTTTGGGGGTTTATAGTGCAAGAAACCATGTTAAAAATGAGTTTAAAAAGACCAGGGACTGAAATTGCAATTTTTGAAACTTTGTAACCGAATCAGACCATTACACGGGGCGCGTATGGTCCCTATGGATCCTTACGCGGGCCGCCTAAGGTGCCCAGATGCTGAAAAATAGCACAGCTGCATGTTCCAGCTGGTTTAAATGACTTAACTTACCATTTTTCTATTCAAGGGGCTTGTTTGATGGTTTTAAAGGGTCTAGGGACACTTGGAATGATCCCATAACTTCTATAGGCTTGTGTGTAATGATCTAAGGGCATCAAGAAACCTATATAAAGGCCTTAAGTTGTGTTCTTCATTGCTCATTCACTTGTAAACTTCACAACTCACTTCTTGGAGGTTCCTGGAGCTCAAGCACCTTTCCTAGTGATCAGTAGTCGTGCTTAGGACTATTGTAAGTATACTTAACCTCCTTTAGTTCAGTTTTGCTTACTTCACTAGCGTAAAGTCAAACCGTCGTAATTAAGATTTGACTTCGTCATTAATCTTAATTTCTCCAGTCAAATTTCAATTTGAAAGTACCTATGAGTTGGTAATTATGTGGGCAATAAACCCTTAAAAGGGCACCCTCTGATTCCCACTCTAATTAGGTCAATTGTCGAGTCAAACTTGATTATAAAAAGTCAACAGAAAGCTAATTTTCAAATAAATGCATAATTAGAAATATAGAAGCTATGCAACCTGTTTTGCCATTAATATAATATGGTAATTAATGTAAGAACATGTCTAAACATGTTCAACTCGACAATTATCAGTTTAGGCTCGGTTCGGGACCGAAAGTCGCATAGTTTGACTTATGCTTTGACTTTCAGTTCTGACCCGTTTGAGCATGATTTAGGAATGCCTTAGAGCTTATTTGGGACCAGGTTTCATATAAGTATAACCCTCTGTGATTATACAACTTGGTTCATTAGTTATCCAATTCATATGCATGATTCCGTTAAATACTTAAATGTTGACTATTATGCCCTTATGACCTTAAAACGTGAATTTTGAAAATGTAAAAGAGTGGAAACCTTAGGTACTGATTTATAAACTTGTACCTAGAATTTGACATCGGTTTGAGGTCTAGATTAAGAGTTATGCTCATTAGCGTAATTAGAAAGCTTTTTAGTAATTAAAGCGAATAAGTAGCGTATAGCCTATCTAAACCCGATATTTGATACCAAACCTTTTACCCACTGATGTAAAATAATATTTTGGGATTTTTAGAGATTTTTATTTATTTTTAGGCTGAGCATAACCTAGAGTTCTAAGCTTAATTCGGTAGTTGTCGGTTTTACCCTTTTGAGCTATAAAATGAGTTTACCAAACCTTTTGACACCAAACCTTTTTCTACTGATCTAATATGATAAATAGAATATTTTAAGCCTTCTGGAATAGTAAAAATATTAGCTTTCCTTTAAGAACCCGGAAATAGCTCAAAATCGCCATTTTAAGCGTTTTTAAGCGTTTTAAACACATAGTATGTATTAAAACCATATTAGATATATAAGACTTGATACCTACTAATGTTTTAAGTAAATTTCTGTACTTTCTCAGTAAGCAAAAGTTTTAAACTCAGATTTCTAGATTTAACCTTTAAACCTTAAGTGAAATTACCAAAATGCCCCTTCGGAGCATAGTATGGTTAGAAATGATAAATTTCACATATAGGTTATACCCTACTGATATAACTTAGTAAATTAAGTATTTTTACTGATTACATCGGACTCGAAACTCAGAATTATATTTAAACTCTTTTATAATCTTTTAACTGACCAAAATACCCCTGCGGGGCGTAATTTGAGTTTAAATTCATTTGGGGCATAATAGAAGATATCTTACTGATGTCACAACATATTTAAGGCATATTAACTTAGGAAACTTGTATATGACTCTTGTGGTTACTCGTTACGCACATTTCGCGTTCGGATCGGCTTATGTAACTAGTTTGCATATATTAGCCGAAACGGGTCAAACCATATCGTTTTTATCTCAAAATCCAGAATGTATTTAAGTTACCCATATTAAACAAGCATGCAAGCTTGTCGGGTCAAAACCACATTCTAAACCGGTCTTCGCTTTATCATGCGTTGAACCGTGTCTTCCTTTTGAAAAATAACCGGTCTAAGTCGAAACTTAATTAAAGACCCGTTAGGATTCTAATAGGTTATTAAAAACCTTCGTTCCAGATTAGGAGCCCAGTAAAAGCTACGTGCACTTGCTGTATTTGATTTATACTTTGCTCAGGTAAATACTCTTAACTTATTTTCCCTATACGGGCTTGGAATACGGTACTATAAAAGTACCGTTGGTCGGGTGTATGTAGTCATTTAAATCGTATTGTGATTGATGTATTTACATAACCTGTTTAATATGTGTTATTTGGTGTATGGCCCTTGGGGGTTAAATGACCATGTCCCGGATATCCTTGGCATCATTCAAGAAATGGCCACGACCTAAGCACGGGGTGTAGGCGTACACCTGACAGATGCATTATGTAAAAAACTGGTATCCCACTTAAAGAAATCGACCTTGTGGGCATTATACCTGTGGCGTGTCAGTTAACTTAAGTCCGGCCTTACAACCGGCCCTAATGGACGACAAATGAGTAAAAATGTATACAAGATTATTTTGAATAATTGTCCCAAGTTATAAAAATATTTTTGCCGAAGTGCATTCAAATCAATTTTCAAACTCTTTTCAAAATGAGTCAGTTAAGTTGTATTTACCAGTGTGAACTGACGTATTTTCCAAAAAGGCTAAGTGCAGGTACTAAACGTAATAGGCTGGCTACTCCAGGCATCAATAATCAAGTCTCGCAAGCTCTAGATGTCAAAGTCTGTTGAACAGTTTTCCTTTTTATTTGATCCGCCTGTGGATCTGTTTCGACTATTTTGTGATACTTAAACATTAAAATCTATTCAGTTGAAATAAATCTATCTTTTGCTTCCGCTGTGCATTTATATGTTGTGTTGTTTGACTATGATGATATCAATTACGTCACGATACTCCCCACCGGGCCCACCGGTGACACGTGGAAAACAGGGGTGTGACAGGTTGGTATCAGAGCCAACACTGAGTGAATTAAACACTAGCCTTTTTTTTTTAATCTCAGTTACACAATTGCACATTCTTGAGTCTAGGCAAGAACATAGGACTAATCTTAATTCGTTTTTATGTTTTATTTGTTTTATTTGTTTCCTTTGTTATTTTATGATTAGCCCTTGCATGGGCAAGTCATTTTAGTTAGAAGTCCCGTTTTGGGCAACCATATACTTGTTTAAATTTTAGTGGAACGTTTAGGTTCCTAATATAAGATCTACCATTATAATAAAATGGCAAAATCTAAAAAGGACAAGACCTAGCCATATGTCACCTTAAGACAGGGCCAAGATGGTAGTTCCATAATTAGATTCAGATCCTTGTTAACATCTCAATTTAGGATTGCTCTACGTTAAATGTTAAAAAGAATCTTAAAGGTAAAACTTAGCCTAAATGTCGTTGCAGACATGGCCAAGATGGTAAAACCTATTCAAAAGATTCAAATCCTTGTTAACATCTAAAAGCATATTAATATGCTTGACAAAGTGTGAGTCGATAAAATCACATAAGTCATTCTTAAAAATGGGTTATTCTAAAATCCCTTATTTAAATAATCATCCCTTAAGGATGAAGTGCCCACGGGCTATAATTAACATCCTTTGGGACTAAAGACAGTGGTAGCCTACAACTCCCTGTCAAGGAAAGGTAATGAACTTTGATTCAAACCTTAATACCTCGATTCTATAAAATCCTGGTTTAATAATTAAATCTGTCTACGTGACTAGGCCTTTTTGTGCTATTATTAACTTATAATTAGGGTTATGATAAAGATCCAGAATAATTATTAACTAAAATGTGTATTAAAAAAACCATGGTTAATAAATCGTTTAAAACGATAGAACTGTATAAGCTCTCGTATAAACCTTGTCCTTATTTTCTTTTATGTAGCAAATAAAGCTACATGGCTAGGTCGGAGGAAGTGAACAGTCATCCCCTGGAAAACCACGATGATGATAGGGTTAACATAACCAGAGGAGAGCTCTGTACCCTGATTGATACAGCTGTATCTAAAGCTGTAGAGGAGCAATTCAAGGAGTTTAGTGGAACTCATAGTAGAACCTCTTCGGTACCCCACTCTAAATCTGTTCCTAAAACCCATTCGGAAGCTCACAGCAAGCCACCTTCTAAGAAAGATAAACCCAAGAAAGAGAATGTTGAACATTCCTCAAACCAACACAGCGTACCAAGTCCTGTACTTATAAGTACTTTGTTTCCAGCAAACCCCGGGATTTCACTGGGGAGAAAGGGGCAATAGATTGTATGACTTGGTTAGATGAAATGGACACTGTTGTTGATATCAGCGGTTGTGCTGAAAGGGATATAGTGAAGTATGTATCCCAATCGTTCAAGGGAGAGGCACTGGCATGGTGGAAGTTTTTCATTCAAGCTGCTGGGAAGATCCCACTCTATAATATGTCATGGGAGCAGTTCATAGTCCTCATTAAAGAGAATTACTGCCCTCAGCATGAGGTTGAAAGGATTGAATCAGATTTCTTATCGTTGGTGATGAAGAATTTAGATTATCAAGCTTACCTTACTAGTTTCAACACCATGTCTAGACTGGTTCCTTACCTTGTGACACCAGAACCCAAGAGGATTGCTCGCTTCATTGGGGGATTAGCCCCAGAAATCAAAGCCAGTGTTAAGGCTTCAAGACCTGCCACTTTTAGATCAGCAGCTGATCTATCTCTATCCCTCACTTTAGATGCGGTCAGGCTAAGATTGCTCAAGAACTCGAAAGAGAGTAAGAGGAAGCGTGAGGATGATACCTCACGAAGGTCTGAGAAGAAGCACAAAGGTAGTTCGGACCACGAGAAAGAATCTGGGTCCAACAAAGCTAACCAGCGAATTGAGGAAAAGCCAAAGTGCACGAATTGCCAAAAACGCCACTTTGGAAAATGCAGGCTTGAGACCAAGTCTCAATCGGGATAACCTGCATGTGGGTTGTGCAAGTCTCAAGAGCACAAGACTATTGACTGCAAGAAGATTAAAGATGCTACCTGATACGGCTGCAACGAGAAAGGGCACATTAAGACTAACTGCCCTAAATACGCCAAGAAGCCCGAGGAAGCCAAGAAGACCAATGCTAGGGTCTTCCAGATGAACGTACGGGAGGCAATTCAGGACGACAATGTGATCACAGGTACCTTCCTCATAAATGATGTATATGCTAGAGTACTGTTTGATTCTGGCGCTGATAAGTCGTTCATAGATAACAAGTTTTGTAAGTTGCTGAATTTACCCGTTAAAACCTTAAGTGTGAAATATGAGGTGGAGTTAGCCGATGGAACCTTAGAAACTGCCTTAACCATGTTAGATGGATGTGTTATATCTTTTAGGAACCACTCTTTTCCTTTATCCTTGCTTCCTTTGAAGCTAGCCAGGTTTGATATAGTATTAGGCATGGATTGGTTATCGCATAACCAAGCCCAGATCATTTGCAATAAGAAGCAAGTGGTAGTCAAGACTCCATCTGGTGAGTCACTTACCATTCAAGGAGATACCCGGTATGGACTACCTGAGCAAGTGTCTATGCTCAAGGCATCTAGATGTCTAAAGAAGGGTTGTGTCATTTATATGGCACAAGTGACTATTGATGAGCAGAAGCCCAAGGTTGAAGATATTCCAGTCATTTCTGAATACCCTGAAGTTTTCCCTGAAGAACTACTTGGCTTGCCACCAGATAGACAAGTGGAGTTTAGAATTGACATCATCCCTGGAGCAGCGCCTGTTGCGAGAGCACCTTATAAGTTAGCACCAACAGAGATGAAGGAATTGAGGACGCAGCTAGATGATTTGCTAGCCAAAGGTTTTATTAGACCTAGCTCGTCTCCATGGGGAGCACCAATCTTGTTCGTCAAAAAGAAAGATGGGTCGATGCGTTTATGTATCGATTACCGTGAGCTTAATAAGGTTACTATCAAGAATAGGTATCCTTTGCCCAGGATCGACGATCTGTTCGATCAACTGCAAGGAGCAAGTTATTTCTCTAAAATCGACTTAAGGTCAGGCTATCATCAATTGAAAGTTAAGGATGAAGATGTTCACAAGACTGCATTTAGAACTCGTTAGGGTCATTACGAGTTCCTAGTAATGCCTTTTGGGCTTACTAATGCACCTGCCGCATTCATGGATCTCATGAATCGTGTCTGCAAGCCTTATCTAGACAAACTCGTCATCGTCTTCATCGATGACATCCTTAGTTACTCGAAGAGTCAAGCTGACCATGAGAAGCATCTTCGTTGCATTCTGAAACTGCTTTGTCAAGAAAAGCTCTATGCCAAATTTTCATCGTGTGAATTTTGGCTTCGTGAAGTCCAATTCCTTGGACATATTGTTAGTGAACGTGGTATCCAAGTAGATCCCGCTAAGGTTGAAGCTGTCATGAACTGGCAAGAGCCGAAGACGCCTACTGAGATTCGCAGCTTTCTAGGACTGGCAGGATACTATAGGCAATTTATCGAAAACTTCTCAAGAATTGCAGCACCCCTGACTCTTCTCACCCGCAAGAATAGTAAGTTTGATTGGGGGCCTAAGCAGCAAGAGTCTTTCGACATTCTGAAGCAGAAGTTAAGCAACGCTCCTGTGCTGATGTTGCCTGAAGGAATAGATGAGTTTGTAGTATATTGTGATGCATCACACACCGGGATGGGATGTGTGCTTATGCAGAAAGGCAAGGTCATTGCCTACACTTCACGTCAGTTAAAAGGCATGAGAAGAACTACACCACCCATGACTTGGAGCTGGGTGCCGTTGTATTTGCACTAAAACTGTGGAGGCATTATTTATATGGAACTAAGTGTGTGATCTATTCTGATCACAAAAGCCTTCAACATCTGTTCAATCAGAAGAACTTAAATATGAGGCAGCGACAATGGATGGAAACTTTGAATGATTATGATTGTGAAATAAGATACCATCCAGGCAAGGCAAATGTGGTTGTTGTTGCCTTAAGCAGAAAGGAAAGAGTAAAGCCTATAAGAATCAATGCCAAGAGCATTGCGATAAAGAATAATCTGAATGAAAGGTTGTTAGCTGCACAGAAGGAAGCTGTGTTAGAAGCTAACTATCCTGATGAGAAGCTAGGAGTAACTGAAGAGCAGTTATCTTATGGTAAGGACGGAATCCTAAGGTTAAATGGACGAATATGGGTTCCTGTTTATGGAGGACTTCGGGATGTTATCCTCCAGGAAGCCCACAATTCCAGATATTCCGTTCATCCTGGAGCTGATAAGATGTACCAGGATTTAAATGCAAACTATTGGTGGATAGGCTTGAAAAAGTCTATAGCTGCCTATGTGGCTAAATGCTTGACGTGCGCACAAGTCAAGGCTGAACATCAGAAGCCGTCAGGTTTGCTACAACAGCCTGAAATTCCCTCTTGGAAATGGAAAATGGTGATGATGGATTTCATCACCAAGCTGCCAAAGACGAGGAAAGGAAATGATACTATATGGGTGATAGTAGATAGACTGACTAAGTCAGCACATTTCCTACATATTTAGGAAACTTTCAGTTCTGACATGTTGGCCCAATTGTATGTTGATAAGATTGTATCTCTGCATGGGGTACCAGTGGCTATTATCTTGGACAGAGATACGAGATACACATCTCATTTTTGGAAAAGTTTCCAACAGTCTTTGGGCACGCGCTTAAATTTCAGTACGGCTTACCATCCTCAGACGGATGGGCAGAGTGAGCGTACCATTCAAACCCTGGAAGATATGCTACGTGCATGTGTAATTGATTTAGGAGGTAGCTGGGATAAGCACCTACCATTGGTCGAGTTCTCCTATAACAAAAGCTACCATACAAGCATTCAGGCTGCGCCTTTTGAGGCATTATATGGTAGAAAATGCAGAACGCCCATTTGTTGGGCAGAAGTAGGAGAAACTCAATTATCAGGACCTGACCTAGTCTTCGAAACGACAGACAAGATTGTCCAGATTCGTGATCGCCTGAAAGCTGCCAGGAATAGGCAGAAGAGTTATGCTGATAAA
Organism: Helianthus annuus; assembly: GCF_002127325.2. Classification (NCBI taxonomy): domain Eukaryota; kingdom Viridiplantae; phylum Streptophyta; class Magnoliopsida; order Asterales; family Asteraceae; genus Helianthus; species Helianthus annuus. Next base: position 96,121,521 of record NC_035437.2, read on the forward strand.
AGGCGAAAACCTCTAAAGTTTGAGGTTGGTGATAAATTTTTGCTCAAAGTATCACCCTGGAAGGGAGTGATGCGATTTGGTAAGAAAGGTAAGTTAAGCCCAAGGTATATAGGTCCATTCGAGATCATCGAATGTGTTGGATCAATGGCTTACAAGTTGAACTTACCTGAAGAGCTCAGTGGTATTCACAATGTATTCCACATCTGCAATTTAAAGAAATGTCTAGCTGATGAGTCACTAGTCATACCGCATACAGATGTGCATATAGATGAGAGCTTGAAATTTGTGGAAAAACCTTTGTCGATTGAGGATCGACAGGTTAAGAAGCTTCGAAGGAAGCATGTACCTATTGTAAAGGTTAACTGGGATGCCCACAGAGGTCCCGAATATACGTGGGAGGTAGAATCCACAATGAAAGAAAAGTACCCTCATTTATTTCAGTAAATCTCGAGGGCGAGATTTCTTTTAAGGGGGTGAGGATGTAACACCTCGAAAATTCATGTCCAATATTATATCGACACGTGTCATGGACTTAAAACGAGTAAAGGATTGAATTAGAGGGACTAAAGTTGACAAACAAGGAATCTATGTGTGTTAAAGGATTCAAAATGTCAACAATGAATAAATATATCTTTCAATAACCCTACATGATGTTTATACCCTTAAACGAATAAATCATGGATCATACAAAGCTAATTGTGAAAGAAAGTGAGGAATTACAAACTGCAGGGGCTAAATGTGTCAACATGTTTAAAGGATACCTCTGAGTGATATTTTAGCGAACCCGAAGCTTTTTAATGATAAATTATACTCACTAAAATGTGTGATAAAAATTTCACAAGGTTTCGATTAAGTATGAGAAAGTTATGACAATATTCGTATACGGGGGGTTAAAAGCATCAACGTTGAAATTTAAGACTTTTCGGTGAACGTAGGAACAACCGGGGACTTAACAAAAGTTGGTTTATGACTTGGGGTCCTTAAAAGTCAAGTTTGGGGGTTTATAGTGCAAGAAACCATGTTAAAAATGAGTTTAAAAGGACCAGGGACTGAAATTGCAATTTTTGAAACTTTGTAACCGGATCAGACCATTACACGGGGCGCGTAAGGTCCCTATGGATCCTTATGCGGGCCGCCTAAGGTGCCCAGATGCTGAAAAATAGCACAGCTGCCTGTTCCAGCCGGTTTAACCGACTTAACTTACCATTTTTCGATTCAAGGGGCTTGTTTGATGGTTTTAAAGGGTCTAGGGACACTTGGAATGATCCCACAACTTCTATAGGCTTGTGTGTAATGATCTAAGGGCATCAAGAAACCTTTATAAAGGCCTTAAGTTGTGTTCTTCATTGCTCATTCACTTGTAAACTTCACAACTCACTTCTTGGAGGTTCCTGGAGCTCAAGCACCTTTCCTAGTGATCAGTAGTCGTGCTTAGGACTATTGTAAGTATACTTAACCTCCTTTAGTTCAGTTTTGCTTAGTTTACTAGCGTAAAGTCAAACCGTCGTAATTAAGATTTGACTTCGTCATTAATCTTAATTTCTCCAGTCAAATTTCAATTTGAAAGTACCTATGAGTTGGTAATTATGTGGGCAATAAACCCTTAAAAGGGCACCCTTTGATTCTCACTCTAATTAGGTCAATTGTCGAGTCAAACTTGATTATAAAAAGTCAACAGAAAGCTAATTTTCAAATAAATGCATAATTAGCAATATAGAAGCTATGCAACCTGTTTTGCCATTAATATAATTTGGTAATTAATGTAAGAACATGTCTAAACATGTTCAACTCACCAATTATCAGTTTAGGCTCGGTTCGGGACCGAAAGTCACATAGTTTGACTTATGCTTTGACTTTCAGTTCTGACCTGTTTGTGCACAATTTAGGAATGCCTTAGAGCTTATTTGGGACCAGGTTTCATATAAGTATAACCCTCTGTGATTATACAACTTGGTTCATTAGTTATCCAATTCATATGCATGATTCCGTTAAATACTTAAATGTTGACTATTATGCCCTTATGACCTTAAAACATGAATTTTGAAAACGTAAAAGAGTGGAAACCTTAGGTACTGATTTATAAACTTGTACCTAGAATTTGACATCAGTTGAGGTCTAGATTAAGAGTTATGCTCATTATCGTAATTAGAAAGCTTTTTAGTAATTAAACCGAATAATTAGCGTATAGCCTATCTAAACCCAATTTTTTGATACTAAACCTTTTACCCACTGATATAAAATAATATTTTGGGATTTTTGGAGATTTTTATTTATTTTTAGGCTGAGCATAACCTAGAGTTCTAAGCTTAATTCGGTAGTTGTCGGTTTTACCCTTTTGAGCTATAAAATGAGTTTTACCAAACCTTTTGACACCAAACCTTTTTCTACTGATCTAATATGATAAATAGAATATTTTAAGCCTTCTGGAATAGTAAAAATATCAGCTTTCCTTTAAGAACCCGAAAATAGCTCAAAATCGCCATTTTAAGTGTTTTTAAGCGTTTTAAACACATAGTAAGTATTAAAACCATATTAGATATATAAGACTTGATACCTACTGATGTTTTAAGTAAATTTCTATAATTTCTCTGTAAGCAAAAGTTTTAAACTCAGATTTCCAGATTTAACCTTTAAACCTTAAGTGAAATTACCAAAATGCCCCTTCGGAGCATAGTATGGTTAGAAATGATAAATTTCACATATAGGTTATACTCTACTAATATAACTTAGTAAATTAAGTATTTTTACTGATTACATCAGACCCGAAACTCAGAATTATATTTAAACTCTTTTATAATCTTTTAAATGACCAAAATACCCCTGCGGGGCGTAATTTGAGTTTAAATTCATTTGGGGCATAATAGAAGATATCTTACTGATGTCACAACATATTTAAGGCATATCAACTTAGGAAACTTGTATATGACTCTTGTGGTTACTCGTTACGCACATTTCGCGTTCGGATCGGCTTATGTAACTAGTTTGCATATATTAGCCGAAACAGGTCAAACCATATCATTTTTATCTCAAAATCCAGAATGTGTTTAAGTTACCCATATTAAACAAGCATGCAAGCTTGTCGGGTCAAAACCACATTCTAAACCGGTCTTCGCTTTATCATGCGTTGAACCGTGTCTTCCTTTTGAAAAATAACCGGTCTAAGACTAAGCTTAATTAAAGACCCGTTAGGATTCTAATAGGTTATTAAAAACCTTCGTTCCAGATTAGGAGCCCAGTAAAAGCTACGTGCACTTGCTGTATTTGATTTATACTTTGCTTAGGTAAATACTCTTAACTTATTTTCCCTATACGGGCTTGGAATACGGTACTATAAAAGTACCGCTTGGTCGGGTGTATGTAGTCATTTAAATCGTATTGTGATTGATGTATTTACATAACCTGTTTAATATGTATTATTTGGTGTATGGCCCTTGGGGGTTAAATGACCATGTCCCGGATATCCTTGGCATCATTCAAGAAATGGCCACGACCTAAGCACGGGGTGTAGTCGTACACCTGGCAGATGCATTATGTAAAAAACTGGTATCCCACTTAAAGGAATCGATCTTGTGGGCATTATACCTGTGGCGTGTCAGTTAACTTAAGTCCGGCCTTACAACCGACCCTAATGGACGACAAATGAGTAAAACTGAATACAAGATTATTTTGAATAATTGTCCCAAGTTATAAAAATATTTTTGCCGAAGTGCATTCAAATCAATTTTCAAACTCTTCTCAAAATGAGTCAGTTAAGTTGTATTTACCAGTGTAAACTGACGTATTTTCCAAAAAGTCTAAGTGCAGGTACTAAACGTAATAGGCTGGCTACTCCAGGCATCAATAATCAAGTCTCGCAAGCTCTAGATGTCAAAGTCTGTTCAACAGTTTTCCTTTTAATTTGATCCGCCTGTGGATCTGTTTCGACTGTTTTGTGATACTTAAACATTACAATCTATTCAGTTGAAATAAATCTATCTTTTGCTTCCGCTATGCATTTATATGTTGTGTTGTTTGACTAAGATGATATCAATTACGTCACGATACTCCCCACCGGGCCCACCGGTGACACGTGGAAAATAGGGGTGTGACAATATTTCATTGTTGATAACCTACCAGCTTCACTTTGCTACATGTTACATGTTGGTTATGCGTAAACGATTTCGCTATCTATTATACTATTAAACTTGTATGCTCACCTTTACACTATGTGTATTGACCTCTATTTTAACGTATGTGACAGGTGTTTAGGATGTTGTGCTTTGCTTGCTATCTTTTTGTGGAATCAAGATAGGATGAGTCTAGAAACAAACAATTTAATTTTATGAGGTGTCGAAACAGCTTTAATTGTCTTTGAGAACTACTGTCTGTAATAACTGTGTTACTTATTATGTCATGGTATGGGATGTGATGTTTAAATAATCGATAATCGTAGTTGTTATGGAATCTCCTGGACAATCTGTTTCGCTCAGTGCCTCACCCCGATGTTTCCGCCATCAGTTAGGGTGTGACAGATTGGTATCAGAGCCATAACTATAGGGAATTAGGCAAGACTCGGCCTAGTCCGGGTCGATGTCTTAGAAACGACCTAGTCTATAGTCTAAGTACCAACAGACCGCCTTGTGCGAACCCGGTAGGGATCCGCGCGAGCTTACTTCTGTTATTCGATCGACTCGCAATCACGCTATACTCTATCACATAGCCTTTCCTAAGGCTAGCTCTGCACACTATTTTCGAAAAATGGACGAGTGATTAGATCGAGATTAGGTGTGAAAACTGCAAACTCTCGATTGAATCGCTTGTTTGATGCGCATTTTACTATAAACACGAGAATTTGCGTTGAATCAGGAGTGAAATCCGCACTTCGACGAAATTCTCTCTTACTATCTCGTGATTCTATCACACAAACAAGGACGTATCTGTTAAGTTAGGGATGAAACCCGAACCTTGATGACTTGATCCGTTCTCAAATTCTGGATTTACAAAACTCTCACCAATGTCTCGATGGATTCCAATGACTCGAGTGCTCGAATAACCGAAAGGATGCTTGCCATTCACCGTATGCCATTGATAGAGCACAGTCTATTAAGCTAAAAAGGACTTCGAGTACATCTTTGAGAATAGTCGAATCACTTTGGGTAGTCGACGTCTATCAGCCGAACACAATCTATTTTCGATTTCAAGCTTACAATCGCTGATTTTATGTGTTTTGATCCTGAGCCTGCAACCGCTGACTCTGTGATTTGTTATGATTTACCGCTTTTATGTGTACTTTTATGTGTTTTACGTGGTTTTACATGCTTACGTGTTTCGATTTTGGTGTTTTATACGCTTTTCGCTGTTCGCTTTGATCGACACACACTACTCGCACTGCACATCTATCTCAATACGCTAACAAATTGCTGCTACTCTATGAATTATCGCATGCAATGTTAACTCGCTTATTCTATACTACTCGCTATGCTCCTCGCTGTGTACTCGCTAATCGCAATCGCTGTCCTGGAACACGCGAACTTTGAATGATAGGTGAATACGTGCAAAATATAGTGTGGTTTCTATGGATTACGTGCTTCTGTGCTCTACGTGCTTATGTGTTTCTGTGGTTATGTGCCTACGAGAATATGTGCTTATATGTTTAGTCGTGTTCCTGAGCTTTATTTAGTAGTAGTGCGTGTGAGGTGAGATTCGATTATATAGTGCTTGAGTCCTATGGCGATGTCTGTTGCAGACAATGTCGTCATTTAGATCACATCACTCCCGCGCAGCTCGCCGTAACCATGAGGACAAACGCATCGCTGCCCTCGTCGCTAAGCAAATGGCGAAAGTTATCCCTCAAATCGTCAGTGAGCTGAATGAAAATACCAGCAAGTCCTCTGAGGAATCAAGGACTAACTTGCCTAAGGGAACTTTCAGCTTTAAGCAGTTTAAGGCCTGCGGCCCAAAAGACTTTATGGGTGAAGACGAACCTACCGCAATGTTTCAATGGTTCGATTCAATCAAAGTCACACTCTGTCAGAGCGGATGTCCTGAACACCGACGAACTGTCAACGCTACCGGCGTCTTCCAATCTAGAGCTCTGGAGTGGTGGACAGCCAAAAGTAACAAGCATGGGAATGATGCAGCCTTTGAGCTCACTTGGGAGGAGTTGAAAGACCATATGATGAAGGAATTTTGCCCACCTCACGAGCTCCAGAAGTTGGAAAATGAGTTCTGGCATATCAAGCAAGACGGTGGCGATAACGCCAGTCTTACTGCCCGCTTCAAGAATCTGAGTATCATTTGTCCGGGCCAGGTGGAAACACTTGACATGACGATCAAGAAGTATAACCGTGCTTTACCGGATTGTGTTGCTGACTTCGTGCAAGCCGCGAAGACAGCAACAACTGAAGAAACCTACCTACTCGCTGCTGAGATAAACGACAAGTGAGTTCTCGCTGGGTACTTCAAGAACACTCCAAAGAGCCTTCATCAAGCAACCACCGCTCCCACTGCTAAAACCGCCGCACCGCAAGCCTCAAAGTCCTCCCGCCGCAAGAGAAAGAACAACAACAACATTAGCAAGAATTGCGCTGTCACAGCCGCCGCTCCGCTCCAAGCTATACCCGCTCAACCGTAACCTCAAAACCGCCAAGTAGCGGCACCGGTCACCAATGCACCGCTGGCCAAGCGTGCATAAACTGGTCCTCACCCAGCTTGCCCTACCTGTACTTATCATCATCCCGTGGGGATTGCTTGCAGATTCTGTGTTTACTGCAACATGTACGGCCACTTTACTGCTAATTGTCGTACTGGTCCACGTCAAGCTCCAGATCCAGCTCAAGGTCAAGCTACTGCACCACAAGCTCTCCTTCCTGCTCCCCAAGGCCAGCAAGCAGCTCCTGCATCCGTGATCCACGCTAGAGCTTGTTTTGCATGTAGTGATCCCAACCACTTTGCAAACATGTGCCCCAACAGAGTGGTGAAGCAAGAGCCACAGCAGCAGCCTCAACATCAACAGCAGCAGCCTTAGCAGCAGCAGCAGCCAGCAACCCGCGGACGTGCCTTCAACATCAACGCACGCCAGGCTCAAGCAGATAACAACATGGTTAATGGTACGTTCCTTGTTAACGGTATATATGCTTCGTGTTTATTTGATATTGGAGCCGATAACTGTTTTATGTCGTTAGAATTCGAAAAGCTCCTTAATCGTAAGCGCGCACATCTCCCTACGACGTTCGATGTTGAGATTGCCACTGGAAGAATTGTTACTGTCCGTTCTGTTCTACGTGATTGTACTCTCGAACTCAACAATCACATCTTTCCTATCGATCTTATCCTGATGCAGCTTGGTAGTTTCGATATCATAGTAGGCATGGATTTTCTTCATGAAAATTGTGCTGAAGTCGTTTGCTTTGATAAAATGATTCGTTTCTCGCTCGCTAATGGTGATCAACTTTGTGTTTATGGTGAAGTCACATCGAAGAATCTTAAACTCATGTCGTGTGTTCAAGCGAGCAAGTATCTCCGCAAGGAATACAGAGCTTTCTTAGCACACATCGTAGTAGCGGAGGAAAAGGAAAATAAGGCAATTGATAAGGTGCCTGTGGTTCGTGATTTTCCTAAAGTCTTTCCTGATGATTTACCTGGTTTACCCCCGAGTCGTGATATTGATTTTCGTATTGACCTCATTCCTGGAGCAAATCCTGTTGCTGAATCTCCTTATTGCCCCACTCCGTCCGAAATGAGTGAACTCTCGAGTCAACTCCAGGAATTACTTGACAAAGGCTTTATTCGCCCTAGCACCTCTCCTTGGGGTGCACCAGTTCTTTTCGTCAAAAAGAAGGACGGGTTGTTCCGGATGTGCATCGACTATAGGGAGTTGAATAAGCTGACTATCAAGAATCGCTATCCCCTGCCCGAATCGATGATTTGTTCGACCAATTGCAAGGTGCAACGTGTTTCTCGAAAATTGATTTACGCTTAGGCTATCACTAGTTACTCATTCAGGAGGAAGATATACTTAAAACTGCTTTCCGAAACCGATACGGCCATTATGAATTCGTCGTAATGCCCTTTGGTTTAACCAATGCACCCGTGGTATTCATGGATTTGATGAATCGCATGTGTAAACCATTTCTTGACCGCTTCGTCATCGTGTTCATCGATGATATCCTTATCTATTCGAAGTCGAAAGCCGAACACACGCAACATCTACGTTTGGTTCTCGAATTACTCCAAGGGAATCGACTTTATGCCAAGTTCTCCAAGTGTGAATTTTGGCTGGAGGAGGTTCAATTCCCTGGTCACATCGTGAATAGTCAAGGTATACACGTCGACCCCGCGAAGATCGAAGCTGTTAAGAGTTGGGTTACTCCAAAATCACCATCTGATGTTCGTTCATTCCTCGGATTGGCAGGCTATTACCGCCGATTCATCGCTGACTTTTCGGAAATCGTTGTCCCGATTACTTCTTTGACGCATAAAGACAAGCCTTTTGTTTGGGGGACCAAACAAGAGACTACCTTTCAAACTCTCAAGCATATGCTCTGCAATGCTCCTATCCTCGCTCTACCCGACGGAAGCGATGACTTCGTTGTCTATTGTGATGCCTCGAACCTTGGTATCGGCTGTGTTCTTATGCAACAGGACAAGGTTATCGCTTACGCTTCTCGCCAGCTCAAGATCCACGAGAAGAACTATACAACCCACGACCTCAAGCTAGGCGCAGTAATTTTTGCGTTGAAAATTTGGCGACACTACCTTTATGGTACCAAGTGTACGGTCTTCACCGACCATAAGAGCCTACAACACATCCTCAACCAAAAGGAACTGAATATGCGCCAACGCCGATGGGTTGAACTTCTCAACGATTACGACTGTGAGATCCGTTATCACCCTGGCAAAGCAAATGTTGTGGTCGATGCGCTAAGCAGATGAAGCTATCTGCATAGCGTTCGTAATACTCACGCCCAACACGACCTCGAAGCATTGATTCGTGACGCTCAGCATGCCTGCTTCGTGGAAGATACCATGCGAGAGGAAATGAAAAAGTGTGGTGCCGAATCACACTTTGTCACCAAATCGAACGGTATCTATTACATCTAGATCGCATCTGGATTCCAAGTCGCAATAACCTTCAAGATATATTGTTGACTGAAGCGCACAAGTCCCAATATTCTATTCATCCTGGCGCCGACAAAAAGTATCATGACCTTCATCTACGATATTGGTGGCCTGGAATGAAGAAAGATATCGCAATCTATGTTTCGAAGTGCCTAACTTGTTCGAAAGTCAAGGCCGAACAACAAAGACCCTCTGGCTTGCTTGTGCAACCCGAAATCACGATGTGGAAATGGGAGAGCATAGCCATGGACTTTATAATGAAACTTCCGTGTACACCTTCAGGTCACGATAGCATCTAGGTCATCGTTGACCGCTTGACTAAATCTGCTCATTTTCTGCCGATACGAGAAGACTTTAAGGTGGAAAAATTAGCCCGAATCTACACCGATGAGATAATCTGTCGACACGGGACGCCTCGTGATATCATCACTGACCGTGATGGTCGGTTTACCTCGCGTCTTTGGGAAACGTTTCAATATGTTCTTGGTACTACGCTAAATCTAAGTACCGCTTTCCATCCCTAAACCGACGATCAGACTGAAAGAACGATTCGTACCCTTGAAGACATGCTTCACTCGTGTGTCATAGATTTCGGTGGTAATTGGGACGCGCACTTACCTTTGGTCGAATTCTCGTACAATAATAGTTATCATTCTAGCATTCAAATGGCACCATTTGAGGCCCTATACGGAAGAAAATGTAATCGCCGATTGTGTGGCATGAGATCGGAGATGCGCAAATAACCGGTCCTGAGATGCTGCAAGAAATGACTGAAAAGATCCTCCAAATTCGAGACAACCTGCTGAAAGATTGGAGTCATCAGAAAAGTTACGCCGATAGATGTCGCAAGCCCCTTGAATTTGACATTGGCGATCACGTACTCCTAAAGGTTTCACCTTGGAAGCGTGTGATGAAATTTGGCAAGAAAGGGAAACTCGCGCATCGATATATTGGACCCTTTAAAATTCTAGAAAGGATTGGCTAGGTGGCCAACAGACTCGAACTAACGGAGGAGCTTAGCAATGTCCACCCGACTTTCCACATTTCGAACCTCAGAAAGTGTCTAGCTGAGCAGAATTTACAAGTGCCACTTGCGGATCTACAAGTAGACGAAGCATTACACTTCGTGGAGAAGCCTGTCAAGATCATGGATTGAGAAACCAAGAAGCTCAGACACTCAGGCATTCCCATTGTGAAAGTTCGCTGGGAAGGCAAACGAGGCGCAGAGTTCCCTGGGAACTCGAAAGTGACATAAAGGCGAAGTACCCGCAACTATTTGTTACGCCTACGGCCTAATTTCGGGACGAAATTCCCTAACTAGGGGAGGCTGTAACAACCCGCGTTTTGGAAGTCAAAGTACAAGTCAAAGTCAAAGTCAAAGGAAGAAAAGATTGCTAATTGCGATCTGTCACTCCTTGCTTAACTATTGATTGAACACCTTGACTTGTAATCGAATTCTTTTATTTGTTTGCTTTAGTTATATTATGTGGAGTATCTATAACAATCGAGGTTTAATCGCATGTTAATCGCTAATATATTTATCGCTTTATCGCTAATTGCATCACAATCGCATTCGCAGCTTTAATTATAGGTTCTCTATATTGTTTTACGTGTGTGTGCTGCTCATGTGTTAGTTGTGCATGTTTACTTTATGTATGTGCTGATTAATCGAAACGCAATCGCAACTCTATCGCAACGCAATCTAATCGCAAACGCTAAACGTAAGGTTATTTATGCTGTTGTTTGTTAGTTATATTATTTGTGTGACTATTATCTAAATCTATCGCATCGCTTAATCGACACTCGCTTAAACGCATCGCAACGCTCAACGCACGAAACGAAACATCGAAACCCAACACGCGGCAGCCCTTCGATCGAATGGTCATCCGTACGGATGACCATCCGTACGGATGGCCATCCGATCGGGTTGCCATCCGATCCGTCACTGCACCGCCTTTCCTCTTTTGGATACTATAAATAGCCCTGTATGCTCTCTCTGCGACCCTTCGACTTCTCAGGCCATTTTCTCTCAATTTCTCGTGATTCTTGTAAGTTTTCAACTCAAATCTTGTACATCTATCATCTACACACACTTCTTCATCATTCTCACCTTTGAATCTACACTTTTCAGCATGAAATCGGTTGGTTTGAGGTGTTCAAGGATGATGTCATCATGGGGTTCTTATGAACTTCAAGATTTGGCCTCAATCCACCAAGAACAACTCAGATCTAAAGGATTTCAACATGATTTAACACTAATTTCATCTAGATCTAACCATTTTCAAGATTAAAAGTATGGAAAGATGTTTTCATAACTTTCTTTCAACTCTTTTACACTCTTGCACTCAAAACCGATAGAATCGGAGCTCGTTCAGGCCTTCTACTCCTTTTCTAGTGAAGTGTCGGTCTGAGATCTGATTCCTATCAAAGAGACAACCAATTCCAGGTTAAACATGAACAACCGTCACGAACAGTTAACTGGTCAAGCAGGGTGATTCCCATCCGATCAGATAACTTGGACTTGACGAGGTTTCCGTTATTTAGCACGTTGTCATACCGTCTCGGTCAAACCGCAAACTTTTTCAAACATAGCGAAATTTTCCAAGCTCAAACGATCAGGTTGTCGAACGGATTGACGTCCGATCGGATTGCCATCCAATCGAATGATAATCCAATCGAATAACCCATGATCTTCAACACTTTAACATTTTTATAATTTTCAAAGATCATTAGTATCTAACGGATTGCCATCCGATCGAATGACCAATCCTGCTGTGAACTTGTTCTCCCTGAGAAGTCTTGCTGGATGGATCACTATCCGAACGAACAGCCATCCGATCGGATGACCGTTCGATCGAACGACCTGAAAGGTAGAGATACTTCTCTGATTTTTAAATGCTACAACGAAAACTTCAAAGCCATCATACACAAACACATCCTTCCCAAACGAATGCCAATCTGACCGAATGGCCATCCGACCTGATGACCATCCGTCCGGATTGTCATCCAATCGAATGACCATCCGTTCGGATTGTCATCCGATCGGATGACCATTCGTCACTCAATCACTCATCACCGCTTTTGCGCGTCGTTCATCGCTTATGCTATCGTTCTGTAATCAGGCTAACTTTCCAGCGCTCCCTTCAATCCAAGACGGTGTTTATTAAACGCTATCTGTGAGTATACTCCAAACCTTTTTGCTTTACGCACTTTTGGGTGTTACATACGTTACTTATTCAAATCACCATCTACACACAACGCAAACACTTTTATACGTTGACCGTTATTGCATGTTATACGTGTTATTCGATGAATGCTTGTATGTTATGTTTACACAGTGATTTTTGTCTGACACCTAATTAACGATAGTACTATAGTTTGGACTCAGCACCTGTCGTGGACAGGGGTTGTTAAGGGTTCTACTTCACGTGTCCCAGTGGGGATATGTGTTGCGCATTCTACAACTCACAGTCACGTCTGTGCATATTTCATTGTCGATAACCTACCAGCTTCACTTTGCTACATGTTACATGCTGGTTATTCGTAAACAATTTCGCTATCTATTATACTATTAAACTTGTATGCTCACCTTTACACTATGTGTATTGACCTCTATTTTAACGTATGTGACAGGTGTTCAGGATGCTGTGCTTTGCTTGCTATCTTTTGTGGAATCAAGATAGGATGAGTCTAGAAACAAACAATTTAATTTTATGAGTTGTCGGAACAGCTTTAATTGTCTTTGAGAACTACTGTCTGTAATAACTGTGTTACTTATTATGTCATGGTATGGGACGTGATGTTTAAATAATCGGTAATCGTAGTTATTATGGACTCTCCTGAACAATCTGTTTCGCTGAGTGTCTCACCCCGATGTTTCCGCCATCGGTTGGGGTGTGACAGATTGGTATCAGAGCCATAACTATAGGGAATTAGGCAAGACTCGACCTAGTCTGGGTTGATGTCTTAGAAACGACCTAGTCTATAGTCTAAGTACCAACAGACCGCCTTGTGCGAACCCAGTAGGGGTCCGCGCGAGCTTACCTCTGTTAGTCGATCGACTCGTAATCACGCTATACTCTTTCACATAGCCTTTCCTAATAATGTTAAGATACTTGTGGGTACTCATCTAGAAGAAATAGGGAAACCGAAACTGCCAAAAATAGTTTAAGAAATGTTGTTTTAAGTTAAACTTCCAGAATTGTTTTATCAAAGAAAAAAATTGCGTTAATATAAATAAATGAGCTAGATAAAAATAATGAGGCCTATTGAATCTCCCTTGGGGATGGTGAATCTGATCAAGAATCCCTCTAGGTTAAGTGAGGAAAAATGATAAATTACTAAAGCTCATGTTGTCGTTACTAGGGATGGTGACTATGGTTTGGATAACCTCTAGGTTAGGTATAGTTATGTGCTCATGTGTAAAAAAGAAGGAAAAAGTTGTTGTTAAATTCTTTTGGTTTTGGCATAAAATGGTTATAAAATAGTCAATTGACTGTTCCTTTTGTTTCATAAGCTTGAGCTGAGATTAAGAGAACTGTGGCTTTCGAAGTGTGAGACCCTAGGTTGAATACTTGTACTTAAATTAAATAAACATGACAAGAGCTTGGAAACTGGTATTGGGTTTAAGTGGATCATATACCTCCAATCGCGGTTAACATGTTAGTAGATTTTAATTAAGTAATATAGTTTTTGAAACCGGATGTAAACCTGATTATGATACCATGTGCATAATTCTTTTTCAGGAACGAAAAAGAGTAAGTGTAGGGATATTTGATGTAATGTAAAATACATCTGTTTCCATGTATAGTTTGTATAATTTTTCGAGTCGTTTTAACATTGGTTTTGTATATTATCGTGTCTTGTGTGTTCTGCAGGGTTCCGGACGTTAAAAAGAGCTGAAACGTTAAAGAGGCGAGCACACAGGAGAAGTTTTGGGCTTAGTGAAGGATTCTCATGGAATGGAAATGGATATACAAGAAGACGAAATGACAGAGAATTGAATTACGAAGCTGTAGGAGAAAACAGTGAAGAAAACGGAGTTGAAACGAAGAAGTCATGACAAAAACGGTTTTCTCAGTTCGTATGTTGGTGACCACCAAACCATAGGGATCCCGCGCGATGCGTGGTGTTCAGGGCGAGAAACTTCAATTTTAAGCCTATTTAAGCCAATAATTAACCCTAATCATAACCTAGACAACCCTAGACAAATTTGGAACCCAAAAATACGAATTTCTAGCTGAAAAAGGTGAATTTGAAGATCAAGAATCGAAAAGGTTGAAGTCTTTGACCACGGGATCGAGATATCTTCAGGTTCTACACTCGGATTTTCACTTTCTTTGTTTTTCCTACTTTCAATCATGTTGTTTATTTTCTATATCAACCTTGTCCTTATTTTTAAAGCCATGTTAGGCTAATTTCTATACACTATCTAGGTCAAAAGATGATTACAGTGTTTCAATTACATTCTTGTTGGTTTTGGATTTATTTACAGATTTTATTATGAACTAAAAGGCTTTGGTTTTTCATATGATCTTATGTGTTTGCATGCTTATACTTATTCATTGATTGTGTATTATTCCACATGATCCTTGCTGAATGTCTTTCATAGGATAGGTTCATGTTAGATCAATTACTTTGTGTCTTTGGTTAGTTTTTGGTTAATTTTGCACGATTATTATAGGGATAGTTTTAATGATTTGTCTAAGTTCACGTGTTCTACCATCCTTAAAAGCCGTGAGGTGAGAGGTTGTCAACTAGTCTCGAGTGAATAAGATTCTAGGATTAGATACTTCTTGAGAAGACCCCTTGGATCACCGGTTCCTGTTTGCTAGTTACCTTGGTTTCCTTAGATTGTCACACTGTGAGGTAGATTATATTTAGGATCGTTCATTAACAGAGTAGGAAACCCGTGAGGGAATCCATCTTAAAAACTGGTAATTAAACATCTTCTAGGTGCCCATAAGTGTCTTCTCGAGAAGGGTCGAGGGTCATGTTTGGTCATCATTTAGGTTTAGTATCTTAAGATCTCGGTTTCCATAATAATTCCATAAACGATAGAATGTATCATACATATGTAGGATTCAGACCTCGGTAGTGTGTTTCCCATCATCTAATCACATCTTCAGCTTGAGTTCATGTGTCTAGTTAATTCTAGTTTAATTTAGTAGTTTGTTAGAACCCCCCCCCCCCCTCCCCACCCAATCATCAAAACAATTAAGTTTTGTCAGTTTAGTGTTTAGTTAGTCAAGTGTCTCGTGGGTTCGATACTCGGACTTACTTAGGCTATACTGCATTGACCGGTACACTTGTTGTTTGTATGATCTAGGTTTAGATAGTCGGTTTTTATAAATTTAAAATTTAGCCTGTTTAGTTTAGGTTAATATTAGTTAATTTTCAATTGACCACTTCAAGAACATCAGAATTCAACCCATCTTCCATGTTCTAATTTTTGGACGTTTCAAACTTTTTACCATTATTGGTCAACTATTTAAATAAACAAACTTTAACCCAAATTTTTTACACCTATTTAAATAAAAAAAATTTAACCTTATATTTCACACCATTTCTACCATTTCTGTCTATACCACTCAAATTTATACCTTTTTCTCTCAATTAAAAAAAAAATCCAAACATGAATTCAATCAACCTGAATCAACCACCATTTACATCACCATACCCACTCCCATTGTAGATCCTATGTAGTCCACGCAATATTCATTTGTGGGATTTAATCAAACTCCAAACGCTTTCCAACAACTTCAACAACTACAACAATTTGCAACAATTGCAAATTTAAAAATGACAACAATTCCAAGAAGTCAAACCCAATGTCTTTCCTCTAATCCAAGAAGATGAAGAGGAAAATATACCAGAAACCTAACCGCAAACATCAAATGAAAAAAAGGGAAAAAAAAGCGAGCACGGAAAAAACGACCGGTTAGGCACAAAAGATACCTTAAACCCCGATCGAGGAGTCGTTGACACATGCATGTTGTAATATTTTTGAAGATTCAAAGAAAGATTACATATTTTCTTTTCACTATATACACAATTATTTTTAACTTATGATTTTCTAATTAATATTTACTTTTACCAACAAATAATCAGAATATAGTTTTTAGAACCGAGTTACGGAGCGGTTTCGTTAGCTTGAAGCTAAGGGGAGGAGGGGTGGTTCACTAGTGATAGATTTTATCACTCTCACTATCCAATAAAATCATGCCATGTCATCAACCAAATTTCTATCACTAGTGATAATAGAAATGTAGGGGGGTGGTATCACTAGTGATGGAATTCTATCACTCCCAAATTTTTTTGATTTTCATTTTAAATTTATTTTAGTGGACTGACACACTTCAGTAATTGGACCGATACACTATCTTGGACCGATATACTAGCCGACAACAATTTTGATATTAAAATGTGATTGGACCAAAACAAATAATGGGCTGACAACAATTTTGATATTAAAATGTGATTGGACCAAAACAAATAATGGGCTGACACAAGATGCTTTGATGAAATATTATGATTGGGCCGATCAATTGAATGAATCAACAACCGTCCAAACCACTAAACGGTCAAAAAATTCAAACAGTCATCTCATTCTTCAACGCGTGATGTGTTTAACGCGTTTAACTTATAACGCGTTGTGAGATGAAAGGCGGCGGTGTTCCGTTTTAGTTTAACGCGTGATCGGGGTGGTATAACGGACCACCCCGTGTGCTCTAAGAGATATGAACAAAAAAGGTGGTTTGCTAGTCATTACAATAATCCCTACATCCATTGACCAAGTGACGATGTTATTTTTAAGATAGCTTTTGCAAATACACGTCGAAACTTGGCGGGTCGTTTCAACACGTTCAGGGTTGCACGTGCAAACAGGTGTAAAACTCTGAGTCGGGAAACTATAGTGTCGTTGGTTCAAATGCACGTTGCAACGTTAACATTAATGATGAACCTGAGTTCGACGATGACGTTGTAGGAGACCGTTCACAAAATAAATAAAATAACAAATTTTATTAATAAACATTCAGATTACAATACATAAAGAAGAACAGAAGTAAACTGAAAGAATTACAATACAAGAAATTTAAATTAAACTAAGAACAAATTACAAGGAAAAATAAGGAATAAAACGAAAACCAATGGTGACTGAGGCACGTGAAGATCACGCTTCCCTTAAAACAGATTTCGGGCCACCCAGGTGAACCCGTCTGTTTCCCAGGGTACAACAGCCTAAGCAGATTGTACTGCCGGGATTAGCCTAGCACCTGAAACAATACCTGAAACAAGAGTGCGTAGAGATCCAAAATTCGGAAATTCGTTAGTGTTTGTTGTATGAACCATACGAGTTTCAGACTCTCGTGTATCTAAAACAAGGCACCAAGCTTTGTATATAACCACCCACTAGAATTCGAAAAATGATCAGTTTTTTATTGAATACCAAATTCAATAAGAATAAATTCTAAAACTTAATCATTTTTCAGTTATGAACTTGAATAGTCTATATTGAATACAAAATTCAATAAAATAAATTCTGAGACTTAACTATTTTTTCAGTTATGAACTTGAATAGTCTCTAGTTCACCACAAGCCAAGACACATCTAAAAAATACTAAAGGCGGCTCCAAGCGGCTCGCGGCGATGCGAGCGTGCGAAGTGCAAAGTGCGCCATCAAAGCGCCACATTGCGCCCATCGCCCTCGTCCCGGTCCCGGTCCCGGTCCCGGTCCCGGTCCCGAGCCCGAGCCCGAGCCCGTGCCCGTGCCCGGGCGCGGGCGCGGGTCGGGTGCTTCGCACCCTCCTGGCTACCACTGGGTGTGAGTTGTCATACAAGAATACATTCGTGTAGAGAATTCTAATTATAAATTCACAAAAGATTTATCTCTCCACCCATGTGGGACAAGCTCAATTTCCCACATGTTTATGGTTCCAACACACAAACTTAATGCACAAGATCTGTCATTTATCTTGGCTTAATTATTAAATAATCATTATATTAACAATTTATATAATATTATTTATAAAATTTCCAACAATCCCCCACATGAATGGAGATCGTCCCATACACTCAAGTGTCATGATAAAATTTCAGCGGTTAAGTAATGCAGGATAGGTAGGTTTCCCTTTGAACCCTCCTTTGTGACATATACTTAGTCTCCTAGTGGTTAGTAGACGTGATGTCCTTGAACCAACCCCTTTTTACGTAGACGTTATTACACATCACACATTACTCTTCCTGGTCTGGCTAACCCCTCATAGTTGTGTCCGTTATGGTCATGGAACACCATCCTGGTTCTGCGAGAGCTCTAGGAATTGTGCCCCCAATTCCATTTGAAGCGACCCCACTTCTCTCTAACATAGGTGATTTACAAATCATTAAAAGCCATATGCTTAACCTCTCTTTATATCACTGATTTTAATTAGGAATGGACTAGGAAGTTTGTAACTCCCTTTGTATGTTGAGGTTCTCCCCCACAGTGACCTCAGTTCGTACAGTTAGGTGGTCCTATTGAACCTAGATCATGGGATCTCCAATCTTCTAGGATAGGTTTTCCGTTGTACAAACTTACTCCAAGGGCTTTAAACCCATTCCCAGCGACGACTTATGTACTACCTCTCTGCTTAAGCCTTTTGTAAGCGGATCAGCAATGTTATC
The DNA here is from genome assembly GCF_002127325.2 of Helianthus annuus. Lineage (NCBI taxonomy): Eukaryota > Viridiplantae > Streptophyta > Magnoliopsida > Asterales > Asteraceae > Helianthus > Helianthus annuus. Next base: position 96,140,283 of record NC_035437.2, read on the forward strand.
CTTTGACCTCACATAGTCAATCGTGATAACTCCAGTTGAGAGTAGTTGTCGTATCGTGTTATGCCGACGTCGCATGTGCCTTGATCTGCCATTATACATTGCACTTTGAGCTCTACCAATAGCTGATTGGCAATCACAATGTATGCAAATAGCAGTCAAAGGCTTAGGCCATCTTGGAACATATTCCAAGAATTGACGCAACCATTCTGCCTCTTCTCCAGCTTTATCTAACGCGATAAACTCAGATTCCATCGTGGATCTAGCTATAAGAGTTTGTTTGGACGACTTCCAAGATATAGCCGCTCCTCCAAGGGTAAACACATAACCACTTGTAGATCTAGAATCTTTCGTATCAGATATCCAGTTGGCATCACTGAATCCTTCCACAACAGCTGGATTTTGGCCATAATGCAGTCCATAATTTCTCGTGTATCTCAAATACCTTAACAATCTTGTCATACCCTTCCAGTGATCTGAACTAGGATTACTAGTATATCTACTCAGCCTACTCACAGCATATGCTAAGTCTGGTCGAGTACATGACATGAGATACATAAGACTGCCAATGATCCTTGAGTATTCCAATTGAGCAACACTCTCGCCTCTATTTTTTGACAAATGTTGAGAGGTATCAATTGGAGTTTGAGCTACACTCGTGTCCCCAGGATTGAACTTCTCAAGAATCTTATCCACATAATGAGATTGACTTAGCACCAAACCAGTTTGGGTTCTAATGATCTTTACTCCAAGAATCACATCAGCTAGACCCATATCTTTCATGTCAAATCTCGCTTTCAACATGTCTTTAGTAGATCTGATCATCTTATCATCACTCCCAATGATAAGCATATCATCTACATAAAGGCATAAAATCACATAACCCTTAGAAGTGTCTTTCACATAGACACATTTGTCGCATTCATTTATTTTGAAACCACTGTTAAGCATAACTTGGTCAAATTTTTGATGCCATTGTTTTGGAGCTTGCTTCAAGCCATATAATGACTTGACGAGTTTACACACTTTGCCCTCTTGGCCAGGAGCAGAAAAACCCTCTGGTTGCTCCATGTAAATCTCTTCCTCTAATTCCCCATTGAGAAATGCAGTTTTTACATCCATTTGATGTATTTCCAAATTTCTCAAAGCTGCAATTGCAAGCACAAATCTAATTGAGGTTATTCTGGTCACAGGCGAGTATGTGTCAAAATAGTCAAGACCTTCCTTTTGTCTAAACCCTTTGATCACAAGCCTTGCCTTGTATTTGTCGACAGAGCCATCAGCTTTCATCTTTTTCTTGAATATCCATCGATATCCAAGTGGCTTGCACCCTGGTGGAAGATCTACTAGCTCCCAAGTATGATTCTGCAAGATAGAATCAATTTCACTCTTGATGGCTTCTTTCCATTGAGGTCCATCTGAAGAGGTAACTGCTTCTCGATAGGTTTGAGGCTCACTCTCAACCATGAATGTAAGAAAGTCAGGCCCAAAGGATTTCTCAGTCCTTTGCCTTTTACTTCTTCTTGGCTCACCCTCTTCAACCTCTAATTGTTCTTGAGTTTCCTCTCGAACAGTCTCATCAACCATTGTTGATGAACTTGCATGATTGGTTGTTGAAGAACTCGCACGAGTTTGTACTAACATTGGAAACTCTTCTTCAAAGTATGTCACATTTCCTGGCCTTGTCTCTATGATGGAGTCCTTGTGCACATCAGGATTCTTGGATTCATATACAAGAAAACGATGTGAGGTACCATTGTTGGCATATCCAATGAAAATACAATCAACAGTTTTTGGCCCTATTCTAAGTGCCTTGGGGGGTGTAACAATCACCTTAGCCAGGCACCCCCACACTTTCAAGTATTTATAGGATGATTTCTGTCCCCACCACAACTCATGAGGTGTTATGTCCTTATTCTTGAAAGGTATTTTATTTAACAAAAAATTAGCCGACAAAATGGCCTCCCCCCACATGTCCTGGCTCATCCCAGAACTTATCAACATGGCATTCATCATTTCTTTTAGTGTACGATTCTTTCGCTCCGCGATGCCATTTGATTGGGGTGTATATGGAGGGGTACATTCGTGTATTATGCCACTTTTTGCACATAATTCCCCAAATGGTGAAACATATTCACCTCCTCTATCACTTCTCACACGTTTTATTTTCTTGTTGAGTTGATTCTCAACTTCAGCTTTATACAAGATAAACTTGTCAATTGCTTCATCCTTACTCTTAAGTAAGTAAACATAACAATATCTTGTATTGTCATCGATAAAGGTAATAAAATATTTATTACCACCTCTGGTGGGAATTGATTTTAAGTCACACACATCAGTGTGAATCAGATCAAGGGGTTCAGTTATTCTTTCAACTGATTTGAAGGATGATCTTGTTTGTTTGGCTTCAACACAAGTTTTACATTTTGTTTTAGAGTCAATAGCAAAGGTTGGTATGTAATCTAATTTAATTAAACGACGCATCGAATTAAAATTTACATGACCAAGACGTCCATGCCAAACATTAGGAGACTCAACCAAGTAAGCAGAAGTACTAGCACTTTTATTCATGTTTTTCTTAACAGCCATTACATTTAGTTTAAACATGCCATTTTGGGCATAGCTCTTACCAACAAACATACCCCGCTTAGTCAAAACAAACTTATCACTCTCAAAAACCAAACGAAAACCATGCTTATTAAGCATCCAACCCGACACAAGACTCTTGCGCAGGTCTGGAACATAAAGCACATTCTTCAAAGTGAGCTCTTTCCCAGAAGTCCACTTCAAGATCACATCACCTTCTCCCTTGATATCAGCTGTGGCAGCATTTCCCATGTACAACTTTTCACCTGCCACCTCTTTAAACGTATTAAAGAGGGTCCTGTCTGGGCATACATGGCGGGTTGCCCCAGTATCAACCCACCACCCTTTTGGCTCGTTACCCACCAAATTTACCTCCTCCGCCATGGCAGTGAGGTCTGAAATCATGGCCACTAATGGCATACCATCATCATCAACCATAAGAGCCGCGTCACGTTTAGGCTCTTTGCATTGGTCAGCACGGTGACCAGTTTGACCACAGTTGTAACATTTCCCTTTAAAGGGACCAGCCTTCTTCTTCACACCACCTTTCTTTGGCCCAAGGTCAACACCTTTGTTCTTCCCTTTTCCATTGAACTTGTGGCCTTTGTTACCCTTGTGACCCCTTGAGGATTGACCATGTTCCACAAGGTTCGCTTTTGCAGAAGCTTCAACTTGACCTCCTTTGTGTGCTATTCTGTTGTCTTCTTCAATACGAAGACGAACCACAAGGTCTTCGATAGTCATTTCCTTTCGCTTATGCTTAAGGTAATTCTTGAAGTCCACCCAACTAGGAGGCAATTTTTCAACAATTGCTGCCACTTGGAATGTTTCACTCAGATTCATCCCTTCTGACAGAATATCACTAAGAATAATCTGCAGTTCTTGGACTTGACTCATCACTGTTTTTGAATCAATCATTTTATAGTCCAAAAACCTAGCCACAACATACTTTTTAGTACCCGCATCCTCAGTCTTGTATTTCCGTTCCAATGACTCCCATAACTCTTTGGCAGTTGGAACCTTGAGATACACGTTATACAAGGCGTCTGATAGGCCATTCAACACATAGTTGCGGCATAGGTACTCAGAGTGTTTCCAAGCATCAACAGCATTCACAGATTGGACATCAGATGTCCCTTCTGCGAGAACAGGAGGAGACTCTGTCAAAAACCTCGCAAGGTTTAGAGTGGTCAGATAGAACAACATCTTTTGTTGCCATCTCTTAAAATTCAAACCAGTAAACTTCTCTGGTTTTTCAGCATGGTTAGCAACTGCTTGAGCCGCTTGGGTACCAACTAATGGTCCCATGGTAGTGGATGTGGATCCAACGGTGGTTGATGTGGTTGCTGCGACAGTAGCCATTTCTGAAACAAGAATATAAATTCAATCAGTTTATAGCAGAAACAGATTGGTTTACAGAAAACCAATACACACTACAAAAGTTTGCTAATGAACAAAACAAACTATTTATAAAAAATTTTTAAAACAGTGAACGGGTTTTAAAATTCTGTTTTAAGCTTGTAGGAGACCGTTCACAAAATAAATAAAATAACAAATTTTATTAATAAACATTCAGATTACAATACATAAAGAAGAACAGAAGTAAACTGAAAGAATTACAATACAAGAAATTTAAATTAAACTAAGAACAAATTACAAGGAAAAATAAGGAATAAAACGAAAACCAATGGTGACTGAGGCACGTGAAGATCACGCTTCCCTTAAAACAGATTTCGGGCCACCCAGGTGAACCCGTCTGTTTCCCAGGGTACAACAGCCTAAGCAGATTGTACTGCCGGGATTAGCCTAGCACCTGAAACAATACCTGAAACAAGAGTGCGTAGAGATCCAAAATTCGGAAATTCGTTAGTGTTTGTTGTATGAACCATACGAGTTTCAGACTCTCGTGTATCTAAAACAAGGCACCAAGCTTTGTATATAACCACCCACTAGAATTCGAAAAATGATCAGTTTTTTATTGAATACCAAATTCAATAAGAATAAATTCTAAAACTTAATCATTTTTCAGTTATGAACTTGAATAGTCTATATTGAATAGTCTATGCGAGCGTGCGAAGTGCAAAGTGCGCCATCAAAGCGCCACATTGCGCCCATCGCCCTCGTCCCGGTCCCGGTCCCGTGCCCGTGCCCGGGCGCGGGTCGGGTGCTTCGCACCCTCCTGGCTACCACTGGGTGTGAGTTGTCATACAAGAATACATTCGTGTAGAGAATTCTAATTATAAATTCACAAAAGATTTATCTCTCCACCCATGTGGGACAAGCTCAATTTCCCACATGTTTATGGTTCCAACACACAAACTTAATGCACAAGATCTCTCATTTATCTTGGCTTAATTATTAAATAATCATTATATTAACAATTAATATAATATTATTTATAAAATTTCCAACAGACGTGTCAACTCCGAAGCCGCAACAGCTCATCGGGAGGGACAAAGAAAAAAACGACATCATCTTTAAAAGATCAATCACCCGAAGAATTGAGATTAGATAAGTTAATGAGTAACTTTTCCACATTTCACAAATTATAAGCGGAGAAGCTTCGGATGAAGCAACAAGAAAAGCAAGAAGCAACCGAGCGGGAAATGGAGAGGCTTCAATCGGAAAGAGAATGGGATTTTCCATCACACCCCCTCACATCCTTTCCTCCATCACGCGTGAATTTTTTCACGGGATTAATGTTTCACTCGTGATATTTGATGGGTGGCGGTGGAAATTGAACAAGTTCCACGCGTTGTTATTTTCCATCACGTACCAAATTAGCACCACCCCGCCTCCCCTTAGAAGAATTCGAAATCATAATTACTGACATCGACAAATGTCCGCCTTGAAAGAGGAAATGGCGGCAAATATGAAGGAGAAAATTGCACCTAATGGGGTCTTTAGTTTTTTTATGTAATATATTGCGTTGAGGTGACAATGCGTCCAAGGATGTAGGTAGCTGTGATTGAGAACAAAGGACTATTCTATTGTAAGCTTTTGTAGTCATGAGCAGGTTGAAGTATAATTGAGTTTAATGTGTTTTGATGATAATTGTGTAGTTAGTAGAACCCATTCAGCCTTGCATAAAGGGCTGTAAACGAACTGAACGAAGACAAACGAGGCTATGTTTGTGTTCGTTCTTTAAACAAATGCAGATGTTCGTGAATACAAGTCGAACATAAGTTTATGTTCGTGTTCGTTTGTTAAGAAATTTTAGTTGTTCGTGAAAAGTTTGTTAACACCGGTCACGAACCCATACAAACGCAAACGAGCACAAACGAACACTTGAAACTAAAAAAAAAAACCAATAACCTTAAACCTCCGACAAAAGTAGTCAAATACAACCAATAAATTATAAATTAAGTTCAAGACACAAGAAGTTTACTACAAGTACCATATGATAAATCAAGTTTAACTAACTTAAAAACATAATTATCTAAAGTTAGTTGGACATATCCTTGTTTTAGTGTCCAACTTCTTCATAGTTTAGATAAGGGTTTACATTTTACGATTTTTAATATAATTATCAACCGACGTTTAGGTGGAAAGTAAAACTTAAAAGGGAAAGTGAAATATTATAAAAAATTAAAACTATTAACAAACTAACATAAACAAACGAACACGAATGAACGTAAACGAACATATTACTAACGTAGTTGAACAATTGAACATGCTATCTTGTTCGTATTTGTTTGTTAACTAAACGAACTAACATGAACGGACTTTCCACCAAACAGTTTACAAACTGTTCGCTAAATCTTTAGTTCATTTACAACCCTAAGCATTGCTGATACATTTTAGCACTAGTACCAGGTTAATGAAGTTTGAACGTGACGTTGGCGGCTCCCTTGCGTAGGATGAATATTACCTGACATATCTTTAGACATTGGCATTTTTGTGTTTTGGTTGTGACGTATGGGTTATTTTGATGTTTTGACAATTTATATTTATAAGATTCACGTTGAGTTTTGATTATGTTTTGGTCTAGAGCTATGTATATCTACCAACTTCTTGGGTTTTCTAGGTCTTGGCGCCCTACAAATTTGCAAAAAAAAATATTTTAATTGCGAAAAAAACAATTACTGGCAAGAAGAAATTAAAATTTGTGCAAAAATTTTAATAAATTATCAAAAATTTTATAAAATTGCGGAAGATACTTAGGTGATGGTAAAGTTTTTAATGATAGAAAGTAATAATTGGCTCACACTAAAAATCATTGACGAACTTCTGAGGTCATATGATAATGAAATACTCACGTCAGGGTTTTATGGGGCAAAAATTGTAATATAGGGAGTCTAATGGCAATCTGGACAACCACATGGTGACAAATTGCACTTTACTCTATGATAAAATTTCAACTTTAGCGATTGGTTCATCACAAATAAAATGCCCAAACGGGTCAAAATATATCAAAAAACTGTAATGTGTCAAAATAAACCATAATACCTGTACGTAGGTTAAAATACACCAAAAAAACGCACTATACGGGATTAGAACATAAATAAACTTGACTAACTTAATTGAAATAAAATATTTTGATTGAAACAGTTTTAAAACTTAATTAGTATTGTGAGAAATATTCACTAAACACTTACTACACTTTAAAAGACCATATTGAACCCTAGCTCAAGCAATCCCTTCCTTGCTTTCTTTTTCCCCTTTAAATAAAGGTTTTAATTAGAGAATCAAATACTTGAAGTGATACCAACGAAAGGCATTTCCCATCTTTTTAAAATTCCAATTTCATTTGTATTTAAGTATCAACCCACAACCAAACTACCATCACTAATATTGTCTCTGGTTTCTTAAACAACTAAGCTTGTAACAAGAAACAATCAATCATGCCGACTCTTGACTCGGGCGAGAAGCAACAAAAGAACCTACTTGATCGCGAAATTCGCAGTATGATGTCTATCCTCACCAACCGTCTTGCTCATCTCCATAAGAAGCCGACGGAGGGAGGAAGCGCAAGCAACATGCTTGACAATGAACATGATCACGATGATGATCATGGCAGTTTTTCGGTCATAACTATGGCTGGAAACAACGAGGGTGCCACAATGACTGGCCAGATGGATATGGCGGACCGTAAATCTGGTATGAAAGAGGATAATGACCAAGTGAAGGCCCCATTGACAACCTTATTGAACAGCAACTTTCAGGGTGTCAATAATTCCATTATGGTTGGAGGTAGTTACTCTGCCAATGATCCTGGTATTCATTTGGATGTTGAGGACCATTATGAGCAACGTCCACCTCACCCTAGAAAGGGGCAGAAAGGCAAGAAGAAGGCTCATTTTGAATCCTCTAAAAGCGATGATTCTAGTTGAGGTGCATGTGTCTTAGCTAAACAAAAACACATAATATACACATATATATGCATGCTACTTCTTGAGTGTTTTGTTCATCTATGTATTGAATTATGATTGCAAGATGCTACTATATATGTAATCTTCGTTTGTAAAATAAGTTATCTTTTTTTTTTAAATAATGAAAGGGTGATTTAATGATCGTTTGTAAATAAGTTATCTTTCTTTTTAAATAATGAAAGGGTGATTTAATCTTACATCGTACTTTTGTAATTCCATTTTCCAGATAACATCAGAAGTTGTCACATTAGGCCATGCGGTTTTTACGTTTCTTAACTATACGTAGGCGTCATGTAACCTACTTTACCCTCCCCCCCCCCCCCCCTCTCTATCTCTCCTAGTTAACTCTTAACACATAAAGCTTTCAATGCCCTTTAACACCCCCTAGGAGCGGTATGACGGGCGTTAACGAATGCCAACTAGGATTAACTCCTATGGGCGTTAGAGTATACCAGACGATCTTAGCTCCAACGGCTGAGATGACTAAGATTTAGTCTACACTTATTACGAGGTGGCTGAGATGGATAGAATTTAGCCTACACTTTTTTAAAACCGTTAACACGACTGAATGGCTGAGACGGCTAAGCCTATACTCTTTTCAAGGCAGCTGAAAGGGTTGAATGTCTGATACAACTAATTAGGCACAAATCAGTTCAATATTGGCTTCGTGAGACGGTGTTTTTCATGATTAATACGGTTAGAATCAAATACAAAGTCTTCTAAAAATAAGAAATGTATAAAGGCTTCTAAAAATAAACTCACTACAAAAAAAAAAAAAAAAAAAAAAAAAAAAACCTAAATACCCACCACCACCCAAAAACCTAAACCCCCAACCCCAATCCCGCATCACCCACCCAATTTTTTTTTTTTTTTTTGCCAAGTGTGTGTGGGTGGGGGGGGGGGTGGGGGCGTGGGGGGGGGGGTTGTTAGGTTTAGGGGTTTTTTTTTGGTAGGTTTTTTTAGGTTTTTGGGGGGTGGGTTAGGTTTTTTGGGGGTTTTTTTTTGTAAGGTATATTTTTTTTTTTTTTGGGGGGGGGGGTAGCTTTTTTGGGGGGTTTTTTTTGTAAGGTATAGTTTTTTTTTTTCCCGAGGGGGCGGGGGGTTAGGTTTTGGGTGGTGGTGGGGTGGGGGTGGGTGTTTAGGTTTTGGGTGGTGGTGTAGTGAGTTTAGGTTTAGGTTTTAGGTTCTTGGACACTTGTCACTCTATAATGCCTTCTTACACTTCTTATTTTTACACGTCTTTGTAGAATAACTTAACCCTAATTAATATATGGTATTTCAGGAGCTAATAATTTTATGGCTTATATACTATAACACATGAGTTAGTATGATATTAGGGATGTTCAAAAAGCTTACAGGCGTTTGGTTCGCAGAATGATTTGGAATTGGAATTAGAATTTGTATAGGAATTAGAATTTGAAGGAATTGAATTTGGAATTTAAAGATTCCAATTGGAATTGTAATCTTAGTTCCATTTTTGTTGTGTTTGGTTGTCAAATAAATTGGAATCCATCACCCCGGCACCCACAACCACCAGTTCGGGTGGAAACGGTACGAGTCGAAACAGTTCGGATCGAAACGGTTCACGTAAAAACGGTACAGGTCGAAATGGTATGGGTCTAAACGGTACGCGTCGAAACGGTTCGCGTCGAAACGGTTGGCGTCGAAATGGTTTGATTCGAAACGGTACAGGTCGAAATGGTACGCGTCGAAACGGTACTCATCGAAACGGTTCGCGTTGAAACGTTTCGCGTCGAAACGGTTCGATTCGAAACAGTTCGAAAGGTTTGGGTCGAAACGGTTCGCGTCAAAACAGTTCGATTCGTAACGGTTTGGGTCGAAACGGTTCGATTCGAAACGGTTCGATTCGAAACGGTACGATTCGAAACGGTACGATTCGAAACGGTTCGCGTCGAAACGGTACGGGTCGAAACGGTTCGCGTCGAAACGGTTCGATTTGAAATGATACGATTCGAAACGGTACGGGTCGAAACGGTTCGGATTGAAACCAGTATGGGTCGAAACGGTTCGGATCGAAACGTTATGGGTTGAAACGGTGCGGGTCGAAACGGTCGAAGATTCCAATGAATTTACTTTAATTCATTCACATATAGGAAGATTCCAATGAATTTACTTTAATTCATGCCTAATTCCAATTCCAATTCCATTATCAACCAAACACATGAAGATTGGTGGTGTGTGCAAAATGCAACATATAAATTACATCAAATGAGGCATAAAACTAACCCTTTTTTAGTACTAATGTTGAAAAATGTGTTTTTGTCTTTCTTTTGAATTACAGGACCAAATGAGCTTAAACAAGCAAATGGAACAAATATACAGCAAAAACCAACATAAATACACAGAAAAGGAATAAACGTGACATGCCCGACCCCTCGGCAGCATCCCCAAAAGCAAAAGCAAAAACAAGAAATAGAAGACTGACCACGGGGTCGTGCCCACTAGACACAGGGGTGTGGTCAGCCACCTGCGGAAAAGGCAAAGCTGTGTAAGCTTCTACGCCCACCACGGGGGCGTGCCCCAGCTCAGCACGAGGCGTGATTAACGCTAAGATACGCAGAATCTTGCAAAATCTTGGTAGTATAGATACGCTTCTGCTCACAGGGTCGTGCCCGCTGAACACGGGCCGTGTGGAGCCCTATGCTGACAAATGCAATTAATGAAGGAAGAGAAAAGGATGGCCACGGGGGCGTGTCCGCTGGACACGGGGCCGTGGCCGGGCTTCTGTTCAGGCTATAAATAGGGGTGCTTAGCTCACTTCAAAGGCATCCCTTGGCAAACCACTGCTCTCCCACTTTGCCACTAACACACCACCAACACCCACCACTATCATCCATCATCCACCTTTAGAGTGCGTAGTAGTCTCGGGATCCAAGATTGATAGTAAGAGTTCTTGTCAATCAAAGGCCATGTTTGGCTAAGCCTCTTACATCAGTTGGTGAAGACAAGTCTTTTATTTATTACTTTTGATTTTTAATCTTTCGGCACTTTTTATTGGGTTTTGTATTAATGACTTTAATAACTAGTTTCTTATGTTGAAGGTGAATTTTCTTTATCATTTGTCCGTGGTGTCTTGGCATTACTTTACTGTCTATATAAAGTAAAAGATTTACACCATTCATATCTCTACGATCTATATAGAGGTATGTTGGCTACCTGGTCGGGGTTTAAGGGAATGGTTTAGTAAGGTTCTTGCCTTGTTCAGTGTATAGATCCTGTAAAGACCTGAGTCAAGCTTACTAGAACCTCCTTCAATACCCACTGGTATTGGATGGCGGGGGTGCGAATGGCTTGACCCCCTCATATGTAAACTCCTATTAATACATTAAACCGGCTACTTGGGATTGTATCACTGCTAACTCAAACCACTTAGCCGAGGGTAACGTCACCTTCGAAAGAGGGGCCTACCACTTTTCGCATTAATAAATTAATTAATTATCTTTCAATATACCGACCCTTTAGGATTGTATCCTTGCTGTCCCAAACCACTGGTGTCACGACCCCCGACCCGGTTTGACCCGTTTCAGGAGCCGCGGGACAGAAATCCTGCGGTATTTAAATTTTAGGTGACAGCGGAAGTCTTTTTAAAACAGGATCTTTCAATAATTCAAACTGCCCGTTTTATAACTGAGGGAAAAATCCCCTAATTTACAATAATGTGATTTCTCCGGGAAATCTTTATTTTCAAAACATGTTTCTTTTATTTATTTACAATGAGCCACTTTTCTAAGCTGGGAGTGCTTCACGGCACTTCTCTTTCTTTGCTCACAACATATCACCTGAAACATGTTTGAAAAAGGTTTTGTCAGCGGGGAAATACTGAGTGAATCATTCATTTTACTAAAACGACACATTAGTTATAATTCACAGTATTAAGAGCGATTACAATGTTTCTGATTATCAAACCAACTACCCACGGTACTTTACCACTCGACCCACTGGCCCACCTGTCCAGTGATGTCTGTGATTATGGTCATATCACCCATTGGCTGCCCCAATGTTGAAGATTATCAAGTAATGTATACAAAACCCCACATACCGGCTGTAATTTGGTGATTACAAAGACTTAATCCCTGTAATTATAACTTTGAAAATAATTTGGAGTTTTGTAAAACAGTTGATAAAAAGAGAATGACTCACTTTGCAGATTTTACGAGCAGAGTTTAAGCCTTACTGATTTGCCTGTGATTAACCTAATTTAAATAAAATGCACACACACAAACGGGTTAGTAACTAATTCAGCAGTTACGTCAATTCACGAGATTAAACCCTCACAACAATTAATAAGTGCAATACTTAATAATTCAATGGATTCACAACGAATGACAGAGCATAGTCCGAATTCGAACAGCACTCAAACATTCAAGTCGAAATCACAATGAATAACAAAGTATCAGCTCAATTTGAGCAGCACTCAAACAATCGTTGGATAGTTATAATCGATCGGACGTTGAATCGTAATAGCGGTCGAGTTATTACCCTGATTGCGGCAGCACCTCGTGATTCGTGTGTGTGTTGGGGACTGTTTTGAGTATAACTCGACGTACACAGAAGGTATAAACGTCGTTCTAAAGGCAGAAGGCAAGTCCCAAGGTCGGCTATTTATACTAATTTTTGGGACTCCCTTACGGACCGTATGCCTGATCCCTTACGGTCCGTAAGCTAAGCAGTCTAATTCTAGGCTGCCTAGGCTCGGGACTAGCTTGCATGAATCAACTATTTTGGCCAATCAGCTTTTAGCAACGTATAATTTAGATAATTATTCAACTAGGGTTTGCCCCCCTTGAGTTTTAGGGGCCCTGATCCTGATTCCGATTGTTCTGAAAATTTTAGGGCTAATGCAGAATTACTTGGGTGTCTCAATTAGGGTTTTCTTATTGACTAATTATCGTCCTAATTATTGATTTTAGTGACAGTTGTTACATCCTCCCCACCTTAAGAAAAATCTCGTCCTCGAGATTTACTGAAATAGATGAGGGTACTTTCGCTTCATCTCTGATTCCAGTTCCCAAGTGTACTCTGGTCCTCTCCCGGATTCCCATTTGACTTTCACTAGCACTAGTCGTTTGTGTTTGAGAAACTTGATCTTCCGATCTTCTATTTGTAGGGGTTTCTCTACGAATTTTAGCTTTTCATTTACCTCTATATCTTGAAGAGGTACTACCAGGGATTCGTCTGATAGACATTTCTTGAGATTGGATACATGAAACACATCATGTACTCCAGCTAATTCTTCTGGTAGTTGTAAACGATAAGCTACTGGTCCTATTCGTTGGATCACGGAGAATGGTCCAACATATCTTGGACTCAGTTTTCCTTTCTTACCAAATCGTACTACTCCTTTCCAAGGAGATACTTTTAATAGTACTTTGTCTCCGACTTGGAATTCTAACGGCTTGCGGCGATTGTCTGCATAGCTCTTCTGACGATCTCTAGCAGTCTTCAGTCTTTCCTTAATTTACGATATCTTGTCAGTAGTTTCTTGCACAATCTCTGGACCTGATAATTGACTTTCTCCTATTTCTGCCCAACATACGGGAGTTCTGCACTTGCGTCCATACAGTGCTTCAAATGGAGCAGCTTCGATGCTCGAATGATAACTATTGTTATAGGAGAATTCAATTAATGGTAAATGGCTATCCCAATTACCACCAAAATCAATTACACATGCTCGGAGCATGTCTTCTAGGGTTTGTATCGTCCTTTCACTTTGTCCGTCCGTTTGAGGATGATATGTAGTACTTAAATTGAGTCGAGTTCCCATTACCTCCTGGAAACTTGTCCAGAAACGGGAAGTGAAACGACTATCTCTATCCGATACAATGGAGAGTGGGACTCCATGTAAGGATACTACTTCATCTACATACAACTTGGCTAACCTTTCCATGCTAAAGGTTTCCTTCATTGGTAGAAAATGAGCTGATTTGGTTAATCGATCCACAATTACCCAAATAGCATCATTACCTTTTCTGGTTTTGGGTAACTTAGTAACAAAGTCCATTGTTATGAGTTCCCATTTCCATACAGGCATTTCTAACTGTTGTAGTAGTCCTGAAGGTTTTTGATGTTCGGCCTTAACTTGCGAACAAGTAAGACACTTGGTTACATATTCAGCTATGTCCTTTTTCATCCCTATCCACCAAAAATTATTTCTTAAATCTTGGTACATCTTATTGTTCCTGGATGTACAGTATACCTGGATTTATGAGCTTCTTCTAAAATTTTATTTCTTAATTCTCCCTGCTTAGGTACCCAAATTCGGTTCTTGTGGAATCTCCATATTCCATCCTTTCCTTGTTCTACTTCCTTTAGGTAACCTTTCATTCCTTCAGCATCGTCCTTGATTGCCGTTCCCTGAATTTTCTTTAATTGTTCCATTAAATCTAATTGTATATTTAACCTAAGAGCACGGACTCGTTTTTGCTTTTCATGATACTTACGACTTAAGGCATCTGCTACTATGTTCGCTTTCCCTTCGTGATATTGAATATCACAGTCGTAATCACTTAGGATTTCCATCCACCTTCTTTGCCTCATGTTTAGCTCTTTTTGCCCAAAGATATACCTTAAACTTTTATGATCTGTATAGATAGTAAACTTACTTCCGTACAGATAATGTCTGCAAATTTTAAGGGCAAAAATTATGGCTCCTAACTCTAGGTCATGAGTTGTATAATTTTCCTCATGCTTTTTCAACTGTCTAGAGGCATACGCAATTACCTTTTTGCGTTGCATCAACACACATCCATATCCTAATTTTGAAGCATCACAGTATACTTCAAAATCTTCGGTTCCTTCGGGTAAAGCTAAGATTGGAGCATTCGTCAATTTGTGCTTTAGAATCTTAAAAGCTTCCTCTTGTCTAGTTCCCCATTCGAACTTTACTGCCTTACAGGTTAGCTTAGTCAAAGGTACAACTATCTTAGAGAAATCTTTAATAAATCGTCTATAATATCCAGCTAATCCTAGAAAACTTCTAACTTCCATAGCCGTTCGTGGAACCTTCCAATTGGTGACTGCTTCTATTTTAGCAGGATCTACGTGAATTCCTTCGTGATTCACAATATGACCTAAAAATTGTACTTCCTGCAGCCAGAATTCACACTTCGAGAATTTGGCATAAAGCTTTTCCTTTCTTAACAAGGTTAAGAGTGCATGCAGGTGCTCACAATGTTCTTCCTGACTTTTGGAATAAATGAGTATATCGTCAATGAACACGATTACAAATTTATCCAAGTATGGTTTACAGATCCTATTCATCATGTCCATAAATGCGGCTGGAGCATTTGTTAATCCGAAGGGCATGACTGTAAACTCATAATGACCATACCTAGTTCTGAAAGCAGTTTTAGGTATGTCCTCCTCTTGCACTTTCAGCTGGTGATATCCAGATCTTAAGTCTATCTTAGAGAAATACCTAGCTCCTTGCAATTGATCAAAAAGATCATCAATCCTAGGTAGTGGGTATCGATTCTTAATTGTAACCTTATTCAATTCCCTATAATCGATACACATTCTCATCGATCCATCTTTCTTTTTCACAAACAACACTGGTGCACCCCAAGGGGATGAACTAGGTTGTATAAATCCTTTGCTTAGTAATTCATCTAATTGCTTTTTCAATTCTAGCATTTCAGTAGGTGCTAATCGATAAGGTGCCTTAGCTATTGGTGTAGTACCTGGAATTAGATGAATTCTAAACTCTACTTCCCTGTCCGGTGGTAACCCAGGTAATTCTTCTGGAAAGACATCTGGGTATTCTGAAACTATAGGGATGTCCTGGAGTTCCTTACTTTTAGTGTTAATGATTACAGAAATCATATACACCATTTCTTGTTTTCTTGAATAACTAGCCAATTTCATTACTGAAATGAATTTTAATGGCTTCCGAGGTCTATCTCCTGTAATTAAGATTACTTCTCCTGTGGGGGTACGGATTTCTACGGAATTCTTATCACACAGGATTCGAGCATGGTTGGCGACTAACCAATCCATTCCTAATACTACATCGAATTCGGCTAAATTCATAGGTAACAAGTTTGCAGAAAACTTATGGCCTAACAGTTCTATCTTTCCTTCTTGCAATACCTTATCTATGTTGACAGAATTTCCATCTGCCGTTTCGACTGTAAAAATCTGCCTAAGGGTAGTTAGAGGTAAGTTAAGAGCTTGGCAGAATGAAGTATCAATGAAACTTTGGTTTGCACCAGAGTCAAATAATACTTTTGCATAGACGTTATGTACTAAGAACGTACCCGCTATCACGTCTGGAATGAGTTCGGCTTCTTGAGTGGTTAGCTGGAATGCGCGAGCATTCTTCTTAGTTGCCCCTTCAGCTTGCTTGCCTTTATTATCTGCGGCTTTAACCAATTTAGGGCATTCTGTTTTGTAATGTCCGGTTTCTCCACAGTTATAGCAGACTATGGCTTTCTTTTTGCAGTTATCTTCACTATGTCCTACTGATTTGCAAAAATTGCAGGTTATATAGCATCTTCCAAATGCTTTCTCTTGCAATTTCTGCAGAATGGCGGGGTTGAGGATTGCCCTGTTCCTCTTCTTTTAAAGCGGTTATTATTACCCGTACGAAATCCCTGGGTAATCTTCTGAGCCAATTCCTTCTTTCGATCTTCTTCTCTTGTGCGCACCAGTTCATCGGTTAAGGTGTTGGCTAACTCTACAGCATCGTCAATAGTGCGTGGTCTTGCAGCTTTAACGATGTTACGGATTTCTCCGATTAATCCCCAAATATAACGGGAAATGAGTACCAGTTCTGGCGAAGCCAGATTAGGTACCACTCTCGCATATTCGAAGAATGTCGAAGTATATCCTCGACAGTCGACGCCTATCATACGATGACTCAGGAACTTGTTTGCCATTTGTCCCTTTTCGTATTCGGGACAGAATTTTTTTTCGACAAGACTCTTAAATTCTTCCCAATTCATCGCATAGGCCACTCTTCTTCCTTTTGCTTGCAGCACTGTGTTCCACCATTCTAGCGCCCCTTCTTTGAACAGGTTTGACGCATACATCACTTGATCTTCTTCAGCACATTTGCTTATTGCAATTACTGCTTCGGTTTTCTCTAACCAACGCAGTGTTGCAGTTGCCCCTTCATTACCTGCAAATTCTGCTGGTTTACAAGCAAGAAATTCCTTGTAAGTGCAACCAGGCGTTGCAGCTTTCATTTTCTTAGGGAGTGGAGCCTGTTGCGGATTGTTATCATGATTATCATGATTGCCGCCTCCATTTACACTATGGCTAAAATTATCTTCCTGAGTACGTTTACTAGGAATGATTTGTTGTGATTCAACAGGTTTCCTAGCAGCAGCCATGATTTCTGGAATAGCATTGGCTATCCCTTGAGTGATGATATTTTCAATATCTTGTCTAGTCATGTATTGGTTTTCCTGATTTTGCTCAGATTGATTCTCTTCATTAACTGGTTCATTACTAGCGTTTTCCATCTGCTAATTTATATTGATAGGAATTATTAGTATCTAATTATTGGTAATAAAATCAGCACAGATAAACACATACAGATTATTACAACATACAAATATAACCAAAATTGTCGATGCCTCGACTTCTGTTTTTTTTATATATTATATCTGCTTCAATACACACCTTTTATCTTACATTGTTTTATTGCCCATTTTACAGAGTTAGTTTTTACTGTATTAGTTATAGTACAAACAAACTTTTCCAAACCCTCCCTACTATTCTTGGATCAACTGGCAGTTCAGTAGTGACGTTCCCTTTCGTCATACTTCCAGGAAATCTGCTCCCCAATTTCCCTGATCCTATTCCCAGTGCCTATCAGTTCTTCACCAAACTGATGCAGTTCAACTAAATTTTCATAGCTCATTGGCGGATTAGGGATAGGTTCTGGATCAAACTGTGGGAGAAAACTATAGGGACTATTGACTATATTCTGAAATTGCCAGTCATTGGTCCACCATTCTTCCATTTGGCCTAATGGTCGTGTGTGGACTAGTGGGTCTGGAATCACGGGTTCTAGGTTTATTGGGAATTGGGTTGTGGCAGGATAAGAGAAGAGATTATTGTTGACCGGTTCTATGACATCACAATTGGCCAGTAGACGGTCTATTTCGTCCTGGAATGTGATCTCCTCCGGCTGTTTAGAGCTTTCTCCGATCTCTATTCCCTTTTGCTTTAGGTCTATCCCTATTTATGTCCCTACTGGTTTGGAACTTTCTCCGGTTTCTATTTCTTTTCCCTTGCTCACACTTACAGGATTTTCTATTTTAGGGAGTCTCCTAGTTGCAGGTTTCCTTCTACGCACTTTTCTCCATCCTACATATCTTCTCCTCTTTTTAGGTTTTGCTTTTTCCAGCAGTGGAGCTTGGAATTCCAGAGGTTCCTCTATGTCAGCAATGTAACCAGTGAAGTTGTGGGAGACTTCAATTGGCACAGGATAGAGGTTGAGGTTCTGAAACGCCTCGGATAGCTCACTCATGCTGTTTAGCATATATATGCAAAAATGCACAAAATGTTAAGTTAAAACTTTGGAGCAAAATTTAATAAATAAACATTTTTATTGCACACTAATTTGTACAACATAACAGCAAACAGAACACACTCAGATTTATTTATTTATTTACTGGGAAGTACTTATTTCTAGATTTAAAGTTTAAAGATTTGCATTTTCTGCTACGGTAGCGAGCAGATACAGACTTGCCCATTTTTCATCTAGGTTATTTTCCCCTGGTGGATTATTGCTAATTTCCTGAATCTCCGGGTTAAACCTCACTCTCTTGGTTTGGGGTTTCTTTTTCTCTTGACCCTTCCTAATAATCAAATTTCTTTTCTCCGGTGTAAGTGGATTTTCATAATTTGCCTTACGAACAAAGATTCCTTCCTCTAACTCGATGGGAGATTTGGAGGAAGAGGTTCCCTGTTCTTTAGGTGTACTATCTAATTTGCGATAGATAGCAGAAATCTTTTGTTTACCCATACTGTAATTTCAACAATTAATAAGTTAATGCACATATATTCACAAAATGACAAATAAAATTTTCCTAATTGTTTTTCAATAGGCTTAAATCAATTAGAACAGTGAGCTTTAATCAGTAAGCTTAAAACAGTGGCTCTGATACCACCTTATTTCTGTCACGGCCCCTGACCCGGTTTGACCCGTTTCAGGAGCCGCGGGACAGAAATCCTGCGGTATTTAAATTTTAGGTGACAGCGGAAGTCTTTTTAAAACAGGATCTTTCAATAATTCAAACTGCCCGTTTTATAACTGAGGGAAAAATCCCCTAATTTACAATAATGTGATTTCTCCGGGAAATCTTTATTTTCAAAACATGTTTCTTTTATTTATTTACAATGAGCCACTTTTCTAAGCTGGGAGTGCTTCACGGCACTTCTCTTTCTTTGCTCACAACATATCACCTGAAACATGTTTGAAAAAGGTTTTGTCAGCGGGGAAATACTGAGTGAGTCATTCATTTTACTAAAACGACACATTAGTTATAATTCACAGTATTAAGAGCGATTACAATGTTTCTGATTATCAAACCAACTACCCACGGTACTTTACCACTCGACCCACTGGCCCACCTGTCCAGTGGTGTCTGTGATTATGGTCATATCACCCATTGTCTGCCCCAATGTTGAAGATTATCAAGTAATGCTGTAATGTATACAAAACCCCACATACCGGCTGTAATTTGGTGATTACAAAGACTTAATCCCTGTAATTATAACTTTGAAAATAATTTGGAGTTTTGTAAAACAGTTGATAAAAAGAGAATGACTCACTTTGCAGATTTTACGAGCAGAGTTTAAGCCTTACTGATTTGCCTGTGATTAACCTAATTTAAATAAAATGCACACACACAAACGGGTTAGTAACTAATTCAGCAGTTACGTCAATTCACGAGATTAAACCCTCACAACAATTAATAAGTGCAATACTTAATAATTCAATGGATTCACAACGAATGACAGAGCATACTCCGAATTCGAACAGCACTCAAACATTCAAGTCGAAATCACAATGAATAACAAAGTATCAGCTCAATTTGATTACAAAAGCATCAACACAACTCTCAATACAGATTACAAAAGCATAAAATCAACAATCAACAACCTAAATAAAGAACAATAAACCCCGATTTGGAGAAAGAAAACCACATCAAAAGAAATTACAAGCTTCAATTCACTCAAACCGATGCCATTCACCTCGTACAACAACCGGTGGCTGTGGAGGTTCGATTGAGGAGGAGGGCGGCGGCTGTGGAAGGTCCGGAGTGGAGGAGTGCAGCGGCGGTGGAGCTTCGATTGAGGGGGAGGGCGGCTGCTGTGGAGGTCGGGAGTGGAGGAGGGCGGCGGCTGTCGAGGTGTGGAGTGGAGGAGGCCGGCGACTATGGAGGTGTGGATTGGAGGAGCGCCGCCTGGTGTGAAGATGGAGGATGCGGCTGTGGTGTGAAGATGGAGGGGGAGAAGAGATATGCGTGTGTTGTTAGGGCATAAGGGTCATAAGTTTCATTCAGTTTCATTCAGAGCTCACAATATGCTGAACCATTCAGAGAACCATAGTTTCATTCAGAGGTTGTAAAATGATGAACCAAACACTCCATGTCTGACCGATTCAGACATAAAGCCTCTGAATGGATCCATTAAGTGGCAACCAAACAGGCCCTGAATGTTATTGGTAACCCTTTTAGGACGTGTTTGACCAACTGATAAACAAGTAACCTTACGTAACATAATCTATCGAGCAAATCTAAGGTGAGTTCACTGCTCTTTTTCCAAGCATGCATCCCGGGGAGGGATATCGGGTAACGTTCCGGGGAGGAATGTCAGGTTAATGGGATGTTTGTTATTACTCATTTTCTATCACATAAGACCCCTTACATCTACCGACAGTTGCCGGGGAGGCAACGAGGTTATTAGTTGATAGCGCTATTAGGTTTGACACCCTCACACCGTACCGGGGAGGACGGGCGTGAACTAATTTCCTTAAAGCATGACCAATGTTTTGATAGAGACATTGGGGTTGGGCAAATACATCTTGTAGCCATCTGCGGTAATCGAGTTAATAACAACATCAAATCAAATTGTTGAACTGTTTTATACACATATCTGGTAACTAAACACGTTAACAAAACTTTGAACTCACCAGCGTCGTCTGACACACTTGTCTGCATGCTTGCAGGTTGTAGGTTTATATCACTGGGACTTGCTGTCTGGGATGCTGGAGTGGTCATGGGTCGTGATACATGGAATCTCAACACAAGCTAAATGATTTATGTACACATGGTTTACTAAACACTTAACAAATGAGTTTTGCTTCCGCTGTACACAATAAATGATATGTAACGTTTGTAACCCTTTATGTTAATGAATGAAAGTTTTATTTAAATATATTTATGAGTTCAATGTGATTGGTGGCTTGGATCCTGGTACGTCACACGCCTCGCGGGGGTTTCCGCATGTGGTATTTTTGGGGGCTGTGACAGATCTGCTCAAAAGGAAAACATGCACGTTGAAGAGCTTAACCGGATCTAAAGCCTTATTGAGACACTGGTGGCCGGAATGTCAATCCCACAGCTGCAAACCACCGCCAACCGACGTTGTGAACAACTGCACGGGGTCTAGTACTTAATGGAGAGAGAGAGAGAGAGAACAGATTGGTTAATGGTAAGAGTGAGAATGATGGATTAGGGTCTGGTATTTGATAGTGTCGGTTGAGAGAGAGAACAGAAGGAGGAGGGTGGTGCCGGTGAACAAACCGGCGACTATTAAACAAGGATATAGTTCTCGTTGAAAAAAAGACAAGGATGTTGAAATGAGAGAGATGATGGCATTGGTAATATGAATAATTGAAGATGAGGGCTGAAGTTTAAACGTGGTTGTAATGTGCTGGCAGTTGCCATTTTGTGATGGTGGTGTTGTTGTCGATGGTTATGCTACTAATGTTTGTTATCATCGGTGGCGGAAAGCTATCCGTTTTCCACTTCACACTCTCTATCTTTAATATTGTTCTCTCTCTCTCTCTCTGACTGCATGAATGTGAAATCATTTTAATGGATATTATTAAATGCACTTAATACTTTCACAAAACCAAAGATGGTTTTGCAAATGGTTTTAGAAAAGTGGTTTCTATACCCTTTTTCTTATTTATTTCTTTATTGAACAGGCAAATTAATTAATTAATGTGTTGGACAATTCAATTTCAAACTTTGACACCACAACCCCTTTTACTTTGAAATTCCATAACAACACCCTCATCTTTCAAACATTGCCAGTACCATCCTTCTACTTTGGTTTTTCACCATCACCCCCTCAACTTTTACACATTTACGCCCCCACTCATCTACTTTTACATTTTCACCACCACTCCTTCATCTTTTACACATTTTCGCCACCATCCATCTGCTTTTATAATTTGTCTTTTTTAGACTTTGCGTTTTTACCTCTTGAACTATTAGTCCATGTTTACATCCACCCAACTTTAAAAAATCACATTGTAATCCCTAGACTACTACTTCTACTTTTACAAATGTCATTGCATCGTGTTTTACGAAATGTTATAAGCATTGTGTTTTACACTTCGTGTCTACCTTTGTGTTTTACACTTTTTTTTGTAATTGTCTTTTTATGCATTGTGTTTTGCGATTTTTGTAATCGTCTTTTGCACACTGCGTTTTATGAATTGTGTATTGTCTTACTACACGTTTCCATCCGCCACGCGCTGCAACAACGCGCAACGTAATTTTGAACTGATGAGAAAATCGTAATTTTAAAGCGGAGATAAAATCGTAATTTGGTTTGACCAATAGGGGAGTGCCAGATTACTCTTTTTTTGTAACTGTGTTTTATGCATTATGTTTTACATTTTTTTAATTGTCTATTACACATTGCGTTTTACGAATCGTGTATTGCCTTACTGCATGTTTCCACTCGTCGTGTGCCGCCACAACGCGTGGCGGGCAAAAATGCTAGTTTGATATTAAATACCAAATGTATTATTAAAAGAAAAAAGAATAAAAAAATAAAATATTAAATTCAATTAATTAATAAATACAAGAGGTATTTAAGCTCACGTTTGAATTATGGCCAAGTGTTTGGGTCTTGCTGGGTTTAAACAAGAAACGAACTTGTGGTAGAGCCTCATCTTGAAGTGAAAATTCCCCCAGTATGCTTCCTCTTTTGAATGCAACAAGGCTTTTTGTAAGAATTTTTTTTAAGGATAATTTTTTTACTAGGCTATTGTACTCTTTAAATTTGAGAGTGTCTTACTCCGGTCAGACTATGTTATCTTAATCGGACCCATGTTGACTTCAGAGTTTGGCTTGGGCGTTCCCCGGGGATACCATATCGTCGGCTGCCACTTGACAATCTTGTGCCACCACAAGAGCAGAACTCTCTGGCGTAACACACGGTGGGACAAAAACCCGGGTGGGCTCCAGATAGAGCCTGACATCTCTACAAGGAGGCTAGACTCTATCTATTATTGTCTAATCTACCAAAGTAACACAAATGGGGATTGAACTTGGATCTCCATTGGAGAACTCCAGCCTCTTTACCACTATGCCACAATAGTTCTTAGTTTCTTTAGTAGCATACATAATAGTTCTTAGGGCAGAGGGTATAATAAGCGGTGATGTGTGCGGGGACTCAAGTCACTGATTCGGTGACTACACCGTGGGTTCCTTTGCATTCGGTGACCAAGAGAGATAAAGCCAAAATCGGTAACCGTTCACCGATGATGTGATGTTGATTGATTTGATATTTTGACCGTTTGGCTTTTAATTTTTTGACCGTTTGCAAATTTTTTGAACGTTGATTATTACCGTTTGTGAATATTATTATATAAACTCAATTTGTCAATCATTTTTTGACACACAATTCTTACAAAAAAATCTCTCTTTCTAGACCCACAAACACAATGGATAAACAAAACAAAGGTGAACCCAAGAAAAAAGGTTCTGCTAGCCGAGGATCGGATTCAAAAAAAAAAGATTTCGCAAACGAGACAAGGTGATTGTAGAGGTCCAAGTGCACCGATTCAAACCTCCTACGGATATTTACCAACCACTCAACCTCAATTTTATTACCCTCAAACTCAACCATCTTTTTTCACCCAACCTACTTTTCCACTGTCACACCCTGGCTTTGCGGAAGCGTGGTTAATTTGGTGTGACTTCTTAATACCATAGCTTAATCATAACCAAGCTATAAGAATTAAAAATATGCAAGATCATCCATTAAAATAAAAATACCATAACATTGTCTTAACGGGTTAACACCCTATCAACCATAAACTTGTCCAATCATTACAAACACCAAACATAACATAAACATGGTTTAAGGACTGTGACTTGTCCAGGAAAGAGTCACATTCCCCAAACCCTGGATGACCTCGGTGACTAATGCAGCGGAAAACATGCCATACCGTGCCAGATCTTTAATTCCCTGAAATACATGTAAGTTGAAAAATCAACAATAATGTTGAGCGAGTTCATGTGTAAGTGAATAAATAAACCTTTGTCTTTATCAAAAATCCTGGTATGTAGCAAATAAGGAAAAAGAGATCACCAATGGTTTGCAAGGCCATTGATATGTGTGAATTGCAAGTAGGAAGACTCAAACCTAGCGGATTTATGCGTCGGGCACTAAGTCACCCCGAGGTCCGTTATGCTAGACCTGGGGCTGGGCTCGCTACACCCAGATAGATCTACCGCTCCTGTCCCTCGGTCCTACCATGAGGATTAATGGCCTCAAGTTTCCGCCTACCCACTCACATGATCTAAGTAACAAACCTCCTTACGCTAACCATACCATGTATAAAGTATTCATAATCATTGTAACATGTATTTCACCCCCGCAGTTTAGAAAACTGAAAACAGTTAAGAGAAAAAGGGGACATGAACTCACAGTCAGTGCGTCGCTATACCAAGTACTCCGAATGTCAGGCAGCTGTGCAACGACCTACATGTGCTAATTCTATTAGACGGATGGCCGTGCCTTAGCTTTATAGTTTAAGTTTCTGGGAAATAGTTAGACAACTATTTCGTGTTTATATTTTGCATGTACTTGGTAGTTAATCTCCTTCTCAAGGATGGGGGATTTAATACATGTGCGTTCAATTTATAATATTAAGTCTCACTTAATATATCTTCATTCCAAATATAAATATTTTTCTCAAAAATATTATATTTCCATTTCACATAATTTTTCCCAAAAATAATACATTGATAAAATATACGTTCATAATCATTTCCGTATAATGCGTAAGTTACGTTTTAGTAATCGTGTGGTAATAATAATTACCGGTGTAACTTATATGTTTTTCGTGTAAGCGTTCGTATTATTTTGGATTCGTCAACGTTTGTAAATATTATTTTTACTCTAAAAATAATATTTGTGTATTTTCACAAAATAATCATAAACAGTGTTGTGAAAAATATATTTACCAAATATATATTTGTCACGTTTAGTTTTGTGAAAATCCCACCTCCGAATATTTGTAAATAGATCGTGGTGAAATATATTTGGAAAACATATCAAAAATAATTCTAACACTTGTAAATAATTCTAAGTGTTAGGTTTTAGAAAAATTTCGTCAGAGTTTCCCCTGTAACTGGAGGTGGCCACGCTTTCAAGCGTATCATTTTCTTTTACAAAATCATTTCAACACTTCTTTAATCAATCAATCAATTTCCGACACATCAAACTAGTCGACAAGTATGTAAATCGCATAATCACATGAACTTGTGGTTTTTCCGAAAACTATAGTGTAGATCCCGTTATTTTTTGTGGATCTATGTGTAAAATAACTAAATCTTGTAAAAACCTCGTTTTTAGAATAAATCTATCTTTACATCTTCCCGTTATCTTTTACAAAAATTGTTATTTTGCCGGATCTTTCATTTCACAAGTGTTTATACACTTGTGGTTTGCAAAAATCATATTTGTTAGTGTGTCATCCGACTTTTATAAAACATGATTTTCTCGACACTTGGTTCTACAAAAATACCACTTGTACATACGTAGATCCGCTAGTTTTAAATACTATTTTACAAGTAAAAATACTTTTACACAAGTTCATGTTTCTCGTGTGGTAGAGTTTCACCTTTTAACCCTTGTACCGATAGAAACAAGCTTATGTCAAGATCTATGATCTTAACAAAGTCGGGTTAAACGATGATCCGAGCTACCACAACGTAGATCGGGCCTAAATAATCACCACTTTCAAATACTACAACTTTTACACAAGTATTAAGCTTTTATCCAACAATATTCATGTTTTAGTAGACTTTAAAGATTCAAAATGCAAGTTTCCGAGTTTTAACCGTTACAAATCTTATTAACCACCTTAGAATGATCCGAGTATGAGTTTTAAGTGTTATACCTCTAGCTCGGGGCTAGGGAAGATTCTAGGCGAAAAGGTGGTGGATAAAAGCAAGATAACGAGGTCCTTCCGCTTCCTTTTGCTCCAAGACTCCCAATACGTGACCTTGAACACTTGTGTGATGTTGGAATGGATGAACAAGGGCCGAAAATGGTGGTGGTGACCCAAGGGGGGTTCGGCCGAGAGTGAAAGGGAGAGGAGAGGAGAGAGTTTGTGGTGAATGTTGGATGTGATAATCTCATGTGTTTAGTGGTGGTATTTATAGACAAATCAAGTTCCTTAATCCATTGGTCACTATGTCTTCAAGATTTTAAGCACAAGCCAATTAAATAATCAAAATGGTACTACACTTGGTCACAATGTGATCGATCGGCCCAAGGGGGGGGGGGGTTTCTAGTTCGAATTCAAGTGGATGGTTAGAGTTTAGTTACTTTAAACCAAGTTAGATTTAGGGGTTAACTCGGTTAGTCATATGTTGTGCTTTAACGCGGGTGTTAGGGTAATCAGGGACCCTAACTGGCTCAGAAAAAGACCAATAATATTATTGTCAATATTTCCATGTTCCGGGTATAGTCCGGTTTTTCGGTTGGATAGTAATCCGTTAAAGTGCTTAAGTAAGCTTTTAAGCGTCGTAAATAATATTTTTAGTGACACACTCATTCTGCAAAGTGTCAGGAATATTTTCCTCATGTTTTGGCACTTTATTAGTTAGCCAGAAGCTAGTATATTAAATAAAGTGCTGTGTTTTGTGCTTAGAGTACGTTTTAGGCACATCCAATCATTATATCTTATTCCTAGAGACGCAGTTCTACAACCCTTGTATCCCTACACGCACTATGGGTGTAGTAAAATAATTCTGGCTCATACAGGCCTTAGAGGCAGTGTCTGCCTGATGCTGGCTTTATCAGCATGTTTAATAGGTTATCCGTTCTAATGCTACTGTGCTTTAGTGCATCATGTTTGTCACTAAGGTTCAACTTGTAAATAATGTAGTGACGGCAATCAAAGTATGATGCAGGAACATACAAGTACTAGAAATCAAGTAGCAGTTCGTCAGCAATTTCAGTTAAGCACAGTAATTAAGCAGCAATTATTTATTAATTAAATCGTACGGATACCTGGTTTAGTGAGGGTTGTCACATTCTCCCCCCGTTAGAAAAATTTCGTCCCGAAATTTTAAGTTCTGCTTGTAGAAGCAGGGTTCTCAGGAAATAAGTGGGGGTATTTCTCTTTCATTCGGTCCTCACGCTCCCAGGTGAATTCAGGACCATGTCTAGCATTCCAACGAACTTTGACGAGCTTGACACTGCTCCGGCGGGTCTTGTTAACTTTCCAATCCGTGACCTCAACAGGTTCTTCAACGAAATGGAGCGTGTCGTCAACATGAATTTCGTCGGTAGGAGTGACAACGGTATCTTGTGTCGGACTTCTCTTCAGATTGGATACATGAAATGTATCGTGAACGCCATTCAGTTCGGTAGGTAGGTCCAACTTGTATGCTACTAACCCGATTCTCTCCAAGATCTTGAACGGTCCAATATACCTCGGGTTCAACTTTCCACGTTTCCCAAAGCGTGCCACACCCTTCCAGGGTGATACTTTCAACAAAACCATCTCACCAACCTCAAACTCTAGAGGTTTCCTGCTTCGATCCGCGTAGGCTTTCTGCCTGTCACGTGCCGCACTGATGCGGTCTCGTATCTGTGCGATCTTATCTGTGGTTTCCTGTACCACTTCAGGACCAACCAATTGTCTATCACCTGCGTCAGCCCAACAAAGCGGTGATCTGCACTTGCGCCCATATAAAGCTTCGAATGGCGCGGCACCAATACTGGTGTGGTAGCTGTTGTTGTATGAGAACTCAACCAAAGGCAAATGTTTATCCCAGCTACCGCCCAAATCCATAACACATGCTCTCAGCATGTCCTCCAATGTCTGAATCGTCCGCTCGCTTTGACCGTCGGTCTGTGGGTGAAACGAAGTGCTCAGATTCAACTTTGAGCCAAAAGCTTCCTGGAAGGATTGCCATATCCTTGACACGAACCTTCCGTCTCTATCAGAGATAATCGAGAGAGGTACTCCATGGCGTGTAACAATCTCTCTCAGGTAAATTTCGGCCAGTTTGCCCGTATTATCCTTCTCTCGGATAGGTAGGAAGTGTGCTGTCTTCGTTAAGCGATCCACTATTACCCAAATAGTGTCATGGCCTCTTTGCGTTCTTGGCAACTTCGTAATAAAATCCATAGAGATTTGTTCCCACTTCCACTTGGGAATCTCTGGTTGCTGCAGAAGTCCCGAAGGCTTCTGGTATTCCGCCTTAACCTTGGCGCATGTTAAACATTTGCTCACATAAACAGCAACATCGCCTTTCATCCTAGGCCACCAATAATAATCTTTAAGATCCTGGTACATCTTATCCGCTCCAGGGTGGATAGAGTACCGCGACTTGTGAGCTTCATCGAAAATAACCTTCCTTAAACCACCAAACAAAGGAACCCAAATCCTTTTCTCAAAACACAACATTCCTTCCTTGTTTGGTACCAATAACTTCTCCATCCCACGGAGATACTCTTCTTCAAGGTTTCTTTCCTTGAGAGCTTCTTTCTGCGCGGCACGAATGCGCAGAGGAAAGTCGGTTCGAATAACCATCTCCAAAGCCCTAACCCTTATGGGCTTGATCCTCTCTTTTCGACTTAGGGCATTGGCGACCACATTCGCCTTCCCTGGATGATACTTAATCTCGCAGTCGTAATCGTTCAACAGTTCTACCCATCGTCTTTGCCTCATGTTCAACTCCTTCTGGTTGAATATATGTTGGAGGCTCTTGTGATCTGTGAAGATTGTGCACTTCGTACCATAAAGGTAGTGTCTCCAGATCTTTAAAGCAAAAACTACTGCGCCTAGCTCCAAATCGTGTGTAGTATAGTTCTTTTCGTGTACCTTCAGTTGGCGTGACGCGTAGGCAATAACCTTTTGACGTTGCATCAACACACAACCCAATCCTTGACGCGATGCGTCGCAGTATACCACAAAATCATCTGTACCCTCTGGTAGGGCTAAAATTGGCGCGTTGCAAAGCTTATCTTTCAATATCTGAAATGCTTCCTCCTGTTTGATTCCCCAATCAAACTTCTTATCCTTCTGAGTGAGGAGCGTCACCGGTTGAGCGATCTTTGAAAAGTTCTCGATGAACCTTCGATAATAGCCAGCCAAACCCAAGAATTGCCGAATCTCGGTTGGCGTCTTTGGCGTTTCCCAATCCTTGATCGCCTCGATCTTGGTTGGATCCACGTGGATTCCATCTCCGTTTACCACGTGCCCAAGGAATTGCACTTCTCGTAGCCAAAACTCGCACTTAGAGAACTTGGCGTACAACTGTTCCTTCTTTAGGAGCTCCAGCATGGCTCTTAAATGTTGCTCGTGCTCAGCCTTCGTCTTTGAATAAATCAGAATATCATCGATGAATACAATCACGAACTTATCCAAGTACGGCTTACAAACTCGGTTCATCAAATCCATGAACACTGCAGGTGCGTTTGTCAAACCAAACGGCATTATGAGAAACTCGTAGTGTCCATATCGGGTTCTGAAGGCTGTCTTCGGGATACTTTCTTCCTGTATCCGTAACTGATGGTATCCAGATCGAAGATCGATCTTTGAATAAAAGCTTGAACCTTGTAGTTGGTCGAACAGATCATCAATCCTTGGCAGAGGATATCTATTCTTGATCGTCAGCTTGTTCAACTCTCTGTAGTCAATGCACATACGGAAACTACCGTCCTTCTTCTTGACAAACAAAACTGGAGCTCCCCAAGGCGAGAAGCTCGGTCGGATAAAACCCTTGTCTAACAATTCTTGAAGTTGTGTTGACAGTTCCTGCATCTCAGACGGAGCAAGTCTGTAGGGTGCCTTAGCCACAGGCGCGGCGCTTGGAACTAAGTCAATGCGAAATTCCACTTGCCTTTGGGGTGGCAAGCCAGGCAAATCTTCTGGAAAGACTTCTGGATATTCCCTCACGACAGGGATGTCTTCGATCTTTGGCTCAGCAGCCTTCTTATCTACAATGTGTGCCAGAAAGGCAGCACATCCCTTCTGCAAACACTTTCTTGCCTTCAGGCAGCTAATAATCCTCAACGGCGTCTCACGCTTTTCTCCGTGAACAACAATGGTCTCACCATCATTGATCGGGATACGAACGACCTTCTCATGACAAACTATCTCGGCCTTGTTACTCGATAACCAATCCATCCCTACTACCACGTCGAAGCTTCCCAACTGGACTGGTAGTAGATCTAGAGCGAACTCACGCTCTCCCAATTCGATTACGCAACCTCGAATCACCTCATTAGCTTCTACTAACTTCCCATTCGCTAATTCGATCGAGTACGGAGTATCTAACTTACTAGCGGCTAACCCAAGCATATTCTTAAATTCTAACGACACGAAGCTATAATCGGCGCCAGTATCAAATAAAACGGATGCATAGCGTTGGTTTACAAGGAACGTACCAGTGACAACATTGGGATCCTGGCGCGCTTCCCTTGCTTCTATGTTGAAAACCCTTCCGCGGGCTTGGTTCAATTCCGGGCAATTCCTCTTGTAATGCCCAGCATCACCGCAGTTGAAACATCCGGGCCTCTGCCCGTTCCCACCATTGTTTCCCGCTTGGTTGTTTCCCTGATTTCGATTCATGGCGCCCGCTTGGTTTGCGTTGTTGACTCGGTTTCCATCACCTCCATTGTTCCCTTGGGGGCGGTTCCCATTACCACCACGATTATTCCTATTCCCAGATCCTCCTTGGCCTCCCCGGCCAGCACTAGCCCAACAAAAATCCTTCGTATGACCAGTTTTCCCACATGATTCACAAACTCTTAGTCCGCAACGACCAGAGTGATGTCGTTGGCATGAGTTGCACTTGGGTTGTGCACCCATATATCCCTTTCCTTTCTTCCTACCACCAGCTGTATCCTGAGCTGGTGCGTTCTGCTCTCCTTTCTTAACCACCACCCCGGTGCCCTGCTTGAAGTTCGAAAACTTTCGTTTGTTACCACCTGACGACTCCACATGAGTCTCTTTCTTCTTGGGCTCAGCTTCATCAAACTTGTTCAAACGAATTGCCTCCTCGGTGAGAGCCACAATCAAATCAATGGCTTCAGTGATAGTTGCAGGTTTGGAGGAGGTCACCATGCTGATGATTTGAGGAGCTAATCCCCAAATGAAGCGTTCAATTCTCTTGAACTCAGGTGTGACCATGTAGGGTACCACATGCGACAAGTCATGGAACCTCTGAACATACTCTGCTATCTTAGGACCCTCCATTTTCAAATGCCAGAACTCGGTCTCCAATCTCTGAATTTCAGCGCGGGAACAGTACTTCTTGCGCATGAGTTCCTTCAGTTCAGCCCAAGTCAGCGCGTAAGCAGCAGCTTCGCCAAGTGTCTGTACTTGTAGATTCCACCATGATAGGGCTCCATCCAAAAATAGCCCTGAGATATAAGTGACTTGTTGATCCAGCGCGCATTTGCTCATGCGAAGTACGGATTCGGTTTTCTCAGCCCAGCGGACGAAGGAGACAGCACCACCTGTGCCATCGAAGTTCATGGGCTTGCAGTCTAAGAACTGCTTGTAGGTGCACCCTGCACATACATTATAACATATGATTGGCATTAGCACTCTTGCTAAGGGGATCCATTTAGGTCATGGTTTGTCTTAATGACTTAGGGTTACCATGAGGTGTATTGTTGTTATTGCCAGTGTTGCCAGAGTTGCTTCCACTCATTCCTCCTTGAGAGGCAGCATATTGAGCAATAGCAGCAGCAATGACTTGCTGTAGTTCGTCCTGAGTAGTGGGCATTTGCTGTGGTTGACGTCTTGGCGGCATCTTCTAAAGATGTGTACGTCGGTCAGGCCATAGTAAAGCGTACGTATATAGTAATAGTAATAGCACATAACATCTCATGTTATCGATACTTCACAAATACTAATCACACAACATCCCATGTCACAAATATTATACACACAACATCCCATGTCATAAAAATATACACACAACATCCCATGTCATAATAATGTAAATAAGCAATCAAGCGAATCAAATATGATGAGAATACTGTGATTGCCATATATATCGAGACCACAACGTAAGTGTATCAGTACATCACTGTGTCATAGAATCATCAATCAACTAGGGGCTACATCACCCCTGTCCAAAAGCTATATCAAATCAGTGTCAAATACATCAAGTATGTGTCAAAAGTCAGTATCATCATGTAGTCTCCAAAATGCTATGCAACCAAAAGCAATCGCGGTCCTCTCACCAACGTCTACACAAGCAGTACTGATGAGCTCTATACAGATGGCGGTGGAGGAGGGGGAAAGTAAGTGCAAAGCAAGCGACGTAACTGGAGCCAGTCCTCCTCCATAGCCTGCTGAGTGCGAATGACGGAAGCAATCTGCTGCTCCAGTGTAAAGAGACGAGCAGCATAATCTGGGGGTAATGATCGACATGGCTGAAGAGGAGAGTGTATCTGACCATGGCATGAACATGGTGGCAGCTGAGCTCTCTCGAGCTCCTGGAGACGCTGCGTGTGTGACTCGTGCTGATGAACGAAGGACATCAAAACGTCCTCTATAGTGTGTCCCACATGAAACGGATGGTATGGATCAGTAGGTGGCATGACTGGTGGTGTCGACCAAAGCAAAGGCTCACTGGTGGGGTCAAATGGTGCCACATGAGACGGTGAAGTAGAGGGTGGAACAGATGATATCTGGGCCATGAAGGGGCTAGACATCGGTGCGTGCCCAAAAGGATGGGCTGAAGAGCCCTCTCCAGGCCTCGCTTGAGGTACAAACTGAGGAACCTGAAAAGTGAAATCAATAGGTCGTGTAACAGGGATCTGAGGGGGCAAAGGTGGAACGTCCTCATCAGCAGGTATCCAACCGTGCTGTGCATGCTCATCCGGTGGATCCATGTGGTCTGCAAATAATGCGTGCTCAGGCTCAAGTGGAATGGGATCAAATGGGGGAGCAACAATAGGATCAACTGGTGCAACGTGATCAACAGGATGGTCAACTGGTATATCAGCAACAAAAGGTGGAGGAACAACAGGATCGATAGCCACAACATGATCACCCTCCAGATGATCATCAACGGGCGGGTCAGCTAGAACAGGCTCCACTAGGATGCCAGCATGTACGGGGTCATGCTCGGGCATAGGATCTAGAGCAGCTGCCTGCTCATGAGCCAAGGCAGGCTCATGGTCATCAAAAGCCATCTCGAAATCAAAATCGGGATCAATAGGATCAACTGGATCAGCGGGATCCTCCATGGGCTGGTCCATCGGGATAAACTCAATATCATGATCCGGGTCGAATCCCGGAGGAAAGATGGGATCAGAATCCTCTATATCATCATGCTCAAATGCAAAGCTCGGAATAGGTGCGGCAGAGGATGCCTGGTCAGGATCCGAGTCGTGTGCAAAGTGCTGTGCGCTCACCTCGTGAGAAGGTGCGGATGCCACAGACTCAAAGGAGTCTGGGACCGGTGAATGTGCGGGTGAGTCCTCGGCAGGGGCATCAGCGATCATCAGAAGATCGCCAGCAGGAAGTAGGGCTGCGTCCGGGATCTCATCCTCTATAGGCTCATCCTCAAACAGATCGATATCGCCGTCAGCCTCGGCGTCAAGTAGTAAGTCATATGCGGGATAAACAGCTAAAGGTATAGGAGCCGGAATCACTACTAGGGGTAAGTACTCAGCAGGGGGGCCATCCGCAGGCTCATCAGCACCCTCGGGTAGTGCGAAGGGCTGGAAATCGTCGTCGTCTGTGCTGGTGGAATCAGATGTATGCACCTCATGCTCCGAAGATGGGGGGTCATCAGATACGATAGGTAGGGGTCCGGTGGTGTCCGCGTCACCTGTGCCTGGTGAGTCCATGTGTCTGTAACACCAACACAAATATGCACAAATAATCAGTCATACAATCGAATAATCACATAAGCTACCAAGTAAGATATCACATAATTCTCCTAGTCCCACTAGCCTCCCAGCCTCCCAGACTGCTTTTCCTAGTCCCACTAGCCAATTTTCCCAGCCTCCCAGACTGCTCTTCCTAGTCCCACTAGCCTCCCAGTCTCTCAGACTGACTCCCTAGTCCCACTAGTCAATTCTCCCAGCCTCCCAGACTGACTCCCTAGTCCCACTAGCCAATTCTCCCAGCCTCCCAGACTGACTCCCTAGTCCCACTAGCCAAATCTCCCAGCCTCCCAGACTGACTTCCTAGTCCCACTAGACAACTACCTCGATCCACTGGATCGAGCCTCGGCCTCCCAGACCGAGCCTCAGCCTCCCAGACTGAGCCTAAAAATAATAAATAAAATGTGCTCAACATTTATTTGTAAAAAGGTTTTGGATCTGGACTTAAGTGGTATGCAGTAAAAGTGTTTTCGTGAGAGCCCTAGTGATCATAGTCTAGACTCGAGAAGGAATCCTAGTTCGCTATGATCAGAGCTCTGATACCAAGCTGTCACACCCTGGCTTTGCGGAAGCGTGGTTAATTTGGTGTGACTTCTTAATACCATAGCTTAATCATAACCAAGCTATATGAATTAAAAATATGCAAGATCATCCATTAAAATAAAAATACCATAACATTGTCTTAACGGGTTAACACCCTATCAACCATAAACTTGTCCAATCATTACAAACACCAAACATAACATAAACATGGTTTAAGGACTGTGACTTGTCCAGGAAAGAGTCACATTCCCCAAACCCTGGATGACCTCGGTGACTAATGCAGTGGAAAACATGCCATACCGTGCCAGATCTTTAATTCCCTGAAATACATGTAAGTTGAAAAATCAACAATAATGTTGAGCGAGTTCATGTGTAAGTGAATAAATAAACCTTTGTCTTTATCAAAAATCCTGGTATGTAGCAAATAAGGAAAAAGAGATCACCAATGGTTTGCAAGGCCATTGATATGTGTGAAGTGCAAGTAGGAAGACTCAAACCTAGCGGATTTATGCGTCGGGCACTAAGTCACCCCGAGGTCCGTTATGCTGGACCTGGGGCTGGGCTCGCTACACCCAGATAGATCTGCCGCTCCTGTCCCTCGGTCCTACCATGAGGATTAATGGCCTCAAGTTTCCGCCTACCCACTCACATGATCTAAGTAACAAACCTCCTTACACTAACCATACCATGTATAAAGTATTCATAATCATTGTAACATGTATTTCACCCCCGCAGTTTAGAAAACTGAAAACAGTTAAGAGAAAAGGGGGACATGAACTCACAGTCAGTGCGTCGCTATACCAAGTAATCCGAATGTCAGGCAGTTGTGCAACGACCTACATGTGCTAATTCTATTAGACGGATGGCCGTGCCTTAGCTTTATAGTTTAAGTTTCTGGGAAATAGTTAGACAACTATTTCGTGTTTATATTTTGCATGTACTTGGTAGTTAATCTCCTTCCCAAGGATGGGGGATTTAATACATGTGCGTTCAATTTATAATATTAAGTCTCACTTAATATATTTTCAATCCAAATATAAATATTTTTCTCAAAAATATTATATTTCCATTTCACATAATTTTTCCCAAAAATAATACATTGATAAAATATACGTTCATAATCATTTCCGTATAATGCGTAAGATACGTTTTAGTAATCGTGTGGTAATAATAATTACCGGTGTAACTTATATGTTTTTCGTGTAAGCGTTCGTATTATTTTGGATTCGTCAACGTTTGTAAATATTATTTTTACTCTAAAAATAATATTTGTGTATTTTCACAAAATAATCATAAACAGTGTTGTGAAAAATATATTTACCAAATATATATTTGTCACGTTTAGTTTTGTGAAAATCCCACATCCGAATATTTGTAAATAGATCGTGGCGAAATATATTTGGAAAACATATCAAAAATAATTCTAACACTTGTAAATAATTCTAAGTGTTAGGTTTTAGAAAAATTTCGTCAGAGTTTCCCCTGTAACTGGAGGTGGCCACGCTTTCAAGCGTATCATTTTCTTTTACAAAATCATTTCAACACTTCTTTAATCAATCAATCAATTTCCGACACATCAAACTAGTCGACAAGTATGTAAATCGCATAATCACATGAACTTGTGGTTTTTCCGAAAACTATAGTGTAGATCCCGTTATTTTTTGTGGATCTATGTGTAAAATAACTAAATCTTGTAAAAACCTCGGTTTTAGAATAAATCTATCTTTACATCTTCCCGTCATCTTTTACAAAAATTGTTATTTTGCCGGATCTTTCATTTCACAAGTGTTTATACACTTGTGGTTTGCAAAAATCATATTTGTTAGTGTGTCATCCGACTTTTATAAAACATGATTTTCTCGACACTTGGTTCTACGAAAATACCACTTGTACATACGTAGATCCGCTAGTTTTAAATACTATTTTACAAGTAAAAATACTTTTACACAAGTTCATGTTTCTCGTGTGGTAGAGTTTCACCTTTTAACCCTTGTACCGATAGAAACAAGCTTATGTCAAGATCTATGATCTTAACAAAGTCGGGTTAAACGATGATCCGAGCTACCACAACGTAGATCGGGCCTAAATAATCACCACTTTCAAATACTACAACTTTTACACAAGTATTAAGCTTTTATCCAACAATATTCATGTTTTAGTAGACTTTAAAGATTCAAAATGCAAGTTTCCGAGTTTTAACCGTTACAAATCTTATTAACCACCTTAGAATGATCCGAGTATTAGTTTTAAGTGTTATACCTCTAGCTCGGGGCTAGGGAAGATTCTAGGCAAAAAGGTGGTGTAAAAGCAAGATAACGAGGTCCTTCCGCTTCCTTTTGCTCCAAAACTCCCAATACGTGACCTTGAACACTTGTGTGATGTTGGAATGGATGAACAAGGGCCGAAAATGGTGGTGGTGACCCAAGGGGGGTTCGGCCGAGAGTGAAAGGGAGAGGAGAGGAGAGAGTTTGTGGTGAATGTTGAATGTGATAATCTCATGTGTTTAGTGGTGGTATTTATAGACAAATCAAGTTCCTTAATCCATTGGTCACTATGTCTTCAAGATTTTAAGCACAAGCCAATTAAATAATCAAAATGGTACTACACTTAGTCACAATGTGACCCCGATCGGCCCAAGGGGGGGGGGGGTTTCTAGTTCGAATTCAAGTGGATGGTTAGAGTTTAGTTACTTTAAACCAAGTTAGATTTAGGGGTTAACTTGGTTAGTCATATGTTGTGCTTTAACGCGGGTGTTAGGGTAATCAGGGACCCTAACTGGCTCAGAAAAAGACCAATAATATTATTGTCAATATTTCCATGTTCCGGGTATAGTCCGGTTGTTCGGTTGGATAGTAATCCGTTAAAGTGCTTAAGTAAGCTTTTAAGCGTCGTAAATAATATTTTTAGTGACACACTCATTCTGCAAAGTGTCAGGAATATTTTCCTCATGTTTTGGCACTTTATTAGTTAGCCAGAAGCTAGTATATTAAATAAAGTGCTGTGTTTTGTGCTTAGAGTACGTTTTAGGCACATCCAATCATTATATCTTATTCCTAGAGACGCAGTTCTACAACCCTTGTATCCCTACACGCACTATGGGTGTAGTAAAATAATTCTGGCTCATACAGGCCTTAGAGGCAGTGTCTGCCTGATGCTGGCTTTATCAGCATGTTTAATAGGTTATCCGTTCTAATGCTACTGTGCTTTAGTGCATCATGTTTGTCACTAAGGTTCAACTTGTAAATAATGTAGTGACGGCAATCAAAGTATGATGCAGGAACATACAAGTACTAGAAATCAAGTAGCAGTTCGTCAGCAATTTCAGTTAAGCACAGTAATTAAGCAGCAATTATTTATTAATTAAATCGTACGGATACCTGGTTTAGTGAGGGTTGTCACATCCACCACAAATATTTTCACACCCAAGCTTCACAAACGAGTTCGATCCATTTGCATTTAGGACCCCGCCAATTCAATCACCAAGAGAGAATGTCGAGCGCCCACTTCCTATCTACGATGATGAAGAGGTTGTCCCCGAAACACAACATTTGGATGAAGATAGTGGCGAGGACGAAGAAGAATATGTGGATGAAGAGGATGATATTGGTGAAGCAAGTGACCCGAAACAAAAGGGAGCCAAGGCGGAGCGTCAAACTTGGGCGAAAACACATGAAGAGGCCTTAGCCAAGGCATGGGTTCATTGTTCCTTAAACAAGAAAAAAGGAAATGCACAAAAAGGGGATAGTTTTTGGAAAAAAATTCTCGTCCATTACAACGAAACTGTTGGCGGAAGTACTCGAACAGTTCATCAAGTACGTTCAAAATGGATCCCTATGTTGAGTAAGATAAATCACTTCAACGGTCTTTGGCAACAAGCGGTAATTTTCCATAACATTTAAAAAATAATTTCCATTAAATTGTGTATGTTTAAATTTTTTTTTACTTTATATTTGTTATCCATGTAGGATCGTATTCGTGGTAGTGGTGTTAGCGACCTCGACATCATGAATAGGGCTTTAAGTGATTTCAAAAAAAAAAATATTCAAGTGGTTTTCAACATATTGAGGCATGAGAGGTCGTTCGTAAACATGACAAATGGGCAACGGTACCATTGTTGGGTGAAGATAGTGAAAGTTCGGGACAAAAAAGAAAGTCGCTCGATGCAGGTACACCGGGAACTGAGTCACCGATAGATATACCGGACATAAACGTAGACCCGTCACCACCAAGACAAAAAAGGAAAGACAAGAGGCCCGCATCATCATCAAACGATAGCCAAGAGGCCCTCACTGAGAAGCTCGCCCAATACACTCTTTTGAAAGAACAAGAAAAAGCACGTTTGATAGAGTTGACGAATATACGAAAGAAACGCGAGGAAGACACCATAGCGTTAGTGGCGGAACAACGCGAGGCGGTGAAACAACTCATGTATGATCGGGATTTGAAGACATTTACTGAGTCACACGACCATGCTCCACCCGAGATGTTGCCATTTATTCTCGCAAGGAAACGAGATATCGCAAAAAACTATAATTGGCCATGCAATTTCTAAAATATTAGTTTAAGTTTTAATGTTATGTGTTTTTTTTTATTTTAATGTGTTTTTTTTTAAGTTTTAATGTAATCTGTTTTTTTTATTAAGTTTAAAAAATGTTTTAATTATTTATGCATAGTTTATAATTTTTAAACAAAAAATATATAACTCAAACACCCTAGGGTGTTTGACTATACCCTCTGATTGAGTGTAAAATGGGGAGTGAAATGGGGAGTTGATATGGTATAATATTATTGGCTAGAATTTCACTCAAACACCCTAAGGTGTTTGACTATACCCTCCACCCTTAGTTTCTTTGGTGGCAACTCAAAGGTCCTTTTAAAAGAATGAAATGAGGTGGCATTTTATGATTGGCTTGTAAATGATAGTATGATGATTTGTATAAGATGCCCTGACCCTCTTAAGAAGAAGAATGAAGTCTTAGGGTTTTTAAATGGGAATTTCTCTACTAATTAACGAGTACCAGAGCAAGTGGTGACATGGATAGTAATTGTGAACTTAGATAGTAGTGAGGTGAGGATGAGTTTCAATAATGCTTTGTAATCACATAGAGAGTGCACAATGAGAGAGGTGTGGTAGGGGACATCCAGACAGAATTGGGAGGGCTTCATTTGTGGGAAGAATGGAATGAGGATTAACCTAAACTTGTCTCAACCAGATCACAAGTACAAGAATAGGGTTTAGAGTTTTTGTTTTCTTAAGATATTTATTATTTTAAAGTAAACACCTAAGAACATTCACATCCAAAGAACTAAATTATGAGTGTGGGGTTTTTAAAATATAAAGAGTATAAAAAATGGTTGTGAGTGAAGGAGAGAGAAAATGTTACTGTTCATCTGTATATTTGGGGGGGCACTGTTCACCCACTATAATTGTTTAATATATATTGAAAGTGGTTGTGAGTGAAGGAGGGAGAAAAATGTAATAATAAAGGTATAAAAATATTATTTAATTGAAAAGGAGAGAGAAAAAGTATTTGTTTTTAGTGGAATTATATTGATATATGAGTTGTTTTTTAGTGGAATGTATGTATAATTTTAGGGGGTTGGATGTGAATGCTCTAACACATTCGTAAAGTTTAGGTTTAGTAACAAGTATCATAAATTCATAACAAATGCAAATCCGTACCACATGCATTTAATGTGTAATCATCTCTAAATGCAACAATTAGTTATGTCAATATATGTCTAGAAAAATTTATATTTCAGTAACATCAAATCTTACATTTTTTTAATCCGAATTTAAATAAGTTGAGTCTAAAATAACAAACGTATAAAAAAAAATCTAAATCAAATAATATTGTGTATGGCCCCATTCAGGCGAGTCATGCTCTTTAGGCTATCTGTAGTGGGTAGAGTTCTATCAAGCTTTATAGG
This sequence comes from Helianthus annuus, assembly GCF_002127325.2. Lineage (NCBI taxonomy): Eukaryota > Viridiplantae > Streptophyta > Magnoliopsida > Asterales > Asteraceae > Helianthus > Helianthus annuus. The sequence goes on from NC_035437.2 coordinate 96,181,091, forward strand.
GTTATGTGATAAGTAGCAAATGTAATTGTGTAAGAATGAACGGTTATAAAATTTTAGATAACTTGAGTGTGTAGTGAGGTTATATATGTATGGGCTTTATATATATATATGTATGTATATATATATGTGTGTGAGTGGGGAGGAAGGGTACCGGCGTGATATACATCGCATGGAGGCAAAAAACTTACCTTATAGTGCCGGCCGTAATGGTGTAGCCGGACGCTATGGGGCGTCATGCCCTACCCCGACGCCATATACAGCCCCACTACGGAGGGTCACCGCACTAGTCACCTCTTAGGTCATGTGTTGTCATAAAACCTTTTGGTGAGGGTCATGCGACAAGTGGTGAAAAAGTGCAAGAATGGGTTTTATGGGGGAGTATATCACAAGAGGGTGTCATGGTAAGGGGGTTATATAACCCCTTCAATTATACATACATACATACATATATATATATATATATATATATATATATATATATATATATATATACGTGTGTGAGTGGGGGAAGAAGGGGCATGACTAGGGCTGTAAACGAACTGAACGTTCAGCGAACCGTTCGTGAACCGTTCGGCGGGAAGTTCGTTTATGTTCGTTCGATTAGGTTAACGAACGAACACGAACAAAAAATTTCGTTCGGTTAGCTTAGTGAACAAACACGAACACAGGTCCTGTTCGTTCGACTGCGTTCGTGAACGTTTGGTAATATGTTCGTTTGATTATATTAAAAAAATAATAAATAATAAACCTTTCATCTAAACATATTGAAAAGTTGAAACCCTATATTTTTCTAAGTTATCTAAAATTTGGACATTCAAAGACTTTTTTGGGGATAATTATGTCTAAGTTAGTTAAACTTTATTTATGGTTTGGTGGTGTGGTAGATTTCTTGTGTTTTGATTTATCATTTGATGATGGTAGTATTTAACTAATTATATCCAATGTTTAAGGATAACAATGTTTTTATTTTTTTATTTTATTTTCAAGTTAAATGTTCATATGTGTTCATTTTTTATTTGCTTGCGTTCGTTTGTGTTCGAGAGTAGTGTTCACGAACTGTTCGTGAACAATTGAATTTCCTTAATAAACGAACACGAACATAAACTTATGTTCGGTATGCGTTCGTGAACAGTTCGCGAACATGTTAATTTCCTTAATGAACGAACACGAACATGGCCTTGTTCGTGTTCGTTCGGTTCGTTTACAGCCCTAGGCATGACGTTATGATTTTTGTGAGAGATTGTAAAATGCCGCACGTGACGCCGGCGTAGCAGTGTTGCACGGCGCTATGGGGCTTCATAGCGTGACATAAGACCGTAGGGTATGGGGCGGGGGTTGGGGCGTGGGTTGGCTGAAAACGCCCAAGCCACCACCCCGGGTGGGCTTGGGTTTGGGCGTGGCCCCTTGGGCGGGAGTTTAAAACCGGGCGTTGGACATGCCTAGCGGTCCTACGTGGCCGGCTCCTATTCGCTTGTTGGCTAGGTCATAGCGGACTACATTTAAATTTCAAAATATAACCGGTTGGCCAAGCCAAGCGGTTCACCCACCAACTGTCCACATCGCTATATAACCCCGCAACCCCACTGGCTGTCCACCGCAACCCCAACCCAAACACACTTGATCGAACCCCTACCCACACACACTTGATCGATGGCCTCTTGGACACACGAGGAAGAGCCAGCTCTTGTCACGAGCGTCGTTGACGCAATGAAGGGTCGCCAACCGGGTGAGACCTGTTACTAGCCGGAAGCTTTTGCTAGCTACCGGCATAATGTGGGAAATTACCGACACAATTTAAACGCATGCCAACACAAATGACGCGAGCTACGACCAAAGCTCGATCGTTTTAAAGCCTACTACGACAGCGTCCCGGGCGGTGAGATAAGTCACGAAGACCGGGTGGCGGTGGCCAACATCGAGTTTCGGGGCAAGGAGCGGAAGTCGTTCGACAAACTCGCCCTTTTCGAAATCTACCTAACGCTCTAGGTTTTTTATTTTACTTTGTAATCCTTTTTTTTTTTTGTAGAATTTTGTAATTTTTAGGAATTTAATAAAATTTTAGGTTTTTTTAAATGTTGTGTGTATTTTTTAATTTTTTTTTATTTTTATTTTAATAAACCTGCCAAGCCACGCGGGCTAGCCACGTCCCGCCATACTCTACGGACAGTCACTCACCAGCAGTGAGCTCGAACTCCACGTGTCAACCCATGCCCCAAACCCCACGCCTTACCATACCCCACCGTCTAACCTCCCACTATGAACTATGAAGGCTCTTCGCTTAAAAATAAAGCAACACACGCACTAGACTAGTGACTACTAACCCAATCATTTTGCCCAGTACATACAAATGCCCCTAATTTCAGCATCACTCAAATCCCCAATTCTTCTTCATTCTCTCTCTAACCGATCCTTAAACCCTAGATTCATCTTCAGCACCTTTCTTGATTCTCGAGCAGTTGTGAAACAAACATTTTCCTTCCGGCAAGTAACTAGAGCTTATTCCAATATGTCAGGCGACGGTGTGGCTCAATTCAATCTGTCCCCCACGAGTTTCCTCAAGATCCAGAAAGGAGATATCACTCGCTGGCTCATCGATGGCTCATCCGACGCTATTGTATGTTTGTAGATAGTTTTTGTTGGAATATGAGACTGATTATATTGATTGTGATAATAAGTAGAATTGATTGATCTGATATTATAATCGGTAGGTGTTCAATCATCCGTTTATTCCGATTTGTTCCTGAGCTGCCACGATGATAAGACATGTTTATGTAATTTTATATTTAAAAAAAAAATAATTGTTATTAGGAGGCTGTGCTCATCATTTCTTTTCTTCTTGGTACATAAAACATACGGGGTGTTATTAAACGAGTCGTGTTCGTGTTTGATACTTGTGTTAATCGCTGTTTTCCCAGCCCTACTGAAAACCGAACCAATCCAAATTAGATGTCTTTAAACAAACTGAATTCAGCCGTTGATGTATTCGGTTTGGTTATCCGATTAAACAAATGGGGTTCGGTTTTATCCCGGTTGTGAATACATTTTGGTTTTCGGTTCGTTTGCTCACCTTTTCCGTTACTATTGTAAGAAGATATCATCAAAGAAGCTGATTGCATGGGACGATTTTTGAACTTATTTAACTGATTTCACATAGTTTACTCAATCGATTGTAAACAAAGAGATAGAAAATGAAGTTTATGATCATTGATCAATGATATGCACAGGTGAATCCAGCAAATGAGCGGATGCTTGGTGGTGGTGGTGCTGATGGAGGTACTTGTCTTACAACGTACAATGTAAATTGATTTTTTTATATGTAACATGATTTTTTTTTTACAAATTTGTTGAAATGTTGATAGCTATACATCGTGCTGCCGGCCCTGAACTGAAAACAGCATGTTATGACGTTCCTGAAGTCCGCCCTGGTGTTCGTTGCCCAACTGGAGAAGCAAGAATCACACCGTATGATCTCATGATTGAACTATAATCATCATTATTCACACACTCATTTGAATTAAGAAAGTTACTAATACAACTTTCATGCAGAGGGTTTAAATTGCCTGCATCTCATGTAATCCACACCGTTGGACCTGTTTATGATGTTGATAGCAATGCTCCAGCTTCCTTGAGTAATGCTTACAGGTATACGTTTTTATTATTAAATTCCTCATGCTTACTTTGCCTGTTATATTTGATTTAGCAACCATATGACAGAATCTAAGTACGGGAATTGTGGCCCCTTCTTCAAGAAGTGGGTTGATTTAATCATAGTTATCAAAAGCGCACGCTTTTGGCGCCTAGGCGATTTTTTAGAGCGATGCGAATTAACTGCGCTCCTACTTCCTAGGTAAATATAGCGCACAACTAATACGAATCAAAAGTTTCTTTTAATTCACAAATCCCTAATATTCTGCAGTATTTATAGGGATAACCATCCGAAATGATCCAGATCTCAGTTTGAAATTTTCAAATCCAAATTAGTATATTTCTGATTCAATTCTACATATTCTGCAGTATTTTTTTTTAGTTTTGTTCGTATTCATTATCAGCTTATTATTTCTGATTTGGTTTCCAAGTATTTTGTTATCTTATACTTTTTAAGTGCTATAAACATTTTGGTTTTAAGTATTTTGTACCTTTTAAGTGCTAGTATGAGCATTATTGTTTTGGTTTTGAGTACTTTATTCCCTGAATAAACTTTTTAATTTTTTTATTTAATTGCGCTTTTTTTTCCTCGGGCCCACGCTTTTTTTGCGCCTATCGCCTAGGCCCTAATCGGAGCTTATGCGCCTAGAGTGCACTTCGCGCCTTTAATAACTATGGATTTAATAATAAAAAAAGTTTGCTTATGCATTTCTTTGGGTCTTCACATAATGGTAGGGGCCTAAACAAGCACTCTTGTAAAGCTTGCTAACTTAAAATGGGTCCAAATAGCATCACCCACAACCATTGTCTGTTGCCGCATCTGCTGCTGCCACCACTGTCCCCACCACCACTGTTAGGGGTGTTCAAAATTTGATTCGGATTCGAAAAATTTGAAATTTGACTCGATATGAATTCGATTAATAATTTTTCGAATTCGAGTTGATTCGTATTCGAGTCCAGTAATCAAATTCGAATCGAATACGAATTTATGATTTCCAATTCGATTCGAAATTCGAATTCAATTTATATATAATTTTTTAATATACGTATATACACACAAACATATATATACACACACTTATAACTTCTAAACTTGGCCAAAGTTTGACCTACATTCATAAGTAATAAGTTTATTATTCATAACATTACTAAACCTACTGACGAATAGCCCATACAACTTATTTCTAAATTTTTACCTAACTTAAATCGCTACCAGTAACCAACCTATCTTCTAAATTTTGGTGTTTTGACATATTGATGGTTAATTAATTTTGCAGATTATTATATTTTATGTTGAATATAATTAGTTTGTAGTAGTTTTAAAAAAATGAAAGTAAAATAATTTATTTTTTGGGTGAATCTGAACTAAGTCGAAGTTATTCGAATTCGGTTCGAATTCGATTTGGATTCGAGTTTCAAATACTAATCGAATCAAATACGGATTCAGGTAAAAAAAGTAAATATTCAAAGAATTCGATGAACACCCCTAACCACCGTCACGTCTGCCGCCCCATCTGTCACTACTAGCCACCATAAAGTTATACCTAGTGAACCCATTTTGTACTTTTTTAATCTAAAACGTCTCTTTTCTGCCCAAGCCTTTTTGACCCGGACCAAATTGATACTTTTTAAAACGACTAGTTAGCCAACCTGACCATTTCCCCAGGCTTACCAACATAACCTTCTACTGATTTTTTTTTTTATTAAAATGGGATTTTTGTTCATCTCTGTTTCAGGAACAGCCTGCGTGTTGCAAGAGAGAACAATATTCAATATGTCGCATTTCCTGCCATATCTTGTGGTGTCTATGGGTGAGTCCATAAAGTTGTACAAAATAGATGATTAGTTGATGTAGAATAACCCACAATGTATTTTTACCTTTTTTCGCTAGATATCAGTTTTATTAGTTCTGAATTCATGAGAGTGTGTAACTACCGTTTCAGATACCCATTTGATGAAGCTGCAACTGTGGCCATATCTACAATCAAGGAGCATTGCGATGCCATTAAAGAGGTATTTTTGCACGTCTTTTTGTTATATTTGTTGACAATCAACAGTTTGGGACTTTGTGAACCATGCGGTTATACTTTCTTTGCAGGTTCATTTTGTGCTTTTTTCGGATGATATCTACAATGTTTGGTTGAAAAAGGCGGGAGAGTTACTCCCAAATTAGCATATGATTCGACTTCAAATGTCTACTTTTATTGAAAGTATTTAAGTTGGAGATTGTATTCAATATTTACTGTTATGGTTACACTTTCATGCTTTCTCAAGTGTTAATGTAGGTTTTAGGACCCCTTATTAGTTTTAACTGTCGCCCAAACCAAAACAAATCGGCCAGTTTGAGATTTATGTGGTTCACTGCTCACGAATTGAAAAACCGGGTTTAGTAGTTATGCAGTTAATGCGGTAAAATATCAGATATTGGTCAAAGACTGATATTTGAGATATAGGTTACTGCGGTGGGATATCGATAATTTTAAATGCATAATTATATATGTAATTACTTTCCTAGTGTTAATAAACTAACCTTTTGCAACTTGCAAAACACTAACAATTGTAGCAAGTAAGAATTGATCAAGACTTGAAACACCAACATTTAACATTAACAATTATGACTTTAAACCACTAATAACTAAAAGAAAGATACTAATATTTGGAAAATTGGTGATGTATCAGTCAAATATCGTCGATAATATTCGGTACTGATAATCTGACCGAGATTTGACACCGATATCTTACATGGTGACCGATAACCGATATATCGGTGATATATCACCAATGTTTACTGCATAGTGGGGGAATATGTTTATTGTTGCAAATCCATTACCAAACATATGATTTTCTTTACGTAAAATTGATGGTGTGATATAGGGCTTTGAACTTACCATCTTGTGTAAGATCATGGTTGGCATTGTCATAATTAAATAGATAATGCAATAAATTGATATCATATAGCAAGGGAGTATAAAATACATACACAAACAAATCATGATACAACAAAACAATGGAGACACATATATAACCAATCAAACACTCTGAAGAAGTTGGTATAACACGTAAGTGTACATATGACAAGCAGAATCTGATATCTCTATGGATGAGGTAGAGAAGGGTTAGGAAGGTCCTTGGGGAATCCAGGAATGGTTGGCAGTGTGGGTTTAGGGAGATCATGGAATTCTGGCACCTTTAGTACTTCAGGTTTTGGAATTTCTGGAATTGTGGGCTTTGGAATCTCAGGAAGAGTGGGCTTTGGAAGCTCCGCAATTTCAGGCTTAGGCAAATCATGGGATTCTGGAGCCAGAATTCTTCCTCGAGCTTTTGTTGCTCATGAGGAGGGCAAAATTCGGCTAGCATAAGCTGCTTAACCTCGGGCCAGGATAAGGCGTAGGCTTCTTCATTCCCGTGGATGTTACGCTCGTTCGTCCACCAATCGAGAGCTCTTGACTCGAAGGCTCCCGTGGCGCTTCGAGTTTAAGAAGGTCAGGACACTCACTTTTAATGAGCGTCACTTCGATGTTATCAAACCATTCTAGCATCTTGGTGGCACCCTCGTTACCAGTGAAAGGCTTGAGATGACAAGCAGCAAAGTGCTTATTTTCAAAGTTTTGTTGCCTTACCCCTTGTCTATTCCCAATTGCATCGATCTTGGACCCTACCGCTAAGTGACATCGCATATCTGTTAGTTCACTTAGTTGTAATGCGAAATGACACTTGTACCCTTTCTTTTTACACAATATGATTTGTAACAACTAAACGTTTTACTCCCTGATGTGAAACGACATTTATACCCTTCCTTTTTACACTCTTTAGTTTGTAACAACTGACCGTTTTAGTCCGACGACAATGGTGGGGATGGTTCTTGGTTTCAGAACGTCGCCGACGGTTAATGTAATCATGTTCGTGAATTCGGGATGGTGTCGGAACTCATACATTACCGTACTTCTTAGTATCGAAACCGAATTTGTCTAAATACATGAACTGAATACGACATTGTATAAACATAAAGACATTCAGGAAGGTACGACATTGGTATTTTCATTAGTTTACCCATAGGTGATTTTCATTAAAAAAAAAAACCCGAACATATGATTAATACCCTAGCTTGACTGTCCTTGTAAGCAAAATTTATTCTCCTTGTAAACAAAAATAAATAAATTTTTTTAATAAAGTCTAAATTAAAAATTTATTTTTCATCAAAATAAAAACCGTATTATCGAGAACCAACAACTTGTTCTTTCCAATATGTCTATCAACGAAAGTGAGGCCGGGAAACGCGTAGGTGACTTCAATCTGTCTCCGACGACTTTGCTCAAGATTCAGAAAGGAGATATTACTCGTTGGTTCATTGATGCCTCCTCCGACGCAATTGTACGTGTGTAGATAGATTATCATAACCACTTGAAACAGATGATATTAATAAGTAGAAATGATTGATTTATCATCGGGATTTCTCATCCGCATTTTTAGTAGCTTGTTTCAGATAGCCCTAAGTTGATTTTCATTATCCTCTGCCCCTATTGACGCCTCTAGTTGTCACCAATTCAGCATAGAAGTTGATTATCTGGAACAATTCTGAAATTATTTGACTAATTTCTGAGGTTTATTTTTGTGTATTCGTGTAGCATATAATGTTTATTTTAAAAAAGTTCATAGATGACTACATTTATATTTATAATTTCTTAAAACAGAGACAGTAGACGAGCAACAAGTTGCGCCGCTACCCCTTCTGAATAGCAAACCCTACCCTGCTAAACACAAAATTCTGCCCCTTAACATTCGCGGTGTTACTGCTTACCACCTGCTGAACCCGCTTGAGGAACCGCACCGCGTCAGGGGCAAGAGCGCCAAAGGTATCGAAAGCGAACGGGACGAACAATTTATTTTTATTTCAGTTAGTAGCTAAGGCCTAAGTGGGTTAATTAGTTATAAGTGGATGTGTTGATAAGCTCTTCAAACTGATTTCTGATGTGTCTATTTTTTTGTTAGTTAGTCCAATTTTATAGTTACTTTAACTCAAGAATTACAGATTAACCGATTTCTAAACAATGAGATAGAAAATGAAGTCTATGATCATTGATTGATGATATGCACAGGTAAATCCAGCAAATGAGCGGATGCTTGGTGGTGGTGGAGCTGATGGAGGTACTTCTTGTTCAATATAAACTGATTTTGTATATGCAACATTAATTTCTTACAACGGTTGTTTTTTTTTTTTTTTTGTGATAGCAATACACGATGCTGCTGGCCCAGAACTGAGAACAGCATGTTATGGTGTCCCGGAAGTTCGCCCTGGAGTTCGTTGCCCAACTGGAGAAGCAAGAATCACCCCGTATGATCTCAACATTTAACTTCCATCATCATTATTCACACACTTATTTCAATTATAATTACAAATTCATGCAGAGGGTTTGAATTGCCTGCATCTCATGTAATCCACACTGTTGGACCCATTTATGATGCCGATAGCAATGCTCCAGCCTCCTTACGCTTTGATTGCTATTCAATTTTCTCGTGTGGTCGACAGAAGACTACAAGTTCGAGGCATGGTACTAGGAAAAGCAAATCGGCAGTTTCCTTAAGTAACGCTTACAGGTATCTTTTTTATCATAAAATTCCCATTCCTGTTATATTTAAATTAGTAACAGTATGATAGAGTCATAGTCTGACCATCATGACCCATTCTTCAACAAATGGGCTGATTTGGGTTTTATTTGGGTCTACTCAAATTATACAGCAAGTCAAAATGAGCAATCTTGAAAACTTGTCAACTTAAATTGGGTCCAAATAGCATCACGCACAACCGCTTTTGTTGGCACCCCCGACGACACGTCCGCCGCCCAACTAGCCACCATAAAATTTAATGTAGCAAGTGAACCCATTTTTACCCAGACAAAATTTTATAATGACCCATTAGCTGACCCACCCATTCTACCAGGCTTGTATTAGAATCTAGGGATGAGCACGGTACGCGTTCGGTAACGAACCGGTACCGAAAAACGGGAAAAGTGGGTACCGGTACCTAGAGGTGTACAAAAAAACCGGTTTTAGAATCGAAACGGGGAAAAAACCGAAACCGGTTTTTTTTAACCGGTTTTTTTTATAACCGAACCGCCGGTTTGTGACCGGTTACTATTCTTGATCTGAAAAACCGGTTAATAACCGAAACCGATTTTAAAAAAACCGGTTAAACCGGGTAAAAACCGGGTTTTTTTGGCAAAAACCGGTTAAAAACCGGTCCCAACCGGTTACACCGGTTATTGTTTTGGACTTGAAAAACCGGTTAGTAACCGAAACCGGTTATAAAAAAAAACCGGTTTTCGTTTTGGGTGAAAAAAACCGGTTCGGTTAATAACCGAAACCGTTTTAAAAAAAAAAACCGATTTGTACACCTCTACCAGTACCGAATATACCAGTTCGGTGCCGGTACCGGAAAACGGAGAAAGGGGGTACCGGTACCGAATATACCCGGTACGGTTCGGTACCGTTACCTGGTACCAAATGTTCATCCCTATTAGAATCTTACATAACCCTCTACTGATTTTTTTTTCAGGAACAGCCTGCGTGTTGCAAGAGAGAACAATATTCATTATATTGCATTTCCTGCCATATCTTGTGGTGTTTTTGGGTGAGTCCGTTAAGTTGCACCAAATGAGTGATTATCTGTTGATGTATAATAACCCAGTATGCACATCTTAATTTTTTGTTGGATATCAGTTTTATTAGTTATGAATTTCACAACCATTTCAGATACCCGTATGAAGAAGCTGCAACCGTGGCCATATCTACAATCAAAGAGCATTGCAATGCCATTAAAGAGGTATTTATGCTCACCGTTTATCATATTAATTAACAGTCAAGAGGTTGTGATTTTGTGAACCATGTGGTTATGCTTTTTTTTTTTCAGGTTCATTTTGTGCTTTTTACGGATGATATTTACAATGTTTGGTTGAAAAAGGCGGGAGAGTTGCTCCCAAATTAGCATTTGTTTCGACTTCAGATGTCTGCCTTTATTGAAATTATGTAAGTTGGAAATTTGCATTTCCATATTTACTGTTATGGTTTCAGTTTCATGTTTTTTAAGTGTTAAAATCGGTTGTAGGAACTCTTATTAGCTTAAATAGGGGCCTGCCCAAACCGAAACAAATCAACTAGTTTAGCCGGTTTCAGATTATACGGTTCAGCTCATGGTATATGGTTTGAAAAACAGGCTTGATGGTGCGGTTCACGTTTTGGAACTTTGGAGGCGTTGTATAAAACTATCCTACAGTTATCATTTAACTTTTGTTTTATTTTTTTTAAGGGTGGTCATATTTATGATATTAGATATTCATGAATCATCTTTATCATGTTGTTTAGTTTAATACAAACCAACCCTTTTGAATGAAAGTAAACTGAACCGTTTTGGCCGGTGACCTACCAACGCAGGTGGTTTCGTTTGCCATTTTTCGAAACTGTAGTTGGCATATCAAAACCGGTCGAAGCGGATATTGAACATCCGTAGTTTGAACTTGAAAAGGATGATGTTGGCAACGGCTCGTCATCGTTTCTTATCCATGTGACAATAGCAATGATAATTGCATGCTTTATAATAACTATGATAATAGGATTAGTTTTTGATAAGAGCAACAAAAAACAACATTTAGAAAAGGTGTCCCTCTCTCCATCAGGTTGAAAGTTCAAGTCCCCTTGTGGACAAAGGTGAAATGTGTAAATTTAGGAGTATGATTCGAGGACGTGTGAGTTAGCGAATCACAAAGAAAAAAATGTTTAAACAAACAGAAGTGCTAACTTTGCATGGCACGAACTTGTTTCAGTCACTAGACCCATCCCACCGAAGGGTTTTATACTCGATTGCCACCATGAGAGCTTTGGTTCATCTCACCAATCTAAACGATCTAAAGAGGCACGGAATTCATGAATAAAATCCCTAAATTCTTAAGTACGGTTGGTTACATCACATAATTGAATATCGGGTATCTTAACATACTATATTGGGTTATATTAATTTTGAAAATTTGAAGTTGGATTTGAATTCGAAAAACCGCTTCAAATTATTGATTAGAAAGGGAAAAAAGATAAAGAAAAGTTCAGAAGAAGAGAAAATTAGGTTTTGGTTGGCAGAATGCTACGTGATTAGTATTGTAAATTGATCACTTTGAAAAATGTTTATTTTTTTGTTGGTATGAATTGGAACTAGAATTCATTTCAATTAATTTCATCTTTCCCTAAAAATAGTTGAATTACTTAGAATATACCAAACAAGCCCATGATGTACTCCAGCCCAGCCTAGCCCCACTGCCCATATGCAGGATACGAACAAATAAGCATTTTAGTTAGATAGAGAATAAAATTATAAATAATATGGATTATAATTAATTTTAACAGGTCACTACATAAATCAAAATCAAGTGTGTGTAAAGAACCTATTTGAATAATTTGCATTTCGCTACTTTGAGTGAAGAACCTACAAATATTTTGCATGTCGCTACTACTTGATTTTACATGTTTGTTGTTCAAACATGTCCACATTAAATAAGATCCGGCGTTGCTATTGTTCACAGGTCAATGTTTATAATCAAAACTAGGCTATCACCCGGGAACATCCCGGGTTAGGAAAATTTAGTTTTCAATAATAAAAGGTACATAAACAATATTTTGAATCTCGTTAGTATCTTCTTTCCCTTCACACAATAATTTATTTGTTCCGTTTCATCAGTATCCTAACTTTGTCTCCATGTGTATTCATAGTTTTCGGAGTTAAATGCTTGGTTGGTCCCTGTGGTTTGCAAAAATTTCACACTTGGTCCCAATGGTTTAGTAATTACACTCGTGGTCCCAAAACTTGTCAAAAGTGCACTCGCTTGGTCCCCAGCCCTAACTGAAGTTAAATTTCTCTGTTAAAACACCTCACGTGCTTATCACGTGAGGGTAATTTGGTCTTTTCACCTTGTGTCATACCCCAACCGATGGCGGAATCATCGGGGCGCGACACTGAGCGAAACAGATTGTACAGAAGTTTCCACAACAACTATTATTACAAATTCAGTTAAGTGATACGTCCCATACCGTATCCCAAATAAATAAACAAGTTATCATAGAATACAACTAAACAAACAGTATTGTTTCGACAACTCAGATTCAATTTATTACAAACCAAATGTTTGAAAGTACTGCCCAGAGTCATTAAGACTCATCCGGACAAGATCTACAGATAACTAATGCCATAGATGTTTGATCGAACAACTCCAACTGCTCCATGGCTATAGTTTATTCGCTTCTAGAGACCCCTAGGTAGGCTACGACCTACAGCTGCTAGATGGGCTCTAAAGCTTTATTATTGCCTCGCTTTCGTAGCAAGCTAACCCCTTAAACGCCTGTCACATATGTTAAAATAAAGTCAATACATAAAATGTAAAGGCGAGCACACAAGTTTAGTAATAGCATATAGAGTTCGAATAGTTTACGCATAACCAGGCACGTACACAGAGGAAAACGATGCATGTTAATTATCGACATGGGACCATCGATACCAACGACTGCGGGTTGACCGTCCGAGACGGTTCGCAATACATGATTACCACCGTAATCCATGCAAGTATTTGTCCTTAACAACCCCCGTGTGAACGGGTGCTGAGTCCAAACTATAGTACTATGTTGCTAAGGCAGGTAGATAGCATTCCACGTGTAACATAATAAACAGCATTCATTTAGTCAAGTAACACATGCAAATGGTCAGCGTTCAAATAGTTGGTGTTTGATTGTGATTTGATAGGTAACGTATGTAACACCCAAAAGTGCTAAAAGCAAAAAGGGATCGAGTATACTCACAGTGATTGATTGTGGATTGAAGGGAGCGCTGAGAGTAAGATTAGCCTGAATAGTTCGATAGCATAACGATAAGTAACGCGGAAAAGTAAACAAGTATGGATGGATCGAATGGGCTGGTCGATCGAACGACAGGTTCGATCGGACGGCCTGTTCGATCGGCTAGTATATCCGATTGGACAGTCCTGTTCGATCGGCCGGTTGGCTCGATCGGCTGGACCATTCGAGTGGATTGTTTCTTCCTCTGGTGTGTTTGTGTTAGAGGATTTGAACTTTTGAAGTTTTTGTTGCAGTATTTGAGAACACTGAAGTGTTCCTACTTTTCAAGTCGGTCGATCGAGCAGTTCGCTCGATCGGCTAGCTCACTCGATCGGCTAGGAGTTTCAGGATTAGTCCTCAACTGAATGTCACTCGATCGAATAGTCTGTTCGATCGGCTGGCATTCCCTACTATGAACAAGTTGTGAAAACGATTAAGTGTTGAAGCATAGTATCTCATGATCCGAACAATAATGTTTACCCATCGAGTGACCCATTCGATTGAACATTACTTCGTCAATACTATACTTCGAAAGTTTGGAAGTGTGGGACCATGTGCTAACCGATCGGCTGGCCCGGTCGATCGGCTGGCATGTCCGGTCGGCTGGGCTGTTCGAACAGCCTAGCCGTTCGGCCAGCATTTCTGACCTGGTCGGCCTTTCGTCTAACACTTGGTTGTTTTGTTTATTTGTCATTCTTTTAAGGCATCTTGACAACGTGTTGAACTATGATAACCTTCGTTCCTACCTGTTCCCTTGGCTCGAACAGGAATCACCCAAGTCCGCCCGGTGAACGGTTTGGAATGTCGGTTTAGAGTTTAACCCGGGATCGGTGTACCTTGTTCATAGATCCCGAATCTTGAACCTTTTAATCGTTTGAATGATTAGTTAGCCGGTTCAAGCTCCGCTTCTATCGGTTTGAAAGCATTGAGTGTAAAAGAGTTGAAAGAAAGTTGGGAATCCTTCTTTCAATCCTTCACATCCTGAAAATGTTTAGATCTATGATGGATCTTAACTTGTTTATGTGGAAATCGGTTAGATCTAAGCAAATCATAGTGGAATGAGGCCAAAACATGATGTTTTTCAAGAACACCATGATGACATCACCCAAGAACACTTAGATCTTGGTGATTTCACGGTTAGAATCCAAGTTTTGAAAGATAGAAAGGTGTAGAATCAAGTAATGATCAAGAACGTACAAGAATTAGAGTGGAAACTTACCGGGATTGAGATAAATCTGAGAAAAGGTGAAGAAGATAGCTGGTTCAGTCAGAGCTTTCCAAAAATGGAAAGTATAATAGTGACAGCCCTATTTATAGGCTTCCAAAAGAGGAAAGTGGCAGCCGATCGGCTGGGAGCTCCGATCGAGTGGGCTGCTCGATCGGCTGGCAAGGTGCTAGCCGATCGGCTGGCCTGTTCGATCAGTGTTGGTGCACTTACGTCTGCTGACTACGTCTTTCATCGAGTCTTGAAGTTGAACAGATTGGAAATGACACGGAAACCTAGAATAGCTTATTTGTATAGGTTTACTTATGTATACATGTTCTAGGTTCGCTTATATGTCATTGTTTAGGTGAGGTTCGCTCATAGGACTAATCAGGTTCGCTTATGTGAACTTGACTGGTTCGCTTATATGGACACTTATCAGGATCGCTTATATGGTTGGTCATATAAGCGGACCACATTGCCTATATATAGTGTTGTTGTCTAATGAGCGAACTAGAGTAGTCTGAAACACATAGTTGAAGGTGTTTGTTCCGGTATGCTGCCGAAGTGCTGTCAAATCTTGTAATCGCATTCGATATCAATAATACAGCAAGTTTAAAGTGAATACAGCTTCAATTGCACCGAATTACTAGTTTCCGCCTCTTAATTCGGATACGAACTTCTCTGAACGACTCAAACAGGGCCGAGAACGATCCTACAATTGGTATCAGAGCTCAGGAGGAGGAGTTCTTGCCATTTTAGCTGCATTTCTTCTGATTTTCTACACTTTCTTCACGTTTTTCAAAATTTTCACGGTAAAACAAGCTCAAAATTGCACAGTATGCTCGGAATCATGAATAAACAAACCCTTGAAGTTTTCAGAACTAAAATCGACCTAGAAAGTGATTTTTTAGGAGGTTCGCTTGAACGTACTCGCACAAAAGTGACGTCATCAATCTGGTCCGCTCCAAAATACCTGTCCGGTTCGCTCCAAGGAACATTTTTAAGTTAGGTTCGCTCGAAAATTAATCCCGGTTCGCTCGTACGAACAGCTTCTGGTTCGCTCGAACGGACATTGACTGGTCCGCTTTTTCGGTAAATTGATCGGTTCGCTCAGAAGACAGTTCGCTCGAAGGAATTAGTTGTTTGGTCGCTTATCTGGTCAAGTCCATTGGTTCGCTTATCTGACCAATAGTTGGTTTCGCTTTTGTGACAGTTCACTCTTTTGAACAGTTTGTATAAGATTTGGAATTTTTGTGATCTTTGAACATTTGAACGATGGATACTGAATTTTATAATGCTTTTGCTACTCCAATCTCGATTACTCAAAGTGCTTTGATCGACAATGAAACCGGAACGTCTCAAAGACCACCTAAACTCATGGATATTGATGATTATAACGTATGGTCGGAACGATTCGGAAATTGGGTTGAAGCCTATCATCTAGATGCTTGGGAACATACTGAAGAGCCATATGTTAAGCCCACAAAGAATGATGTTGTGAATGGTACTCCATTGACACTTAGAGAGATGAATACTGCAGATAAAAAGAAATATCGCGATGAAAAGCTTATGGTGAGTCTGCTTCAGCAAGCTATAAAGGAAGATATCTTGATACTACTTCAACATGACGGAACTGCATATTCAATGTGGACAGAATTGGAAGCAAAGTTTACAGGAAGTGATGATATGTTAAAGAACAAAATGTCTCTCATGAAGAAAGAATTTGATTTGTTTCGGGGATTGAAAACGAAAACACCAAGCAAATTATAGATAGATATTGTAACTTGGTTAGAAATATGACGAAACTTGGTGTTAAGAAAGATACTGATGAATTAATTGAAAAACTTGCAGATGCGCTTCCATATGAAACATGGGGAACATTTTTGATGATGCTAAGGTCCAACAAAGCAGAATATAAAAAGATGACACTAGGAGACTTCATAAAGCATCTAGAAGCTCAAGAGATGGAACAGAGGAAGATTGCTAGGATGAAAAACTACGATGGAGAACAGGATATCAGTCTGTACTACAAGCATGGTGTTACTGATTCAACAAAGTTTTCTCCTAAGATCGAAACTGCTTACAGTGTTAAAGATTCTCCAGAGAAGAAGGCATCTCAAGGATCAAGCAACAGCACAAGATTTTCATCTTTTGATCCTAATATCTCTGTAACAAAGAATGGTAGAAAACTTCAGTGTAACATTGTGTAAAGCCTTGAAAATGATCAAGACTACACTGAAGAGATTGCTAAAAATCAAATGTCTTTGTTAGGGATGATTTTAGAATCTTATAGTTGTTTTGTTGCAGGAAAGATCGGAAATCCAATGCTCACGAAAGAGGATTACGATCAAATTGATGCTGAGGAAATGGAATTGATGGACATTAAATGGTGTATGGCGAGTGTGATGAGACGTGCTGAAAAGTTTAAACAAATTACAGGCCGTGATGATTTTCGTGATGCAAACGTTTCAGCTTTGGGTTTTGATAAATCTAAAGTTACATGTTTTCGTTGTCGGGAGAAGGGGCATTTCAAGAGGGAGTGCAAAAACTGTGAAGCTACCGGTGCCCAGAATCCTTTCGGAAACAATGATTATCACAAGAAGGCCATTTATCATCAAATCACACCACCAGCACAGCAACAGGCACAAACAGCTCACGGGAGAGATGTGTTGGATAATTCGAAAAGAGCATGTGTTGTTAGTCAGGGAAAATATGATGATTTTACCTGGGAAAAGTATCTTCCGAAAGACAGCAAAGTGTGTTTGGCTGAACAAGATGATAAGAAGTTGGTTGAAGGTTTTACCTGGGATGATTTTTGTCCAGATCAAAATCTTATGGCCAAAGAGATGTCCAAAAATACTTCTCATGCTTTCTTTGCTAATGCTTATGATTTGAAATGTGCAGAAAGGTGCAGAAAAGTCATGGAAGCTGCTGAAGAAAAGCGAAGAAGGAACAGAGAAGAGGCAGAAGAGGAAGAGAGATTGAAGGAAGAAGCGAAAGCTGAGAAAAGAAGAAGAGCTGAGTTTTTACAACCGAGCAGAAATGTCAAAGAAGTTCCAGAATATGAAGTGAAGATTGATGCAGAACGAGTTGAAGTTTCTGAAAAGTGCTTAAACTGTGATTCGCTGATTAAGCAGAACAATGAGCTGCTGCACAATATTCACAAGTTGAAAGAATCGTATGATACTATGAACAGAGAAATCAACAAATATACAGATTCTGATGGTGAACAAGCTGAAGCTATGAATACTTTGAAGATAGCTTATCTGAGACAGCTTGACACGGCAAACTATAACATAAAGAAATGTGCAGATCTCGAGCTTGAGTTGGCAACACAAAAGATAGAAACTGAGAAAATTAAGAAATTATTGGATAGTTACTCATGTTCTACTTTTGTGGTTGACAGGATTTATCCGATGGTGAAAGATTTAAAGACGTTCAAAGAAGAGGAGACATCGGATGAAGAAAAGTGTGTGACAAATGTTGAAGAAAAGTTGAAAGCTTCTGGTAAGAAACCGAGTGTATCTTACAATAGATGTCCGCCCCCGGTCGAAAATGGATATTCACCTCGAAATCCAAATTCAGAAAGAGTTAATAAAGCGATCAATTTGAAATGGGAGTCTGGGTCGTCGGATAACTTACCAGAAAGTATTGATGTCACATATACGTCATGAGACACTGATCATGAGTCAAAGTTGATAAAAAGTATGGTCGATCAGGTGTTAGACAGCGATGACAATGAGAAGCCAAAACCGGAGTCCAAACCTGAGTCAAAGTCTGGGTCAAATACGTCAAAGCCGACTAATAAAAAGGACAAACGGGTTTATGATAAAGAGTTTTTATTTTCGAAATCTAATTTGAATGATGAATCGGTCAAAGTGGCATACACTTTGAAAGGTTCTGACAAATTATATTCAGATGAAAGTTTTCCAATAAGAAGTGTCAGACTTGAAATGATTTAAAAGGTTTTCAAAATAACAGAAATTAATATTTATGAAAAAAAGATTTTAATCTTAATGGAAAATCTAAACAATACACTTCAAGAGATCAACAGAGAATCAACAAGAAAATGGGTTACAATTGTGGTTACAGTTTCCAACAGAAACCAAACCATAATCGTAATTACAAAAAGAAAGGTCTTGGTTTTGTTCCACAGAAAAACTATAAAAAAGAAAAAGTTTATAAACCAAAAACAATGTTTGTTGCAGGAAAAACAACTGAAGCTGAAAAAAAAATCATTCAGAAATCAGACAAATCAAGAATTCCTTGCTAAGAAGCAAGAGGATATGAAGAAGAAGGAAGATCCGAAGAAGGTTGAAAAGAGATCTTGTTTTCAGTGTAAAGCTGTGGGTCATGTTGCGAAAGATTGTCCAAAGACATTTCGACCAAAACAAGAAGTTTCAAGAAAAATGAAAGAAAAAATTGTTGAGAAAATTGAACTGTCAACCCGGAAGTTCACAGGTTTTGAGAATTCAACTTATGAAAAAGGAGAATGTTCAAAGAGTGCTTCCAAAAGAATAGACAATGCTACAAATCAGAAATGGGTTGTAAAAGGTTGAGGTAAAAAATCTGGTGATGAATCTGATTCCATAAAATCAGAGGAGCCACGTGTTGAGAAAAAGGTTGAAAAGAAAATTCCGACAGTGGACGATGTGAATTTTCCGCCACTGAATGCTAAAAATTACAAATCTAAAATCGGAAAAGTTGAAATTTCAAATCAATTTTATTCTGACAAGAAAAAAATTGATGTTGAAAAAACTTTCAATGGAAATGTAAAACGCATCTTTGGAAAAATGGTTAGTGGTAAGGCCCAAAGCATTAAGGATTTTTATGCTTCCAAAGGATGGGTTTACAAGTCGGTTGAAAGGAAAGATGAAAACAATGAGGTTACACCCAAGGAAGGTCAGGCTTGGGTGGATATATTTTTTCAAGAATAAAAATCTGACTTGCCGGAGATCCCAAGATGGTATCGTGGATCATGAATCGGCATCCTTCTTAATCTGTATTTGAGGTTTTGCAGGACTTGCCAGAACTCCCAGGTTTGTATGCGAGGAGTAGGAATCGGCATTTTGAGAATTCAACCAAAAGATGGTAATTGGTTGAAAAACAGGTTTGAAAGTTTTGTTGTTGTGATATGTTGTTGTTCTTACAAGTGGTTAAATCAAGGTCATTAAATTGAACTTGACTTAACTATCATTCATGAAAATTGGTAAACAATGTGATGATTATGCCCCAATTTTACAAGTCGTAAAAACAATCAAACTTATTTTTCGGAAAAACCATTGTGATTAAAACAAACTTGAGTGTTTTGAAATCATTATGGGAAAATAGTTTGTTGTGAGGGGGAGTTCTGATTATTTAAGCCAAACGGATGGAGAATTGAAGTGTTTCGATATCAGTTGTCATGTTCTGTACAATTTATTTTCAATTTTCTTTAGATGTATTTGAATTTGAATTTTAGGGGGAGTAAGAATTATTAGAAAATCCAAAAACATCAGAAAATTTAAAAAAGCCAAAAACACGATAAAATTGAAAAATGAGTTTTTGTTGCATAAAAGAGGAAATGATAGTACATCGGTGAACTATCACAGCACGCTAAAGAATTGTAAAGCCAAAATGTGATAAACAATATTACTGCGGATGTGTCAGTAGATTTTTGCACATTTAGTAAATTGAAACGAGATATAAACCTAAATCAAACTTACTTAATTCGTGGGTAACTATTCTTGAATATATGGGTAACCCCCGAAATCTTGTTTGAAAGGTCCCGTATTCTGAGATACTAGGTCTTTATGCTCAGTGATATCTGGGGTATTATTCCGAGACTTCTGCTGTATGGAAATACTGACCTAGTCTCCGAATAATACTTTCTGCTAAAAGCTTTGAAACATAAGCTCGCCCTCAGCAATCTGATTAAACAATAAAATTGATAATCTTTGCTGTTTAAAAAAGATCCTCTAAAGGGGACCCACCAAAAGTCGAGCCGTCATCTCTCTGCTGAACGGAAGTTCTGACCTGAGCTCTCACGGTTTCGCATTTACCCCTTTACAGATATCATCTGTGGTATACTCACCTGTAAGACTGAATATTTGGGATCTGGATACGGGAGTATATTCAAGTGGAGTGATACACAATTAAGTTTTAGTTTCTAAAACATTAATTTCGTATCTCGAATCAATTGAAGTTTGTGTGAAAATTTAAGTGGACAAACATACTGACAATCTAGGTAAATTGTTTTGAACTTAACATGTAATTAAGCTTAACGGTGTTTGTGATATGTTTCATAACTGATATGATCCTCTTGCACAAACTCACAAAAATATTATCTGTAAATATTTCATTTCTGCATTTACTTTCATTCAGTAAATCCAAAAAGATTTTTGGTGTGTTTTAGCATAAATTTTGAAAAATCAAAAAGATTTTCGATAACTGGTGTTGAGATGCTGATTTTCAAAATTCAAAGTGCTAAACTTGAAGAACTGGTTTGGGGAGTGTTTGTGTGTAGATGATAAAGTTGTTTTGATAAGAGCCAGTAATAAATTCTTGAATGCAAAATCATTACTGTTTTGGTTCAATATAGTTTCTAAATCGTCGAAAATTTTAATCTTTGTAGAAACTTATGGTTTGGTAGAGATTGTGCAGGACTTGAGCCAGATATTGATTCTGAGAGAGAATGGAGCCAGGTATCGATCTGGAACCTGATGGGAGCCTGTTAACGATCTTAGAACTAGTGAAAGTTTGAATTCCAGACTACGATCCCAGCTGTGTGAGAGGGGGAGTCTGAAGACACCGAGTCAACATTCAAAAGAGAAAGAGTTTGTTGATGATGAAGATAGAGAACGAGGATTCTTGGAACGACAGATATTTCAGAGGCAGATTGTCGACTGATGAAGATTGTAGTTTGACATGTGCGAAGACTCTATGAAGACTCCGTCAACATCCGAGGGGGAGTCTGTTGGTGCACTTACGTCTGCTGACTACGTCTTTCATCGAGTCTTGAAGTTGAACAGATTGGAAATGACACGGAAACCTAGAATAGCATGTTTGTATAGGTTTACTTATGTATACATGTTCTAGGTTCGCTTATATGTCATTGTTTAGGTGAGGTTCGCTCATAGGACTAATCAGGTTCGCTTATGTGAACTTGACTGGTTCGCTTATATGGACTCTGATCAGGATCGCTTATATGGTTGGTCATATAAGCGGACCACATTGCCTATATATAGTGTTGTTGTCTAATGAGCGAACTAGAGTAGTCTAAAACACATAGTTGAAGGTGTTTGTTCCGGTATGCTGCCGAAGTGCTTTCAAATCTTGTAATCGCATTCGATATCAATAATACAGCAAGTTTAAAGTGAATACAACTTCAATTGCACCGAATTACTAGTTTCCGCCTCTTAATTCGGATACGAACTTCTCTGAACGACTCAAACAGGGCCGAGAACGATCCTACAATCAGGATGCTTCCTGTTCGATCCGCCACGCACTTTGAGTATTTCGTGACGATTTTCGACGTTTCGATTTTGATGGACGATGATACGGATATGATAGAGTTTATATTCAAATTACTTTTAATCCCAACCACTATATCTAACATACAATCTTCCATAAGTCACGTTTCGATGTCGGTTTCGATTGAGTTCGATTGCTTTTCGAGTTTCGATTCGATTTTCGATTGATTTGCTTGAATACCTCACCATACATAAAGTAAGCACGCGCAAATAACACATATGGCACACACACACGTATAATAATACCACAATTCGCGTAATTCGAGTCTCGAGTTCGATGATTGTTAGATCGGTTTGATTACTGATTGGTTAACTTTATCGCATTGTTACTTCCTATCATTCACAGTCGTAGATCGGCTCGCGTTACAATACATTCGACTACTTCGATTCTTGCTGATTACAACACTTACTCCACATAATACAAATAAAACACAAAATCGACTATCTACAGTCAAAGAAAGTCAAAGTTGACTTGGACTTTGACTTTGACTTTGACATTCAAAAACACGGGGTGTTATAGCCTCCCCTTGTTTAGGGAATTTCGTCCCGAAATTAGGCCCGAAGGCTACACGACACCGTGATTTACCAATTTGATGCTTCAGATCTATTTATTTAAACAACTGCGGGTACTTGGCCTTCATGTCGCTTTCGAGTTCCCAAGTGAACTCAGCACCTCGTTTGCCTTCCCATCGGACCTTCACGATCGGGATGCGAGAGCGCCTGAGCTGCTTGGTTTGTCGATCCATGATTTCGACAGGCTTTTCCATGAAGTGTGACGTTTCGTTGACCTGAAGATCGTCGAGTGGTACGATTAGATCATGATCAGCAAGGCATTTTCGGAGGTTAGAGACGTGGAAAGTCGGGTGGACGTTACTGAGTTCCTCTGGTAATTCGAGTATGTAGGCGACTTTTCCGATTCTTTCCAGAATCCTAAATTGTCCAACATATCGAGGCGCGAGTTTCCCTTTCTTGCCGAATCGGACTACACCCTTCCAAGGTGATACCTTTAGGAGTACGTAGTCACCAACTTCAAATTCAAGGGGCTTGCGTCTTTTATCGGCGTAACTTTTCTGTCTGTTCCGAGCTTTCACCAAGTTGTCTCGAATCTGGTGGATTTTGTCAGTCGTTTCTTGTAGAATCTCGGGACCGGTTAGTTACGAGTGACCGATCTCGTGCCACACAATAGGCGATCGACATCTTCTACCATACAAAGCCTCAAAAGGTGCCATTTGGATGCTGGCATGATAGCTGTTATTGTACGAGAATTCCACCAATGGCAGGCGTTTGTTCCAACTACCACCAAAATCTATAACACACGCTCGGAGCATGTCTTCAAGAGTACGGATCGTTCTTTCAGTCTGTCCGTCGGTTTGAGGGTGGAATGCAGTACTCAGATTAAGCGACGTACCAAGGGCCGCTTGAAACGTTTCCCACAATCGCGAAGTGAACCGAGCGTCGCGGTCTGAAATGATGTCACGAGGCGTACCATGATTACGAATGATCTCGTCGGTGTAGATTTGGGCTAGTCGTTCCACCTTGTAGTCCTCTCGTATAGGCAAAAAGTGGGCTGACTTCGTTAGACGATCAACTATGACCCAAATTAGGGGTGTTCAGGATTCGTTTCGAATTCGAAAAATTCAAAATTCGTTTAAATTTGATTCGATTATCAAGAATTCGTTTCGATTCAATTCGAGTCAAGTAAATCGAATACGAATCGAATACGAAATTATAATTTCAAATTCGATTCGATTCGAAATTCGAATAAAAATTATACATTTTTATTTATTATTTTTATATATAATACATATATAACTTTTATTAAGCTATACTATAAATTACTTTCAAATTTTTTTCCAAGTATTAAAATTACCCATTACCAAACCCACTACATGACCCATAAGTAAAACCTAGGTAACAAATATATCAATAGATTTCTAACCATACAAATATTAACTTGTAATGCGGAGTGACTATTCCCGACTTCTCGTTTTGAATTTTAGACTTGTGGTACTTTATTTGAAACTTTTTAATGTGATATCGTGCTTTATGGCTGCTTTAAAATTTATGTTTCATTTTGACTGTTTTTACATGTTTTAAAGAATCTGAATTAAATCGAATTTATTCGAATTCGATTCGAATTCGAAATTTTAATCGAATACGAATTAGGTTTTTTATTCGAATACGAATTCGAATCGAATACGAATTCAAAGAAAAATAAAAATTATTCGAACAATTCGATTCGAATAATTCGAAAATTCGATATTCGATTCGATGAACACCCCTAACCCAAATACTGTCGTGACCTGATGGCGTGGGCGGGAGCTTCGTCATGAAATCCATAGCTATACTCTCCCACTTCCATATAGGTATCGGCGGTTGTTCGAGTAAGCCAGAAGGTCTTTGATGTTCAGCCTTGACTCTTGCACAAGTTAAACAGCTTCCAACATACAGAGCGATACCCCTTTTCATACCCGGCCACCAGTACTTATAACGAAGGTCATGGTACATCTTGTCAGCGCCGGGATGAATGGAGTATCGGGATTTGTGGGCTTCGTTCATGATAATCTTTCGCAAATCGGTCCGTTTAGGGATCCATATTCGGTCCAGATAATAGAATATCCCATCGGATTTGCTTACCAACTGAGCCCCATCGTGATAGATCATTTCCTTCTTCAATGTACGCTCGTTAAAGCAAGCATGTTGAGCTTCTCGGATGAGGGTTTCGAGGTTGTGATGTGCTTGGATGTTTCGAGTACTGAGCACGTAACTCTTTCTGCTGAGAGCGTCAGCAACCACATTCGCCTTGCCTGGGTGATAACGAATCTCACAGTCGTAATCATTGAGAAGTTCTACCCATCGGCGTTGACGCATATTAAGCTCTCTTTGATTAAAGATGTGTTGTAAACTCCTGTGATCAGTGTAGATTGTACACCTAGTGCCATACAGGTCGCCAAATCTTCAATGCAAATACAACCGCGCCTAGCTCGAGGTCATGGGTTGTATAGTTCTTCTCGTGGATCTTGAGCTGACGAGATGCGTAGGCTATAACCTTGTCTCGCTGCATGAGAACACAGCCGAGACCAAGGTTAGAAGCATCACAGTAGACAGTGAAGTTGTCGCTTCCGTCGGGCAGTGTAAGAATCGGTGCGTTGCACATCATATGTTTAAGGGTTTGAAAGGCAGTCTCTTGTGCGTTTCCCCACACAAAAGGCTTGTCCTTATGGGTAAGAGCGGTAAGCGGCACAGCGATCTTGGAGAATCCTTCGATGAATCGTCGATAATAGCCCGCTAGTCCGAGAAAAGAACGAACTTCTGACGGGTTCTTAGGCGAAATCCAGCTTTTGACAGCTTCAATCTTCGCAGGATCGACATGGATACCCCGACTATTCACTATGTGACCTAGAAACTGAACCTCCTCCAACCAGAATTCGCACTTGGAGAATTTGGCATAGAGTTGGTTCCCCTGAAGTAACTCGAGAACCAAACGTAGATGTTGCGCGTGTTCGGCTTTCGATTTGGAATAGATCAAGACATCGTCGATGAACACGATGACGAAACGGTCAAGGTATGGCTTACATACGCGATTCATCAGATCCATAAAAACCGCGGGTGCGTTGGTTAAACCAAAGGGCATGACGACAAATTCGTAATGGCCATAACGGGTTCGAAAAGCGGTTTTAGGAATGTCTTCCTCTTGAATCCGTAGCTGATGGTATCCTGAACGTAGATCGATCTTAGAGAAGCATGCTGCACCTTGTAGTTGATCAAACAAATCGTCAATTCGTGGCAAGGGGTATCGGTTCTTGATGGTTAGCTTATTCAATTCCCGATAGTCGATGCACATCCGGAACGACCCATCCTTCTTTTTGACAAAAAGGACTAGCGCGCCCCAAGGAGAGGTGCTTGGGCGAATAAAGCCTTTTTCGGGTAATTCCTGGAGTTGGTTCGAGAGTTCCCGCATTTCGGATGGAGCGAGTCGATAAGGGGCTTTGGCAACGGGGTTGGCTCCAGGAATGAGGTCGATACGAAAGTCGATATCACGACTTGGTGGTAGTCCGGGAAGATCATCAGGAACACCTGAGGAAATTCACGAACCACTGGAACATCTTTGACTTCAACTTTCATTTTCTTTCCCTTCTCCGCTACTACAATGTTGGCCAAGAAGGCTCGGTATTCCTTGCGAAGATACTTGCTGGCTTGAATACATGACATAAGCTTGAGACCCTTCGATGTTGTTTCACCATATACACATAGGAGATCACCATTCGCGAGCGAGAATCGAATCATCTTTTCAAAGCACACAACTTCAGCATGGTTTTCACGAAGAAAGTCCATGCCGATTATGACATCAAAACTTCCAAGTTGCATCGGAATAAGGTCGATTGGAAAAATGTGGTTGTTGAGTTCGAGAGTACAATCACGGAGTACTGAGTTAACGACGATAGTTCTCCTTATAGCAACTTCGACTTCGAATGACGAGGATAGATAAGAGCGCTTACGACTAAGGAGCTTCTCGAATTCAAATGACACAAAGCAGTTATCGGCTCCAGTATTAAACAAACATGATGCATAAATACCATTCACAAGGAACGTACCATTAACCACGTTATTATCCGCCTGAGCCTGGCGGGCATTGATGTTGAAAGTTCGCGCATGGGCTGCTTGCTGCTGCTGAGGCTGCTGTTGTTGCTGTTGCTGCTGGGGCTCTTGCTTGACTACCCTGTTCGGGCATCTGTTGGCAAAGTGGTTAGGGTCACCACATGCAAAGCAGACTCGAGCATTGACTGCTGGTGCTGGAGCTGCTGGTTGGCCTTGAGGAGCAGGGAGTAGAGCTTGGTTGACAGTAGCTTGAGCTGGGGCTTGGCGAGGACCATAGCGGCAGTTCGCAGTGAAATGACCGTAGAGGTTGCAGTGAGCGCAAAAGCGACAAGCTAGACCCACTGGATGATGATACGAACATGTCGGGCAGAGTGGGTGAGGGCCTATGTATGCACGCTTTGCTGGCGGTGCATTGATCACTGGAGCTGAACGCTGGTGCTGCTGCTGTTGAGCTGGTACAGATTGTAGGGGAGCAGCGGTGGTTGCGGCAGCACAGCTCTTGTTGCCGGAGCTGTTGTTGTTGTTCTTCTTCTTTCTTCTTGAAGACTTGGAGGATTGGGCAGATGAGTCGGTGGGTGTTGCAGTGGCTTGATGCAGAGACTTGGTTTGCTTACCCCGGAAACCAGACTTGACTCGCTTATCGTTGATCTCAGCGGCGAGTAGGTAGGTTTCCTCGATCGTTGCTGGCTTGGCTGCGTGAACAAAATCGGCTACACAGTCAGGTAGGGCTCGGATATACTTCTTGATGGCTTGATCTGAGGTCTTGACTTGATCAGGACAGATAATGCTAAGCTGCTTGAAGCGAGCAGTGAGAGCAGCGTTGTCTCCATCCTTCTGCTTGATTCCCCAGAACTCGTCCTCCAGCATTTGGCGCTCATGAGGAGGGCAAAATTCTTCGATCATAATCGCTTTGAACTCCTTCCATGATAGCCCGTAAGCTGCATCATTTCCGCGCTTGTTTCGTTCGGCCGTCCACCAGTCTAGAGCACGGGACTGGAAGACGCCTGTAGCATTGAGAGTACGGAGATGCTTAGGACATCCGCTCTGGCGCAGAGTGACTTCGACCGAGTCGAACCAGTGAAACATGGCTGTCAGACCATCTTCGCCAGTAAACTCTTTTGGTCCGCATGCTTTGAACTGCTTGAAGCTGAAAGCAGCCTTGCTTGAATCCTTAGGGATTTCAGCTCGTGATTCTTCAGACGACTTGCTAGCGTTCTCATACACCTCACTCACAGCTTTCGCCACAGTTTTGGAGATGATAGCAGCGAGACGTCTGTCCCTCTTTTCCTGGCGGGTAAGTGGGGCTCGAGGTCGGGATCCAGACGACGACATGGTCTGCATTAGACATCGTCACGAGTCTCGACACAACGAAATCGAATCTCACCTCACACGTCTACTACTATCTAAAGCTTAGAATCACGTCGAAACACATATCACGTAAACACATATGCACAAAACCACAGATGCACGTAAGTACAGAAGCACATAAACACAGAGGCACATAAACATGAAAACACGTAATCATTTAATCACAGAAGCAGTCAGAAAACAGAAACCTATCCTTCAAAGTTCGAGTGTCGTTCGAATATTATATCGAATAACCTAACTTAGTCGTATAGCACAGTATAGTATGATATCGTCTAGATTCGCGATAGCTGGGTGTCGATTAGGGATAGAATAACAGTACGAGTCGTGTGAAATAGATAGAGGAATCGAATAATATCCCAAAACATAAGCACAAAACAGAGAAGCAACCACAAAACGGAGAGCACACATAAAATCAACAAGTGTACTTGATGATTTGTCAAATTCGAAACATATAAAATCGAGAGATAGATTGTCTGCGGCTACTAGACATCGACTAACCAAGGCAACTCGACTATTTACAGTAGACTTGTCATCATTTCCGACTCTAGAGGTTGTGTTTCTGCCTCGATTCTCGGGCATTCCACACGCGCCTCCTAGGTCATACTGGTGAGTTCAGGTCGATGGAGTCCGTCGTATCCTTGGTGAGATAAATAAAATCCAGAACAAACTGCCAAGGTCAGGGTTTCACCCCTTGGCTTAGCAATTTCTTCCTTGTTTTTAATAAAATAAAGGAGGTTATTCGTCAAAATATGGATTTCACTCCTGATTTGGCATAACCCCCTTGGTTTGTTGGTGAAAATAATGGGATGAGCATGAATAAACGAATAGAATCGGCATAAGTCAGGCAGCTTTGTCAGGAGTTTGCGGCTTTCACACCTATTCCCAGCTAAACCTACCGACTTTTATTTGAAAACTCGAGTGCAGTGATAGTGGAGGATTGCAGAATAAGCGCATAAACTTGGTCTGATGGTTCCTAACTATAGTCTAGGTTTCTAAGACAGCGACCCGGACTAGGTCGTGTCTGCCTAATTCCCTATAGTTATGGCTCTGATACCAATCTGTCACACCCCAACCGATGGCGGAATCATCGGGGCGCGGCACTGAGCGAAACAGATTGTCCAGAAGTTTCCACAACAACTATTATTACAAATTCAGTTAAGTGATACGTCCCATACCGTATCCCAAATAAATAAACAAGTTATCATAGAATACAACTAAACAAACAGTACTGTTTCGACAACTCAGATTCAATTTATTACAAACCAAATGTTTGAAAGTACTGCCCAGAGTCATTAAGACTCATCCGGACAAGATCTACAAACAACTAATGCCATAGATGCTTGATCGAACAACTCCAACGGCTCCATGGCTATAGTTTATTCGCTTCTAGAGACCCCTAGGTAGGCTACGACCTACAGCTGCTAGATGGGCTCTAAAGCTTTATTATTGCCTCGCTTTCCTAGCAAGCTAACCCCTTAAACGTCTGTCACATACGTTAAAATAAAGTCAATACATAAAATGTAAAGGTGAGCACACAAGTTTAGTAATAGCATATAGAGTTCGAATAGTTTATGCATAACCAGGCACGTACACAGAGGAAAACGATGCATGTTAATTATCGACATGGGACCATCGATACCAACGACTGCGGGTTGACCGTCCGAGACGGTTCGCAATACATGATTACCACCGTAATCCATGCAAGTATTTGTCCTTAACAACCCCCGTGTGAATGGGTGCTGAGTCCAAACTATAGTACTATGTTGCTAAGGCAGGTAGATAGCATTCCACGTGTAACATAATAAACAACATTCATTTAGTCAAGTAACACATGCAAATGGTCAACGTTCAAATAGTTCGTGTTTGATTGTGATTTGATAGGTAACGTATGTAACACCCAAAAGTGCTAAAAGCAAAAAGGGATCGAGTATACTCACAGTGATTGATTGTGGATTGAAGGGAGCGCTGAGAGTAAGATTAGCCTGAATAGTTCGATAGCATAACGATAAGTAACGCGGAAGTAAACAAGTATGGATGGATCGAATGGGCTGGTCGATCGAACGGCAGGTTCGATCGGACGGCCTGTTCGATCGGCTAGTATATCCGATTGGACAGTCCTGTTCGATCGGCCGGTTGGCTCGATCGGCTGGACCATTCGAGTGGATTGTTTCTTCCTCTGGTGTGTTTGTGTTAGAGGATTTGAACTTTTGAAGTTTTTGTTGCAGTATTTGAGAACACTGAAGTGTTCCTACTTTTCAAGTCGGTCGATCGAGCGGTTCGCTCGATCGGCTAGCTCACTCGATCGGCTAGCTCACTCGATCGGCTAGGAGTTTCAGGATTAGTCCTCAACTGAATGTGACTCGATCGAATTGTCTGTTCGATCGGCTGGCATTCCCTACGATGAACAAGTTGTGAAAACGATTAAGTGTTGAAGCATAGTATCTCATGATCCGAACAGTAATGTTTACCCATCGGGTGACCCATTCGATTGAACATTACTTCGTCAATACTATACTTCGAAAGTTTGGAAGTGTGGGACCATGTGCTAACCGATCGGCTGGCATGTCCGGTCGGCTGGGCTGTTCGAACAGCCTAGCCGTTCGGCCAGCATTTCTGACCTGGTCGGCCTTTCGTCTAACACTTGGTTGTTTTGTTTATTTGTCATTCTTTTAAGGCATCTTGACAACGTGTTGAACTATGATAACCTTCGTTCCTACCTGTTCCCTTGGCTCGAACAGGAATCACCCAAGTCCGTCCGGTGAACGGTTTGGAATGTCGGTTTAGAGTTTAACCCGGAATCGGTGTACCTTGTTCATAGATCCTGAATCTTGAACCTTTTAATCGTTTGAATGATTAGTTAGCCGGTTCAAGCTCCGCTTCTATCGGTTTGAAAGCATTGAGTGTAAAAGAGTTGAAAGAAAGTTGGGAATCCTTCTTTCAATCCTTCACATCCTGAAAATGTTTAGATCTATGATGGATCTTAACTTGTTTATGTGGAAATCGGTTAGATCTAAGCTAATCATAGTGGAATGAGGCCAAAACATGATGTTTTTCAAGAACACCATGATGACATCACCCAAGAACACTTAGATCTTGGTGATTTCACGGTTAGAATCCAAGTTTTGAAAGATAGAAAGGTGTAGAATCAAGTAATGATCAAGAACGCACAAGAATTAGAGTGAAAACTTACCGGGATTGAGAGAAATCTGAGAAAAGGTGAAGAAGATAGCTGGTTCGGTTAGAGCTTTCCAAAAATGGAAAGTATGATAGTGACAGCCCTATTTATAGGCTTCCAAAAGAGGAAAGTGGCAGCCGATCTGCTGGGAGCTCCGATCGAGTGGGCTGCTCGATCGGCTGGCCTGTTCGATCAGGATGCTTCCTGTTCGATCCGCCACACACTTCGAGTATTTCGCGACGATTTTCGATGTTTCGATTTTGATGGACGATGATACGGATATGATAGAGTTTATAGACAAATTACTTTTAATCCCAACCACTATATCTAACATACAATCTTCCATAAGTCACGTTTCGATGTCGGTTTCGATTGAGTTCGATTGCTTTTCGAGTTTCGATTCGATTTTCGATTGATTTGCTTGAATACGTCACCATACATAAAGTAAGCACGCGCAAATAACACATATGGCACACACACACGTATAATAATACCACAATTCGTGTAATTCGAGTCTCGAGTTCGATGATTGTTAGATCGGTTTGATTACTGATTGGTTAACTTTATCGCATTGTTACTTACTATCATTCACAGTCGTAGATCGGCTCACGTTACAATACATTCAACTACTTCGATTCTTGCTGATTACAACACTTACTCCACATAATACAACTAAAACACAAAATCGACTATCTACAGTCAAAGAAAGTCAAAGTTGACTTGGACTTTGACTTTGACTTTGACATTCGAAAACACGGGGTGTTACACCCTGAGCCCATTATAAAAACCACCTTATCTTCTCTTTTCCCTCAATAATAACGACCGTCTTCTTCATGGAACCCTAGATTTCCTCTCTCCCATGTTTCTCCTGGAACCATAGAAGATGGCAACCTGTCGATGTGGAAAGTTATCCATTGTTCGAACATCATGGACCGACAACAACCCAGGACGTCGATTCTATTCATGTCCATCACCGGTAAGCAATAGCTTTCATTAATCGATGTTGTATTTGGTTCGAATTTTTGAATTGTTTGATGTGACAGGGTGTCACGTGTCCTGGATTTGTTGGTTGGGTTGACCCGCCAATGTGCCCACGAGCTGTTCGCATCATTCTAGGGCTACTTCGAGCAAGAAACAAGGCGGATCAAGAAATGGATGAACTTCGGACTGAACTAAGATGGAAGAACAAGCTGATTTTAGTACTGTTGTTTCTGTTAGGGTTACAGTTTGCAATGTTGTTGTTGGAATCTGAAGGTTTATACATGTAGGTTAGCATAGTTAAAGGGTTGTTTCTGTATTTGCTTAGTTTACTTGTGGGCCGATTATGTATGGGTTGGGCTGTCTTGTTAGGTGTCGCATGGGCCTAGGTTTAGAGCCCATTCGTTTTGTATTTAAACAAACCTCAACCATTTGGTTGAGGTTGATCAGTGGTTGCGACTCAAGGATAGCCGAAGTACACAAGGAATCTTGTATCAGTCTTAGTTCATCTTTGAATGCAAGATATTCCGGTTTGTGATTTAATCATTATTGTTTTGATTATCTATTTGTTCTTGAATTGGCTTGTGATTGTTTTCCGCACCTTCACAAGTTAGAGTTTGATATCATTGAAGGATCCTAACGGGTTTTTCAATTGGTATCAGAGCCAAGAAACCAATCTTGGTTCGGTTTTGATACCATTCGGATTCAAGAACATCTTATGCTACGGATCTGGTTTTTCAGTGTTTATTTTGCAGTGATAGCATCCAATCTACAAACTGTTCTTGGAAACTATTGAAAGAAATTACTGATTTTGGTTTGTGTGATTTCAGAAAATTGTTAGCTGATTTCTCGGAGTTTGGTGATCAAAGAAAATTCAAAGATTACGATATCTTTGAATTTTTTGAAAAAGTGCTGAAAATCAGGGATTACGAGTCAACAGATTTATCTCACATTTGTTTTGCAGGTCTCGACTCGCAACCATCAGCTGTCTCGACTTGTCTTGTTTCGGTCTCGACTCGCAACCATCAGCTGTCTCGACTTGTCTTGTTCCGGTCTCGACTCGCAACCATCAGCTGTCTCGACTTGTCTTGTTCCGGTCTCGACTCGCAACCATCAGCTGTCTCGACTTGTCTGGTTTTAGTCTCGACTCGCAGCCAACTACGGTCTCGAGTTGTCTGCTTCTTACTCTCGACTCGCAACCGTAGTCTCGACTCGCAACGTCACTTTGCAACGTGATTTGGACTTGGACTTTGAACTGTTGACAAATTTTTGGACTTAAAAATAATTAATTGATTGATTAATTATGTCTACACATAACGTTGATTTGGCTGCCCTTAACAAACAACAAGAACTGGATTCAAAGCTTGGAACCACAACACGCATTCCAAGGTTGACTGATGCAAATGATTTTCCCGAGTGGAAATGGCGTTTTGAACAACACTTGAAGGTCAAAGATTATAAACTTTGGCGAAGCATTTTAAGGGGTCCAAGGGAGATTATGATGGATAGTTCCACTGAACCAGGTGTTAAAGTAAAGAAACCCAAAAGTCAATATACCGAAGATGATCTACTTATAATTGAAGAAGATGAAAGAGCACTTTCCTACTTAACCATGGGATTGGGTCCAGACATTGCTATTGGATTTCGCACCTGCAAATCTGCCAAAGAACTGTGGGAATCATTGATCGACGTCTACGAAGGGAATGAAGATATGAAGGAGAGTCGAAGAAATCTGCTACGACAAACTTTCAACAACTTCAACCATATTTATGGTGAAACTGTTGACAATCAAATTCAGAGGTTCGTGAAGATAGTAACACAAATGCAAATGGAAGAAATTCATACATCAAATGCATCTA
The DNA here is from genome assembly GCF_002127325.2 of Helianthus annuus. Classification (NCBI taxonomy): domain Eukaryota; kingdom Viridiplantae; phylum Streptophyta; class Magnoliopsida; order Asterales; family Asteraceae; genus Helianthus; species Helianthus annuus. The sequence continues at coordinate 96,215,300 of NC_035437.2, forward strand.
CCAATAGACAGCTTCTAAATGCATTGCCAAAGAGCTGGGATCATCATGTCGCTATGATCAAGAAAACTAAAGATCTTGCTAGGTGCAGCCTGTCAGAGATGATCTCTCATATCAAAGCCTGTGAACTAGATGATAAACAAAGAGAAACCAACTATAAAAACAGCATGCTAGCCGCATGATTCTCTGTTGCTCCCACTTCATCAAACGACAATAACACAGCTCTTTTGTCTCAAGGAGGTTTTCAAATGTTTAGCAATGCAACATCTGCTAAGACTGCCCCCACTTCAGCAAATGTCTATTGCTCTGGGTCCTCTAATCAAGCTACTCCTCCACATCCAACAGTTGCTTCTGCTTCTACTGTAAATGCTGTGAATGCCTCCACTGCTGCTTCCGCTTCCACAGCGAAAAATGAGATGATTGCTTTCTTTACACAACAGTCGAAAGAAAATTTGGATATCGTAGCCTCCGTTATAAATTGTTTGAACGCCTTCGTTGCAGGAAAAATTGATCCTCCTAAATGGTGTGGCGATGACCTACATCAGATCCATCCTGATAATGTTGAAGAAATGGACATCACCTGGCAGATGGTGATGGCTGCTTTCAGGGCACAAAAGTTCGTGAAAAGAACAGGTAAAAACAGATGGGGCGCTTCTTTCACAGGAGCTTCTAAGGTGCCTTTTAACTTGCGCTGTTACAACTGTCATGAGGAAGGGCACTATGCTCGAAATTGCACAAAACCACCGATAAATAGAGAACAAACTCCTGCTCAGCCCGCAACACCTAATCGAGAAAGAGCTCTTTTGACCACATCTAGTATAACAGATGCTGCTGCTACTGGAAGTCCTCAACCACAAGGATTAGCTCAAGCCCTGGTGGTTCAGCCCAACATCAACTTTGATTGGAATTCAGAAATTGAGCGTCTGAACATCTCAGCTCCAGAAAATCAAGCTGCTTCAAATAACATTGCTTTCATGACCTCAAATGATCAAGATTCTGAGCCAGAAGAAGAGACTTCAGCTGAAAACTTTGCTTTTATGACTCAAATTCTTTCAGCTCCAGTTAAAGGTCTCACCAAGGAAGAGGTACTTTCTGTTTTCTGTACTCCTGAGTGTAGGGAAAGGGTTGAAGCCTATAGAATACACAACGCTGAGCTCATTCAAGATTATCAAGACATAAAAATTTTACCTTATCAAAAAACGAAAAACTTTATAAAGAAAAAATTGAGGCTCAGCGAAAAGACATCATCAAACTCAAGGATGATGTAAGTGTAAAAACAGCCCATTTCTTAGAAGCTCAGGAGAAAGTATGCATTTTAACTAAGGAACTGGAAGATATCAGAGACAGATATCAAATAATGAACTTAATATTAAGAAATTTGATTCTTCCAGCAAACTAGTTAAAAACTTGTGTGATCAACAGCTCGCATACAAGAAAAAGAAAGGGTGTGGTTTGGGTTTCAATCAGGTTCCTCCTCCTTATAACGATAATTATACGTATTTACCTATGACTGAGGAGGAGATGATGAATGAGAGTAAAATGACTTATGGTCCCAAAAACAATAAGTCGTCATCTAATGACAGACCAGTTGAGAAACAGAAGTCTACTCCATTAAATTTCGTTTCTAAAGGCTCAATTGATCCTAACGTTTCGTCTTCATGTGCAGATGATTTTTCTGAAGTAAAGTGTGGAGATGTTCATGGGAGTGAACCAGTTGTTCTTTCAAATATTTCTGAAAATTATTTTGAACAAACTGAATCTGACATTGCTTTTGGTCGTTCTTTATTTGCGTCGTTTTCTGCTTATGTTTCGTCTTGTGAGCCTGTTGTTTTGGGCAAAACTGATGATGTTTGTGTTGAAACTTTGAACAATAAGTGTGGTGATGATCGTTTTTCAGCTAATTTGTGTGATTGTGATGTTTCTAACGTTTCAGTTGATGACAGTGTTACAGGTGAGGTCCCTCAGGACGCATTCAGTGAAACCACTGAAACGACTTCTCAAGAAAATCAAGAGTATCCTGATTCTTCTTCTGAATCTGTCTCAGTTGGTGTCCCTAATGTTGAATCTAGTGGGACCCCATTGGAAACTGTAGTTGAAATTTAACCTGAATTAGTTTCACATGATAAATGCGTTGAGGAAATGCATATTGATGAGACTTCTACATGTTCAAATAATGAACCTGAATTAGTTTCACATGATAAATGCGTTGAGGAAATGCATATTGATGAGACTTCTACATGTTCAAATACTGAACCTGAATTTAGTAATGAAGAAAAGGGAATTGAGATAAGTGAGGAGTCATTAGATAATCAGCCACCAAAATGCTCAGAACAACCACAAGCAAAACATGTTCAGAAAACTAAAACGTCAAATCATTCAAAACCAAGCAAATCTTGTAAAAATTCTCAAAATACTCACAAGATGAAACGTCAAACATGTTTTAACTGTGGCATCGCGGGCCACATTGCCAGAAATTGTGTTCAACTCCCAAGGGCATCGTACAAGAGGAAGTTTGTGCAAGATCAGAAGGTCAAGTCTAACCGATATCGTTGTTCAGAGTCAATGACGACTGAAAAGACTAAGACAATGAAAAACAACTATCACAAGACTAAACCTTCTGATCAAGATTGGAATGCAGCCAAACGCAAAAATCAAAATCAACAAAATGATTTTCGAAGAAATCAACATAATGCTTTTGGTAACTATAATTCTAACTGGTCAAACAAGCATTGGAAACCTAAAGCTAAGGCCACGCAATCCAATCCGTCTCAAACATGCTATCGAAATTCTGCCATTAGAAATACTTCGAAATTTTTAAATAAAGACAATTTAGTGTGGCAGAGAGTGACTTACATTGATGCACAAGGAAAACCCAGATCCACTATGGGCTGGGTTCCTAAATCTAACTAATCCCGCTAATCGTGCAGGAACAACTGTGGAGGACTATCGTGCGCCTCTGGTACATGGATAGTGGATGTTCCAGGCACATGACAGGAGACTTATCCTAACTGGTGAATGTCAAAGAATTTAATGGTGGATATGTCTCATTTGCGGGAGGAGAATCAGGAAGAATCACATTGAAAGGAACCGTACGAAACGGCGTTTTAAGCTTCGAGAATGTTAACTATGTTCCAGAACTGAAACACAATCTGTTGAGCATTTCTCAGATTTGTGATTGAGGAAATTCAGTTCACTTTACAAAGAAAGGATGTCATGTTCTTAAACCTGGGATTGTCATTCCAGAAGATTGGTTCTTAATGTCAGCAGAGAGACGAGGAAATGCTTATGTGATTGATATGAACAAGAAACCGTGTGAAGAAATTACTTGCCTATTCTCGAAGATTTCAGAACATGATGGTCTACTGTGGCATCGTCGCCTTGGGCATGTGAACATGAAGAATTTGAACCGTCTGGCTAAAGGTCAACTAGTACGTGATCTTCCAATAAAAGATTCCATGTTGGTTGAAAAGTGTGTTGCTTGTGCAAAAGGAAAAGCTCATCGAAAACCTCATAAGGCAAAACCTGCACCCTCGACGAAAGCCGTGCTTGAATTACTTCACATGGATCTTTTTGGTCCAGTGAATGTGTTGAGTATTGGCAAGAAAGCTTATTGTCTTGTAATCGTCGATGATTACTCTCGCTACACCTGGGTGTATTTTCTCAGTCACAAAAATGAAACTGCAGTCTTAGTGAAACAATTCATCACTCTGGCTGAAAATCAAGCGAGTGCCAAGGTGAAGGTTATTCGATCTGATAATGGGACATAATTCAAGAACGTTACTTTGGACACATTCTGCACAGAAAAGGGAATTGATCGTCAGTATAGTGCACCACGAACTCCTCAACAAATTGGAGTAGCTGAAAGAAGAAATCGTACTCTTATCGAGGCTGCACGAACTATGCTGGCTGACTCGAAGCTTCCTAGTTTCTTTTGGGCCGAAGCTGTTAGCACGGCTTGTTACATCCAGAATCATGCTTTAGTAAATAAACGTCATATGAAAACCCCTTATGAGATTCTGGAAGGATGTAAACCTTCGGTTTCACACTTTCGTATCTTTGGATGTCCTTGTGTATTATTACTCATGGACTCTAATGGAAAGTTTGAGGTCAAAGGAGACGAATGTTTCTTTGTTGGATATGCTAAAGGCTCTGCCTATAGGGTATACAACAAAGTAACTAAAAAGGTCGTCGAGTCGTGCAACATTGAGTGGCTTGAAGAAAACGCTACGGATGCTAGAGTCGGACCAGATTGGTTATACGACTATTCTGAACTGTTTAAGTCATTTAACATTTTGTCAAGTGATTTTTCAGATGCAGGTGTGTCTATTCCAAAACAACCATTGTCTTTTGAGGACACTGAAGAAGAAGAACAGACAGAAGGAAGCGTCAGACATCATACCATTGATCCGCCGGGAATGGTGTTTACGCACCATCCTACGCCTCAGCAAACGTCCCATCAATCCCCTGAAGGTGCTTCAACTGGTGGTTCTGCATCTAATGGTTCAGGATCTGCACTATTTCCTGAATCCATTCCTGAAGATTGCATTGTTACCACTCCATTCGTTCATAATATTGCAGCATCTAATGAGGGGGAGTCTAGCAACACCACCACTGAAGACGAGACCGTACCTGACCTGGCAATACCTACAAGTGTACAATGAAATCACCCTATAGAGAATGTGTTTGGTCCTGTAAATGCAGGAGTTTTAACCAGGAGCCAATCAGGAACCATCAATACATGCTTATATTCTTGCTACATTTCACAATTCGAACCTAAAACTGTTGATATAGCTTTGCAGGAACCAGGCTGGGTAGATGCTATGCATGAAGAGCTGAACCAGTTTGAGAAGCTTGGCGTATGGAAACTTGTCAAGTTGCCAAAGGGAAAGCGCAAACTTGGAACTAGATGGGTGTTTCGAAACAAGCAAGATTCTGCAGGGGTTATTGTTCAAAATAAAGCAAGGCTGGTGGTTCAGGGTTTTCGACAAATAGAAGGTCTGGATTATGATGAAGTATATGCTCCGGTTGCCCGACTTGAAGCCATCCGGATCTTCTTAGCTTACGCGTCATATATGGGGTTCACTGTATATCAGATGGATGTCAAGACAGCGTTTCTATATGGAGATGTGAAGGAAGAAATCTTTGTTGAGCAGCCACCAGGTTTTGTGCATCCAGATCATCTAGAATATGCCTACAAGCTAGACAAGGCATTGTATGGATTACACCAAGCACCACGAGCTTGGTATGCACGCTAACTGAACATCTTTTGGCTCATGGGTACACACGTGGCACGATAGATCAGACTCTGTTTATCAAGAAAGTGGGCAAGGATCAGATCTTAGTTCAAATTTATGTCGATGATATTATTTTTGGGTCTACAAGTGAGGAGCTTTGCAAGGAGTTTGAGAGAGTTATAAAAAAGAAGTTTGAAATGAGTGCTCTCGGGGAAATGACACTGTTTTTGGGTTTACAAGTCAAGCAGAATTCTCAACGGATTCTTATCCATCAAGGGAAGTATGTGGATGACGTGCTAGCAAAATTTAAGTTTTCAGACGCAAAACCAGCTGAAACACCAATAGCAGAGAGACCGTTATTGACTGAAGATGAAGAAGGATCTCCTGTGGATCAACGTCAGTATAGGTCTATGATCGGGTCGTTGATGTATCTGGCAGCTAGCCGTCCGGATATCATGTTTGCTGTCTGCAACTGCGCAAGATATCAGGCTAATCCTAAAACTTCTCATCTTATTGCTGTTAAACGAATCTTTCGGTACCTTAAAGGCCGACCCCGGTTTGGTCTGTGGTATCCGAGGGATTCCAATTTTGACTTGTTTGCGTTTTCTGATAGCAACTTTGGAGAAACTGATAGTGACAGGAAATCTACATCAGCGGGATGTCAATTTCTGGGCGACAGGCTCATTTCTTGGCAATGAAAGAAACAACAAACGGTGGCGATATCTACAGCTGAAGCTGAGTACGTTGCTACCTCTGCATCTTGCTCTCAGGTGGTGTGGATGCAACATCAATTGCAGGACTACGGTTTGACTTATCTCAATACTACTATTTATTGCGATAATGATGCTGCAATACAAATAGTTAGAAATCCTGTTTTTCACTCCAAAACCAAGCACATAGACATAAAAGTTCATTTCATTAGAGACTGCTTCGACAGAGGTCTTATTACACTTGAGCAAATCGACACAGATGCAAATGCTGCCGATTTGTTCACCAAACCTGTCAGCAGCTCAAAATTCAAAGTGCTTGTGGATTTTCTGAAAATGATCTGTTTCACTGACTGAGCATGTTTTTGTTTCGTAGGTAAATTTGTTCATAAAGTTTTCTATTCTTAGGTAGTTTTTATTTATGCTCAAATTTAGGGGGAGAAAATTTTGAAAAATACAAAAGCATTAAAAAAATAGAAAAATACAAAAAGAGGATGGTCAAGGGCTGACTCATGTAAAACCAGTATCGAAATAGTTTGACTCTAGTATTGATGTGTTGGTAGGCTCTATTCTTAAGACTGGAAACATTGGCTGTTTTTGTTCAGAACTAAAATAGTACATGACCCTAGGAAAGAAAATCACTTGGAGTTAGCTCATGTCTATTTGAATGTCTGTATGTTATCCCGATACACACAATTTTGGTCTGTCTCTGAAATCTTCTCTGAAAAAGTCGTGTACCTCCTCTGCTGCATCTAGATACATGCTGACCTGGAGGTGCTAGGCAACGCCAGCTTCTGCTGCATCCAGATACATGCTGACCTAGCTGTACGTTGTCGCGCTATAGATCAAATACACCAGAAAGAGGCCCTCTAGTGCCCAAAAGAAACCCCAATAAACCTATATCAAATTGAGAAAAACTCATTTGATCTGTATATTATATCATCTCTGCAAAAGATCTATTCTGTTCTCTTCTTAATCTATTCCCAGTTAAGCTTTCAGAGATCTGGATTGGACTTGTGAAATATGTGGTAGGGAAGCTACTTGCATGATAGAGTGTGCTGTTTATATTTCCGGGATTTGATTAGTATTTGCTTGGGTGTTCATTGTTAAGAAATTAAAACATGATAAAATATGTTACAGGCAGTTATATGGAACAGGTCTGGGGAGATGAGTTTAGGTGGACAAATATACTGGCAATCGTCTAGATCATTCGGTAGTAGATCAGTGTTGATAAGTGAAGTTAAGCCCGAGACCTCGTGATTTGATCCCTGAGCAATTTTGTAAATTTCCTATTTTTTTTTAAAATAACAGTTTTTGTTATTTGTTTTTTTTTTTGTGTGTTTTAGGTTTTTGCTTTTATAATGCTCAGAAAGTTTAATGGATTATTATAACTGATTTATTAAAAAGGATTTTTTATTATAAATCGTTTTATCAAAAGAAATCCTTAAGTCATTTTGGCCCAATTGGTTGGTCTCGGCCCAAAGTCAAAGGCCCGGTCACTTGGTTTTGAGGTATAAAACACAGGTCTCGAGTCGAGACCTCATTTCTCACTCGAGACCTTTTGATATTTTCTCTCAAAGCTCCGGCAACTTGATAGATTTTCCGACGTGATTCTCCGGTTTCAATTCATCATATTCTTTTTTCTGGTCTCGATTCATCTTTTATTAAGGTATGATGATGTTTTGTTTGAAGATTTGCAGATATTATGAGGATGCGATGATGATTTGATGAAGATGACCAAGAACCCTAGTTTCTTATATATTTTGGTCTTCAAACAAATTATAAGATGTTTTTGGGATTTTGATCCAAAAATCTGAAAGGATAAAGTTGTTTGTGGGGTTTCGACTCAGATAACATAAGGACTCGAGACCAGTGGTTACGAGTCGCAATCTCATGGTTGTGACTCGAGATCTCAAGGTCTCGACTCAAGGTCTCGACTCGAGATCTCAAAGTCTCGACTCATGGTCTCGACTTGGTGATTCATGATTTCGACTCGAGAACTCATGGTCTCGACTCATGGTCTCGACTCATGGTCTCGAGTCAAAAGCAACAGTCTCGAGTCAAGATTTAAAATCTGAGTTATGGTGCTGTTGATGTGTTCAAAACGTTAACTTTGAAATTTGAAATTCTGTACAAATATAAATGTCAATGTTTGTAATGCACTTTTGTTTTGCGCAGATTATGGATTTTAAATTCATTTCGACACACAATCAGGCAGGATACTTAGCACCTCCTCCAGAGAAACACAGGAGGATGTATACTTCATTGATGAAAGGTCTCAACAGCTGCCGTATAGTTCACGCACTACAGAAAATCCAGTCATCTACGAAAATCTTATTCAAGAGTTCTGGAAAAATGCAAAAATTGAAGTTGTTGAAGGAAAGGGAGTTATTGTTTCTGAAGTTCAAAAGAAGGTTGTCACTGTAACAGAGCAGATGATTCGAGAAGTTTTACAGTTCAATGATCAAGAAACAGATTCGATTGAGCTTCCTGCTGGCACAGTTGAAGCGATATTGCCTAGACTGAGTTATGAAGGGAAGTATCCACCTCTGGTTAAGAAGTTTGTGCATCCTTATTGGCGACTTTTGTTGCACATGTTTCTTTTGTGTATAACAGAGAACAGGGGAGGCACTGATCAGTTGAACAGTACACAGTCTGCTGCACTTGCCTGTGTGATAACAAACGAGCCTTTCAATTATTCAAAGTATGTTTTGGAAGCTATGAAGAGAAATGTGTTAGGAGTCAGAAAGGACAAATTTCTCATGTATCCAAGGTTTTTGCAAATGATTTTTAATGCTCGTTATCCAGAGTTGGAGAGATCTGGAAACACATTGGAATTAAAGCCCATGGGTCCAGCTTGTTTTGGTGCTCTCACTACAAAGAAGGGTACTGAAAAGAAATTTGAAGGATTGATTCCGTTAGAGAAATTTGGTCAATTTGCAGAAACTGAAGATGTCGTTGCTAATCCAGAGATAGTGCAACCTGTTCCTGTAAATGATGCGCCTGCAAATGCAATTGTTGCTGAAGAACATGACATTCAAAGGGGTGTAGAAGATGAGCCTGAGACAGAGTTTTTAACAATTGATTCTGACAATGAAGGCATTGAGATTATGTGTGATTATGGGGAAGATGAAGAGCTTCCTCCTGAAGCTGAAGCTGTTACTGCTGTTCTGCCTGTGATTTCTGCTGAAAGTTTGGCTCTGCTGTTAAAATCTGTAACTGAAAAGATGGGAAATCCTCCTTCTGATCTTTCAGTTTCTAATGAAGAGTCTAGTGATAACCCAAAGGATCCTGATTCCCTACCGTTGAAGCGGAAAAGGAGGGATCCTCGACTCGGAATGTATGTTGAGCAAAACAAAGATCAATCCATGAATACTGCTGAGGATGATGAAGGTCTGTATGACTTCGATTTTGAGAAAAGTGTCACTGATACCACCACCGCTACTGAAGATATCTTTGAGTTTGATGCTGACACTCAAAGAAATGATATGGATACCACCACTGTTGATGTTCAAGTTACAAGTGTTGATGCTGATTCTGTTGATATTATGTCACTTGGTGTTTCAGAATCTGCAGGTCCTTCTAGAGTCATTCTTGATGTGCCTAGCAGTTCTAGTGGTAAAAGACCTGAAGAACCGTTTAGAATGCCAATTGATGATGATTCAAGCGATAATGATGATTTCATTAGTATGAGAGAAATGAAGAAAAGATTAATTGTGGTTGAGCAAGATTCAATTCATAAAGAAGCCAAGATTATCCAACTTGAAGATATTATAGTGCAAAAGAATCAACAAATTGAACAACTTCAAGGAGTTGTCAGTTTGCTGTTTACTATGGTTTATGATTTACGTGGAAAGCTGGAGAAGAAATTTGGGCAAGTGTTTTTTGATCCGACTGACGTTGAAAACAGAAGAAAAGCTTTCGAAATGGATAATGCTGAGAAAAGTGCTGCTATGGAACAATACTTCAAAAGAGTTACTGATCCAGTGGCAGACAAAGAGAAGGCTGAAAGAATTAAGAAGAAAAGAGAGTTGGTGATTTTGAAGAACAAGAATCTAAATCCAGATGATGATGATGCTCATGCAACTCACCATTTAATCGATGTTGGTGAAACTCTCTATGATCAAGTTGGTAATCGTTCTTGAGTGGTTAGCTGGGGCTTTTATCATGATCGAAAGAGATGGTGGATAAAAAGAAAAGTGGGCCCTGTCCAATGGTACAAACACCCAGGCCAGTTTCAGTCTTTCACTAAGGTTGATCTGACAGAGTTGTCTAAGGCACCTTATGTAGATGACAACCCTGGAGGTCCTGGATATGTGTTTTTCGAGAGATTAAAGAGGGAAGTTCTTGAGAATAAGACCAATTTAAGCTCCAAGGGTCACGGAATCAACCGGCACCTAGTATAGGTAACTATGTTAATAAATCGGCTCCTAAATCGGGAGATAGGATAGAATGAGGTTATATAAATCAAATGAGTAATTGAACTCATATGGTATGATTTAATAGTCCCAACATTCTGATTAGAAAGCCTACCTAACTGCTTTTGACCCGTTTCGACACATTATGGTAACATAAGCTACTATAAGGCATCGTTTGCGTAAAACTATGTTCGGATGGTTAACTATGTGCTATGCCAAGTCTTACATGCCCAATTACCCCTAAACATGTTACTAAATCAGATTACTTGTCAAAAATATGTTCACATAGGCGAAATACGGATTTATGCTTAAAAAGGGCATTTTAGTCATTTCCTATGGGCATACAAGCTAACAAGCATATGACTAACCAATCCTATGAGATCATAAGGTATAACCTAAGAGGTTATTCCCTATGCAACTATGATCACTAACTAAGCTTGGTCGGATCCTAAAGATCGACCAAACGGGTCGGGTTCGGAAGTGTAAGCGGTTGTTTAGACCGCTTAACTTACGACCCTAAACAAGCACAAACTAATAGTGTCGAGTTAAACATGTCAAAACATTTTTAACCTACTGATGTGGTATCAAAACAAAGTGTTTTGATACCCTAAAGTAGTTCCGAGGCAAAATGCGTGCTAAAACGCATTTTGACCGAAACTTTGACTCGACACTACATCTAGCTAACGTGGTAATCAGATGCTATAATCACGAAGGATTATAACTATCGTGATTACAATCACGTTTCAAAGTTCAATTGAACTTTGACTTGACCAATTGATGGTCAAAACCGAAAGTCAAACTGTTGGCCAAACGTTTGACTTTCTGCACTACATAAGGAAAAAGCAAATAAAAGAATGAAAGAATGCTCACTAAGGGTCCTTGCTATCTTTTCAACAAAGAAGACAAAGTCCCAATGCTTGAGAGAGCTCCCAAGTCAGATGTGAAGAAGAGAAAATGAGAATGAGCAAGGAAATGAGGAGAAATGGATGGCTATTTATAGTTGTTGTGAAGTAACAAGATCATCACAAGTGTTTTGATTAGCCATTAAGCAAGAAATCATGGCCATCCATTTGTTACAAACTGATTAGAAGCCTTGGTGAACACTTAAACTTGCTTAACATTCCAAGAAATTGCACAATCAGCCCCTGAAGTTGCAACAGAATGCTAAAATCACATTTCTGGTCACTGGGTGTTTCAGGCGGCCCACGTCAGTATTGGGGGAGGGCTTACGCGCCCCGCCTGGGCTCCCCAGATCAGCAAACTTTCAATATTTACAGCTTTGGTCCCTGCATGCAATCGAGTCCATTTCAGCCCTTTTTGACCCCCGTTAAGCCATTTTCAAGGCTCTACAAGGTCAATAAAGTTTAGAGGACTCAAAATATGCTTGGAACATTCTCGGATGTCGGTTCGTTTGGGCGTACGGTCGCGTTGTTCGTTAAATTACGACGAAACTCAAACGGACGTAAAAACGAACCAAATTGAGCGACGAATGGAATTTTTGCATGCCGATCACTAAAATAAAAATATTTTAGTGTGTACAAAAATTTTGGATGTCCAGATGTGGCCAGAACGTAAGATATGCGCGAAAATGCAAACTTACGCCGTTTTTGACACTTTTAGCCCCTGTAAGATCATATAAGCATGTTTTTGGACACCGAACCTATCAAAGCTTATTTCTAAGCCATGTTTAGGTTATATATGCTATGTTTAACTTATGATCAAGTTCCGGACTGTACGTTGCCTTACGAAACGGCAGACTTTTGCAAGTTGACGCAAATAGTCCTTGAGAGCGAATAAACTTGTTTTTGCCATACCAAAGCCTTTAAAACTTATTTCTAAGTTATGTAAAGGTTATTTAAGGTATGTTAAGTTTATGATGATGTTCCGGAGTGTTTGTCGCATTTTACCGATCGTGTTAACGCATCAATTCGCGTATAACTTTCCAGAAAGCGATATAGAGTTCAAAATCGATCAAAAATCAACATGGGCACAAAACCAAACATAAATGACAAACATTGGGATCAAAACACACTGTTTTATTAATATTGTATTGTTCAGAGTTTGTAAAATGATATCACAAGCACAGATGTCACAGTCTCCCCTACTTCAGGAAATTTCGTCCCGAAATTTATTTAGAGGAAACTTGTGAGAATAGATGCGGATATTTCGCTTTCATCTGATCTTCATGTTCCCAAGTAAATTCTGGGCCACGTTTAGATTCCCAGCGAACTTTGACCAATTTAATCCGCTTGCCCTTCAACTGCTTAATGAACGGTCCACTATCTCCACAGGTTTCTCAACGAAGTGCATCGTGTTATCAACACGAATTTCATCAAGTGGTATGTGAAGGTTCTCATCAGCTAAACACTTTCTGAGATTGGACACGTGGAATGTTGGATGAACATTTCCAAGTTCAGGAGGTAGCTCAAGTCTGTAGGCTACTTTTCCGACTCTTTCAACGATCTTAAATGGTCCACCATAACGAGGTGCAAGTTTTCCTTTCTTTCCAAATCTAATCACACCTTTCCAAGGGGATACCTAGAGTAGGACGTGATCACCAACTTGAAATTCTAAGGGCTTGCGTCGTCGATCCGCGAAACACTTCTGACGGCTTCTAGCTGTCTGAAGGTTTTCACGAATCTTCTTGACCTTATCTGTAGTCTCTAGAATGAGTTCAGGTCCTATAAGCTGAGCTTCACCTATCTCATTCCAGCAGATCGGTGAACGACATTTTCGACCGTATAAAGCTTCGAAAGAAGCCATGTTGATGCTAGAGTGATAACTGTTGTTGTAGGAGAATTCGATCAATGGTAGATGCGAATCCCAACTACCACCAAAATCAATCACACAAGCTCTAAGCATATCCTCCAGTGTTTGGATTGTTCTCTCAGATTGACCATCTGTCTGCGGATGGTATGCTGAGCTCAAATGAAGTTGAGTACCCATGGCAGATTGCATGGTTCTCCAAAAGCGAGACGAGAAACGAGCATCTCTGTCAGATATAATGTTCAAAGGAACACCATGTCGAGATACAATCTCATCAACATAGATTTTGGCAAGCTTGTCAGCAGATAGATTCTCACGGATTGGCAAGAAATGTGCTGACTTTGTTAAACGATCAACAACAACCCAAATGGCGTCATGACCTTTTTTAGTCCGTGGTAACTTGGTAATGAGATCCATAGAAATGTTTTCCCATTTCCAAACCGGAATCTCTGGTTGCTCCAATAATCCAGAGGGATGTTGGTTTTCTGCCTTAACCTTGAGACAAGTAAGGCATTTTGAAACATATAAGGCAATGTCTTTCTTCATACCCGGCCACCAGTACTGGGTTCGAAGATCCTTATACATTTTGTCTGCACCAGGATGAATTGAATAACGAGACTTGTGAGCTTCATCCATAAGCAAGGTGCGAAGATTGTCTATACTTGGGACCCACAAACGGCCCATGTAATAGAAAATCCCAAAATCTCTCAGTTCAAGCTCAGGATTAGTATGACACGGTAATTCTTTACCCATCAAGTCTTGTGCAACACACGTATGTTGAGCTTGAATTATGCGAGATTGAATATCAGATTGAACCTGAACACAGTGAAGCTTGACACGTTCCTTACGACTCAATGCATCAGCCACGACATTCGCCTTACCAGGATGGTAGCGAATTTCGCAAACGTAGTCGTTTAGGAGTTCAATCCAACGTCGTTGCCTCATGTTTAGTTCTTTCTGATTGAAAATATGCTAGAGACTTTTGTGGTCAGTAAACACTACACACTTTGTACCGTAAAGGTAGTGTCTCCAGATTTTGAGAGCAAAGACTACTCACCTAACTCAAGATCATGAGTGGTGTAGTTTTTCTCGTGCACTTTCAGCTGTCTTGATGCATAGGCTATAACTTTGTTTCTTTGCATAAGAACACAACCAAGGCCTAAATTAGATGCGTCACAGTACACGACAAAATCGTCATTACCCTCGGGCAAAGATAGAATAGGTGCATCACAAAGTTTCTGTTTCAAGGTCTGGAAAGCTTCTTCCTGTTTAGATCCCCACTTAAAAGGTTTGCTTTTCTGAGCTAAAGCGGTGAGAGGAACCGCAATCTTGGAGAAGTTTTCAATGAAACGGCGGTAATAACCCGCTAGACCAAGAAATGAACGAACCTCGGTAGGAGTAGTAGGAGTATCCCAATCCTTAATCGCACTGATTTTGGCGGGATCTACATGTATACCTTGTTCGTTGACGATGTGCCCCAAAAATTGAACTTCCTTAAGCCAGAATTCGCACTTGGAGAATTTGGCGAAAAGCTGTTCTTTCTTTAGGAGCTCCATTGTAAGACGAAGATGCTGTTCATGATCAACTCGAGTCTTAGAATAGATCAAGATATCATCAATAAAGACGATGATGAACTTGTCCAAGTAAGGCTTGCAAACCCTATTCATCAAGTCCATGAAAACAGCAGGAGCATTTGTTAAACCGAAAGGCATAACAGTGAACTCATAGTGACCATAACGCGTACGAAAAGCTGTCTTGGGACTATCTTCTTCGAGAACTCGAAGTTGATGATACCCAGAACGTAGATCAATCTTCGAAAAGCAAGTAGCACCCTGTAGCTGATCAAAGAGATCATCAATGCAAGGTAGGGGGATATCGATTCTTGATGGTAAGCTTGTTAAGCTCACGGTAATCGATACACATTCTAAAATATCCATCTTTCTTTTTCACGAATAGGACAGGAGCGCCCCAAGGGGAAAAGCTTGGACGGATGAATCCTTTGTCAGATAGCTCCTGAAGCTGCTTAGATAACTCTTGCATCTCAGACGGTGCAAGACGATAAGGTGACTTAGCAATGGGATTAGCGCCAGGCACAAGATCAATGCGGAACTCAACTTGGCGTACAGGGGGTAAACCAGGTAATTCTTCAGGAAATACCTCTGGATAATCCCGAACAACAGGGATATCTTGGATTGTCTTACCCTTGCCTTTATCCTCAACATGTGCTAAGAAAGCAACATACTTCTTGCGTAGATATTTGCGGGCTTAGGTACAGGACATGAGCTTAAGACCACTAACGGGTTTCTCCCCATGAATTTCTAAGATCTCACCAGTCGAAAGCGGTACACGAACCAACTTCTCAAAACATACCACCTCAGCATGGTACTTTGATAACCAATCCATTCCTACTATAACATCGAAGCTCCCGAGTTGCATTGGTGTGAGGTCAATAGGGAAAAGATGGTTATTGAGATTCAACTGGCAATTTCGAAGAACCGAATCGAGTATAATGGGTTCACCACTAGCTATTTCTACTGTCAAGGGCTTTCCTAGTTTTGTTCTAGTCATCGCAAGCAAAGGCTCAAATGCTAAGGACACAAAACTCTTATCGGCACCCGAATCAAATAGAACAGAAGCAGGATGGTTGTTAACAAGGAACGTACCGTTCACCACTTCGTTATCCGCGCGAGCCTCATTAGCATTCAAGTTGAAAGCTCTACCACGAGCTGGTGCCTGATTTGCATTTGCCAACCTCGGGCAATTGTTCCTGTAGTGGGTCAGATCCCCACAGTTGAAACATGAACCAGGCGGAAAGTGAGGTCGTGCAGGATTCTGGGCAGGGTTTTGTACAACTTGGTTTTGAGCTACCTGATTCTGATTTGGAGCAAAACGGCAAGTGTTCGCAAGATGACCAGACTTGCCACAATTCGTGCAGATGCGGCATTGCATATGTGGCTGGTGGTGGCTGTTGCATCTATTGCACAGAGGTGCATTACCAGCATACTGCCTCTTGGCGGCAGGTTGTGCAGCCTGATTCTGCGCTGCCTGATTAGGAGCAGCCTGGTTTGTCTGAGCGGTAATAGCAAAGTTCTTGGAAGCCTTACGCTTCCTCGATTTCTTAGAAGACTCACCAGTCTTCTTGCCCTTCTGCTCCTTGGTGTTATCAGACTGTTTCTGCTTCTTATCACCTTTTCTGTGGAGTTTACCCTTCTTGATTTGGGATTCAGTAAGGGTAGCAGCTAGCTCAATGGCCTGTCGGACGGTAGTAGGGTCACTGCCAGTGACAATATCCTGAACAGGATCTGGCAAACCGTCTATGTACCTCTCAATAGCCTTATCCAAAGGCGTGACCATTGTAGGACAGAGCAAGCTTAACTCCTCATATCTGTCTGTGTAAGCCCGGTGTTCACCACTGACTTGCTTCAGATCCTTGAACTCATCTTCGAGTGCCCTCTGCTCGTGTCGAGGACAGAATTCTCTCATCATGAGAGCCCTAAGTTCCTCCCAAGTTTGACCCAAAGCGACATCTGCACCTCTATCTCTCATTACCCCATTCCACCAGGTAAGGGCCCTCTTTTGAAATACACTCGAAGCAAACTCGACTTTACGGTTGTTTGGACACTGAACATGGCGAAATGTGCTCTCAAGACTCTCAAACCACTGTAGGAGCCCTGTTGCTCCTTCAGTACCACTAAACTTGAGTGGTTTAGCCGAGTTAAACTGTTTAAAGTTGCACGGAGCAGGTGCATTAACATTGTTATTGGTGGCTTGGTTTATTTGAGTTATGAGACCAGGTAGCATAGCAGCCATCTGTTGTGCTATAATAGCTGCCAGTTCGGCATCAGGTTGAGGAACATTACGTCGAGGAGGCATTCTAAAAGAGGAAACATGAGAGAAAATGAGTGAGATGATGTGATGAAAATGAGATGACAATAAAATCGACAAAAAGGCAAGGAAGGTGGTCATTTGTTTGTTACCACAACGCAAACAAACAACACACGGTGACAAATCAAAGTAAATGAGTCATAATAATGTATCGCGAAGACATGCTCGCCTATAAGTGAACACTCACCCCAAGAGTTCCCAGGTAAGAGTGACTGGTCCGATACTGCGGATTTGTACGAACACTCTAGCCTTAGACAGAAAACTCAGGATACAGGCATTCACTCTTCCAGTTTGCATGTGTTCACATTATTTAGACCCAAAACTTTGACGGGATTTTGAAAAATTGGCAGGCACAAGGCCGAAAGAAATCATCTAAGGATAGATGATTGATTTCAAAATTATTTTGGAAAATCGTGTTCAAGTTTTGGTAATCACCTAAGGATAGGTGACGTGTATTGTTTTAAGATCTAAACACAAGTAAACTTGTGTTAGGGTCCTAGAAAGTTATAGTCTAGGTCAAAGCATTTCTAATAACCTAATTCCCTATAACCATTGGCTCTGATACCAACTCTTCTGTCACACCCCGGCCGTGGTAAAACAACGAAAGCCGCGGCGGAAACGCCGGGGAGGTGAGTAGCGACAGAATTATTGTTTCAACAACCATGGCAAATAAAGTTTTGTATTATTAAAATTAAAGTTACATTGTCTTGAGTTCAAATAAACTACATAATAACTGTCTTTTAAGTCACTAAGTCCCGAGTCCGCCTAAGTGTAGCACAAACACCCTTATGCATTAGCACCTGAAACACATGTAAAAAATAGGTACGTCAGCATAAAAATGCCTGTGAGATACATAGGTTTTGTTTATGCAGATTCATGACTTGTTTTTGAAAGAAGTGTTTAAATAAAATGATGTCATGAATCTTGTAAAATGTTTTTCTTTGTAAAATCATGTGAAAATCGATATGAAAATCAAATGATGATGAATGAACAATGCATGGTTAAATAAATAACCAAGTGAAAATGAGTTTGTATAAAAATGTGTAATTTGTAAGACATTGTCATGTTTTTGTATAAAATGTTTCATGTCTTGTCCAAGTGGATTATATAACGCAACGATGTATAATACGATAAAAGCACTTATATATAGGAAGTACCAGCGGCGTATCCACCATGCTTTTATCATATAACACATAGCCCCGTTACATAAGTCACTTATCAATAACCAACCAAAATGTCTTGTGCCATGTCAAAAATGTGTATGTGTAAACCATGTACAATGTCATGTGTGAAATGTTTCATGTATAACCAAGTGAAATGCATAGCAAGTAGGAAATCATCTACTTAAACTATGTGATGATGTCAATGTATAAACTGTGTCATGTATGGTGAATAACTAGAAGTTACTCAACCCCATAGTAAAAATGTACAAAACAATGTTTTTGAATAAACCTAAGTTTAAATCAAATGTTATGTTTTGCAGAAAAACAATGCTTTATGATTACAAACATTTATGCAGTAATGTTAATCGCATACATTCAAGCCTTGCGACTGTGGCGACAAACCCTTAAACGAATT
Source organism: Helianthus annuus (assembly GCF_002127325.2). Lineage (NCBI taxonomy): Eukaryota > Viridiplantae > Streptophyta > Magnoliopsida > Asterales > Asteraceae > Helianthus > Helianthus annuus. Next base: position 96,233,885 of record NC_035437.2, read on the forward strand.
AAAGGTTTATCTAAAGTTATGTAGTCGGATTCTGTCATTCCCAACTTCCAAACAAACCTAGGAAGTCGGAAACGGGAGTTGTCAATTCCTATGGTACCATTACATAAGTCCGAGCGGCGTGATCAATGTTAATGAATGTATTATTGTCCCGATTTAACATACCAAATGTCATAACCAATGTAGCATGTGAAAACCATGTACTAGGAATGCTAAGTAAACATGCCTAGTAGAAATGTTCATGTAAAAACAATGTGTTCCATATGCTAAGTAAACATATGCAACAAATGTGTAACAAATCAATGTGCTAGCATGCTTAACATACATAGCAAAACATAGTGAAAGCATGTACTAAATATGTACTAGGTGAAATTAGCATGTTTATGTCATAAAAGCATGAAATGCACAAAAGTAACATGTATGTACATGTGTATCACCCCAAAATATTTGAAAACGGTAAAAGAGGGGAACTATGTACTCACTTGGGATTGCTAATTAGTCTTGAGAATAAGACCAATTTAAGATCCAAGGGTCACGGAATCAACCGGCACCTAGTATAGGTAACTATGTTAATAAATCGGCTCCTAAATCGGGAGATAGGATAGAATGAGGTTCTATAAATAAAATGAGTAATTGAACTCATATGGTATGATTTAATAGTCCCAACATTCTGATTAGAAAGCCTACCTAAGTGCTTTTGACCCGTTTCGACACATTATGGTAACATAAGCTACTATAAGGCGTCGTTTGCGTAAAACTATGTTCGGATGGTTAACTATGTGCTATGCCAAGTCTTACATGCCCAATTATCCCTAAACATGTTACTAAATCAGATTACTTGTCAAAAATATGTTCACATAGGCAAAATACGGATTTATGCTTAAAAAGGGCATTTTGGTCATTTCCTATGGGCATACAAGCTAACAAGCATATGACTAACCAATCCTATGTGATCATAAGGTATAACCTCAGAGGTTATTCCCTATGCAACTATGATCACTAACTAAGCTTGGTCGGATCCTAAAGATCGACCAAACGGGTCGGGTTCGGAAGTGTAAGCGGTTGTTTAGACCGCTTAACTTACGACCCTAAACAAGCACAAACTAATAGTGTCGAGTTAAACATGTCAAAACATTGTTAACCTACTGATGTGGTATCAAAACAAAGTGTTTTGATACCCTAAAGTAGTTCCGAGGCAAAATGCGTGCTAAAACGCATTTTGACCAAAACTTTGACTCGACACTACATCTAGCTAACGTGGTAATCAGATGCTATAATCACGAAGGATTATAACTATCGTGATTACAATCACGTTTCAAAGTTCAATTGAACTTTGACTTGACCAATTGATGGTCAAAACCGAAAGTCATACTGTTCGCCAAACGTTTGACTTTCTGCACTACATAAGGAAAAAGCAAATAAAGAATGAAAGAATGCTCACTAAGGGTCCTTGCTATCTTTTCAACAAAGAAGACAAAGTCTCAATGCTTGAGAGAGCTCCCAAGTCAGATGTGAAGAAGAGAAAATGAGAATGAGCAAGGAAATGAGGAGAAATGGATGGCTATTTATAGTTGTTGTGAAGTAACAAGATCATCACAAGTGTTTTGATTAGCCATTAAGCAAGAAATCATGGCCATCCATTTGTTACAAACTGATTAGAAGCCTTGGTGAACACTTAAACTTGCTCAACATTCCAAGAAATTGCACAATCAGCCCCTGAAGTTGCAACAGAATGCTAAAATCACATTTCTGGTCGCTGGGTGTTTCAGGCGGCCCGCTTCAGTATTGGGGGAGGGCTTACGCGCCCCGCCTGGGCTCCCCAGATCAGCAAACTTTCAATATTTACAGCTTTGGTCCCTGCATGCAATCGAGTCCATTTCAGCCCTTTTTGACCCCCGTTAAGCCATTTTCAAGGCTCTACAAGGTCAATAAAGTTTAGAGGACTCAAAATATGCTTGGAACATTCTCGGATGTCGGTTCGTTTGGGCGTACGGTCGCGTTGTTCGTTAAATTACGACGAAACTCAAACGGACGTAAAAACGAACCAAATTGAGCGACAAATGGAATTTTTGCATGCCGATCACTAAAATAAAAATATTTTAGTGTGTACAAAAATTTTGGATGTCCAGATGTGGCCAGAACGTAAGATATGCGCGAAAATGCAAACTTACGCCGTTTTTGACACTTTTAGCCCCTGTAAGATCATATAAGCATGTTTTTGCACACCGAACCTATCAAAGCTTATTTCTAAGCCATGTTTAGGTTATATATGCTATGTTTAACTTATGAACAAGTTCCGGACTGTACGTTGCCTTACGAAACGGCAGACTTTTGCAAGTTGACGCAAATAGTCCTTGAGAGCGAATAAACTTGTTTTTGCCATACCAAAGCCTTTAAAACTTATTTCTAAGTTATGTAAAGGTTATTTAAGGTATGTTAAGTTTATGATGATGTTCCGGAGTGTTTGTCATGTTTTACCGATCGTGTTAACGCATCAGTTCGCGTATAACTTTCCAGAAAGCGATATAGAGTTCAAAATCGATCAAAAATCAACATGGGCACAAAACCAAACATAAATGACAAACATTGGGATCAAAACACACTGTTTTATTAATATTGTATTGTTCAGAGTTTGTAAAATGATATCACAAGCACATATGTCACACAAATACTCCCTAAGATATTCCAAGCATGAAATGATTGGCTTTTCCCTCCCTTCAACAGTTTTGGCATTTAAAATTTCGTACATGTTGTTCAGTAGAACATCAGATTGTGCCCAACCTAAACATTGATAACCAATAAAGCAATGTTTAAAGTGATAAATAAATTTGTACTTAATTTGATATATGGTCTAGTGTTTGGGCATATTACCTGTGAAGTGAGATCTAGACCAATGCTTTGGTGGAATTTGTGCCAACCAGTTGTATGCTTCCTCATTAAACTTCTTCAACTCTTCCATTTTTTCCCTAAACTCAGGTACTATTACACAAGAACATGAGTCAATAAAGGCATAACAATCTTTACCTAACTAATGAATCAACAAGTTACCTGTTCTGGCAGTTGCACATGCCCATAAGCAATCTTTAAAGCCTTTGCCCCTCCATTTTAACTTCATATTTTGGTGAATATGCCTAAGGCAAAACCTATGTTCTGCAGCAGGGAATACCTTTTCAAGTGCAGGAATAAGGCCCTAAAATTAACACCCAAAAGAGTAAACATGTTAAAATTCAAACCAATAATTATAAACAGTGGATCAGAAATTGCATAGGCTAACCTTTTGTCTATCAGAAATGAAGGTAAACCTTAAGTTGTTTTGTAATGCTAGATCATCTTTGAGACATTCTATAAACCATGTCCAGGAATCCTTGTTCTCTGCTTCTGCAATTGCATAGGCCAGTGGATAGAGTCCATTGTTGGAATCCAAGCCTACTGCAACTAATACCTGACCCTGTTGTGAACCCTTCAAGAAAGCCCCATCTAAGCCTAGTATGTCCCTCCCACATTCCTTGAAACCTAGCTTCAGTGGACCCAAGCAGATGTAAATTCTCTTGAACACCCTTGTTGGAGATTCTGGGTTGGGTTCAGACTCAACTTCAATGTGCACTGTTGTGTCTGGATTTGCACTTTGAAGCTCCATTATGTAATCCCTTAACCTTGAATATTGTTCCTTGTTGTCATCTTGAACTTCTTTTGAAGCAAGAGACTTTGCCCTAAATGCTTTCATCCTTGAAACCCTTAATTCATACTTCCTTGCCAGCTCTTCTTGGATGGTCCTCACAGAGATGTCTTTGTTACATTCAACCAATCTCTTCACAGCAGGCTCCTTAGCCATGAACTTTGCTGTGAGGTGATGGCTTTCTCTAGTTTGCAGACAGGTGTGTTCCGACTTGTGAGTTTTCACTGTCCAACTTTCCACTTCATCTTTCTCTTTAGCAACATACAACATAAATGGACAAACTACCTTGTCTAATCTTTCTTTTCTTTTTCTACAGAATATGGCATTGGCAGTGAGTACCTTTTTTGACTTTTGAGACCCACTGAAAGATTCCCTGGACCTGGGCCCAACAATAGGTTCATTGGGCTTGGACCCAACAGATTTTCCCTTATTGCCCTTCTTGGGTACTTGTTTCACAAACCCATCACCTTTCTTGTAAACTGGGACGTTCCCTTCACATACTACTCTAATCCTAGCCTTGTCAATTCTCAAAAATGACAACTCCCTTTTGGTAAGAACTGCATGCCTCCTAACTTGTTCTTTAACCTCCTTTGCAGATCCAAATTGTTGACCCAAGTAAAACCTTGCTTCATGCATCCTACTCTTTCCCTATTCAAACAGTTAAGTAAATATTTAAGTAAACAAATGCATTGATTCATCGGTTAAGTAAATATTTAAGCAAACATGCATCCTAACCTTTTGTTTATTCCTGATTTCCCTTAGCTTTTGGCTCCTTCTTGTTTCAAAATCTTCCATTGATTCATCAGTTAAGCTATCAAATGATTCATAGCTAAGGTTGTCATCAATTTCATTTTCATAATCCATTTCATTACTAACATCATCATCAATGCCATAATTACGGTTGCCCACATATTCTTCATCCTCATCTACAAAAACATTGAAGTCCCTCATATCAACTTCCATTTCTTCCACCTCATAATCATTGTCAACTATGTAGTCACTGTCTTCTGAATCATCACCCCCATTCTCACTTTGATGAGAACAGTCAGCCTCACTACCACCCTCATCCTCACTACCACCCTCATCCTCAGCCTCCCTATTACCCTCACCCTCATCCTCAGCCTCCCTATTACCCTCACCCTCATCCTCAGCCTCCTTATGACCCTCATTGTTTGGGAATTCTCCAGAAAAATCAATGTCATCAAAGTTAAAACCATCTACCCATGTAGCCTCTTTTGCATTATCAGTCTCAATCCCTATATTATCATTGTTACCTACTGGATTATCATTGTTACCTACTGCATTATCATTGTTACCTACTGCATTATCAGTCTCAATCTTTATATTACTTGTATTCTTATTAGCATTAGAGGACCCTTCAACATACTCAAGCATCAATCTCCTTCTAGGTACCAACTTTTTTTTGTTTTGTCTAACACCAACAATCTCCTGGTTTTCCTCTGCTAATTCCTCAATAACAACCTTAGATCCCTCAGGTGATTTTAAATAAGTATCAACCATAGATGTTCCTTGTTCAATGTAAAAGTTGATTAACTTATTTTCACCCACATATTTTGACAAGTTACGAACATCAGCATCACACCCTAAAGCTACCAAACCAGTATCTAAATCTCTACCTGGTATTTGAAAATGATAATAAAATGGCACCTTTTCTTTCAACAACTTTAGTTCTCGCATCATCCAATCAACTTCATGAACAGAAAACTCATCAATGTCGATGTAATCCACATACACTGACCTTCCTTGTAGATACCTTCTGCTTGGAACCCTCTTAAAGAATCCACCATAGAAGATTTTTGCAGAAAACAAACTAGGGTTTCCTTCTGTTCATCATAACAAAAAACAGGCAAAACACTATCAGACACTTCAAAATCGCTAAATGTTTGAACTTTAGCACAATCATACAAAAAAACTTACTGTAATCGCGATCTGGAGTGAAATCATCAAACTGGTCCCTAATGTACCAACCCATTCTGTTCGATCGATCCTATACGGCTGATTATTTCTTCAATCGCCTGGATTTTGCAGAGAAAGTGAAGAGACGGGAGGGTTTCTTGGTGTTAGTGTGAGAGAGATGAGAAGAAATGAGAGGGAAACCCATAAATATCAACTGACATCCAGGGACTATACTGTGTAATTGCAAAAGTAGACATCAAATCAAGGTGAAAAGACCAAATTACCCTCACGTGATAAGCACGTGAGGGGTTTTAACAAAAAAATTTAACTTCAGTTAGAGCTGGGGACCAAGCGAGTGCACTTTTGACAAGTTTTGGGACCACGAGTGTAATTAGTAAACCATTGGGACCAAGTGTGAAATTTTTGCAAACCATAGGGACCAACCAAGCATTTAACTCTAGTTTTCGTGTAAAGCTTATTACCTTTTAATTCTTAGTGAGATCTCAGGTAAAAAATGTTTCGTAAACCGATACAAAATGTTATATTGTTTGTTTTTAAATTATATTATATTATGTTTTTACTTGAATTCTCAACTAATAAAATTCATAAACATATTATAAACAACGTGATGAAATCCTTGCACGACAAATGATAAGTTGATTAAGTTAAAAAGAAAAAAATATTGGTTAAAAAAGGATATTTATTCATATATATAAAAAAGCATATAAACATCAAATAACCACGTCAAGCAAACTGAAATATTCAAAAAAACCAATGTTTAAAACGTAAAAATCATAAAAATTGCTTTGAATTCATAGAGATAGAAGCTAAGTCTCTTTCTTGCTAACTTTCTCGGAATCCTTGACGTTACTTGGAGTTGGAAGAGTTGTAGACGTCAACCTAGCCTGTGTAAATTTGCTAAAAAGTTTAGTTAATGCCTTCTTCTCCATTATATAAAATGAGAGTAGCAATCACCTAATGCAGAATCTGAAAAAATGGTTTTATGATTACTTGGATGGCTTAAAAACTCCGAACCCAAGGAGAAAGATTGGTTGGGGTATAGGAAATTCTAAGGGTTTGATATTAGGTGATGCCCAGCAGATTACTCGAAAATGATCTCATATCTCTTTACCGGCATCAAGAATCAAGATATTAAGACACTATATAATCTAAAAATATATCATAAGTAATATATTAAATTTCTTAGGAACTTTATATTGTTAGAATTGTGATTAAGCATATAATATTTCAAGTTAGTTTGGGTTAAATTTAAGATTAGGTTTCAGGCAATAAGAATCAAAACAGGTAACTTTTAAACCATAGAAGTTCTTAAACAGATATCCCTTATATCAAAGTTAGTGAAGAAGAGTTTAGTAATCTATAACATCAAACTGTTTCTCAAAACCCATTTCTTCGACAAAATTATCATATGTAATACATAAAGATAGGTGCTCAAAAAAAGTTTCAAAACTTTAAAGTTTTTTTTTTCAAAAAAACCACCCGTTTGACCCGAACTTATTTTGCTCCAAACCCATATTGACCCGAACTTAATTAATAATTATTTAACTGAACTGAACTCATTTTGCTCCGATCCTGTCTTAACCCGAAATCAGTTTAATCCTAACCCGTATTGACTCGAACCCATTCTGACCCAAAGTCGCTTCAATCGATGACCCAAACCTGCTCGACCCACCCAATTTTACCGGTTGATTAAAATAGTTTCCTTAAAAGCTATGTGCCAAGTAAACTAATGACAAAGTGAGAATACAATTTTAATTCACATACATACAATATTATCTTCAGTAGTTAGATTCAAACACAGATCGTAAAGAATAACATGAGATGCAGATACCGTGTTCAAACCAAGATTCCTAGCAGCGACATCAGCATAACAGGTACCTGTAACGTATTTCCTCTCTTAACAAAAATGAAAACACTAAATTCGCGAATATTTGGCTTAGAATAACAACCCATTTACTTTTGAATGGTTCTGATTAGGATTATGTTATTAATCTAAAGATCAAATAAAAAAGATTGGAAAAGATTGGTGTAAAACGGATTGAAAATCTCCCAAAGTGAATCTTTAATTGATAAAATCTACTAAATCATTTTATTTATGAAATACTAAAATTTTGTAATATCATTCAACGCTAATTTGTTTAAAAAAAGGTGATTGCATTAAAGTTTAGAACTTTTTTACTTAAGGTAGCCAAATTCCAACTTTTCTACTTCAAGATAAGATAAGTTAACAAGTTATCTTAACTAACTATGGCAAATCAACCATTTTGAAACTTCAGTGAGATTTTTTAAGCCCTATAATAATAAGTTGGTTAGCCTTACTTGTTTCAACTCATATAGGAAAAATAATTTTATTTGACCCAAACATTTATCCAACTCACCCGTTTTGCTAACTCTAGCAATCAGTAGACTTATTTTCATGTAATAACTATAAAGAATAGGAAGCCACCTCCGGATCAGTGTTGAAATCTTTAACTGCACTATCCCTTACAGATGAAGACATTGAGCCATCAAGTCTCCTATATTCAATACCATATTGATTAACGGTGAAGGGCTGCCAATAAAAGCAATTGTAAAAATTCATTAAGCATTTAAAGATATATTTGTAGGACCCATCCATGTGTAAGCAACACAATATCAAGCATGTCTTCATGAACCATACCTATAGCAACACCATCAATAGGCATTTCATCGAACACATAGATTGCAAATAAAGACGGACATATTTAGGGTTAGAATCAAACGCGAGGCATTTCATCGAACACCTGGTGGGTAATAATTTCAGTACCTGTGTGGTGATAAGCTGTTGTTCCACGGTATCTTCCATTGCACAAAAGAAACCTTGATTTTGAAGACATGTTGCTCATTATATTCACCAGAATCACCAGCGTAACTATCCAAGTCCAATGGAACAACTGAAACAAAAATACTAAAATCCTATAATTTGATTAAACCCTAATTTTAACATCAAATCGGTATTACAAAGTTAAATCTGTCACACCCCCAAAATACCACATGCAGAAACACCACGGGGCGTGTGACGTACCAGGATCTAGCCGTCAATCACATTGAGCCATACATAGTATTTAATAAAAGTTTCCATTTATTTCATAAAGTAACTCAAACACAAATCCAAAATAATACGTTCAGCGGAAGCATATAATAAATAATTATTCCAAGTGTTTCAAAACATGAGTGCAATCATCATTAAACTTGTATTCAAGAGCCACGACCCATGACAACTCCAGCACTCCCAGATAGCAAGTTCCAATCCATGTACCTAAGGCCCTGCAAGCATGCAGAAAAACGTGTATCAGACAACGATGGTGAGTTCATAGTTTGCGTTAACCGTTAATACCAAGTAGTGATTTTAGGTTCGTTAAGACTATTATGTTGATAATAACTCAATACCGCAGACGGCCCTTTTTGCCCTTCCCCAATGCCCTATCAAACATTGGTCATGATTGTAAGTTATTAGTTCACGCCCGTCCTATCCAGGAGTGTTCGTGGGGGTGCCAAACCTAATAGCGCTATCAACTAATAACCCCGTTGCCCTACAAGCAACAACCGGTAGTAATGATGGGACTTAAGTGATAGAGAGTGAGTGTATTATCCGACCATAACGTTTACTGAAAACCGATGCATATCCCCTGCAAGGATAGCGTTGTGAAATCCGCCTCACATCCCCTACAAGGATGTGGGTATTTGAAAACCGCCTCATATCCCCTACAAGGATATGGGTTTACGAAATCCGTTTACAAGTTTTACCAGTTTGATTGTCCCCACCGGACGCATGCTTGTTTTAAGAGAAGTGAACTCACCTTGGTTTGCTCGGTATGATTAGCTACTTGTGCACACTTAAACAATCACAACCTATGGTATTCATGTATATGTGATCAGTTCACATTCATTTGGTTCGCATATCAAGTATAGTGATAATGTGCATTTCAAGCAGTGATTTCCATATAGCACATAGCAATTACGTAACTCATACAATCCTCAGTTCTCATGCATGTTTCACAATAGTGTTTAACAGTCAAGCGTGTAACTCATGACAATCCATTCATGTTTTCTCAGTCAATATTAATCATCATTGGCATGCAGTTAATAGAGTTTCATCAACAAAGTGATCATACCTAAACCCTACTGTTCATGTGAAGTCCTTCGGCGAAAACTGCACTCGACGAAACCCCATGTGACGAAACACTATGTGTTTCGTCGAATTGACATTGTGACGAAACTCACCATGTTTCGTCGAGTTAACATGGGACGAAAGTCACTATGTTTCGTCGGCTTAACATGGGACGAAACTCACTATGTTTCGTCGGCTATCTTGACAGATTCAACGTTTCATCAAACCCTAGTGTTACAGTTTCCTTATCGCAACTTACAGATCAATCAGTTTCTGGTTCTATCATGCAAGCATATCATTGTTTTTACTCTTGATTAGTCTACCAACAACATTATTAATCATCATGTCATTAACGTTCATTATTCATCATAACAGTTGGCATGAATTCATCATTGTAACCCTAATAGTTCATCAGTTATGTATAATACCAGAATCACATACAAGTCTAATCTAATAATGATCATAGAAACACATCATCCCTAATCTCGTAGTCATAGATTTGAAACAACCAATCAACCAAAGAAGCATCATTCACATAGTTCAAACCCTAACAGACACAACAGGTATGATTTCTAGATTATCAATCAATAATGAAACCAAATCATGATAACAGGCATCTGCATCCACATAAACAATCCTAACAATTAGATCGAGTCGGGTTATCACAAACTAACCGGATGTGAGATGGGATAAGCAAGAACTTCTAGAGAGTGGTGATTGTCGTCGCACAGAGAGAGTTCTAGGGTTTCGCTAGTTCTCGAGTTACGTATAGTGGTGCAGTTATATAACCTAATCATTTGGGCCACACATTGGCCAAAAGCCCGTGAACGGTGAAACACCTGTTGACGGCGAAACACCCATAGTATCGTCGGGTAGTGTTTCGTCGAGATGGTTATGGCGAAACACTAAGGTTTCGTTGAGATGACATGAAGATGTATGTTATATATGTGTTGTGTTCATTATTTTAAACAATTCATAAGTTTGCCACAATTTAACATTTTATTAATCACATAGCAAAGATGGACCTATTACATCGAAATGAATTGTAAAGACACAGCTGAGAAACGAGTGACGTGTCGGGAAAAGGCCTTGAAAAGTCGGGTTGTCACAAAATCAAAGCAAGATAATTGTAAAATAAACTCACATTGGAGTGAAGAATTGAGAACCCTCAACACCTTCATCCTTCCATGTACCATCGTACCTTCGATTTTGACTCAGACCATCCAAGTATTAGATATAGAATATTGAACACAAAACCCTAAAGCTGTAAATAAACAAACAAAAGATGAACATAAATATTTCAAAATCAAACACTGATCAAGTTGAAAGCCGACTGTTACGTGGATGATGAACACTGGAAGATAAGAAAAATTGAACCTTTGTTTCGCAAATCGAAAGAGATAACTGATTTGAAAATAAAAAACAGCAGGGTTTCGATTACGACCTCGAATCTACAGAATCGATGGTTAAAAGGTAACTTGGGAATCACCATTGTCGATTTGCTGAAGAAGATTTGTGGATTTGTTGAAGAAGACGCATATGCGCCGCTAGGGTTTTGAGGGTGACGATAGAGAAGAAGGAGTTCTGATAGAATGCAATTAGAAATATGTATTTTAGAAGGTTATATACACCGGGTCAAAATCCGGATCCCGTCTTAACCCATAAACAAACAATTTTGACCCATCCATTTTCCCGCCCAAAATCAATTGAGGTTGCACCACACCACAACGCGACACGTGTCCCAAACCTTATTTGTTTATTATATATAGGTTATATACCCGTGATTTCACGGGTTATGGGGTGTTTTATAAAAATTTATATTTACAAAAGAATTTTAAATATTTGATTTCTTATAAGTGGATAACCTCTTCATACTAACACCACTTTAACGTCCTTTCTACCATGTGTTTTTCTTACCGTGCCGCCTTGCTAACGTGACGCTTAATGTCTCCTATTTATACCCTCGCACGCTTAATGCTATATACCCGTGAGTTTCACGGGTTATGGTTTGTGTTAAAAAAATCTATATCTATAAAAGCAATTTTTTTGTATGATTCTATATAAACGTGTCGAGGCAGATATGTAACCTGTGCTTGAGTAACAAAAATCAACTTTGATCATAGCTTAAAGAGATATGAGTAGCGAAATATATTCATATGTCATATATTTTTAAAATATATTTCAAGATAAAATAGTATGAAAACGATTTGCTCGTCAAATAGACCGAACCAACAACATTATATATGTAACCGCAAAAAAGAAAATAGTAAATAAAATTCAATTTAAAAGGTATAAACTAAATCACGCAATGAATTTTCATTATTTTTATATACTAATGAGCTTGACGGATTATGAGTTGATTTTTAAAAATTTATATTTGTAAAAGAAAATTTTTTATATGATTTATTATAAATTAAACACTATTTTTTTTGGGAAACATAAAAAAAAAGGATCCAATTATATGTGGGTGGGTTTTATTTGTTTGGATGATCCAAGGGTTGAAACTGATCCAAAAACTCTTAACACTACCAACACTATCAAAACTGAAAAGACACACAAGACTTTTACTCGTTTCCCCCTAGGCTTCTTCAACACTCCCAAAAACACTCTCACCACTACCAAACTCAAACCCTAGATCTCTGCATTCCGTATCTTCTTCAACATCCAGACAAACCCTAGAATCTCTGCATTCCGTATTTTCTTCAACATCCAAAGACGCGATTTCACGATTACACTCATGAGACGGTTATCAACTAACAGTTATCAGAAATCTCTGCATTCGGTAACTTCTTTTTGAACTGACTTCTTGTTTTTTCACAGATTTCATAGTTTTATTTGTTTAGTAATGTTAAATAATGAGAATCTAAGTGTCGGAAAACAAAATAATGATGACCGGAACTTCAATCGTTTGTGTTTCATTTTGTTTTCTTGACTTGTTTTTCTATCTAACTAATGTTTACTTTATGTTTCATTTTTCATTAAACCCTAAATCCTTGATACTGATCAAACCCTAAATGTTTTGTTAGTGGTTGTTGATTTTCATTTGAAACCCTAAAACGGAGATTTTGATTGTTTGTGTTCTGACACTTTTTGGTATTTGATATAAGATTATGGTTAAAATGATGCTTTTTAGGGTTATGCTTGATAATGGTGATGTTTTTATGCTGAATTTTCATCGTGATGTTTCTATGAACTGTTATATGAATATTTCATTTTGTGAAGATTATTATTTATTTGAATTATTATTTAACTTTTACGTATTCATGCTTTATTACACGAAGATACCTCCAAAAGAAAACCTCAACCTACATAAATTCGGTGCCGAAATGGATCCAACGAAGATACCTCCTTCATTCTTAACATTTATTGGAGAAGAACCTGTATTTTTGGTATGTTTTTTTTTCCTTTCATGGTAATGTGATATTGTTATTTGACATTATCATCTCACATGTTTGCTATTGCTTTATGTTTTCTATTGTTTTATTAGACCATACCATCTGACTTTGCAACTAATTTGTGGGGAGATAAAGTCCCCTATGGTAAAACAGTAAAAATAAGAGATGGTAACAGTTTAAGGTGTGTAAGGATCAGAAAGAGAAATGGAGAACCTATATTTACTGACGGATGGTTTATGTTGGTTCGAGAAAATGATTTGAAATCTAAAGATGGAGTATTGATAACAGCCACTGGGCCATACACATTCAATGTTTCATGCTTCAAAGAATTTGTCTGCCAAAACTCTTATTTTACAGCACAAATAAATGATGTACCATATATGACTGTAAGTGAATTTATATTAGTTCAGTACTCGTTTTTAACAACTGTTTTCATTTTTTGTAATTGTCTACTAATGATTTTTTGAATTTTTTATAGCTTATGCCTGATAAATTTTGGAACAACTTTTATGGCAAAAACTACAAGGGTGAAATGGCAAGGGTGTATGTTGGACAAAGATTTTGGAATGTCAAGTTGGAAGCATCTTCCCACTGTTGTTGTTTCAAAGATGGATGGCTTAAACTGGTTGAGGAGGTGCCTTTGGAGAACGAACCTTACTTGGTTTTTACAATGATTGATTTGAAAACCTTTGAACTTTCTGTTTTTGATCCGGAGAGTGGCACTGAAATGGTTTTAAAAAAAGATGACGTGGTAAATACATAATCTGTTTTATTTTTAAGAATTTATTTATTACTCTTGTTATTAAACTTTTATACATATTAATACTTATTACTTTTTTTGTGAAGGATAAAGGAAAGTGTAAGATAGATACTGGTGAGGTTTTGGTAAGAAAGAATGAAAATCTGGTACATCATTTATTTATTCGAATTATTATTTAACTTTTACATATTCATACTTATTGTTTTTATTGTGAAGGTTAAAGGCAAGTCCAAGGTAGATGATGCTCAGGTATTTATAACCAAAAATGAATATCGCTTAAATCATTTACCGTTTTATATTTCATAGTAACAGATTTATTTAAAAGTTATTACTTATTTGTGTTACTTTTGGTACAGACACAAGGAAATGTTCGAAGCAGAGTTAAAAGGGTTGATGCAGCGGCAATTAGGGATGAGCAAAGCGGTATCCGATACCGAACCGATACCAATACCGCCTAATACCGATCCCGAATTTCACCCAAACTAGGTACCGATACCGATACCGAAACATGTCGGTTCGGTATCGGTACGGTACGGTATCGGTATTTTGAGGGTCGGTATCGGTATAATACCGATACCGTACCGTACCGACACCGAAAACGCCCAAAAGTGGATACCGATCGGGATACTGAAAAAATTCGTTATCGGTATTTCAGGATCGGGATCGGTATGGGATCGGTATTCGGTGGCATATGCTCATCCCTAGCGGCAATCACTGGTTCTCCGGTCTTGAAATCCACAGACCTGGTAGAAAACCAAATTGTAAGTTTTTTTGACATTTACCGTTTATATTTCATAGTAACAGATTTATTTAAAAGTTATTACTTATTTGTGTTACTTTTGGTACAGACACAACGAAATCTTCGAAGCATGGTTAAAAGGGTTGATGCAGCGCCAATCACTGGTTCTCCGGTCTTGAAATCCACAGACCTGGTAGAAAACCAAATTGTAAGTTTTTTTGACATTTTTTATTGTTTACATAGTTCATATATCTTAATTACATAGTGGCTTTCAATCAATATGGTTTCTGCAATAAATGGGTTTGGGTTTAAATGGTTTGGTGATAATATAGGCTCTATTGTTTGGTTATAATATAGGCGTTATTTCCTAATTGATAATATAGTGGTTTGTTCATTTCGTTTGGTGATAATACATGCTTTATTTGTTTCATGATAATATAGTCATTTGTTCATTTGGTTTGGTGATAATATAGGTGTTATTCGATTCATGATAATATAGTCATTTGCTCATTTGGTTTGATGATAACTTAGGAGTTATTTGTTTCATAATAATATAGGTGATAATATTGTTTTTAGTGATAATATAGTCTCATGTTCGTTTCGTTCGTTTAGAGGATGTATGAGTTAGCCGTAGTAAAAAATAAAAACTGGTTTGAAGTTGTCTCACCAAATCAGTCGTTTATTTGACTTCTATCACTTGTAATTCTTATTTCTGTTAATAAGAATTGTTGTTGAATGTTGAAAGGGTGTGAGAATTCGAATAAAGTATTGAACCTTATACTCTTCTCAACACCTTTATAATAGCAATACTACAAATACTTCAAGAAATAAAAACATGCTTTCATCTTTTACCAACATTTTTTATGCAAATTTAAAAACATTCGTTTTCGAATAGTTAACGGTTTAGCCTCGTGGTGGACATTGGTGTAGATTTAGTAGAATTAAAGTGTGCGAGTTAGTTGTTTTTAAGAAAGTTAAGGTGCATCGTAAAAGTTTTCCTCCTTGAGTGGGTTAGTGAGTGTTGTAGTCCATGGTAAATATTAGTATAGATTTAAAAGTAGATTTAGAAAGGTTAACAACGGTTTCGTGATAATATATAATTTCTATAATATATATCTAGAATATGTTCTAATTAATTCAATTATGTTCAGCCGAAGCGCAGGAAGACAGTTCAAAAAGTTAACCCACAATCACCTGTTTTCAACTTCACAAGATTTGCGGAACACAGAATTGTAAGATTTTATAGATTTTTTATTGTTTCCTTGTTCAACTTTTTATGCAAAGGCTATACTTACAGATGCCTGGAATATATTGTGCTTTTCAGCGACTACCAGCAAAAATGTCATCTGTGTTGGATCTATCTCCTGATAATCTAAAAGAAGTCAGAGTTCAAAACCTGACAGGTGAAGTCAAAAAGATAATGACCAGATCAGAAAAACATCGAAAGGATTCCGTTATGGATTCGTTGGATGGTCGGGTTACTTGAAGGCTTGGAAGATCAACATTGGTGCGGAACTGTTTTTTGAGTTCCACAAGTCAAGTAAGCTCTTGAGATTGTCAAAGGTTGTGGAGAAGGGTTATGTTAAAAAGAAAAACTTACGTGCATGACTGGGAAGTGGTGATGGTGGTTGTCGTTGTTATTATAAACAATATATGGTAGTTTCTTTTGTTGGGCTTTAGAGTCCTAGTTGGTGTAAAAAAACTTGTGGCTAAATTAGACACGTTTTGGTTACTTTGGTTTGGGCTTTATGTAAATCTAGGCTAACATGTAATTTTCATGCTTAGTTGGTCTTTTTGGGTACAATGACTTGCCTAATTTTGATATTATGTGTTATGCTTTATGGTAATAGACGGTTGATAATTTATTAAACTTTAGTCTCGTCATGGTGTTGTGTATGATAGATGACGAATTTTGGTACAAGTTCATTTTTGTTTCAATTATTATAGATATGTTTGTAGATGTTTATGTGTTATACTATGAAACACTAATCAACTATAGTAACATGTGTTATGCTATGAAACAATAATATATAAAAACTATGCTTTTGATAACAAAACAAATTACATATACAAATACAAATTACAAGTAACTAAAAACTTCTTTGTATACAACATTAGATGTCCTATTAGTAAGGTTACCATCATTATCAAGAATTGATAATTTGAGTCCATCTCTGCTCTTGACTCTCGACAAAGCAACATAAAGTTGACCATGAGAAAATTACTGGATTTTTTCAAAAACAAACCAACTCTGGATAATGACTAGCCTTGACTTTTATTAATTGTCATAGCGAAACATAAAGCAACAGGAAACTGTCTTCTTTGAAATCTAAAAGGAACCTTCTTATCCGACGGTATTATACCAATTCTAGGAAGAAAAATTCGAGCACCAATGTTGCTTCCAGATATCACTTCTGCTTCAATAACGCGATTTCCAAGTGATATTACCTTTAAGCGAGTTCCGTTGCATAGACCATTTTTTTTATCAATATTTCTGAGGAGCATGATGGGAACACCGACCTTTAGTACTAATTTATGATTTGGAACACCGGAGATCTTAAGACCATTTAGTACGTCGGGAGAGTATAAACTTTGATCAAAACCATCATGTAGATTTTCTGTCTCATAAATACTATCGGAACTTAGGTATTCCTTGGAATCGCCTGGGAACATCAGCAACAACTGAGAATTAATTTCATCAACAACTTCATTTGTCGGTGCAAGAATCGCTCTTTTTTGGTAAAAGCCAGAACTTTGGTAATTTTCAAGAAGAGAAGGATAAACAAACTCTATAAGACTTGAAATAGGATCAGCGGAATCTATGATTAAAAGATCATCGGGTATATCTATAATCGCATCACCATCATTAGATCCGCCTAGTTTCCCTTCACCCAAATCCAACAACCACTGAGCAAACATTCGTGTTTGCTCAACATCATGCATTCCACTTCCTGCAGTCAACCTCATGTTCTTAGTTAAAGTGAGTACTTTGCAGTGGTCCCATATGTACGAAGAAGTCAACGAAGCATTAACAATGTCTTGTCTAGTACCACCTTGAATGACAGGAAGAGTTTGTCGGAAATCTCCACCAAATACGATTGTTTTACCTCCATATGGACTTTGGGAATATGAGAACCATCACATTTCAATATGTCTTTTAGAGTTCTATCCAAAGCTTCAAAACCATGTCGGTGTACCATTGGCGCTTCGTCCCATATAATCAATGATGTTTTCTTTAATAGATTTGCAACATCACTGTTAGGGATTATAGTACACATTGAGTCTTCATTCAGATTAATTGGAATGAGAAATCGAGAGTGAGCTGTCCTACCTCCTGTAAGAAGCAAAGATGCAATCCCACTTGAGGCAACATTTAAAACAATTTCCCTTTTTGATCTTATAGATGCAGATAACGTTTTCAAAAGAAATGTTTTACCGGTACCTCCATAACCGTAAACAAAAAAACACCACCTTTATTGTCTTCAACCGCTTTCATGATATCATTATAAATAAATCTTTGTTCATCGGTTAATGAAACTAAAAGGTTCTCAAACTGCTCTTGAAGATCAATTCTATCATAATCCAGCTCTTCAGTAATCAAACGATTATTTGAAGTAGAAATCAATTCATGATCAGGATAAGGCATTGTATTAAAATTTCGTAAGCTGGAATTATTACGAATTAAAATCTTCTCAATCTCGTACAATGTGAGATTTTTAACTTCATCATTAGTGAGGCATAAATCTGAAAAAAAAACACATTAAAGATATATTTTTTATATTAATATAATCCAATGTATAAGAAACAAATATTTGTTAAAATCTAAAAGAAATCATTGGATAAAATAAAACATTTTAACATGATTATATATATACATATATGTGAATGTGAATTATAAACATAAAGATTATAAATAAACATAAAAAGGAGTAATTGTCATAAAGTACTTGTACCTGGAGACTTTAAAATCTGTCGTTGTTTATAGAGGATGCCATCTAATAATAATTCCCATGTTTTTTGCCATACACGTTCCGGCAAAGACAGAGTCTGGCACGTCAACATCGTAGCAAACAGTGTGCGAAGATAATAACCGGAGCCTGAATGACTTGCTTCTTGGATAGCTTCTATATATTCCATGTCATCATCTAGTAGACCGTGAGCATAACATGCTTCTCTAAAGGTATTAAATTTACGACCATTTACAGTGAGGATATCATCAAAGGATCGAGGACCTTTAAGTTTGTTTAAAAGATTCCTCAAAAATTATGCCTCCCCGAGAGTAGGAGAAACAGCATGAATTCTTCCAATTGTAAAAAACCCGGTTTCTGACGTTTCCAACAACGTTCATCCTTTTTAAACACAAACTTAGTAGGGAACTCAACGTAAGTAAGCTCTCGGGCAACTTCATCTCTTTGGTTACAATCCATCCAAGATGAAAACATTGAAGAATTCATTGACAGTCGATTAAGGACTAAGTCAATATCATCGTCTTCACTGTATACAACATTTTGTTGGTTCGGAAGATGAAATGGGAGACGAATAACAGCTGGGTGCCTATAGTGAACATCAAATGCGAATATACGCCATGATGCCTCACATGCAGACAAATATCGACAATCATAGTATTTTTTAATCTCATCAACCGGCGGGTCGGGTTCGTTTGATGTGTTACTTTCAACAATGGAAACGGTAACACGATCAGGCCCTTTGTTGATATATTTAAACAAATACTTTATAGATCCAGCTTGATTGCACCATTCAACATTGATGTGGGACTGATATCTCTTCAAAAGTGTTTTGTTGTAGGGAACAACAAATCTGTTATCTAGCTTAACTCTAGATTTTTCAACAAATATTCCTGAATCTCTTCTTCTATAGAGAGGAAAACCATCCATGTCGACAGACGTATGATCACGGAATCTCTTTGGAAAGCCCTTAGAACACTTATTATCTACCATGCATGGGCAGTTGATGTTGTGAGGACCACAAGGACCGTGAATCATGAAATCACTGACAAGAGTATACAACTCTAGATCATCGTTTGGGTCAGGAATTTCAGCAGAAATGAGGGGATCAATGTGTTCAACAGTTGGAAACTTGTGATCGGGATGCATAAATAAACATATATGCACATGCGGCAACCCACGCTTCTGAAACTCCACCGTATAAACAACTACAAAAAGTAAAGAAAATAAAATATTAAATGTTTGTATTCATTTTTTAAAGATTAAGAGCATTCACATTCTATCCACCAAATCTTGAGAGATGGGTTTTTAAATTATAAAAAGTGGTTTAAGTGGTTGTGAGTGGAGGAGAGAGAAAATGTTACTGTTCATCTGTATATTTGGGGGGACACTGTTCACCCTGTATAATTTTTTAATATATTTTGAAAGTGGTTGTGAGTAGAGGAGAGAGAAAATGTAATATATATTGAAAAGGAGAGAGGAAAAGTATTTGTTTTTAGTGGAAATATATTGATATAGGAGTTGTTTTTTAGTGGAATGTATGTATATTTTTAGTGGATTGGATGTGAATGCTCTAAGAAGAAATGAAGCTTAATAGTAAATATGTAAAAAATACCTGCTGAAACTTTACCAAATATTGAGTTATCCTTCAAGTCTTTAATCAAAGCATTGAGCTTGATTTTAAACAATCTAGAGAGGATATCAGTCCTGTCTTCAGGACTTAAATTGGGGTCCTTAAGATATCCTTTAATTTCAGGCCATTTAGGATTGCATGTCACGGTTATAAAAACATCTGGATATCCATACCACTTACACAAAGACATTGCATCCAAATAGTTCTGCATCATATACCGAGCACCTCCAGTGAATGACGAAGGCAATATGACACGCTTTCCAGTGTTGGATACATTTATATTACCATGGTTACGTAAATTGGAGAGGTTCTCAAGAGTATCACATCTTAGAACCTTCTGTTGAAAACGTATGTAATTTAGTCACTCAGTTTCAATCATGGTATACGTATCAACTAAGTATTGTTGAAATAGGCGATGTGAATTTAGAATTAATGAAAAAACACCCTGCCTATTTTGTATCTTGTATGCAAAGAATTCTCTCATAGTGACATATGTTCGTTTGGTTGATGTAGAAGGAGTAACACCTCTATGAGGAATATCAATTCTGTAGCAATCATCACCATAAGGAAAAAAAGTGGATACTGGAGAGCAAGATACGATGGATGTAACTCACTAATACGTTGTAGACCACCAGATTTCGTTTCTACAATAATATCTCTGTTTTCTAGCGAATCGCCAATGCCACCAACAATTAAAGCTGCCACTTCAGAAGCGGTTGGTAAGTTGTATGTTCTTCCATCTTGTTGCCTTCTTCCAATGAGCCGCAACTTTAGCTCAGCGTTACAGTTATCTTTAAAAAAATCTTTTACCATGTGATATGTTTTAACCAAAACATTCTCCGAGTCTAACATATTCTGTATATGTTGTATAACTTGAAGATCAAGATCCAAAGACTTTGATGAAGAAGCTCTATTAGATTCACTAAAGAAAATCAAAACATATAATATTAATTTAAATTAAAAAAGATTCTTAAAAAATAAAATAGTTACATTGAAAACGTACCCAAAAGCGGATTGTCTATTTGAAAGTTCATTGTCAGTATCCTATATATAAAGCTGGGAGAATTTTGGTTTAGATCCGTCCTCTGGTGGAAGACTTCCCATTCTATGGTAATTCTGACCACCCAATCGGAATATATAAGGAGCATTGCCTCTGTTAATGGATTTATCAACTTTTCCGCCAATGGAAGTAAATGAGAACATGGAATTGTATCGACGGATGTTCTTGATGAATGACTTGCTTTTTGAATCCAATCCATTAAAAAGAGACTGATAACTTGGTGGTGCTTCCTTCATATTAGGAAGTTGAACTTTACCATATGCACAACAAATTGAATAACTTGAACTAAATTGGATTTTTGTACTCCCTCTACGAGCTTCGACATCCCATAATTTTGCTTGACATATTTGGCAAGTGACATTTTGATCTAAGTGATCAACATAATCTGTTGAAAAATATTTAAATAATATTTGTAAATTTGTAATAAGCAATTATAAAGTTGGATGCAATTTTAATTAAAATTAATTAATTGTATATTTATGTAAAATGTACCTTTTGAGATGCCCACAAATTCGTCTTTTTTAGTATCACTTTCATTCGATCGTCTTTTATCCAAAATAGTCTTTCTTAAATTTCGCCTTTGTTGACTGTTAAAATTGTCCATGGAATTATTTAAACCTGTAACAACAAAAAATATAAAAATTAATGATACAAAATAAAATATAAAAAAATGAAAATATTATGGTGTTACCGTTTGAGTATTCTGCTGTAATTTCAGAGACATGACTTCTAGTATTTCCATTGGTACAATTGGTAAAAGATAGTGAATTACATAAACGATTCTCTTTGATGACATTCTCTTTGTTCTTAGCCTTTCTTGTATCCAAATACAATTTTCGTAACTTTCTCCTGTGATGACTCTTAGGTGCTGTTTGTTTTTTCTGCGGGAAAAGGTCTGCAGTCTGTGGATCACATCTGCAGGCATCTGCAGGAGAAGAGGTGGACCAAATGTCTGCAGTCTGCAAGGAGAAGAGGGTTTGTTTTTTTTCCTTCTACAAAACCACTTTTCACACACACAACACACCCACTTCTCTCTCTCTCTCTCTACAATCAGCAGCTGCAACCTTCTACACCTTCATTACATCAGATCATCATCAACAACAACATCGTCAAACACTATCCTCAACTTTATCAATCTTCAGAAACAAAGAGAAGAAAGCAAAATAAAGGAGACGAGGTTTTACCGGTGAGATTCGTCAGAGAATAAACCACCACCGTCATCATTCATCTTCACCATTCATGTCACGATCACCGGTTAAATGAGAGGGGAATGGGCGTCGTTCAAATCCACCACCGCCGCCGCTAACGGCGGTGCTACCGTCGACGATCTACACATCATCTTCATCATCGGCACCTCACCGTCATCTTCATCTATCATTCTCGTCCCCACCGTCATTCTGTGTCATCATTAGAAAGAAGCAGGGTTTGTCGAAGCACGTCGACCGGAGTGGTCGTCGGAGAGGCTCGTCGGCCGCCGCTGGCTCCTCCCTGTGGTCCACCAGACTTGAAAACGAGAGGATAAGAGAGGGTGTCGGATGTGGGTATTTGGAGGATTCAAAAAAAAATATGTATTGTGTTTAGGGTTTCTTCAAGGAAGATGAAGAAGATAAGGTCTTGCATTTCAGTTGAGTGTGTGTTTGGTGAGATAAAGTTGCAGAGAAAGTTTATGGCAGAGAAGAGGTTTGAAGAGGTTTGAAGACTTGGGTTCATGTCTGCTTGGGGAAGAGGTGGGGAAGAGGTTTTTGGTGAGAAGCTCTTCAAGAAAACAAACAAGCTACAGGATCCAAAGCTCTGCGCGTGTCTGCGCGACGCAGACATAAGTGGCCAGAAGCACTTTTCTTAAAAAAAACAAACAGCACCTTAATATTGGTAGAGTTTGTGTTTAAAACTGTACAAAAAGATAATATTTAAGATATAGGAATTTATTAGAAAAAATAAATAAAACATTAAACAAAATACTTACTGGGAGGGTTAATAGATATTGGTGTAATATTTGAAAATGGTGTTGTATTTGTGCAATTATTTAAACCTGTAATAAAATTATATAGAAACGAATCATGATTAAAAAAAGTAAATAAAAATAATATTAAAAAAAGTATATGTGATAATGAAAATAAAAATAGGTAAGAGGTATATTTATAGATTTTTTATAATAAAAGATTTTTAATAGAGTACCTGTTGTAATGTCAGACAAAGGGCTTCTAAAACTTCCAATGGGAGAATTAGTAAAAGATAGTGAATTACATAAAAGATTGTCTTTGATGAAATTCTCTTTGTTATTAAAAACATTCTCTTTAACACCGTTGTTAACCTTTCTTCTATCCAAATACAGCTTTCGTAACTTTCTCCTGCGATGACTCTCAATATCGGTAGAGTTTGTGTTTAAAACTGTAAAAAAAATAATTAAGATGTAGGAAATTATTTGAAAAAATAAATTAATAAATCATTAAACAAAAAAATTGTTGGGAGTGTTAATAGATATTCGTGAAACATTCGACAATGGTGTTGTATTTATGTTGGGATAATGATGTATATCTGAGATAATAATAAAAAAAGTCAAAAATTATATCCTACCTTGGAAGAAAAGAAATTCTACTAATAATTAAAGTTAAATCATATTCTGTTTAATATTACAAACTTGTTTCAATTCATTTGGTTTTAAAAAGTCAAAAGGTAATGGAAAAAACTAAAAACATCTTAATTTAAAATACAATTGAAAAAAAATATATATACATGTTAATAATAAAACTAATTTTAACACAGTTTTAATAAAAGTAAAATTGCTCAAACTAAAATTTTGAAATTTAAAACCAAGGATAAATTTAAATAACCAAATCCAAACATTAAACCATCATTCCTACATCAAGTGACTTAAACAACATAAGTTTTCAAAAACAAATAGTAGATATCCTAAACGTGGAATAATAATTGTCTTAACAATGGATAGATGTGATCATTTTTCCTTCTTGGGAAT
Organism: Helianthus annuus; assembly: GCF_002127325.2. Lineage (NCBI taxonomy): Eukaryota > Viridiplantae > Streptophyta > Magnoliopsida > Asterales > Asteraceae > Helianthus > Helianthus annuus. Next base: position 96,258,151 of record NC_035437.2, read on the forward strand.
CAAAAGTGACTTAGGGCCTCCATTCAAAAATAAAGGATCTTTACTTCCAGAGTTGTCACGATCATAATCTTCCACAAGAACACGCTTCAGCTCAGGTTGTGCCTTCATCTTTCCTGGCCTTTTGTTACGCAAAGCCATACCACCAGCACTTGAATCAATCAATGAAACCGGAGTCTCATAACCATTGTTGGAATGGTATAGAATCCTTCAAATTAAAGTAAATAGATTTGTTAAAATACAAAAGGTTTATATTTAGAAATAGGAATGTGTTTAAAAAAAATAGATAGTACCTTCTGGTTAGTAGTATGTTTTCTCGTCTTGCGCTTCTCTTTGCTATAAGTGTTGAATTCTAATTTAAATAGAAAATATGGATTAGAAATATAGAATTACAAAATATAAAAGATTGAAAAAACAAATAGAAATAAAATGCGGACCTTCATTGCAACCTAAAACAGCTTTTGTTGTTGACTCGTCATGATCATAAGACTCCGCAAGATTACGCTTCAACTCAGAATGTTCACTTATCTTTTCAGCATTTTTGGTAGCCAAAGATATTGATCCAGCACTTAAACCAATAAGTGACATCGAGGTATCATCCTTAATATGGAAATGAATTGAAATGAATATAATATATAATTATAAACAATATTTGTAATCATAATAGTGATGAATAAAAATAAATGAATAAATAGATTTTGTCATATACTTTGTTTAAAGATAATACCTTCAGATCGACAGTATCAACACTTGCAAAATCACCAGATGAGATATTCATAGAGTTTGAAAGATCAACCTACATTGTAAACAAAAAAGGATGTGTTAAATTGTTGAATAAAGAATGAAGGTAAAATATAGTATAACTGTAAAAATTTAATATCAATAACATTAGATACTTACATGGTCAATCCCTAACTTTGATTCAAGCTGAGAAATGATTTCAGTATCATCAAAAAATCTTTTGACAGTGAATGACTTGTAATGATTCTTCATATTAAAGTGAGAAATCTCAATCTTAAACGCCATCTTTTTGCCAACCAAATTACTAATTTCATCTGGTAGCAAATTATCCGTTTCACCCTACATAATAATTTAAGATGTAAAAACAGTGGTACAATATGAGATTGTATAAATTATAGAAATTGGGAAGATAATAAAGCCAAAAGAGATACATCAAGAAACTTATCAACCAACTCTTGAGCACTCTTTCCAAGTAATTTTCGAGCTACATGATCTAAGCAAGTTAGAGATGCAATACCAGTAGAATCTTGTAACCTAAGTTGAAGTTTCAACCTAAAAAAGAATAATAAAAAAAGTAAAATTATACATGATTGAAAAATTGATATTAGTATAGTATTGAAATATAACATTTTAATTTAAAGTTATCATAAAGTTAGGACTTTACCTGGGAACCACAGAAACACCTTTTTCATTGCACTCATCATTTATGCATCGAATTGTCTGCTTCTCCTCACTTAAATCTAATCCATCCTCTCCATCGCTTATGAAATACAACACAGAAACCTTCTTCATACAATCCTTACCAGAATTGTAATACCACTCAACACCAGGAGGGAAACTTATCACTGTACCAAGCCCAATCACATTCATTGTCTCCTGAATTTTATTAACCTCATCTATGCTCTTGAATTCCGTTCCAACCAAAAAATCATCATGAACAGTTTTGCCAGCTTGAGATGAACCAAAAGGACGGCTTGAAGAACCAACAGCCGGTCTTCTTTCAAGTAACCTTCAAATTATTATAAATATAATTAATCTATAATTAGTCTATAAATTATAAAAACCTTTCAACATTATGACATAAAATAATATACTGAAACAAATAATCAAACAGTTAATTTGAAAAAATATGTACATCTTACCTCTTTTGGAAATCAATTAGCTCATCAATGCTTTCGTTCAGATACAAAAAGCTGTTTTGAAAAGAACTGGACACGTAAGCCTTACCTACATAGTTAAGAAAAGAATTCTATTCAAACAATTAAGCATTGATAAGTATAACAATAAAATGTAAAATATATAGAATTTTAATGAGAAAGATAACAGTAATTAATTAAGTATAAAACCTTCATGAAAGCTATATCTTCCAAACTGCAATATCACAAACACATCACTCGGTTTCTGTTCTAAAAACTTTGACATTTGAATCGCATAATCTCCCCACAAAGTGAGATAAACATTAAGGTACCTGTGAATAAAAACTTAATAAAACATGAACTAATTGATAATTATATAAAAGAGATCAAAGAAATAAATAAATTCTAACTCTAAGTCACGAAGTTGTAAGCTCATTTTTTTGTTCAATCTCCCATTACTGCTGGTATGATCAACCATAGGAAACCAACCATCAACATAACCAATGATATCTATAAACAAACAAAAGAATAAATTAGAACAATAACAATGGCGTAATATAAGTAAAGATCAAAAGATCAAATTTTAAAATACGGTGCACTTACCAACAGGAGAGTCTTGCGGAATAGCACGATTACGAAGAACATCAAAGGATTTAAAAGAGAATCCATGAAGTGAACCACCAAAGTTATCACAGTTTCTAATATCGGTAGAGAAATTGAAAAACAGTTTATGTTTGTGGTTGGTTGGGCGGTACGGAGACACGTTGTCACCAACATCAAACTTAGTAACCATGACACAACTCTTTTCTACCAGTAATCTTCCATACTTTACAAGATAATTACCACCAACACTTGCTTGAATTTTGGTACCCTATCAAACAAATATAACCCTTTAAGATGTAACATAGGATATAAAAAAATAAAATAAATGTGTTATAAAGTTATAAAGTACTTCCTCATCCATGAGGATCAGTTCGACCGCATGAATAGCATTCTTGACTTTAAATGATAGTAGCTCCCAAAGCTTAAGTATGCGAACTTTAATAGTAACATCTGTCTTGGTTACATCCAATTCATTAAGAGAAGTGATGGGAGGATTCTCCATTGACCTTTATAGTTAAAGATTTATTTTAGAAAACAAAATCTCTGATTCATAAACAAATTTTTGTTTTTTAAAGACTGTATCAATTGTCTGAGGGTCTTTAAATCAACAATTGTTGTGAAACATTCAAGGAGTTTTTGGAACATTAGAAAACTGATCTTTTATGTATAAATTGTGTGAGGGGGAATATTTACGGATGCATGGATCATGTTAGTTAGACATAACCATTTGAAAAACAAAAATGGGGTATTGATTATTATTACTCTTAAAAATAACTAAATAATAAGAATTGGCAATATTCAAACTCACAATATGATTATTAAGTACCGTTACATTAATATAAGAAAGTTAAACTTGGCAACATATCTATAGATAAGTAAAATTAATTTAAAAACCAAAAAGTTGACCTAAAACATCATAAAATTTCTAAAACAGTCCCTAAAACACATGTATATCACGAAAAATCAAAATCAGACACTAAAACAGTCCCTAAAACACATTGATATCTAAGGGCATGTTTGGCTAAGCTTTTTGAAACAACTTATTCCCTAAATCTGTCTCTAAAACATCATAAATCTCTTTAATCAGCAATGACAGAGACATATGCAGTAACCAAACAGTTTGAAAAGTAAATAAGATGTTTAGTAAAAGGTTTTAAACCAAAAACAATGACAGAGGGATATGCAGTAGCCAAACAGCAAGAAGTAGTGTATAGTTCACAAAAAAACTCTCCAAATATTTAAAACAGTCATTAAAACTGTCACACCCCCAGAATCCCACCTGCGGAGTACTACCGCTTGGAGGCGTGACTGACCAGGATCCAGCCACCAATCATACTGAACAAGCATATAGACAGTTATAAAAGTTTAACCAATACGATTGGTGTTTCAAACAAACAAAGTTTAAGTTGTAAGCGGAAGCATAAGTTTAGAGTTATAACATAAGTTCAAATGTTTTCAAATAAAACATGACACGCAGCAATCCGTGTCCCACAACGACTCTCCTCCATGCAAGCTCCAGCTGAGTATCTATGGTCCTGCAAAGCATGTAGTAACGAGTCAACAACTAGTTGAGTGAGTTCACGGTTGGGTGTTTGTTTTAGTTATTCCGAAAACAGTTTCCTTTACTGGCATCCTGCCGTGGGGGTTACCCCATAGTTTAAAAACGTGACATGTTCATTCCCAGTTACTCCGGCACTCCAGCCGTGGGGGCTACCCCATGTTAGTTATCAGGCATTTCGGCCGTGGGGGCTACCCCATGCGTACACTAGACTCGTTACCATATCGACTGCTGACTGTAGTCATGTTTATGTGCCCTGAAAACATCAATGTCTATCATCATTGACGTGCCCCAGATCCATTAGTTCACGCCCGTCCTCTGTGGCACGGTGTGAGGTTTGTCAGACCTAAATAGCGCTATCTAACTAATGACCCGCTCGCCATTGGCCCGGCGATTAGTCGATACAAAAAAAGGAGGGACTTCGTGATAGAGTTTTAGTCTAGTACGTGTTATCCGTCCATCCGGACGAGGAATCACATTCCTGAGCCATAGCCGTCCTACCCAAGGAGGACGAGGAACCCACGTTCCTTAACCCCGTTCCCAACCCAGGGAATCCCATGCTTTGTAGAGGGTGTGAACTCACCTTGGTTTGCTCGGTAGTAACACAGAAAGGTCAATCAATTGCAGGTAATCAATTAGGTCCTATCACAGATATTTTTCGTATCAGATTCAAGCCAAGCAGTGCACGAATGTTCAACACGTATTGATCATGGCAAACACGTTTAACATCAACAGTTCACAGTTAACAGTCATATACAACCCAAAGTCTAAGTGTGAGGCCCTAACAGTTGGGCTCGTGATAACAGGCCCAAACAACACGTCAACAGTAGCACAGAAGTCCATAAGTCCGGCCCACTAACTTAGGCCCATAACTGAGCAAGTCCAATAAGTGAGGTCTCGAGTCGCAACCGGACTCGCAACCCCGGTCTCGGGTTGTGCTGCTTTTGGTCTCGAGTCGTAACCGGACTCGTAAGCATGGTTTCGAGTCATGCTGTTTATGTTGATCATGGATGGTTGCGAGTCGCAACCCATGTCGCAACCGTGGTTTCGGCTTGTCATGCTATGGTTGCGAGTCGTAACCAGGTGTTCTCGACTCGCAACTGGTGTCGCAACGTGGATGTTTCGAGTCGCAACCAGGGGTTCCGACTCCCCAACAGTTGCTGATTCTGCGCAGATCGTACTATCCAATAGAATTCATGCAGAAATATGTACCAGCCACTAAACATGTTTTGTTGTCTAATATTTACTCAAAATGGATCAAACAATGCAGATTTCAAATATTCAACACCCCTTTATTGCATATTCAAGTTGTTCTTCACATATTCAAAGCACATTCATCAAGTTCTTCAAATATTCATAACATAAACAATTCTCATTCACCCATATTATGCATTTTCGGACAAGAGTTATAACACCAAACTAAATATCAATACTCATCTTGCTAGCAACACATTCTTAACTAGGATTTGTCATTAACATAAACTAGTCCGATTTCATGAACATTTACATCCAATGGTTTAAGCTTCATTTAGACACAATTATCATAACTCTACATGCCATATATCCGAAATGAAGACATGTTAACCGATTTATCACCATTATACATGTAATATCATCATTTGACAACCAATAGCTATCTTCTATCAAGCAAACAAATCATTTTTCATGTGAAAACTTAGCAAGCAACATAATGTTATAACCATCAATCCAAACACCAAAACACAACATGAATCACTAACATTCAACAATAACATCAAGAAACACTAACCGGTTGATGGATTTCGAGGATGTGTGTGAGCTTCCAACCGATTGTGTGTGAGCCGATTCCAAGAGTCCAAACCGAAAGTGAGGAGTGTGCTTGTGTCTCTAGGGTTTTAGTGAGAGAGAAGATAGGAGAGTGTGTGTGTGTTGTGATGTTCAAAAATGACAAGGTTAACTAGGGTGTGATATATATATATATATATATGCTAGTTCAAGTGGTGCACCCTTAATGGGTTTCGGTTGAGGGTTTACGGCCCAAAGGCCCAAGCCGGTTACTATACACTCGAGACCTCATGGTCTCGAGTCGGGTCCCTTGTTCTCGGTCGGGTTCTCGGCTCACATATAACACATACATATATACATACAAATGCACACATAACAAGGTACATATCACATAAAAGGTTCACGTTTATCATTAAGTTTAATCAGTCAACTAATCACATAACGTACAAGCATGTTACATCGAGGCACAAGAAAGGTTCTAAATTTCGAGTTGTCACATCATCCCCAAGTTGAAAGAAATTTCGTCCCGAAATTTGATGGCACTCACTGAGGAAGCTAGTTAAGTTGTAAGGTTTTCCCGGTTATCCTGGGGTGTCACATCCACCCCCCGTTGATCTGGAATTTCGTCCCGAAATTCCGTAGCTTCAGCCTCAGTAGCGGTTGTACTGTCCTCAAACAGTTGGGGATACTTTTGTTTCATCCGATCTTCGCGCTCCCAGGTGAACTCTGGGCCGCGACGTGAGTTCCAACGAACTCGAACGAGAGGTATTCTAGTGCTTTTGAGGACCTTAACATCCCGGTCCGTGATTTCGACTGGTTCTTCGACGAATTTCAACTGTTCGTCGATCGTGAGTTCCTTCAGAGGAACTACGTGGGTCTCATCTGACAGACACTTCTTCAGATTCGACACATGGAAAACGTTGTGAACTGCACCGAGTTCTGTTGGTAAGTTCAGTCTGTAGGCCACCTTGCCTATTTTCTCAATGATTTCGAACGGTCCAACGTATCGTGGGTTAAGTTTGCCTCGTTTACCAAAACGAACAACACCCTTCCAGGGTGAAACCTTGAGTAATACCCGCTCCCCAACCTGGAGCTCAAGTGGTTTCCTGCCCTTATCGGCGTAGGCCTTCTGACGGTCTCGAGCGGCCGCCATGCGTTGTCGTATTTGAGCAATCCGCTCAGTAGTGTCTACCACATGTTCTGGACCAGTGATTTGACTATCCCCCACCTCTGCCCAACAGAGAGGTGACCGGCATTTACGTCCGTACAATGCCTCAAACGGAGCAGCTTTAATGCTGGTGTGGTAGCTGTTATTATATGAGAATTCCACGAGTGGCAGATGCCTTTCCCAGCTGTTGCCAAAGTCGATTACACAAGCACGAAGCATGTCTTCTAAGGTCTGAATAGTGCGCTCGGACTGCCCGTCCGTCTGTGGGTGATACGCTGTGCTCATATCTAGACGTGAGCCAAAAGACTTGTGCATTGCCTGCCACAGTTCCGAAGTAAAACGTGCATCTCGATCAGAGATGATAGAGGTGGGCACCCCGTGCCTCGAAACAACTTCCTTGAGGTATATTTCCGCTAAAGTGGAGAACTTATCCGTCTCCTTAATTGCCAAAAAGTGTGCGGATTTTGTGAGTCGATCCACGATCACCCAGATAGTATCGTTTCCGCGCTGTGATCTAGGTAAGCCTGTAACGAAATCCATGGAAATTTGCTCCCATTTCCATTGTGGTATCTCTGGTTGTTGGAGTAGACCCGAGGGTTTCTGATATTCCGTCTTGACTCGCGCACAAGTCAAACACTTGCTGACGTAGGTTGCTATGTGGGCCTTCATGCTAGGCCACCAATACGTAGTTTTGATATCGTGGTACATCTTATCTGAACCTGGGTGTATCGAGTAGCGGGATTTGTGTGCTTCGTCCATTACAAGTTCTCGTAAGTCGCCATAGAGTGGGACCCAAATGCGTCCTGTTACGTAGTAAGCACCGTCTTCCTTCTGTTCTAGGCGTTGCCTTGACCCGCGTAGGGCTTCAGCCCTAACGTTTTCTGGTTTCAGTGCTTCTATCTGAGCAGCTCGTATTTGCGAAGGTAGACTAGAATGGATCGTGAGTTGTAGAGCTCTTACGCGCTTAGGCGCAGTGTCCTTTCGACTCAGGGCGTCAGCCACGACATTGGCCTTGCCCGGGTGATACCTGATAGAGCACTCATAGTCATTCAGCAGCTCGACCCATCGTCGCTGCCGCATATTCAGTTCCTTCTGCTTGAATATGTGCTCTAGGCTCCTGTGGTCGGTGTAGATGGCGCACTTGGTTCCGTATAGGTAATGTCGCCATAACTTAAGTGCGAAAACAACAGCTCCCAGCTCCAAATCATGCGTAGTGTAGTTCTTCTCGTGAACTTTGAGTTGTCGTGAGGCGTAGTCTATGACCTTATCTCGTTGCATCAATACACAACCAAGACCTTGAATTGATGCATCACAGTAAACCACAAAATCTTCTGTGCCCTCTGGCAGTGAAAGGATAGGTGCACTACAAAGTCTATCCTTTAGGTGCTGAAAAGCTAACTCTTGTGCATTTCCCCAATGATAAACAACGCCTTTCTGCGTTAGTAGGGTGAGAGGCTGCGCGATCTTAGAAAAATCCTTAATGAATCTCCTGTAGTAACCTGCCAATCCCAAGAATTGGCGAATTTCCTTTGGTGTACGAGGTGCAGGCCAGTTCTTAATAGAGTCCACTTTGGATGGATCAACGTGAATCCCATCCTTGTTCACCACGTGTCCTAGGAAATGGACTTCACGAAGCCAGAAGTCGCATTTCGAGAATTTTGCGTAAAGCGGTTCCTTCCGAAGGAGTTCTAGAATAAGTCGTAGATGCTGTTCGTGCTCCTCTTTACTCTTAGAATAGATCAGGATGTCGTCGATGAAGACTATAACAAACTTGTCTAGGTAGGGCTTGCACACTCGATTCATCAAGTCCATGAAGACTGCGGGTGCGTTCGTCAGCCCAAACGGCATGACTAAAAACTCATAGTGCCCATATCGAGTCCTAAAGGCTGTCTTAGAGACATCCTCTTCTCGAACTCTCAACTGGTGATATCCCGATCTCAGATCGATCTTTGAATAGTAGCTCGACCCCAGCAACTGGTCGAACAAGTCGTCAATGCGCGGTAGAGGATAACGGTTCTTCACAGTCACCTTGTTGAGTTCACGATAGTCGATACACATTCTGAAAGTACCGTCCTTCTTCTTCACAAATAGTACTGGAGCTCCCCAAGGCGATGAGCTAGGACGAATAAAACCCTTATCCAAGAGTTCTTGTAGGTGCGTGGAGAGTTCCTCCAACTCGGATGGAGCCAAACGATAAGGTGCACGTGCTACAGGCGCAGCTCCAGGAGCTAGTTCAATCTGAAACTCGACTTGGCGATGGGGCGGAAGACCAGGTAATTCCTCAGGGAATACCTCAGGATAGTCACGTACAACTGGAAAATCTTCTAGCCTCTTCTCTTTCTCTGTGGTATCAGTAACTAGAGCCAAAATCGCAGTGTGGCCCTTTCGTAAGCACTTCTGGACCTTAAGAAGAGAGATGATGTTCTCAACAGCACTTCTCTTGTCGCCACGAATCATGAGAGGTTCACCACCTAAACCAGGAATACGAACGATCTTCTCGTTGCAAAGAATCTCTGCTCGGTGTTGGGATAACCAATCCATCCCAATGACAACGTCGAAACTACCCAAGACAATAGGGATAAGATCAATAGAGAAGGTCTGGTCAGCGAGAACAAGTTGGCAACCCTTGACTACGTGCGAGGCTTCCAAATTCTTACCATTAGCTAGCTCTACAGTGTGCTTGTCGCTCAGGGGTGTTGGAATACGCTTAAGCATTTTACTAACTTCTAGTGACACATAGCTAGTATCGGCACCCGAATCAAATAAGACTGTAACATAAAAGTCGTCGAGAAGGAACTTACCCGTCACAACGTTGGGATCATTCCTTGCTTCACCTTGACCAATCACGAACACTCGTCCCCTAGCACCATTGTTGTTGTTCCCATTGTTACCATTCCCCTGATTGTTGTTGTTGTTGTTCTGGTTCAGTTGGGGACAATCTTTCTTGAAGTGGCCTTCAGCTCCACACTGAAAGCACCCTTTGTTGTTACCCTGCTGCTGTCGCTGGTTCTGCTGAGGTTGCTGACGATTCTGATTGGCGGGGTATGCGCTCCTGCAATCCTTTGCAACATGACCAGGCTTGTTGCACCGATGACAGTTGCCCCTGCTGCATGGCCCACTGTGGTGTAGGTTGCAACGATTGCATTTGTGGTGATTCCCCTTGTACCCACCATGACTTTGACCACCAGACGACTGCTGACTGGGGCTCTTGTGGTCGTCAGTCTTTCTCTGCTGAGACTGAGATTGCACAGAAGTTGAACCCTTGCTTGAAGTTCCATCCCATTTCCGTTTGTCCCCACTAGAAGTACCAGAAGTAGTTGCAGCACCTATACGCTTTGGTAACTTGTTCTGCTCCACCGCTTGGTCGGTGAGACGGTGAGCCAACTGAACAACCTGCTGAATAGTAGTCAAGTTTGCTGAAGTCACATGACTTTGGATCTCTGGCACCAAGCCCTTGAGATAGAGTTCAATTCGCTTGTAGGGAGGATCCACCATAGTAGGACACAACAAGGCAAGCTCATGCGATCTCTTAGTGTACGCCTCAATCTCTGACCCCGTCATCTTGAGATTGTAGAACTCATCTTCCAGCTTATGAATGTCGTCGCGACTGCAGTATTCCTCCTTGACCATTTCCTTGAAAGTTTCCCATGGGGTGGCGTTGGCAGCAACCAACCCCAGCATTTGCACTTGAGCATTCCACCACGTGAGGGCCAAACCCTCGAGAGTACCAGTAGCATACTTTACCCTGCGCGCTTCAGGGCATTCACACATTTCGAACACAGATTCCAGTTTCTCAAACCAGTGTAGGAGACCTACTGCTCCTTCAGTTCCGCTAAAAGTAGTGGGTCGACAGTCCATAAAGGTCTTAAAAGTGCACACCGGTGCCTGAGCGTATTGACCTAAGGTAGGTGAAAGAAAGACAGAGGTTAACACAAAGGTTGGTTCACGAGAGTATGATCCAAATGATCCTAGAACAATTTCGGACTGCAGGATATACCTCCTGCGTGTGCAGCTGCGAGTGCTGCGGCAACTCGTTCGTTGATCAGTGCGGTCAACTGGGCTTGTGTCATGTTAACGCGTCCAGACATGTTTCTTCATAACAAGAGTAATACGAGTGAGAGAGATTCGCGAAAGTACGATAGTAGGATAGGGTAAGCACGCACGTGTTCAAACAACAGTAGTTATACTAATCAAGCATACCATGAGCAATGTACTATGTAACTAGCAAATAGGCTATATACACATATCATATCACCTAGAATGTCGAGCCTTGCATGTGGAGTGGAGCGTCGTTGTGGACCGTTGAGCACTGTATCGGTTATAGTCTGGCTTTAACAAAAATGTTTCTCTTTTATTAAAACCTAGTTCACTATAACCAATGGCTCTGATACCAATCTGTCACACCCCCAGAATCCCACCTGCGGAGTACTACCGCTTGGAGGCGTGACTGACCAGGATCCAGCCACCAATCATACTGAACAAGCATATAGACAGTTATAAAAGTTTAACCAATACGATTGGTGTTTCAAACAAACAAAGTTTAAGTTGTAAGCGGAAGCATAAGTTTAGAGTTATAACATAAGTTCAAATGTTTTCAAATAAAACATGACACGCAGCAATCCGTGTCCCACAACGACTCTCCTCCATGCAAGCTCCAGCTGAGTATCTATGGTCCTGCAAAGCATGTAGTAACGAGTCAACAACTAGTTGAGTGAGTTCACGGTTGGGTGTTTGTTTTAGTTATTCCGAAAACAGTTTCCTTTACTGGCATCCTGCCGTGGGGGTTACCCCATAGTTTAAAAACGTGACATGTTCATTCCCAGTTACTCCGGCACTCCAGCCGTGGGGGCTACCCCATGTTAGTTATCAGGCATTTCGGCCGTGGGGGCTACCCCATGCGTACACTAGACTCGTTACCATATCGACTGCTGACTGTAGTCATGTTTATGTGCCCTGAAAACATCAATGTCTATCATCATTGACGTGCCCCAGATCCATTAGTTCACGCCCGTCCTCTGCGGCACGGTGTGAGGTTTGTCAGACCTAAATAGCGCTATCTAACTAATGACCCGCTCGCCATTGGCCCGGCGATTAGTCGATACAAAAAAAGGAGGGACTTCGTGATAGAGTTTTAGTCTAGTACGTGTTATCCGTCCATCCGGACGAGGAATCACATTCCTGAGCCATAGCCGTCCTACCCAAGGAGGACGAGGAACCCACGTTCCTTAACCCCGTTCCCAACCCAGGGAATCCCATGCTTTGTAGAGGGTGTGAACTCACCTTGGTTTGCTCGGTAGTAACACAGAAAGGTCAATCAATTGCAGGTAATCAATTAGGTCCTATCACAGATATTTTTCGTATCAGATTCAAGCCAAGCAGTGCACGAATGTTCAACACGTATTGATCATGGCAAACACGTTTAACATCAACAGTTCACAGTTAACAGTCATATACAACCCAAAGTCTAAGTGTGAGGCCCTAACAGTTGGGCTCGTGATAACAGGCCCAAACAACACGTCAACAGTAGCACAGAAGTCCATAAGTCCGGCCCACTAACTTAGGCCCATAACTGAGCAAGTCCAATAAGTGAGGTCTCGAGTCGCAACCGGACTCGCAACCCCGGTCTCGGGTTGTGCTGCTTTTGGTCTCGAGTCGTAACCGGACTCGTAAGCATGGTTTCGAGTCATGCTGTTTATGTTGATCATGGATGGTTGCGAGTCGCAACCCATGTCGCAACCGTGGTTTCGGCTTGTCATGCTATGGTTGCGAGTCGTAACCAGGTGTTCTCGACTCGCAACTGGTGTCGCAACGTGGATGTTTCGAGTCGCAACCAGGGGTTCCGACTCCCCAACAGTTGCTGATTCTGCGCAGATCGTACTATCCAATAGAATTCATGCAGAAATATGTACCAGCCACTAAACATGTTTTGTTGTCTAATATTTACTCAAAATGGATCAAACAATGCAGATTTCAAATATTCAACACCCCTTCATTGCATATTCAAGTTGTTCTTCACATATTCAAAGCACATTCATCAAGTTCTTCAAATATTCATAACATAAACAATTCGCATTCACCCATATTATGCATTTTCGGACAAGAGTTATAACACCAAACTAAATATCAATACTCATCTTGCTAGCAACACATTCTTAACTAGGATTTGTCATTAACATAAACTAGTCCGATTTCATGAACATTTACATCCAATGGTTTAAGCTTCATTTAGACACAATTATCATAACTCTACATGCCATATATCCGAAATGAAGACTTGTTAACCGATTTATCACCATTATACATGTAATATCATCATTTGACAACCAATAGCTATCTTCTATCAAGCAAACAAATCATTTTTCATGTGAAAACTTAGCAAGCAACATAATGTTATAACCATCAATCCAAACACCAAAACACAACATGAATCACTAACATTCAACAATAACATCAAGAAACACTAACCGGTTGATGGATTTCGAGGATGTGTGTGAGCTTCCAACCGATTGTGTGTGAGCCGATTCCAAGAGTCCAAACCGAAAGTGAGGAGTGTGCTTGTGTCTCTAGGGTTTTAGTGAGAGAGAAGATAGGAGAGTGTGTGTGTGTTGTGATGTTCAAAAATGACAAGGTTAACTAGGGTGTGATATATATATATGCTAGTTCAAGTGGTGCACCCTTAATGGGTTTCGGTTGAGGGTTTACGGCCCAAAGGCCCAAGCCGGTTACTATACACTCGAGACCTCATGGTCTCGAGTCGGGTCCCTTGTTCTCGGTCGGGTTCTCGGCTCACATATAACACATACATATATACATACAAATGCACACATAACAAGGTACATATCACATAAAAGGTTCACGTTTATCATTAAGTTTAATCAGTCAACTAATCACATAACGTACAAGCATGTTACATCGAGGCACAAGAAAGGTTCTAAATTTCGAGTTGTCACATCATCCCCAAGTTGAAAGAAATTTCGTCCCGAAATTTGATGGCACTCACTGAGGAAGCTAGTTAAGTTTTAAGGTTTTCCCGGTTATCCTGGGGTGTCACAAAAACAGTACCTAAAACACATTTTAGCAGTCACAATATGGAAATTTATCTAAATCTGTCCCTAAAACATCATAAATCATAAAATCTCTAAAACAGTCACTAAAACAAAAGTATATCACGAAAAATTAAGTTCAAAGCTAAAACAGTCCCTAAAATACATTGATATCTAAGAGCATGTTTGGCTAAGCTTTTTGAAACAACTTATTCCCTAAAACTGTCTCTAAAACATCATTAATCTCTTTAATCAGCAATGACAGAAACATATGCTGTAACCAAACAGCAAGAATTCCCTAAAACACATTTATATCTAAATCAGTCCCTAAAACACATGTAATAATTCAGTTCAAAGGTGAATTACAACTATGGAAAACTATAATATAACTAAATCAGTCCCTAAAACACTATTATATCTAAATCAGTCCCTAAAACACATGTAATAATTCAGTTCATTACAACTATGGAAAACTATAATATATCTAAAACAGTCCCTAAAACACATTTATATCTAAATCAGTCCCTAAAACACATGTAATAATTCAGTTCAAAGGTGAATTACAACTATGGAAAACTATAATATATCTAAATCAGTCACTAAAACACATTTATATCTAAATCAGTCCCTAAAACACATGTAATAATTCAGTTCAAAGGTGAATTACAACTATGAAAAACTATAATATAACTAAATCAGTCCCTAAAACACATGTAATAGTAACAAAAATTAACAAAATGGACTAATTGCACAATCTAATCCCTAAACATTAAACTAAAACAAAAATTAAGTTCAAAGGTGAATTTCACATACCTGATTTTTTGAAACAACAGCAAACCTTTCTTCAATCACTAACACCCTGTAGAATAAGTTGAATAATTCAGTTCATAAACAACAAAAAATTAAAAAGTATAGAAAGTTTAACAAAAAAAAAATTACCAGCAAAACCAAAGCAGATGAACAACGGAGAGAGAAGGAGAAATGGTATGGCTTTAAAGACTTCATCGGAGGATTAGGGCAATGAAGAGGAACACAATTTCAAACCTCAATCCGTGTGAATGATGATCTATACCGTCGGATTAAGTTTCAAATTCAAACACAGCCGTAGGATCTGTGTTTGTTGAATAAAGTTGGAGTTTTATGCGAACATGGGACTGAATAATCTATCTTTGTTGAACAACAGGGACACAGTAGGTGCGATTCTGAAATTTTGAATCCAAACTCGAAAGGGTATTCATCTGTAGGATGCAGAGAAGGAAAGGAGGAGAGAAGAAGAAGACGGCGAGGAAAGGGAAAGAATTTGGGATTAGGGTTTTGGCTGGTTGCTTTGACTTGCAGAAGAGAGAAGAGGGAGAACGCAAATTTCTCTGCCCTCATTAATGGTGTTTGACATTTAGCAATTCTTTAAAAAAAACAATTAACCGGAAAAAGGAGGAGTGGACACGTGGACAAAATGAATGTGGGATTGACATGTAGGAGAGAGAGAGAAGGCATGGCTTGTGGTGTTGACAAGTAGGATTTTGAAGGTTTGATTTATTATAATAGAGAGATATGTAGATCCATAGATATCGATTGGGAAGAACTAGAAAATTAAGGTTAGGAGAAGTGAATGAGTAAAATGTTGATGAAGAGATGGGATGTTTCACCAAACAAAATTTTTTTAATAAAAGTTATCAACCAAGCAATATACGTATTTGATTGATTTTTTTTAGAATAATGGATTTTGGCCGACAACGGTTTCAACTTCAGACCAGTGGTGGTCCCACATTTTCATGGATTGTAAACTAGTGGACCTTGACAAAATAGAAAATGATAAGGGGACAAAAAGAAATTAAGGTTATGTTAGTGAATGCCCATTAGTTTATAATATGTGAAAAGGTGGGACCACCACTAGTTATTTTTGAAGTCTGGTTCGTTGTCGACCAACAACGAAGAGTTTGTTATATAATAACTAGAACATATTAGCAATGTATAGAAGAGAATGAGATTATGGGAGATAAATTTCTTATTGGTGTATCTCATACAAAATACATGAGCCACTATATATAGGCTATAACATTAAGTGGAGAGTTCAAATGAGAAGAATTAAAAATTAAGAATAAAAAGAATAAATGATATAAAGGTAATTTGAACAAATCATTTAAAGAGTCTATTATTTATTTTTGGTATTCAAATTAGTGAACTCTAATCATTTAATGAGCCTATCTTATAAAATAGTTATGCACCTTACACAATAAAAACAATCCTGCACATGATCTTACATTTTCAAAGTTTCATACACTATTAAAACAATATTTTGGTGTAGGATACAGAATGTGTAGGACTCAGACTTATACAACTCATAATAAAATATGTGTAGGACACAAAATTTTTAAATAATTTTGTCACTTCTAATAAAATTTGTGTAGGAGTCAATACATTAATGATGGTGAAGAAGGAATTTATTGTTGCATTAATAAGACTTAAGTAACTCTTTAAAATATTTATTAATATTCTACATCAAAATGTCTATACTACCCTTAGTAATTAAAGCATTAATTAAAAGTGGACAAAAATAATATCTTGATTCACAACCATTGATAAAAAAAAATAGGGTCTAGATTAATTCATTTTTTCTTCTTTTAAGAAGATTCTTCTCAAATGAACCTCCCTCATAACATTAATACAAACATAAATGTGACATGGGAGTTAGAAATGTGGATAGTCACTAATAATGGATGCATTTATAATACTCCCCCTTGACTATCCACATGATGATATACTATTCTTTAATACGCTTGGTGATGCTGCCTCGTTAAAAACCTTGCTAGGAAAACCCAGTGGGACAAAACCTCAGCTAAGGGAAAAAGAGTGCAGCGCGTATTATCTCCCTCTAATACTTCTGGATCAGGTATGTTGCCTAATTAAAAACCTTACTAAGAAAACCCAATGGAACAAAACTTAGTCAAGGGAAAAAGAGTGCAACTTGAATAAGTCTCCCCCTCATTTTAATATGTATCCTTTAAGTGACGTGTGCCCATCTTCCTTGAAAGTCGAACAAAACTTTTGTAGCCAATGATTTGTCGTTTGATCCTTTAATGTGCACGACTGTGTTTTGTTACATTCTTGCATCTACAAGACTAACCAAACTTGTTTTGATGGGTTAGAAAAATATAATCAAATATCGTTTATACCTGAAATATTTCTTTGAACTCATTCCAATGTCTCTTCGCTTGACAAAGGTTATATCATGACAATAAGCTCAAGTGAAAGATATTATAACCATACTGTAACACCTCGAAATTTTGCGTCCTATAATGTATTGACACGTGTCATAAGCTAGGAGTAACTGAAGAACAGTTATCCTATGGCAAAGACGGAATTCTGAGATTAAATGGAAGGATATGGGTTCCTGTGTACGGAGGTCTTCGAGACGTTATTCTTCAGGAAGCCCACAGTTCCCGATATTCCGTTCATCCTGGAGCTGATAAGATGTACCAGGACTTGAAGGCAAACTCTTAGTGGATAGGCTTGAAGAAGTCTATAGCCACCTATGTAGCAAAATGTTTGACTTATGCGCAAGTAAAAGCTGAACATCAAAAGCCGTCAGGCTTGCTACAACAGCCCGAACTTCCCGAGTGGAAGTGGGAAATGGTGACGATGGATTTCATCACCAAGTTGCCAAAGACAAAGAAGGGAAACGATACAATATGGGTAATAGTTGATAGACTGACCAAGTCAGCACATTTCCTACCCATAAAGGAGACTCATAGCTCCGATATGTTAGCCCAGTTGTTTGTAGATAAGATTGTAGCCCTTCATGGCGTGCCTGTGTCTATTATCTCTGATAGATATACCAGGTACACGTCACACTTTTGGAAAAGTTTCCAACAATCCTTGGGCACATGTTTGAACTTCAGTACGGCTTACCACCCTCAGACAGATGGACAGAGTGAGCGTACAATCCAAACATTGGAAGACATGCTTCGTGCATGTGCGATCGACTTAGGTGGTAGTTGGGATAACCACCTACCATTGGTCGAGTTCTCCTATAACAACAGCTACCATACGAGCATTAAGGCTGCACCTTTTGAAGCCCTATATGGTAGAAAGTGTAGAACGCCGGTTTGTTGGGCAGAAATTGGAGATGTCCAGATGACAGGACCTGATATAATATTTGAAACAACGGACAAGATTGTCCAAATTCGCGATCGATTGAAAGTTGCCCGGGATAGGCAGAAAAGCTACGCAGATTTGAAGCGTAAGCCTTTCAATTTCGAAGTAGGCGACAAGGTATTGCTTAAGGTATCACCCTGGAAGGGGGTGATGCGATTCGGTAAGAAAGGCAAGTTAAGCCCGAGATATATTGGACCTTTCAAGGTAATCGAACGTGTCGGATCGGTTGCCTATAAATTAAACTTACCAAAAGAGCTAAGTGGTATCCACAATGTGTTCCACATCTGTAATCTGAAAAAGTGTTTCGCTGATGAATCACTGGTTATACCGCATATAGATGTACACATCGATGAAAGCTTAAAATTTGTAGAAAAACCGGTGTCGATCGAGGATCGACAGGTTAAGAAGCTTCGCAGGAAGTATATACCGATTTTGAAGGTAAAATGGGATGCCCGTAGAGGTCCCGAGTACACGTGGGAAGTAGAATCCAAGATGAAAGAAAAGTACCCTCATTTATTTCAATAAATCTCGAGGTCGAGATTTCTTTTAAAGGGGTGAGGATGTAACACCTCGAAATTTTGCGTCCTATAATGTATTGACACGTGTCATAAGTTTACACGTGGTAATAAATACTAAATAAGGACTAAAGTTGACAAACATAGAAAGTATGTGAATCCGAGGGTTCAAAATGTCAACAAGGGATAAATATACTGTACAGTAACCCTAAATGATGCTCGTACCTCCAAACGAATAAATCATGGATCGTACGGAACGAAAAATGGAAGAAAGTGAGAGATTACAAACTACAGGGGTTAAATGTGTCAACATGTTTAAGTTATACCTCTGAGTGACCCTTTAACAAACCCGAGGCTTTGTAATGGTAAATTACGCTCACTAGAATATACTATATAAATTTCGCCAAGTTCCGTTTTAAAACGAGGAAGTTATGATCAAATTCGTATGCGAGGGGTTAAAAGCGTCAACATTGAAAGTTAGGACTTTTCGGGTAGTAATAAACTAACCGAGGACTTAACGGCGCGGGTAAAAGTCACGAGGCCCTTATACGTAAATAAAAGAGGCCCAAAGTGCAAAGTTACCCATTCGAATCGCCAAAGGCCAACAGTAATAATTGAAAAGATTTGAAAAATCTTACAAACAGGTCTCAGGCGGGCCGCGTAAAGGTTGCAAGGACTTTACGTGGGCCGCGATGACAGTAGATGATACGGGCTCTGTCAGAAGGATTCTGGCGGGCCGCGTAAAGGTTAAGAGGACCTTTACGCGAGTCGCGTCAATGCCCCAGATGCAGAAAACGTGGACAGAACCACTGTTTGATGTTTTAACCGACATATGAGCCATTATGAGCAGCATGGGCGCCCCCTAAACGTCCCCTAGCACTCAGGGACAGATGTTGATAATCTAGGAACACTTGTAGCACTTGTTGGCAAAGATCTAAGGTGCCTAAACTACTATAAAAGGGCCTTAAGTTGCAACATTGTTCTTCACACCTCAATCTGCTTTCTTGATCACTTCTGGAGCTCAAGAACACTCTCCTAGCATCTCTGGTCGTGTACCAAACTTCTGTAAGTGTGCCTAACCCTTCTTGGTTTAGTTTTTGCTTAGTTATAGCTTAAAAGTCAATCCGTCGTAATTAACGATTGACTTAACGGTTAATCACAAATGGTCCAGAGATTAATCGAAACAAAGGTAGTTATATGTTGGTAATCATGTGGGCATTTAACCCTTAAAAGGGCACCCTCTTATTCCCACTCTAACTAGTCCAAATATCGGGTCAAAGTTGCTAAGAAAAAGTCAACAGAATGCTAACTTTCGATTTTATACATAATCAGTAATGTAGATGGCGTGTAACCTGTTTTGACACTCATATAACATGATAGTAAGTATTATAACTGGTCTAAGCTTGTTTGATCCGACCATTTACTGTTTTGACCCGGTTCGGAACCGAAAGTCGCAAAACTTTGACTTTTGCTTTGACTTCAGTTCTGACCCGTTATGGTATGATTTAGATACGTCTTAGGACTCTTTTAGGACCAGGTTACATGATGGTATAACCCTCTGTGACCGGTTCGTTGTTTGTCCGAGTCGTTTGCACATTTCCGTTATATGCTTAAATGTTGACCATAACGCCCTTTGGACTTTAAAACGAGAATTTTGGACATGTGATAGGACAATAACCTTAGTTATTGATTTCTAAGCATGTCCCTAAAATTTCATGTCAATCCGAGGTCTAGAATAGGAGTTATGCTAATTAGCGCAATAAAGGAAACTTTAGTAATTAAACGGCGCAATTAGCATAAAACCTATCTAAACCCAAATTTCGACACCAAACCTTTTACACACTGATGTAAAATAATATTTCGAGATTTTTAAAGATTTTTAATTATTTTTAACCTGCTCATAACCTGCGGTTATGGCATTGATTCGGTAAATAACGAATATACCCTTTTCGGACGTAAAATGAGTTCTACATGGTATTTTGACCCGAATCCAGTTGCTACTGATTTTAAATAATAAATAAAGTATTTTGAACTTTTTAACCTGTTCGGAAAAACTCAGATTTCCTGTAGAACTCGGAAACCTCTTTTATAATCTTTAAAATGACCAAAATACCCCTACGGGGCGTATATTGGGATTAAACTCGTTATGGGCTTAATGGAAGGTATCCTACTGATACCACAACCTCTTTAGAGCATATTAACTTAGGAAACTTGTGTAGGACTCTTACGGTTACCCGTTACGCCATTTGCGCATACGGTACGGTTTATGTAACTAGTTTACATAAGCTAGCCGAAACGGGCCAAACCTTATCGTTTTTACTTCGAAATCCAGAATGTGTTTTTATTACCCATATAAAACAAGTCTTCAAACTCGTTGGGTCCAAACCACATTCCATTCCCGGTTTTCGCCTTTCATGCGATTAAACAGTAATTATCCTTTGAAACTGACCGGTCTAAGCTAAGGCTAAATTAAAGACCCGTTAGGATTCTAATAGGTTGTTATAAACCTTCGTTCCAGAATAGGAGACCAGTAAAAGATACTTGCATTTGTTTGTTGAGGTTATTACTTGCTCAGGTAAATACTTTTAACTTATTTTCCGTTATACGGGCTTGGGTTACGGTATACAAAATACCGCTTGGTTGGGCAATTGACCCTAACTCATTAGAAGTTGGGTATTATCAATATGACCCGTTTAAAAATTGGTTTTGTTGGCTTTACGCCTTTGGGAGCTTAATGACCATATCCTGGATATCCTTGGCAGCATTTTACGAAATGGCCACGACCTTGACACGCGGGTGTAGGCGTACACCCGACAATGTGTCCATATTTATAAAGGTATAACTGTTGGTTTCCCGCCACGGCTTTATGCTATGTGGCGTGTCTATTAACCTTAAACCCGGCACGACCCGGGCGACTGAACGCATAGTGAACATATAATTCTTTTACAAGTTGATTGATTAATTATCCCAAGTTATAAAGAGTTTGTGCCTTGTGCATTCAAATCAATTTTATTAAACCTGTTACAAAAGTGTCGGTTGAATGTATTTACCAGTGTAAACTGACGTATTTTCCCCAAAAAGATTAAATGCAGGTTCTACACGAAATAGGCTAGCCTCTCCTTAGCATCGTTAGAGTCTCGCAAGCTTGGGATGCCACTATTTGTTGAACAATATCTCTATTTTATTTTGATCCCCTGTGGATTTATTTCGACTACTTGTGATACTTGGATATTACATTCGATGGTTGAAATATATCTATCTTTATGCTTCCGCTGTGCATTTAAATATTGTGTGGTTTGACTATATTGTTGCCAACTACGTCACGGTAATCCCCCACCGAGCCCACCGATGAAATGTGTGGAAATCGGGGTGTGACACATACATAGCTAGCAAAACATATTAGTGCACTTATGCATTTAACGATGGTACTTCTACAATGAGAATCTCTACTTTGGTAGGAGATGATAATAGGCATTTCTTATAACAAATGACTTAACAACCTTTAATATACTTTAAGGTTCAACTATGTCCATACTAAAATATCCAAACATCATCTTCTAGATGTACTTGAGGGATTAGTAAAATATAATTACATATATGCTCGAACTGCAGTTCGAGTAATAATTAGACCGTACCAAGGTCATTCAAAAGTTCTCCCTCTAAAAGCTCGACAATTTCTCTCAATGATGCCTAGACATCATTACTTTAAATTGCGATTATAGTGAACTTTTAAAAGTAGAATGTTCATAGAACATGGCTAGTTTAATCAAACTTATATCCCTCTTTATGCGAATATCTCGAGTTGTAGAACACTCGACCCAACTGTTTTAGCCCATACGTATTTTGTCAACTTTATATAGTACGTTCTTGAGGGAATTCTTAATCCATGAGGGAATTCTGCCCATCTTATTCAAGTATACATGTGCATTCACTCTTCATGAGTTTTGCTATATAAACTTACCCATATAACACATTGATATCTATATCATATGCAAAAATGTCATGAACACTTGCTTTTATCTTCAAAATCCATATTGTACCATGCGTGTACACTATTTATTGAGATATCGCAATTACTGGATACAAGTTTCTATGTACGTTTCTTGGTGCACAAGTATTACATCGTTAAGATGTTTCAATTAACCTTTTAAGCACCCAATTGCTTTAGAAACTCATCAGAAGTTTCAATTATATCCAACGTGTAAAAAAATCATAACCTATTCAAAATCCGAATATGTATACAATGATCACATTGTTCTCGAGAACTTACTTTACATGACCTACATAATTTAATCCTTCGGGACTTTCATGTAAAATCTCAGTATCAAATGATACATAACATTTATAAGACGAATAACAATTCTCTCTTTATATTACCAGACTAACAAAATATTGGAAAGTCAATGCATCCACCACTGGAGAATACGTCTCCTCATAATCAATCATAGGTCTTTGCGAAAATTATTGTGCCAAAAATTTTTCCTTATATCACTCAATTTTATTTTCACATAATTCGCATAAAAGACTCGTTTATATCCAACATATTTCACAACTTCAGTTGTATGTACTATTGGTCCAGTTACTTTCCATGTCTTTAGAGAATTCAGCTTTACCTTATTTGCGTCTTTCCATTTTTGGCCAATCATTTCTTAATATTCATTCATAGGCAGATCTTAAATCTTGATCCTCGTTATTTAATCATTTTAAGCGCTACATTATATACAAAAGTATAACGACGTCGATTTTATTTCCATTCCATACATATCTTAGACATGATACAACTTATCGAGATCTCTTTATTTTCATGTACCTGAGGTTCTTCTTGAACCATCATGTCTATTGTCTCTTCAGGAGATCTTATTACTATAACCTCGACTTGACCATCTTAATTACTTGATCCAAATTTCGAGGAATTTTATTATTGGAATCAACTAGTCTACCACGCTTTAGGCGTGCAATAGACTCATTACAAAAATATGTGATTGTCCTCTTGGGACACAAATATAACTGGAGCATAAGTAGTTGATTATGTGACTTAGTCACTCTATTTAGTCACGTTATCAGCACGAAAGTGCTTTCATAAAACCTACTTAATCAGATTGACGATGAAGTCATAAGCAATGAGGATGATCGGCAACACGAGAAAGAAGATTCTTGGTTGTTCCTGATTCTGGATTCCAACAAAGCATGGTCATGACATAACCGGTAAGGAAAAGGGCTCAATCCCACAACCTAAACAATATGCGTATTATGAATTTTATGTATTACTTGATACCAACCTATACGATGAGTGCAACGAACATAGTTGAACTGATATTTAAATATCTATCTAAACCAAGAATTTATTTTCCAATAAAACCATATCTCTAATCAACATGAGGTTTTAACATATATATATAAATTCTTTACCACCACCACCACCACCAACAACAACAACAACAATAATACAGGAGTAACATATTTGTCTAAAGTAAACAGTGGTTTATTGGAACTTCTAAAGACAGTGACTAATAATTCTTAGATGAACCAAATATATATATATATATATATATATATATATATTAGTAGTATAAGAGCTTTTATGTTTTGTTTTTTTTTCTAGAATGAATGACGTTTTTGGTTAAAGTTCATTCATAACAATATATATATATATATATATATATATATATATATATATATATATATATATATATATATATATTGTTATGAATGAACTTTAACCAAAAACGTCATTCATTCTAGAAAAAAAAACAAAACATAAAAGCTCTTATACTACTAATTATAAATTACCATAAGAAAACAATTTATCGCATCACTAAACCATACACATATACAGATTAATATAATAGCTTATATAATATGCGTAAAGATCCCAACCAATCAGTTTTATTTAACATATATGCTTAATCCTAGCCGCCAAAATCACGTTCAATTCCAATATCAATACAAAAAATAAAAGCTACCTGATGTTTGCAAATGCAGTTATTAGCGATACAATAGTGGTTCAGATCGACGAGAAATAGATTGGCGGCTCACTGGGCTCAGTTTGATTTCTTTAGATCGACCAGCGATTAGTTATGCTTCGAGATTAGTATAACAATGAAGATGGATCATGGTTTTTAGAGAGAGCACTTTCGTGCTGATAACGTGTTATATAATAACTAGAACCTATTAGCAATGTATAGAAGAGAATGGGAGATGAATTTCTCATTGGTGTATCTCATACAAAATACATGAGCCACTATATATAGGCTATAACATTAATACAAACATAAATGTGACATAGGAGTTAGAAATGTGGATAGTCACTAATAATGAATGCATTAAGGCTAGAGGGTATGGTGATGGTCCTCCAAGGGAGGATGATCCGCCACGTAGGCGCCACGTCATAGTCCTCCCAAGGATGGTCCATCCCACAAAAGTAGAGGGTATGGGAGGATGGTCCATCTCTATGCACTATGTACAAGTAGTAATGCCTAATGTACAAATCAAACACAAACACAAACAAATGGGGGCCCACCAGATTGGATCGTCGCCAACGTCGTGATCTTGCCGGTGAGGACGGGGACGTGGGGGGGCCGGATGATGTGAACGCGGCGCCACTCCTCGACGGTATGGGGGACGTACCTCATACCGCATAGCCTCGTAATAGAGTTTAGATTATTAAAATCCATTATTATTTTTTTATAAAACACATTTTTTATTACGATATGTCATCGTGATGATTGTTTTGTTCTAGCTCGAAGTGCGTGTAATAAAGATATGATTTTTGTGTGGGTTTTGAAAAAGATAAGAGAAATGTCGGATATCATCTTATAACTGAAAATAAGGTTGCCAGTTGGTTGAAGGACACATGATAAGATTTTAAAATTATTTTGTAATTATTAGAGATGAGCCTTTAAAACAAGTCATGTGATATATTTATTTCGTAACATGTTTGGTCAATTTGCAAGAAGACAAACTTAAAACATTTTGTAGATATAAAATAATGAGAAACTGTAGAAATGCGAAGAAAGACTTTTGTGAAAATGTCCTTTTCAACTAAGGACGAGCTCGATATCAATCAATGCAAAATCAATACCGGTATCGAAAATCAAATAGTATTGGTATCCTATGTATAAAACCGAAAAAAATAACAAAAATACACTGCGACTACGGGCTTGAGCCATAGCCCGTGCTACGGCTGGTATCACACTGGTTCCACCGTGGTTTTAACTAATATGTTTATCTAGTTATTTTATTAACTGATTAATTAAGTATTAGAGTTGGTATTAGTTTAGGATAATTGGTTTTATAGTTTGAGTTTAGTTTGGATAACTTGTTTAGCAAGAATAATTTTTAATATAAAATATAGATGTAGAGATTTTGTAATTTTTAGTCAGATTTGATTAATATTAAAAGAGTTGTGAGATGTTTCCACAAATCTTGTGTGTTGATTTTTATATTTAAACTCTGATTTACCAACACTTACTATTTAAAACTTAAATGATTAGTTCTATAAAATAATTAAATAATATCTGATGGCCTTAGTTCTATAAAATGATTAAATAATATCTGATGGCCAAATGTGTAATTAATGTGGCTAGACTAACTATTGGGTTGGGGTTCAACTGTGGGCCGAGGAAACATGGAGGAGAAAGTCGACAGGTGAGGCATGGGCTGGTTGAATGAGGGAAAAAAGAAAAACAAAGCCGAAAGGTGGGTCTCGTAGTTTTGAACCGGGTCATCTATTTAGTAAATCTTGATGTGTTGGCCGAAAAATCTATACATTTGATATTCTGATTTGTAGAACATTAATGAACATACTAAATGTATATTCATACTAACGACGCATGTATGGTTATGTTGTGTAAGTTTGAGGATGAGGGTGGGGTGATATGTGGTGAAAATGGTTGATGAAAGTTATTAACCTGTGGTTAAATGATTGATCTAGGTTATTAGTTTGTGGTTACGGGAGAAAAATTAGTTAAAGTTTATCCAAATTATGAATCTTGTAAATTGATTGGCCAATTTAATCAGCAATGATTTTAAGTTTGAACATCTCCAAAATACCTTCACATTTGTTTGAAAGCAGCAAAAATGTATCAAGGTCACAAACTAGTTAATTCGAGTTAAATTCACTAAAAAATGGTAACAAAATAAACAAATAGTTGTAAGTTAATGAAATAAAAGTTTTGAGTGTTGAATTGATAGTCGATTGGAATTTAAACATAAGACCTCAATTTAGCTAGTAAAGTCGTGCGAAGAATTGATATGTAAAAAAGGTCTTCTCAAGTGTACAAATTTTTCAAACTCGGACACACATCAAAATGTGTATTTTTATAGCTATTTTCTAAATAAAGTGGTTTTGGGATAGATTTCCCCCATGTGTAAATTGTATAATTATGCATAATTACTAATCATGGTTAGCTTCAGTGGCGCAGCTTAGTGGGAACCGGTGGGTGCACCCTCCCCCCAATGTTTCGGTTAAAATTGTAAAATTTCAATCTTTTGTCCGAAAATTTTAAAATTATATATGATTGCTACAATATATAAATTGGGTCCCTGACTCTCCGCTCTCTCCCGAAACTTTTGGTCAAACTTCGCCACTGCTTGGCTTCATTAAGTAGTGGTAATGATGGCATGCTTGTCGATATAAGTTTGCATGCTAAAATATCATAGTTAATGGTAACCAATGCAAGATGAAGAAATTACCCTCAAAATCCGGGTGATAACTGATAAGGTTTGTTAGTGCATAGAGAGAGGTCTTTGTAGGGGTGAGCAAAGTGAACTACCCGACCCGACCCTAGAACTGACAACCTAGTGAATCATTACCCGACTAAATACCCTATATAAAATCTCGGTTCCAGTTATTTTCGTAATCGGGTATATCGGTTCCTGGTTATATGATCGACCCATACTTTTCCCCATTTTTTTCTCAGAAGCTACTGAATATTGATGATTGACTGAATTGAACACACTGAATATTGATGATCGATTGAACACACTGAATACTGAAAACGATGAATTGCTTATGAGATTTGAATATCTATAGATGCTTGAATCAAAATGACTGACTTTTGACTTTTAATAGTGAAGGTTGAATTAGTGAGATTTGCAGGTGAAAATGTATATATTGCAAATTATGGATTTAAAGTGGGTGTGTCAATGGAGAAGGTTGAAATTTGGTGATGGCGGTGGTTGCGAAGGTTGCAAGGTGTTAGGAGTTTAATGATGTTGGTTGCAAAGCGTCAGGAGTCTAAATCAGGAGGCGGGATTACAAAAAAGTCCCTGCTGCTAACGGTTAAATAGACGATCAACTAACATAAGGTTGTATAGTGTATGATGTTGGAAACTGTGTGGATGTAAATGTCCAAAGGTTTCTTAGGAGCGTAACATAAGGTTGTATAGTGTAGGATGTTGGAAACTGTGTGGATGTAAATGTCCAAAGGTTTCTTAGGAGCGTCAAAAGTGTCAGGAGGGTTTAACCACAAGGTTGTAAACGGACATTTAGGGGTGTTTGGCAACTTCTGAATGGTTAAGTGTTGAATCAATAAGATGTCTGAACCATTAACTGCTGAACTAGTAAGAGGTCTGAATCATTAAGAGCTAGTATAACACTTAACCGTTCAGAGGCAAATGTCTGACCAATTCAGATTAGATGTCTTAACTATTCAGACTCAGTATAGTGCTTAATCATTCAGAGGCAAATGTCTGAACCATTCAGACATCTACTCGTGAAACAAACAGTCTGAACCATTAAATGCTGAACCCTGAACCAATAAGAGGCCTGAACAATTAAGAGCTAAAAAAAACAGCCCTTACTCTAACATTTATCAACAACATAAAAAAAAATAATACCCAACTGAAAGATATGTTATAGAAATTAACTTAAGAGAATTTATAATCAACATATCAAACTTTATTTTTACGCCATATTTTGAGAAGTGTTAACAAATTACATTATATTTGATCAACCCATGTAACACACTAGTTTTAAGGATATAATTTTTTATTACTAAGTATATAACATCATATTTATTCAACACATGTAATACACGAGAATTAAAGTTGGTTATAATTATCATGTCTTGAATACTAACACTGCCATTAAGGTAACGCCAAGTGGTACAAAGTATGTATTTCTATTTAATAATATTTTATTTATCGTTTAATTTGATTTTTTTAATAACTTGTATTCTTTAACTTAAAAAACACTATATACGTAGTTGTGATCAAAATTTTTCCGTTAAAATTCAAATATGAATTTTATTGAAAATGGAGTTGTATTCAACATAAGTTTTCTTTTGGTGTCATAAACTATACCGAGTACCTGTAGCATAACGAACGGAATCGATACCGACCAAACAATATCTTTACCAGCATCAATATTCGTTCTTTTGGTTTCCGATTAATAAAAGACACGTATTGATATCCATTGGATATGCCACGACTTTATTTTTTCAGGTTGCAAGAGATAATTATTTTGTAACTAGATCATTGTAAATAAATGTTTTTATTTTGTAATACACATAAGTTTTTATCGAACCTATACCCCCTCCTAGGGGCAGATCCAGGGAGTTTTTTTTGGGGGGGGGGGTCGGTTTGGGGAAAAAATTAGTGCAAACCTTGCATGATTTTGAAATTATTACTAAAAATAGTGAAAAACTACCAAAAGGAGTCCCCTAGAAAAAAATCCTGGATCCTCTTCCGCCCCTAACAACTTCGATACCAGGATCGGTACCAGTGTCAATTTCGAAGTTTTTTGGTTCGATACAAGTCGGTTTCGGTATTTTTTTTCCTTTCCGATACCAAAGTGGTATGATACCACAATAATGATATGTAACTCGTAACTTTATGTTTATAAGTTGTATGATTAAATCTGATATACTATT
This sequence comes from Helianthus annuus, assembly GCF_002127325.2. Taxonomy (NCBI): domain Eukaryota; kingdom Viridiplantae; phylum Streptophyta; class Magnoliopsida; order Asterales; family Asteraceae; genus Helianthus; species Helianthus annuus. The sequence goes on from NC_035437.2 coordinate 96,287,705, forward strand.
GTAAACACTAAACAAATTATAAATTTTGTACAGATATCTGAAATCCCTCTACATCACACTAGGGAGGGAACTCGAGAAAATAATTGTGAAAATAAAAAACAGAAATGATTAAGAGGGTGTTTGGGGTTGAGTTTTGAAGGAGATTTTTAGATTATTGAGTTTTGAAATCGTAAATAATCAGTTTTGAGTGTTTGGGTAAAAAAAAATTAAAAAAAAAATAGATTATTTGCGTTTAGAAAGTTACAAAACGCAGTTTTCCAAAAGCAGCTCCCCCCCCCCTACTGCAACAAAACGCAGTTTTCCAAAATTGATTATTTGCGTTTAGAAAAGTATTTTCACTTGTTTATTTTTTTAAATATATATTTGCCAAACACTCAAATAGTTGATTATCTGATTATTGTGATATCAAGCAAAATATAATCAAATCCAAACACTATCTTTCAACATCACGTTTTATTACAGTTAATTATCTGATTCTGATTATTCAAAACGCATAATCTATTTTCAAAACTCAACCCCAAACACCGTCTAAATCAGGCCCGGCTCAAAAGGTGTGCAGGTCGTGCAACCGAGCAGGGCCCAAAAACTTTTAAGGCCCATAATTTTTTTCGTTTTGTTTATATAAAATATTATAGTCAGAATAAAAACTAGATGCTTGTTGTAGTCCGAATGGTTCTGTGCTTCCCCTTTAATATGCAAGTCTCCAGTTCGATACCAACAATCCATCTGTTTTTTTCATATTTTTTTTGGTTTCATGGTTGGGCCCTGAAGCCCATTCATAGCATTCAGGGCATTATTAGACTTATAAATAAATTTACATAATCTGAATTGCAGTGCACTATTATTATTATTATTACTATTATTATTAATGATTTTAATAAATTAGACTGGTTTATTATTATAAAAAATAACTTTTGTTAGTGAATTTATGAATCAAAAACCTTAAAGACCAAGTGTTTTTGTCAATCAAATTTATAAACCCAACTATTTTATTGTGTAATGGATTAATGACTTGACTCAAATTAATAAAGAAACATAATCATTAATGAATAGGGCCCAAATTTTTTATCTTGCATAGGACCAAATTCTTTTTTATGATTTTCGAAGACGCTGGTCTAAATAACCCCACATATCTGCATTAATATAATAATAGCAGAGATTCCCGTTGTGTATTCGTCCCTAACCTCACTTTACACTCTGCAATGGTGGATCATCCACCATCAATTTTCAATGATAAAACGATTGGCTTATTATTAACAACAACAACAATCATTTGTTTCTGCTTTTAATGAGCGAATTTACCACCTACATCACTGCATTAATGGCGTGCGTTATGTCTGCTACCATGACTTCCGGTTCGTATAGCAACAGTAAGTTCCGTGTTCTTGCTCAACAATCTATGAACATAATTATCTGTTATCACTTGATGCGTGTTATATGTTTGATTTACTGTGACCTAATTTTCAAACTGTTTATTTCGATTTCCTTGTTATAGACTGATTATTAATAATGTAAGATGAGGATTAATATGAACTTTGTCATGAAATGCAAATTATTACGATCTGTT